>NC_035446.2:24146432-25615317 GCF_002127325.2 Helianthus annuus
TTTATAACCCAAGCCTGCTTTCATATTCTTCTTTTTGTAACCGGTTTTGTTATAAAAAGTTTTCTTGTTCTTTCCAGCAAATTTTGAAATTTCTGATTTTTCGATCTCAACCATCTTAAAAACTTTATCAATCTTTTCTGAAATCACATTTTGAATCGGAAATACAATATCTAAGAATAATTTGTCCGATCCAATCATGGTATAAACCAATCCTTTTGAATCATCATTCACAATTTTCTTAGATTTTGAATGTTTGAGATAACCATCATGAAAATTTCCCTCATTTTCATCATGTGATTCAGGCTTACCTTTGGTTGACTCATCTTTCAAAACGCTTTCAACAACCTTACTTACCACCTCTGAATCATCAGCTTCATCAGATTTGGCGTAAGTCACATCGATACTTTCAGGTAATTGGTCAACTATGTTCAGACCTTTTGCCACCTTTTCTTCATCATAAAAAGTGTAATTGTTTCTCAATGGTGGTGGTACCTGATGAAATTCTGAACCAATACATTTTTTGTTCTTGTCAGTATCTTTGTCATCTGGTGTGATGTTGAAATGCGTTCGAGAATGTACGAAGAGTTATGATAACTTTGAAGTTTTGTAACTATCTTTTCCTTTTCAACCAGAACTTGTTTGAGATTAGCAACTTCATCAACACACTTGTTTAATTCAAGTTGCTTTTCTTTGAACTTTCTCTCATACAGTTCTTTAGTTGTTAAAGTTTCAGACAGTCTTTGATCAAAGCTTTTGATTTGGCTCTTCAAAGTATCATAAGCTTCTTGTACTCTCTGATTTGACCACTTCAAATTGTCATACTCTTTTTGAAAATTTTGAAGTTTATTTTCTTTTTCAACACAATCAACACATTTTGCTGTACACATTTGTCTATAAATTTCATTTTCCTTTTCAAAATCATGACATTTCTGTCTCAGCTTATCAACTTCTTGTTTCAAAATTTCTTCTTTTTCAATCATTTCTTTACATTTTATTGTGAAACATTTTCAAGTTTATTTATTTCATTATCTTTTGTTTTTAAGATGTCATCTTTTTCAGTACAAGCTTTGCACATTTCTATGCAATTTCTGCACTCGTTTTCATTGTTATCAACAGTTTTAACATTCGAAAGATTAGAAGATTCGCTTACCTCAGATTCCTTCAGCACCGTTTCTTCTGTTCCAGCTTTCTGATCCCGTTCTTTCTTCTGTTCTTCTTCCTTCTTCATTTCTTCTTCCTTCTTCTGTTCATCTTCAATCTTCTGCTCTTCTTCAGCAGCAAGCTTTGCTGTAATCTTCACCTCTTCAACCATCTTTTTCAATTCTTCTTCTTTCCTTTTCTTCATTTCTACCACCTTCGGTAGACTTGCTTCACAAACTTCTCTTATCTTGCTTTCCAAATCCGGCAGATACGTTTTATCGGATAACCTTCTTGTGTTGAAAGTAGCCTGCCTTGGAAGCAAATTTGTTACAGCTTCAAAATCCACTTTTGATGGGTCAACAACTGGATTACCCCGTGGATCCATGTAACACTCCAATTCATCATTCCATCTTTTTGCTCTCTTGGCTTCTTTGAATGGTTCTCTGAATTTTTTGATTTCCCATCTTGCATAATCTCTTTTCCACCATTTATCAGGATCAGCCTCAGCCACAAATGCATATCCGACCACATCTTCTTTAGGGTAAACTTGACTCCAGTCGTAACCTTCATCGTCATGAATAACTGCCATTGCCCTAGATTTTGATGACCCATCATCGATCTGTTTCTGATTCACATTTGATGATCCACTGGAACGATGATAAATTGCTTTCTCGTAGTAATCATCTCTGAAAGGATTCGTGGGTTCATCAGTTTCCCTGTTGGTACACTCTCTCTTGAAGTGTCCTTTCTGTTTGCATTTGAAACAGGTAACTTTTGCCTTATCAAATCCCAATTTCGAATCACTAGATGCCAAAGACGATCTTCCAGTGATCTCCATGAATCGTTGTGCTCTCCTCATTGTGCTATCCATGCACCATTTAATATCCATTAGCTCCATTTCCTCTGTATCGATCTGATCATAATCTTCCTTTGTCATTTTCGGGTTTCCAACTTTTCCCGCGATCAGACTTTCGTAGGATTCTAGGATGGATGCTAAGAACACCATTTGTTGCTTGGCAGCTTCAGCATTCAGACTTTGAGAGTTTTTCAGATCAATGGCAATATTGCAATGGACTATGTTTGGATTTGAAGAATTTGAATGATAACCCGGATCTCTTGAAGAACTCTGCTGAGGTGAATCCTTTGAGCTTTCAGCACTAAATCCCGAATTTGACTTTTGCTTAAACATGTTTCCTCTGTAATATAGCTCCACATTCTGTTGGTATGTTTTGACTTTGTTTGTTTTTCTCATCTCCAATTCATGACTTTCAAGTCTTTCAATCAACAAATCGACTGTAAGATCCTCAGACTTGATCGTATTCTTCAACATCAAAGCATAATATTGCCTATCTGGGTCGTCTGGCAACGAGTCAAACAATTTATCGACTAACTCTTCTTGAGAGTATACAACCCCATGTCTTGCCAATTCTAATTTCAAGTGCCCAAACCTCTCAATCATTTGACAAACTGATTCATTTTTAAAACAACCAAATAAATCATACTCTTTTCTAAGCAATTTCTTTTTGTTCTTTATGATTTCGGCACTTCCCAAACACTTTCTTTCAAGAGCTTCCCATAATCCCTTAGATGTTTTCTCATTTTCAAGCAGTGAAATAATGTCTTCTCTTGTTTTCAGCTACAAGATTTTTAACATCTATCTCTGTGAATTCTTTTTCATTTACTAACTCTCCTCCCTCTTTTACTGGTTCTGTGTATCCATATTTTAATTTTAACCAGCTTTCAGGAGCGAAAGCTTTTACCCAACCCTCAAACCGATTTTTCCACCAATTATAATCTTCAATTTTCATTAGTTTTGGCGGTTTCTGTTGGCTTCCATACAGACTATCAAACTTCAAATGATCTGAGATTTCTTTCGAATAATTTCTTGTTTCGGATCTTCTCTCAGATGATTCCGAAGTGAAAGCGTTGTAAAAAGTGTTGTAAAATTCTTCGCTGCTGCCTGACATCTTTGACTAATTTCTTGAAATCTGTTCTTTGTAAATCACCTTGAATTTCCTTGAATCACCCTTTTCGAACTAAAAATTCAAGATTTCTCCCAAACCGTTAAGAATTAAGATCTGAAAATTTGTAGGCTTGTAGATCAAGTGTTTTCGCACATCATATCCAAAAATCAACAATTTTCGACCGTGAAAACCTTGAATCACCACTTGGAGCACTTTCTCTCTCTAGTTTCTCTCTCTAACCTCTAAGCTCCAAGTTACACAAATGGCCAAAAGTCTAAAAAGTAAACCCTAAAGCTCCTATTTATAGGCCAAGGCATATGAGTGATTCCCTCATAATTACAATATTGCCACCTTGCCTTTTCTTACTAAAAACAATATAAACTCTAGAATTCTTCATTTTCTGCTACGGTTCTGATTGACGAAGGCGATAGACATTAATGCACTAACATGTTTCATATGCAAATACATGTTTCCTCAATCATGATTAACATCTTTAACAAGCAGGTAACAATCATTCAAGTTTATTGTACATGATCACTACAGTCTGTTGTGAACCAACCACTTAAGTGACGAAACTTTAAACGACGAAACACCTTAGTGTTTCGTTGACTTGGTGAGTGGCGAAAGTCCAGTGAGTTTCGTCGACATGATGAGTGTGACGAAAGGCCCTAAGTTTCGTCAAGATCAGCTTATGGCGAAACATTCTATGTTTCGTCGAGATCACATAGCATCAGTTACGCAAGTTTCAATCACTGTCCCCTGATTTCTCACAAACAGAATCATTAACAGTTTCATGTTCAATCTAGATCAAACATCGCAATTAGTCCAGAAATCATTTACTTTCAAACAACCCTAATTACCAATTAGATGATCAATACAATCCAATCAACCCTAACAGATCTCAACACTCGAAGCATCCATACGATCAATATCACAAAATCAGTTTCATCAATTAACGTATTCGTCATGCTCAGTCAATCATAAATCCTAATCATTAAGTACATCGGAGTTACAAACCAATTCAACCACATATTCTAAACATATGATCATAATCATGAACCCTAATTTACACACCATACAAAAGCATAACTGATCATCACGTAGATTGACTATTATCAAAATCATAATGGTTAAACACTAACCAAGATAGATGGAATAATAAATTGATCGATAAAGAGGGCTTCGAGGACTTAAGGTTGCCTTCGCACAGAAGGGAGGGTTCTAGGGTTCGCTAACTGACATTTTACGTGTATATATAATCAAGACATGTTTGGGCCTCGTCTGGGCCGAAGCCCTTCACGGCGAAAGGTTATCTCAGACGAAACTCATGTTTCGTCGGTTATGATTTGTGTGTTTCATCGAGTTATGTTTTAACAGTTCCTAAATTTGTCAAGTTTAATATCCAAGCAAACCAAAATGCAACTCATACACAAACAATATACAGTAACAGAGTTTGTAACAATTAATGTGCCGAGGAAAGACCTTGAAAACTCGGGTTGTCACAAAGTGTGTCTAGTGATGCCAGCGATTTGGTAGGGATCACTAATGTCAGTATGAATGAGTTCTAATAAATTAGAACTCCTAGTGGCACATTTCTTATTCGCTAATGTCATTTTACCTTTAAGACATTTGACACATGTTCCAAAGTCAGTGAAATCGAGAGGAGGTAAGACTTCATCCTTTACAAGACGATTTGAACGTTCTCTTGAGATGTGGCCTAAATGTTGATGCCACAACATGGATGAACTCTCTAAGTCTCGTTTCTGTTTCATCTTTGTGAGTGATTCATTTATATTATATGACAACAAAGATTTGGAAAAATCCTCATCTTGTTTTAATCTATAGAGAACACCATCCAGCATGCCAGTACCAAAAACAACGGAATCATAGAGAATATAGAGTTTGCGATGACCATGGGAAACAACAAAACCGTCTATGTCTAACTTTGGTCCTGATACAAGGTTCCGAGTTACCTCAGGAACATATAAGGTATCATAACGTTTAATGTGTCACACCCCGACCACGTAGGACAACAAACCGTGGCGGAAACGTCAGGGAGTGTTGTAACAGAAGCTATTGTTTCATAACCATGGATACAAAAGAGTTTCGTTTTAATTATAATATTAAACATTACATTGTCTTAACACATCACAAACAAATTACATGTCGACTATCATTGTTTTTATGTCACTAAGGCCTCGTCCAGATCCTATGTGACGCATGCATCCTAGAATTCAATCAAGCAACATCACCTGAAACATATGTAAAAACAAAGTCAGCAAAGAAATGCTGGCGAGTACATAGGTTTTGTAAGAGTATCGGAATCATGGCTTCGTTTACATGTTGCAGTACTTAATTAGACTTACAAAAGTCAAAATACAAACCTTGTTTTGAAAAGTGTATTGCAACATAATTAACCAACTCAAATCAAGATGGTTATAGTTTATAAAATATCGTAACCATGATTCTTAACCCCAAAAATATTTTGTTTTAGAAAACCAACTTGTAAAACATCATGTAAAAAAACTCGTTAAAAACTCGTATGGTTTATATCCCTTAGAAAAACATCGTTTACGTGACATCGTTTCAAAATCGTTTACCCAAGTGAACTAAATAACGCCACGGTATGTAATATGATGAAAACACTTATATATAGGAAGTACCAGCGGCGTATTCACCATGCTTTCATCACATTACACCCGTTCCGTTATATAAACACTAACCAAAAACCAATCGTTTACCCAAATCGTTTAACTCGTTAAAATCGTTTCAAAATCGTTAACTTGTTTAAAATCGTTTAAATCATCCTCGTTTTAATTTGTGAAAAACTATTTATGGTCGTCTCGCTAACAACATTCAAACCTTCGTGACTCCATCACCTCGCTTCTCGCTTCTCGAATTAACAAACCACCAAAGGGTAAGTTAACAAACATCAGATTCAGTCGTTACCCACAACCCCCACACATAACCATGGGTGCAGTAAAATAACGGGATTTATCAGATCCTATGGTACCATAACCTAATACTGGTCGGCTTGATCAATGCTAATGAATGTCATTTGTTATGTAACTACAACCATCAAGTTTGTTCACATTTTTGAAATCGTTATTAGTTTAGAAAAAATCGTTTTAATCGTTTTTGAAATCATCGTTTAAACCTTGAAAACATTTCGCACATATGAATCACCCCAAAAACATTTAAAAACAGTAAAATAGGGGAACTATGTACTCACATGAAGTGCAAAGTATCATCAATCAATAGAACTTCAATCAAACTCAAGCAAATCAGAGAAATCAAGTAGCACCTAGTAATCGAACCACTAGTCAAACAATAGACGCCTAAATCGGACGATCGGACAGAATGAGGTCTTGTAGACCAAATGAGTGTTGGAACTCATGTGATATGGTTTAACAAAGCCTACATCCTAGATTGAAACCTAACCTAAGTGCTTTCGACCCATCGCGACCCATTAAGGTAGCTTACGCTACTTTAACGCGTCATGCACGCAAAAGCGCGTTCGAGACGTCTAACTAGTCTTATGACAAGTATTATATGCCCATACATGTTTAATTATATTACATAATCAGTTACGTGACAAAAGTTTTGGTTACATATGCTTAATGACCAATTATGTATGAAAAGGGTATTTTGTAATTTACCAAATGCATATAAACTACCTATTATGCGACTAATCAAACCTAAGTGACCATAAGGTATAACCTCGGAAGGTTATTCCCTATGCTACTATGGTCACTAAACATGTTTGGTCGGATCCTAATGATCGACCAAACGGGTCGTGTTCGAAAGTCCAAGCGGGTGTTTAGTCCGCTTGACTTACGACTCTACACAAGCACTAAATTAAAAAATGACGAGCTAAACATGCTAGATCATGTTTAGTTAAGTTAGAAAACAGGTTTTGATATCAAAACAAACGGTTTTAATACCGTAGAGTAGTTTGGTTACAAAATACGTGAGAATACGCATTTTAGCCGAAACTACGACTCGTCACTGAGCCTAGATAACGTGGTAATCAGTAGGTATAGTGACTAGGGACTATAACCATCGTGATTACGCTCACGTTATGAAGTTCAAACGAACTTCGCATTGACCATAAACTGGTCAAAGCAGAAATCCAAACGCAGTTTGACTTTAACGATAAAAACGAATGAAAAGAACGAAAGAATACTTACAAAAGGTCCCCGCAAGCTCTTGATCCGATTTACTCTCAGGTATGAAGCATAAACTTCAACTTAGAGAGCCAAAATCAGATCAAGTGTGCTTTGGGAGGAAGTGAGGGTGGGTATTTATAGGAATGCTAGAACCATTAAGATCGTTTCTCGAAGATTGAGCTTTGATCTCATCCGTACAAGTGGGCACTTGGTATTTGGATACCATAGGCACTTAAAAACCATCAAAAATGTCCCATAGATTGATCAAAACCAGGGGCAAAGGGTGTGGAACAGGTGTTAACAGCTGGAAACAGATTTTGCAGATTTGGGCCTCTCACGCGGCCCGCGTAGCCCAACACCATATCTCAAGCGGCCCGCATGGGCAATGTTTCCATTGACAGATTAGCCCCTGCACTTGAGAAACATGCATTTCGGCTCAATTTTGACACGTTTAAGCCCCGTTAACCTCATTTCAAGGCCCTAAAATGAAGTTAATGTATAGGGAACTCAAAACATGCTCAAAAATATCACGGATGTCAGTTCGTTTGGTCGTACGGTTGCGTTGTTCGGTTAATTACGACGGAAGTCGTAACGAACGCAAAAACGATCCAAATTAAGCGATGAATGGATTTTTATTATGCCAAACACTAAAATAAAATATTTTAATGCTTACATAAATTTTTGGATGTCCGGATATATTCAGAATGAAAGATATGCGTGAAAATGCAATCTTGCGCACTTTTTGACGCTTTTATTCCCTACTGATCAATAAAGTTTATTTTAGCATACTGAACCCCTCAAAGCCTATTTCTAAGCTATGTATAGGTTATTTAGGGTATGTTTAACTTATGATCAAGTTCCGGAATGTTCGTTACTGATGTGTGTAAAATGCAACATATAAATTACATCAAATGAGGCATAAAACTAACCCTTTTTAAGTACTAATGTTGGAAAAAGTGTGTTTTTGTCTTCCTTTTGTATTTTTAGGATTAAATGAGCTCAAATTAACAAAAGAAGCAAAAAGACAGCTAAATCTAACACAAATACAAGAAAAGGGACAAAAGTGGATTGCCCGACCCCTCGACAGCATCCTCCCAAGCAAAACAAGGAAGACAGAAGGCTGAACACGCCCCGTGCTCAGCGAGCACGGGGCCGTACCCAAGAAGCAGCAGAAAAGACAAACCTGTAGAAGCTTCTATTACTCACCACGGGGCCGTGCCCAGTGAACACGGGGGCGTGCCCAAAGTACTGCAGGCGCATTAATTGTAATTGCGAATTACAATTAATGAAGTGAGATAGTGTCAGACAGGCACGGGGCCGTGCCCAGCGGACACGGGGCCGTGCCCAGGCCTCTGTTCAGCCTATAAATAGGAGTGATTGGATTCATTGCAACTCATCCCTTGGCACACCACCTCTCTCACACTTCATCCACCACCCACCACCATCACAACACCATCATCCACCACCATCATCCATTGTCCATCATAGAGTGTGTGAGTCGTCTCGGGATCCAAGATTGATCGTAAGTTCTTGACAATCAAGGCCATGTTTGCCTAAGTCTCTTACATCACTTGGTGAAGGCAAGTGTTTAGTATAATACTTTTTATTTTTAATCTTTTGCACTTTTTAATTGGTTTTGTGTTAATGACTTTAATAACTAGTTGCTTATGTTGAAGGTAATTCTTCCTTATCGTTTGTCCGTGGTGTCTTGGCATTATTTTACTGTCTATATAAAATAAAAGATTTTCACCATTCATATCTCCACGGTCTATATGGAGGTATGTTGGCTACCTGGTCGGGGGTTAAGGGAACGGTTTGGTAAGGGTCTTGCCCTTGTTCAGCGTTTAGAGGTCCTGCAAGGGACCTGGGTCAAATTTAGTAGGACCTCCTTCAATACCCAAAGGTATTGGATGGCGGGGGTCCAAACTCTTTGATCCCCTCATAAGTTAACTACTATGAATACTATAACCCGACTATTTAGGACTGTATCCCTGCTGACTCAGACTACTTAGTCGAGGGTAACGTCACCTCCAAAAGAGGGGCCTACCATAATTTGCATTAACAACTTAATTAATTATCTTTCAATAATCCGACCCTTTAGGATTTTATCCTTGCTGACTCAAACTACTGGGTTGAGGGTAACGTCGCCTTCAAAAGAGGGGCCTACTACAATAACTAAGATAATCTCTTAAACAAGTGCAAAAGTGCGAAAATAATCAAAGGTTATACTAACACACGAGTCGGATCCAAGTGATTCATCTTGTCTATCTGTTTTTATTTTTATTTTATTTTTCAGCATTTAGTTAGCTTTATTTTCTTAGTTTAAAAATCTTTTTCTAACATTTTGATTTGATTAGACGTTGAGGATAAACCGGTACTAAAAGCTCTTGTGTCCTTGGACGACCTCGGTATCTTACCAACACTATACTACGTCCGCAATGGGTGCACTTGCCCATATGTGTGTTTAGTGTTAGTAAATATCGTGTTTTATAAATTTAAAACTTGTCTAAAAAGTGTAAAAAGGGCTTAAAATATATATCTAAAACATATACACACTAGCACGCATCAAGTTTTTGGCGCTGTTGCCGGGGACACAAGGATTTTAAGAAAGTTAGGAATCAACGGCCTAATCAATTTTTTTATTTTCTTTTCAATTTTTTAGGATATTCTTAGTTTTTCAGCTTCTGCAGAGCTCAGCACGGGCCGTGCCTGCTGAACACGCCCCCGTGCCCAAGATTCAGTTACTGAAAACAGAACCGTTAGATCCCGGCGGTTGGTAATTTCTGACACAAACATGAGTGATGGTAATTCCTTTTACTTTCGGCACGCTTATGGTACGTGGTGTCAATTATGTGGAGGCAAACATAAAGAATTAGAATGTTACTTTCTAAATTATAAGCCCCACTATATAGACCCACCGTCTCCCTATAACCTTAAGAGGAGCGAAAGTAAAAAGAATCACTATCTCTCCCTCGAATGCGCCCAACCAGATATTCTAGGAGAAATGCTCCTTGATGAGTTATTTCAACTAGAAAATCTAGTTCTAAGTTGGTTAAAAGAGCTTAGGAAGGATTTCATTGATCCATCCCAAGACGATGACCAAGAAGAAATGATTGGGTCGCATGAAAACAACCTCGTTGTTCCCAATCCTACCTTCGTACCTAGCAAAGACATGGACGATAGTCGTCCCTGTGCTGATTGTGCCGTGAAGGACTCTCCATCGACTTCGTTCGGTGCATACATAGACCTGAGCGATTCGGCATATACCTTCTTTAACGAGAGCCCGGAAAAGGGTTGGACTTGTCCACCTAAAATAAAAATAGGAATCACCCTCACCGACAACCTCTTGTGTTCTCGTCTTAGTCTAGGGCAATTAAGGTATCTTAGGCACTTTGGGGTTGTTCCAACCAGTAAGGAACCACCCGATATCAATAAGTTCCTTAGAAAGTGGAGAAACTCCATAAGACAGCTTCCAGACACGGGGCCGTGTCCAGGTCAGCACGCCCCCGTGCCTACCTAAAAGATTCTCTGCTGATTTTGTCAGAATACGGACAAAATGTGTTAGGATTTTAACTGCACAAGGGGCCGTGTCCAACCAACAAGGGGCCGTGTCCAGCGCGCTGTCGTTTTCTTTAAATGTAGCCTGATTCCTACTCATTTTTTACCACTTCAAAAGACAGAGATTCCTGGGATCTTCACTCATACTATCCTAGGTAAGTTCTAAAAGAAGGTTCCAAAGAACCCTCTTGTCTTTTCCACTTTTATTTATTGCCTTCTCTTTCAATTTTTCATAACATCTCCTCCACTAAAGCTTGGAAACTCCATGATTCCATCCTTTGGTGTGAAGTTTGTAAGGTTATTATCCAAGGGATCTTACTCAAAGTAAGTTATATAACTTTGTTTTAAATTATCTGTGCTTAAAACTCGAGTAAAAACCATAAAAATAATTTAAAACTCCAAGATTCCTTGATCTCAAAACCTGCAGACAACTGGACACGGGGCCGTGCTCAGCGAGCACGGGGCCGTGTCCGAGGTTCTGTTTCATGAAAATTGAGCTCTCTTCGGTCTATTTCCCAGAAATGGCAAGCAGAACAACCGGAACGTCTTCATCAAGAAATAACCGACAGGGGAGGAGATCATCAACGACGGAAGACTCTCTTGTAAACTATGTTTACGCCCTAAGAGAGGCTATTGATGAAATGACGGGGGTGGAAGAAGCATTGGTCGACCGTATCAACCATCTAACGGTGGGACTGGAGGGATATCTCCGAGAGGTAAACCTCTTGCACCAGAGGTTAAACCTCCTCGCCTCCCCCCCCCCCTTTGGTACCTATAATAACCCAAAGGGCATGGAACGTGGTCCCCGAAGTCATCATACCCGCCGAATGGTACGCCATACACTCGGAGCCTCCGCAAGGGATAGTACAAGGAATCCAGGTGGTTGTTCCCCCTCCTCCGCAAGATGTTAAGGAAAATGAAGCTACCTTCTTCCATACAAGGGATATAGAAGAATGGCTTTAATAACGTCTAGGAAGAAAACCATCGGCCGAGAGACCTACTACATCGGGAAACTATTCCCGAAATTTTCTTACCAAAAAGTAGAACTCTTTATGATAACTTTGTGTACCTCCTGACCTAATTAGTTAAGTTTTTCTTTTATTTCTTTTTATTTCTTTTTAGGAAAGTTATGTAAGATCTCTCTATGGTTTTAATGGTATGATGATTTTAAGATATGAATGGTGTCGTAATAAATAAAACACACTCATGGTGGTCAAGGATGACAAGGGAAACGAGAAACATAACCCCATGCACGAAAACAGGGCCATCCGACAACAATTTCTTCATTACAGTAAGCTCAGCACGGGCCGTGCCCAGCCAACACGGTCCCGTGCTGAACATCCTGAAGACAAATGCCCAGTTCAGGTAACTGGACACGGGCCGTTTTCACCAAACACGCCCCCGTGTCCAGGCTTCTGTTTCTTTTCTATAATTATTGTTACTGGCACCTGAACACGGGGCCGTGCCCGGTCACCACGGGGCCGTGTTCAGACTGCCAGTAACCTAAAATTTTGTTTTTAACACCATTTTGCACATTCAATCAACCTAAAAATTTATTTTTGGGACACATTGAGGACAATGTGTAATTTAAGTGTGGGGGGATGCTAAAACCTTGAATTTTGCAAGTCCTAATAACAAACCTTACACAAAACTCTATTAGAACCGCTAATCACCCCAAATTTTTTCAAAAAAGTTTTCCATTTTTTTTTCTACTTGTCTAAGTTTAAGTTGGGAATTCTAAGACTAACAAGGTTATATTTTTATAAGTTTGCAACCAATAGCGTCGTGATAAAAAGAACCAACATAAGAAAATTATGAAACGGCATGACAAGCTTAGTTAAAATTTGATTATATATACTTGATCACATAAGAAAAAACCCATTCCCACAAAAGTGAGTTTTGAGCCTTTATTGAGCATACAAATATACATCTTTACGTTAAATGCTCATTTTTCGTTTCTTGTGTGAATAGCCGCTTGGTTCTTACGACTCTAGAACTTGCCACGACAATTCATTCCCGGTCCTTACCAACTTAAACCCAAGTAAGTAAATGATGGAGGCATTAGGACTAACCCTTTTTCTTTCAACACCATTATTTTTATTTTTATTTTCACCTACCCAAAAAAGTTCCCCCTAATTAGCCCCTTTGAGCCTAAACCTTTTCATTTCTTAACCCAAAACCCTTTTTACCCACCAAAAACCCTTTTTATTTTTTATTTTAGTAACAAGCTCGGTCTTCGTGTGAAAAAAAAATATATTTTTACAATGAAATTTGAAATAAACAAACAAAACTCCTCAAACAAAAGGTTGTTTCAATAAATACTTCATTGAAAATAGAAAGTCACAAAAACAAAAAAGTTTTATGAAAACCGACGCTTTTTACGCTTTTCGCCCTTTTCTACTAACCACTAACCCAACCACCCACCTTTAGCCCAAGCCTAACCCTTCACCCAAAAAGTCCTCTTGATATTTACAAAGATATAAAGTTAAAAAGGAGGAGGATTGATTGCTTGGCAAGCTTATGGTAGGAATAAGTTCCATGCCGCTCTCGAGTGATTCACTAAAAATACACCTTCGGCTGAGTGTGAGTGATTTCTCCCGTGAGGTATGTGAACTTGTATATAAATGGAGTTTTAGAAAGGTATGTTATGCCTTAATAAATAATTTACCTTATGAAAAGTTTTTAATAAATCATGACGAATAGGATTGTAAATAAGTAAAAATAAAACCTAAACAATCTTGGAAAATCTTGACACTCTATGACAAGCCCAAAACCTTCTCTTCTACCCATTCCATTTGGGAGTGTAAGCCACATATTAAAAGAGTTTTGCTTGAGGACAAGCAAAAATTCAAGTGTAGGGATATTTGATGTGTGTAAAATGCAACATATAAATTACATCAAATGAGGCATAAAACTAACCCTTTTTAAGTACTAATGTTGGAAAAAGTGTGTTTTTGTCTTCCTTTTGTATTTTCAGGATTAAATGAGCTCAAATTAACAAAAGAAGCAAAAAGACAGCTAAATCTAACACAAATACAAGAAAAGGGACAAAAGTGGATTGCCTGACCCCTCGACAGCATCCTCCCAAGCAAAACAAGGAAGACAGAAGGCTGAACACGCCCCGTGCTCAGCGAGCACGGGGCCGTGTCCAAGAAGCAGCAGAAAAGACAAACCTGTAGAAGCTTCTATTACTCACCATGGGGCCGTGCGCAGTGAACACGGCGGCGTGCCCAAAGTACTGCAGGCACATTAATTGTAATTGCGAATTACAATTAATGAAGAGAGATAGTGTCAGACAGGCACGGGGCCGTGCCCAGCGGACACGGGGCCATGCCCAGGCCTCTGTTCAGCCTATAAATAGGAGTGCTTGGATTCATTGCAACTCATCCCTTGGCACACCACCTCTCTCACACTTCATCCACCACCCACCACCATCACAACACCATCATCCACCACCATCATCCATTGTCCATCATAGAGTGTGTGAGTCGTCTCGGGATCCAAGATTGATCGTAAGAGTTCTTGACAATCAAGGCCATGTTTGCCTAAGTCTCTTACATCACTTGGTGAAGACAAATGTTTAGTATAATACTTTTTATTTTTAATCTTTTGCACTTTTTAATTGGTTTTGTATTAATGACTTTAATAACTAGTTGCTTATGTTGAAGGTGATTCTTCCTTATCGTTTGTCCGTGGTGTCTTGGCATTATTTTACTGTCTATATAAAATAAAAGATTTTCACCATTCATATCTCCACGGTCTATATGGAGGTATGTTGGCTACCTGGTCGGGGGTTAAGGGAACGGTTTGGTAAGGGTCTTGCCCTTGTTCAGCGTTTAGAGGTCCTGCAAGGGACCTGGGTCAAATTTAGTAGGACCTCCTTCAATACCCAAAGGTATTGGATGGCGGGGGTCCAAACTCTTTGATCCCCTCATAAGTTAACTACTATTAATACTATAACCCGGCTATTTAGGACTGTATCCCTACTAACTCAGACTACTTAGTCGAGGGTAACGTCACCTCCAAAAGAGGGGCCTACCATAATTTGCATTAATAACTTAATTAATTATCTTTCAATAATCCGACCCTTTAGGATTGTATCCTTGCTGACTCAAACTACTGGGTTGAGGGTAACGTCGCCTTCAAAAGAGGGGCCTACTACAATAACTAAGATAATCTCTTAAACAAGTGCAAAAGTGCGAAAATAATCAAAGGTTATACTAACACACGAGTCGGATCCAAGTGATTCATCTTGTCTATCTGTTTTTATTTTTATTTTATTTTTCAGCATTTAGTTAGCTTTATTTTCTTAGTTTAAAAATCTTTCTATAACATTTTGATTTGATTAGACGTTGAGGATAAACCGGTACTAAAAGCTCTTGTGTCCTTGGACGACCTCGGTATCTTACCAACACTATACTACGTCCACGATGGGTGCACTTGCCCATATGTGTGTTTAGTGTTAGTAAATATCGTGTTTTATAAATTTAAAACTTGGCTAAAAAGTGTAAAAAGGGCTTAAAATATATATCTAAAACATATATACACTAGCACGCATCAGTTACTATAAAAATCAGTATAGTTTTGCAGTTTGACACAAATAGTCCTTGCGATCGAACAAACTTGATTTCAACACACCAAACCATCCAAAACTTATTTCTAAGTTATGTAGAGGTTATTTAAGGTATGTTAAGCCTATTTCACTATTCCGGAGTGTTTGTTGCATTAAACTGGTTATATTTACGCATTAGTGCGCGTATAACCTTCCAGAAAGCGATTTAGAGCTTGAAATCAGAATTGAATCAAATTGAAAAATCACCAAACACAAATACACACATAATAACATCAAAACACATATAATAACACCAAAGCACATTGTTTTATTAATAATCATCATTGTTTTACATTGAACCACGACTATAGAACACAGTTGTCACAATCTCCCCTACTTCAGGAAATTTCGTCCCGAAATATTAACTAGAGGAAGCTTGTGAAAACAAATGCGTATTTCGCCTTCATCTGGTCCTCATGTTCCCAAGTAAACTCTGGGCCACGTTTGGACTCCCAACGAACTTTGACCAATTTAATCCATTTGTTCTTCAACTGTTTGAAAGTACGGTCCACGATCTCCACAGGTTTCTCGACAAAGTGCATCGTTTCATCGATTTGGATCTCATCGAGAGGAATGCAAAGATCAGCGTCAGCTAAACACTTTTGAAAATTGGACACGTGAAAAGTCGGGTGAATATTTCCAAGCTCTGGAGGTAGCTCTAGTCGATAGGCAACCTTCCCAATCTTTTCCACAATCTTAAATGGTCCCACATATCGAGGTGCAAGTTTTCCTTTCTTTCCAAATCTTACGACTCCCTTCCAAGGTGAAACCTTGAGTAGGACACGATCTCCAACTTGAAATTCTAAGGGCTTGCGTCGCATATCCGCATAACTCTTTTGACGGCTTCGAGCTGTCACAAGATTATCACGGATTTTCTTGATTTTGTCTGTTGTTTCCAGAACGAGCTCAGGTCTAGTAAGCTGAGCTTCACTGGTCTTGTTCAAACAGACAGGTGAACGGCATTTTCGACCGTAGAGAGCTACGAATGTTGCCATATTAATACTAGCATGATGACTATTGTTGTAAGAGAACTCGATCAATGGCAGATGAGAATCCCAATTACCACCAAAGTCTATCACGCATGCTCTAAGCATATCCTCCAAAGTTTGAATCGTTCGCTCAGATTGACCATCTGTTTGGGGATGATAAGTAGTGCTTAGATTCAGTTGGGTTCCCATAGCAGATTGCATGGTCTTCCAAAAATGAGATGAAAATTGAGCATCACGATCAGAAATGATATCCAAAGGCACACCATGTCGTGATACAATCTCATCAACATAAATCTTTGCCAGTTTATCAGCAGATAGATCCTCGCGAATTGGAATAAAATGAGCTGATTTTATTAATCGATCGATAACAACCCAAATAGCATTATGACCTTTAGATGTACGCGGTAGCTTAGTGATGAGATCCATCGCAATGTTCTTCCACTTCCAAACCGGTATCACAAGCAACCCAGAAGGTCGTTGATGTTCAGCCTTGACTTTGAGACAAGTTAGGCATTTTGATACATACAAGGCAACATCCTTTTTCATACCAGACCACCAGAACTTAGTACGAAGATCCTTGTACATTTTATCAGCACCAGGATGGATAGAATATCGAGACTTACGAGATTCGTCCATTACCAAGGTGCGAAGATCGTCTTGTTTCGGAATCCACAAACGATCCTTGAAATAGAGCAAACCATCGTTCTTCACTTCGAGCTTAAGCTCAAGTTGACGTGGTAATTCCTTACCTATCAAATTTTGTGAATCACAAAATTGCTGAGCTTGAAGAACACGAGTTTGAAGATCAGATAGCGTTTGAGCAGAATGAAGCTTGACTCGCTCCTTCCGACTAAGCGCATCAGCTACGACATTCGCCTTACCAGGATGGTAGCGAATCTCGCAATTGTAGTCGCTCAAGAGCTCGACCCAACGTCGTTGCCTCATGTTCAGCTCCTTTTGATTAAGAATATGCTGGAGACTTTTGTGGTCTGTGAAAACCACGCACTTCGTTCCATAGAGGTAGTGTCTCCAGATTTTAAGCGCGAAAACCATAGCACCTAACTCAAGATCATGAGTCGTATAGTTCTTCTCGTGAATTTTTAGCTGTCTAGATGCATATGCAATAACTTTACCTCGTTGCATGAGGACGCAACCAAGGCCTAAGTTGGACGCATCGTAGTAGACAACGAAATCATCGCTTCCCTTGGGCAGAGATAGAACAGGAGCATTACACAGCTTCTGCTTCAGCGTTTGAAACGCTTCTTCTTGCTTGGGTCCCCACTCAAAAGACTTATTCTTCTGAGTCAAAGGAGTGAGTGGAACCACAATCTTTGAGAAATTTGAAATGAATCGACGATAATAACCAGCAAGACCAAGAAAAGATCGAACCTCTGTAGGTGTTGTTGGTGTATTCCAATCTTTAATAGCAACAATTTTGGATGGATCCACATGAATACCCTGCTCATTGACTATATGACCCAAGAATTGAACTTCTTTAAGCCAGAATTCACACTTGGAGAATTTAGCAAAAAGTTGTTCCTTCTTCAGGAGTTCCAATGTTAAGCGAAGGTGTTGCTCGTGCTCAGCTCGAGACTTCGAATAGACAAGAATATCGTCGATGAACACAATAATGAACTTGTCTAAATAAGGTTTACAGACCCTATTCATTAAGTCCATAAAGATAGCTGGAGCATTCGTCAAACCAAAAGGCATGACAGTGAACTTGTAATGCCCATATCTTGTGCGGAAAGCAGTTTTGGGAATAACTTCTTCGAGAACACGAAGTTGATGATACCCAGAACGCAGATCGATCTTGGAAAAGCATGAAGCACCTTGCAGCTGGTCGAAGAGATCATCAATTCGAGGTAGGGGATATCGATTCTTGATGGTAAGCTTGTTAAGCTCACGATAATCGATACACATTCGAAAAGACCCATCTTTCTTTTTCACGAAGAGGACAGGAGCTCCCCAGGGTGAAAAGCTCGGTTGGATGAATCCTTTATCAGATAACCCTTGAAGCTGTTTCGATAACTCTTGCATCTCCGATGGTGCAAGACGATAAGGCGCTTTTGCAATTGGGTTGGCATTGGGTACAAGTTCAATATGAAACTGGACTTGATGAACTGGAGGCAAACCAGGCAGTTCATCAGGAAACACCTCTGGATAATCCCGAACAATCGGAATATCCTGAATACTCTTACTCTTGTCTTTCTCCTCGGTGACATGTGCCAGAAAAGCAACATATCCTTTTCTCAAATACCTCTGAGCTTCCATACATGACATAAGCTTCAATCTACCTGAAGGTTTCTCGCCACGAACTTCTAGAATTTCGCCAGAATACAAAGGAATACGAACAATCTTATCGAAACAAACCACCTCAGCGTGGTGTTTGGTTAACCAATCCATTCCAACGATAATGTCAAAGCTCTCAAGTTGCATCGGTGTGAGGTCAATAGGAAAAATATGGTTATCAAGGTCCAATTGACAATCACGAATAACAGAATCGAGAACAAGAGGTTTACCAGTAGCAACTTCGACAGATAAGGGTTTCCTCAGTTTAGTTCTAGGTATCGCAAGCAAAGGCTCAAAAGATAAAGAAACAAAACTTCTATCGGCTCCAGAATCAAAAAGAATAGATGCAGGTCGATTGTTAACAAGAAACGTACCATTGACAACTTCGTTGTCAACCCTCGCTTCGTTAGCATTCAGATTGTATGCTCCCCCTCGAGCAGGATTCACATTCGCATTGACATTTGCATTTGCATTTGCATTTGGGTTCGCATCAGCATTCGCGTTCGCATTCACCAGCCTCGGACAGTTGTTGCGGAAGTGACCAAACTCTCCACAATTAAAACATGAACACGGTGGGAATCTTGCAGCATTCCCCTGAACCAGAGCTTGAACCTGAGCAACCTGATTTTGTCCCAAGCGACAAATATTGGCCAAATGCCCAAGTTTACCACACGTTGTGCATTGCTTACAAGCTTGCTGTGCAACATGATGACCGTTGCAGCGTGCGCAATGAGGTGCGGTACTTGCATACGCCTTCTTTGCAGGAGGCTGAGCCGGTGGGTTCTGATCAGTCTGTGCCGTAACAGCAAAGTTATGGGCACCCTTTCGCTTCCTCGATTTCTTCGACGTCTCACCTTCCTTACCCTTACCCTTTTTCTTGTCCTTCCCAGAATCAGCCGCCTTCTTTTTATCACCCTTGCGGGTGAGTTTACCCTTCCTGACTTGAGACTCAGTCAGGGTAGCAGATAACTCGATCGCGTGACGGATGGTAATAGGATTAACACCGGTCACAATATCCTGAATGGAATCGGGTAAACCATCGATATATCTCTCGATTGCTTTCTCCAGTGGGATAACCATAGTGGGACACAACAGACTGAGTTCTTCAAAACAGTCCGTGTACGCACAGTGTTCACCCCCATCTTGCTTTAGATCATCAAACTCTCGCTCTAAAGCCCGAATCTCGTGACGGGGACAAAACTCTTTCATCATGAGAGCTCGAAGCTCTTCCCATGTTTGTGCCATTGCCACTTCGGCACCCCTATCGCGTATAATACCATTCCACCAGGTAAGCGCTCGCTTCTCAAACACGCTCGAAGCAAATTCAACCTTACGCGCATTCGGACCCTTCACATGTCTGAATGTGCTCTCGATACTCTCAAACCACTGCAGGAGCGCAGTTGTTCCTTGTGACCCAGAAAACTTAAGCGGCTTCGCAGAATTGAAATTCTTGAAATTACACAGTGCATTGTTGTTGTTATTATTGTTGTTGTATATCTCATGGACTTAGGCCACAACGCCGGGAAGCACAGCAGCCACTTGCTGAGAGACCAGGGCTGCGATTTCTTCAATAGTGAAAGATTGTGCTTCACGTCGAGGAGGCATTGTCTAACAAGGAAACAGAGGAAACGAGTGAGGTTGAAAAGCAAAAGAGGTTTTGAAAATACCAACAAAATGCAAGGAAGGTGATCATTTGTTCGTTACCTTGAAAAAACAAACGACACGCAGAGACTAATCAAAGTAAATGGATCAAAAATAATGTATCGTCGAAGACATGCTCGCCTATAAGTGGACACTCACCCCAAGAGTTCCCAGGTAAGAGTGACTGGTCCGATACGGCGGATTTGTACGAACACTCTAGCCTTAGACAAAAGACCCAGGGTACAGGCACCCACTCTTCCAGTTTGCACGTGTTCACACTATTTAGACCCAAACTTTGACGAGATTTTGAAAACTTAAAGGGTTTAAAACCATATAACAGAGGGTTCAAAACCTAGTAATCAATCATCCTAGAACAGATGATTAGTATTCAAAGCGGATTCGAACTTAGCGTTCTCATTGTGGTTATCACCTAAGGATAGGTGACGGTATTGTTTTTTTTTAAATCTAAACGCAAATTTGTTTCGTTAGGGTCCTAAAGTTATAGTCTAGGTCAAAGCATTACTAATAACCTAATTCCCTATAACCATTGGCTCTGATACCAACTTCTTCTGTCACACCCCGACCACGTAGGACAACAAACCGTGGCGGAAACGTCGGGGAGTGTTGTAACAGAAGCTATTGTTTCATAACCATGGATACAAAAGAGTTTCGTTTTATTGATAATATTAAACATTACATTGTCTTAACACATCACAAACAAATTACATATCGACTATCATTGTTTTTATGTCACTAAGGCCTCGTCCCGATCCTATGTGACGCATGCATCCTAGAAATCAATCAAGCAACATCACCTGAAAGATGCGTAAAAACAAAGTCAGCAAAGAAATGCTGGTGAGTACATAGGTTTTATAAGAGTATCGGAATCATGGCTTCGTTTACATGTTGCAGTACTTAATTAGACTTACAAAAGTCAAAATACAAACCTTGTTTTGAAAAGTGTATTGCAACATAATTAACCAACTCAAATCAAGATGGTTATAGTTTATAAAATATAGTAACCATGATTCTTAACCCCAAAAACATTTTGTTTTAGAAAACCAACTTGTAAAACATCTTGTAAAAACTCGTTAAAAACTCGTATGGTTTATATCCCTTAGAAAAACATTGTTTGTGTGACATCGTTTCAAAATCGTTTACCCAAGTGAACTAAATAACGCCACGGTATGTAATATGATGAAAACACTTATATATACGAAGTACCAGCGGCGTATCCACCATGCTTTCATCACATTACACCCGTCCCGTTATCTAAACACTAACCAAAAACCAATCGTTTACCCAAATCGTTTAACTCGTTAAAATCATTTCAAAATCGTTAACTTGTTTAAAATCGTTTAAATCATCCTCGTTTTAATTTGTGAAAAACTATTTATGGTCGTCTCGCTAACAACATTCAAACCTTCGTGACTCGATCACCTCGCTTCTCGTTTCTCGAATTAACAAACCACCAAAGGGTAAGTTAACAAACATCAGATTCAGTCATTACCCACAACCCCCACACATAACCATGGGTGCAGTAAAATAACGGGATTTGTCAGATCCTATGGTACCATAACCTAATACTGGTCGGCTTGATCAATGATAATGAATGTCATTTGTTATGTAACTACAACCATCAAGTTTGTTCACATTATTGAAATCGTTATTAGTTTAGTAAAAATCGTTTTAATCGTTCTTGAAATCATCGTTTAAACCTTGAAAACATTTCATACATATGAATCACCCCAAAACATTTAAAAATGGTAAAATAGGGGAACTATGTACTCACATGAAGTGCAAAGTATCCTCAATCAATAGGACTTCAATCAAACTCAAGCAAATCAGAGAAATCAAGTAGCACCTAGTCATCGAACCACTAGTCAAACAATAGACACTTAAATCGGACGATCGGACAGAATGAGGTCTTGTAAACCAAATGAGAGTTGGAATTCATGTGATATGGTTTAACAAAGCCTACATCCTAGATTGAAACCTAACCTAAGTGCTTTCGACCCATCGCGACCCATTAAGGTAGCTTACGCTACTTTAACGCGTTGTGCGCGCAAAAGCGCGTTCAAGACGTCTAACTAGTCTTATGACAAGTATTATATGCCCATACATGTTTAATTATGTTACATAATCAGTTACGTGACAAAAGTTTAGGTTACATATGCTTAATTACCAATTATGTATGAAAAGGGTATTTTGGTAATTTACCAAAGGCATATAAACTACCTATCATGCGACTAATCAAACCTAAGTGACCATAAGGTATAACCTCGGAAGGTTATTCCCTATGCTACTATGGTCACTAAACATGTTTGGTCGGATCCTAATGATCGACCAAACGGGTCGTGTTCGAAAGTCCAAGCGGGTGTTTAGTCCGCTTGACTTACGACTCTACAAAAGCACTAATCTAAAAAGTGACGAGCTAAACATGCTAGATCATGTTTAGTTAAGTTAGAAAACAGGTTTTGATATCAAAACAAACGGGTTTGATACCCTAGAGTAGTTTGGTTACAAAATACGCGAGAATACGCATTTTGGCCGAAACTACGACTCGTCACTGATCCTAGATAACGTGGTAATCAGTAAGTATAGTCACTAGGGACTATAACCATCGTGATTACGCTCACGTTATGAAGTTCAAACGAACTTTGCATTGACCATAAACTGGTCAAAGCAGAAAGTCAAACGCAGTTTGACTTTAACGATAAAAACGAATGAAAAGAATGAAAGAATACTTACAGAAGGTCCCCGCAAGCTCTTGATCCGATTTACTCTCAGGTATGAAGCATATACTTCAACTTAGAGACCCAAAATCAGATCAAGTGTGCTTTGGGAGGAAGTGAGGGTGGGTATTTATAGGAATGCTAGAACCGTTAAGATCGTTTCTCGAAGATTGAGCTTTGATCCCATCCGTACAAGTGGGCACTTGGTATTTGGATACCATGGGCACTTAAAAACCATCAAAAATGTCCCATAGATTGATCAAAACCAGGTGCAAAGGGTGTGGAACAGCTGTTAACAGCTGGAAACAGATTTTGCAGATCTTGGCCTCTCACGCGGCCCACGTAGCCCAACACCATATCTCACGCGGCCCGCCTGGGCAATGTTTCCAGAATTGACAGATTAGCCCCTACACTTGAGAAACATGCATTTTGGCTCATTTTTGACACGTTTAAGCCCCGTTAACCTCATTTCACGGCCCTAAAATGAAGTTAAAGTATAGGGAACTCAAAACATGCTCAAAAATATCACGGATGTCAGTTCGTTTGGTCGTACGGTTACGTTGTTCGGTTAATTACGACGGAAGTCGTAACGAACGCAAAAACGATCCAAATTAAGCGACGAACGGATTTTTATTATTCCAAACACTAAAATAAAATATTTTAATGCTTAGATAAATTTTTGGATGTCCGGATATATTCAGAACAAAAGATATGCGCGAAAATGCAAACTTGTGCACTTTTTGACGCTTTTAGTCCCTATTGATCAATAAAGTTTATTTTAGCATACCGAACCCCTCAAAGCCTATTTCTAAGCTATGTATAGGCTATTTAGGGTATGTTTAACTTATGATCAAGTTCCGGAATGTTAGTTCTGGAATGTTAGTTACTATACAAATCGGTATAGTTTCGCAGTTTGACACAAATAGTCCCTGCGATCGAACAAACTTGATTTCAACACACTAAACCATCCAAAACTTATTTCTAAGTTATGTGGAGGTTATTTAAGGTATGTTAAGACTATTTCACTATTCCGTAGTGTTTGTTGCATTAAACTGGTTAGATTTACGCATTAGTGCACGTATAACCTTCCAGAAAGCGATTTAGAGCTTGAAATCGGAATTGAATCAAATTGAAAAATCACCAAACACAAATACACACATAATAACATCAAAACACATATAATAACACCAAAGAACATTGTTTTATTAATAATCATCATTGTTTTATATTGAACCACGACTTTAGAACACAGTTGTCACATAATGCATAAACTAGTTTTCATAATTAATTATAATGTTCATATGGCCTTCACTTCTAATTCCCAATCATCCCCAACCTTAAGTGTTCTTTTGTTTCTTCCCAGCTTCCGGATTAAAAGGAATCCCTGAGTAGAGTTGGTTACATGAACCATAGAACCAGAATCAAACCACCAAGAATTAGCAGGAACATTTAAATTATAGGACTCAAGTATCATGAAAAAATCATTACCTTTCTTAGACAGGCACTCCTTAAAATCAAAGGGCATTCCTTCTGCATATGTCCAGTCTTTTTATAGAACTTGCAGTGGGGTTTGCCTAAGGAGATCTTAGAGTTGGAAGGTGCACTTGTATTAGGATTGGGCCTTTGGACCTTGGAAGCATCCCTTCTTGGATAATTATTCTTCCTCTTCTTAGAGTTGGAGTTGGTGAAGTTTGCAACATCAGTAGTGCGATCCATCTTCATACGCTCTTCCTCCTGCACGCACATAGCAATCAGCTCACTCATCGTCCATTTTTCCTTCTGAGTGTTGTAATTGATCTTGAATGCTTCATAGGACGAAGGAAGCGAAGTAATGATGAAGTGTACAAGAAAACCATCACTGATTTCCATGTCTAACCCTTTCAGCTTATTGGCCATGTCATTCATCATCATGATGTGTTCGTGAATGCCGCTCCTCCCATCATACTTACTAATCACCAGCTTGAGGATTAAAGTACTAGCATGTGCTTTAGACGTTCCCTTGAACTGTGCCTCCACAGAAGCCAAGTAGGTATTAGCATTATCAGAATCAGGAATGGCTCGTCTGATTGCATTGTTTATGGACTGCTTCATAAACATGAGAGACATGCGGTTACACCTGGTCCACTTTTCATGAGTCATCAGCTCAGCAGAAGTACTTTGAAGAGTAAGGTATGCCGGCTTATTCTCCTTTAAAGCATAATCGAAGTCCAGCAAAGCAAGAGTAAGCATAAGAGAGTTCTTCCATGCAACAAAGTTATCTCTAGTCAAAGGTGGAATCCCGCAATTGGGTGCTGATAGTGGAAATAAGATGAGCGAATTACGATACAACGAAAGAAGTCCTAATATGATCTAAGGGCATGTTATACTAAGGCGGGCATAAATAATCACCATTTTAATTATGAAGCTGTGATATTGTCTATTACTAACATCAAAATAATAGACTTAGTTAAAATTCTACTTAAACGTAGACAAATCAGTTTTGGCCAGAAGTGTAATCATTTAAGCATGTGTGCAAAGTCATCGTGACAAATCAGCTTTGGCTAGAAATGAGACAATCACTTTAGTTATGCACTTGTTAAGGATGCTAGACATGAATGAATTAAATCAGCTTTGGCCAAAAACAAGACATCCACATTTGTAATGCATACTTAACATAGCTTTTATAATACTTGAACAATAAATAGATGCATCAAATCAGCTTTGGCCAGAAGTGATACATCAGAAGCTCATTCAAGTTAAGTTATTTTGGTTTTGTAAAAAGTTACCTGATTCTGATTAGTTACGTATTTATAAAACCAAGTATTTAATAGCAAATCACCTGTTAGCGCGGATCGAAGTTAACTTGAGATTTCGCTGGGGGGGGGTGCAGGGGGACAGCGTGCCCCTGCACAGGGTTCGGGGCAGAGCCCCGAGCTAAATTTTAGTTCACATTAATAACTTAATAAAGTAGTGAGATTTCAAGTTCACTTGAGATTTCGATTGAGATCTCGACTCAATTAGAAATCTCGACTTAACCTGAGACATCGAGTGAGATCTCGAGCAAGATTTCGACTTCGTTATGAGTTCCTTAATGATTTCGAGTAGCCTTTTAATCTCGAAATCCTAATGAGATTTCGAGTTACTAATGGCAGTCGTAACCTCACTCGAAATCTCGAGGTTTCGAGTGATGAAGACTAATGCCTTAATGAGATTTCGAGTGATTTATGAGGTTTCGAGTGATAAACCCCAGTCGAAATCAAGCAACAGTCTTTCTCAGTCACAATAACCTGATTGCGAGTGGAAATCTTAGTCGCAATCTTAGTTGTCCTCGAATTTTAATGAGATTTCGAGTAGGAATCTCAGTCGGAATCATTGAATCTCGAAAACTTATTCTCCAAGTCTCGAAATCTGATTATCAACAGCTGTTTGTGGAGATAAGATTGAAAATTCAAATTTTTTTAGGGATTATGAGATAGAGTTTCCCGTTTTAGTTCTGATCTAAATTTTTCAAAATATTTCGAAAATATAATATGTTTATCTTTTAACAGTTTTCGAAAATTTTAGAAGATAAAATTAGATCAAAACAGAAAAAAACACTCAATAATCCAAATTACATTCCAAAACATAAGGGAATTTTCGAATTTTCCTAAGAACACATGATAAACCCTAAAAACTAAAACCAAATTTCTAGAACCCGAAACCCGAATTTTAAGGTTTTGTAAACAGTTTTCGGACAATAATATTACCCATTTGATTCCGAGACGTCAATTAACGTCTCGAAACACGGTTTCGAATTTTTGTTGAGTTTTCAAAATTCTGTTTTTCAGATTTCAATCCTAGAAAAATGGATAGGAAAACAGAACTGATTTATCACCATATGCTCTGATACCACATGTTGATCAGTTATGTTTAAACATAATGGAAAACAGGAATAACATACATGTGATAGCAGACATGCTAGCAGAGAATCCAGTCAGAGATGCAGCCATTGAGTTTGACATACTTGTCAAGATGATCTGGTTCCTCCTTAGGGTGCAAACTAATGATGGTGATGAAGAACCGAAAAAGGGTATTCAGTAGGGAGAGAGAGGCGAGTTTAATGTTATGAGAATAATCAAGTTGTCTAACCTTTTAACCTCTATATTAGTCTCCTTATATATGCACCTAAGAGGAAAGCCAATTAGTTAATCTAACTTATAATAAAAGACTCCAAATAATGTCACACGGCATTCTCTCATTCAACCTCATAAGTTTTATTTATAATTATTTAATAAATTTCTTTTAATATTAATATTAACAACTAATATATAGATATCATTTATTTTTATTCTTATCTTTATCTAAGATTACTAAATAACTTCGATTTTGCAATTTAGACCCTTTATTTTTTTAATTTTAACCCAAAGTTTTTTATCTTTTGCAATTTAATCCCAACTCTTTTTTATTTTCAATTTTGGTCAACCATACTTATCATCTTTCCCAAGTTTTTCATTCCGTTCTAAATTTTGTGAGTCACTGCACCGCAACGTGTGTGTGGGGTTCAAAAATTTTTTCGTATATTTTTTCCCGTTTGACTGGCCCGTCGCAGCACATCTATTTTTTACCGTTTAACAAGTTCGACCAACGCGCGGGTCCTGGATTGACTTAGTTATTTTTTTCTATGTTTTACGTTTCGGTTTAATTTCTCTGCAACGAGCGTTCGTGATTTAAAGATTTTAAGTTTGCTTTTCGCTCGGCGTTATTTTTTTCGTTTTTATTTAATTTGTTTTTATGAGTTTTTCCGGTGTTGGTGGTCGCTGACAGTGGTATAGCATTGGTACTACTTGACACAGTTTTACAACAACCGCTGCAACGCATGAGTTTAATACTAGTAAGGGTAATATGATCCATCAACAATTACCAACTAACTATTTAATAGGTTGTTATATATTTGATCTATATATTGTAAATGATAATAATGGCTACTAGATTAAATACAATATAATAGTATATTTAATCTTACACAAACCACTAGCTTCTCCTGCACACAGGTGCTGACTACCAGATTTCTGTCCCACGTCCTTCTATCCCACGTCAACGACCAGGTAAACTCTCTCCTGTCATTTATGTGACGTTGATGTTTGTTTATAAAATAATTGTTTATAGGTAGTCATACTTTATTCTTTATTGTTTATTCTTTATCCTAAATATAGTCAAACCTTTTATGTTCCGTAAAGGTCATGTCTTGATGTTTAAGCCGGCTAACGGTCTTACCCTTTCATCCAACGGTAAATAATTTTGATAACCGAAACCTATATATGTTACTTTTGAAACAAATATCATATATGGGGGTTCTTATTTTATATGTTATGTAGTTAATAGTTAAAGTTTGTTGTATATTAAATAAATAAATAGGTGATGTATATATTAACTAAAAAATATTGATTTCTTTGACAGCAAGAAACCAAAGCAGGAGCAACAAACGCCAACAAAACCGCATTTCAACACAGGTACAGTATATGAAGACGCAAACACGACGGGACATAGCAGCGCTCCTCTGCGGTCTTCCTTCATTCGTGTCCTCATCGGCGCAGTGGTTGGGGTCGGTGTTTTACTTTTGGGAGCCGGCTGCGCGTATACAATCCGAACCGGGAATGTTAACATTAGGAATGGATAATGTAATTGCTTCTCGAAATAGGAGTCATATGAGGTTTTGTTTTTGAGTGTATAATTTTGAGGTTTGCATGCTTTGCGTACATTTTTGTATTTTTCTTTTTAATTCGATGCTACCTTTTTTTAGTTGTTAAATGTTAAGCATGGTGTAGAAGAACCGACTTATTAATGATAGCACCTGTACTTGAGCTAGCAATTTATACTCAGTCAATTTAATCTATTTGAACATAACAAAATAAATTAAATGCTAACCAGGGCATAGTCAATTATATAATATAATAGAAATCAACTACATACTTGCTATGGCATAATCTATAATCCAATAATATATAAATACACAGGCAAACGAACATCAAAATAACTTTTTCAAATAATTTGAAATTCAAGATTTCTAATAAACATGTACGTTAAAAAAATAAAATTATAAGGGGGTCGGGTGCCCCGTGGTGAAGTGTGGTGGCCGGGTGACCACGCGTGGAACACCGCCGCCACCAAAGGTGACCATGTGTGGATTCCAAAACGCGTCGTCGGCATCACACGTGAAGAGAGAATGGTCATTTATCTTTTTGAGAACAAATTGCAGAACAAGGTGAGAATGGTCCTTATTTATCTTCATAAATCAACAAATTGCAGAACAAGGCTTTGGCCGGAGAGGGAGGTTGGTGGAGAGTGGTGGGATGGAGTTTGATTATTGATTGTGAAACCCTTATGTTTTCACACATTTTGTTAGCCTAATTCGAGAAAAATAGAGAAGAGAGGGAAAACCCAAATCAAGCATAACTATCAGCTTGGGGTTGTTACTTGTTTTATAACCAATTCAAATATCAACTATTATTTACACTATCAGTCCCTCACTTTATGAATGTTACAATTATAACCCTCAACATTAAACCCACTACTACAATACCCTCCCCTTTAAAAAGCTTTTTGTCCTCAAAAAGTAAAATTGGGAAAACGCAATTGCATATTCTCCATGAATTCCCACGAAGCATCAAACACAGGTAATCCTTCCCAATGAACCAAAACCATCATTGTAGCTTTCGATCCTCTTTTGACCATCTTCTGATCTAACACTACCCGTGGTTGCAGAACAAATCTCGGTCCTTGTGGTAGCTGCCCATTAAAATCATGAGACCCTTGAGCTACGTGGAAAGTATGATGAATTTGAGCAGCCTCAGGTAAGTCAAGCTTATAAGCCACTTTACCAATTTTTTGTAGAATTAGGAAAGGACCAAAATATCTAGGTGATAATTTCCTGTTATGATGATTTTTGAGAGAATGTTGGGTGAATGGGTGAAGTTTAACATATACCCAATTCCCTGGTTGAAATTCTCTGTCTGTTCGATTAAGGTCAGAAATCTGTTTCATCCTGTTTCTTGCAACCTCCAAATTGGCCTTGAGTTTTTTAATCATGCCTTCCCTATCCCTATGATATTCCTCCACTGCTGCTATAGATGTATCACCCGGAATATAGGGAATGTGAATGTTTGGTTTGATACCAAACAGGGCTTCATAGGGAGACATTTTAATGGTTGAGTGCCAGGTAGTATTGTACCACCATTGTGCCAAAGGTAGCCACTTTACCCAAGTTAAGGGTGCATCCATACACATAATTCTCAAATAGCGCACCTGTTTAATACATCAGTCTGTCCATTAGATTGTGGATGATATGAAGAAGACATGGCCAATTGAATGCCCTGTAGTTTCATAAATTCCTGCCAAAAAGCACTAAGGAAGATAGGATCTCTATCCGAAACTATAGTGGCTGGACACCCATGTATTTTGAAAATATTATCCATAAAGAGATGACCATTGTGGTTGCAATGTAAGGGTGGCTAAGAAGTAAGAAGTGTCCATATTTGGTTAATTTGTCTATGATAACCAAAATGGTATCCTTCCCCAGCACTTTTGGCAATCCAGAAATGAAATCCATGGATATGTCACTGAAAATGGATCCAGCAATAAGCAGTGGTTGTAATAACCCAGGGTAGGCAACTGTCTCATACTTAGATCGTTGGCAACTAACACATTCTTTTACAAACCTATGCACTTCTTTAGTACAACCCTTCCAATAAAATAATTCCTTTATTCTTTTCACAATAGGAATGGCTCCAGAATGACCCCCCATAGGCGAAGAATGATATAGCTTAATGATATCTTGCCTAAGAGCTGAATTATTTGCAATTAGTATTTTATTTTTTCTTTTAAGCACCTCTCCGTTCCAGCTTTTATTTCCAACCCTTTCTCCTTGCTGAAGTTTTGAAATGATGGTCTGAATTTCGGAATCTTGTTGCCAAGCAGACTTGATTCTGTCCCATAAAACAGCATCAACAGTACTTAAGCTCATTTGAAATCATGCCATACCTTGAACCCTTGAAAGTGCATCAGCTGCCACATTTTCTACTCCCTTCTTATATGTGATCTCATAATCATATCCCAGCAATTTAGACAACCATTTTTGTTGAAGTGGAGTCACAATCTTCTGTTCTAGTAAATGCTTCAGGCTTTGATGGCCAACAGTTCTTTCTCATAGACAGACAAGGATTGCTGTTTTATAGAAAGAGCATTACTAATAAATGCCAAGGGATGGCCTTCTTGCATCAGAACAGCCCCCATACCTTTGGCTGAAGCATCAGTTTCAATAACAAAAGTTTTTGAGAAATCGGGTAGTTTAAGAACAGGAGGAGTACTTAATGCCTGTTTAAGAATCATAAAAGACTGCTGAGTTGTTTCATTCCAATGGAAGTTGTCTTTCTTCAACAATTCTATCAGTGGTTTGGCCATTACTCCAAAAATTTTTATAAACCTTCTCTAGTACCCTGCCAGCCCTAGAAATCCACACAATTGTTTAATTGTAGTGGGTGTAGGCCATTCTTGTATTGCCACCAATTTTGTAGGACCAGTTGACACCCCATCTTTGGTTATCACATGACCCAAATATTCGACCTTCCCTCCTGCAAATGAACATTTAGACCTTTTTGCTTTAAGAGAATTCTCCCTCATTAGCTGTAACACAATTCTTAAATCACTCAGATGTTGTTGCCAACTCTTACTATAGACCAGTATGTCATCGAAAAAGACAAGAGCACATTTTCGAAGAACATATTTAAAAGCGGAATTCATCAGTGACTAAAAAGTAACTGGAGCATTAGTTAGTCCAAAAGGAAGGACTAAGAATTCATAATGCCCTTGGTGAGTTTTGAAAGCAGTTTTGTAGATGTCAGGTTCATACATCCTAACCTGGTGATAACCTGATCTTAGGTCCAGCTTAGAGAAAATGCAAGCTCCTCGTAATTCATCCAATAATTCTTCAATTAAAGGAATTGGAAACACATCTTTTATTGTAGCTTCATTCAACCTCCTGTAATCCACACACATTCTCCAGGTTCCATCTTTCTTTTTAACTAAAACCACTGGTGCAGCAAAAGAACTGTTGTTGTGTCTGATTACCCCTGAATCCAACAACTCGTGAGTCATTTGTTCATTAATATCCTTCTGAGCACTAGGATATCGATAAGGTTTAAGATTCAAGTTTACTTTCCCATCTTTAAGCTTGATTCTATGGTCAACCAGTCTAGCAGGAGGCAACCCTTTAGGAGTCTCAAATACATCTTCATACTCGTGTAATAGTGTATCCAAACCTTCTTGTTCCTTGTGTTCCCCAATCAAGGGTTGATACATACAATGATCACCAGCAGAATCTTGAATTGTAAATAATTGTGCTTGAACCACACTGCCTTGATCTTGAATTAAATTTGTAATTTTCTCCATTGAAGAGAGTTTTACTTCTTGTTTTTTAGTGCCCTCAATTCAAAAGACTGCCCAGCTATATCAAACTTCATAGTTAAGTTCTTGAAATTCCAAACAATATCATCCAAGGTTTCCAACCATTGAATTCCCAGAACTATGTCATAGTTATCCAGGTCTATCACTAGTATATCAGCAGTGAACCAATTACCCTGCATAACCCACTGAAAATCCTTGCATACAATCATGCATTCCACCTTATTACCATCAGCTATTGTAACTTGTACATTATTAATCTGTTTAACTGGATATTTCAGCTTTTGAGCCAGTGTTTTACTCATAAAATTATGAGTAGATCCACTGTCTAACAGTATGTATAGATATTTGGTACCAATTGTTCCAATGACTTAGCATAGTTGAGTAAGAAGGAATACCCATAAGGGCATTTAGTGAAATTTGTGGATTTCCTTGAACAGTTGGATCTCCTTTTTCTTCTTCCTCCAATTCCTCATCTTTAGGGTATTCATCAACTTCCACCAGAAACAATTGTTTCTTCCCTTTACAAACTCTGCTAAGACCAGGGACATACTTTTCACTGCAGTAGAAACATTCCCCTTTTGCCCTCTTATCATCCATGTACTTATTAGTGACTTACTTGGGTATTATTGCATTTGATGGTACTTGATTGACAGGTGTTGCTAGCAAAGGCTGCTTAGCAATACTAGTCAAATTGTTAGTTCTTGAAGAACTGTATTTGTACCCACTAGAATTGCCGCTGTTTATACTTCCCCAACCCAAAGTTTTATTTGATTGTTCTTGTAATCTAGCCAAAGAATAAGTTTCCCTCAATGTTCTTGGTTTAAACATCTTAACATGACATTTAATCTCTGGTTTCAATTCTTCAATGAACAGACTTATGGTATATTCATCAGGTAAGGTTACCTTGTTTAAGAGCAGATCAAACTTGTCACAGTAGTCCTCCAACTCCCCTGTTTGTGTCAAAGCTTTGAGTGCCCCCATAGCATCTTCAATCAAGGTTGCAGCAAATCTTGTCGCTACTGACCTTGTATACTCATCCCAAGTTATATCACACATTTGCTTTCCACTTGATTTCATGAACCCCTGATGCCACTGTAATGCTCTTCCTTCTAAATGGACTGCTGCATATCTCACTTTATACCTTTCTGGTGTGTCATCAATCGAGAAGAAATGTTCACACTTGTATAACCATCCTTCCACATCATCCCCATTAAACTTGGGAAACTCCACTTTGGCCAGCCTATTGTTGCACAATCTATCATTATCAACTCTGGGCATCATTGTTCCTTGTTGTTCCATTCTTGCAAATGCAGTCTACAACTGCTCAAAGGCTGTCTTCAAACTCATTAGCCCTTCTTGAGTTTGTGAAGTAAATTCATCCAGTCTACTAACATCTCTAGCAATACGGACAACTTCTTGGTTTCTTGTTGTCATTGTTGGAAGATTTGAACAAAGATTTGAAAGGATTGAATATTAAACAACAATTGATTGTAATGGACTAGAATAATCACAAATTGATCAATCCATAGAATGGAATGAAAAGAATTGATTCGAGAATTAAGGAAATTTGATGAAGTAATATGGAATGGAATGATCACAAATTGATCACCCCACAGAATCAGGAAATGAATTGATTAGCGATGGAAGAAATGATCGGAACGAATTGAATGGTGACGGAGAAGATGATCGGAACGAAGTGGTTGCCTGAATCTTGAGCTCCGAGAATCGGTAGCTCTGATACCAAGTGTTAGCCTAATTCGAGAAAAATAGAGAAGAGAGGGAAAACCCAAATCAAGCATAACTGTGAGCTTGGGGTTATTACTTGTTTTATAACCAATTCAACTACCAACTATCATTTACACTATCAGTCCCTCACTTTATGAATATTACAATTATAACCCTCAACATTAAACCCACTACTAACACAGTTGCGACGGTGAAACCTGTTCATCATCTTGTGCTTCATCATCTCCTTCATGGTGTTTTAGGTTTGATTATTGATTGTGAAGCCCTTTTGTTTTCACACAGTTGTTGTTACAGAGGGAGGGAGAAAAGGGAACACATGGTTGAAAGTGTGGTGGATGTTCAGCACATTGGAATCTCAATATTGGTTGCATATATGCCATAAAATTGTTTTTTATTTAACAGAAAAAAAAAAAAAAAAAAAAAAACCATCTGATCCATTAATGATTCAAGTTAAATGGATCATGATCCGATCCATGATCCAACATAATGGATCGATACATATCCAAATAATTTTAAATTGATGGATCAATATACGGATCTATCTATATTAAAAAGATATAATAAAAAATCTAAAAAATAAAAAAAAATCATAAAAAAATTCTTAAAAAATAAAAAAAAAATTGTAAAAATTCCAAAACTGGACGAGACGCCGCGAGGAGGTAGTAGTTTTTCAGGCGGAACACAAGCGCTAAAAGAAGTGATTTAACTGGAACAAGGTTGTACCACGTGTTATGGGAGTTGTACAGTGGTGGAGATAATGTTGTGGTGTTAACATTTTTTTTTAAAGGTGTAGATCGATTGGAAACCCACTACCGACTGCGCTTCAACCCTTTTATCGGAAGCACAGCCAACCGGGTCCAAATGAGGGGGAGTGCAGTGCAGAGCCCTTCCTCACACCTCGTGGAAAATCCCGACTGCCAGGCTCGAACCTGTAACCCCGGTCAGGAACCCCACCAAGGTGGGTAAACCTTAAATGTCTATATTAGTGATGAGAAGTCAGTCGGTCAGTCGTAGTTTAGTATGTATTAAATGTGTCGACTCCTTAACTGGTGATTTGAGATTTCTACTGTTCCAAATTTGGTGGTTCCTTTGTCAGGCTTTCTTGATTATAATGTTTGCCGACCACACCACCGTGCCCTCACTTAGGTTTTGTTCACTGTGTTAAGCTGGTTTTGATAAGAATATATATAAGAGCTTTTCCAATGGTTCCTTTGACGGGTGGTTAATTAAGCGGTGTCAATGGTTACCAGCTCTTGATAAGGTGGAGTTTGCTTTAATTGAACTTGTTGGTGTTGATGCATATACATATCTGGATTACTTGACAAAGTATAGATTTAGTATTATTAAAACTAGTAGTGATACAATTTAATTGCAGGGTTTACTCTTGCTTTGTCAATCAGTATGCACTCTTGTCTAACATTTATTTTGCAACTTTTTTTCAGCAATTCATTTATGTTTTTTTAAAGTATTTTAGTTTACACTATTAATGGTTTTTAAGGTTTTTTTTTTTTGTCACGATCTGAAAGTAGAAGCCCTAACGGAGGTCGAGACTTGCGATGGACGAGGACTGAACGAGACGCCGCGACATGGGTCGGAATCAGCAACAGTGGTCGGAATCGGCGATGCCACGACGGAGGTGGACGAAGGTTGTGAACTTGCGTTGAAAGCAATGTTCTCAGACCCGGACCGGACCGGCCGGTCTGACCGGTCGGGCCGGGGTCCGTAGCAAATACCGGTCCGGTTGACATCTTCAGGCTGTTTTTGCAGTGGACCGGCGGTTCGACCAGGTTATCGGGAAAGGGGTTGGACCGGTTCAGTGTAAATTCTTTTTGTTTTCTACTAACTAGGTAAAAACTAAAAACTCCAAAACTAAAACAAAGCCCAGATAATCACATACTTATTTTAATTTTGCCAACCTTCAATGCATGTTTCGTCTCCTTTAGACCATCCGTAGTCATAAAGCCCTTTGTGGGTCGTTATGCGACACGTGTCGTGACACGTCACACGGGAGCTTTATGGGGCGTTATATCACTAGAGCCCGTAGTCATAAAGCCCCTACCCATCATTACCTAATTATTAATTTTTAATTTTATTAATTAATTAAAAAAACCTTGCTTGTTTGTGATTGGTCCATTTTTCAAAATCCTTCACCATCACGCCGCTAAAAATCTCGCGCCATTCCCCCATTTCTCCTTGATAGCGCCCCACGTTTTCGTGTTGCCGGCGTTTTGGCGGCGCGATGAACGGGGAAAGCGCCCCACTATGGAAGCACTTATTAATGAGAAACATATCGACAACAATTTCAAACCGATTGGATAAAGAAACAATTAGACCTAAAATTGGTGAACTGATCCAACTTAATTGGAAATTCAGGTGATTTGTAAGAAGGAAGATGATTTCTTAGATCACCCATAGTGGCGTCTTCTCCCCCCAAACACGCCTAAAAACGCCACCGCCCCCACCCCGCCGGCGTGTTTGGGCGTTTTCTTTCAACCCCCACCCCCTCTCTGGCGTTTTTCAAATCACGCTTGAAGCAATTTTGAATGGCCAATCGTATTTAATCTTCCTTTTTTTGGCCAATAGCTTTTTTTGTTGGTTTTTTTTAATTTAATTCTCTACACCCTTTTAACATAATGGCCACATCCCCACTACACCTATTTTAGAAAAACACCCAATAATACCCCTTGCTGACTGTACTGTCACATAACGGAAAACGTTCAAGGATGAGGGCATTATTCACCTTTACCACTACGCATGGCCTTAGAGAAAGAAAGAACATGTGGAAAACAATTAATGAAGTGCAGAATTTTAGGAAACCAAATTGTGTTGCGTGTGTATATGAAGCCACACCTATATTCACAATAATAATTATTTCATTTTCTTTTTATGTATTATTAGATGTTTACCTTTAAAAAAATACACGAGTCTTAGTTTTTTTAACGTTCGACCGGTCTGACCCGGTAACCAGTCCGGTTTAATGTTCGGTCCGGTCATGAAAACATTGGTTGAAAGAAGACCGGACGAGAAAGAACTGGAGGAGGATGAAAGAGGATCGAACTGGAATAAGAGCACCGGTGTTGCAAGGCTTTGAAAGAAATTTTCTTTTTTTCTACTTTTTTTTTAATTAGTAATGGATCGATCCGGATGGATCGTGGATCGATCCATATAACTAATTGGATAAATGGATCGATCCATTTGTTAAATTAATGAATTAGTGGATATTTTTTATGATCCAATAATTGATTTAAATGAAACAGATTGGTTTGGATATAGATCAATATCCAATCCATTGACAGACCTATTGTGATGGTTTAAAAGATAAAAACAGGTTTTAGGTATGAGTGAATCAATAACCTGGATTAAAAATGCACTTGAAAATCGTCGATACAATTGTAAAATCGTCAAGTATCGGATTCAACTCATTTGACATGAGTTGAAAATACTGAAATGCACTTGCGAGTGCAGAATGATAATAATTAGGGGATTCATCTCATTTTGACATTGTTCATGTGAAAGGTATAATAATAGATAATATAAGTAACCGGTAATTACATTTCCTTCTCAAATGCTAATTACAAAAAAGGTAGATGCATGGTACCCCGACTACGGAAGGGATCTTCTTTCTCAAACTAGCGACCCGACAACGCTGCCTGGCGATGAAACCTCTGCCAACCCGAGGGGCTGAAACATACTTCGAACCCGTAACCTTAAGTGTCTTCGGACCAGTTTAAAGTGGGGGTCGGTGGCCATGTGCTGACACCCAATGGTTAAATGCTAAGTAATCAAAATGATATTAAGAATTATTTGTATTGATACATTTGGCAAGTTACGTGTCATGTGATATATTTGATAGGAAGTGTAAAGTTTCTTTTTTAAGTAAAGGGAAAGATACCCAAATAGGAATAGGAAAATAATACAATTATCAAATTATCAAACTTGGTGAATAGTTCTTTTAGGTTAATTTTTTTTCTTGTTTTTGTTTTTTTATACTTTTACCTATCAACTTTCAACATTGATACTTACAGCCCCTTAACTTTTTAAAATTTTGTAATCGAGTTTTACGTGTTTATTTTTATGTATATGTGAGTATAAATTTAAGTTGATTTACGTTTCGACGTAAATTTTCCCTAGAAATGAGTCGGGTTAAATATAAAATGTTCTTTATTATTATGTATGTTTTCGTTTGGTCTACATTTTGACGTAAATTTCATTTTTTTCGAAGATGAGTCGGGTCAATTAGAATACGTCTCCGTGCTTATTTTTATGTACGTTTTCAGTTGATCTACGTTTTAACGTAAAAGAATTTCGAAAAGCCACGGAAACACGCGGAGCAATTTACTAGTATACTTTTATAAATCTAACAAACAATTACATAACGCAACTTTATACTTTCCTGGACATGCTGACATGCCCCAAAGAAAATAATTTAAAGCCCAAAAACAAAACTAGTAGTTGGGCCCTAAACGTTGGAGTAAAACCTATAGGTGCTGGTGCGCAAAAAACCCGAACCTGGATCCGGACCCGGAAAAAAAAAACCCGGAATCGGGTATTATAAAAACCGGGTTTTCTATACCCGACCCTACCCATAGGGTAGGGACCGGGTATTCATATTTGATCTAAAACCCGAACCCGGAACCGGGTTTTTTTTATACCTGGTTTATACCCGAAACCCGGTTTTTATAAATACCCGGAACCGGTTTTTATAAATACCCGGAACCGGGTTTTATAAATACCCGGAACTGGGTTTTTTATACCCGGTTATATAGCTACCCTCGAGTTTACGTGCTTATTTTTATGTATGTTTCGGCAAATTCAAATTTGTTTACGTTTTGACGCTTTTTTTTAAATGGATCGTGCCAAATATAATACGTTATTGTGCTTATTTTTATTAATGTTTTTAGTGGGTCTACCGTCTGCATTTGATCGATAAGCAACTACAAAAAAAAAAAAAATAAGTATCGAATTTAGATTTAGAAATGTCATTAAAATTTCAATAGGCACCATCCACTAAAACATATAAAGAAGCATTAATACCCGGTCGGGTTTTTTTAATACCCGGTGCGGGTTTTTTCCCAATCCGATGCATACCCGAACCCTACCCGATGAATACCCGAACCGGACCCGAACCCGGAAATAGGGTATTATAATACCCGGGTTTTATAAAACCCGACCCGAACCCAGGTATATAAGGTATACATTTTTGGTAGAAAACCCGGACCCGACCCGGTTTTAAAAAAACCCGATCCTACCCAAACCCGGTTCCATACCCGGAACGGGTTTTTAAAAAAAACCCGATTTGTGCACCACTAGGTGCACATACCAGTTAATCAGTTTTTTCGTATTAATTAATCGAACCTGTTTTTTTTTCACAATTTTTGCCAATATTTAAATAACTGATTCAAGCGTCCCAAATAACCTAACCTATGTAACCAGTTTGAGGGTCCTAAAAAACGGTTCTTTCGAACCTAAACCTGTTATTCATATATCAATTGCAAATTGGTTTAGGTTTTGGTTATTAATTGGTTACTGTTATAATAACAGGATTTTTTTTTGAACTCTAGCTGACGCTTTTAAGTTGTTGGTTTTCTTCCCAATAGTTCCATTCTGTATAACAATAACCAAACTGAAACCAATTTGGATAAATAAAGACTCTTAATACATATCATGGTAGAGGATTATCTGGATCACTAACGTGTTGCATACTACCATGCCTTCTCACGGCCCATTTAATAAGTAGCCCATTGCCACCTATTTGTAATCACAGCATAGTCATATATAACGAAATTGCTCCATCAAAAGTAAGCCCAAAAAATCATTATTGCCATAAGGGTGAAAGGGGTGCTCCCCTCATGAGATGGTGGTCACCCTCACCTTCGAAGTGGAATCCGAAACTTTTTTCTTGCCATCACCCTTGTTTTGTCTATCAACAGTATGCTATGAGAGTATGTGAATTGGGTGAAAAATGAAATGTAAAATGGTAATATTTATAATTTATTTGTTTTTTTTAAATGAAACGGCTATAAAGCTGTTACCCTCCTAACGGTCATATCGATCCTCCAACGGTCATATCATGCAAGCGGTGAAGAGTCACCGAATTCCACCAACCCCGTGCGGTGAAGGGGAGCGGCGGCGGTGTTCCCCGCACGATGATGGGGTTTACCGCCCTTTACCCCACACCCGCCCCGTTCACCCTAAGGATTTACTATCATAATCCAAACATGTATCTAAGCCCTCTATTTACTATTCTTATTTTCGGATTTAGCCCAATTACTATCACTAGCAATGATCCAATGATTGCAAACGCAGTTGGGTTTGGGCAAGTATTTAATAAGTTGGTCCATTAATTGTCCAAACTCCAAACCAATTCTAACACAAAAGTGAAAAGCCATTATCGCTCAAACATACCAACACCATTTCATCCAATTTTTGAGGCCCATTCCTTAATGCGAAAGTGAAAAGCCATTATCAAAACATATTGCAGCCCAACCCGAAAACAATTCCTATCCCTTTGTAAAGGTGCACAAACCGGGTATTTTTAATAACCAGTTTCGGTTATGGAGCCGGTTTCAGTTTCTCGTTTTAAGGGTTAGAACTGGTTATTGCTATAACCGGTTCGATTCTGGTTCCGGTTATTTGACCAAAAATCCATATGTTATCTGCCCGGTTTCGGGTAGGGTTCGGTTCCGGTTCTTAAGAAACCGGGTGTTAAAAGACCCTATTTTCGGGTTTTTCTATACCCTATTTCACATTTTTTAATACAATAGTTTCAGATTTTTTAATACTCTATTGCGTTTTTATTACCCTATTTTTCGCCTTTTTATTTATTATTATTAAATATGCATTGTATAATGTAAAAAAAGCACTAACATAAACTTAAAAGATAGATATTAGAATCATGTATCGGGTGTAGCCGGGTTTAATCGGTTCTGGTTCTTGTCCGGTTTCGGGTATTAATTGGTTTATCAGGTATGTTCGGTTACAGTTCCAGGTAATGAGACTAAATTTGTAAGACCCTAACACGTTTAATGTGACAACTCGTAATTCGAACCTACTTTGTGTAACGTTACGTGCTTATGTGAACCTTGTTGATTAAATGAATGTTATGATTGATTTGTGCTTGTATGTATGTATGTATGGATGCAATAGGCCCAAATACACCACTCACACCCGATCGCACAACCCATTCGGGCTTTACACTTGCACACAGATCAAGGGCAGCCCATGAGGCCCACTCCCTTTATACGAATGACACTTAGGGTATAGGGTATACACCTCATAATTCGCAAAACATTTCACACACAAACCCTAGCTCTTTTCTCTCTCCCTCACGAACCCGACGGCAACACTCCTTGGCAATCGAAGATCTTGTTTTCATTCGGATTTGCCTTCCTTGTTTCACCTACAAATCGGTTAGTGTTTTGTTATTGATTTCTTGTTGAATGATGTTGTGATTAATTGTAATGAAAGTTAGTGTTTGTTATTCGACTCATATGTGTAGTATGATTAGATCACGATAAGGATTAATAATCGAATAATGTTAAAGATGATTGTTAACCGAATGCTTGCTAATCGGCTGTAATGTGTTCTTATGCGGATGATTTGTAGAATTGTTATGATAGTAAATGCATGCTAGTAATCAAGGATATGAATCATGATAATATGTTTAAGTGTTATGAGTATTGTTCATGATTTGGTTATGATTAGGGTTCTTATGAATCAGTTGATAATTGCCCTGTTTGTTCGATGGTATGCTAATCGGATGGTTGGAAATTTGTTAATTGATAAAATGTAAATAAGGAAACTATTGAATGATTGTAACCGAATGACATAATATTCGGATGACTAAACTGATCGCACAAGACCTCTTGGTCGCACAAGAGGCCCACTCGCACAAGACTCTGGGTCGCACAAGGAGTCCAGTCGTACAAGGCACCCACAGTCGCACAAGGGTTACTGGATCGCACAAGTGTAGATGTTTGTCTAACTGTTGGGCCTCAAAGCCGAAACCCGGTCGCACAACCCAAAGCGGATCACACAAGACTTGTGTAGTCTATTTGGGCCGTTACATGTTAGGACTGCCATGCTACTCGTTTGGGCTGGGTGTATATGTTATTGGGCCGGGCTTTGTGAATCGCACAACCCATTGTGGACCGCACAAGTATGCGGATCGCACAATAGGTTGGGCCGTTATTATTTAGGCTTCTTGGTGTATTACTTGACTGTTAAAGTGTTGCCATGATCTTTACGTGCTCGTAACATGTTAACTTGTGTGAAACTTATGTACTTTTCACGAAACCAAAACCTGACTTGTATGGTAACCCTGTTAGGACGTGGTTGACCACTCTTAGTTCAAGAAACCTTTTTGTGTATCTGCCGAGCAAACCAAGGTGAGTTCACACAGCCAAGGCATGGGGTTCCCAGGGTGGGAATGGGATTAGATGATTTACTTGTACTTACCTAGCTAATGGAACTTAATGATATGGTCCTCGGGTGAGGAAGGGTTATTGATAAGATACGACTAGACTAGTGATACTAATAGAACTGATCTTCGCACACACGCCGGGGTTGGCTGCGATAATATGACTAATCTTCGCACACATGCCTGGGATGGCTGCGAACCATACACTAAACTTCGCACACATGCCGGGTGGCTGCGATACAAATATACCTAGTCTAGAATACTTGGGAAAATTCCCCCTAATCCTCGCATACATGCCTAGAGGGCCGCGACGCAAACTAATATGATACATGCTCTAATGAACGAACATAAAGCTACTCATACTATTACAATTACTGAACTATCAACTGTGAACTCGCTCAACTAGTTGTTGACTCTCTGCTGCATGCCTTGCAGGACCTTAGGTACATATGGAGCTTGCACAGGGAGGAGCAGGTCGTTGTGGGACATGGATCGTGGATGCCATGTTAAACGTTTAAACATTTGAACTTATGATTTACTTTGGGTTTACATACTTATGCTTCCGCTACTCAAATTATGCTTTGTTAAACACCAGTTATATTGTGATGGGTTGTATTGATTACTTTTATTATTTAAATACTATGTTCAATATGATTGGTGGCTTGATCCTGGTCATGTCACGCCTCCAAGCGGTGGTACTCCGCGGGTGGATTTTTGGGGGTGTGACAGATTGGTATCAGAGCCATTGGTTATAGAGAACTCGGTTTTAATAAGGGAAAAATGTTTTTATTAAAACCAGACTATAACCAGTACAGTGCTCTCAACGATCCACAACGACGCTTCGCTCCACGTGCAAGACTCAACATCCTAGGTAATATGGTTTATGTTTATTACCTGCTTGCTAGAATTTCATAGAACTTTGCTCGAAGTACGCTTAGATACACATAACCCTATTACATGAGAATACCTATGTGCTTACACTCTTCTGTCATCGCACTACTCGCGGACCATTCTAACTTATGCTACTTTTACTATGAAGATCATGTCTGGACGAATTAACATGACTCAAGCCCAGTTGACGGCTCTCATTAACGAACAAGTCGTTGCGGCACTTGCAGCTGCACAAGCAGGTAGTATACCCTACGGATGGGATACACACTAGGATCTTTGAAAATCCTACATTCCTAAATCTACTCTTGTATTTAACTCTGTCCTATTCGTACACAATAGGTCAACCCGCACAGCAACCTGTTTGTACTTTCAAGAACTTCATGGACTGTCGTCAAAGCACCTTTAGTGGCACAGAAGGAGCAGTGGGACTACTCCATTGGTTTGAGAAGCTCGAGTCGGTATTCGAGATGTGTGAATGCCCTGAGGCTCGCAGGGTCAAATACGCCACTGGTACTCTGGAAGGAATCGCGCTAACCTGGTGGAATGCGCAAGTTCAGATTCTAGGGCTGGCAGCTGCTAACGCCACCCCTTGGAACGATTTTAAGGAACTCATCAAACGAGAATACTGCACACGTGATGACATCCACAAGTTGGAGGTGGAGCTCTATCATCTGAAAATGACGGGGTCGGAAATTGAAGCTTACACGAAACGGTCGAATGAACTGGCCATCTTGTGTCCAACCATGGTGGACCCTCCAATCAAGCGCATTGAGTTGTACCTCAAGGGTCTAGCATCAGAGATTCAGAGCCATGTTACATCGGCAAACCTCGACAATATCCAAGACATTCAGCGTCTTGCTCATCGCCTCACGGATCAGGCGGTGGAACAGAACAAGCTTTCCAAACGCGTCGGTGCTACCACTCCAGCTGTTACTCTTGCTACACCCAGCGACAACAAACGGAAATGGGATGGGGATTCCAGCAGAGGATCAGTTTCCGTTCAGTCTCAAGCACAGCAGCGCAAGATAAACGACTACCAGAGTCTGGGTCAACAATCTTCTGGTGGTCAGGGGCAGGGTGGATATCGGGGAATTCACCCATTGTGTAATAGGTGCAACAGTCACCACAGTGGACGCTGGCGTAAGGAACGTTGTCAGAGATGTCTCAAGTTAGGGCACGAAGCTAAAGACTGCAGGAGCTCACGACCTGCGAATCAGAATCAGCAACTTCCACCACCAGCTCCTCAAAACCAGCAGCAGCAGCCACAGCGAGGAAACCGGAGATGTTTCCAGTGTGGGGCTGAAGGTCATTTCAAACGTGATTGTCCTCAATTGAGCCAGAACCAGAATCGCAACAACAACAACAACCACCAGGGCAATGGGAACAACAACAACGGGGGAAACAACAACAACAACGGCAACGAAGCTCGGGGTCGTGCTTTCGTGTTGGGTCAGGGCGACGTAAGGAATGATCCCAATGTGGTTATGGGTAAGTTTCTTCTCGACGATATTTATGTTACTGTTTTGTTTGATTCGGGTGCTGATACAAGTTATATATCTTTGAAAGTGAGTAAATTGTTAAAACGTGCACCAACTCCCTTAAACACCAAGCATGTAGTAGAATTAGCTAATGGTAAGAGTCTAGAAGCCACGCATGTAGTCAGGGGTTGCAATATTGTCTTAGCTGGTCAAGCTTTCTCCATCGACCTTATTCCCATAGTCTTGGGAAGCTTCGATATCGTGATTGGGATGGATTGGTTATCCCAACATCAGGCAGAAATCTTATGCAGCGAGAAGATCATTCGTATTCCCCGTTCTGGTCAAGAACCTCTCGAAGTTCAAGGCGACAAGAGTGGTGCTATGGTTGGCATCATCTCTTTCTTGAAGGCTCAGAAATGTTTGCGGAAGGGTCACACCGCTATTCTGGCACTTGTTACCGATGCGTCAGCCAAAGAAAAGAAATTGGAAGACATTCCAGTTGTACGTGACTTTTCTCAGGTGTTCCCTGAAGATTTACCAGGTCTACCGCCTCATCGTCAGGTCGAATTTCAAATCGAGCTCGCTCCAGGAGCAGCACCAATAGCTCGAGCACCGTATCGTTTAGCTCCAACTGAACTGGAAGAACTGTCAAAGCAGCTACAAGAGCTCTTAGAAAAGGGCTTTATTCGTCCTAGCTCTTCGCCTTGGGGAGCTCCAGTGTTATTCGTGAAAAAGAAGGACGGTACCTTCAGGATGTGCATAGACTACCGTGAACTGAACAAGGTGACGGTGAAGAACTGTTATCCTCTTCCGCGTATAGACGACTTATTCGACCAGTTGCAAGGGTCGTGCTACTACTCCAAGATAGACTTGAGGTCAGGTTACCATCAGCTGAGAGTCCGGGATGAGGACGTCTCCAAGACAGCATTCAGAACTCGATACGGCCACTACGAGTTTCTTGTCATGCCGTTCGGGTTAACGAACGCGCCTTCCGTATTTATGGATCTTATGAACTGGGTGTGCAAACCCTACCTAGACAAGTTTGTGATTGTTTTCATTGACGACATCCTGATCTACTCCAAGAGTCAGGAGGAACACGAGCAGCATCTACGACTTATCTTGGAACTTCTTCGGTCAGAACAGTTGTACGCCAAGTTTTCGAAATGTGACTTCTGGCTTCGTGAAGTCCACTTTCTAGGCCATGTAGTAAACAAGGATGGGATCCATGTTGATCCATCCAAGGTTGATTCGATCAGGAACTGGCCTGCACCGCGTACGCCAACGGAAATACGCCAATTTTTGGGTTTGGCGGGATACTACAGACGGTTTATCAAAGACTTTTCAAAGATTGCTCAGCCGCTTACACTACTGACACAGAAGGGTGTCACCTACCGTTGGGGCAACACTCAGGAAACTGCTTTCCAGCGCTTAAAGGATAGACTCTGCAGTGCACCTATTCTCTCATTGCCAGAAGGCACGGACGATTTTGTGGTCTATTGTGATGCATCCATCCAGGGTCTTGGATGTGTGTTAATGCAGCGCGACAAGGTCATTGCTTACGCTTCGCGCCAACTTAAAGTTCACGAACGGAACTATACTACACACGATTTAGAGCTGGGAGCTGTTGTTTTCGCGCTCAAGATATGGCGACACTACCTGTACGGTACCAAGTGCACTATCTACACCGATCATAGGAGTCTCGAGCATATCTTCAAGCAGAAGGAATTAAACATGCGTCAACGACGATGGGTTGAACTACTTAACGATTACGAATGTGCCATCAAGTACCATCCAGGCAAAGCCAACGTTGTGGCTGACGCTCTCAGTCGAAAAGACACTCTACCTAGACGCGTGCGAGCACTACAGCTTACTATTCAGTCTGGTCTTCCTGCACAGATACGAGGTGCTCAGGTAGAAGCATTGAAACCAGAAAACGTCAGGGCTGAAGCCCTACGCGGCTCAAGGCAACGATTAGAAGGGAAGGAAGATGGCGCCTACTATGTAACGGGGCGTATTTGGGTCCCACTGTATGGCAACTTACGCGAGCTTGTAATGGACGAAGCTCACAAGTCTCGCTACTCGGTACATCCAGGGTCGGATAAAATGTACCACGATCTCAGGACTACTTATTGGTGGCCTAGCATGAAGGCCCACATATTGACTTACGTTAACAAGTGCTTGACCTGTGCAAGAGTCAAGGCAGAGTATCAGAAACCATCAGGCTTACTTCAACAACCCAAGATACCACAGTGGAAATGGGAGGAAATTTCCATGGATTTCGTTACTAGCCTGCCTAGATCCCAGCGTGGGAATGATACTATTTGGGTGATCGTGGATCGACTCACCAAGTCTGCTCATTTCTTGGCAATCAAAGAAACAGACAAGTTCTCCACACTAGCAGACATCTATTTGAAGGAAGTAGTCTCGAGGCACGGGGTGCCCACCTCTATCATTTCGGATCGCGATGCACGATTCACGTCAGAGCTATGGCAAGCAATACACAAATCTTTTGGCTCACGGTTAGACATGAGCACAGCTTATCATCCTCAGACGGATGGACAGTCTGAGCGCACGATTCAAACCTTAGAAGACATGCTTCGGGCATGTGTTATTGATTTCGGCAACAGCTGGGAAAAGCATCTCCCTTTAGTGGAGTTCTCGTACAATAACAGTTACCACACCAGCATTCAAGCCGCTCCATTCTAGGCATTGTACGGACGTAAATGCCGGTCACCTCTCTGTTGGGCAGAGGTGGGGGATAGTCAAATCACAGGACCAGAAATGGTAGTTGATGCTACTGAACGGATTGCACAGATACGGCAACGCATGGCGGCGGCTCGTGACCGTTAGAAAAGTTACGCTGATAAGCGCAGGAAACCACTCGAGTTCCAAGTTGGGGATCGAGTGCTACTCAAAGTCTCACCCTGGAAGGGTGTGGTTCGTTTTGGTAAACGGGGCAAACTTAATCCGCGGTACGTCGGACCGTTCGAAATCATAGAAAGAATAGGCAAGGTAGCCTACAGACTGAACCTACCAGCTGAACTCGGGGCAGTTCACAACGTTTTCCACGTGTCGAATCTGAAGAAGTGTCTGTCAGATGAGACCCTCATAATTCCTTTGAAAGAGCTCACTATCGACGAACAGTTGCACTTCGTCGAGGAACCAGTTGAAATCACGGACCGGGATGTTAAGGTCCTCAAGCACAAGAGAATCCCTCTTGTTCGAGTTCGTTGGAACTCCCGTCGTGGCCCAGAGTTCACCTGGGAACACGAAGATCAAATGAAAGAAAAGTATCCCCAGTTATTCGCGAACAGTACAACCACTACTGAGGCTGAAGCTACCACGGAATTTCGGGACGAAATTCCAGATCAACGGGGGGAGGATGTGACACCCCAGGAAAACCATGCAACTTAACTAGCTTCCTCAGTGAGTACGTACCAAATTTCGGGACGAAATTTCTTTTAAGTTGGGGATAATGTGACAACTCGTAATTCGAACCTACTTTATGTAACGTTACGTGCTTATGTGAACCTTGTTGATTAAATGAATGTTATGATTGATTTGTGCTTGTATGTATGTATGGATGCAATCGGCCCAAATACACCACTCACACCCGATCGCACAACCCATTCGGGCTTTACACTTGCACACGGATCAAGGGCAGCCCATGATGGGCCGGCCCACTCCCTTTATACGAATGACACTTAGGGTATAGGGTATACACCTCATAATTCGCAAAACACTTCACACACAAACCCTAGCTCTTTTCTCTCTCCCTCATGAACCCGACGGCAACACTCCTTGGCAATCGAAGATCTTGTTTTCATTCGGATTTGCCTTCCTTGTTTCACCTACAAATCGGTTAGTGTTTTGTTATTGATTTCTTGTTGAATGATGTTGTGATTGATTGTAATGAAAGTTAGTGTTAGTTATTCGACTCATATGTGTAGTATTATTAGATCACGATAAGGATTAATAATCGAATAATGTTAAAGATGATTGTTAACCGAATGCTTGCTAATCGGCTGTAATGTGTTCTTGTGCAGATGATTTGTAGAATTGTTATGACAGTAAATGCATGCTAGCAATCAAGGATATGAATCATGATAATATGTTTAAGTGTTATGAGTATTGTTCATGATTTGGTTATGATTAGGGTTCTTATGAATCAGTTGATAATTGCCCTGTTTGATCGAGGTATGCTAATCGGATGGTTGGAAATTTGTTAATTGATAAAATGTAAATAAGGAAACTATTGAATGATTGTAACCGAATGACATAATATTCGGATGACTAAACTGATCGCACAAGACTTCTTGGTCGCACAAGAGGCCCACTCGCACAAGACTCCGGGTCGCACAAGGAGTCCAGTCGTACAAGGCACCCACAGTCGCACAAGGGTTACTGGATCGCACAAGTGTAGATGTTTGTCTAACTGTTGGGCCTCAAAGCCGAAACCCAGTCGCATAACCCAAAGCGGATCGCACAAGACTTGTGTAGTCTATTTGGGCCGTTACATGTTAGGACTGCCATGCTAATCGTTTGGGCTGGGTGTATATGTTATTGGGCCGGGCTTTGTGAATCGCACAACCTATTGTGGACCGCACAAGTATGCGGATCGCACAATAGGTTGGGCCGTTATTATTTGGGCTTCTTGGTGTATTACTTGACTGTTAAAGTGTTGCCATGATCTTTACGTGCTCGTAACATGTTAACTTGTGTGAAACTTATGTGCTTTTCACGAAACCAAAACCTGACTTGTATGGTAACCCTGTTAGGACGTGGTTGACCACTCTTAGTTCAAGAAACCTTTTTGTGTATCTGCCGAGCAAACCAAGGTGAGTTCACACAACCAAGGCATGGGGTTCCCAGGGTGGGAATGGGATTAGATGATTTACTTGTACTTACCTAGCTAATGGAACTTAATGATATGGTCCTCGGGTGAGGAAGGGTTATTGATAAGATACGACTAGACTAGTGATACTAATAGAACTGATCTTCGCACACACGCCGGGGTTGGCTGCGATAATATGACTAATCTTCGCACACATGCCTGGGATGGCTGCGAACCATACACTAAACTTCGCACACATGCCGGGTGGCTGCGATACAAATATACCTAGTCTAGAATACTTGGGAAAATTCCCCCTAATCCTCGCATACATGCCTAGAGGGCCGCGATGCAAACTAATACGATACATGATCTAATGAACGAACATAAAGCTACTCATACTATTACAATTACTGAACTATCAACTGTGAACTCGCTCAACTAGTTGTTGACTCTCTGCTGCATGCCTTGCAGGACCTTAGGTACATATGGAGCTTGCACAGGGAGGAGCAGGTCGTTGTGGGACATGGATCGTGGATGCCATGTTAAACGTTTAAACATTTGAACTTATGATTTACTTTGGGTTTACATACTTATGCTTCCGCTACTCAAATTATGCTTTGTTAAACACCAGTTATATTGTGATGGGTTGTATTGATTACTTTTATTATTTAAATACTATGTTCAATATGATTGGTGGCTTGATCCTGGTCATGTCACTCCTCCAAGCGGTGGTACTCCGCGGGTGGATTTTTGGGGGTGTGACATTTAACCTTAAAACAACGCTGCGGAATTACGAACCTTAAAATTTATTTCTTTGGTAACGACATTACTTACATGACGGTTCAAGTTACAAATTGTCAAACGTTTCATAAAAAGTAATCGCAACATTCGTACTCAATTTTAAGACTTCAAGGCAATACATAACCTAACTATGTGACCGCACTTTCCGTACAATCCTTGCTCTTGACTTGATCGCTACTCCTCTTGATGATAATCTGTGATTCGTACAACCTGCACCCACCATATACATTCGCAACATTAGCATACATCATATACAAACAAGGTTCATAATCATGTAGTCTCGTTTGTCCGTAGCGAGTTCTGAACGCAGTCTTAGGTACATCCTCTTCCCTTACTCGAACTTGATGGTAGCCCGATCGCAAGTCGATTTTTGAAAACCAACTTGCCCCTTGTAGTTGATCAAAGAGATCATCTATTCTCGGAAGTGGGTATCGGTTCTTTACCGTGAGTTTGTTAAGTTCACGGTAGTCGATGCACATTCTCATCGACCCATCTTTCTTTTTAACAAACAAAACAGGCGCTCCCCACGGGGATACGCTAGGGCGTATGAAACCCTTGTCAAGAAGTTCTTGTAATTGGACCATTAATTCCCGTACTTCCGCGGGTGCCAACCGGTAAGGGGCTTTGGCTACCGGTTTGGCATTTGGTTCTAATTCAATACGAAACTCGACCTCCCGTTCGGGTGGAAGTCCCGGCAATTCGTCCGGGAATACATCCGGGTATTCGTTCACTATCTTAGTATCTTCAATTCCTAAAGCTCCTAATTTAGTATCGACAAATTAGGCTAAAAATACTTTACTTCCATTCCTCACGTACTTAACTGCTTCTAAGATAGTACAAAATTTTGCCCCTACTTCCCTTTCCCCATGAATGGTTACCCGTTTCCCTTTAGGAGACGTCACATGAATAATTTTGTTTTCGCATAAAATTTCCGCGTGATAACGGGATAACCAATCCATACCTACCACTACTTTAAATTCTCCCAAAACCATGGGAATCAAATCAATATCAAAATCTTCATCATCTATAGTAATTCTACACCCTCTACATATTTCATGCAAAAGGTAACTCTTACAATCGGCAATTTCTACCTCGAGTGGTATACACATTCTTTCTATCGTGAATAAAGGGGAACGCACAAGCTCACTAGAAATGAATGATCTACTAGCTCCGGTATCGAATAATATATAAGTGGGTATAGAGTTTATCATATAGATACCTGAGACCACATTCGGGTGAGCTCTTGCTTCTTCCGTGGAGATTTGGAACATTCTTCCCTTAGCTTTCGTGGGTTCTTCTTTCTTCCCTTCCTTCTTCACCCCTTGTTTTAGCTTTGGGCATTCAGCCTTCACATGGCCCGATTCGTTACAATTGTAGCACACCCTTTTGGGATTCGGACAATTATAGTACGGATGCCCTTCTTGTCCGCAATTGTAACACCCCTTCCTTCCCAATAAACATTCACCGGAATGGGGTTTTCCGCATGTCTTACATCGTGGAAACCCGCCTTTGGAAACTTCTTTCTTTCCTTGATCATGTATTTTGGGTTTCTTAGAAGAGCCTTGTGTTGATCCCTTCTCAACTTGCCTTTTCTCCCCACGTTCATCTTGCCTCCTTATCTCGATCTCCCTATCCCTTGCCAAATCAATAATCTCGTCCAAAGTTCCACATTTAGAAGGAGTTATGAACTCCCGGATTTCAGCCTTAAGCATGCCATGATAACGGATAATCTTCTTCCTCTCCGTTCCGACTATTTCTTCACAAAACTTCAGTTGATCAAGGAAAGTGTTCGTGATCTCATTGACTGATTCATCCTTTTGTCGGAATCGGAGAAAGTCTTCCTGGATTCGATCCACAGCTGATTGTGGACAATGGTACTTGACAAAAGGTTGTTTGAATTCTTGCCAAGTCAAAGTTTGAACTCTATTTTCTCCGATCTCCTTACTATACGAATCCCACCAATCTTTAGCCCTTCGTGTAAGTTGCCCTGTGGCAAACATGACTTGATCTTCCTTGTCGCAATGACTTCGAATGAACACCCCCTCCATATTAACTATCCATCTTTGGCATTCGATGGGATCAATTTCCCCATTATAAGTGGCAGGCTTACATGCCATGAAATCCTTGTAGGTGCACCGTCTTGCCTCCTTCTTGCTTTGAATCCCTGTTATCATTTCCTTCAATTCATCCACTTTGCTCGTAACCATATTTTCCACTGTACTTAGTACCTGACCCTCCACTTCTTGTGCTAACTTTGAAACGTTTGCATCAAATGCCTTCGTTACTTCATCCGAAATCATCTTGTTTAACTCGTTTCGGGTTATACGTTCGGTAGTATCCGTGTTTCCTCCACTTGCCATCTACAAATAAACATTCGTGTCAAACATTATTACATTCGTTCTCCTTATCATTCTATGCATTATTCATTCTTAATAATTCATTCTCTTAAGTTATAGACCCATTCGACCTCTCTTTACAACATTCTCATTACATTACTTACTTCATTCGTTTGTACACACAACTTCTTATTCTTTCACACATTCACCCTTGGATATGTTAGCAGGTTAAATTTCATAGTTTTGTTGTCACCTTGAAGTGTTTCAAACATTTAAGAAGGCTAGAACTGAACTAAGGAGTTTTTGTATAACAAACAAGCAATTCAGAAAAATCAAACAAGGGAGGGCCGTCGCCGACGGCACATGTGTGCGTCGCCGACGGTCCCTAGTTTGTTGCGTCGCTGCCATTTGACCGTAGGCAGGAAGTTAAGCCGTCGGGTGAAAGGGTACCGTCGCCGACGGTATAGGGGTCCGTCGCCGACGGCCTCTCTGATGTGCAGGCGCTGCTTAACCAAAATTTTCATTCCCAGCCCCTTTTTCCAACCCGAAATGGTCTTGGGCAGCCCCGAAACCTTCCATAGCGCACCTTAACGTCCCCAACCATGTTATACTAGCAACTAAACCATAACCCATTCCCATTTCTATCTACAAACATAAAATCCTTAAATTACTTACTTGCGTGGCGCTTTGGAACGAACACACTTTCACAAGAGCTTTCGGTTTGAGTTCGAGCACCATAGCCTACTCGAATCTCTCAAACCTAGGCTCTGATACCAACTTGTAAGGTCTAAAACTTTACGAAAGAAAGAACAAGCTTCGCTTAACAAAATACCAAACGGGTCAAATAATTAACAAGTAAAAATTCTATTTTTAACCATGACATAACTAACGAGGAGTTACAAAATAGCTACAAGCCAACATTTCGTAAACGACTACATAGTCTTCAACTACAAATTCGACAACTTACAACGACCAAGTTACGTTACTTACAAAAAGACCCATTTTAGTCAAAAAGCACATTTAACAAAAGTTTTAACCCAAACTAATATCTTCGCGGAAGCGTGCATCACAAGTGTGTTCAACCCAAGTAGCGCCGTCAACAAGTTGCTTTACCTACATTCAACCAAACCGTTAGACGTCTTTATTACAAAAATTCATACAACTTCAATTACATATGTGAACCTCAAGTAAACCTTTCTAATCTTCATTCATACATGAATTTGTCCTTAACTTGGTACATTACCCTTCTAACTTATTCGACCCATATCTATATTATGTAATCGACTTACAATGACTTTCTTACAAGTGAACAACTTCAACCATTGATCAATAAAGTGCTATAATAATACATGCCATTAGTATTGTGTAAGCAAAAACTTACCTTTGCCGTCCTTCGCTTGCGACCCGGATTGATTTGAGCTTTCTTCTTTTATTCCTACATTCCAAATTCACATACTTTAATCTCATGTCATAATTGAAATTTGTTCTTAAGATATGCATTAACATTCAAGGTTGTCCAAGTCCTAATCAATGTAATATTGCTTAATATGAGATTTATCTCTTTCAAGCATTTTAACAAACACTTGGCGTGCGTTCTACCTATCAAGCATAGAGTACAAGTATTATGAGCATAACCTAACCATTTCATATCAACTTCATCAAGAACATCAAATTCCAATAATTTTCTATGTAACTTTCATTTGTAAATTGTTTCTAACTAACAACCCATTGATATGAACACTACCATTTTTAGTCATCATACCAATTAACATAGAACTTTTATAATTCTTCCCATCATTACATTTCCAAGTGGGTTTTCATAGTTACTAACATTTTAGTAAAATTCAGCATCAATCATGTTCCAAATGGTGTTCCTACTCCTTATTCATGCTAATTTCTCAAATGTTCAAGGATTCATAAAAACCCATCACATTCAAGATCATCAAATACCAAAATTCTACTTACCTTGTGTTTAATAATGCGTAGATGATCCAATATTAAGACATGCACGAACTTAGGATCACATTTAGGGCTTCAATTTGGTGAATTTGTGATGATAAGGGGTTTCCCCCTTTTCTCCTTCCTGGTTCGCGACACACACACATCTACCAGTGTGTGTTGTGTTTTGTTCTTGTTTTAACCATTCATGTTTTAACTTTTATCATTCTTGCCCCCTAGAACTTCACCCTTTTGTCATTTAAGGCTAACTCTTCTCTTTTAATTAAGTCTTACTTATATATATGTGTATTAGTTAAAATCAAGAATTTTTTACTTATCTTTCTATTGTTAATTAATTCTACACACATATTATTATTAACATAATTTATAAATTTTGGGGCGTTACAAGTCTACCCCCCTTAAAATAGGTTTCCTCCCCGAAACCTAATTACGTACCAAACAAAGACGGGTAGAACCTTCTCATCTCATCCTCCGATTCCCAAGTGAGATCCGACCCCTTTCGGTGTTGCCATTGAACCAATACTTGCTTAACTTCTTTGTTGCGAAGAGTCTTTATCTTGGAATCCCTTATGGCTACCGGTCTTTCTATGTAATTCATCTTCTTGTCTATTTCGATGTCTTCAAGAGGTACATGAGCCGTTTCATCCGTTAAACATTTCCGCAATTGTGACACATGAAAGGTATTGTGAATTCCTTCTAGTGAAGAAGGTAATTCTAACCGGTAGGCCACCTTTCCAACTCGCGCTAAAATCTCGAACGGTCCGATATACCGAGGACCCAACTTTCCTCGTTTACGAAACCGAATTATGCCTTTCCACGGGGACACCTTAAGGAACACTCGGTCTCCCACTTGAAACTCAATAGGGCGTCTTCTTTTATCCGCATATGACTTTTGTCGGTCTTGCGCCGCTTTCAGTCGAGCCCGCACAACGTCGATCTTTTCATTGGTTATTGCTACTACATCATTCGGTGCTAGTTCCCTTTGCCCTACTTCTCCCCAACAGACAGGGGTCCTACACTTTCTCCCATACAACATTTCATACGGGGCCATTTTTATGCTACTTTGGTAGCTGTTATTATACGAGAATTCCACTAACGGCAAGTGTTCATCCCAGTTTCCCCCGAAGTCCATCACACACGCTCTCAACATATCTATAAGAGTTTGAATTGTTCGCTCGGATTGACCATCCGTTTGTGGGTGGTATGCAGTACTCACATGCAATTGGGTACCCATTCCATCATGAAATTTCCGCCAGTAGCGGGAGGTGAATCGCGTATCCCGGTCTGAAACAATAGACACCGGTACACCATGGCGGGAGACGATCTCATTTACATAAACTTCCGCTAACCTCTCCGAGGAGTAAGTCTCTCGAATGGGTAGGAAATGGGCGCTTTTGGTAAGGCGGTCGACAATGACCCATATTGTGTCATGCCCTTTCTTTGTTTTTGGAAGTTTGGTTACAAGATCCATAGTCACATTCTCCCATTTCCACACCGGAATTTCTAAAGGTTGTAGTTTCCCGTAAGGTTTTTGATGTTCCGCCTTCACTTGGGAACACGTCAAACATTTAGATACATATTTAACGATGTCACGCTTCATTCCCGGCCACCAATATCTTTCCTTCAAGTCTCTATACATTTTAGTGGCCCCCGGATGAACTGAGTAACGGGATTTATGTGCTTCTTCTAATAATAAGGCCTTTGCTTCACAGTGTCGCGGTACCCAAACTCGCCCATACCTCGTTCGTAACCCACTTGCGTTTACTTCTAATTTATTTTCAAACCCTTTCGTCCTTTCACCTTTCGGATCTCCAACATTTAAGGACTTATCTTGTGCCTCTCGTATCGTTCCAAGAAGATTTGGGGTAACTATCATTCTCATTGATTTTACCTGAATAGGCGGTGGGTATTCTTTCCGGCTTAGTGCGTCCGCCACAACATTAGCTTTACCTGGATGGTAAAGAATGTCACAGTCATAATCTTTAATCAATTCCAACCATCTTCGTTGCCTCATATTAAGATCCTTCTGCTCAAAGAAATACTTAAGGCTTTTGTGGTTAGAATAAATTGTACACTTTGCTCCATAGAGGTAATGCCTCTAGATTTTTAAGGCAAAAAACCGCTGCCAGTTCCAAATCATGGGTAGGATAGTTAATTTCATGTTGTTTTAGTTTTCTTGAAGCGTAGGCAATGACCTTGCCTCGTTGCATCAAGACACATCCTAACCCCTGATGAGATGCATCTGCATATATCACTAAATCTTCAGTCCCCTCTGGCAGGGTTAAGATAGGGGAACTTGACAATTTCTCCTTTAACATTCGAAAAGCCTTCTCTTGTTCATCATTCCATTCGAACCTTTCTTCTTTCTTTGTCAGTCTAGTTAAAGGAAGGGCTATTTTGGAGAAGTCTTGAATGAACCTCCGATAATAGCCGGCTAGACCTAAGAAACTTCTTATTTCACTAACATTCTTCGGGGGTACCCATTTCATCACGGCCTCCACCTTAGAAGGATCCACCGAAATCCCCTTTTCGTTAATTACGTGACCTAAAAACTGTACTTCCCTAAGCCAAAACGCACATTTAGAAAACTTAGCATATAATCTTTCCCTTCGAAGCGTCTCAAGTACCTGATGTAAACGACTTGCATGTTCAGGCTCGCTACGAGAGTATACTAAAATGTCATCAATAAACACTATGACGAACTGATCTAACATGTTTCAGCATACCCTATTCATTAGATCCATAAAAGCGGCTGGAGCGTTAGTTAACCCAAATGACATTACCAGGAATTCGTAATGTCCGTAGCGAGTTCTGAACGCAGTCTTAGGTACATCCTCTTCCCTTACTCGAACTTGATGGTAGCCCGATCGCAAGTCGATTTTTGAAAACCAACTTGCCCCTTGTAGTTGATCAAAGAGATCATCTATTCTCGGAAGTGGGTATCGGTTCTTTACCGTGAGTTTGTTAAGTTCACGGTAGTCGATGCACATTCTCATCGACCCATCTTTCTTTTTAACAAACAAAACAGGCGCTCCCCACGGGGATACGCTAGGGCGTATGAAACCCTTGTCAAGAAGTTCTTGTAATTGGACCATTAATTCCCGTACTTCCGCGGGTGCCAACCGGTAAGGGGCTTTGGCTACCGGTTTGGCATTTGGTTCTAATTCAATACGAAACTCGACCTCCCGTTCGGGTGGAAGTCCCGGCAATTCGTCCGGGAATACATCCGGGTATTCGTTCACTATCTTAGTATCTTCAATTCCTAAAGCTCCTAATTTAGTATCGACAACATAGGCTAAAAATGCTTTACTTCCATTCCTCACGTACTTAACTGCTTCTAAGATAGTACAAAATTTTGCCCCTACTTCCCTTTCCCCATGAATGGTTACCCGTTTCCCTTTAGGAGACGTCACATGAATAATTTTGTTTTCGCATAAAATTTCCGCGTGATAACGGGATAACCAATCCATACCTACCACTACTTTAAATTCTCCCAAAACCATGGGAATCAAATCAATATCAAAATCTTCATCATCTATAGTAATTCTACACCCTCTACATATTTCATGCAAAAGGTAACTCTTACAATCGGCAATTTCTACCTCGAGTGGTGTACACATTCTTTCTATCGTGAATAAAGGGGAACGCACAAGCTCACTAGAAATGAATGATCTACTAGCTCCGGTATCGAATAATATATAAGTGGGTATAGAGTTTATCATATAGATACCTGAGACCACATTCGGGTGAGCTCTTGCTTCTTCCGTGGAGATTTGGAACATTCTTCCCTTAGCTTTCGTGGGTTCTTCTTTCTTCCCTTCCTTCTTCACCCCTTGTTTTAGCTTTGGGCATTCAGCCTTCACATGGCCCGATTCGTTACAATTGTAGCACACCCTTTTGGGATTCGGACAATTATAGTACGGATGCCCTTCTTGTCCGCAATTGTAACACCCCTTCCTTCCCAATAAATATTCACCGGAATGGGGTTTTCCGCATGTCTTACATCGTGGAAACCCGCCTTTGGAAACTTCTTTCTTTCCTTGATCATGTATTTTGGGTTTCTTAGAAGAGCCTTGTGTTGATCCCTTCTCAACTTGCCTTTTCTCCCCACGTTCATCTTGCCTCCTTATCTCGATCTCCCTATCACTTGCCAGATCAATAATCTCGTCCAAAGTTCCACATTTAGAAGGAGTTATGAACTCCCGGATTTCAGCCTTAAGCATGCCATGATAACAGATAATCTTCTTCCTCTCCGTTCCGACTATTTCTTCACAAAACTTCAGTTGATCAAGGAAAGTGTTCGTGATCTCATTGACTGATTCATCCTTTTGTCGGAGTCGGAGAAAGTCTTCCTGGATTCGATCCACAGCTGATTGTGGACAATGGTACTTGACAAAAGGTTGTTTGAATTCTTGCCAAGTCAAAGTTTGAACTCTATTTTCTCCGATCTCCTTACTATACGAATCCCACCAATCTTTAGCCCTTCGTGTAAGTTGCCCTGTGGCAAACATGACTTGATCTTCCTTGTCGCAATGACTTCGAATGAACACCCCCTCCATATTAACTATCCATCTTTGGCATTCGATGGGATCAATTTCCCCATTATAAGTGGCAGGCTTACATGCCATGAAATCCTTGTAGGTGCACCGTCTTGCCTCCTTCTTGCTTTGAATCCCTGTTATCATTTCCTTCAATTCATCCACTTTGCTCGTAACCATATTTTCCACTGTACTTAGTACCTGACCCTCCACTTCTTGTGCTAACTTTGAAACGTTTGCATCAAATGCCTTCGTTACTTCATCCGAAATCATCTTGTTTAACTCGTTTCGGGTTATACGTTCGGTAGTATCCGTGTTTCCCCCACTTGCCATCTACAAATAAACATTCGTGTCAAACATTATTACATTCGTTCTCCTTATCATTCTATGTATTATTCATTCTTAATAATTCATTCTCTTAAGTTATAGACCCATTCGACCTCTCTTTACAACATTCTCATTACATTACTTACTTCATTCGTCTGTACACACAACTTCTTATTCTTTCACACATTCACCCTTGGATATGTTAGTCAGGTTAAATTTCATAGTTTTGTTGTCACCTTGAAGTGTTTCAAACATTTAAGAAGGCTAGAACTGAACTAAGGAGTTTTTGTATAACAAACAAGCAATTCAGAAAAATCAAACAAGGGAGGGCCGTTGCCGACGGCACATGTGTGCGTCGCCGACGGTCCCTAGTTTGTTGCGTCGCTGCCATTTGACCGTAGGCAGGAAGTTAAGCCGTCGGGTGAAAGGGTACCGTCGCCGATGGTATAGGGGTCCGTCGCCGACGGCCTCTCTGATGTGCAGGCGCTGCTTAACCAAAATTTTCATTCCCAGCCCCTTTTTCCAACCCGAAATGGTCTTGGGCAGCCCCGAAACCTTCCATAGCGCACCTTAACGTCCCCAACCATGTTATACTAGCAACTAAACCATAACCCATTCCCATTTCTATCTACAAACATAAAATCCTTAAATTACTTACTTGCGTGGCGCTTTGGAACGAACACACTTTCACAAGAGCTTTCGGTTTGAGTTCGAGCACCATAGCCTACTCGAATCTCTCAAACCTAGGCTCTGATACCAACTTGTAAGGTCTAAAACTTTACGAAAGAAAGAACAAGCTTCACTTAACAAAATACCAAACGGGTCAAATAATTAACAAGTAAAAATTCTATTTTTAACCATGACATAACTAACGAGGAGTTACAAAATAGCTACAAGCCAACATTTCGTAAACGACTACATAGTCTTCAACTACAAATTCGACAACTTACAACGACCAAGTTACGTTACTTACAAAAAGACCCGTTTTAGTCAAAAAGCACATTTAACAAAAGTTTTAACCCAAACTAATATCTTCGCGGAAGCGTGCATCACAAGTGTGTTCAACCCAAGTAGCGCCGTCATCAAGTTGCTTTACCTACATTCAACCAAACCGTTAGACGTCTTTATTACAAAAATTCATACAACTTCAATTACATATGTGAACCTCAAGTAAACCTTTCTAATCTTCATTCATACATGAATTTGTCCTTAACTTGGTACATTACCCTTCTAACTTATTCGACCCATATCTATATTATGTAATCGACTTACAATGACTTTCTTACAAGTGAACAACTTCAACCATTGATCAATAAAGTGCTATAATAATACATGCCATTAGTATTGTGTAAGCAAAAACTTACCTTTGCCGTCCTTCGCTTGCGACCCGAATTGATTTGAGCTTTCTTCTTTTATTCCTACATTCCAAATTCACATACTTTAATCTCATGTCATAATTGAAATTCGTTCTTAAGATATGCATTAACATTCAAGGTTGTCCAAGTCCTAATCAATGTAATATTGCTTAATATGAGATTTATCTCTTTCAAGCATTTTAACAAACACTTGGCGTGCGTTCTACCTATCAAGCATAGAGTACAAGTATTATGAGCATAACCTAACCATTTCATATCAACTTCATCAAGAACATCAAATTCCAATAATTTTCTATGTAACTTTCATTTGTAAATTGTTTCTAACTAACAACCCATTGATATGAACACTACCATTTTTAGTCATCATACCAATTAACATAGAACTTTTATAATTCTTCCCATCATTACATTTCCAAGTGGGTTTTCATAGTTACTAACATTTTAGTAAAATTCAGCATCAATCATGTTCCAAATGGTGTTCCTACTCCTTATTCATGCTAATTTCTCAAATGTTCAAGGATTCATAAAAACCCATCACATTCAAGATCATCAAATACCAAAATTCTACTTACCTTGTGTTTAATAATGCGTAGATGATCCAATATTAAGACATGCACGAACTTAGGATCACATTTAGGGCTTCAATTTGGTGAATTTGTGATGATAAGGGGTTTCCCCCTTTTCTCCTTCCTGGTTCGCGACACACACACATCTACCAGTGTTTGTGTTGTGTTTTGTTCTTGTTTTAACCATTCATGTTTTAACTTTTATCATTCTTGCCCCCTAGAACTTCACCCTTTTGTCATTTAAGGCTAACTCTTCTCTTTTAATTAAGTCTTACTTATATATATGTGTATTAGTTAAAATCAAGAATTTTTTACTTATCTTTCTATTGTTAATTAATTCTACACACATATTATTATTAACATAATTTATAAATTTTGGGGCGTTACAACTGGACTTAGGAGAGGAAAATGTTTTTTGGGCGCGAAGAAATGAGAAATCTTCTATGAGAAAATTTAATTTTGTTTTGAAGATTTTGGAAATCTTTTGTCTTTATGGGATGGTACAGCTATGACTGCAGGTTAGGCTGACACTGCCAGGTATATGCTGCTATCCGTGCTTTTCACGCGCGTGTGTACTTTTTCTGCTGTTTTGGGGGACTGTGATACCCGGAAAAATCGCTGTGACGGTTACCGATGCTATTTATTGCGATAAGTATATAGCGTTTGGGTATCCTCCTAGTGCCATCATTGTTTTATTGAAAAACTTTTATCCTTCCTTTCTTTCCTTGGAATCCATTATTCCCTTTTTTTATGTCGACCGGAGAACATCAAGAAGGTTTTGCTGAAGAGATGTCACTGAACTTCCACCATTGAAGTGGCCTAGAGCGTCTTTTGACGGTTTGGTTCGGAATCTCAAGTTTCCAGAAAGCTGGGGTGCTTTGTACCCTGAAGAGGGGCAGACAGCAGCAGATGCTCCGACCGGGTATATTACCCTCTTTTGGGATTTTTTCTGCGATGGCAACTTTCGTTTGCCTGTAACGACGGTTTTTTCTTGAAATCCTTGCGTTTTACAATATTCATCTTTCTCAACTGCATCCTATTGGAATGGTCAGAGTTCGACATTTTGAGTTTGTGTGTCGGACTATGCATATTGAGTCGACCGTTCCTCGATTTAGGGTTTTTCATCAAATGCATTGTACCCAGGGATTTTATTCATTTGTTCAAAGAGCTACTGCAAAGAAGATTTTGCTTAATCCTCCGAAATCTTTCCATGATTGGAAACAGAAATTCTTCTTTATCAAGGCTGGAGTGATTCCGGTGGGGATGGTTTTGAGGGGAAAAGAAGATGTTCCTATTGAAACACTCTGGACCCCTTCTGATGAAACTTGGTACCAGGATCTGAAGGAGATACCTAACATTGCTTTGCCGGAGAAAGCCCTTGTCGAAGCTGGGATGAGTTTGAACTGGAAGATGGATCGGGACGACAAGCCTGTGTATACAGAGGGAGGCCATGGTATGGTTTAGGTTCCTCTCTTCTTCTTCTTTTCTTTTTTCTTTTTTTTTTCGAGCATGTCCCCCTTTTCTTGCAGTTGTTTCGCTGTATGTTGTTGCATACAAAAGAGAAGGGGGGAGAATGGGTACCATTAATAAAAATCCTGATGAAGAGTTTTGGTATGATCGTATTGCGAGGAATTTTTCTCTTCCGCGGGACGCGGATTTGTCTGAACATCCTGCTGCTGGCGTAGGTAAGATTGCGCATACTGTCTGTTTTAACTTTTTATTTGCGCCCTTGAGTGAATTGTTCTTTGCGCTTTATAGGTGAGTTGTCAAATTTGGGCGTAGGCCCTGAGAAGAAAAGACGCGCTATGACTAGTAATGTTGCGCCAAAGAAAGGCGATGCTGGGAAGACTCAATCTTCTAAAGCTAAAAATGTTGAGAAGAAAGGTATGCGCCATTCTTCTGACAAGTGTGATTATGTGGTGGTTTCTGATACCTCGGAGGGTCTTACGCCTGCAGTTACTATTAGGCGACCGAAACCGGAACCGAAAGATTCTGCTGATATTCCTCCATCCAACCCCGATGATCCGATTGATTTGGAATCTAGCCCTGAGCATTTAGTGCAAAGGGGAGCAAGCAAGAGAAAGCAAACCGATACTGACGCGGAGGGTCAACCTCCTAAGAAAGTTCAAAGAAAGAAGATTACCCGAAGGGGGAATCTTGATGCTTTTGTTACGGAATCTGTTCCTGGTAAGTAGCATCTTCCCTTGTTTCCTTTTTATGGATTAGATTCTTACGGATTTTTATTTTTAAAGCAGCTCCTGTTGCTCCAACTCCCACAAACGTGCAATCTGTGGTGCATGAAGAACTTCCTCCTACCCCTCCGCATGTTTCTGCAGCTGTCCAGTTGAACGCTGCAGAAGGTGCAGATGATGATGCGGAGAAGTCTGTTGAAACCGAGAGGCCTGCTGATGCTGGCCTAGGTATGGTGGATGATACTGATACTCCTTCGGCCCCTGAAGTGGTTGCTCAAGACCAAAGGGGAGGGGCAAGTGATAAAACTCCTACTCCTTCTCCTTCAGACACTATGCCGGAGCATGCTGAGAGGACGACGGTTGAAGAGCAAGACTCGTCTGCCGGCGTTAACAAACAATCTCCCATCCGCCCAGGGGAAACTTTGGGAGATTATTACTACCGGATCTATTCGGAGAAGGATGCTGCTGACCTTCATGCCCCTGTTTGGAATTTGAAGAAAGAAGATACTTTCGCGGACTGGCATGTGTGCCAAGATTGGCTGCAGGGGATATTTCCGCCTGGGGAGGTCAAGTTTCAGGAAACCGATCTTGTGAACAGGCCTATCAGTCTTATGTTGCTGAGACTGCTTCTCATGTTTCTACCACCCACCGTATTGTTCGCGAGTGGTATAATATGCATAAAGAGCAGAAATCTTTTATGGTGGCCCAGAAGAAATTTTCCAACGATGAGAGACGTCTGGCTCAATTGATGGCTAAATTAAAAGATGATCAAGCCAAGTTTGAGGCTGAGCGCAAGACTGAGGAATGGTCTGTTGCTGGTTGGAAAAGAAAGGCCGAAGCTGAGGCTGCTCTTCTTTCTGAAGAACGAAAAAATTGGAGGAAAATTTGTGAAAAAGATAATGCTGAGAAAGCAAATCTCCGCACCATTATTAGTAATCTCAAAGCTGATGTTGAAGGAGAAGGAGAAGGCTGACTTAGAGGCTACGCTGGCGGAGGCGCGTTCTCATAGGGAACGGAGTGAGCAACGGGGGTACAAGCTTTAAGCACTCTTGCCATTAGAGATAAAGAACTAGAGGAACTTACTGCTTTGGTTTCTGACCAGGAACAACTGAAAAAGGACCTGGATCTTGCGCGTTCCGAACATGCTGAATCCTCTCGCCGCTTGACTGAGGCTGAAGAGAAACTGGAAAGTTCAGAAACGGCGCGGGTCTCAGCGGAAAGCGAGCTTGAGCCTTTAAAGAACGATATGACTTGGTTGAAGGATCGTGGGATTGCTTGTGTAAGTTCCTTTCCTTATATATGCTCTTCCTTTTGCTCTTCTCTCTCTTTTTTTTTGTTTTACCAATGTCGATTGATTGCATAGGTTGCTGAATCTGTATTGAACTCTAAAGAACTGGATAAGACTGTTGCTGATTTGGTGGTTGCTGCGCGGCGGGATGGTTATGCGCAAGGTTATGCAGAATGCTCCCAACATGTAAATAGTGCACTGAAAGTTACTTGGGATGATAGCAAGTCCGCTGCTTTTGGCGTAGATACTGCCGCTGCGCTTGCCTCTCTGAAGGCAGAGTTTAATAATTTACAACTTCCAGTTATGGAGTTGATAAATGTGGCGCTGCAGTCGGATGATCCGGTAACGCAGCTTAAAGAAATCTTCCCTGATGAGGATGAAGATTTAGAGTAGGGTGAAATTGTTTTTGAACAATTTGTGTTTCCCCTTTTTTTTTGTGGGATGTAGATCCTTGTTTTGTTGCGCTTGTTTGTGTAAAACTCGAAACACTGTCGTGTTTGAATCTTTTCAGGGCGTATTTGTACGCTGAAGGTAATATGTTTCTATTTGTTTGAATGACTTTACAATATTTGCATGAGTACAATTGCTTTTACTTAAGTAAGGCGAATAAAGTTGGTATGAAGCTCATGTGTGAAGCTTATGGTCGTTTGTGAGGTAATCACTGACCGCGTATGGAGCTTATTTTATACTACCATAATGTTTTTGCGCTTACTAAAAAGAAATTCCATGCATTTTGTAAACACAAATGATAGAAACTTTGTAATTTTATTCATGGATAAAGCTCAGAGGCGTTACAAAGTCTTTAATAATTAGATGGAACTTAACTTACACCCTGATAGTTTCGCCATATTTGATGTTTTTTCCTGCGGGGAGCTCTACAGAGTCCCTTAAGTCTTTGCCCGCTTGCTGGAGGTTTCTTCTCCCCGGGTAATCTGCTTTATCTCCTTGCGCATATTCTGGAGTAGATGCGCAAACTCCCCATTTTTGAGGGCTTTCTCTATTTCTGTGCGCAAGGAAATGCAGTTGTTTGTGGTGTGCCCAGTGTCCTTATGATATTCTCAATATTGCGCCAGGTCTTGACCACGTTTACTCTTCATCGGGATTGGCGGTTTGAACTGATAATCCTCGGTACTCAGAACCTCCGCCGGGGTCTTTGTTAGGGGGGTCCACTTGTCACGGCTCCCCGACCCACCCTGGACGGAGTCGGGGGCCGCGAGGCAGTTCCCGTGGTACCCGTGGTATTTAATTTATGTGACAGCGGAAGTCTTTTATTACAGGATCTTTTCACCGTAAAAAGCTCGTTTAATATGTTACACAAAGTTTAAGGGATAAATCCCATAATTTACAATAAGTTGATTTCACACAGAAATCTTTATTGTTCAAAACATATTTTATTAATTTATTCATACTGAGCCACTTCCTTGAGCTTGTAGTGCTTTACTGCACTTTTCCTGGATCACACAGATCACCTGAAACATGTTTGAAAAAGGTTTTGTCAGCGGGGAAATACTGAGTGAATCATTCGGTTTTTCTAAAACGATCCGTTAGTTATAAATTACAGTATTAAGGGGAATTACAATGTTTTTATCAACCAATTATCAAGAATGGGTATTTGTCACTCGACCGGATCTGTGACTGTGGTCATACCACTATTGGGTCCCGTCGCCCCAATAGTGATGGCTCACTCACCTAGAGTAATAAAAATAGTAATGTGCACAATACCCCACATACCAGCTGTAATTTGGTGATTACAAAGACTTAATCCCTGTAATTATAACCTTTGAAAATATCTTGAAGTTTTGTAATACTTACTCACAAACTGTGAGAAAACAGTTAAAAAGAAGAATGACTCACATTGCAGATTAACGAGCAAACAGATAAGCCTACTGATTAGCCTTGATTACACCTAGTTTAACACAATGCACACACAGGCAGGTTAGTAACTAATACAGCAGTTACGTCAATTCACGAGATTAAACCCTCACAACGATTAATCAGTGCAATACTCGATAATTCAATCGGATTCACAACGAATAACAGAGCATAGTCCGAATTTGAACAGCACTCAAATATTCAAGTCGAAATCACGACGAATAATCAAAGTACAAGCTCAATTGAGTAGCACCCGGACTATCGTTGGATAGTTATAATCGATCGGACGTTGAATCGTAATAGCGATCGAGTTATTACCCTGATTGCGGCAGCGTTTCGTGATCGTGTGTGTGTGGTGAACTGATCGGAGTATAACACGACGTACAGACAGTATCTGATCGACGTTTTAATGTTAGTGCAGTTGTCTGTCGACTACATCTTTGTTCGAGTTTTAGAGAGAAAGTCAAGTCGCTACGAGATTGACTACGGCAATATCCAAGGGGGAGATTGTTGATGCATATTTTGTCTATCGCCTTCGTCAATCCGAGTCGTAGTGAAAAGCCGGAAGATATCAAGCGCATAATGTCGTATCTAGATAGAAATGGCAAGGTGGCAAACTTGTAATTAATGATAACTATCATTAAAGTGCCTTGTCCATATAAATAGGGGATCATGTCATTAGTTAGTTTTGAGAAGACTTTCCTCCACATTTAGGGTTTTGGAGATCCAAGTTTAGAGAGAGAAAGTCTAGAGAGAGAAAGTGGTGTAATCGTGATTCTTGTATCATACACGTCAAATCTTGCAATGGAATCACGTTAGTAGTACGTTATCGTGTGTTCGGTCACGTTCGTTCACGGATTCCGCACGTGAAACGTTCGTTACGCAATCGAACGGTCGAAAAACCAGTCCTACAATTGGTATCAGAGCTAGGAGCTCGATTGCTTGATCAAACACATCGTTTTCGTACCAGATTTCAGCGTTTTCAGAGCCAAATCAGATCCGAATTCATCGATTTCATCATTTTCTACTCATTTCTTACGGTTTTTACGGAAATTCGACAAATTGAACGTGATTTCACGGTCCGTTTTGCCTGAATTTCTTACATATTGTGCGAAATATGTTGAATTGAAACCCTACCAAGTTTCAGATCGAAATTCCATGTAGTTTTGGAGATATCGCAGTTTTTCGGGTCCGATTCGCGTCAAACAGCAGGTTTGGATCGCTTATTTGGTCAGAAACAGGTTCGCTCATGTGACATCATTCAGGTCCGCTCATAGAAATTGGTTAGGTTCGCTCTTAATGATATGTGGTAGTTCGCTCATTAGGTAAGAGACAGGTTCGCTTTTCAGTCATATGATGATTCGCTTTTATGACATAAACAGATTCGCTCTTTTGTCATCACTTTCATGTGAGCATCTGACCGTCGGTCCAATCCTTGATCAATTTGTGGCACATTGTGGTTGTTGTTGATTTGTTTACACCGTCCACAACAAAAGGTCATATAGTTTAAAAAATAACCGACAGCCTACTCCACGTATTGTGAAGGCCTATGTCACCGTCCCACTAAACTTTGTCGATGATTGTTTTTGGTCCACTCACACAAGACCTAGTCACTGACCCACTATCTTTGTGGCCCAATTGCAACTCTTTATCTTTCACCGACCCACTAAACAAGCTGCTCCAATCATATTGTTTGTTCACTTGATTAGTAGTATGTTGCCGCCCCATGATATTTTTTTAACCAATCAATAGTTGCTGAATATGTTTTGTTGAACTAAAGTTACTGCCCACTACACATTTGATTGGATAAGATTGGCGACATATGGGTCAGTGGTAGGTGTTGTTGTTAATCGGCAACTGATTTTAGGACCGCCCAAATACCTTTATTGGACGTGTTGTTTTTGTTTGTTGTACCGCCCCACTAAGCCTTGAGACCCAATCAACACCCACTTGTTTCGCCGTCCATTTTAATAAAAGGCCCAATCACAATTTGATTCAGTTTGAGAGTTTGATATTTTTTTAAACTAATCGTTTACTTGTTTGTTTGTACAGGAAATTCAAGGTGACTTGTCAAGAATAGGATCCTCGCCCGAGAGAATCCTCACTCGATTTGTTGTTGTCTAGTCTTTGTTATTTGATCGAATAGTCATTTGTTTGTTCGAATTTCATTATTGATTGAGAATTCATCATTGTGAATCTTTTGACACCGAAAATGGATTCTGCAATTTATATTGCACTGAACAAGTTCAATAATTTTTCAGGTATCGATGGAGAATCGATTGAAGAATTGATCAAAAGGTATGTCGAGCTGTATTGGATGATGGTGAGTTTGAAGATAACCAAGACAAATGAGGAATGGATTAACAAGTTAGGAAATGCTCTACCGGATGATGGGTGGAGAACGTATTTGTCAGATTGGAAGAAGAGATACTTAGAAGTGACTTTGAGCATGTTTATCGAGAAGATTAAAGAGCGAGAACTTGAACTACAAAAGATTAGTAATGCAGAAACTGATAAAGTCAATTGCAAATCTGAGGAAACCGTTCAAGAGGTAGAAGAGCAGGTTAAAGACATTTCAGCTATCAAGGTTGAGAAGAAAGCTGAGAATGTAAAAATGACCGAGATGTGTTCAAAATGTGACAAATTTGAATTAGACAATGTCAAACTGTTAAGTGATTTGGACAGTTTGACATTGGAAAACAAGGTTTTGAAAGAGAAAGAAAAAGACTTTGAAAGCAAAAAGAAATCCTCAGAAAATGAAGATTTTTTGATAAAACTTGAAAACAAAAATCTAAAAGCAAATGAAACAAAATTTCAAGAACAGATAAAAGTTTTAGTCAATGAAAAGTCTGTTCTTGAAAACATTAAGATTGAAAATGAAAAATTAATCAAGTCTCATCTTGACAGAATATCTCAGCTTGAAAATGAGGCTGAGAATTCGAGAGCTAAAATTGATGAGCTTGAAAAGAAATTGAAAGGTTTTGTGACATCATCTGAGTTTTTTAATATCCCCTGTCCAAAACCAATCAATTCAATTCCAATAAGTGACTGTGTCACAAACTTTGACAAAGTCAAAGTTGAAGATTGTGATGAGACATCTGATGATGTAAATGAAAACATTGAAAAACAAAAATTGTTTTTAGAATCAAAAGAAAAATTCAAAAATACTGTTTTGCAATCTACTGAAACAGGTGAATGCTCAAAGCAAAAACCTGTTAAGAAGAGTGTAGAACAAAAACAAAAAGGTAAAAATTTGAAAATTGTTCAAAACAAAAATAAAAGCTCATCAGATCAATCATCCAATCGCAATCAAAAAGTACAAAAATTGAAAAACGAAAACTCAAAAAGTGTTGGTAATAAGTGGTGCAGGTTTGACCACAGTGCTCAAGAGACAAATCCAACAATCAAGAAGAGGAAAGAGTATCACCAAGCCAAACAGTGCTTTGATCTGAGCGTTTGGTATGAAAATGGTGATTGGTATGATAACAGAATGTGCTACAAATGTGGATACCAAGGACACATTGCTGTTAACTGCCAGAGAAAGAGATTTGAGACGAGGAGATGCTATAATTGCCAAATCCAAGGACACATTGCCAGGGATTGCCCAAGGAAATCAAGTGAAAGATTGAGGGTTAATTCTCAGAAGATGGCAAAGAAACCAGTCACTGTCAAGCCCAGGGAACTGAGAGTTTCAGAGCAGAATGTCAAAGAACAGAAGGTCCAAGAACCTAAAGTTCAAGAAAAGAAAGTGAAGCTTTCTCAAGGGCAGAAAGACAAACTGAGAAAGAAGAGGAAGAAGGCCAGAGAATATCTAGAGAAAATTTTGTCCTCGGGTTCACCCGACAGATCGAATAAAAGTTTTGATGAATCTACTCCCTCAACTGTAAAGACAAGAAAAAAGAACTCATCAGATACAAATCTGGGGACAAAAGAGGAGAAGAAGAAGGAAAAGGTCGGCGATGAATCTGACATACCGAAGTCAGATAAGCCACCTTCAGGCGATGAATCTGGCTCATCAAAGTCAGACAAGCCACAGTTAGGCAATGATTCTGGTATGGTAAAACCAGAAGAGCCATGTGTTGAGGTAAAAGTCGAGAATTCTGATTTAACAATGGATGAGAAAAATTTTCCACCATTGTTGAACAAGAATTCAAAATCACCCAAGGACAGTCAGGCTTGGGTGAAACTTTTCAAATAGAAAAACCTGACTTGCCGGAGTTCCCAGGTTGGTAAGCGTGGAACATGAATCGGCACATTTCTTGAGAAATTTCACTCTGATGATTTTTCGTCTTTCAAAAGATAAATCAGGGACATTAAGTTGTACTTGATTCATCTTTCCTACATGTGGTAATTTGAAAAATAAAGTGATGAAACCCCGAGTTTATGAAATGTCACACAAAACTAATTTTCCGGAAAAACCATTTTGATTAAAACAAACTTAAGTGTTTTGAAATCATAATGGGAAAATAGTTTGTTGTGAGGGGGAGTTCTGATTGTTTACGCCAAATGGATGGAGAATTGAAGTGATTCTCATCATGTTGTCAAGTTTGTACAGTTTGTTTCAAATTTTCCTAGAAAATCAAAATTGAAACATATTTTGATTTTAGGGGGAGAAAAATTTTTAAAAAATTAGAAAATTTGAAAAAGTCAAAAACATTGAAAAAGTCAAAAACGAGTTTTGTTGTGAAAAAGAGGAAATGATAGTAAATCAGTGGACTATCACAGCATGCTAAAGAAATGTAATGTCAAATATGCGTTTTTGTGTCTGTCACTAGTCTTGTAATTCACGATGTATTTTGTACGGTCTTTTATCGTTTATCGAGTCTGTATTCGACGTCGACCAAGTCGGATATCCTCCTATCTGCTTGTGTCCGACTTGTTTGTCTCCTCCGTTATGTAATAGTCTTTGAACAATGCATGTTGCATGTAAAGGGTATTTCTATCATTTGTTTGTGTTTATATGTGCCTGCTGTTTGCTGTCTGTTTGCAGCAAACAGTTAACAATTTGCAGCCATCGACGAAATAGGTTGTTTCGTCGAACACTTGTCGACGAAACAGACCTTGGTCTGTTGTTTCTGTTTTGTCATGATCAGCGACGAAACAGATGTGTTTCGTCGTCTGATGGGCTTGTGTTGTGGCCCAGTTGTGTTTCGTCGGCCCTCTTGGTGTTTTGTCGATCACTATGGCCCAGCTGCTATATATAGGCACAGTCTGTTTCACATTAGACTGACAGATGAGAGAATACCCTTAAAGTTACTCTGTCAAATTGTGTGTGTATGAGTTTGATCTTGTTCTCATCTGTTTAATCAATAGAGTGTGTATCATTGGTTAAACCTTGCTCTTATATATATCTAACTGTGTTTGATTTGGCATAGTTACGGGGATTCCGCACCCGTAACATTGTTTGTTATAAACAAGGATTAGGTTGTTGATATCGATCCTCCGATTTCGGGACCTTCAAAATTAACTACCAACTTGCTATCGTTTAGCTACGAGAATTTGCTACCTTTTACATTTTTGGTCTCACTGATGATGTGACGATAGGTTTTTGTACATTTAGTAGATTTATTCGGGATATAAACCTAAAATTTCAAACTTGTGAAATTTGTGGGGAACACTACTTGGATATATAGGTAACCCCTGAAATCTCGTTTGAAAGGTCTCGTATTCTGATATACTAGGTGTTTATACTCTATGATGTCTGGGGTATTATTCCGGGACTTCTGCTGAACGGTAGTTCTGACCTAGTCCTTGGCTAATACTTTCCGCAAAATGCTTGAAACATAGCATAAAGCCCTCAGCTGATTAGACAATAAAATTGATAATCATCTGTTGTAGCTGAAAAGATCCTCTAAAGGGGACACACTGCTAAGTCGAAGCTGATATCTCTCTGCTGAACGGAAGTTCTGACCTGAGATCCCTCAGTTCTCGCATTTAACCCCTAATTTATGTACAGATATCATTGTAGTATTCTTGCCTGTAAGACTGAATATTGAGATTCTGGATACGGGAGTATATTCAAGAGGTGGGACACATGAATCGAACTAAGTTCATAAAACACTTAAATAGTATCCTGAATAGATTGAAAATTGTATGAAAATTTAAGAGGACAACTATATCGTCAATCAACGTGAATCGTTTAGAACTTAAAATGTCTAAAAGCTTAACGGTGCTTGTGATGTGTCTCAAATACTGATATGATCCTCTTACACAAACTCACAAAAATATGTTTGTACATATTTCATTTCTGCATTTAATTTCTGTCTTTACATTTATGTTTCTTATTTTGAAAATATCCAAAAAGATTTTCGACAACTAATGTTGGAGAGCTGATTTTCAAAATCTCAAAGGCTAAACATGATGAACAAACAGGTTGGCTAATTGATTTAAAATGTTTAAGATAATTCATTAATTTGAATTAGAAATTGGAATGTTTCAAATTTTATCAGTTTTAAATATGAAAATTCTCAAATGTTTAGTTGATTCATTAAGTTGAATTACAACTTTTTTGGTTTGTAATAGAATGTTTGAGATGTGCAGGTTTCAAATTTGTCGCTACGAAAAGCCAGACTACGATCCCGACAGCCGAGTCTAAGGGGGAGTCTGAAGACGAGCTTAATGCAAAAGGAGCTTGTATTCGGAAAGCAAGGCGTCGATCCCAAAAGCACGGAAGCTTGACGAAAGGGGGAGCCTGAAGATCCTGAAGAAAATACAGATCCACCGGGATTCTGTTCGAGCAAGAGTATTTGAAGACTCTCACTAAAGATTCCGTCAACATCCAAGGGGGAGTTTGTTAGTGCAGTTGTCTGTCGACTACATCTTTGTTCGAGTTTTAGAGAGAAAGTCAAGTCGCTACGAGATTGACTACGGCAATATCCAAGGGGGAGATTGTTGATGCATATTTTGTCTATCGCCTTCGTCAATCCGAGTCGTAGTGAAAAGCCGAAAGATATCAAGCGCATAATGTCGTATCTAGATAGAAATGGCAAGGTGGCAAACTTGTAATTAATGATAACTATCATTAAAGTGCCTTGTCCATATAAATAGGGGATCATGTCATTAGTTAGTTTTGAGAAGACTTTCCTCCACATTTAGGGTTTTGGAGATCCAAGTTTAGAGAGAGAAAGTCTAGAGAGAGAAAGTGGTGTAATCGTGATTCTTGTATCATACACGTCAAATCTTGCAATGGAATCACGTTAGTAGTACGTTATCGTGTGTTCGGTCACGTTCGTTCACGGATTCCGCACGTGAAACGTTCGTTACGCAATCGAACGGTCGAAAAACCGGTCCTACATTTAACATCAAAATTCTAATGCCAAGGTCGGCTATTTATAGCTAAAATTTCGATTGGCTTACGAACCGTATGACTAAGCCCTTACGGTCCGTAAGGGAACCTGGTCTGCTTACGGTCCGTAAGGACCAACCTTTACGGTCCGTAAAGGGTGCAGCCTACTTCCTAGCCTAGCTGAGTTCGGTTGTAGCTTAGGTGATTCAACAATTTCAACAAATAAGAACTGAGCAACGAATTAATTAAGATAATTATCAACGAGGGTTTGCCCCCTCGAGTTTTAGGGGCCCTGATCCTGATTCCGATTGTTCCGGAAATTTCAGGGTTTATGCCAAATTACTTGGGTGTCTTAATTAGGGTTTTCTTATTGAATGATTATTGTCCTAATTACCGGTTTTATTGATAGTTGTTACATCCTCCCCACCTTAAGAAAAATCTCGTCCTCGAGATTTACTGGAAGAGATGTGGATATTTTCGCTTCATTTCTGATTCCAGCTCCCAAGTGTATTCTGGTCCTCTCTTTGAATTCCACTTGACTTTGACCAATACCAGTCTTTTATGCTTGAGGAATTTGACTTTTCGATCTTCAATTTCTAATGGTTTCTCTACGAATTTTAATTTTTCGTTTACCTCTACATCCTGTAGAGGAATTACCAGGGATTCGTCTGATAGACATTTCTTGAGATTGGATACATGAAATACCTCATGTACTCCGGCTAATTCTTCTGGTAGTTGTAAACGATAAGCTACTGGTCCTATTCGTTGAATCACAGGGAATGGTCCAACGTATCTTGGACTTAGCTTTCCTTTCTTACCGAATCGTACTACTCCTTTCCAAGGAGAAACTTTTAAAAGTACTTTATCTCCGACTTGAAATTCTAAAGGTTTGAGACGATTATCTGCATAGTTCTTTTGACGATCTCGAGCTGTTTTCAGTCCTTCTTTGATCTGGGTTATCTTGTCGGTAGTTTCTTGTACAATTTCAGGACCTGATAATTGACTTTCTCCGATTTCTGCCCAACATACTGGAGTTCTGCATTTGCGTCCATACAGTGCTTCGAATGGAGCAGCTTCGATGCTTGAATGATAACTATTATTATAGGAGAATTCTATTAATGGCAAATGGCTATCCCAATTACCACCAAAGTCAATTACACATGCTCGGAGCATGTCTTCTAACGTTTGTATTGTCCTTTCACTATGTCCGTCTGTTTGTGGATGATATGCAGTACTTAGATTTAGTCGAGTTCCCATTGCTTTCTGAAAACTTTTCCAGAAATGAGAAGTAAATCGACTATCTCTATCCGATACAATGGAGAGTGGGACTCCATGTAGGGATACTACTTCGTCCACGTACAGTTGTGCTAACCTTTCCATGCTAAAGGTTTCTTTCATTGGTAGAAAATGAGCTGATTTGGTTAATCGATCGACAATTACCCAAATAGCATCATTACCTTTTCTGGTTCTGGGTAACTTAGTAACAAAATCCATTGTTATGAGTTCCCATTTCCATACAGGCATTTCTAATTGTTGTAGTAATCCGGAAGGTTTCTGGTGTTCAGCCTTAACTTGTTAACGAGTTAAACACTTGGAGACGTATTCGGCTATATCCTTTTTCATTCCTATCCACCAGAAATTATTTCTTAAATCTTGGTACATCTTATTGTTTCCTGGGTGCATGGTATACCTAGATTTATGAGCTTCTTCTAAGATCTTATCTCTTAACTCTCCTTGCTTAGGTACCCAAATTCGTTTCTTATGGAATTTCCAAATTCCATCATTTTCTTGTTCTAGTTCTTTTAGGTAACCTTTCATTCCTTCAGCATCATCTTTGATTGCTGTTTTCTGAACTTCTTTGATTTGTGCTATTAAATCTACTTGTAGATTCAACCTCAGAGCATGGACTCGTTTCTGTTTCTCATGGTACTTACGACTTAAGGCATTGGCAACTACATTTGCCTTTCCTTCGTGATATTGAATATCACAGTCGTAATCGCTCAGCATCTCCATCCATCTTCTTTGCCTCATGTTTAATTCTTTTTGCCTAAATATATATTTTAAACTTTTATGATCTGTGTAGACAGTAAACTTATTTCCATACAGATAATGTCTCCAGATTTTAAGGGCAAAAATTATGGCTCCTAATTCTAGATCATGAGTCGTATAATTCTCTTCGTGCTTTTTCAATTGTCTAGAAGCATATGCAATTACCTTCTTGCGTTGCATCAACACACATCCATAGCCTAATTTTGAAGCATCACAATATACTTCAAAGTCTTCTGTTCCTTCAGGTAAAGCTAAGATTGGTGCATTTGTCAATCTATGCTTTAAAATCTTAAAGGCTTCTTCTTGTCTAGGCCCCCATTCAAACTTAGCAGCTTTACAGGTTAACTTGGTTAAAGGTATGGCTATCTTAGAAAAATCTTTGATAAATCGTCTATAGTATCCAGCTAAGCCTAGAAAACTTCTTATCTCCATTGCTGTTTGTGGAATTTTCCATTTTGTAATTGCTTCTATCTTAGCAGGATCTACATGGATACCTTCGTGATTTACCACATGTCCTAAGAATTGTACTTCTTGCAGCCAAAATTCACATTTTGAGAATTTGGCATAAAGCCTTTCCTTTCTTAACAAAGTTAAGAGAACGTGTAAGTGCTCACAATGTTCTATTTGGCTTTTGGAGTAAATAAGTATATCGTCGATGAAAACGATTACAAATTTATCCAAGTATGGTTTACAGATGCGATTCATCATGTCCATGAATGCGGCTGGGGCATTCGTTAACCCAAAGGGCATGACTGTAAACTCATAATGACCATACCTAGTTCTGAAAGTAGTTTTAGGTATGTCTTCTTCTTGTACTTTCAACTGATGGTATCCGGATCTTAAATCTATCTTTGAGAAGTACCTAGCTCCTTGTAATTGATCAAAAAGATCATCAATCCTAGGTAATGGGTATCGATTCTTAATAGTAACTTTATTCAACTCCCTATAATCGATACACATTCTCATCGATCCATCTTTCTTTTTCACAAACAACACTGGTGCACCCCAAGGGGATGAACTAGGTTGTATGAATCCTTTGCTTAATAATTCATCTAATTGCTTTTTCAATTCTAGCATTTCGGTAGGTGCTAATCTATAAGGTGCTTTAGCTATTGGTGCAGTACCTGGAATTAAATGAATTCTAAACTCTACTTCTCTATCAGGTGGTAACCCAGGTAATTCTTTTGGAAAAACGTCTGGGTATTCTGACACTACCGGGATATCCTGAAGTTCTTTATCCTTAGTGTTAACGATTACTGAAATCATATACACCATTTCCTGCTTTCTCGAATAATTAGCCAATTTCATTACTGAAATGAATTTCAGTGGCTTTCGGGGTTTATCTCCAGTAATTAAAATTACTTCTCCGGAAGGGGATTGAAATTATACAGCATTTTTATCACATAGGATTCGAGCATGGTTGGCTATTAACCAATCCATTCCTAACACTACATCGAATCCGGCTAAATTCATTGGTAACAGATTTGCAGAAAACTTATGGCCTAATAGTTCTATTTTTCCTTCTTGCCAGACTTTATCTATTTTCACAGAATTTCCTTCTGCGGTTTCGACTGTGAAGACTTGTCTAAGAGTGGTTAAAGGTAACTTAAGAGCTTGGCAAAATGAAGTATTGATAAAACTTTGGTTTGCACCAGAGTCAAATAATACTTTTGCGAACACATCATGTACTAGGAACGTACCAGCTATCACATCTGGAATGAGTTCGGCTTCTTGAGTGGTTAGCTGGAATGCCCGCGCATTTCTCTTTGTTGCTCCTTCAGCTGGTTTGACTTGGTTGGCTACAGGTTTATCTAATTTAGGACATTCAAATTGGAAATGACCCATTTCTCTGCAATTATAACAAATTCTTGTTTTCTTCCTGCAGTCTTCTTCCCGATGTCCTTGTGTCTTGCAAAAATTGCAAACCATGTTGCATTGTCCATAATGCTTCTTTTTGCAAGTTTTGCAGAAGGGAGATGATGAGGATTGCCCCGTTCCTCTTTTCTTGGTATTACCTATACGAAATCCTTGGGTAATCTTTTGAGCTAATTCCTTCTTGCGATCTTCCTCTCTTGTGCGTACTAATTCATCCGTTAGGGTGTTAGCTAATTCTACAGCATCGTCAATAGTACGAGGTCTCGCAGCTTTAACGATGTTTCGGATTTCACTAATTAACCCCCAGATGTAACGGGAAATAAGTACCGGTTCTGGCGAAGCCAGTGTTGGCACTACCCTTGCGTATTCAAAGAATGTCGAAGTATAGCCTCGGTAATCTACCCCTGTCATACGGTGACTTAGGAATTTGTTTGCCGTTTGGTCTTTTTCATATTCGGGACATAATTTTCTTTCTACAAGATTCTTAAATTCTTCCCAACTCATGGCATAGGCTATCCTTCTTCCTTTTGCCTGGAGAATCGTATTCCACCATTCTAGCGCTCCTTATTTGAATAGATTTGATGCATACATCACCTGATCCACTTCGGTACATTTGCTTATTGCAATTACTGCTTCGGTTTTCTCTAACCAGCGCAGAGTTGCAGTTGCCCCTTCGTTACCTGCAAATTCAGCGGGTTTGCAAGCAAGAAACTCCTTGTAAGTGCAACCAGGTGTTGCAGCTTTTATTCTTTTTAGAAGTGGGACTTGTTGCGGATCATGATCGTTATGATTGCCGCCTCCATTTATGTTGTTACTGCCGTTATCCTCCAGAGTACGTTTACTAGGATTTAATTGTTGTGGTTCGGCAGGTTTTTGAACAGCAGCCACAATTGCTGGAATAGCATGGGCTATCCCTTGGGCGATAAAGTGCTCGATATCTTGTCGAGTTATATATTGATCTTCCTGTTCTTGCTCAGATTGATTTACTTCATTAATTGGTTCATTGTTAGCGTTTTCCATCTGCTAGTTAGTAGGAAGTATTAGTGTCTAACTTATAACTAACAAATTTAGCACAGATAAACACATAAATTACTACAACATACAAACATAACCAAAATTGTTGATTTCTCGACTTTCATTTTGTTATTGTATATTGTATATGTCTCCGTACACACCATATCTTACAGAGTTTTATTGACCATTTTACAAAGTCTTACATTACTTATTTACATTATTATACAGTACGGCTTCCTGTGGTTTAACTGACAGTTCTAGTAACGATGTTCCCTCTCATCGTATTTCCAAGTTAAATGCTCTCCCATTTCCCTGATCCTATTACCTGTACCTATCAGTTCTTCACCGAACTGACGAAGTTCAGCTAGGTTTTCATTACTCATGGGAGGATTCGGGATTGGTTCTGGATCGAATTGTGGAAGGAAACTATAAGGACTATTGACTATGTTTTGGAATTGCCAGTCGTTTGTCCACCATTCCTCCAGTTCGCCTAGTGGTCGGGTGTGGATTAAAGGTTCAGGAATAGCTGGTGCTACGTTTAAGGGAAATTGAACTGTAGCCGGGTAAGGGTACAAGTTAGTGCGGATTGGGCTTATGACCTCACAGTTTTCTAAGAGACGGTCTATTTCGTCTTGGAACGTAATTTCTTCTGATTGTTTAGAGCTTTCGCCAATCTCTATTCCCTTTTGCTTAAGATCTATTCCTATTTCTTTTTCTGGTGGTTTCGAACTTTCTCCAGTTTCTATTTCCTTTCCCTTGCTCACGATCACAGGATTTTCTATTTTAGGGAGTCTCCTAGTGGCTGGTTTCCTACGGCGTACTTTCCTCCATCCTACGTATCTTCTTTTCTTTTTAGGTTTGGCTTTTTCCAGTGGTGGAGCTTGGAATTCCACAGGTTCTTCTATGTCAGCAACGTAACCAGTAAAGTCGTAAGAGACTTCGATAGGCACTGGATATAAATTGAGATTCTGGAAGGCTTCCGATATCTCATTCATGCTGCATAGTATATATGCAAAATAAAAATGCAATGTGAAAACTTTGGAACAAAGTTTAACAAACAAACACTGAAGTTTTATTGCATAATTTATACCGAAGACAACAGAAATAAACACACTGGGTTTTATTTATTTACTGGATAGTGATTTTTCTATTAGACTCTATTACTTGGAAATTTAGAGGTTGATATTTTCTGCTACAGTAGCTAGCATATAGAGATTTGCCCATTTCCCGTCTATTTTATCTTCCCAAGGTGCACTATTACCAAATTCTTGGACTTCTGGGTTAAACCTAACTTTCTTGGTTTGGGGTTTCTTTGTCCCCTGACTCTTTTTAAGTATCGAATCCCTTTTCTCTGGGGAAAGAGGATTTTCATAGTTTGCCTTGCGGACAAAGATTCCTTCTTCTAGGTTTACTGGGTTTTTAGAAGAAGATGCAACATCTAGTTTGTGGTAGATAGCAGACAGCTTTTGCTTACCCATACTGTAACTAACAAATAACCAGTTAATAAAACATATAATCACAAAATAACAACTAGTAATTTTAAGTATTCTGTCAAATACTTAGTTTAGTATTAGGCTTAATCAGCGGCTCGATCAGTGGCTCAATATTTATTAATTCTTAGCTCTGATACCACCTTTACTGTCACGGCTCCCCGACCCACCCTGGACGGAGTCGGGGGCCGCGAGGCAGTTCCCGTGGTACCCGTGGTATTTAATTTATGTGACAGCGGAAGTCTTTTATTACAGGATCTTTTCACCGTAAAAAGCTCGTTTAATATGTTACACAAAGTTTAAGGGATAAATCCCATAATTTACAATAAGTTGATTTCACACAGAAATCTTTATTGTTCAAAACATATTTTATTGATTTATTCATACTGAGCCACTTCCTTGAGCTTGTAGTGCTTTACTGCACTTTTCCTGGATCACACAGATCACCTGAAACATGTTTGAAAAAGGTTTTGTCAGCGGGGAAATACTGAGTGAATCATTCGGTTTTTCTAAAACGATCCGTTAGTTATAAATTACAGTATTAAGGGGAATTACAATGTTTTTATCAACCAATTATCAAGAATGGGTATTTGTCACTCGACCGGATCTGTGACTGTGGTCATACCACTATTGGGTCCCGTCGCCCCAATAGTGACGGCTCACTCACCTAGAGTAATAAAAATAGTAATGTGCACAATACCCCACATACCAGCTGTAATTTGGTGATTACAAAGACTTAATCCCTGTAATTATAACCTTTGAAAATATCTTGAAGTTTTGTAATACTTACTCACAAACTGTGAGAAAACAGTTAAAAAGAAGAATGACTCACATTGCAGATTAACGAGCAAACAGATAAGCCTACTGATTAGCCTTGATTACACCTAGTTTAACACAATGCACACACAGGCAGGTTAGTAACTAATACAGCAGTTACGTCAATTCACGAGATTAAACCCTCACAACGATTAATCAGTGCAATACTCGATAATTCAATCGGATTCACAACGAATAACAGAGCATAGTCCGGATTTGAACAGCACTCAAATATTCAAGTCGAAATCACGACGAATAATCAAAGTACAAGCTCAATTGAGCAGCACCCGGACTATCGTTGGATAGTTATAATCGATCGGACGTTGAATCGTAATAGCGATCGAGTTATTACCCTGATTGCGGCAGCGTTTCGTGATCGTGTGTGTGTGGTGAACTGATCGGAGTATAACACGACGTACAGACAGTATCTGATCGACGTTTTAACATCAAAATTCTAATGCCAAGGTCGGCTATTTATAGCTAAAATTTCGATTGGCTTACGGACCGTATGACTAAGCCCTTACGGTCCGTAAGGGAACCTGGTCTGCTTACGGTCCGTAAGGACCAACCTTTACGGTCCGTAAAGGGTGCAGCCTACTTCCTAGCCTAGCTGAGTTCGGTTGTAGCTTAGGTGATTCAACAATTTCAACAAATAAGAACTGAGCAACGAATTAATTAAGATAATTATCAACGAGGGTTTGCCCCCTCGAGTTTTAGGGGCCCTGATCCTGATTCCGATTGTTCCGGAAATTTCAGGGTTTATGCCAAATTACATGGGTGTCTTAATTAGGGTTTTCTTATTGAATGATTATTGTCCTAATTACCGGTTTTATTGATAGTTGTTACACCACTGCCTCTCCCTATTTTCATGCTTGTTTTCTCTTTGAGCAGAGAGTTTGTTAATTGTTGTGCGAGCATCTTCAGAGGAGCGACTTCCGGATGACTCGCGCCATGATTTTTTGAACCTTCGCTCACCCGTTGCACTTAAATCTGTGGGCCTGCTGTGTGGTGGTGGTGGCCTATTTGTAGTAAGGTTTTTCTCCGTCTGCGCATAAACCTTGGCCGCCACCATTATCTTTTCCCAACTCTTGGGAAGGCCCTCTGTTCCGGATAATACTTTGACCATGTCGTCACATCTAACCGCGTACTTAAACTGAGCACGGATTAGCTGTTCGTGAACACCATCGATCTCCAACACTTCCTTATTATATCTGGTTATAAAATCTTCCAGATTCTCGTCATCTCGACGCCATATGTTCATGACATCGGATGTATCCCGCATGGAACGCCTTTGCTGGCTGAAGTGTGTTAAGAATTTTTGGCGCAGGTCTTTCCATGACTCGATTTGCCCCGTCAGTAGGTTATCAAACCAGATTCGCGCTGGCCCAGTTAATGTTTGAACAAACAAATGACACCAAAGCGGAAGAGTCCAACCGCCAACCAACCCTGCGCTGGTGAAGACTCTCAGATGATCGTCGGGGTCAGTTAACCCATTGAATTTCCCGACGTTAGATGGTAATTTTGCCCTCTCTAACGGAGCCAGAGCTATTTCCAGTATAAACTTCGAGTTTTCCGCTGCTTCTACAGGGCGGTAAACTAAGTCATAATTATGCTCTGCCTCAGGGTTGTAAACCGCTCGAGGCCTGGATTTGTTAGAGTTTGGGTGTAGTCTGTTGAATACGCTGGTGTTTGCACTCAAACGATATGTTTGATCGGATTCATCGGTGTGGGCATCCCATTGGGAATCCAACCTATCATGAACCGATTGCCTTTGACGAGGCTGTGACTCATGGTGTTGTCTCTGGTAGCTGTTTGTACCATCATAAGTTGATTCTTCTCGCTGGGAAGCATGAGCTCTAGATCCCGGCCTTCGTGATTGTGTTACGGGAGCAGTTTGAGCACACAACTGCGTGTACACTGCATTTAATGCCCCTTGTGACCGGACATACCATGATATCGGAGTTTCTCCCGGTGGTAAAATTGATTGAGCGGGATTTGTGGGAAATATCCCTGGAGTAACAGGGTTATTTGCTCCATTAGATTGAACCTCATTATCGTCTGAGGCCTCTTCTACCATCCCTTCTACTGGTAAATTGTTTCCGACATTTGGTCGAGGACCAGGCTGTCGGTGAGAAGATGAATTTTCTGCCATGTGCAAAAACAGAAAAATGAGATGAACTGAATCGAAACGAGATAGAAACTAGAAAAACTGAGAAAACGGTGGGCGCCAATGAAGAAACACTAGATAAATGGTCGGAACCGAGATATCTACGGGGTTTGAATCCGCATAAAAGGTTAGTTCTCTCTCAATTGATTCAGTTGTAGCCGAGTTCCTTCTCCGGTGATTCTGCAAAACAGAGCACCGTTAGCCTCGTCAAGGGGAGAAGAGGATTCTCTCCTTGACCCGACTCCGGTGTGAGAATAAGTATTTGTAATGGAGAAGATAAAGTATTTGAGTAGTGAATGTGATCTGGGTTTATACCTAAAGAGTTCTCCTATTTATAACCGGGAGTTTGGGAGGGAAAATCTGTTGTTGAAAAGATAACGGAAGATGCTAACGCCGTAGCGGTTATATTTCCTTCCGTTAAGTCCTTTTAATCTTCGTTAAGTTGCTTTGATCCTGATGTGAATGCACACGGATCATGACTTGATCTACGGTTAGGGAATTGCCACGTGGAAAGTGGTTCAAGTGGAGATCATTCTCCAATTACATGCTACCGTTGTGATTTCAGGACGTATGTGGTAATGACACGTGTCCAGACGGTTATAACCGTCTGGGTGGTGCACGATCATATTCCTTCTAGAAGGTTACTGCTGTAATCTGGTGTAACACCTTACAGTGTGCATACAGCTGAATAAATCCCAAGTCTGGGTAAAATGGTATCCAAGTTTGGATATTTGGGCGGAAGTATTGTTCTTAGGGTTTTTAACCCTTTGCCAATGGAAGGTGGCGCGAGGATTTTATGCTTTCCTTTAGGCGCGCGACTATCGCTTGCTGATCTCTTCCTTTCCTTTGTAAGACCAATGCGCGGCCGCGCAAGGTTAACAGGTTGAAAGGCCAGTTGGTGGTATGGTCTTTTGTGAGGTTTTTGGGACCTTACCCCTTCACTATACTTCCATGTCATCGAAATCACATTCTTATTAGCATACATAATTGTACATGTTAACGATCATATCGAATGTATATTTCACATTTTTGACTTTCATTAGTGACGACTAACAAGCATATGACATATAATCCAATTCATATCCTTTCAACCTCATGAAATTCATCATGTAATCACAAATAACGCATATTAACATAACATGTACCATACAACTTCCTATAATCCTACCTTTACGACAACAAACCAAATCATGCTTCTTATGCGTAGTTGACCTTCAAAAGTCAACAGTTTATCATACAAACTTTCGGCTTATCCTCATGTATCCGTATCATCATTTGTGCTATATCAATGACACTATATACATTTCTTACTTACAATGCAAATAAGCTTACAACCACATGATCACCTAGTGATATTAAACACAACGTACAAGTCCTTAATGCATAGTCTTGACCAAGACATACATTCAACCTGAGTTCTTGAATAAGTTCCATCTAAAGCACCTTCTTCACGTTAGTATACTACTAATTACATCATTACCTAATCTCAATCATATATCAAGCTATTTCATACAATCTCACATATTAACTTTACTTAGACATTTCATCATACACTTGGTGTGCGTACACCATTTAGTGCATATTGTACAACTAATTAAAGCACATTCTTCCTAGTTCATCCATGCATTAACATAATCTTTCACAAATCATTATCATAACCAAGCATCATATGTTTTATATCAAATTATCCATCTAACTACTTTCTATAACACTATTCTAACATCAACATTACATAGTTTATCATAAATCTTTACTAAACTTCATCTTCTTACAATTTCTAAGTGGGTTTTATCCCAACTCATCGATATAATCAAAATTGCACGTAACACAACTTCTATATGATGATTCTAACACATACCTAAACTCAATTTCATACAAGTTCGCGATTTACATCAAAACCCACTTCGTGAAAGATCACCAATCTAATTTTTAAGGCATACCTTATGATTCCCTTGTGATGGTGATCATTAATCCATGTTCCTTCATGAATTTAAGCCATGAATCATCCTTCAATTTGGTGATTTAGTTGAGTTTAGGGTTAAAGCTCTTTGGAGCTCCTGAACATTCGTGAACACACACGAAGTGTGTGTTTGTGTGTGTTGAACTTTCATTTTAATAACTCAACTTCCATCTTGTTCCATTTAACCCCTCATGTTTGCCACTTAACATAATGTGCACTGCTTCCATCTTTTAATAATTTTTACCACACATTTAACTAGGTTAAATAGCCTAGTTATTTATTTCATGACGTGTCATATAGGAACACACGACAAATATAAACATTCGTATTTAGGGGCGTTACAAAATTGCATACCCTATCTATACTCTACGGGTAGGGTCGGTTTCGGTTTCAAGTATAGAATACCCAGGTATTAAAAAACGGTTCTAGGATTTTTTTTACCAAGTCCGGTTCCAAGTGTGGTTTTTATGTGCACCTTTACCCCTTTGTCCTTTATGTGCGGTTTTTATGTGCACCTATATCAAACCTGCAATTAGGGTTTTGTTTAAACCATGGTTGCAAAAGTCGCTAGGCGCTCCCTAGTCGGTCGACCGGGGAGTTGAGAGTACTCGGTCTAGGCGGAGAGTACTCGGGGAGTACTCGGACATGTTAAATTATAAAGAAATCACTTTTTGGAGATTAAATATATGTCAAATAGCATAAATTTACTAATATTTATAACAAAATACGTGAAAATGATATTCATTCTTTAATATGATGGGCACATAAATTATGTTTTATTATTATTTAAGTCAAACTAGGCCCAAGTTGACCTACTAGATCCAATTCTGGCCGAGGTTGACCGTCTTTGACCGACTCCGAGTAATTAGGCGGAGTCGAAGAAAGTCGCATCGGCAGCCTACCTTGTAGCGACTACTCGGAGAGTACTCGGCCTTGAAAACCTTGTTTTACAACCATAGTTTAAACTAAGGGGTGAAGATAATCTGCACAATTATTTATTGTTTATTATAAAAAGATAATATGAAAAGGGATGTAAAATGATTATAATATCAAAGCATGTGAGGTAACTTAACCAAGAAGACAAACGAGGTTAGTGGTAAAGGTTGACCCCTGTAGCAAAACATCAACATAAAAGTTGGGTTTGACCAATTTCATAGTGAGATGTATGAACTGCAGTTTAGGTATAACATAAAGGTTGATTTTTGCAATTTTGTCTTAAAATAATCATTAAAAATGAGTTTATTAAGTTTAATGTTTCAAAATATTTAAAATCTTTAATTTTCAAAAGTTAAAAATCTGAATAAAAAGTAAAATAACTCATCTTGCTAAATGCGGTTAAAAAAAAAAAAAAAAAATCATCTCGCCAAAGCTAGATCTGAGGCTTTCGTGATCTAGTTACACATCATATTTAATGGGTTCAAACAAAGGAACAGTCAAGGAATACTTTTAATATTTGTGGGCCTTTGACCAATTGGGGGGCATTATTGCATTATGCTTACATAAAAGGTAAAGTGTAACCTCGTAGTATAGCCGCGTTGGTTCCACATTTCCACGAGTCTTGGGGGTCAGCTTACAAGTGAATCTGAGATGTTGTACACTTTAGCCAAGCAAGGACCCGTATAAGTCTTGAGTCTTGACTGGTTGGGGCATCCCTAAAAAAAGTGAAAGAACAAACGCAAAGGGTAGTTTCACCCCAAACACTGCTTATAGAAACTGCTCGACGGTCGAGTATTGCTCAAAAAATACTCGTTCGATTCCCGCTCAGTTTGTAAATGAGCCGCTCGGATCGGTTCGATTCAAATTCAATCCAAGCATGAGCAAGGTCTGCTCGCTCGTCGATCGCTCGGTTTCGCTCGAATTATTTTTATTAAATAATTAATATATATATATATATATATATATATATATATATATATATATATATATATATATATATATATATATATATATATATATAGTAGATTTTAAAGATTAAAAACCCAAAAAATATACTAGCCCAACTTAATAGTTAATAACAAAATCTAACCATAAATCCCTAATTCCTAAAACAATCACATAAACTGATTGTTCGAATGTTCGATCTGCATATCTCGTCGCTGCCACACCCCAAAATCTAACCCTAAATTCCTAATTCCTAAAACAATCTCATATTCTGATTGTTCGATCTCATGATGAGGATGAAGTCCTTGGTATAACTTGCTAAAGTCCTCTCTATTACATAATCACATATCGCATTTTATTTTGTGCTTCTTAATATTGTTAAGAATATTTTTAGAATCATGAGTTTAGTTATGTATTGCTTTTGTTAGTAAGGTGTTGGACATGTTTTAATTAAGTTATGATTTGTTTTTGTTGGACGCAACCTTATAATATTCTTGATTTCAGTTTTTTTTGTTTTGATGATGAGGATGAAGTCCTTGGTATAACTTGCTAAAGTCCTCTCTATTACATAATCACATATCGCATTTTATTTTGTGCTTTTTAATATTGTTAAGAATATTTTTAGAATCATGATTTTAGTTATTATTGCTTTTGTTAGTAAGGTGTTGGACATGTTTTAATTAAGTTACGATTTGTTTTTGTTGGACGCAACCTTATAATAGTCTTGATTTCAGTTTTTTTTTTTTTTGTTTTGCTACACATGTTTTAATTTTGATGTTGAGAAAAACCGAGCGAAAACGATCCGCTCGATTCAAATTCAATCCGAGCATGAGCATCACTTTTGTGCTTGGTTTTGCAAATTCAATCCGATCCGATCAGATCGGTTGTAATTCAATCCGAGCACGAGCAGACCCTCGATCGGATCGGATCGGCTCATGAACACCCCTAGCTTAAAGTGTAATGGTCATGTGTCAAATGTGGGCCAATTTTTAACTATTTTTTATTCCACCACATTAACTATTTTTATTAACGTCCGTTTGCGGTATGAGCATATAATGTATATATGTGCGGGTCCTTGGGAGACAAAAGTGAAAGTACACTAATTTTAACGTTATTTTACTAATTTTATGAAAATAATCTAAAAAAGCGAGGGACGGTTAATCATGCATTATGTGGTGGCGTTGATAGCCGAAAAACAAGGGGTACATGCACTAATCGGATTTTGTCTCAATTGTTGAGTGTTATGTGCCTTATGTCCAAGGCTTGATGCAAAACTACTATTGAGCCGACTGTCTACATCTTACCCTCCTCATATCCCACCTTACCATTGCTATTGGTGCGATTTACTGGGTATGATGATGATGACGACGATGACGATGTTGATGATGATTAACTATTTTTATTAATAAAATCATTTTAAACACTTAGTTACTCATTATCCGATGTTATTATGTGTCAAAACCGTTTACATGAACATATATATACACACACATTAAAACAACTCGTTTTCGATAAATTTTATATTGGAATGTTCAGACATAAAAAACAAGACTACATATGTATTTTTTTTAATTTACCGAGCACAAGTTACTTGTAACAACTAAATGAGTAAATTACAAGTTTTGTCCTTTATGTTTGTCCCAAATTTCAGGCGCTGTCCTTTACCTTTAAAATTGATGAGTTTTGTACTTAATGTTTCAAAATCCTGCACGTTATGTCCTTTAGGGCAAACCCAGTTAATTTTTTTGGTTAAAACTGGTCATGTGACTTGCATGTGAGGGTACATTTGTCTTTTCACCATTATAGGGACTATTGTGCAAACTATTTAATATCTATGGACTGTAAAAAACAAAACAAATATCTAGCAACCAAATACAGATAGATGAATGACAGGAAGTACACCAATGGGTGACAGCAATCAAAAGAAGATCGCAACCAAATCAGAAGCAACACAATGCCCACATGATAAATAACTGAATCATGCTTCACATCCATCTGTTCTTGAAGAAACATTCAAACATGAATTCAATCAAGAAAACCAAGATACAAACTATAAAGCATACCCATTTCATAAAGATCTGCTGTTCTCAGAATTGCCATTCAAATCCACGCCACTGTCGGACTAAAAACCACCACCACCCCCACCTATCGACCACCGCTACCCCACTGCACCCACTATCTCGAAACCACCACCGCCGTCTTTATCGCCGTTGTCGCCGATTCATCCCGATTCTACCCACCACAACAGTCCGATCATCAAAAAATATGCACCTACCTTCATCATTTCTCTCTATCGAACGAGATTTGGCCAACGGCGCGACATTGACGGTACCGGAAGGAGGAGATCTGATCGGAGATCGGAACTTGTCGATGGTGACGATGGCGGTGGAAGTGGAGGTGGAGGTGGAGCTGTGGCGGTGGTGGTGGGGAGCTGTGGCGGAGCTATGACGGTGACGATCAGAACTTGTCGACGGTGATGATGGCGGTGGAAGTGGAAGTGGAGGTGGAGCTGTCACGGAGCTGTGGCGGTGGTGGTGGGGAGCTGTGGCGGAGCTGTGAGGGTGACAATTGGAACTTGTCGACGATGACAGTGGCTCGTGGCGGAGCTGTGTCGATGGTCATTGTAACATCCGTCAATTATCCATACCCGTAATTCGACCCGTGTTCATACCAGATTTTAAAATATTCCAATTAAGCACATCAATGTTCTATTTAGTTATAAAAGTATGCAAGATAAAAGAATACTTGTATTTCATATAATGTTAGTTTTAGATTTATAAAAATTATAATTAAAAAAAAGGGTTTATAGCATATGTATGGGTTTGGGTTAGTTATAAAAGTTTTATATAAACTTTTTATTATTTAAAGTTCAAGATTTGGTTGTAGATATCTCATTGTCCAAGGACCATGTGCAATTATTATTTTAAATTAATACAAAGATGTCTCTCCTTTGTTCTGGCCAACGTTTCACCGCTCTCTGACTCGTTTTGCTCCGGACATTTCCAACTTCCTCCGGCGAGTGGTTTCAATTTCAAACAACCGCATTCATTTCGATTAAGTGTGTTTAACCACAACTAAATAGGTTTCGACTGAAACCGAACGTTTTAATCACCAAATAATGGTTCCTTGTTTCCTTCACCACGACCCGCATGATATCCGACAGTCATTCAAACGGGCGAATTAATGCGAAACCTTCCGTTGTCCATTTTTTTTAATCATTGACCACACGTTATCGTAACATGTACCGGCTCTAATTAATGAAATCGAATAAACCGATTTCTGGCAATAATAAAGTTCCATCTTTTAAATCACATGGTATAAATCTCAGACCAAAGCACACCATCTTTTTTTTTCACCACTCACTAACACTATCAGTTTCATCTTACGCTCATACTATTATTGCATTGGAACTCATCGGAGTCGGAACCCCGGCCATCGACCAACACAACCGATTCTGTTCACGTGCGGGTAATCTTTTCCGATTTTGATTCGTTGTGATCTCTGTTTAATAACTCTCTAACGATATGCATGATTAGCAATAGAGGTGTGTTCAAATCTCAGGAACTAGGATTTAGGAATTCTTATGATTTTGATTTGGGAAGCTAGGATTATCGTTAGATGGCATATAAAAGAAAGTATAAGAAGCAAGTTCATGTTGATTAAACTCAAGTCTATTAAAATAATTGAGTCTAGTGGTTCATGCATTAGGGTGTGGGTTCGAATCAGTTCCGTTACCGTTTTACTTATAAAAATTGCTTCCTGATTTCTCTTTTCAGTTGTCTCATGGTTTCCTTATGATTTATTTAATAACTGGGTTTTGTTCACCCATTTATATATATATATATATATATATATATATATATATATATATATATATATATATATATATATATATATATATATATATATATATATATTTTGTAATTCTAAGCATAAAGGGTAGTTACTGAATGAAACAAATGTAAAATTTTTAAACAACTATTTGTAACTTATTTATTCTTTAAGCATATTATAAACATTTAAGAACTGATTCATTTTATAAAACTGAGAATGTAAACCAGTGGATAAGCTATATTTATTTTTGTTTAGAAACAAATATTTCATATTTTATTTAAACGTTCTTATAACCAACCAAGTTTTATAAATTATAACTTTTCTTTGTCAAATCTATCCGAATTAGATAACTTATCAAACTTAATTGTCATCGATTAAACTCATTTTGTATAGTAATTTTGTCACACCCCTCCAAAACTCCACCCCGCCTTGGAGGCGTGACATGCCCAGGATCATAGCCACCAATCATATTGAACAACGTATTTAAGTAAATAAAACCAACACAATACAATTGGTGTCAAAACATAGTTTGAGTTTACAGCGGAAGCAAAACATAAGTTTAATATAAGTTTTCCCACAACGACCACGCCTCCTTGTGCAACCTCCTTAAGCTAGGGACCTAACGACCTGCAAGGCATGTAACAACGAGTCAACAACAAAGTTGAGTGAATTCACAGTTGGTTCACTAGCTTACTAGCCCGTATCGCGGTCTCCCAGACATGTGTGCGAAGGTTAGTATTCGTATCATATCGTATCGTATCGCGGCCCTACAGGCAGGTGTGCGAAGATTAGTGGAGTGGCATCCTATCTCTAGAGGATGGTCGTGCCTTGTAGAAAGTTTGTGAACTCACCTTTGCTTTTGCTTTGCTCGGTTTGCTTATCTTCTTTGATTGTAAGGGTATGGGATAGAGTTTAGCCTACTGATAAGCCTAATAATCTAATGCACACGAAATTAGGTAAATAACCAATACAGCATTTACGACAATTCACGAGATTAAACCCTCACAATGATTAACAAAGTGTAATACTTAACAATTCAGCGGATTCACAACGAATAACAGAGCATAGTCCGAAATTGGATAATACTCAAATATTCAAGTCGAAATCACGACGAATAACAAAGTATAAACTCGATTTGAGCAGCACTTAAACAATCGTTGGATAGTTTCAATCGATCGGACGTTGAATCGTAGCAGCGATCGAATTAATACCCTAAATCGTAGCAGCACTTAGTGATTGTGTGTGTTTTTGGAGTGATCGGACCATAACTTAGCGTACAGAGCGAATTTTATCGTCGTTTTTGTGCCAAAATTCGATTGCCAATGTCCTCTATTTATACTCGATTTTTGACCTCCCTCGCGTGACGCGACGGGGTCACCTATGGGCTTCGCGTGACGCGACGGGTCATATCCTATCATAGGGTAGCCACGTGTCCAACTAGCCTTGGTGAGTCGACGGTTTTGACCAATTAGATTTCTACAACGAGTTATGTGGATAATCGTCAAGTAGGGAATACCCCCCCTGATTTTTAGGGGCCCTGATCCTAATTCTGATTGTTCTGAAAATTTTAGGGTTTGTGCAGAATCACTTGAGGATCTTAATTAGGGTTTCCTATTGGACAATAAATCATAAGAAATAGTAATTTTTAATGAGGGTTGTTACAAATTTTATCAGATTAGTCTAATTAGATAATTGTGTAAACTGACCTTTTCAACTTTTTATTTAGAGTAAATTACGTTTTTGGCCCCTGTGGTTATATCACTTTTACTATATTAGCCCAAAATAAGATTTTTTAACAACTGTGCCCCCGTGGTTTTTATAACTAACTATTTTGGCCCCTGAACCTAACTCAACCCCTTAACTTGGTTAATTATTTGTCACATGGCAGGCACATGATGGGCATATTTGTAATTTCCACTCCCTGTTTACTTTTACAAACTTTATAAAAAATAAAACAATAATTAAATCAACAGATCTTCAAAACACATCATCATCTTCAAGAACACTTCAAACCCAGATCTTCAAAACACATCATCATCTTCAAGAACATTTATATATGAGTATGTATTAATGTTTCACCAGATGGTAATTATATAAGCAAAATACAGTAAAAGGGTGGTTAGAGTGCAATATGCTTTAAGAAATTTGTAGAAAAGCACAAATTAATCTATTTCCACGCACACCACACCACCACTGCCACCGCACACCATCACCTTCGCTGCCCTACTGTCGCCACAACAACACCACCACCACCATCACACAACTGTCGTTGCCACTGCATTCACAAAGTTTCAACATCTTTTTCTCTGATTCTCTATCATATCTCTTTGAACCCTAACCTTATCTTTTGTCTCATCTAAAAACCCAAACCCAGCAACGTGTATTTCATTTTGATTCGGCTTTGCTGTTGCGGATCTCGTGCAGATCTGTTTTCGCAACCGTCAGAAACTCACATCCGTAATCGCAACCATCAGATATCACACACAACACTCCTCCGTCAGAAGAGGAAGAGAAAGGGAGAGAAATGGGTAGGGGTAAGGGTTTTGGTTCTGCATTCGGCGGCATGGGAGATTGTAGAATCCGATAGTGTTGTGGATTGAGGAGGCTGGGATCATGTTGTTTGGTGCCATTCAGATCTGTAGAATCCGGCGTGGGAGACTGTAGAATCCGTTGATCATGTTATCTGGTGCCATTCAGATCTAGAGTGGATTGAGGAGGCTGCGACAGTTCACGGCGGACGGAGATGGTTTTCGGCTTCCATTCAGATCTTGAAACATTTGTAGGCGATGAATACAACTTTTTTCTTTAATCTTTGTGCGATTAGGAAGTAACATGCGTTTCAAATGTGTTTTGAAGATCTGGGTTGGGATTGAAGTGTTCTTGAAGATGATGATGTGCTTTGAAGATATGTTGATTTAATTATTGTTTTTTTATAAAGTGAGTAAAAGTAAAGGGGGGGGGGGATTACAAATATGCCCATCATGTGCCTACCATGTGACAAATAATTAACTAGGTTAAGGGGTTGAGTTAGACTCAGGGGCCAAAATAGTTAGTTATAGAGACCACGGGGGCACAGTTGTTAAAAAATCCTATTTTGGGCTAATATAGTAAAAGTTATATAACCACAGGGGCCAAAAACGTAATTTACTCTTTTATTTATTTATTTTACTAGGTTATAGCCCGCATGTACACGCGGTTTAACAAATGAAAATACTTAAAATTTCTTTAAATTTAATCTAAGTTCAATGAAAATATTACCATTACACCTATGGAAAAAAAAAATATAGACTAAATGTCAATGACGTATAACTCAAATAGAAGTTTTGCTAAATACTCTGACCCCATTTAATTGGCCAAATGTCCATAGAGGAACTGTAGCAAAATACTCACGATTATTTCGCCTTGCATACATCATATCAATATTTCTGTTAATATCAACTTAGGATCTATTCATAATCGCAACCCGACAATATTGTAGACGATAAGATTTGCCTTTAAAGATCTTTTTAAAATATTATCAACGACAGTATTTCTAACAACTCATCTGCCCTAAGCCATTCAATTGTTGTAATTAAAACAAATCGGTCCCTTGACCCGTTCACTGGAAAAGAGAAATATGCGAAAAAATGTAATAAAAATAATGATTAAGTAACTATGATCAAAATACAACAGATCTTACTGACAGTTATCTTTAGAACATATTGAAACCATAAAAAATAGTATAAAAATATCCCAAAAAAAAGGATACTATCCCAAATTTAAATCAATGATGAGCACAACAATAGGGGTAGGCTAAATGTACCCCCTCTTATTACTTTTTATACCCCCTTCTATAAAATCAAATCAAAACTTGTAATATTTACCCCTTATACAAATCATCATTTTAAAAAATATTCTTTTTGTTACAAAACAAATTTAAAAGTGTAAAAAAAGATTACAGACGTTTTTTTAGATATTTATTTTTAAATTTTTATTTAAATCATATTTTTAAAAGTTTTCGTATATTGTTTCTAAAGACACTTTCTCAAATGGTATTTTGATTATATTTTTCTATTGAACATCTTTACAAATAATTAATAACATTTTTCTTATAAAAATAATAAAAAAAGTTTTAAACTTTCTTTTTGAAAAAGTCTATATTATGGTTTTTCCTCGTCTAGTTTGTATTTTAAAGGTCTTACTTTTATAATTTTAATACTTTAGATGTGTTTATAAAATAATTAACAATTTTTATTTATCAAAAAAGTAAAAGGTTTTTCTTTTAAAATAGCGTTTACATCCCTAACACATATTAATCATTCAAACCATCTATGTAAGTGAACAAATAAACAATAGGTACTAAGATTATTTTATCAAACTATAAATTAACAATCTATATAAATTCAAATTTAATTAGTGTAAAGAGTATATTATAAACAAGTTAACCACTTTAAGACTTCGATCGAAGTGAACACTTTTCTAAAGCAAAACAAATGGATCAGGTTGATTCACAAATATTTTTCTCTTCTTCATTTAAAAAATATATTAAACTGGTTGATTTTAAAAATGTATGTGGATTTTTTTGTATTATTGTTTATACAGACTCAATGAGATACTGATTGGAGTGTCGCGCCTCGGTCAAATATAATATTTATATATCCAAATTACCCTTAACCCTGCATTAGTGGTAGTAAGGGGTGTGTCGAAGGTGATGATGGTGGATGATTGCGTAGGTACTACCTATCCGGATCGTCGGATGAACGTGATTTCCTGTTTCGGATGTTGTAGCGAGTGCGGAATCCAAGCTACGATACAAACCGAGCGAGAGAATGTAATACACAAGTTTTGAATGAAAACAATGTAGGAAGTTTGATGCATTAAAAATATCAATGTTTTGCATGACATTCAACCCATTTAACCTGTTTCCTAAGTAAACACTCCTCATATCAACATCTCTATAAGTAAATAACTCTTTGACCATCTCTAGAGTGTGCTAGATGGATCAACGAATTATGCTAGATGAACTGTTTATTATTATATCATTATAAAACAAAATAAACATATTACAATAGTGAAATCCAAACATATCAGTAACCAATTATGGTTTCACCTATTTTAGCAAATTCGAAAATTAAACAAAACTATGGAATGTCTCTAACTACAATTAAACTATGGAATGTCTCTAACTACAATTTGGGAAGTACGGATTCATAAGTGAAGGCCATACCTGCTTGATATGACAATTAATCATGTGCCCTTAAGTTTCCTCACAACCACCATTAACGTAATAATTGTTTTGTCTAAACTTGAAGCTTTTGATCCAAGATAATTTTTATCTGAAACTCATTAGTCTTTTCTCAAAAGAATTTACTCTATGAGATGCATTGGCTCTAATTGAGGTTTCTCATCAAATGCTTAGCTTTATTAATGGCATCTTTTGCCAAATAATATGAACCTTTTGTACATAATTTTTTGCACGAGTAATGCTAAGACCATGTGTAGTGGTTGGGGTGAATAATGCCCCACCCTTGGGCGTTGTCCGTCACATGTCGTCCTAGTCAGCAAAGGGACGTTTTTCTAAAATGGGTGTAGTGGGGATGTGGACATTATATTAAAATGGGTGTAAAGAATTAAATAAATAAAAACACCATGAAAAAAATTGATTAGCTAAAGAAGAAGAGGGTTACATGTGATTGGGTCATCAAAATGGGGCTTTGGCGTTGTTTTTAAAACGCCTGGGACAAAAAAACCAAAAAAAAACACCCAAAGGGGCCATGACCGGGGCGTGCTTTGGCGTTTTCGGGTAAAAAAACGCCCCAAATCCACACCACTACGGGTGGTCTAACAATCTAATCCACTATTGTTGCTTCCTGTAAGAATGTAAATAGAATATATGATTTCCAAATTCAAGGAATATGTGTTATACATCTGATTTATATGCATATATAATAGTAGTAAGCATAAAAACTACCAACAAAAGTAGCTTGAATCCAAAGTAATTTCTCTTCTTTATTACCAGTTTATTCATCTATAAATATACCAGTTATCAAAATTCACAAATGCTTACATGCTCATAAACAAAACATAATATACCTATGGTAAACAATGATCAAGATCTAGTAATACATATTGCACTTTATACGGATAAACAAAACATGTAGGCTCCCAACAAAGCAAGCAAATATGCAGCAACAGCCTTCGTTTTTCTCTATACAAAACTATCAAACAATTGAATATTCGTATCGTAAATTGACAGATGAAATTGAATAAAAGGAAGCGTATAAGTGTACGGACGATCAATAATTTACAAGTGTAGATCAGCAGGAAGAATATACCTGTGAAAAGTGTTACTGTCGCTGTGTGATTTGCTTGATTTATGTGGTTAGTTCAGAGGCCGGCGTGAAACCCTAACCCTAGCTATAACAGTTCAACCGTCGCTCTGCTATGTCCTCCCTACTGATCAACCAAAAACTAATGATCGAAAACATCAAATAAAAAGATTGGATGAACTGAATAAATGATATAGAATAAGAATCATATAGAAATACCAGTTTAATGTTGATGATTGCAATGATTGGAACGATAGCCGTATGTGAGAGGATGAGATATTGAAACGAAGATGAAAGGAAAATAGGTATGTAGATTAAGGAATTGAGAAATATAGAAACGGGTCGGGCTAAAAAACGGGTGGGGATTAAAAAAAACACCCGGGGATTAATTTGGAGGGAAAAAAATTGAGGGATGCCTCTTTGAGAGCCACGTGTCCTTGAATGAATTTACTTTATTATATGTATATGTATAGATAGATTCAAAAGGTTTACATAAACTAAGATCCCTAAATACTTGATCAGATTTCTATTGCTATTTAAACCTAGCCAAATAATTATTTATTTTACTTAAATAATCATACAAAGAATTTGTTTCAGATGAATAACCCTTGACTTGTAGTTTTGTCCAACACATTTAAAACCGTTTATAATTAACTAGAAGATTTCTTATGTCTTATGTTATTTTCACAACTCTTAATACGTAACGATTATTCATTTGAGTTTAAAAATCAAAACTCTAGTCATTTCCAAATCAAATCTAGAATCCTTAATTGCCTATAGTCCTAGAACACCTTAGCCATTAACCTAAGTCATTTTCTTATTGAACACTATTATTTAATCAACTTAGGACAAATCCCGGATTCCCCTCACTTCATTACATAACAAGACTAGCGTGCTTTGGTTATTCAACTCGCCTCGTATGCTCATGTGGCAATTCTCGTAGAATGTTTCTTCGCAACCAGTGAGTAATTTCTTCCATTTCCCCTTTTTAATTTTTTACAAATTTTGGGGTGCATCATGTTACACTTTTCGATTTACTTAACATGCTATGATCAAGTGTTATTATGTGAACGTCTTATGTGTATTCTATTATTCTATATGCTATCTGATGTCAAGTCTATTGCATGCTATTATTCTAGTGGATCCACACGGCTGACTAGGTTCCCCACGGCCATGGGTTGTAGCCTAGTATCGCCAACAATATTAGACTCGCTCCTCGGGGCTTGAGCCTAATGCACGCTATTATCAGGAGTCTATTTATTTTGGTTGTTTGTGTTGTTATAGGTGGTGTATTCTTGTTTGGTAAATTTGGATTTATGGATATGTTTACTATGTTGATGATATGAGACCATTTACACACTAACCTTGAGGTGCATGTTAAAAATATTTTTTAAAAAAGAAATAAATATAAAACTGTTTTCTATAAAACGGAGGAAATTATTCACCAACTTATTTGTTGACCCAAAAATATATTTTTCTAACGTGGTGTAGGTTTTTCAAAGTTGATGATCAAGTGATATGGACACGTAGCATGGGCCTTAGGAAAATAAATTGAAATCTTGATATGTTTGTTTTGAACAATGTATGAACAATTTTGATTATTATATGATATATGACTATTTAAATGGATATGCTTTAATTATCGAAACAATAATTAGTTGTCACGAGCTATGGGCAATCATCATGCCCCGTACCTTTCCGCTGCGGGTCAGGGTGTGACAGTCATGGGGAAAGTCTCTCCCCCTCTCTTCTCTCTCTCTCAAAACTTTTGATCAGTTGTATACACAGTAGCCCTAATTTGCAAAGTGACATGAACCCTAATTTGCAAAAAGTGTAACTGGGTTTTAAATAAAGGGGAAAGACAAGTGGCATGTAAAATTACATTTCTACCCTCATGTGCCCTGCACATGACTTCATTTAACTGAAAAATATAGACAAAATGACAGTGCACGTCCTTTAGGTTTAACTAAAAGTACAGTGCACGTCCTTAACGTTTAAAAGTTGCACTGCAAATCCTTTAACTTTATTTTTGTTGCATTGCAAGTCCTTTATGGTAAACGGTGTTAATTTTAACCGTTAAATCCCACATGTGCCTCCCACGTGAGGGGTAGATCTGTCCTTTCCCTACCCTAGTTATCAAAGGAGAAACAAACCCTAATCTCCTTCACTTTTCACAAACACAGACACCGCACACACACGCTCACCCTCTTTCATCTCTCCCGTGTCCAGCCACCGGAGCCGTACTCCGACGAGCTCCGGCGCCTCGTTTTGCCGGCGACGAACACCCACAACACCCCTAACTCATCCTCCCTCGTTTTTCCAACACCCAAACACCACCCAGCCGCACCCCCTTCGACTCTCCCTCTCGTCTTCCAGATCTGGCCACCAGATCGGTGACCTCCGACGCCGTTTTGGTCCGACAAACACCCCCTCTTCTCTTTGTATACCCTCTCACCCCCTCACCTCACAACCACCTTCTCCTTCAAGTAAAACGGCCGGCCACCACAAACTGGTGGCAGCGCGGCAGCGAAATCAAAGAGGCAGAGAAAGAGAAAGAGAAAGAGAGAGAGAGAATGAGAACAAGATGAGGGAGAGAGACTTCTCCGGTGTCATTCGGATTAGCTTTTTTCGGTGAGCTCTTTAATATTTCATTTCTTGCTTTTATTCTTTTCTTTTCTTTCTTTTCCGATGACTGATGATGATAATTGATGATGATGATGTTGACGGTGGCTTCGACGGCCGGAGCCACGCCTGTGACAGCAGCTGAGGTGGTGGTTATTTTGGTCTCCGGTGCGGGTTAAAAATTAGTCGACAGCAGATTGAGTTCGTTACGGGTTCGGTCATGATTCGAGTTCGGATTTGGTGCAACTCGGTCAGATTTAAGTGCGGGTCAGATTTATCTGAGCTAGGGTTCCAATTTTTGTTGAAGGGGAAATACGTATTGGGGTTATAGTTATTACAGAGGAAATGGATGAAGAGAAATGTTGAATGTTTTTGGTAACTGGGGTTTTAAAGGAGGAAAATGAAGGGAAATGACAGATCTACCCCTCACGTGGGAGGCACATGGGGGATTTAACGGTTAAAATTAACACCGTTTACCATAAAGGACTTGCATTGCAATGAAAATAAAGTTAAAGGATTTGCAGTGCAAATTTTAAACGTTAAGGACGTGCACTGTACTTTTAGTTAAACCTAAAGGACGTGCACTGTCATTTTGTCAAAAATATAACTAGGTTTGCCATAAAGGACATAACGTGCAACATTTCCAAACATAAAGGACAAAACTCATCAATTTTAAAGGTAAATGACAGCGCCTGAAATTTGAGACAAACATAAAGGACAAAACTTGTAATTTACTCAAACTAAATTAAGCTTCAAATAAAATATTGTATTATAAAAACTGATGAGATGGAGGTATATGATTGACTCCTACACCATTCTCAGTTTACAAATACATTTGCCTCAAACCCATCATCCCACTCATAAACCGATTGCACGCCTCCTCACGAAGCACCTACCCGATGTTTGAGTGAATGTAAGCTGATGAGGCGGTGCCCCTCTCATGCTCACTCACCCATAACGCATGGTGGGAAATTGTTTTTAGAATGACATGAGGTCATTAATTACCTCCCACTTATTAAAAAGTATGTACGATATAAGAGTTAATTACATAGATAGATCCTGTGGTTTATAGTTAGTTTTGTCTTTGTGTACTAACTCTTTTTTAACAAGTTCAGGTTTCATGAATATTTCGTAATACCTTTGGGTGCTAACACTAAATTTGGTTACAAAGAAAGTTCCCTTTATTATTTGCCTTGGAAAAGAAGCGTTATCGTTTGGTGTCTGATCGGCTCCTCCTATCAGCACAGCAGCTGCAGTTTGCTTGGGACTGGAAACGGGCATCGTTCACAGCAGCAGAGCAGGTACAATATGCTGCACTTATCTCTTTGCTTTCTGATGTGACTTTATCCCCTGGAGTCGATTCTTGGACCTGGTCGACGGGTGGGGAAATTGGTTTCACAGTGCGCAATGTGAAGGAGTGGATTTTTTATGTGACTAATATTCTTCTGGTTTCAACTTTTGAGTGGTGTAATTGGGTTCCTAAGAAGGTTAGGATGGTTGCGTGGCGTGTATTTCATGACCGGCTTCCAACAGCAGATGCTTTGGCACGGCGAAGCATTCCGGTAATCAAACAGGTGTGTAGTATTTGTGAGACTAAGATTGAATCGGTTGATCATTGGTTTACGGGATGTCCGAAGTTTATGGATGTCTGGCAACTTATTTTTTCATGGTGTCGTGTTCTGAATTTCTTTGCCTTCCATGCTCGTGATTTACTATCCTACCATTTGACGACAAAGAGTGGGGCTCGTGTGAGGAAAGCGTTTTATGCGGTTGTGTTGACGACTTTTTGGAGTATATGGAGAGCGAGGAACGATCACGTATTCAATCATAAACAAGTGTCGGTCCGGAAAATTATGGAGGAAATCAAGGTCATGAATTACTTGTCGGTTATAAACTGTTCAAGAATGATGGATATGTCTTGGGATTCTTGGGGTAGATTTGACGCAATAAAAATGAGGTAATTGGAGGTTTTTTTGTGTTTCGTTTTTTGGCCGGTTGTATTTTTTCTCTTCGGGTTGTTGTTTCGGACAATGTATTCCGGGTTTTGCTTGCTAGCATCTTGCTAGTTTTATGAATATGTTTTGTTAGCCGCTAAAAGAAAAAAAAACACTAAATTTTGGTTAATTTTTATATTAAATTTCAGTAAAATATATAAAATGCCCTTCTTTTTTAAGAAGATCATTTATTTCATTAGAACCATGGGTGGACATACAATAGGAAGTTTTTTGGCTAGGAAGGCTAGGAAGTGATCTTAACCATCCATTTAGTTAATCAAGGGCTAAGATTAAATCAGGGAAATTGAAGGGAAGAAAAGAGGCGCGTGAGTTTGTTTAGGGGCATTCTAGTCAATCCAAGCCAATAGTTTTCTCTCTCCTCCAATTCCCCCCCATTTTTTAAACGTTAATAACTCTTTCATACGAAATTAATTTTTTTATAAAAATTGCACCAAAAAAACGAGCGTTTTTTTATCTTTAAAACGAGTATACTATTATTATATTTTTTTAAAAAAAATTAAAACACAGTTGCTTAAAACGCAATAGAAAAACCCCCAGTTACGTAAAACGCAATGAAAAAAAAACCTAAAAAATAACATTTTTCTAAAACGCAATGCATCAAAAACACAAAAAAAAAATGACTTATTTGTAAAACGTAATGGCCAGAAAACACAAAAAAATGTCTTATTTGTAAAACACAATATCCTAAAAACACAAAAGAAAGTGTGATTTCTAAAACGCAATGGACTGAAAAAACACATAAAAATGTGTTTTACCAAAAACGCAATGCACCGAAAACACAAAGAAATGTCTTATTTCTAAAACGCAATGGCCAGAAAACACTTAAAATGACTGTTTTCTAAAACGCAATAGACTGAAAAAGCATAAAAATGTGTTTTACCTAAAACGCAATAACTAAAAACACTTCAAAAATGTGTTTAACTAAAATGAAATAACTAAAAACACTTCAAGAATGTGTTTATCTAAAACGCAATAGCCAAAAAACACTCAAAAATGTCTTATTTCTAAAACGCAATGGCCTAAAAACACAAAAGAAAGTGTATTTTCTAAAACGCAATGGACTGAAAACAAATAAAAATGTGTTTACCTAAAACGCAATGAACTAAAAACACTTCAAAAATGTGTTTTTTCTAAAACGCAATGGCTAGAAAACACATAAAACTCTGTTATTTCTAAAAGCAATGGACACAAGCTGACCTGTCTGTGAATCTGTCTGAACCAGAGAGTAGGAAATCAAAAAACTGTCTACGAATTACTGTCTTCGAAATGAGGCAATTTCTGGAAAATTAAATTTCTGATGCAATCCTAGCCAGGGGCTCTGCCCCTTGGACCCCGCCAGGGGCTGCCGCCCCTGGGACCCTGCTACCAGGGGCTGCCGCCCCCGGACCCCCGCCAAGATTGTAAAACGCAATGACTAAATCAAAAACCCAGATAATAAAACTGAAATCAAAGAATTTATTACATGGATCGAAGTCGGTTTCTTCAACGATTGACGAAATTCGAATGATTGAAACACTTATCAGAGATCGAATCGAACAAATCGAGTGATTATCTTCAAAATCACCAGAAAAAACGAGATTTTGTATGAAATTAAACTGGGTTTTCTTCAAGAAAGCTGAAGAACACATTGATCGGGTGTTTGAATCATTGATTGGTGACGAAAATCGCACTATAATGTAGTGATTATTGAGATAGAAAGTGAAGAAATGGTTGAAGATAGTGGGTTTTGAAAATGGTGGGTTTTGATGTTACTGAGAAGAAGAAGGAAGAAGAAAAGGATATGATTGACTAAAATACCCTTCCTCTTTATTTTAAATTTTGCCACATGTCATAATCATATTGCTTCCTATACTTCCTAGCTAAAATAAATTTCCTATTTGATATTTTCCCTTAGAACCATTTATGTGATTACTCTAATTTTAAACCCACCACCTCCACCGAAATTTACGAGTGCAGGTCGTAAATTCAAATCAATTCATCACCACCGGTCAACCACCACACAAAATATCTCGACATATATAAATTTTGAAATCACCATATTCCCATTTAACCAATTAAACATGTGATTAGCATACATATGTATAAAATTAAAGACAATTAAACATGTGTTTTTTTTAATGTAATGAAATTTCATTCCAATCATCACGGCAAATTACATAAGGATAACAGGTAGACGAGCAACAAACTGCGCCGTCATCCTCTTTTGAATAGAAAATCCTAATCTACTAAAAACAATGTCTCGCCCCTGAGGGGTCGAAAAATTGTTGTGGACCACACGCTGAACTCTAGCCAAGAACCGAACATGTGATTAGCATACATATGTATAAAATTAAAGAGAATGAACAAAAAATCCATACACCACGGCAAATTACATAAGGATAACAGGTAGACGAGCAACAAACTGCGCCGTCATCCTCTTCTGAATAGAAAATCCTAATCTACTAAATACAATGTCTCGCCCCTGAGAGGTCGAAAAATTGTTATGGACCACACACTAAACTCTAGCCAAGAACCGAACATATGATTAGCATACATATGTATAAAATTAAAGAGAATGAACACAAAATCCATACACCATCATGAACTGCCATCTAAAGCCCTTTGTACAAGTGTGGGGGCTAATCAGCTCTTGAAAGTCACTTTGTTTTGTGCTCTAAAATAAGCCATTAAAGGTGGCTCTAGATTTCCCTATGCCTTTGTTTGCGTAAATCAATAATCTAAAGTAATCTTTACAAAATTAAATCAAATATTATAGGAGTTAATTACATTGTTAGTCTCTGTGGTTTGCACAAAGTAATATACTTAGGTACTAATAGTTTAAAATTACTGTAACACCCCGTGTTTTCGAATGTCAAAGTCAAAGTCCAAGTCAACTTTGACTGTTAATGTTCTTTTTACTTTTGTATTATGTGGAGTAAGTGTTGTATAAATGAAATGATCGAATGTTTAATCAATATGACCGAATTACGACTGTGAATAGTAGGAAGTAACAATGCGATAAAGTTAATCAATTAATAATCAAGCTAATCGATCAATCAATCAAACTCGAGACTCGAATTATGCGAACTCTGGTATTGTTATACGTGTGTGTGTGCCTTATGTGTTACTTGTGCGTGTTTACCTATATGTTTGGTGTAGTATTCAAGTGAATCAATCGAAAATCAAATCGAAACTCGAAAAGCAATCAAACTCAATCGAAACCGACATCGAAACGTGACTTATAGAAGATTGTATGTTAGATATAGTAGTTGGGACTGAAAGTAATTTGACTAGGAACTCTATCGTATTCGTAGCATCGTCCATCGAAATCGAAACATCGAAAATCGTCGCGAAATACTCAAGGTGGGTCGCGGATCGAACAGGCCAGCCGATCGGCTAGCATCTTCCTAGCCGATCGAGCAGCCCATTCGATCGGAGCTCCTGGCCGATCGGCTGCCACTTTCCCCTTTTGGAGCCTATAAATAGGGCTGTCATTGTCACACTTTCCATTTTCGGAAAGCTCTGACCGAACCAGCCTTCTTCTTCTTCACCTTTTCTCAGATTTCTCTCAACTCCGGTAAGTTTTCACTCTAATTCTTGTACGTTTTTGATCATTGCATGATTCTACACCTTTCTATCTTTCAAAACTCGATTTCTAACCGTGAAATCACCAAGATCTAAGTGTTCTTGGGTGATGTCATCATAGTGTTCTTCAAGAACACCAAACTTTGGCCTCATTCAACCATGAATAGCTTAGATCTGACCGGTTTCCACATAAACAAACTAAGATTTGTAAGAAGCTTAACATTTTTATAAATAAATTCCAACTTTCTTCAACCTTTTACACTCAAAACCTTGAAACCGGTAGAAACGGAGCTTGAACCGGCTAACTAATCATTCTAACAGTTAAGAGGTTCAAGATTCGGATTCTATATACAAGGTTCACCGATGATGGGTTAAACTCTAAACCGACGTTCCGAACCGTTCACCGGCCGGACTTGGGTGATTCCTGCCCGAGCCGAAGAAACGAGTAGGAACGAAGGATATCATAGTTCAACGCGTTATCAAACTACCTCGATGTGGAAACAAGTGATCAAACAGCCTAGTGTTAGACGAAAGGCCGACCAGGTCAGAAATGTTGGCCGAACGGCTAGGTTGTTCAAACAGCCCAGCCGATCGGACATACCAGCCGATCGACCGGGCCAGCCGATCGGCTAGCACATGGTTCCACACTTCCAATTTTTATGAAGTATACTATTGACGAAGTGATGTTCGATCGAATACGCTACTCGATTGGTAAACATTACTCTTTGGATCATGAGATACTATGCTTCAACACTTAATCGTTTTCACAATTCGTTCGTAGTAGGAAATGCCAGCCGATCGAACAGTCTGTTCGATCGAGCGACATCCTGTTGAGAACCACTTCAAAAGTTCCCAGCCGATCGGTTAAGCCGGCCGATCGAACGTACCGTTCGATCGATCGACCTGAAAGGTAAGAACACTTCAGTGTTCTCATATACTACAACGAAAACTTCAAAAGTTCAAATCCTCAAACACAAACACACCAGAGGAAGAAACAATCCACTCGAATGGCCCAGCCGATCGAGCCTATCGGCCGATCGAACAGGACTGTCCAATCGGATATACCAGCCGATCGAACAGACCGTTCGATCGAACCTGCCGTTCGATCGACCAGCCTATTCGATCCATTCACACTTGTCTTATTTTCCACGTTACTCATTGTTGTGCTATCGAACTATTCAGGCTAACCTTACTCTCAGCGCTCCCTTCAATCCATAATCAATCATTGTGAGTATACTCGAACCCTTTTTGCTTTAGCACTTTTGGGTGTTACATACGTTACTTATCAAAATCACAATCGAACACACTATTCAAACTATTTGAACGCTAACCGATTGCATGTATTACGTGATTAAATGTATGCTTGTTGTTATGTTTACACGTGGAATGCTGTCTACCTGCCTTAGCAACGTAGTGTTATAGTTTGGACTCAGCACCCGTTCACACGGGGGTTGTTAAGGACAATTACTTGCATGATTTATGGTGGTAATCATGTATTGCGAACTGTCTCGGACAGTCAACCCACAGTCATTGGTATTGATAGGTCCATGTCGATAATTAACGTGCATCATTTCCCTCTGTGTACGTGCTGGTTATGCGTAAACTATTCAAACTCTATATGCTACTATCAAACTTGTATGCTCACCTTTACATTATATGTATTGACTTTATTTTAACGTATGTGAAAGGTGTTTAGGATGCTTATATGCTCTATCTGCTGTGAAATCGAGGCTAGGAAAGAGTCTAGAAACCAAGACAATTTATAATTATGTATTTAAATCTGAGTTGTCGGAAAATGTTTTGTTTGAAGGATACCTATGTCTGTAATAACTAAATTTATCTTATGGGTCACGGTATGGGACGTGATATTTAAACTATTCGGTAATAATAGTTGTTATGGAATTTCTTTGAACAATCTGTTTCGCTCAGTGCCGCGCCCCGATGATTCCGCCATCGGTTGGGATGTGACAGATTGGTATCAGAGCCATAACTATAGGGAATTAGGTTAGACGCGACCTAGTCCGGGCCGCTGTCTTAGAGACCTAGACTATAGTTAGGAACTAATAGACCAAGTTTATATGCCGTATTCTGCAATTCTTCACTATCACTGCACTCGAATTTTCAACCTCAGTCAGGCGATTCAGTCAGGAATAGGTGTGAAAACCGCAAACTCCCGACTAAATTAGCTGACTTTATGATGATTTTATCCACTTACTCATGCTTAACCTAATATTTTCAATTACACATAAGGAGAGTTATACCGAATCAGGTGTGAAACCCCCATTTTGATGAAAATTCTCCTTAGGATTTCTTAGAAACAAGGAAGAAATTGCTAAGCCAGGGGTGAAACCCTAACCTTGGCAGTTTTTTCTGGACTTTATTTATCTCACCAAGGCCTCGATGGACTCCAACGACCTGAACTCACGAAGTATGACCTAGGGAACGCGTGTGGAATGCCCAAGAATCGAGGCAGAAACACAACCTCTAGAGTCGAAAGTGATGACAAGTCTACTGTGAATAGTTGAGTTGCCTTGGGTAGTCGATGTCTAGTAGCCGCAGACAATCCATCTCTCGATTTTATGTGTTTCGATTCTGAGAACCACGACCGTGTACTCGGATGACCCGTTGATTTTTATGTGTTTATGTGTGCTTTCTTTGTTTTGTGTTTATATTTTGAGATGTTATTCGATTTTGCTATCATTTCAATCGACACACACGACTCGTACTGTTATTCTATCTCTAATCGATCTCCAGTTGCTGCAAACTAGACGATATTACGATATGATATGCTATACGACTAAGTTAAGCTATACCATACGACGCTATTCGGTACGCTATCCGAACGACACGCGAGCTTTGAAAGATAGGTTTCTGTTTTCTGACTGCTTCTGTGATTAAGTGGTTGCGTGCTTTCGTGTTTATGTGACTCTGTGCTTATGTGCTTCTGTGCTTACATGCATCTGTGGTTACGTGCTTATGTGTTTACGTGATATGTGTTTCGACGTGATTCTAAGCTTTAGATAGTAGTAGACATGTGAGGTGAGATTCGATTTCGTTGTGTTGGGTCTCGTGACGATGTCTAATGCAGACCATGTCGTGGTCCGGACACCGAACCCCACTTACTCGCCAAGAAAAGAGAGACCGACGCCTCGCTGCTATCATCTCCAAGCAAGTGGCGAAAGCCGTGAGTGAGGTGTATGAAAATGCCAGCAAAACGTCTGAAGAATCCCGAGCTGAGAACCCTAAGGATTCAAGCAAGGCTGCTTTTAGCTTCAAGCAGTTCAAAGCATGCGGACCAAAAGAGTTCACTGGCGAAGATGGTCCTACAGCCATTTCTCACTGGTTCGACTCAGTCGAAGTCACTCTGGGCCAGAGCGGATGTCCTAAACATCTCCGCACTCTCAATGCCACTAGCGTCTTCCAGTCCCGTGCTCTCGACTGGTGGACGGCCGAACGAAACAAGCGCGGAAATGATGCAGCTTACGAGCTGACATGGAAAGAGCTGAAAGCCATTATGATGGACGAATTCTGCCCTCCCCATGAACGCCAGAAGCTGGAGGACGAGTTTTGGAACATCAAGCAGGAGGCTGGAGACAACGCTGCCCTGACCGCTCGCTTTAAACAGCTTAGCATCATCTGTCCCGATCAGGTCAAGACCCCAGACCAAACCGTCAAGAAGTACATTCGAGCTCTACCCGACTGTGTTGCCGACTTTGTTCACGCCGCCAAGCTAGCAACGATCGAAGAGACTTACCTACTCGCCGCTGAGATCATGACAAGCGAGTAAAGTCTGGTTTTTGGGATAAGCAAACCAAGTCTCTGCACCAAGCCACCGCAGCACCCACCGACTCAACTGCTCAACCCTCCAAGTCATCAAGAAGGAAGAAGAAGCACAACAACAACAGCTACAGCAATAAGAGCTGTGCTGCCGCAACAACTGCTACTCCTCTACAAGCTGTACCAGCTCAACAGCAACAGCACCCTCGCTCAGCTCCAGTGATCAATGCACCGCCAGCGAAGCGTGCGTACACAGACCCTCACCCACTCTGCCCGACGTGTTCGTATCATCACCCGGTGGGTCTAGCCTGTCGTTTTTGCGCTCACTGCAACCTTTACGGTCATTTCACTGCGAACTGTCACTATGGTCCCCGTCAAGCCCCAGTTCAAGCTACTGTCAACCAAGCTCTACTTCCCGCCCCTCAAGGCCAACAAGCAGCTCAAGCACCTGCAGTCAATGCTCGAGTCTGCTTTGCATGTGGTGACCCTAACCACTTTGCAAACAGGTGCCCGAACAGGGTGGTTAAGCAAGAGCCCCAGCAGCAACAGCAACAACAGCAACCTCAGCAACAGCAACAAGCAGCCCATGCCCGAACCTTCAACATCAATGCCCGTCAGGCTCAGGCGGATAACAACGTGGTCAATGGTACGTTCTTTGTGAATGGTATTTATGCATCATGTCTGTTTGATACTGGAGCCGATAACTGCTTTGTGTCATTTGAATTTGAGAAGCTCCTTAGTTGTAAGCGCTCTTATCTGTCCTCGTCATTCGAAGTCGAAGTCGCTACGGGAAGAACTATTGCCGTTAATTCTGTACTCCGTGATTGTACTCTCGAACTCAACAATCACATCTTTCCAATCGATCTTATTCCGATGCAACTCGGAAGCTTTGATGTCATAATAGGCATGGACTTTCTTCGCGAAAACCATGCTGAAGTTGTGTGCTTCGAAAAGATGATTCGATTCTCGCTCGCGAATGGTGATCTTCTATGTATATACAGTGAAACAGCGTCGAAAGGTCTCAAGCTTATGTCTTGTATTCAAGCCAGCAAGTATCTCCGCAAGTAATACCGAGCCTTCTTAGCCAACATTGTAGTAGCGGAGAAGGGAAAGAAAAAGAAAGTTGAAGTCAAAGATGTTCCAGTGGTTCGTGAATTTCCTCAGGTGTTCCCTGATGATCTTCCCGGACTACCACCAAGTCGTGATATCGACTTCCGCATCGACCTCATTCCTGGAGCTAACCCCGTTGCCAAAGCCCTTATCGACTCGCTCCATCCGAAATGCGGGAACTCTCGAACCAGCTCCAGGAATTACTCGAAAAAGGCTTTATTCGCCCAAGCACCACTCCTTGGGGCGCGCCAGTCCTTTTCGTCAAAAAGAAGGACGGGTCGTTCCGGATGTGCATCGACTATCGGGAATTGAATAAGCTAACCATCAAGAACCGATACCCCTTGCCCTGAATCGACGATTTGTTTGATCAGCTACAAGGTGCATCATGTTTCTCGAAGATCGACTTACGCTCAGGCTACCATCAATTGCGGATTCAAGAGGAAGACATCCCCAAAACCGCTTTTCGAACCCGTTATGGCCATTACGAATTTGTTGTTATGCCCTTTGGTCTAACCAACGCACACGCGGTTTTTATGGACCTGATGAATCGCGTGTGTAAGCCTTATCTTGACCGTTTTGTCATCGTGTTCATCGACGATGTCTTGATTTATTCCAAAACGAAAGCCGAACACGCGCAACATCTACGTTTGGTTCTCGAGTTACTTCAGGGGAACCAACTCTATGCCAAGTTCTCCAAGTGCGAATTCTGGTTGGAGGAGGTTCAGTTTCTGGGTCACATCGTGAATAGTCAGGGTATCCATGTCGATCCTGCGAAGATTGAAGCTGTCAAAAGCTGGATTACGCCTAAGAACCCGTCAGAAGTTCATTCTTTTCTCGGACTAGCGGGCTATTATCGACGATTCATTGAAGGATTCTCCAAGATTGCTGTGCCACTTACCGCTCTTACGCATAAGGACAAGCCTTTTGTGTGGGGAAACGCACAAGAGACTGCCTTCTAAACCCTCAAGCATATGCTGTGCAACGCTCCGATTCTTGCGCTGCCCGATGGAAGCGACAACTTCATTGTCTACTGTGATGCTTCTAACCTTGGTCTCGGTTGTGTCCTCATGCAGCGAGACAAGGTTATAGCCTACGCATCTCGTCAGCTCAAGATCCACGAGAAGAACTATACACCCATGTCCTCGAGCTAGGCGCGGTTGTCTTTGCATTAAAGATTTGGCGACACTACCTGTATGGCACTAGGTGTACGATCTACACTGATCACAGGAATTTACAACACATCTTTAATCAGAGAGAGCTTAATATGCGTCAACGCCGATGGGTAGAACTTCTCAACGATTACAACTGTGAGATTCGTTTTCACCCAGGCAAGGCGAATGTGGTTGCCGACGCGCTCAGCAGAAAGAGTTACGTGCTCAGTACCCGAAACATCCAAGCCCAGCACAATCTCGAAACCCTTATCCGCGAAGCTCAACATGCTTGCTTTAACGAGCGTACATTGAAGAAAGAAAGGATCTATCACGATGGAGCTCAGTTGGTAAGCAAATCTGATGGGATATTCTATTATCAGGACCGAATTTGGATCCCCAAGCGGACCGAATTGCGAAAGATTATCATGAATGAAGCCCACAAATCACGATACTCTATTCATCCCGGCGCTGACAAGATGTACCAGGACCTGCGTTATAAGTACTGGTGGCCGGGCATGAAACGAGATATCGCCCTCTACGTTGGAAGTTGCTTAACTTGCGCAAGAGTCAAGGCTGAACATCAAAGACCTTCTGGCTTACTCGAACAACCGCCGATACCTATATGGAAGTGGGAGAGTATAGCTATGGATTTCATAACAAAACTCCCGCCCACGCCATCAGGTCACGACAGTATTTGGGTCATAGTCGATCGTCTAACGAAATCAGCCCACTTTTTGCCGATACGAGAAGACTATAAGGTGGAGCGACTAGCCCAAATCTACACCGACGAGATCATTCGTAATCATGGTACGCCTCGTGACATCATTTCAGATCGTGACGCTCAGTTCACTTCGCGATTGTGGGAAACGTTTCAAGCGGCCCTTGGTACATCGCTTAATCTGAGTACTGCATTCCATCCTCAAACCGACAGACAGACTGAAAGAACGATCCGTACTCTTGAAGACATGCTTCGAGCGTGTGTCATAGATTTTGGTGGTAGTTAGAACAAACACCTGCCATTGGTGGAATTCTCGTACAATAACAGCTATCATGCCAGCATCCAAATGGCACCTTTCGAGGCTTTGTATGGTAGAAGATGTCGATCGCCTATTGTGTGACACGAGATCGGTCACTCGCAACTAACCGGTCCCGAGATTCTACAAGAAACGACTGACAAAATCCACCAGATTCAAGACAACTTGGTGAAAGCTCGGAACAGACAGAAAAGTTACGCCGATAAAAGACGCAAGCCCCTTGAATTTGAAGTTGGTGACTACGTACTCCTACAGGTATCACCTTGGAAGGGTGTAGTCCGATTCGGCAAGAAAGGGAAACTCGCGCCTCGATATGTTGGACCTTTTAGGATTCTGGAAAGGATTGGAAAAGTCGCCTACAGACTCGAACTACCAGAGGAACTCAGTAACGTCCACCCGACTTTCCACGCCTCTAACCTCCGAAAATGCCTTGCTGATCCTGATCTAATCGTACCACTCGACGATCTTCAAGTCAACGAAACCTTACACTTCGTGGAAAAGCCTGTCGAAATCATGAATCGCCAAACCAAGCAACTCAGGCGCTCACGCATCCCTATCGTGAAAGTCCGATGGGAAGGCAAGCGAGGCGCGGAGTTCACTTGGGAACTCGAAAGAGACATGAAGGCCAAGTACCTGCAGTTGTTTAAATAAATAGATCTGAAGCATCAAATTGGTAAATCACGGTGTTGTGTAGCCTCGACTTAATTTCGGGACGAGATTCCCTAAACAAGGGGAGGCTGTAACACCCCGTGTTTTCGAATGTCAAAGTCAAAGTCAAAGTCCAAGTCAACTTTGACTGTTAATGTTCTTTTTACTTTTGTATTATGTGGAGTAAGTGTTGTATAAATGAAATGATCGAATGTTTCATCAATTCAACCGAATTACGACTGTGAATAGTAAGAAGTAACAATGCGATAAAGTTAATCAATCAATAATCAAGCTAATCGATCAATCAATCAAACTCGAGACTCGAATTATGCGAACTCTGGTATTGTTATACGTGTGTGTGTGCCTTATGTGTTACTTGTGCGTGTTTACCTATATGTTTGGTGTGGTATTCAAGTGAATCAATCGAAAATCAAATCGAAACTCGAAAAGCAATCGAACTCAATCGAAACCGACATCGAAACGTGACTTACAGAAGATTGTATGTTAGATATAGTAGTTGGGACTGAAAGTAATTTGACTAGGAACTCTATCGTATTCGTAGCATCGTCCATCGAAATCGAAACATCGAAAATCATCGCGAAATACTCAAGGTGGGTCGCGGATCGAACAGGAGGCATCCTGATCGAACAGGCCAGCTGATCGGCTAGCATCTTCCTAGCCGATCGAGCAGCCCATTCGATCGGAGCTCCTGGCCGATCGGCTGCCACTTTCCCCTTTTGGAGCCTATAAATAGGGCTGTCATTGTCACACTTTCCATTTTTGGAAAGCTCTGACCGAACCAGCCTTCTTCTTCACCTTTTCTCAGATTTCTCTCAACTCCGGTAAGTTTTCACTCTAATTCTTGTACGTTTTTGATCATTGCATGATTCTACACCTTTCTATCTTTCAAAACTCGATTTCTAACCGTGAAATCACCAAGATCTAAGTGTTCTTGGGTGATGTCATCATAGTGTTCTTCAAGAACACCAAACTTTGGCCTCATTCAACCATGAATAGCTTAGATCTGACCGGTTTCCACATAAACAAACTAAGATTTGTAAGAATCTTAACATTTTTATGACTAAATTCCAACTTTCTTCAACCTTTTACACTCAAAACCTTAAAACCAGTAGAAACGGAGCTTGAACCGGCTAACTAATCATTCTAACAGTTAAGAGGTTCAAGATTCGGATTCTATATACAAGGTTCACCGATGATGGGTTAAACTCTAAACCGACGTTCCGAACCGTTCACCGGCCGGACTTGGGTGATTCCTGCCCGAGCCGAAGAAACGAGTAGGAACGAAGGATATCATAGTTCAACGCATTATCAAACTACCTCGATGTGGCAACAAGTGATCAAACAGCCTAGTGTTAGACGAAAGGCCGACCAGGTCAGAAATGTTGGCCAAACGGCTAGGCTGTTCAAACAGCCAAGCCGATCGGACATACCAGCCGATCGACCGGGCCAGCCGATCGGCTAGCACATGGTTCCACACTTCCAATTTTTATGAAGTATACTATTGACGAAGTGAGGTTCGATCGAATACGCTACTCGATTGGTAAACATTACTCTTCGGATCATGAGATACTATTCTTCAACACTTAATCGTTTTCACAACTCGTTCGTAGTAGGGAATGCCAGCCGATCGAACAGTCTGTTCGATCGAGCGACATCCTGTTGAGAACCACTTCAAAAGTTCCCAGCCGATCGGTTAAGCCTGCCGATCGAACGGACCGTTCGATCGATCGACCTGAAAGGTAAGAACACTTCAGTGTTCTCATATACTACAACGAAAACTTCAAAAGATCAAATCCTTAAACACAAACACACCAGAGGAAGAAACAATCCACTCGAATGGCCCAGCCGATCGAGCCTACCGGCCGATCGAACAGGACTGTCCACTCGGATATACCAGCCGATCGAACAGACCGTTCGATCGAACCTGCCGTTCGATCGACCAGCCTATTCGATCCATTCACACTTGTCTTATTTTCCACGTTACTCATTGTTGTGCTATCGAACTATTCAGGCTAACCTTACTCTCAGCGCTCCTTTCAATCCATAATCAATCACTGTGAGTATACTCGAACCCTTTTTGCTTTAGCACTTTTGGGTGTTACATACGTTACTTATCAAAATCACAATCGAACACACTATTCAAACTATTTGAACGCTAACCGATTGCATGTATTACGTGATTAAATGTATACTTGTTGTTATGTTTACACGTGGAATGTTGTCTACCTACCTTAGCAACGTAGTACTATAGTTTGGACTCAGCACCCGTTCACACGGGGGTTGTTAAGGACAATTACTTTCATGATTTACGGTGGTAATCATGTATTGCGAACTGTCTCGGACAGTCAACCCGTAGTCATTGGTATTGATAGGTCCATGTCGATAATTAACGTGCATCATTTCCCTCTGTGTACGTGCTGGTTATGCGTAAACTATTCAAACTCTATATGCTACTATCAAACTTGTATGCTCACCTTTACATTATATGTATTGACTTTATTTTAACGTATGTGACAGGTGTTTAGGATGCTTATATGCTCTATCTGCTGTGAAATCGAGGCTAGGAAAGAGTCTAGAAACCAAGACAATTTATAATTATGTATTTAAATCTGAGTTGTCGGAACATGTTTTGTTTGAAGGATACCTATGTCTGTAATAACTAAATTTATCTTATGGGTCACGGTATAGGACGTGATATTTAAACTATTCGGTAATAATAGTTGTTATGGAATTTCTTTGAACAATCTGTTTCGCTCAGTGCCGCGCCCCGATGATTCCGCCATCGGTTGGGGTGTGACAATCACATTCTAGGGTATTAACTTTTCATTTTGTAACATTTGGAGGTATTAACGTTATTTTTTAGTTTAAAATCACATTCTATTAGTATCTAAGTATGTTATTTTATGCAAACCACATGGACTAACTATGTTAATACCCTAGAAGTTAATACCTCCAAACGTTACAAAATGAAAAGTTAATACCCTAGAAGGTGCTTTTAAACTATTAGTACCTAAGTATGTTATTTTGTGCAAACCACAGGGACTAACTATGTAATTAACTCAATATTATAGTATTGTGATTGATTAATAACATATTACTTTATACTAGCGGCAAGACCCGTGTGCAAACACGGGTGATTTTTTAGAAAACCATGCATAACACATTTTGATAGAAAGTAAAAAAATAACTAGTGCAGACTTACAAAATTGATATAAACTAATGGTCAATAGGTTTAGTCAACAGGAATTCCATTATGTTGATAACCAAACCACTGTTGTCTATCGACTGTTAAAAACATCTGTTGCTTTCCAACAGACGTTTGCTAATAACTGTCATCCATTATCTCCAACAGAGTTTGCCACATTGATAGATGGTAAATATCAGATGTTAGTCAACCCATGTTAAAAAGGTTAGTCAACAGAAGTTAAAAGGGTTAGTGAACAGATGTTAAGAGAATAATGTTATAAACAATGAATTTATTGCTCTCATTAAAAATGAGACCTGGGAACTTGTTACTACAATACCAGATATAAACATTTTTCGCAGCATATGTTCTCAGGATAGGCTTCATGCAAAGCAAGTATCAGATGCTTTCAGAAACTTCTATTTCTTTCCAACAAACATTTCCTAACAACTGTTCCTCCATTATACCCAACAGACGTTGCCAGCTTGACAGATGTTAAGTATCATTATAGATTTTGTAAAACTTCTTTGTAAACTACATTAGTAGTGGTTGTACAAACTCGTTTTTCTTTATCACAAATCAAAACTTTCAACTCATTCCTACTTTTTACCCTAGATACAGCAACATAGAGCTGGCCATGACTAAACACTGGACGTGGAAGATACAAACCAATACGCTCCAACGATTATCCTTGACTTTTATTTATTTTCATAGCAAAACACAGTGAAAGTGGGAATTGTCTTCGAGAAATCTTCATTGGTATTCTTTTATCAGAAGGTGTCATCTTCAGTCTTGAAATCAAAGTATGGTGACCTATATTAGTCCATGTGATAATTTTTGCTTCAATCACAACTTTTTCGAGTTTCGTAACTTGTAAACGTGTACCGTTACACAATCTATTTGCCTGATCAATGTTTCCGAGTAACATCACTGGAGCACCAAGTTTCAATACTAATTTATGGTTAGCTAAACCAGACAAACGAAGATTGTTTAACACATCAGGAGGAAACAATGCCATGTTAAGCTCTGATTCTTCCTCATATTACTAATATTAGAATGAGGAAATATGTAAATATTCACTTAATAGTTCATTAAGGGTATAAGTATAATAGTCATAAATAAAAGTCATTTTAATGAAAAGCGGAAATATGTAATATATATGGGTTAGGGAGGGGAAATATGTAATTGTTTTTTGCTTTGGGGAAATACGTAATAAGGCAGCTTAGGAGGGAGAAATATGTAAAAATCCTTTTATTTTTTTAACCTGAAAACACATAAAAACTTTATTTTTTTCTCTTTCTTTGAACTACACAATTAGGGCCGTTGAAATCGCACACAGCACTCCCTCGCTCGACGCTCGTTCGAAAATTGCTCGAAAAATGCTCGTTCGATTTGACGCTCGGTTGTAAATGAGCCGCTCTGCTCAGTTCGGTTTGTAAATGAGCCAAGCATGAGTAAAGATCTGCTCGGCTCGATTCGACTTGAATTATTACTTTTATACATGTACACGTACACATACATATATAAATATGTATATACACACAAATATAAAATATAAATTATACATATATATATACACACACACCTATATATATACACACACATTACATATACATATATACTTAAATATAAATTAAATTTTTTATAGTTTTATATAGACCACTCTATTAGATTTTTGTCCACTATATACAAATTTACAACTATATCTATACGTACCAGCCCAACCACGCCAATAAAAAAATGAATATCAAACCTAAAAGTTAAATCCTAAACCAATAAACGACAGACTGCTCATCACCTCAATGTTTCATGTTGTTACCCTAAGTCGATCGTCTCTTGCTCTCAATGTAATTGTTCGTGCAATATGATCATCGCCTCGTCGGTCACAACTTTGTTATTCATAAGAAAAATATTATGCTATGTGCATGTTTTTAAAGACATAAAAACTTGAGACCAAACATTGTCACTATTTGTCTTAGTAAATTTAAATCGGGCGACACAGTTGTCCAAATATCTGGAACTTCGCTCGATGCTCGCTCGAAATATTTACTGCTTGAAAAATGTTCGCTTTAATTGAGGCTCAGTTTTAAATGAGCCACTCCGCTCGGTTCTGTTTGTAAACGAGCCAAGCACAAACGAAGATACGCTCGATTTAACTCAGCTCGACTCGTTAACAACCTCCTAAATATTACATTAAATTTTCTCTTCCATCCTTTCTTTTCTCGTTTTACCTTCTTTTCTTTCGTTATTTTAACTCGAGAACAAAGTGAACTTGCGTTACGTCATAGTTAATGGCCTTAAAACTAAAGTCGAACCATTATTTATTTTCTTTGGTCAACAGCCAACTTTTGTAGCCCTAACAAGCAACTAAACGTAGCCATGAAGCTATCCATTTCATTACCTTATAGTTTTAAGTAAGTTTCAGTTTTTGTCCTTTAGGTCTATATCAATTTGCAAGACTCGTCCTTAAAGGTTTATCACAAATTTTATCATTTTTATTAATAGATGTTAAACTTTCACTTAATTTTTTAGATTGCATGTTATATCCTTATTACTAAAAATAAAAATCAAATATCATCCCGTTTAACTTAAAAATAAAAAAAAACTAAAAAGAATTATTAATTTAAAAGGAAGGAGAAGGCCAAGAAGACAACAGAAAAACAAAAATCGGAAAAACTAAGAAACCAACTTGCCTAACTTTTTTTCAAAACAATAGGCATAAATGCCTCGAGCCAGAGTACTGTTCTTAGGCCTTTAAACGAAGCAAAAGAACGCGACAAGGCTTGTTTGTGTTCGCTTGTTTAACTTCAATCGAACAGACGAATAAACACGAACACTTAAACAAACATATTTCTTATTCGTGTTGTTTGATAATTAAGAAAATAAACATGTTCTTGTTCGTTAATATCTGTTCATTATCATCACAAACGAATGGTTCATGAACATATATAAAATAATGAACGCAAATGAAAATAAACAAGTAAAAGTGAATAACCAAATTAAAATATAAAAATACATTATTCCTACATCCAAATAGTTGTTTCAAAATTTGGCTTAACGCTATTAATATGAAAATCAAATTTGATTTTTAATTTGTATTAGTAATGAAACATTTGCATAAGGATTTAAACAAACGTAAACATACGATGATAAATAGATAAATGAATGGACTCAAGGTTTGTTACTATCCATGACATGACCACTAGCTTTGATTAATTCTAAGTTTTCAAGGTTTGGACTCAACCAACTTGGATCTTAGCTTTCATATCTGGCTAATGTTGCTACCTTTTTCTTGATCTTCATTCTGAGTTACATCTTAGCGCATGAGAGAGATATAGATGAAATGTTGGTCGATGTAAGTGCAAAATAGAAAGGAGGTGATGATTTGTATTCTTATTTTTTTCATTATTATTAAGGATTAGTTTGGTTATTTCATACCCTCTTAACAGAAAATGTAAACGTACGTTAATGGAGAGAACAACATAGGAACATACCAATTTCCTTAATTAGTGATGGACGTGCATTGCAAGTTTGTGTATGTATATTTATTTATATAAAGGACTAAAACTGCAATTTACTTTACTTTTTTTTCCTTGAACGACTTTTGACTTATTCTTTTTTTCTTGTGTTGTTTTGTTTTCAGCAAATCACCTTTAAATAAACTTGAAAGAGATAGATAATTAGATACAATATATATATTCAAACAAGTCCATTCTCATTTCTCACACCCCTTTGATTAAATCGTTTCCAAAAATGGGTAAATTGCTTTCATCGATCTGTCTCATGATGCTCGGCAACTCACAATCCTTAATTCAAGGTACTACCAACAGTTTCAATCTCTAATGAATTGTTCATCCACTGATTTGTTTTGTATATACATGGAATGGTTATTTTCAGAACTATAATAGAGTGAAGTGCAACATGCGTCCATGTGGGCCGAATCAACTTCGAGTCCTTATATTTGAAAAAAATGAATATCTGTGTCCCTAGAGTTTGTCCACATACCACTGGGACACAAATTGCACTTTACCGCTGTAAATATTATGCGAGAACTAATGAACAATATGTATGTTTCTTCATACTAGCAGGTGTAATGTCGGCTACGTTCACATTCGTTAACAAGTGTGAACAGACAGTTTGGCCAGGAATTTCATCCAATGCGGGGATCGCGCCGCTTCAACCAACGGGATTCGCTCTTCAAAAAGGTGAGGCAAAGGTACTCACCGCGCCATTGTCTTGGGGAGGTCAGTTCTGGGGACGAACACACTGTTCCAAAGATTCGGACGGTAAATTCACTTGTGATACAGGAGACTGTGGATCCGGAAAGTTAGAGTGTGCCAGCGCTGGCCCTACTCCTCCTGCCACATTAGCTGAATTTACGGTTTCCGGAAATGGCGGAACGGATTTCTTCCATGTGAGTTTGGTGGGCGGATATAACCTCCCAACGCTGGTGACACCAAGCGGTGGCTCGGGAAACAATTGCAAGTCCACTGGGTGTACGGTGGACTTGAATGGCAGGTGTCCATCGGCGTTAAAGGTGGTGAATTCTGACGGAGAAGTGGTGGCGTGTAAAAGCGCTTGTGTGGCGTTTGGGCAGAAAGAGGATTGCTGTCGCGGCGTGTATGACTCACGTGAGACGTGTAAACCGTCGTCTTACTCGCAGGTGTTCAAGACCGCATGTCCACGCGCTTCCACTTACGCATACGATGATCAAACCACCTTCTCCTGCACCAGGGCGGACTACCGGATCACCTTTTGCCCGCTGTCGAACACTAGGTAAAATAACAAAATGTCCTTATTCTCTCTAGTTGTTTCATGTTTATTTTTACAAATATGATATATAAATAGTCAAAATAAGCATTTTTAGGATGAAACGATATTAAAAAGGCTATAAACCAGTCAAGGGGCGGATTCAGGTGTGTTTTGGAGGTTCCCGGGAACCCCCTCAGTTTGGAAAAAATGAAAAAAATAGTGGAAACTTTGTATACTTTTGAAAAAATTAGTGAGAATCTATCAAAAGGAACCTGGTGGAAAACATTTCTGGATCCGCCATTAGTATGTCTTTTTTTAGCGTTTCATCCTAAGGTACAAGTTTCACTTATGTCAAATGTCAAGTAATTCGTATATGTATTTTATGCAGTTTTTGTATGTTCTGTACTAATTAGAGTGTATTAAAATTACATATTAAAGGTGATATATTTATTAACGAAAATTTAAATTCCTTGACAGCAACAAATCAAATGAGGAGCAACCAATGCCAACAACACCACAGTTCAACCCAGGCTTGGTATACGAAGACACAGATGAGGGGGGAAATAGCAGCGGTACTAGGCGTACCACCTACATTAAGGCGGTCGTTGGTACGGTTGCTGTGGTGCTGAGTGTTCTTGCATGTTTGGGAGTCCGCCGGATAGTGATTGAACTATCCTAAAGGGTTCATTTTATACGCACCGGCGCCCATATAATATAATACATATATATATATATATATATATATATATAAATATATATATATATATATATGTAGTAGGTTATACGCATTCAGGTTCAGCACAAAATGTGTTTGAATCTTGTAGTGGTTGTTTATAAATCAAGATTAAGGGTTAGTTTTGATAACTTGGGTGAATTAAATGGATGAAGATGGGAGAATTAATATAGTTTGTTGTTTTATGTACAAGGAAAAAAGAAAAAAAAAAGATTTAAAAGGGATTTAGTGTTGACAGAAAACTCGGTATCGTTACCATAAAATAAAATAAAATAAAAAAAGGAAACAGAAAAACAATCAGGTACGTAAGCAAAGAAGCAGAAATTATCTTTTTGTGTGGGATTTGAAAATATTGTGAAGTGATTGATTGAAAGAAAGAGCGAAGATCCGTGTGATGCAGAGATAAGTTGTGCAAGGCGACTGGGGCGTTGATCGTGTGAAACGATCAAGATCGTAGACGAGTGAAATGATTAAGGTCGAAGAGATATGTGAGTGATCAAGAGAACCCGTGTGATAGTGATCATCATGATGATAATGAGAACAAATGAGCTCGAGATGAAACAAGAAGGGTGGTAGCTGAGTGAGCATGAATAGCAAATAGAAGTTCCGGTTGTCAAGTGGAAGAAGTCGAGGATCATGAACTGGTGGTGTGGATCAAAGACGAGTGTTACTTCGAAACAATGTTCTCGGATGGACCACATCAAGATTAAGGGGGAGAATGTTGGGATTTGTATTGATTAACTGGGGATTTTATCTGGTTGTCAAAGTTTCTTAATTCTATATCATGGCGGTCTAGTTAGGATAGGTTTGTGAGATTGGTGATGATCTTATGTTTAGTATATATAAGGTTTATTAGCTATATTGTAATTTTGGGGTGGTTTTCGTTTTTAGTAATATAAGAGCATTCACATCCAACCCTTAAAATTATACATATATTCCACTAAAAAACAACTCCTATATCAATATATTTCCACTAAAAACAAATACTTTTCCTCTCTCCTTTTCAATTAAATAATATTTTTATACCTTTATCATTACATTTTTCTCTCTCCTTCACTCACAACCACTTTCAATATATATTAAAAAATTATAGTGGGTGAACAGTGTCCCCCCAAATATACAGATGAACAGTAACATTTTCTCTCTTCTCCACTCACAACCACTTTTTATACTTTTTATACGTTTTATATTTTAAAAACACCACACTGAAAATATGATGCCTTGGATGTGAATGCTCAAAAAGAGTCATGGGAATTTACCACAAAACATCATTGTGTATCATTGTGTTAGATTTAGATTTGGGCCAACATTTATCTACGCAATTTATAGGTGTGCCCAAACTTTGTTGAAACATTACAGGAGCCTACGCAATTTTGAGGTATGCAAAAATAAAAAATAAAGAGAAAAAGAAAAACTAAGTTCACTAACAAGAACCGATTTCTAAACGGAACCTGAATCGCTTAAGAAATAGGATAGAGACTGAACCGAATCAATTTAAGAACCCTCCAACTATAATCGCTTAAAACCGAACCAAACTAGATATAAACGCACAGGACAAACACCAATGTTTTACTTTATTTGACCAAAACCAAAATATATTGATGGCTTGAACTATTCCAGAATTTATACATGTGTAAGTTTGTCATTTACACATGTTTAAATTTGTTATATTTACACATGTATAAAAAAAATCTAATAAGAGTGATTTTGAGAAGAGAAATGAATTATTTGATATTGTAAATTCTTTTTTGATGTTATATTTTAATTACAATAAGGTTTGTATTAAAAAAGTTGGGTTTTGATTGGTTTTTTAATTCGTTCTCATGATTCTCAGAATATTTAACGTTATCAAGATAACTATAGGGTTTGGTTCTTTTCAGTACCTCACTTTTAAGTAGAACTTGGAAAACCAATTGATGAAACAATGGTTAACCGGGCAGGGTTAACACACTGGTCTCGTCAAGAAGGGTTAATCCCTTCCTCTCGAGGATCGCTGGCTGGATCACCGGTGGTTGATCTCCTGCACAAGGAAACAAGCCGTGACTCGTAACAAGGAGGATGGGGTGGGGGGTGCTCCTTGTTACCACTCTCCGGCGTGAGAATCAGTAGTTTGCTTGGGAAGCAAAGTAAGATAGTAGTAGTAGTGAGAGAGTTGTGAGAAGATACCTCAAACCTGGTTTGGGGTTGGTATTTATAGCCGAGGAGTGAAGGAGGATGATGATGGATGGACTGACGACGTGCTGCCCCTTTTCAGGTGTGTCAGGCTCGTCGGTTATGGAGGTTATGCCACGTCAGTCCATTGCTTACGTAGCTCTGACAGGTAACTGCCATTGGTGCCACTTGCACTGTGGTGTCAGTACCACTTGCTTGAGTACATAGGATGCGGTGCAAGCCGCATCGCTACGTGCGGTAACATCTGAAGTTACCGCGTCTCCTACTTGTGATCAAGGAATACGCGAGATGCGGTGTTAGCCGCATCGTCGTCTTGCCTGCATCCCTTGTCGTGACGAAAATGCCCGTATGGTGCGGTGTCAACCGTACCGCTACGTTCATCTTCTTCTATGCCTAAGGTAAGGCTTTCCTGTATTGGTAGAAGTGTTCACTGGATGCGGTGCGATGCCGCATCGCTGTGAATACTTCCGTTTTCATACACCAGATGTGATGCTATGTCGCATCACTCTACCGTTCTCATGTTCCATGTAAGTCCTTCTTTGTTACTAGATAGATTGGATCAACCCTTGTGTCGACGCGTTCCCGCATGGGCACAAGTAGGTTGTTAGTTAGTGGGGGTTTTGATAAGGGTAATGGTCACTCGCGGTCCATGCTGACGCGAGATCTGGGACCATACCCCTTCAAGTCCCCCCAGTCTAGTGTTGCTGCCACATACAAGGTGTATGTGGGAGGAGTACTGGACTATGGTGTTTGGAAGGTAGTTTGGAGTCTGGAGAAGATCCTAGACCATGTGTGGTCTTTTCTGTATGTAAATGAAGCTGGAGGTCCGGAAGGGTCATCTGACGCCTCTTCCGTATCGGTGAAGGAATCTCGTCTGATGCGAGATTCTCAGCCGATTTATGTCACCAGGTGGTCTGCCACCTGTTGTTGTGCCGAAGGTCTCTTGGAGACCTTGTTAGTAATGCTGCACAAACTTCGAACCAACCTCTGAGATGGTGGTTCGAAGGTATGTGGAGGTTTCCCATCCTTTAAAGGTGGGCTTTTCTTCATACCAATTGTTGAATTGGTGCATGAAGAAGAAAAGAAACTTTTGGACCAATCTTTGAGACTGGGATCAAAAGTTGTTGATGCTTGCAAGTGCTTTGCTCGAGCTCTATGTTCAGCATCGAGTTATGAGACGACGATCCCTTTTTTGTGGGGTTTTCGTGTTTATCGTCATAGCTCTCTAGTAACCGCACGTACTTTGCGGTTACCTCGTTGAGTCATTGTTGGCCATGTTTGGTCGAACAATGTATATTCATACTATGGGTAAATAAACATGGTCATAGGCAAGGGTATGCCCACCATTGTTTATTCTATGCGGCCCATAGTCGGGCTAACAAAGTCATAAGCAGACTTGTTACCGCTGTTCGGACGCTTGTTGTTCGACGAGGGTTTATTTAGAGCGCTGTTCTGCGTTCGTTTTGGAGCCACTTACCTTCCCGCTCCAATACCGAGTTTGCCATGCAGTAGCATTGTTCGGTGATGTGGAGTGAGCTTGGCTCTTTCGTAGCAACCACTCTGCGGAAGCTATGGTTATGTCCGTAGCTCCTCGTGAGTGTCTGTGGTTTTGTATTACCACATTTGCTCGAAGCGGGTGTGGGTCGGATGTAGCTCTTGAAGGTTCAGGAGACAGGGTTGCTGATGTGCGTTCGCGTGCATACCCTTCCTTCCTTTTGTTAAAGAAGGTGTTCATGTACCCTCTGCGGTTGTGAACCGGGCAGGAGGGATTTGAAGCTTGAAGAGAATGAAGGCAATCCGGTTCTCCTGTGTCTGAGATGCGGTTCAGTCCAACGGCCAACGCTGGTTCTGAGCATCTGACACACCTGAACGGGCTCGTGTGTGTCATGTCCGCATATTCCACGTGTGCTCGTGGGTAGTGCGGATAGGTATTATACCCCCTTATAGTGTAGAGATATATGTTTTTACCTATTTTTAGGGGTATGTTAAAAAACGACATGCGGTATGGGTTATGGTGCGGTATACAAGAGAAACCGCATGCCGCTTATAATTGGATAATTTAGTCGCTTTTTGTTGCATACGTGGCTGGACGCACGTGTGAGTTGGTGGAAGTTGGTGAGATCTTCCTGGCATGTGCTGAAATGAAAGGACGTTTGCACTGCCCGAGGCATTAAATGCACTGTAGCGAAGAGTGTAAACGTCTCTTGTGTCAGGCGCGTGGGCGGCCACGCGCGCGTGATAACCGTCAGCGGAAACGGCGCTCGACACGTGGTGTCCTATGATTCGCTCTTTTTGAACGTGATCATTTGTTTTCTCCCTCCGCATTAATTGCGATGGGTATATAAGGGGAAACCGTTCGTGGTTTCCCCTCACTTGTTTGAAATTTCAAAAATTTTCCGGTGAGAGAAAACCTGTTCTTTGTCTTCTCCGACGAAATTTCTTGAAGTTCCAGTGAGGGTTTCTAGTTTTTCTGTTCACCATCTTCTGTTTCTTTGATATTCTTGATGGCTGAACCATCTAATCCACACAATGTGGAGGGTGAAAACCCTGAACAGCCGGTAGTATCGGCTGATGAAGACGAAGATGATGATGTTGACGTTCCCGGTGGTGGGTTACCGGTGTTGAAGTGGTCAAAGGGTAGTTTTAAAACCCTGATGGCCACTGTGCAGATGGCCAAAGACTGGAATGCTATTTACCCACAAGTGGGGGACACCGGTGCCGATGCTCCGGCCGGTTATATAACCTTGTGGGCGGATTTTTTCAACCACGGCAACCTTAGGTTGCCGGTGACGGTGTTTGTGGCGGAGGTATTGGAGTATTATCACCTCCATATCTCCCAACTTAGTCCTTTCGGAATGTTCCGAATTCGGAATTTTGAGTACACATTCCGTGCCCATGGCCTGCCCATTACAGTAGAGAATTTCCGGCGGTTCTACCAGTTGACGGTGAACACCGGTTTTTTCTCGTTTACTCAAAGGCATGGGAGTCTGAAGTTGATGACACCCCCTAAGGGTGTGACAGGCTGGAAGAAGAGGTTCTTCTATGTGAAAGCCTGTGCGGTCTATGCTAGCATGTCTTTCAGGAATGTCGATGTTGGAGTTTCTGATGAAGACATTCCTGTTGCTTCCGCAAAGACCGCGGACTGGTTCTCTAGGCTGCGGCCTATTGAACTCAAGAAGTTGGATAATGATCAACTGTGGATATTGCGGATGATGCTCTCCAGACCGGATAGGAAGGAAAGGCCCGTGTTGCGGGAACAGGGTGGTGGTAAGCACGTTACCCTTTGTTATTTTCCTTATTTCCTAAGCCTTTGTAATAACCTGCATGCATGTATCAGCGGATGCGGTTGGCTTGTGGAGGATGTTTGAGCCTGATTTCAAGGGCCAGGTTGAACTGATTGCGGTTGAGCTGAAGAAAGGTTTCAACCTTGAAATTCTGAAGAACTTCCGCGTGCCGTCGAAAGCGGTGCTGGATGCCCCGGTTCCGGGAGACGCAAGAGGTACGTCTTACGTGGCATTAGTTTTTTCAGTTTATCTTTTTGACTGGTTCTGTTGATTGTGTGAATCCAGGTGTCCTTGCGGATTTGGGGAAGTTTGAGAAACGCGTCCCCAAAAAGACTGTGGAGAAGAAAACGGCAAAGAAGACCGTGCGGGGTCGTGGCAAGGGGAGTGTTGAAGGCTTAGCTGCCCCTTCTTCCGTTTTTGAAGCCGCAGGTACCTATCAATCTTGTTCTCGGGGATATACCGATTACGTCGTAGTATCTGACACCCTTGAGGGTTTGGGTGTTATAGGTAGTGGATTGGCCGCGGGTGGAACTGCTGTGGTTCCCCCCGTTGTTGGAGAGAAAAGGGGGCCAGAGCAGAAAGCTGCTGGTGGTGGTGAACCGAAGAGGCGGAGACTGCAGACCAGGAGAGTTGCTCCGGTGCAGAAGAAACCTGCAGTTGCTGCTGGTAAGTATATCCCTTTTCTTTGTTTTGTATGTACAATGGGTGGGAAATACTCATTGAATACTCTTTGTATTGCAGAATCCCGAGATGCGGGGTATTCTTTTTTCGACATCCCTGCGTCTCCTCCGCATACCGCTGCTGCGGGTGCGGGTGTATCGAAGGAGACGGTCGCGCCCAAGGAGGCTGCGGCCCCTTTTGTTGGGCCAGTTGGTGATCCCCCTTTGGAGAAGACGGTGGAGACGACTGCTGACCGGATTTTTGACACTGTGGACTCCTCGGACAATCTGATCTCTCCTGATGAGGGTGATGGATTGAACTTGAGGTTTTCAGATGCCGGTAAGCAGAAGTCTGATGCTGAGGTGCGGCAGCAGGATGCTGAGCCGCAGAAGTCTCCTGCTGGGGAGAAAGGTAGCGGCTCGTCTGCTGGTGGTGCGGGTTATGACGGGCCTCCAATTCAGCCTGGGGAGTCTGAATTGGAGTATTATTACCGCACATACTCCCCGGGTCGCAGTATGGTGTATCACCGACCCCCCTGGACTGTTATGCAGGGGGATGATATTTCTAACGACCCTGCGGCATGCAAGGAGATCCTGGGTGGTCTGGGCACCCCTTTTGAAGTCGAGCGTGCCCGTGCCGCACCCCGAGAGCTGCGTATAAACCAGCTTTCATCAATGCTGGTAGGGACTTCCATTGTGGCTAATGCCATTTTGGAAGATTATAAGGTGCTGGGTCGCCGCGAGGAGGATGCTGCTCGTATGCGGGCCGAGGCAGAGAAGTTGGTTGAGGCTGCTCCTGCGGGTGCGGAGCAGCTCGAGAAGGACAAGGCTGCTTTTGAGAAGCAGGAGCAGACTTCTGAATGGGCTGCCGCTGCCCAGCTGAAACAGGTGCGTACCCTTGCTAAACTTCTTGCTGATGAGCGCAAGAGTTGGAATGAAAAAATGTCCATCGTGGGCTAAGCAGAATGACATTCTGTTTCATGCTCGGCAGGAGCTGACAAATGCCAAGGCAGCGAATGCTACCTTGAGCCAGGAGAAGGCTGCGGCTGAGGCCATATCTGTTAAAGCGCTGCAGGCGAAGGCCGACGCCCTGAAGGCGCTTGGAGAGGCCAAAGAAGCCGGGGCTCGTGCCTCAAAGGCCCTTGAAGAGGCCGCAGAGAAGGAGAGCCGTGCTTCTAAGGCTCTTGAAGAGGCGAATGCGGAGCGCATTCGTTTAGGCAAAGTTGTTGAAAGCCTGCAGGTACGTTTCTTTGACTTTGTTGCTTTCGTCCTTTATTGTTTTGAACATATTTATCGAGTGAACTGTTTGCTGTTTTTGTAACAGGCTGAGGTTCAGGCCCGGGAGGTCGCGGTTACGGACCTTACTGCCCGCGTGACTGCTGCGGAGAAGCGGGCTGACGCTGCTGCTGAGGCCAAGGATGCCTTGGTGTCCTCGTTTAACCAGCTGGAAGCTGACCGTGAGTGGTTGCGGACTCACGGCATCGCGCGTGTAAGTATCCGTTGCCTTTACATTTGCTTGGATTAGTATTCAAGACTTATGATCCTTTTATTGCAGATTGTCGAGGCTATCATGAACGCCCCTGAGACCGCATCTGGTTTGGACCTGGTTAAGGAGCGTGCGCGCGATGCTGGCTTCAAGGCTGGTTATAACCGCTGCATTGGGCATATCAATGTTTTATCCGCAGGCGGTTATACTGATCAGGCATCCGGGTTCCGTGATGTGGATACCGAAGGTCGTCTGAAAGCGGCCGTAACCTCCTTTTATGATACGCCCCTTGCCTGTGTAGGGGAGCTGGACGACTGTTTGGAGGTTGCGGACTATGTTGACCGCTTGCGGATGCTTTATCCGGATGTGGAAGAGGAAGAACCCGCTGGTGGTGCTGGAGGAGACGCGGGGACCAGCGGTACAAAATAGGGTTTGGGTTGGCGAGTGTGCCTCCTTTTTGTATTCCTCTTTGTATAGGATAGGAACTTTATGTAAATTCATTAAGCATCCTGTGGACACTTGAATTTTTTGAATATAAAGTTTCTTTGTTCAGTTTGTACAAGTGTTTTTAAGTCTTGCATGTCTGAACGTGTGTATGCATAACTTTACCCATTTATGAACGGGGTCAAGTATACTCCATACTTTTGTTGTATGAGTATGCATCAATTCTGTTATTTACCGGGTGAGGGTTTTAGAATTGCTTAAGCTTTGTAAAAGCTTATATATCCGGAACTCTACCCATTTGTGAATGGGGTCAAGTGTACTCCATACCTTTGTCGTATGAGTCCGCGTCAATTCCATTGTTTGCCTTTTTGGGCTCAGGAACTGTGTTAAGTGTTTAACAAAAACTTGTGTATCCGGACGGATAAAACATGCAAGTCATTTTGCCTTTTGCTGGCCTATTACAATATTTGTGTGTGGTTACCACTTTGTATGGGTATCTCGAATGAAGATTTTGCCAATCTGTTTTTGGGATACCGCAAAGTGGAACACGCATTTGTAATAGTAATAACAAACAATAATGTATAAAATTGCTTATTTATTTATTTGCAAATGGCCTGCGGCCCAATAGGTTACATAGAGAAATGTAAGAACGTGGCTTACATATAACAGCGTCGAAGCTGTTGTGCATTCCATGTGCGTGCGATAGGTTCGCCTTCTAGTGTTTGCAATCTGTACGCGCCTTTCCCTAAGACCTCTTTGATGAGGTAGGGTCCTTCCCACTTGGGGGCGAGTTTGCCTGGGCGCTCGGCATTAGATGCCTCATTGCCGCGTAGGACGTAGTCTCCTGGGTTGAAAGTACAAACGCGGACGCGCGCGTTGTAGTACTTTTCAAGTTTGGATTTATATTTGGCCTCATTGATGGCAGCGTTTTCGCGCCTTTCTTCCAAGAGGTCCAAATCGATCCTGCGTTACATGTTGTTGTCTAGTTTTTCAATAGCCAACATTCTAGGAGAGGGGAGACCTACTTCTGCGGGGATCACCGCTTCTGAACCGTAGACTAGGCTGAAGGGTGTTTCCCCATTGCTTGTTTTTGGGCTTGTACGGTGAGCCCATAAGATACTTGGGAGTTCATCGACCCAGCCACGCCTGGCCGTTCCCAACCGTGCCTTGATCCCTTCGACTAGGCTTTTATTGATACTCTCGACTTAGCCGTTCCCTTGCGGGTGTGCGACTGATGAGAATATGTGCTCAATGTGTAGTTCTTCTAGCCATTTTTGAAATTCGTCGGCAGCGAAGTTGGTGCCGTTATCGGTGACAATGCACATTGGTAATCCGAAACGGCAGATGATGTGTTCCCAAATGAACTTTCTTGTTATCATAGCAGTGGTTGAGGCGAGTGGTTTTGCTTCTACCCATTTGGTGAAGTAATCAACCGCCACTATGATAAATTTAACCGCACCTGGAGCGTCAGGGAAAGGTCCCACAACGTCAATTGCCCATTTCTGAAAGGGCCATGCGGTTGTGACGGGGACTAAGTTGTTTTTTGGCCGCAAGGTTTTTGGAGCATGACGTTGACAGTCGATGCACTTGCGCAACTCTTTGACGGCATCCAGGTGCATGCCGGGCCAGTAATACCCGGCATTCATGATTTTGGCCACTACCATGCGTGGTCCAGCGTGTATGCCACATATGCCCTCGTGTATCTCTCGAATGAGGTATGTGGCATCCTGGGGGTTGACGCATCGTAGTAGTGGCCCGAGGTATGATTTGCGGTATAAGATACCGTCTCCCATCTGATAATGGCACGCTTTGTATTGTAGTTTGCGTGCTTCTGATTTGCTGTCGGGAGTCACACCGGATTGTAGATATGCGATAATAGGTGTCATCCATGATGTTGAACCGTATTGAATGACGTTGACTTGGCGCAGGGGTACCGAAGGATTTTGCAGGATTTCGATGCGTATCTCCTTTGCCAAGTGTTGGAAGCTGGTAGATGCAAGTTTTGATAGTGCATCTGCGGACTTGTTTTCGCTTCGATTAATATGGCGAATATTGAACGAAGCGAATTTGGATTTTAGTTGCAGGACTTGCTCGAGGTAGAGGATCATGATATCCCCCTTTGCGGCATAGTCGCCGCGCACTTGGCCTGCAACTAACAAAGAGTCGACGTGGGCTTCCAGATGTTGCACGCCGATTTTGACTGCTAAACGTAGCCCCGCTAACAGAGCCTCATATTCTGCCTCGTTGTTTGTGCTTTTGAATTCGAGGCGGATTGCATATGTGAGTTCTTGGCCGTCGGGGCTGACGAGTCGCAGACCTGCACCCGCTCCTTCGTCGTTGGAGGCACCATCTGTGAAGAGTGCCCATGTCTCTGAGGAAGGTGGCGTTGGTGCAGGAGTTTGTGCTTCTTCGCATTCTTGGATGCGATTCATCGATACTTCGGCGGCGAAATCAGCTAAGATCTGGCCTTTAATCGCGGGGCGCGACTTATAATGTATCGTGTGCGCGCCCAGCTCGATGGCCCATTTCGCTAATCGCCCAGAGATGTCGGGTTTGGAGAGGATCGGGCCGATCCTGTAATTGGTTAGCACTGTAATGACGTGATTTACGAAGTAGCGTCGCAACCGTCTTGAAGCGTGCACTAATGCTAGCACCAATTTCTCCATTATTGAGTACCTCGTCTCTGGGTCGTTGAGCATCTTGCTGATGTAGTAGATGGGTGTTTGAACCCCCTTTCGCTCCACAATTAGTACCGCACCCACCGCGTTGTCCGCGGCGGATAGGTATAGTATGAGTGGCTCATCCTTGCGTGGTGCGGTTAAAGTTGGGAGTTGTATCAAACACTCCTTCATTTCCCGGAAGGCCTACTCAGCCTCTGCGGTCCACTGGAATTGTTCTTTCTTTGAACAGCTCCGCAGGGTCTTGATGAACGGATAAGACTTAGCTGCGTGGTTGGCTAAGAATCTGTTGAGTGCCGCTAGCCTGCCGGCTAGCCGTTGCATATCCTTCATCGATGAAGGCGATGGCATGCGCTCGATCGCCTGGACCTTCTCCGGGTTTACCTTGAATCCATCTTTAGTCACGATGAACCCAAGGAATTTGCCTTCTTCCATTCCAAACGAGCATTTCCCTGGATTGAGCTTTATGTTAACGCTTCGCAGAGTTTGGAATGTTCTTTCGATATCTGTGAGCATGGTATCTTCTTCCATGCTCATGACGACCAGGTCGTCCATGTAGATTTCGACACTTTTGCTTATTTGGCCGCGGAAAGTGTCGTTCATCAACTTTTGGTAGGTTGAGCCCGCGTTGCGCAACCCAAACGGCATTTTTGTATAGCAGTAATTTCCGGTGGGAGTCCGGAATGCCGTTTTGTCTTCATCCTCGATTGCCATTTGTACTTGATGGTATCCTTTGTAGCAATCGAGGAAACACTTCCACCTGAATGGTGCGAGATTATCGACTTTTTCGTCGATTTCTGGAAGCGCGTAACAATCCTTGGGGCAGGCTTTGTTAAGGTCTTTGTAATCGACGCACATGCACCAGCCCCCGGACGGTTTTTCTACCATGACTGGGTTGGATAACCAAGTCTGATATTTAACTTCCCGCAGGATGCCTGCGGAGAGCAGTTCTTCGATCTGCTCTTGCATCGCCTGATTTTTAGCTGACCCAAGGTGGCGTTGGCCTTGGATCACTGGCTTGATACCTGGCATGGTATTCAAGTGATGTTGCGCAATATCACGTGGGACCCCGGTCATGTCTGCGGGTGTCCACGCGAAGATGTCTTGGTTCCTGAAGAGGAGCTGTTTCAGTTGCGCTTTGGTGGTCGGGGACAAGGCGTGACCCAATGTGACCTTTTGTTCTGGGTATCTCGCATTGAGAACCCATTTTTCTGGCTGGTCGTTTGGGGTGGGCCTTGCGACCTTGGTCGGACGTACTTCGTCCGACATCATGACGTCCCTGCGGGCATAGATTATCGCGACCCCCGATTCGGTTGGGAAACCAACCGCAGAGTGGGGAACCGACGTAATCATATTGAAATCTCCTTGGGATTCTCTCCCGAGGAGTACGTCATATCTGGAGGTGTGAGGTAAAACCATGAAGTTTACCTCTTCTGTCCTTGTGCGGTTTCCGCTGGAAAGACGCACAGGGAAAGTAATCTGGCCTAGGGGAAAGACAGTTTCCCCCGCGAACCCGGTTAACGGGTAATCTACTGCTTGCAACCGATCTTTGTCCTCCTGGTCGAACTGGTTGAAGCATTGTTCGTAGATTATATCAGATGTACTGCCCGGGTCGATGAATAGACGCTCGGTGCAGTAGTGTGCCAGTTGGCCTGAAATGACGACGGCGCGCCTATCGCGCGGTCCGCCTCGGACATTTGGAAAGACGACTTGCTCGTCCTTCCAGTCACATTCCGGCCTTCTTGCCGCTTTTCGCGGCCTGCCCTTGCCTCCGTGGATCATGTGGGTGGAAGCCACGTGCATGGTTCTCTTCCCGGAGGAGGTACCTTCGCCATGAGGGGTAATGCGCTTGGTGGGTTTTTGCCCACCTGGCAAAAGATGTTGCAGTTTCCCCTCCTTTAAGGCGCGCTCAATCTCCAGTCGGAGACTGATGCAGCTGTTGGTGGTGTGGCCCGAGTCCTTGTGGTACTCACAGTAGAGTGTGAGGTCCTGATTTTTCTTGCACTTCATTGGTTGGGCCGGTCGCAAGAACTGTGGGTCCGCAAGGAGGACCTCACTTGGCGACATGGTGATCTCGGTCCAGTTGCGGTCTCGAGATTCTTTCTTGGACGCCCGATTGTCTCGGGCGGGGTTGTAGTTCTTTGGGTCGAACGTGTTGGTTTGCGGGAAGTATGGCTTGGAAATATCGCGATTTCCAACGTCCCGGTTGCGTTTATTGTTACGCTTGGACCCTTGTTGGGATGTTTCGGCTTGGGGTTTTGCCTTTGCCACATGCGGTTCGAGTGACCGCTGTGTCTGGGCGTATTTCTTGACTGCAGTCATGACATCTTCCCATTTTTTAGGCAAGCCCTCCTTGCCAGAGATGGTCATGATCATCTCTCTGTCTTTGACGACCCGGATGAAGTGGTTTCGTGCCATCTGGTCTGCCACGTCACCTATCTCCAGGCACTCTTTATTATAACGGACGACGAATGCTTCGAGCGATTCGTCGTTCCTTCGCCAGATGTTCATAACGTCGCACGAATCTCGTTCGTGGCGTCGTTGCTGGCAAAAATGTGCGAGGAACTTGGTACGCAAGTCCTCGAATGAATCTAGTGATCCCACTGGCAAAGAATCGAACCATGCCCTGGCCAGGCCCGTAAGGGTCTGGGGGAAAAAATTGCACCAAGTGGGTTCATCCCACTGGCCGTTGATGCCCGCGCCCATGCAGACGTTTATGTGGTCGTCCGGGTCGGTCGAACCATTGTATTTCCCAACGTTGAATGGGAACTTTGTCGTGGTGACATGGGCGTTGGCAATCCGCGTGCCGAACTTGGAATTTTCGGCCGCTGCCTTTGGCCTGTATGGTTCGTTCGCAGGGCGCTTTGCCGCCCTAAGGTATGTGTTGCGGGGATGACTGGGAGGAACGTAGTTGCGTCCTCCCGGTCTGCTACTGGTGTCATGCGAATCACCGCGGTAGCTATGGTCGTCAGGGTCGGTATGACCGTACCCTTCGGTGTATGGTTGCGGGCCCAATCGGCTCTGAATGCCTGGGCCGCGTCTGGAGGTTGATCGCCTCCTGTCCTCGCCATGAGGGCCAAGGCGGGTATGTACCGGTCCTCTGGTGTGAGACCCGTATGAGGAATCCTCCTCGTTGAGGGTGTGGACCGAACAGTAAGACGATCCCCGTTCTTCACGCCGGCTTCTTGAAGCCGGGCGTGAATGTATCCTGCCGTCGTATTGTAAAATACGCTCAACAGGGGTGTGCGGTGCTGGGGGAAGCTAGCTCGTATGTTCGCTTCAGTGCAAGCGCGGTTGTATGCTGCAGTCAGCGTAGCTGCTTGCTGCTCGTACCAGGCATGAATGGTCGTGCCTGGTGGGATCATAGATGGGAACTGTGATAAGTCATGTCCGAACATAAAGGAGGGGCTCCTTTGTGTGGACGTGCTAATGTGCCCGGGTTGGGAGGTCGAGGCATTGACCCCTACCGGGTTTGGGATTGGAGGATTTTGGTTATCCGCAGTGTTGTTTTGGTGATCAGTCATGATCGTGAGAGAGGAAAAAGGGATGGATTAGAAAATGCTAAGAGCCCCACGGTGGGCGCCAATGATGAAACAATGGTTAACCGGGCAGGGTTAACACACTGGTCTCGTCAAGAAGGGTTAATCCCTTCCTCTCGAGGATCGCTGGCTGGATCACCGGTGGTTGATCTCCTGCACAAGGAAACAAGCCGTGACTCGTAACAAGGAGGATGGGGTGGGGGGTGCTCCTTGTTACCACTCTCCGGCGTGAGAATCAGTAGTTTGCTTGGGAAGCAAAGTAAGATAGTAGTAGTAGTGAGAGAGTTGTGAGAAGATACCTCAAACCTGGTTTGGGGTTGGTATTTATAGCCGAGGAGTGAAGGAGGATGATGATGGATGGACTGACGACGTGCTGCCCCTTTTCAGGTGTGTCAGGCTCGTCGGTTATGGAGGTTATGCCACGTCAGTCCATTGCTTACGTAGCTCTGACAGGTAACTGCCATTGGTGCCACTTGCACTGTGGTGTCAGTACCACTTGCTTGAGTACATAGGATGCGGTGCAAGCCGCATCGCTACGTGCGGTAACATCTGAAGTTACCGCGTCTCCTACTTGTGATCAAGGAATACGCGAGATGCGGTGTTAGCCGCATCGTCGTCTTGCCTGCATCCCTTGTCGTGACGAAAATGCCCGTATGGTGCGGTGTCAACCGTACCGCTACGTTCATCTTCTTCTATGCCTAAGGTAAGGCTTTCCTGTATTGGTAGAAGTGTTCACTGGATGCGGTGCGATGCCGCATCGCTGTGAATACTTCCGTTTTCATACACCAGATGTGATGCTATGTCGCATCACTCTACCGTTCTCATGTTCCATGTAAGTCCTTCTTTGTTACTAGATAGATTGGATCAACCCTTGTGTCGACGCGTTCCCGCATGGGCACAAGTAGGTTGTTAGTTAGTGGGGGTTTTGATAAGGGTAATGGTCACTCGCGGTCCATGCTGACGCGAGATCTGGGACCATACCCCTTCACCAATGTTGACCAATCATTATTTTTTAGTTTTAAGATTTTAAAACTAAGAAAAATGGCATACTACGAATTTGTTAAATATGTCACTTATATTACTTAACTATATATTCTTTCTTTCAACTCTAATTTTACAAATCAAACTAATCCAAGATATTTATGTTTATACATTTTTAGATCGATAAACAATTTCAGATTAATTTGTTTACATACGTGTCATCACCATTCTTTGGACTCTACGTATGTGTAAATAAATATATTATACATATGTAAATTTTCTAGGTGATCATCAATTTATTTGAGCCAGTCATCTATATACATATATTTAATCATTATATAATTATATAATTATATAATTATATAATTATATAAATATTGTTAACGAAGAAAAAGGATGAATAGTAACTTTATTTTTATAATAATATTTATTTTTTATTTTTTTATTTAATATATAATAATAGTTTATTATTGTATTTACTTTTAATAACATTCTTTTAATTTTTTTTCCCTTTTTTAAAACCATATATTTCCTATACCATTTTTTATATTTTTTTCTTTTTTCAGAACATATATTAATTTATCGATTAATTTGATACTTTTTTAATAATTTATGTTTACAACTTTTTTTCGAAAAACTTAAGTACGTAGTTGTGCTCGATTCTTCCCCTACATTCTGTTATAAGTTTTGTTAAAAACGAAGTTGTACTCTAAATAAAGTATTTATTTGGATCTGTTGACGAAGTACGATGAATAGTAACTTTATTTTTATAACAATATATAGTTTTTTGTTTTTTTCTTTTATTATATATATTATAATAAATATATTATGTTGTGTAGTAGATTTTCTAAACCAGTATCATGAGTAGCCGCGACCCAAGAGGTATGTATATTTTAAGTGTTACGTTATGTAGGTAGATTTTCTTCTTAATTGTTGTGATTATATTATGTGGAAGGTAGAATAAAGGTGTGACCATATTGGGAAACATTTAGAACTCGTGTAGTAGCATAGGCATCCGATCACACCTAATCAACGTTGTTGGCGGTCTATTGTTACTTCCTTTGTTATGAGTTGTAACCTAAGATTAAAAAAACTACATTTTGGACCTCAACTTCGAATTTACAATAATAATAAAAAAAACCTATTGGTTTGGGGATGAGTGGCAGTGCAACACATTAAATTTGAAAGAAAGGTGGATGATGAAATTGAGATGCTTAGCGATGAAAAGAGCAACACTAATGATGCTGATGATCAAAAGTGCGTTTGGAGGCTGAATTGTTTGTCCAAACTCCTTAAACTGCAAACAAATCAAGAAATTGTACTGACATTAGTAAATCTATATATTTACATACAATGGACCCGTTTCATTTGGGCGAGTTTCAACACGTTCAACTCATGGGTTGAAATTTCCACATGTAGTGAAAGGTGATAAAGAAAAGATCAAATATGTGGGTTAAGTTTAGTATCTTGAAATGGGTGAGTGTGTTGATTAAACATGTTGGCGCATCAAGACAGTCCCATTTGGTTCCCAGCGCACCACATTTCTACCAAGTTTACCTTTTTTATATGCAAGCGCAATAGACACAACTCCTCACATTAGACCGGCCCACCAGCTACAAACTATGTCGACAACTTCCCTTGCTCTTCCCTGCCATGAAGATGAAGTTAAATTGTTGACTTCAAAAGTCAAAACTCTCACTTTTTACTGTCACATAAAGTTTGCAATTTCAACATGTTTTTTTACAAATAGGTTGGATCAGATTATGTTGTGTCTCTAATGGGTCATAGATGAAAATATAAATAGCGAACGCTCAAAGTTTGCCCATCATCATCATCATCATCATACTCAGTAAATCCCACCAATAGCAAAGCAAAGGTAGGGTCTGACGAGGGTAAGATGTAGACAGCCTTACCTCTACCCCGTAGAAATAGAGAGGCTGCTTCCAGTGAGACCCCCGGCTCGATAGTAGTTTTGCATCAAGCCTTGGACATAAGGCACATAACACTCAACAATCGGGACAAAGACCGATTAGTGCATGCACCCTTTTTGTATTCAGCTATCAACGCTACCACATGATGCATGATTAACCGTCCTCGACTTTTAACGTTATTTTCACGAATTAGTAAAATAACGTTAAATTAGTGCACTTTCACTTTTGCCCCCCGATGGCCCACACATATATACATTATATGCGCATACCGCAAGCGGGGCGTATATCCTCCTACACCATAACTCTTGTAGCAATATCCTCCCATACCATTAATTCTTTTAAGTGTAATTATGTAGTCAATTGTATCCATGTATAGAGGAGTAATTCTCTCCTCATTAGTTGCCTTCATTTTTGTATTTAAAGGCTTGTAAAGAATGAAATAATCAAGTTGTACCATTGTGATTTCATATGGTATCAGCCTAAAACATTCAAGATCCTTTCTTTCTCGCACATCTCCTTCTTCCTTCTTTTCTTTTCGGTCGCATCCTCTTCCTTTTCTATGGCCGCCGACGCTACCTCTATTCCTCTCCATTCTCTTAGCCACCTCATTAACATCAAATTAACCTCCACCAATTATCTCACATGGGAGAAACAAATTACTCCGGTCATCTCTTACCTCAAACTTACCGGGCATGTCACCGGCAACACCCCATCTCCTTCTGAAACAATCATTGCTGATAACAAACCTGTGGCCAATCCCGACTTTCTTGCTTGGAAAATAGCCGATCAAAAAGTCCTCCTCATCAACTCTACCCTAACCGAAGAAGCCATGACCGACACTATTGGTCATACCATGGCCAAAGCCGTTTGGAAAGCCCTAGCCGATGCCTATAGCCACTCCTCTATCGAACGAATCCACAATCTCAAAGACTCCATTCGAACCCTTCAAAAAGGAACATCTTTGGTTTCGGAATTTGGTCAAAAATTCAAGGCTTTAGCCGACCAACTTGCGGCTATAGGGCATCCCGTAAGTGACGAGGACAAACGCCATTGGTTCCTTTATGGACTAGGCACTTCTTTTGAAAACTTTTCCACTTCTCAATGAACCATTCACCCAGCCCCCTCATTTCGTGATCTCTTGGCTAACGCCGAGAATCAAGAAATGTTGGTTCAACAATTACATGGTTCTCAACCCCCTCAAGCCGCCTTCTATGCCCACTCGAACAAATCTTCTCACACCCGTCCCTCTTCATCTCGTGGAAGAGGCCGCTCCTCTTCCTCTCGCGGCCCTGCTCCTTCCTACACCAAAAGATCTCCCCATTGCCAACTTTGTCGCCAAACCGGTCATTATGCGAGTACTTGTCCTCAACTCGCTTCCTTTTCCCAAAAATCGGTTCCTCTTGATGCCAATCTCGCCGAGGCTTTTCATGCTCATTGTAACATAGCCTCCGACTCTCCTGATTGGACCGCCGACTCCGGTGCTACAACACATATGTTACCCTCAAATCATGGTTTACATAATTCTAAATCCCAGAATAGTAGCCTTCGTGTTATTTTTGGGAACAGAAAATCATCACCGTTACTCACATTGGGAACACTAACTTAAATGAATCTATAACTTTACAAAATGTCTTAGTAGTTCATAATTTAACAAAAAATCTACTTTCAATTAGTAGGTTAACAAATGATTCTTCGGTTGATGTTTTATTTTCTAATGATTTTTTCCAAATTCAGGACCGAAAAACATCAAAAGTTCTAGCTAAAGGCACGTGCGAAAATGGTCTCTATGTTCTCACCAAGGTCAGAAATCTCTCGTTGTCGCGCTTTCTGCATCGCACCTTCGTGCATCATTCAATAGATGGCATAATCGCTTAGGACATGTTTCCTTTGGTACAATTTCTACTTTAAATAAACTTGGTCGTGTTTTTGTTACATCTATATTACCCAAACCAGGATTATGTTAATCTTGTAAATTATCAAAAGCAAAACATCTACCATTTATTGAAAATCCTAAACGCGCACAACATGTCTTAGACTTAATCCATTGTGATCTTTGGGGACCCGCACCCGTGGCTTCCAAGGATGGTTATCGGTACTATGTTATTTTTATCGATGACTATTCCCGTTTCACTTGGTTCTATCCACTAAAAGCCAAATCGGAATTTTTTGCCATACTCACCACTTTCTTAACTTTTGTTCAAAACCAATTTTCATCCAATGTTAAGGTTTTTCAAAGTGACGGTGGCACCGAATTCACCAATCACCAAGTGCAAACATGTTTTCAATAACAAGGCATACATCATAGATTATCATGCCCTCACACACCCGAACAAAATGGGAGGGCCGAGCGGAAACACCGCCACATAACCGAAACCGGTTTAGCCATGATGTTTAATGGAAATGCGCCACCCAATCTATGGTTTGATGCTTTCACTTCCGCCACCTATATTATCAATCGCCTACCCACAAAACTTCTTGACGACAAATCTCCGTTTGAAGTTTTGTTAAACCAACCACCTACTTACTCAAACATGCGTATTTTTGGTTGTCTAGTTTTTCCCTACCTTAGAGACTATACAAAAAATAAACTTCAACCAAGAAGTGCTCCTTGCATATTTATTGGTTATAGTACTAAGTATAAAGGTTTTCGATGTCTTGAACCAACATCGGGTCGTGTCTACACAACTCGACATGCAAAATTTGATGAAGACGTCTTGCCCTTTCACAAAAACTCGACATCCACCAATACTACCGATTTACCTATCACCAATTTTGAGGAACACATACCCACTCCTACCAACACTCAAACACCCTCGCCAACAATACCAAAATCTTCTAACCCACCGAAACCAACCACACCTTTCTGTGATGACATATCACCCCCTCACCCTCTCGCTGAACCTCCCAACAGTCCACTTCCCTCACCCTTATCCAGCCCAACAAACACATCAAGCCCATCTCACTCCCTTCCACCCAGCCCACCATCCATCCCTCTACCCACGACCCCCTCACCCTCTACTCACTCAAGCCCACCAAACTCCCCACCACCCGGCCCACAAAGCTCCCTACCACCCGATCAACTCGACCAACCCACTCCACCTTCCACAACCACAACCTCCACCAACAATCAACCCATTAACTCTCATCCCATGACTACCCGTGCAAAGGATGGGATCTTTAAACCCAAACACTTTGCTAATCTCTCTCAAACCACCACTCATCCTCTACATCACTCTTTATTCTCTTCCCACATTCCTAAAGGCATCAAAACTGCTCTTAAAAATCCCAAATGGATTCAAGCAATGCATGACGAACTAAAAGCTCTTCATGCTAATCAAACTTGGACTCTTGTTCCTCGACCCGCTAGCACCAACACCATTGGTTCTAAATGGATTTATAGAATCAAATATAAATCTAATGGATCCATTTATCGCTACAAAGCACGTCTTGTGGCTCAAGGATTCACTCAAATACCGGGTCTAGACTTCTCTCACACCTTTAGTTCGGTCGTTAAGTCTTCCACTATTCGGGTTGTTCTTAGCCTCGCCACTATTAACAAATGGTCCCTTCGGCAATTAGATGTCAATAACGCCTTTCTCAATGGCCATCTCACCGAAACCATTTTCATGGAACAACCGCCGGGGTTTGAAGACTCAAACCGACCCAACTATGTGTGTAAACTCAATCATGCTCTTTATGGTTTAAAACAAGCACCACGTGCTTGGTTTCAGCGCTTAAGCTCCTTTCTTCTCAATCATGACTTTCGCAACAGTCGAGCCGACACATCTTTGTTCGTTTACAACCACCAAGGTATCTTAATTTATATTCTTGTTTATGTTGACGACATCATTATCACCGGGAATAATAACCATTTCATCAACAACTTCACATCATGTTTAAACAAAGAATTTAAAATTAAGGACCTTGGCCCCCTAAATTTCTTTCTCGGACTCGAAGTTCATCACACAAAAACGGGTCTATTTCTAAACCAATCTAAATACGCTCATGACATCCTCACCCGAGCCGGTTTACTTGACTCCAAACCGGTTGCCACTCCTCTAACAACCAAAGATGTTTTCACCTCCCAAGGCCAACCGTTTCATGATCCCACTCTTTATCGCTCCCTTGTAGGTGCTCTTCAATATCTGACTATCACTCGTCCTGATCTCTCCTATGCCGTCAACCAAGCTAGCCAATTCCTTCAAAATCCCACAACCAATCATTTCCAGCTAGTAAAAAGGATTCTTCGTTATGTTAAGGGCACTTTAGCACATGGTTTAACATTTGATCGTCCACCTAACACTACTTTATTAGGTTTTTCAGATGCAGATTGGGCATGATGTATCGACACAAGAAGATCCACATACGGCAATTGTATCTATTTAGGAGGGAACTTAGTCTCTTGGAGCGCTAAAAAGCAACCAACGGTGTCAAGATCCAGTTGTGAGTCAGAATATCGAGCCATGGCAAACACGGCAGCAGAAATTATTTGGTTAACTAACCTTCTTCGGGAACTTCATGCTCTTCCACCAAGTCGACCGACACTATTATGTGACAACAAGAGTGCCTTATTCTTAAGTCAAAATCCTATATCACACAAAAGAGCCAAGCATATTGACATCGATTATCATTTCGTTCGTGAATTGGTAACCGCCAGGAAGCTTCACACTAAATTCATCTCAACAGATAAACAAGTCGCAGACATTTTCACCAAGAGTTTACCAAAACCGTTATTTGAAAAATTCCGAACAATGCTTCGTCTTGGACCACCACCAACTTGCATTTACGAGGGGTATTAGGAAATAACATAACTCTTGGAGCCATATCCTCATACACCATAACTCTTGGAGCAATATCCTCCCATACCATTAATTCTTTTAAATGTAATTATGTAGTCAATTGTATCCATGTATAGAGGAGTAATTCTCTCCTCATTAGTTGCCTTCATTTTTGTATTTAAAGGCTTGTAAAGAATGAAATAATCAAGTTGAACCATTGTGATTTCATAGTACTTTAAATGCATAAAAACCTCTTATATCATTCAATTCAAAATATTAGATTGTTATTAAAGTAAAATAGTTTTGTAATCATACATGTCACACTAATTACTTATAACGAAAAAGAAAACAAAAATTTGGAAAAAAAGTATTGTTTTAGGCTTTTAGCACACCCAACCAAGTGTTAAGTGTTGTTATAACAACAATAATATATGCACCTTAAACCATCATCTACCATATTACAACTTCTAAGGATAAAAGCATACTGGTAACCATGGATTAAGCCGAACGGCTTTCCCATACACTACTGGTACAGAGTGTTTTTTGCACCTGAGTGTTTTTGAGGCGCTAAAGTCGTGTGTTTTTACTACCATGTAGTTAACTACATTAGATGACCTAATTTTATGCCCTTGTCTTTCTTAAATAATGAACATATCATTTTCTAATCTTAAAGGACAAGTTCTTTAAAAGTCTATGAACTATCACTAAAAGAACTATACTAAGAAATATAAGATATGGCATAAAGACATGGTTGTAAAACAAGGTTTCCAAGGCCTAGTACTCCCCGAGTAGTCGTTACAAGGTAGGCTGTCGAGGCGACTTTCTCTAACTCCGCCTAATTACTCGGAATCGATCAAACGCGGTCAGCCTCGGCCAAAATCAGATCTAGTAGGTCAATATGGGTCGAGTTTGACTTAAAAAATAATAAAACATAATTTATATGACCATCATATTAAATAATGAATATCATTTTTACATATTTTGTTATAAATATTAGTAAATATATGCTATTAGACTTATATTTAAGGGTAAATTACTTTTTGAGTCCCTGTGTTTTATGGGGTTTAACCACTTGAGTCCAAAAGCAAAAATTTTAACGACCTGAGTACCTATAAGCATTTTCTTTAACCATTTGAGTCCAAATTTCTAACACTGTTAAAATTTTTTTGTTAAGTATTGTTAAATGACCAAAATACCCTTATAATTAAAAAATAAATTATTATTAGAATTTTCTCTCTCTCTTGTATATCTCCCCCTGCCCTTATCTCTTTCTCTCTCTAAAGATTAACACCCTTCATCTCTCTCATCTTACTTTCTTTTTTAGGTTTCTGTCTGAAGCTTCATTTTGAAGGCTTGCATCTGATTTGTCAGTTATGGCTCCAATTTTACTTGTCCAACACCAGTTTGAATGGCAGACGAATTTTGAGGCGGGGCATTTGCGTGATGGAGGAGGGAATTTCCAAGCATGTTGATGTGTGGTGAGCCTTGACCACCCAATAAAGAAGAAGAAGCTAAGTTTGAGTGTGCCCCTGGAGGTACCATCTTCCATTCTTCTGTCCAAATCACCTCCCCTCCTCTGCATAATAATAATAATTTAGGCAACAAACAACAACAAATATTCCTACCCATGAGAACCTGCAAATGATGATGATAATATGAACAATCCTCCCCCAACTCCAGAACACCATCAGGCGTCAGAGGATGATGAAAGTGAAGCTACTCCGGCTGTCGTGGCGGCGGAGGTGGTGGTGGTCGGCGTGGCGGCGGCGGCGGTGTGTAGGACGACCGTTGAGGAGGCTGTGGTGGTTTACGGTAGAAGGAACGGCGGCGAATAGTGGAATTGACGACATGATTTAGGGCTTTTTTATTTTTGAGCCAGAAGTTTGACCAATTTAAGGGTGAGGAGGGATTGTTAGAGTTTTGATTCTCAACTGAACACGAAGACATTTGGAATTTGATGCAGTTCACATTTGAATTGAAGATGAATTTGGTTGTTGATGAGGATACGTCCTTAGTCGGACCGAATCACCCTGAGGCATAGAGCCGAGCCACGATACACAAGGTCGGACCGATCCCCGAGCCACAAACGGAACGAACGAGTGTGGTGGCACGCCATAACAAACTGGGCCCCACAGGCATAACTGCCATGACAATTACTGGTCCGACCTTAACTAACTTGCCACATCAGCTCACCCAAAGACTATAAATACTCTACTCAAACCTCCAAAAACCAGTAACTGTTACTCTCTCACTCTAAACTCTCCTCTCTCTCTCCCTGACCTATTTCCTCCTTACAAATACTTATTCTCACGCCCGAGCTTGGTCACAGAGAGGCCCCCCTCCCTGTGATGAGGCTAACGGCGTGTTGTTTCCTTGTGATCTTGCAGGACTATTGCTTGATCATCTGAAGCTCTATTCTGACCAGGTCGTACTAACTGGTTCTTGAGTCTTCAGTGGCGCCATCCCCTCGAATTCACATAATCCGTTTCCTTGTTCTCATTCTTTTGAAGTCATGGCAGAATCAACGACATCAGTCTCCACCAGTACTTTCCCATCTTACAATGATATATGGGAAGGAAACACTAACTCCACAACTGCTTCAGCAGCAGTTGTCGCCTCAGCAGCTTCGATAGGATCTGCGTCGGTTCCTCCAGCTGCAAATCTTGTAGGCGGAAGTTCTGTCACCACGCTGTCTGTTACTGCCCCAGTTGTCACGCCATTACCTAGTTTCGACAACGTTTTCCTTTTGAGAAACGCCGATCTGTTGCGTCAGTTACAGCAGCAGCAACAGCGGGATGAGATGCTGCAAAGTCTCCGAGCAAACTTGTTTACCAATTCCTATCCAGGGGGAAACCCTGTCTCCGTCGGACCCTTCGTTTCCGGATCTCTGGGATCTGTGGGTTTAAACCCTCAAGACCAAGAGCTGCTCATGCCATACCATCCCACGTCTATGACTTCTCAATCGAAGTTTACGTTACGGATCGTCAATGCTCTACTCCCAGCTAAGCTGAAGATGCCTCCCACGTTAAAGTTTTACGATGGTACGTCCGATCCGGATGACCATATGTTTGCGTTTGCCGGAGCGGCTAAGGTCGAGCAGTGGCCTATGCCGGCTTGGTGCCTAATGTTCGCCCAAACTTTCACTGGATCGGCTAGGGTGTGGTTTGATGGGTTGCCAGAGGGGTCGATTGACCACTTTGAGGATTTCCGACGTATATTCTTGCAAAACTTTTGTCAGCAGCGTCGTTGCAAAAAAGACATTACTGAGGTACACCACATAAAGCGCCGCGACGGAGAATCCGTAGAAGATTTTATAGACCGTTTCAACCGAGAAAGCATGCAGATAAGCGGAGAAGTTGATCAGCTCCGAGTCTCGGGATTTTGTCACGGGGCACGGAACAATCAGTTGGTGGAAAAACTTCATGAAGATCTCCCAAAAACCATGGAGATACTCATGGAAAGAGCTTGAGCTTTTGTTCGAGGGAAGAGTGCTTGCGGCCAGCCGAGTGAAACAACTGCCAGGAATTCCAAAGCACGAACCACATCGTGGAGACGAAACGCATCACCACCAAAAGATAGAAACAATAACTGGAATAGAAGCCGTGGCCCGTATAAAAAATCCGATCTTCGGATAGGAAACGTGCGATTCAACAGTTTCTCCGAGTTAACAAAGTCGCCGAGCGAAATCCTCAGCACGGAGACTACTCGTTTCCCTACGCCGTCGAAGCAACGACCCACCTCGAATAAGCACTCCAAGAAATATTGTGAATATCACCGAGACAAGGGTCATACAACTGATGAATGTTGGGCTCTAAAGCAAGAAATCGAAAAGGCCGTTCGATCCGGTAAACTCTCACACCTTGTAAAAGAAGTAAAAGATGGAAAGAAGCCAGCAACAGCAGTTGATAATCCGAACACCGAGCCCGGAATCAATATGATCCGGTCAGCCGAACCAAGAGGGGTAAAGCGGTCGAACCAGCATATGGCGGCATGGATGCACCAACCAACATACTTCCCTCCGGTCGATCCCAATGATGCTCGGGACGGACCGATTACAATTTCAGCTGTTATCGCCGGACACCTGGTCCGAAGAATTTATGTGGACGGAGGAAGCGCCTTTGAGATCATGTATATCCAATGTTTCCAGCAGCTGAATCCCCAAACAAAAAGGAAGTTGATCAAAGTATCTACCCCTCTGATAAGTTTCTCAGGAGAGGTAGTCCGTCCGATAGGACATATTACTCTCCCGACCACATTCAAAGACGGTAACAAGAGTAGAACAGTACCGCTAACTTTCTTGGTTGTTCGAACTCATTCTTCACACAACATAATACTTGGGTGACCCGGATTGCGAGCTCTCGGAGCAATCAGTTCTACAATACACGGTGCCATTAAATTTCCCACCGAAGCGGGCGTCGCCACCATACTGTCAGAATCAAATTCATTTGTCGCCGAAGTAAGACATGCAGCAGAAACAAGCTCCAAAAAGTCCGAAGTACCTACCGAACTTTGGGCAATTAATCCGGATTTTCCCGAACAGCAAGTAGCTATTGGCGCTCAGCTTCCAAAACGAACAAAGCAGCTCCTGTGGGAATTGCTAAGCAACTCGATAGATGTTTTTGCATGGAAACACTCTGATATGCAAGGAGTTCCCAGATCTATGGCACAACATCACCTAAACGTAAAAGAATCAATCAAACCAATAGCACAAAGGAAAAGGCACATGGCGCCGGATCGGGCAAAAGCCATAGCTAAAGACGTTAAGAGTCTTCTAGACGCTGGGATCATCCGGGAGGTTCGGTATCAAACATGGGTGTCAAATCCCGTCTTGGTCCGAAAGAAAGATAATTCGTGGAGAATGTGCATTGATTTCACCGATATAAATGATGCGTGCCCCAAAGACTGTTTCCCACTACCGGAGATTGATGAGAAGATTGATTCTGTCGCCACGTTCAGGTTAAAATGTTTTTTGGATGCCTACAAGGGATATCATCAGATACAAATGGCGGTCGAAGATGAGGATAAGACAGCTTTTGTCACCAACGAAGGAGTATATTGTTTTACCAAGATGCCATTCGGTTTGAAAAACGCCGGTGCTACCTACCAGCGTCTAACGAACAAAGCTTTCAAAGACCAGATCGAACGGAATTTAGAGGTGTACATCGACGATATAGTGATCAAGAGTCACGATGAAGCTACCATGTTGAAAGACATACTTGAAACCTTTACCCGGCTCTGAAGCATCAACATGAAGTTGAACCCCAAAAAATGTACGTTCGGAGTGGAAGAAGGAAAGTTCCTAGGGGTAATGGTCGGATCAAAAGGCCTACGGGCTAACCCGGACAAAATCGATGTTGTTCTTACAATGAAAGCTCCGACGACGGTTAAAGGAATTCAATCCTTAAACGGCCGATTAGCTGCTCTCCATTGGTTCTTATCAAAAGCAGCAGACAGAGACCTCCCGTTCATGGACGTGCTCAGAAAAAGCTTTAAATCGGAGTTCAAATGGACGGAGGAAGCCGCACGAGCTTTCGAAGAGCTCAAAACCTGCCTCGGCACTTTACCAATGCTCACTGTACCAGAAAAAGATGAAGTACTGACCGTTTACCTGGCCGCGTCACATGGAGCCATTAGTGCTGTATTAGTTGCTCACCGAACCGGGGCGCAAATCCCGATTTATTATGTGAGCCGAACGTTAAAAGATTATGAAACGAGGTACTCAAGCTTGGAGAAATTAGCTCTGGCATTAGTCCATGCCTCAAGAAGACTTCGCCGATACTTCCAAGCTCACCCAATCGAGGTGCGAACGGATCAAAGAATCCAACATGTCCTCCGACGACCCGAAGTTTCAGGACGCATGGCGAAGTGGGCAATTGAGCTCGGAGCATTCAATATTATTTTCAGAACCAAAGGTCCACTAAAAGGACAGGTAGTAGCTGACTTTTTGGTTGGAACGCCAGAAGAAAAGGTAGTTAAAGAAGCCGAGAAAGCTCCAGTCAAACCATGGACCCTGTACACGGACGGAGCTTCAAGCTCCGAAGGGTCAGGGGCAGGTTTAATTCTCACCGATCCAGAGGGCACAGATATGACGTACGCGCTCTGATTAGAATTCAAGAGCTCCAATAATGAAGCCGAGTACAAGGCTTTACTAGCAGGTCTACGATTGGCGGAAAAGGTCGGTGCAAGAGACGTCATAGCCCATGTAGACTCGTTGCTCGTAGCGAATCAGGTGAACGGAGTGTACGAAGCAAGGGAAGCTAACATGATCGGGTATCTCGAACAGGTAAAGCAAGTTATGGCGTTGTTTGATTCTTGTAAAGTGGAGCACGTCACTCGTAGCAAAAACAAGAAGGCCGATGCACTGAGCAAATTAGCATCCGTGTCGTTTAGTCACCTAGCAAAAGAAGTAAGAGTAGAAGTATTGACTGCACCATCGATTTCTGCTCCTCACGTTATGCAAGTAGAAGCTCCGGCACAGACATGGATGACGCCCCTAATTAATTACTTGGTACACGATGTTTTGCCAGTCGATAAGGCCGAAGCAAGGAAAATCCAGATCAATTCTCTGCAGTATCAGATGCAGGAAGGAGGCTTATACCGAAAGACTTTTCTCGGACCTCTGTTAAAGTGCCTGGACCCGGAGCAAGCCAGTTATATCATCAGGGAAATACACTATGGCATCTGCGGCATCCATGCCGGACCAAAGATGATAGTAACGAAGGTAAAAAATGCAGGGTATTACTGGCCCGGAATGCATGAAAGTGCGGTAAAAGAGCTCCAACAGTGTGATGAATGCCAAAGGCACGCACCAATCAGCCTCCGAGCCAAGAACGAAATGATACCGGTAACCGCAACATGGCCCTTCCAAAAGTGGGGCGTTGATATCGTCGGGCCTTTTCCAAGATCAAGCGGAAGCGCTCAATATCTGCTAATCGCGGTGGATTATTTCACCAAATGGGTGGAAGCCCGACCGTTTATAGTCATCTCCGGCTACAACGTGGCACGTTTCTTCTGGGAACAAATCGTATGCCGATTCGGTCTTCCGTTCTACATTATAAGCGACAATGCAAAACAGTTTGCAGAAAACTCATTTAAGCGCTGGTGCGAAAATCTGAAAATTAACCAAGTCTTTTCCTCGGTTGCCCACCCTTAGGGTAACGGGCAGGTCGAACAGATCAATCGACGAATCGTCGACGGGATAAAGAGGAGACTCGGTTACGAGGGAAAAGGCTGGGCGGACGAGTTGCCAAACGTTTTATGGGCACACCGAACACTGCACAAGACTAGCAACGGAGAAACACCGTTTAGTCTTACTTACGGTACCGAGGCAGTGATTCCCGCTGAGATCGGGCTCCCAAACCAGAGGTGCAAGAATTGGGAGGAAAATGAACATGAACTCCGGTCTAATCTTGATTTGTTAGAAGAACGCCGTAACATCGCGGCAATCAAGGAAGCCCGATACAAGAAGAAGATTGAGAAGTACTATAATGCCCGGGCTAAACTCTACAAATTCAAGGTCGGAGATTACGTGCTCCAAAACAACGATGCGAGCCGCGTCGAAGCTCGCGGCAAGCTAGCCCCTAAGTGGGAGGGACCGTACCGAATCAAAGAAGCTAGCGATAAGGGCTCGTATGTGTTGGAGAAGATTGATGGAACTCCTGTACCCCGGACATGGAACGGGGTGCACTTAAAGAAGTGCTTCATGTGAATAGCCTGCTACGGCTAGAAGAAGATCGCTATCTTGTGTTTTCTTTTATTTCCGATTTCCATATGTAATTCGGGAGGGTAATGCCCCGATAATTTCCCATTTTCTGTGTAACCGGGATGTTTTTTCCCCGGACCGATGACTAGCAAAGTAACGAATAAAGCGATCCGCACTTTTACAAGTATAAAAATAGCATATGTGTAAGTTCGAACGATTCCCTATATGTGCACAAACGGGCCTCGACCCATGCCTCGCGCCGATCGAGAAGGCTTAAATAGTTCTAAAAACATAAAAATCTATTAAGCAGGCGAAACACCCCCCATTCGGTGTGACCGCCAAATTGAGAAACAAATCTCTAGTGAACAGTAAAAGTTTGGACGCAAACTAAGTACTAAGTAGCTAAGGTTAAATAACTGATTTAACAAAAATCACAAAATCATGCATCACGTGTTACCAAAATATTTCAAACAAACATATTGTCAAATAGTAAGAAGTTTGTACGATTACAAAGAAAAACGTCAAATCTGAACTACATCATCATCCTCTCCAACAATAGGAAGTTTGCTCCTTTGTTGAATGACTGATAACGGCTTATCTATTAAATCAGCCACCTTGTCAAGCACGGAGATTTGAAGTTCATCGAAAGCCTTCACCGCAGCATCCAATGCGTCTTGAGCTCCCGCATCATAGCCCGGAACCTCTTCAGCAGAACGAACCGAATCATGCGCGGCCTTGAAACCTTGCTTTATTCCTTCATTCGCTCCTACCGCATTAACGCTGTTGACTAAATCAGCAACAACCTTCTCCAGCTCAGGGCTTTGTTAAACTAGCTTGACAACCCAAGCAACCCCCTCCGTCAGGAACCATTGTTTCATAAGCATTAGCTCCGACGTTTGGGTGTAGAGCTCAACCATCTCAGTGTCACAACGGGATAACATACCCTTTGCTTCGTCAATCAATGCGTTATGAGACTCGACGGTCCTATCACGAGCTCTCTCGAGTTCACCTTTTGCTGAGGAAAAAGTAAAATTCAGTAAGATAGAAAAAGTATACACACAAAGAATAATTCAAAAAACATACCAGTTATCAAGTGATGATAGTCGGCCAGGAGTTGATCGTATGATGTTTGCATCTCCTTTAATTCCGCCGCATGCCTCTCCTCCGAACTAACTTGTTTTCTCTCCAGAACAGCAAATTTTTCCTTAAGAGCTTCCAAATCCTGGAGAGTTTTGTCTCGAGCCTCATGAGCGGCCGCAGCCGAAGCCTGGGAGGATTTGTTGACTTCTTTTGCCTCCGACACCTGCCCCTTCAATCGATCAACCTGGGACCGAAGGGAAACTAGCTCTTGCTTCGCCTTTGATCGGACGTCAGTCTCGTTCTTCAAGTTAGCAATTTCACGTTTAAGCTTGTGACACGACGATTCCGACTCAACCCAACGCTTGTACGTCTCCACCACCAGAGAGTTCGACTGAGCTTGATTCAGCATCTAACATTCCCAAGCTCTGGTCCGCTCATCTTACGATAGTGAGAATGTTCGGCAGGGGTCCCTAGATGAAATAAAGATATCTTGGCTGTAAGAACATCCACAATCCTGTCTTTGTTTGCCAATGACCATTCCGGCACGTACTTCTCCAACGCATGAGCCGAATCCATCTCTTCAATACCACCCGAACCTAACTCCCGGGATAAGAACACAGCTTCAGTGTCATACCATAAAGGAGAAGAAGAGGCACTGTCCCCACCATCAACTGGCGAAGGGCTCGGCCTAGATACGTTAGAAGCAACCCTCGTAGTGAACTTACCCGAAGGAGAAGGTTCGACTTTCTTAAGATCAGACGTACGCAAGTCAGTAACGACCTTAACACCACCTCCGCCAAAGGACAATGGGCTTAACAGAGTTTTTAAATGATCCCGTGGGGTGCGACCCCCATGAAGATGAGCATCTAAATTCGCCAATACACCTCCGGCAGTGGAAAACTCGGTAACCTGGTCGTCGTCATCAAGTGTAATAGTTTTAAACACTGCCTTCTTCCTTTTCAATTGTTTGAGCTTCGGGTCATTTTTGGTCGAAGCAGCCCGCTTTCTTTTCAAACTAACTTGGGGCTCCCCTCCTTCATCTTCCTCATCGTCTTCGTCTTCATTCCGGCCATCACTCTTTTTTTCTCCACCGGCACGAGTCTCAGTTTCCCCAACGGAAAGATGAATCCCCTCGTCCTCAATCACAAATTTAGAGCCAGAACCTTTCGTCCCTGCCGAACCATCTTTTCGACCCCCAGCAACGTCAACCGTAGCTACCGCCTGAGTCGGATCAGCATGTAACACCTTCCCCACAGGGGCAAAACCAGAACCGCCTTGAGCTGCTAAATCAGCTTGAACCGCCGAACCACCTTGACCACCAGGAGCATCGGGCGCACGAATGTGATAAAGATTTTCATGTACAAGTTGTAGGTACGGGGGATCGCCTTTCGGAGTTTTGGTGGCTTGGATGTCTAGCTCCTTGGAGTCAAAGGATTTCAACCGTAATGCCTCCTTTAAACCCATAGCTGCACAAAAAGACAAACGATAAGTAATATCTATCACCGAACAGAAGTGCCGAACAAAACAAAATATATATAAATATATAAAACATAAAAATACAGGGAGCACCGCACAACTGACCCTCTTTGTTCCATCGGAGGGTAGGATACCAATCCGGTTCGGCCCACATCGTGCTGATCCGCCCCATGACGAGGATGTGTTCCGGATATTTCTGTATACGTCCGGCCTCCTTTATCAAGTCAGCATACAACTTCTTATTGTACTCAAAGTCTTTAGGAAGAGGAGGCGGGAGTTTCGACTTTTTTAGCCTCCATGTCATGAACTCCGGAATGCACCGATCGTCAACTAGGAAAAAATGATCTTTCCAATCTTTTATACTCGTAGTAATCCATGTGTAGCAGCAGGAGTTCTTGTCCCTGACTTCAAAAGTATACCAATTGCCGGACCGGTTCAACTTGTAAAAAGCCCGGAACACATCCAAATCCGGGTCGGACCCTAAACCACGACAAGCCAACTCGAAGTGGCACACCTTGGCAAGGCCAAAAGGGTTCACCTGAGTCAAGTGGACCTCATGAAACAACAAAACCCCGACCAAAAATTTCGTCAAAGGAAGAAGATAGTTACAGTAGTCGAAAAAACGGGTATAAATCCCTATCTTTCCCGGAACGAAGGGATAGATAGGCGTGTTCTTTTTCGGAAGAACAGGGTGTAGTGACGCGGGAATCGCGTAGCTTTCTATATACCAGTCTAAGCCCTTTTGGGTCAAGATATTAAAACAACCGGACAAGTTACTTTTATTCGCCATAATAAGAAAGGAGTTTACCAACCTGAATAAGCGAGTCGATTTCGCCAACAAAGAGGAAGAAGAAGAAAGGGAGAAAAAGAAGATGGAGTAAAAAAGTGAAAGTAAAAAGTCGTTGTTTCTCACCTCCTTTTATAGGTAAGGGGCACCGCCTCAAGGAAGTCCAATAAGAAAAGGCCACGTCATGACAGCTGACGTAAATCAAGCGTCGTGTCAAGAGGGAAAAGTTAAGGTTAACTGACGGTCACCAAGCCTAGGTCACCGCCAAAAATTTCAAACTTTGAAATCGATAAAAACCGCCAATAAAAACCGTGGGCCTAAAAATACTCCGACAAATAGTTCGAAGTTTTTGCTAAACAAACACCACGAACTAGGGGGACTTGATGAGGATACGTCGTTAGTCGGACCGAATCACCCTGAGGCATAGAGCCGAGCCACGATAGACAAGGTCGGACCGATCCCCGAGCCACAAACGGGACGAACGAGTGTGGTGGCACGCCATAACAAACTGGGCCCCACAGGCATAACTGCCATAAAAATGACTGGTCCAACCTTAACTAACTTGCCACATCAGCTCACCCAAAGACTATAAATACTCTACTCAAACCTCCAAAAACCGGTAACTGTTACTCTCTCACTCTAAACTCTCCTCTCTCTCTCCCTGATCTATTTCCTCCTCACAAATACTTATTCTCACGCCCGAGTTTGGTCACAGAGAGGCCCCCCTCCCTGTGACGAGGCTAACGGTGTGTTGTTTCCTTGTGATCTTGCAGGACTCTTGCTTGATCATCTGAAGCTCTATTCTGACCAGGTCGTACTAACTGGTTCTTGAGTATTCAGTTGTTAAAATTTGTGTTGAAGAGTTGAGCTGCTTTTTTGGTTATTGTTTTGAGGGTTTCTGAATGGAGGTGTAAGTGAGATAACATTTGTTATTTATTTTTCTACTTTTTTAAATTTAGGGGTATTTTAGTCTTTTCATTAGAAACTAACAGAATATTCAAGCGAAGTTAGAAATTTGGACTCAAATGGTTAAAGAAAATGCTTATGGGGACTCAGGTCGTTAAACTTTTTGCTTTTGGACTCAACTAGTTAAAACCCATAAAACATAGGGACTCAAAAAGTAATTTACCCTATATTTAATTTCCAAAAACTATTTTCTTTTTTATAATTTAACATGTCCAAGTACTCCCCGAGTACTCTCTGCCTATGTCGAGTACTCTCAACTCCCCTGTCAACTGACTAGGGAGCGCCTAGCGACTTTTGCAACCATGCATATAGATGTACCTCAATTTTAGCCCAATGTTCATACTTCATATGTAGAATATTGATCTCAGAAATGCACTTGCAGGTGGTGATTTCATTCAATACCATGTCCAATAAGCTCATCATCAGTGTATTAGGTTCCTGAAACAGTTGGGTAGATCATCTATCACCACAATGATGGTTCCCGAAACCGAAGGATTCAATATTTCGAAGAGACTGCCTTACCATGATTGAAATTTGAGTACATTGGGATGCTCCAATGAGTGAAGAAATTTCACCTACAGGTTATATTCTAAATAAAATATTTAATTTGAGAACAGAAAATAAAAAATAAAACAAGAACATCAACAACAGGCATTCTATTCTTAGTCAGTATCTTTATTAGATAAAGAAAAAATGGAACAAAGTATATGAACAAAGAAAGAAACTTACATCCTGCAGAAGAAACAAAGTATACGCACCAAGAAAGAAGCTTACTTTATAAATAAGCAAGAGATTTCTATGATCACCTCCTGATTGTTGTACCATGGCCGCCAAGCTGTCTCGATAAGAAGTTTAAAAGTGTTGATCGAGTGTACCTGGAAGAGTTTGGAACAACTCATATATAATGATATAGTAAATACATAAAATTAAATGTAGATATAGTGATATAGAAGGATAACGAAGAATTGTAGAGTTGGAATTAATCGTGATGTTCCGGGTTTTGTTCACGGGTCGCCCGTTAACAGATACGGGTTCGCGAAGGTTGCGGGTCAATAGTGCAAATGAATAGGGGTAAAAGAGTCAAAGTTGCATTTTAAGGTTAAAGTATTAAAGTGTCATGCGTGTGATTAATTAGAGCACATGCAAAATACAAAGTTGTGAACGTTGCATGACAGTCAAAGATGACCAAGTAAAATAGCTAGTTTGTTGGTGATTCATGGGATTGTGGACTAAGGTTTTTAGCATGTGTTTGTTTATTTGTTCTTATAAATAGGATAGAGTTTGCTTTCAATTGTACCCCTTTTTATTATTGAATAAACAGAAGCAGAGCAGTAAACATATTCGTGAGTTTTGAGTGTGAGTTTTGTGAGTATAAAGTTCTTGGGCCTGAACCAACATTATAATTATATAAAGATTGTTAAAGCACATGTACTTACTATTTTGCAATTAGCATCCAGAATAAGGAGCACAAAAAACATTTAAAAACGTGACTAGTCATCCGCCACATCAGAAAAACACTCATTCTTTTAAAAACACTCAAAACCCACTCAATAGGAATCTTAAAAACACCTAAAAACAATGTCACATCATCATCACCTTTATCTTAATACCCAACCCCACCCTTTGGCTTGGCCACACCACCTGACAACATTTTTCATTCTTCCACATTCTTCCGGTATATGGAAGCCAAAAACACAATGTAAAAATGACCCTTACAATAAGAAAAAATAGATGACTTGTAAAAATGAGAAAAAACAACTTTAAAAAATGAGCTATTGTGAATGCTGAGTTTCATAAAAACATGTATACCTTCATTCGACCATTTTAATGCTCATCAAAACCTAACTCTTAATTATAACTCAAAGTTCCATATTAAATTTGATTTCTTTTGACTATTAAAAAAACTCTAATCTTTCCTAATGGTTCATGTGCTAAGAAAGTAACCACAAAAATAATAAAACCCATGTAAAAATATAAATAATACTGCGTTACCTCTTGAAATTTAACCCAAGCTTAGCAGTGTCCAGCAGAACCAAGTACAAAAGCCACAAAATCTACAAATATAGAAACCAAATGATACAAAACGAAAACAGGTAGCATAAAAGAACATAGAAAAACACAAATGTGAAACAAATCTAAAAAACAATTAGCGCTAAAAAAACATACCCAAATTCCTGCAAAGCCAAAAACAACTCGGCAATTTATCTATCTGGCGTTCATTCGCTATCCAAGCGAACAAATTTATAGAAAAGGGAGGTGTATTAAAAGGTAGTGTTTTTTATTAGTTGTAAGTTATTGCAAATGTCATTAACGTACCATTGTCGCACTAAACCGAACCTATTCTGACCAAATAACATCGGTACCAGTATCGGTATTATTAGAACCATTACCAATATTCATTTTTATGGTTATTATCAATGCAAGACAAGTGTCGATATCTTTTAGGTATATTAAGACTATATTTTTGGTTTTCTCTTTTACTTGCTACACCGAGTATTTGTATCGTACTGTTACCGTAATAAACCTAATCGATAGCAACCAAATTCCTGTCGTAAACACACTGGGATTTTTAACATAAGAACAACTTTTACAAAATTTCTTAAAGGGAAATATATAAAACAAAATAATTATCATCCAAAGAATTAACTCAAACTTCTTTTTACATCAGATAAGCACAAAACCATATAATCTTTGATGGTGAGTATTCCTTCGGCCATTTCGATATTTGTTACCAATATATATTATGATCATGGGTTATTGAGTTAACTGCCATTTTCGTCCCTGTGGTTTGGTCACTTTGGCCATTTCAGTCCATTTTTCAAAAATGCGTCATTTTCGTCCCCCACGTTCTGGAAAGGTGCCATTTCAGTCCAAAAATCATAACCCAGTTAAGTCAGTTTGTAAATAAGGACTGATTGTGTAAATTTGTAACATAAAGGACTGATTGTGTAAATTTAAAAAATGGACTGAAATGGCAGTTAACACCACCACCACTAGCCTTGCCACCACCACCACTCCGCTGCCACCACCACCGCCACCACAGCCACCACCGCCACTCCACAGCCACCACAGCCACCCTGCCACCACCACCACCACTCCGCTGCCACCACCACCACCACCGCCACCACCGCCACCACAGCCACCACCGCCACCCTGCTCATTTCTGCAACTCGCCGGAGTTCGGAGTTCATCGGAGAAGACGACCGGAGAAGACGAAGACGTCCCCGTAACCCGCAAGCTTTTCGTTTCGGTATACCGTTCTCGTTCCTTTGTTTTGCTCGTAAGAAACTGATTCGTCTTCTCCAGTCGTCTTCTCCGAAAAGCTTTCTGGTTCACCCCTAAAATCATACACAACCCACCGAAATACGTACACGTTTCCACCCCACCATCATCACTCTCCAACTGACACATAAAATCCCGCTCGGTTTCCGGATCAAGCAAAGGTGCCATCGACTTAAAAGACTCATCCTGAGGCTCAAACCGACACTGATAAACCGGTCTCTTCACGTATATAATATCGGGTCTCATCCACGTTGCGCATTTCGTAATCAACGATCGAGATGATGGAGATGGGGTCAGATCTGATGCAGTAACAGGACAATTGTATTATATTGATCACATTACTAGGAGTACCACCTAGATAAAACCACTTCGCTGTTTTCCGTGTTCTGTTGGTTTCGATCAGGAAGCTAACTGGATTAGGAGCAGCTGTACAATAAATTGAGCAACTTATAATCAACTGAATTGTTAGAAGTCAAGTGATTTAAGCAATGATTCTTGAAAGGTCCAATGAATTGAGCAAACAGCTGCTATTATATTCATTAATTTTGTGAGTTAATGCTTTTCCTGTTTGATGAAAGGTCCAAGAAGTTGTCAATGGAAATTACGACATGAGTGTAATGGGAACTCTGATTAAGGTGTAATGGAAATTACGACATGAGCATCCGTGTGTCAGAAATCATATGGACTGCAGAGTCCAGGAGGAACACAGATGGTGAACCATAATTTAATCTCAACATGGTAACTCGCTAATAAAAAAAACCCATAAAAACGATGACAACATGCTATATGGTGGTGGTGGTGGCTGTGGCGGCGGCGGTGGTGGTGGTGGTGGCAGCGGAGTGGTGGTGGTGGTGGTAGGGTGGCTGTAGTGGCTGTGGAGTGGCGGTGGTGGCTGTGGTGGTGGTGGCAGCGGAGTGGTGGTGGTGGCAAGGCTAGTGGTGGTGGTGTTAACTGCCATTTCAGTCCATTTTTTAAATTTACACAATCAGTCCTTTATGTTACAAATTTACACAATCAGTCCTTATTTACAAACTGACTTAACTGGGTTATGATTTTTGGACTGAAATGGCACCTTTCCAGAACGTGGGGGACGAAAATGGCGCATTTTTGAAAAATGGACTGAAATGGCCAAAGTGACCAAACCACAGGGACGAAAATGGCAGTTAACTCTGGGTTATTACATATTATGGTAGTGTAATACTTTAACAATTTTTTTATGATATAATAAATAAAATTATTTGTACTTAATGTTAGAAAATCTAGTGACATCATAATAAACAAAATTATACTAAAAACTACACATATTATTTAAACCATACAATATATTTTTTAAATATTTAAAAACTTAGTATCAAAATAATCTTTATAAACATAAATTTGTTAAAGGTTAAATTTTGAAATATTTAAAAACATGAAATTTTGAAAACTTAAGTGTTAAAAACTAGAAAATCTGAAAACTCATCTGCCAAAAGCTAGCACTAAGGTCATTCACAACGCTTGGTTTAAAATTTGAAGTGACGAGCATTCCAGACCACTTATGCATAGGTGATATTGGGTTCGGCGTAATCAATAGGTGAATACAACAGGTCAACTATCGATGGATATTAATAACTATTTGTTGGGACCTTTGACCCAAGTGGGGGTGTTAAGCTAAGACCACAAGGAGTGGGCGTGAGAACACGACGTGGAAGCCCCTCCACGTCGGGCAAACTGGCCCACGGACAGCGTGGAGAGCGGCGTGTGGTTGGAGGCGGCAAGTTCTTCATTGAAGCGGTGAAGTTTTGTGGGACGGCGTGGCTCATTTTGGTTGGTTCGTGGCTTATACCCCCCCCCCCCCCCCCACCAGTTATTTAAAAAAGAATATCTACTTTTACAAAAAAAAAATAATAATAATTCATATAATTGTAACCCATTCTATTATTTTTACCACACAAAAACTCTCATTTTTTCTCTTCAAAGTGGCAACGATTCCATGGACCGAAGAAGAGGACATTGCGTTGTGTGAATCTTGCCTCACATCCCTTACCAATTATACGCCTCGTGATCCCTCAGGTCCGTTTTGAGGATGGATTTTCCAATAATTTTGTATTCAAAGGGGTGACCCAACCCAAACCGTGGATGCATTTTCTTCACGTTTCAGTACTATTCGTTTAAACGGTTCAAGATTTGAGATGCTTTTCAATGATGTGAAAACGACGGTCGTGAGCTCACAGAAGACGACGTGATTCAAGTGGCCCTCGTCGACTACATGCATACATACGACCATTACTTTAAACGTGTTTTGGTGTGGTAAATAACAAGATTTTTGTTTAATATGTTTAGGTTTAAGTTTAAGTTTAATTTTAATTATGTAATGTTTAATTTATAAGTTGAATTATGTGTATGTTGATGAATGCGTATGTTGATGAAATCCCTTTTGATGCATGTTAATAATACTAATTAAGAATAAAAAACCTGATTTGGCTCTTGTAAGTAGCAAACTCACCTGTTAATTGTTGATACGTCACATGCATATGAGATATGGACTTGTATGAGATTTGAGTAATTGCTATGTGATATACGGTGATCCTTGCGGCTAGTACACTCTGTGAAAATACGTGAGTCATGTGTATACGAAACTGATTTGTCATTGGTAACCACATTAGGATTTGGTTGATTAAGTTGGAGCAAGTAACGTTACATATCGAGCAATCAAAGGTGAGTTCACTTCTCTCAAAACAAGCATGCGTCCGGTGGGGACAATCAAACAGACAAACAAATAAACGGATTTTCATAAACCCACATCCTTGTAGGGGATGTGAGGCGGTTTTCATAAACCCACATCCTTGTAGGGGATGTGAGGCGGATTTTACAAGCCCATATCCTTGCAGGGGATATGAAACAGTTTTCAGTGAATGTTGATGTTGGATAATACACTCACTTTCTATCACTTAAGTCCCATCATACTACTGGAAGTGGTGCTAGTAGAAGGGCATTTAGGATTGGCGTAGGCGACGCCAGCCATAATAGCAACATGGTAGCTTGTATGTTTTTGGGAGCTAATCGCTTCGTATCTGTTATGTTTAACCCTGATGCCCCTTGAAGACAGACACGTTGTAGAAGTGGCTGATGGCGAGCCAATTGAAGTCTCACACGTTAACCTAAGGTGCAACTCAATCTGGTAGGTCACGAGTGCATTGACCTCCCCCCTGCTACTGTTAGAAGCTTTGGTGTAGTCGATAGTATGGACCGGATGTCCAAGCCTCAAGCAGAAACCTTCTGTAAGGAGGAAATCGCATGTATGTCTCTTCATGGTGGAGATTCACTCAATGTCAGCATCACTCTGATGGTGGGAGCCTAGAAGTGTTTCACCTACCCTGCTACCCTATCAGTGAATACCGGTGCACAGCCCGAAGAACCTCCAGGTTTTCCCCACATTGTCAGGAGGAATATCAGATGTGTACCACGCCAGAAGCAGTCCTGATTTCTGGCACCCCTTATCGTCTTGCGCCTGGAGGGTCGCAAGGGCTGTCCAATCGACTTCAGGAACTAATGGATGGGAGTTTTATCGATCTAGCTCCTCGTCTTGGGGAGCCCGAACTCTATTGTTGAAACGAAGGACAAGTCCTTTCGTACGTGTACAAACTACCACAAGGTGGCAATCATAGACCGTCACCCTCTATCTCGTATCGATGACCTGCTTGACCCGCTGCAATGATCAAGATTCTATTAGGAAACCGACTTAAGATCAGACTGACACCTGATGGAAGACCCAGGGGATGGCGTTACAGACACAGTACGGCCACTACGATTTTTCCTGTTCATGTTGTTTAAGTTATCCAACACACCAGCAGCCTTAGGGATCACATGAGTAGTATGTATCAACTTCATCTCGCAGGATTCGTCAACCGTGTTTATCTATGACGTTTTGAATCACTTCCAGGAGAAGGGAACACCATGATCGACACCTGTATTTCATCTTAGAGCTCCTAGGGGAGGAGCAACTCCATGCGAAGTCTACCTAAGTGCGACTTCAGGATTCGGGAAGTACACTTCCTTGGTCACGTAGTCAACGAAGTGGGAATACACGTGGATCTCGCTAGATACTATCGCAGATTCATCACGGGGTTTTCGAAGATTGCGCAACCTTAATCTCTATAGCACAACAGGGTGTTGTGTATTCGTGGGAGACAAAACTACGATGATTCTTGCGGCTAGTACACTCTGTTAATTGTTGATACGTGACATGCTATGAGATATGTACTTGTATGAGATTTGAGTAATTGCTATGTGATATACGGTGATTCTTGCGGCTAGTACACTCTGTGAAAATACGTGAGTCATGTGTATACGAAACTGATTTGTCATTGGTAACCACATTAGGATTTGGTTGATTAAGTTGGAATAAGTAACGTTACATACCGAGCAATCAAAGGTGAGTTCACTTCTCTCAAAACAAGCATGCGTCCGGTGGGGACAATCAAACAGACAAACAAATAAACAGATTTTCATAAACCCACATCCTTGTAGGGGATGTGAGGCGGTTTCCATAAACCCACATCCTTGTAGGGGATGTGAGGCGGATTTCACAAACCCATATCCTTGCAGGGGATATGAACAGTTTTCAGTAAATGTTGATGTTGGATAATACACTCACTTTCTATCACTTAAGTCCCATCATACTAACGGGTTAGTTGCTTGTAGGGCAACGGGGTTATTAGTTGATAGCGCTATTAGGTTTGGCACCCTCACGACGTACCTAGATAGGACGGGCGTGAACTAATAACTTTGAAATCATGACCAATGTTTGATAGAGCATTGGAGAAGGGCAAAAAGGGCCGTCTGCGGTATCGAGTTATTATCAACATAACATAAGTCAGTAATCGGTAACGAACGGTTTAACAAGTCAGTGAACTCACCAGCGTTGTCTGATACACTTTACTACATGCTTGCAGGCCTATAGGTACATGTCATTGGAACTTGCTATCGGGGATGCTGGAGTGGTCATGGGTCAAGTTACAAAGATTCACAAGACAAGTCTAATGGCTTTTATACACTTGAGTTATGAATTTATTAATTATTGTATTATGCTTCCGCTGATTAATAAATAATGTTTTGTAACGCGTTATTCTAATAAATGAAAGTTATTTGAATTGTTATTACGAGTTCAATGTGATTGGTGGCTAGATCCTGGTATGTCACACGCCTCGCGGGGGCTCTCGCATGTGGTATTTTGGGAGTGTGACAAATCATTTTTCAAAATTTGGGTCGATTAGACATTGACGATAAACCGGTATTAAAAGCTCTTATGTCCTTGGACGACCTCGGTATCTTACCATCACTACACTATGTCAACGATGGATGCACTTGCCCTAACGTGTTGTAGAGAGCAATAGTTTCATATCGTGTTTTATAAATTTAAAGCTTGATAAAAAGAGTAGAAAGTACTAAAAAATACACTAAAAATCCGTACACGCTCCGACACACGTCAAGTTTTTCACGCCGTTGCCGTGGACACAAGAATTTTAAGAAAGCTTAAAATCAACGGCCTAATTATTTTCTTTAGTTTTTCTGTTCAAATTTCTTTTTGTTTCACAAAAAAACCCAGTTACAATAGCTTAACACGGGGGCGTGCTACACTAACATGGGGTCGTGTCTTGATTACAGTAACTGAAAAATTTTCTACAGAAGGCTCACATGGGTCATGTTTCATTCAACACATGGTCGTGTTAAAAACGCCCAGTACCGAATTAAACACAGTCTGAGGCACAGGGTTGTGTTAATAGGGCACAGGGACGTGTAAACCTTCTGTATTCACAAAAAAAATATTTTCGGAAGCCGTAATCTTCTGAGTACCATCCAAACAATGGATTATTACATGGGAGATTATGATTACTATGGTTATGATGATTATGAGGGACCATATTGTACCTTTTGCGGTGAATCTCACTCGGTACAAAATTGTTACCTCTTTCAACCATCAAAGGGATCCCAAAAGGATATTTGAAACTGAGGCTAAAAGGGTTGGCTAGGAAACAAATCCATGAGGGAGAAACGAAATCAGACTTCTGCTTTCGGCTATAGGCGTGAAAAATGGTTGATTCAGGGAATGAATCAGAGGATTGAATGCTAGCAATATCTAGGCCTGAAAACATGCAAACTTCCTCATCAGGATCCCTCAATAGGATTTGGGGAGTGAAATCACCAATGGCGGTAGGGGTTTGAGACGATGATGATCTTGTACGTTTGGCTGCCATGGCAGCAATGATATGTGTGTTCATAAGCAGAAGAAAAATAAAATAAAAAGTTCAAAGAAAGATAAGAAGGATACATTGTTTCTTTGAAAGATGAGAGGATATAAATCGATACCAGATAATAAATGAGACATTATACATGAAAATTCAAATTGAAACGATATTGTTTAGTGCCTAGGAAGTCGCACCGCATCCATTCCTTTTGCGCATGCCTAAAAACACTCAAGTTAGTTTGAAAAAATAGAGCAACTAGGATATAGATATGCCAGCTGTCCTATTTTTGGGGACAATTGTTATGGGAGAATATTTCGACTAATATTCTAAACTAGGGCTCTAAACGAGCCGAGTCGAGCCGAGCTAGATCCAGTTCGAGCTCGGCTCGAAGTCGGTTCGAGCTGGCTCGGCTCGAGCTCGAATTTCAAATCGAGCTGAGATTTGAGGCTCGAGCTCGACTCGATTAGAATTCGAGCTAGCTCAGCTCGGCTCGATCTAGCTCGAACTAACAAAGAACCGCAAAATTTACTACTTAAAAAACCCTTAAAAATGAATTTTTTCATAAACCAAGGGCCATCATTACCATTTAATTTAACCATATGGCTAAATATGCAAGTATAAATAGTTAATTCACTTTGTACTTGTCTTTACCTTCTTTTATAGGGGAGATACTTCCTTAGTTTTTCTTTTCTAAGCGATGTGGGACAAAAAAATGAAGGATGTAAACCTTATCGAGCCAGCTCACGAGCTCACGAGCCCAACTAGGCCAAGCTCGTTTACAACCGAGCCAGTTTCGGAGCTTTTTTCGAGCTTTTTTTGAGCGAGTTTCGAGCGAGCTGCGAGCCACAAGTTTTTTGAACACCCCTATTCTGAACAGTATTACACCATCCGAGGTATGTGACTGGTTAGGTATTCTGGACCTAACTCTTATTTTTCGAATTAATTTGTTTGTTGCGTGTGTTATTTATAAAATGCAAATCAATTCGTAATAGACCAATTCCTGGCATAAATACCGCATACTTAGTTGGAAAGACTAACCGTTGGAGTGAAAGACTTGAGGTCCAACGTTTGAAAAGGCACATACCATGGCATCCACAGAATATCAGACTAGTAGTTCGGTTTATTATCATATAAATAAGAGGCCATTTGATCGATTAGAACACTTACTGGCCCCTTACTTACATACTTGCATTCGCTAACAGGTTCCTTTTGCAGATTATACACCACATTACACACCAACACTTGCACTTTAGCAATCATTGTACCATCGATCACATTGGTTCTCGATTTGTATTTCTTTTCTCATCTTAATAATATTTACTATGGTATAAGACTTTTATAGTCGTCTCACGAGATTTTGTTCCGGCGATCTACACTTATCAAGGCCTTTCCTCGCTAAAATCTCCTGTGCCGGTGATTTCACCAAAAATACTTAGCATCTTTGCCCAACGATTCAGTTCTACATTATTAAACAATATTCTCAATACAAAACAATTTAGCACACTACCACACTTAACGAATTTGATCAACTAACTTCTTAGGTAATTTTTGACCAAAACACAAATATTAAATGAAATAAAATGAAGCATTCTTTTTAGTTGAAATTTCTTCTTTTTTCTTCTTACAAAGAATTTCTTCTCATTTAAACCTTCCATTATATATATATATATATATATATATATGTGGGTTTGTGTTCTTTGATGTGAGAGCTTCAGTATGAACCAAACCACATCTAAAATGGAGTTCGGATGAATGAGTTTTCAATGCTCAAAAGTTGGTGTTTGAAATTAATAAAGCTAGGAAAATTCTACTAAGTTTAGAAAATGATAAAGTACGTGGAACTTCTCTCGTGTATGAGGAGAGACAAAACTTGAGGTGCTATATAAGAAGGAGTTATCCTTCCTTAATGTTCCATGAAAGAACACACTAGCGAAGTTGTGAAGGGTTCCAAGCACTCAGACACATGCACGTGGTGTGGCCGAATGAGCACAATGAAGCGCACTTTGCACATCACATCAACGAAAGCACCTTTGTATTTTTAACTGTGTGTGCGTGTTCTAGGACGCTAGTGGTGTTGGCTAGGTGGCAGGTCCACGTGTATGCGGATGACGTGGCGTGGCATGAGGGAAGGGTTTAGATGGCACATGACCAAGTGGTACCCTGGTCTACGGGATAGCATTTGGATGGTGCAAGTGACCATCAACGCATGGATGTCGTGTGCATGGTGTAGCAAAAGGGATATATATGACGCGCATGTGTGGCGTATTGTCGTGTCATCATTTATACATGTTTTATTTACATATTTACCCCCCATTTTCTGTACTTTTGAGGCTTTATCATGGGAAACGCTACCTAAATTATTCCTTTTTGATAATTGCAAGTTTTTAGGCTTCTAAAATGAAAAGAAGCGAAAACGATAAAAAAACGGAAGAAAAACATCAAATTGCAGAACCTCAACCAGCCTTATACAAAAAAAAAAAAAAAAAAAAAAAAAAAAAAAAAAAAAAAACCAAAGCTAAAGAGGTGGAACAAAAAAAAAACAATTAGTTGTGTGCTAAATAGTATGTTTGTTAGAAAATGATTAGGTGAATTGTTTACATTGTAAACAATTAGGCTTAATGTTTAAAGGCCTTAATATTTAGCCATCATGATTAATACCCTAACTATTTGTATTATTTCAAAAGCTTAATTGTAAGATCTTTCTAGTGTGTATGTGAGATAATATGTTGGTTAGAGAGGAAATCACAAGAGGTAATCTCCTTAAGTTTGATGCAAACTCTTTTGGTATGAACTGAATCTTTGTTGACTCGTTCGTGTTTATCTACCAGATATATCTTATATCAAATTCAATTAAATCGATCAGAATCATGAACTATCAATTGGTATCAGAGCAAGTTCGGATCTAATACACCTCAACAGTGTTATTAGATCACCATGCTCCAGAATTTGGTTGGATTTAGTGAAGTTTTGAATAAAATTGAAAATTTGTGGATTTTGAGATGTTACGAACTAATTTTGAATTCAATTGGATCCAAAATGTATTTGTTTATTGAAATTGAATGTAGGGTTGTCAGATTTGAGATTTCGAGTGGTTTGATCCTTTCGGTGTCAAAATTCTTTATGTTTTGATTGATTTCTTGATTTTGATATCCGTTTTCTGTTCACTGTTCATTGCCAAAACAATGAACGCAGTTGATTAGTTTCAGTGCAGATACTAATCGTTTAACACTTGGTTTGCGATTGTATCTAATCGTTTAGATCTTAGTTAGCGAATGTGTATTTCGTTTAGAGTTCAGGTAGCAATTGGGTATGTTTGTTCTTATTACTAGTAGCGATTGAAGGTTCTTGTTTGACTCTCTTAGCGATAAGTGGTTCGATTGACTTATCATTTGATTTTATTAGTTCAGATGTTCAAACCATTTGGTTTGGGTATTACATCTGTCTAATCGAGTGTGCTGTTCATTTGTGTTGGGTTATATAAGATTTGCTGACAATGAAAGTCAAAGCGGAAGGGAACCATATTCTCTACCTGATGGAATAAGGTTAATGTTCAACTTAATGTACCAAAAGTCCCCCTTTGAAAGTTTCTTAAACCACCAACCAAAACTGCTGAAACAAGAACTACGGGGTCAATCTATTGGAATACAAAGTACAAGTGCTGGATTAATAAAGTGTTGGTCAACGTCAGAGTCAACAAGTTAAAGTTAAAGATCAGAGATCAATCAACATGTCAACTTAGAAGACCAAGAGTACTGGATTTCAAAAGTGTTGGAATCCTTCTAGCACTTTTGGAATCTCAGTTGTTTTCTTTGTATTTTCAGCAGTTTCAATGTAACAGTAGTTTTTCCAATTATCCAACAGTTTTGCAAACTGCTGGCACTTAGATCTGTTGGGATTGAACCCTGCCAAAGGAACAGATAATGAAAGCCAAAACTGGATCAGAGCAGTGGATCCAGAATAAGCAGATGTTTGGTTGCAAGTCTCTCCCCTTGGAAGTGGTTTCAACATCTGCTGACCTCCTATCTGCTGATTTTACAAACTGCTGACCTACAACTGCTGATCAAGTCAAAGTCTGATTGAAGAACTAAAGCTCTGCTGCTCAATCTACTGCCATGGTTCAAGCACTGCTGATCATGACAAGCACTGCTGGGTTCACAACAGTGGATGGATGCAGCAGCAGTTTATGTGTGTTTTATGTATTAAAATGTAATATCAATAGTTAGTATAGCAGTGTTTGTATAGATCAGAGGTTAGAGTTTGTTAGGAGTTTAGATGTCACTTTCATGGTGACGTCAGCTTAGATGCTTAGTGGTTTGCAAGTGCCTATAAATAGAATAGTACTCTGTACTGTTCCGTTTAGCTCTTTTCACCATCTTCTTCCTGCACGAACAAACACTGAGCTTGGGCTGAGGGGGAGTTTGCGAATCATACATGCATTGTAATCAGAGTTTAAAAATAAATTTAATCATTTGATTCTGTGTTGAAAATGTACGATTGAAAGCATTTCTTCAGCTTGATTGTGAAAAGTTTGCTTCCATTTAAATTCCGCTGCACTACTCTTTCATTGTTCATCTAAATTCAAACACAAATCACAATCAATCCAAACTCAAATCCTAACAATTGGTATCAGACCTTGGACAGTCAAATTTGATTTAACAATCATTTTGACGTAAATAGTTCAGCTCGAAATCATTGATAATGATAGTTTGTTCGTTGTGTTAAAAAACAGAGCAAGGTTTAATCATCGATAAAGTTGATTAATCAGTGCCTGTAAAACAACCAGGATGTCGTCACAGTCTCAAGATGATAAGAATAACATTGGCTCGCTTTTTAAACCTCCTATGCTTAAAAGAAATGAATACAACATCTGGGAGAGAAGGATGTGTCACATCCTTGCTCAACAGAACACTGGATGTTAGAGGTCTGTTGTTTTCGGTCCTCATGTTCCTATGGTGCCAAGTGCTGAGGACACCAAAAAGTTCGTTCCTAAACCAACTGAAAATTAGACTGAATCTGATTTTCAGAAGTTCGAACTGGATGCCAAAACATTTAGCATCATAGCTTCTGCATTGCCCAATGAAATCTATGCTGGGCTGTTACACTGTAACAGTGCCAAGGAATTATGGGATGCATTGAAGGAACAATTTGGGGGGGCAGAAGAGGTTATCGAAAACAACAGGGAAATTCTGAATCAGCAGTATGAAACATTTTGTCACATCAAAGGGGAATCACTAACCCAACAATTTGAACGTTTCAGTTGTCTCATCAGTGAACTAAGGCTTGTTAAGGTTACATTTCCAAATGCAACCCATAATAGCAGGTTCCTTAGATCACTAACAGAAAAATGGGACACAATTGCTTTTGTCACCAGAAATTCAGCTGAGTTCAAAGATCTGACCCTGACCCAATTCCATGGTAGACTCCTGACCTATGAAAGGGAGTTAAACCAGAAAAGGAAGTTGCAAGAGTCTGGTAAAGTTGCTGATGACTATTCATTTGGCAGCACAGCTCTATTTGGTCAGGAAGAATCTGGTAGCAGCAGTAAGGATCAGAGTTATGATCACTTTATTGACATAACTGCTGGGGGTAATTTTAACAACTCTGATTCTCACTCTGCAAATTATGCTTTCACTGCAAATACTGAAAACCAGATGTCAGACAATTTGTGCTTTGAGCTGAATGATTTGCAACATTTTGATCTCACTGACTTAGAAGAGATGGACATCTTGCATCAATTGGCTTTGCTTAGTGTTAGAACAAGCAAATTCTACAAAATAACAGAGAGAAAATTCCCAAGACTTCATGGGAATTTAAGGGTGGGGTTGGATAAGTCAAAAATCAAGTGCTACAAGTGCAATAGGCTAGGTCACTTTGCTAGGGAATGTAGGAGTCAAACCACTGGTCCCATTGTTACTCACCCTGGCTCAAACCCTAGACCACAACAACAAAAGACTGTGCACTATACCCAATATGCCCCTGCAGCACATGTTAACACTGCTCATTATGCTGCAACCCCTGTGCCTGTGCATTATGTTCAAACCACTGTTCCACAAATTCAGTATGTCCAGGCCCCTGTTCCTCAAGCACAAGTGCAAACTGTTGCACCTCAACAAGCTGCTCCAACAGCGACACAACCAGATCAGCAAAGCTTTTTCACACAAGGTTTTGTTGATTGGAGCAACATGCCTGATGAACTTGGTGATGAAAATTTTGCACTCTATGCTTCTAATGATACTTTTGATGATGAATTTTGTTTGATGGAATTAGAGTCAATACCAGAAGGGGTTGAAACTGAAGGTGAACAGCTAAGTGCTGAAACAGTGGATGAAGTTGCTGAAGCAGTGGTTACTGCAGTTGCTGGTAAACTACTGCTGGGAGAAAATTCAGAAGTCCTGCTTGAACCACTGTCTGAACCCTGGTCCAAAGAAGACAAAAAGGAAGAAGAAAAGAAGAAAGCTGTTGAGGAAGAAGTTAGAGCTGATGAAGAAGGTGATCATCAATGTGACTGTGCCATGATGGCTGCTGCTAAGGTATCACCTCAAGTTCTTGAACAACTGTGTTCAGACAAATGTATTATTGCATTTGCTAACATCAAAGAGGTAAATGAAAACCTTAGGAATAAAATCTTATCTGATGAAGTCAAATTTGAAAAGTCATTAAAAGAACTTAGAAACAAAATGACTGAAAAAGATAAAGAGATCAGCAGTTTAAAAGAAGAGCAGAGCATAACCAAAACTCAACTCCAAACTATGGTAGAAAAATACCAAGTTTGCAAAAAGGAGTTGGAGTCTACCCAGATCACCTGTGAAAGATGGTGGAGTCTTGTAAAGGGTATGAGGTTATGCTTGCAAAACAGCTTGAAAGCAATGTTAAATTTGGTATTGGACATAGAAAATATGATGATCTTGAAAGCACTGCTGGAAAACAAGCTGGTTCAACTGAGATAATTCCAACCAACAAAAATGGCGAAGAGGTTAAAATAACTGACAAACTTGGTAACAAAATTACTCTAGAAAGACCTGTGGGATCCTCAACTTCTGAGGAAATTGAGAAATCCCAATTTAAACCCACATGGTCTGATGAGTGTGATATCCTGGAAAATTTCAAACCAATGAATTTCACAACCACTGATGGTGTAAAAGCTCCAAAAGCAAGAATCATTCCTATCAAAGATATCCCAACAGAGGTTCAAAACTCTGTTGCAAAGGAATCTGAGAAAAGGAAGAAAAGAGAAAAGATTAAAAACCTGTTTTGTGATTTTTGTGAAAAGAAGAATCATGTAACAAAAGACTGTTTTCATCTTAAAGCACATGATCTAAACAAAACAAATGTTATTGCTTCTGCTGAAAGATGCACCATCTGTGGTAAAAATAACCACAAGACTAAGGAATGTGTGTATCTCAAAAACTTTGATGAAAAGAAGAAAGAGTACACTGCAAAAACATTCTTAAGTTCATCAACATCATCTGTTAAGTTCACCAAGAAGCAACCACTGTTCGTCCCTGTCCAAACAGCTGTCACAAAACAGCTGAACCAAACATTTGTTCAAAGAGATGTTCAGGTGACTGATGCACCCCTTGCCAATCAATTCAAAAGAGGTAAGAGACAACCATCATACCATAGGATCCCACATGTTTATGAGACTTACAAAAAGCCCTCTAAACCCAAAGTGAACAAGTATCCTTTTGGTTATCAACAGATGATTGGTCAAGACCCCCAACAGTGGTTAGAGAAAAACATTCTCAAAAATGTTCAAACCCCTGAGCTAACCACTGTCCATGCATCTGTCATCAGCCAAGACATTGTTGAGACCCCATCCAAAGCCTTATTGGCTTTGGAAACCTTAAGGAACTAATCCTTTTACTTCATGTGCAGGGAGCTTCTGCATGCTTAGATAGTCTTTGGTATGTAGACAGTGGAGGCTTCAGGCACATGACAGGATGTAAAGCCCTACTCAAACATTTCAAAATCCATGGAGGGGGTGATATATCCTTTGGGAATAATAGTAAAGGAAAAGTTCTGGGGTTTGGTACAGTTCAGTCTGGAAATGTAAAATTTGAAAATGTCAATCTGATAGACAATCTGAAATTCAACCTCCTGAGTGTCTCACAAATGAGTGACAAGGGGTATGGGACATTCTTCACAAAGGAGTGTTGTAAGATTGTTGGACCAGAAATGGTTGAAAAGATTGAAGCAATAATAAAATCAGGAAAAGCAAAACTTGTTGCTTAAAGAAGTGGCAATGTTTATGTTGTTGATATGTCAAGAGAGTGTCCCAGAGCTGATGCCTGTCTGTTCTCAGCTGCCTCTAACAAAGAGACAGAGCTATGGTACAAAAGACTGGGACACACAAATCTCAAGACAATCAATGAAATTTCAAAAAATGGCTTAGTGAGAGGCTTACCACAAAAAAAAGTTTTCATGTCCTGAACAATGTGTTTCCTGTTTGAAAGGAAAACAGCATAAAAGCTCTTTTAAGCCCATTGAAGAGTCCAAAACAACCCAGTGTTTGCAAATGCTGCACATGGATTTGTTTGGCCCAGTGCAAGTAATGAGTCTCAAAAAGAAGAGATATTGCTTGGTTATTGTTGATGACTTCTCTAGGTTTACATGGACCTTCTTTTTACACTCAAAAGATGAGACTGCAGGCATTTTGCAAGACTTTGTGACAAAGGTTGAAAAGCAATTTGACCTTCCAGTAAAAGTCTTCAGGAGTGACAATGGCACAGAATTCAAAAATAAGGAGTTGGATGTCTTCTGTGTGAAGAAAGGGATTGTAAGGCAGTACAGCATCCCTAGAACACCAGAACAAAATGGGGTTGTTGAAAGAAAGAACAGAACATTGATTGAGGCTGCCAGAACCATGCTTTCAGATTCAGGTTTGCCATTAACTTTTTGGGCAGAGGCAGTAAACACTGCTTGCTATGTCCAAAACAGAGTTTTGATCAACCCTAGGCACAAAAAGACTGCTTATGAAATTCTGTATAAAATAAAGCCATTAATCTCATATTTCAAAGTTTTTGGTTGCCCATGTTTCATTCTAAACTTAAAAGATTCTATCTCAAAGTTTGCAGCCAAAATTGATATGGGATACCACCTGGGATACTCAACCACTGCTAAGGCCTACAAAGTGTTTAATACATGGACCAAAGCAGTGGAAAATACTTTGAATGTAAAGTTCAATGAACTTTCATCAATGAAAATCCCTGCAAATCCTGTAGAATTGTTTGATCTTGAAAAATTCACTTTTGAAAATACTGCTGTCAAGACTAACAGTGCAGGTCCATCAGAAGATTCATCACCAGACTATGGATATGAGATCATCATTCCTCAAAAGTCTGCTTCAATAGGGAGAGCATCAGTTGTTCAAAACAGTTGTCAAAGCTCAACCACTGCTACCTCAACAGTTGTTGACCAAAGTAGCCCTTTAACCACTGCTTCCACCTCATCAAACACTACTGACAAAAGTCCTCAAACAGTGGATCAAATTCAGCAGGTGTCCACACCATTACTCCCTATGCCACCACCTTTTGAAGCCACTGCTGGGTCATCAAAGTCATCGGCAGTGGTTAGCTCAGATGACACACATCTGCAGCCTTCACTACTCAATGCCATTGTCCCATACCATGGAGAGCTCATCTTCTTGAAATCTCATCCACCAGATCAAATCATTGGCAACATAATGAAGGGGTGCTCACAAGAAAGCAATCCCAAAACATTTGTCTTTTTGCTGGCTTTCTATCACTCCATCAGCCAGTCAAGTACCAAGAGGCACTGAAAGACAACAGCTGGGTAGAAGCAATGCAAGAGGAGCTCCAACAGTTTAGAAGACAACAAGTATGGGAGCTAGTTCCATTGCCAGAGGGTGTGAGTCCTATTGGCACAAAATGGGTCTTCAAAAATAAAACTAATGAAAGGGGTATTGTTGTCAAGAATAAATCCAGGCTTGTGGTTCAAGGTTTCAGACAAGAAGAAGGCATTGACTATGATGAAACATTTGCCCCTATAGCAAGACTTGAAGCTATCAGACTCTTTCTGGCCTTTGCTGTCAACCACAACATCAAGGTGTATCAAATGGATATTAAATGTGCATTCCTCTCTGGTAAGATTCAAGAGGAGGTTTATGTTTGTCAACCTCCAGGTTTTGAGGATCCATTTAATCCAGATCATGTCTACAAGCTAAATAAAGCTTTTTATGGCTTGAAACAAGCACCAAGGGCCGGGTATGAAACTCTATCCACCTTTTTACTTTCCATTGGTTTCACCAGAGGCAGGATTGATAAAACACTGTTTTTAAAATAGAGAGGGAAGGATTTGATGATTGTCCAGATTTATGTGGATGACATCATTTTTGGAAGCACATGTAATAAAATGTGTGAAGAGTTCAGGCAACTCATGACAGCTGAGTTTGAAATGAGTGCAATGGGTGAACTCCAGTGCTTTCTTGGTCTCCAAGTAAGGCAGCTGCAAAATGGTACTTTCATCCATCAAGGCAAATATGCCAAAGAACTTTTAAAAAAATTTGATATGGATGATTGTAAGCCACGTAGTACACCCATTGCAACCAATAAATTGGTCATGTCTGAAGAAAAGGATGATTTGGTTAATCAGACCTTATATAGAAGCATGATTGGGTCCTTATTGTACCTAACTGCATCTAGACCAGATATTATGTTTGCAACATGTGTCTGTGCAAGATCCCAATCAGCCCCTAGAAATTCAAACCTTATTGCTGTAAAAAGGATATTCAGATACCTCAAAGGTGCTCCCACACTTGGTATCTGGTATCCAGCTAATGGTAAAATTGAGCTTTCAGGTTTCTCAGATAGTGACTTTGCTGGATGTGATAAAACAAGGAAGTCCACTTCAGGAGGGTGCCAATTCCTAGGCAATTGCTTAGTGTCTTGGCAAAGCAAAAAGCAAGCAGCTGTTTCCACATCCACTGCTGAGGCAGAATATATAGCTGCTGCAAGCTGTACAGCCCAACTGCTCTGGCTTCAAAATCAGTTACTGGATTTTGGTATCACTGCCTTGAAGACACCCCTTATGTTGGACAGCCAGTCAGCAGAAAATATATTCAAAAATACAGTTTCCCATTCAACCACCAAACACATCGACATCAGACATCACTTTGTGAGGGATTGCTATGAAAAAGGTTTGATTTCTTTGCATCATGTTCCAACTAAGGATCAGCTGGCAGATGTGCTAACCAAAACATTAGACACATCCACCTTTGAAAGCTTGATCTCTAGGATTGGCATGCTAAACATGGAATAACAGGCAAAATCCTATTTTTCTATGAATAAAAGCATTAAAATGTTTTCAGAAAATCAAAAATCCATCCTTAAAAATAGCTAAAAATGAATTTTTCATTAAAATCCTAAAAGTCTGCCATAACCACTGATGGGTTCAAAAGTCTGTTCTACCTCAAAAGTTTGTCCACTGCTGAAAGTCATCCCCTGTTCTCATTTTCCTTTGATATGCACTGATGTTCAAAAACAGTGTTGTATCCACTACTGTGCTATCTACTGATAGTTAAAAGCATCCACTGTTCTCCATTACCGTTACAACTACTGTCTTCACCAGTTGTTTTCACAAAATGTACTGTTCAAAAGTACTGTCCTTCATTTCACCAGGGGATGGCATGCGGACAGTACATAGTGGTCAGACCTTTTGTAACCGTTGCCACGTCAGCATTCACTTTTCCTCCATAAAACCCCCCCTTCAAACCCCAAACAGGGTTTCACTGTCGAATTGAATTCCTAAAAATTCTCTTCTCAAAGCAGTTTCCATCTCATTCCATCCAATTTCTTCCCAATCTCATTTTCGATTCTCATCTTCAAAATGACAAAATCGAAATCATCTGCGAAATCTTCTAAAGGGGCCTCTCAAAAGGCTACCTCCACAGAAATCCCACACAAACCGTCTCATAATCTACTGGGTCTTCTCACAAAACCCGGCAACATCGATACATTTGATTCCATCCTCGATATGATCAACGCATCAAAGTACAAAACTTTGTTGACCGTTGATGCACCCATTTACCTGCAAACTCAGAGAGAGTTTTGGAAAAATTGTACCCTTGAAAAACAAGGTGAAAATGTCATAGCTATTAACTCTACTCTGCAAAAAAAGGCAGTTCAAATAACACCGCAATCCATATCTGAGGTCTTTCAGCTCGCTGATCAGGAAGGTAAAGATTTTTTCCCTAAAAACGAGTTAAAAATTGACTTCATTAAGAGAGGGTATGCAGACACAATGATGAAGAGGGATACCTTACAAAAAGGTTTCTTCCCTCCTGCAACAAGATTTTTATTCCATACCCTTCTCATGTGTGTTTCAAATAAAACCACCTCTTTTAATGAAATACCAATGAAAATTCCAAACTTTGGATATGCTATTTTACAAGAAGAAAATTTTAACTATTCCAAGGTAATTTTCAATGATTTGGTTAAAAATGTTGAAACAAAATCATTTTTACTGTTTCCAAGATTTTTAAGTTATTATTTTGAGAAAAAATTCAGTAAAGATGATATTGCGGTAATAAACCAAGGTGACTCTTTTCAGATAAACAGCTTAACTGCTGAAACATTTACAAGAATGTCAACACCTTGCAAAACACAAGCAGAGGTGCCTGAGCAGACTTTAGCAGCAAACACTGCTCTTCAGGCATCTGCTGCTAAGCCCACTGCTCAAGGTGATCAAGGTAGCGAAACAACTGCCTTGAAACCCACACCTACGATCACCAAAAAGCCAAAGAAAAAGAAAAATCAAAAACCCCCAAAACCTACCAAAAAGGCAACTCTGGAGGATGAGATACCAGAGCAACTGCCTGTGACAGCACAAAAGTCACAACAAACCACTGCTGCTTCTTCCTCACAGCAGTTGGTAAAAATATCTCAACCCATACCTAAAACTCCTCCTGTCTCTTCACAAAAAGAACAGGTTGTACAAATAGGTCACCACATCATGATGCTCTGGAAGCACTCGTTTCCATCATCCACAACCCAATCACATCCCCAATTCCACCTAATACCAAACTACTGTTGGATGCAATTGATCTGAACCTGGCACAAACCAGTCCTTCTCAATCACCTGTCCATGAGAATATACCTCAACAACAGACTGGGCCTGATGTATCAATCTTTGCTAACCCACCAACACAACCTGAGGAGGTTACACCCCTTGAGTTACAAGTAACTCTTGGTGGTAATCCAAGTGAAGCAGCCACTACAAGTGTTGAACCTACAGGTTTACACTTGGACAGTGGTTACATCAATAAGACTTCCTTGGAGGCAATTCCTTCCATTACACCTCTGTTATCTGCTAGTGAGTTTGTATTAACCACTGGTTCCATCAAAAGATTATCAAGTGTTGAAGGAAGAAGACCCCAGTACCAAGAAAAAGGGGCATCAGTTGTTGATGTTTGGAGTACACTCCCTACCTCAACATCTGATAAAACCACTACTAGTGGGAAATCAGATGATCCCATTAAATTGGGTGATGGTTTAAAGTACCAGGAATTGACGAAAAGAGTTGAAAAACTGGATACATCTGTTGTAGAAATCAAAGAAATGCTGCAACAGTTGTTAACAGTTCAAATGGTACCATCCACTGCTGTTCCACCTCAAGCACCTGCTCCACCATCAGCAGATGTTACAAATGAGCTCTGGAATCTTTTTCAACCATTTCTCCACCAACAACAACAGATGGCTGAGCAGCAGCATGAAAAACATGTTCAAGAGCTCAGAGAAGCAATGGAGTCCACACAAGCAGACATCAAGGCTCTAAAAACGCATCTGTTGGCAACCACTGGCACTGCTCCTCCAACAGTTCTGTTCATCGATGAAATCCCCTAAGATAATGCCAAAAAGGGGGAGAAAATGAAGGAGTGGATACAAAAAGGGATTGATAATGGGGTGTATCTTGAACCAGAAAAGGATGCAATGCTTAAAAAAATCCCCTTGCCAGATGGTAGCAAGAAGGTTGATGTTACCCAAAATGCACTTGATGATGGTGTCATAAGTGTAAAAAGGGATAGAGCGGCAAAGGATTTGTCAAGGTGGAATGAGGAGAAAAGAGCTTTCATAAAGCTGAATGTGCAGGGTTGTCCTGGTGAAAAGGATGATCAAAATCCTGTTCCAAAAAGAAATCTTACTAGAAAAGTAAGGAAACCCAAGTCCACACCATCCAGTCTTCCAAAGCATACTTCAAAACCACCATCTAAAAGCCACCAACATCAAACCTTCATCCAAACAATTGCTGGAACTCCTGTTGTATCAACATCTGCTGGTACCTCAGTTGTTACAACAACTGCTCTCACTTCAACACACACCACTACCACTGCCTTACCACCACCACAAACAACATCTCCACCATCCCTTCCTGCCATAAAGCAGAAGACAGCAGATGTTAAAACATCTGTTGTAATGATGACAGTAGTTGAAACACCAGTTGTTTCAACAACTGTTTGTCAGTCACAAACCACTGCCACTGTTCCATCCAAAACATCATCTGCCTCTCCTAAAATAAAAAGGAGAAGGGTTATCATACCAGATGATGATTCTCCATCACCACCACCAACAACTTCAAAATCCCAAGCACTTGTCACAATTCCAAAAACCATTCCTCTCTCTTCAGCTCAAATTTACAAGCCTTTACCTCCTGCAGGTGTCCAATTTCCTCTTGAACTCATAACAGTCAGAGAAGAAATTAAGTCCTTTTACTATGAGGATGACCCTGCTAAAAGGAGTTTGCCATCAGTTGAAGGATATCCAAGACCAAACAATATTGAAGAATATTTGAAAGTCAAAGCTAAACAAGCAGAGGATATCTAAAAAGAAATGCTCAAGGAAAATCTGATAGAGAAATTCAGCAGAATTACCAATTCTTGCTTACATAAGTTAGATCCTTAGAACAATTTGCAAAGAATGTATGTCAACAAATTTCAGAAAGAGCAGATGAAACTCTTAGAAAAGACTACATTGAAAGCATAATGGCAACCAAGAAATACAAGGGGGAGAAACACATGTACAAAAACTGGACCATTCCTGAGCTTGAAAGTGAAGCAGCCAGGATTCAAGAAAGGATCAAAAATAAGGTCAAGCAGACTCCGCCTGAAAAATTCAAACAGTTTGAAGCTGACAAAGCCTTAGAGTTGAAGAGAATGAAAGAGGAGCTGATAGTTGCTGAATATGGGTCAAAGAATTCTGTGTCAAAGTGGGGAGAAGCTAGGGTTAGGGCCACCTATAAAAGGTTGGAGGAACTTAGAAAGATCCGACAGTTCCACAAAAGCCTGACTACTCCAAAGCAGAGGTCTCAAAAAGACCACCAAAACTGCAAGTCAAAAGAACCACTGCTCCTACTGGTGCTGCCATCTACAAAAAAAGGAGTAAAAAACAGTTGGATGCTAAAACAACTCAAGAGTTAATTGCTGGTGATGACCTTGTGAGAGAAGGCATAAAATGAATGATTGAAGAAACTCTTGAGTTGGACTAATCTGCAAGTACTGCTCAGCCAGTCATGAATAGGCCAGCATCACCAAACACCTCGTCAAATAAAAATCTCCCAAGAAACCCATCAGGCTCAAAAGTACTAAAGTGGAAAATTGATAAACAGACTCACGTACTGACTGTGTTCAAGTCTGATGGCGAAGTGAAGAAACTAACAAGGGAACAAGCTCTTGGCCTGAGTCTTGAAGATTTGCAGGATCTCCTTGATCTTCCACTTAGCAGGGATGATGATGATGATGATACAGATGCCTTAACTTTTGAATTGCAACTCAAAGGGAAAATAAGGGAACTGTTGATGAGGCAATAAAGATCTACAATAATGAAGAGTTTTGGCATTATCTGTTCCAGGGGGAGATTGTTGGGATTGAACCCTGCCAAAGGAACAGATAATGAAAGCCAAAACTGGATCAGAGCAGTGGATCCAGAATAAGAAGATGTTTGGTTGCAAGTCTCTCCCCTTGGAAGTGGTTTCAACATCTGCTGACCTCCTATCTGCTGATTATACAAACTGCTGACCTACAACTGCTAATCAAGTCAAAGTCTGATTGAAGAACTAAAGCTCTGCTGCTCAATCTACTGCCATGGTTCAAGCACTGCTGATCATGACAAGTACTGCTGGGTTCACAGCAGTGGAAGGATGCAGCAGCAGTTTATGTGTGTTTTATGTATTAAAATGTAATATCAGTAGTTAGCATAGCAGTGTTTGTATAGATCAGAGGTTGGAGTTTGTTAGGAGGTTAGATGTCATTTTCATGGTGACGTCAGCTTAGATGCTCAGTGGTTTGCAAGTGCCTATAAATAGAACAGTACTCTGTACTGTTCTGTTTAGCTCTTTTCACCATCTTCTTCCTGCACGAACAAACACTGAGCTCGGGCTGAGGGGGAGTTTGCGAATCATACATGCATTGTAATCAGAGTTTAAAAATAAATTTAATCATTTGATTCTGTGTTGAAAATGTATGATTGAAAGCATTTCTTCTGCTTGATTGTGAAAAGTTTGCTTCCATTTAAATTCCGCTGCACTACTCTTTCATTGTTCATCTAAATTCAAACACAAATCACAATCAATCCAAACTCAGATCCTAACAAGATCATTTATGAGGTTGTTTAGGGTCGCTTTCATGGTGACGTCACCAGCTAGTTACACTTAATTGTCTTAAACGTTGATTCTGAAGATAAACTGAGCTCATATTGATAACTAATTGAAGTGATCATGGACTTGAGAAGATTTAGACCAATTAAAACATTCAATTATTTAGATACTCTATTTTCTGAGCAAACCTTAATAGAATTCAGAGAGATATCAATCACTCATGATCCTCATATTACCGGATCGGCAAAAAAGCCTCCGATACCCGTTATATGAAATGAGAGTTTTGTTACAAACCAAACCACGTCTAAAACCGAGCTAAAATAAATGAGATATCGATGCTCCAAAGTTGGTGTTTTGAAATGTCAAAGTTGCAAAAGTTCTACCAAGTGTAGAAAATGATAAAGTGAAACTTGTCCCACATAGGAGGTGAGACAAAACATGAGTATATAAGTAGGAGCTACTCTTCTTTATTATTCCATAGAAGCAAACACTAGTGAAGTCGCGAAGGGTGCTTTGTACCCTTAAGTCGCACACATGCGCATTTGGCATGAGCCAATGTGATGCTATGATGGCGCACTTTGCATCATCGCGAGCCGCCTTTGTATTTTGATTATGTGTGTGTGTGTGTGGTGCAACACAGAGGTGGTGTGGACTAGGTAGTGGGTCCACCCGTATGCAGATGATATCACATGGCGCGAGTGGGGGGTTTAGATGGCGCATGACCAGGTGGCACCTTTGTCTGCTTGGCGACTTCCGGATGGCACTAGTGATCATCAACGCGATAAGTTCTCCATATGGCACACCTATGTGGCGCGTGCATATGCTAGGCCTACGGATAACGTGGCATATGGTGCGCCTGCGCGGCGGATGCCAATAGTGTGGCGTGCGCGTGTGGGTTCGAGTCCTCTGGACAGGCGTGCATGTCAGGACGTGCACACGCAGCTGCTGCGGAAGCATAACATCTTCAAGTCTATAATATGAATCAGTCCAAGCCAGCAAACAATTGAAACTAAGAATTCAAAAACTGAATAAAGAGCTTTGAAGATGTTCAATCAATTTATTTTCTGATTTGAATTCTTTAACCTACTTTGACTCAAAAATCACAAAGACAAGCAAAATACATTGAAAATCATCAACACAAGCAAAGAGATCCAACAATCTTTCTAATCTTCTACTTCTTTTTCAAGGTACCGTTTGGGTTCTTGAGTCAATCCAGGCAATACCACTGGTCCGGTTGTTGTACCAAGAGAAACAAAACAATTTCTCTTAAGAGAGTCTGAATTTATTTTAAGAGACTTGTGTTTAACATGATTCTCAGCCCCAGGACTTTCTGTTTCTAATCCTCGATCATCTTATATTTTGGTTTAGTTCAATTGTAAAAATATTGGTGTTTGTCTGCTTTCTATTTTTATTTATTGTGTTGTGAATTGAGAAAACCTCATCTTATATTTTGGTTTAGTTCAATTGTAAAAGTATTGTTTGTCTGCTTTCTATTTTTTGTTGTATTGTGAATTGAGAAAAGTGTTTTATTTTATTTCGATACGAACGATCTCGGTTTAAAACATAATATTTGACATTGATACATGAGGTAAATATGAATTCATATATTATAGTGTCGATGATAATTATATCATATATACTGTATACAAATGGGCGAGTCATCTCATATGGCATCAACATCAACAACAACAATTCACCATCTTTGTATTGTAACCTTATTTCACTTGATTAATTGCATGGTACGTCATATTAGACCATTGCCCATCAATCCATTTTCTGGTAGCAAACTATTAATTTTGTACCATACGCTATTTATATATTGAGAATGATCACGTATAAATTAATGAATATATCTAAAAAACAAGATTAACAATCTTGAATTGTGAAAGAAACTTTATGATAACTTTACCTAAAAATTAGAAAAAAAAATATAAATCGAAAACATAATAAAACAAAAGATGTATACGATGTAATTTTAAAAATAGTACACACTACTGAGTATATATGTGTTTTTTTTATTCATGTTACTGATAGGAACAATTTTGAGGGGGATTTGTCGATTCCAAATTATTAGACAAATAGTTAATTTGAGGAGGAGGTTGGATTCATGACATAAGAATATTTGGTTTTTACCTCATATATCAATTTGGTAATCAAATCATTCACGTAGTGTATGTCTTTGTCAAAGGAAACAATCAACAAGTTGGATTGCTTTTATCCTACTTTGTAATGAGGTGAGGCCAGTAAATAAAAGTCAAAAAGTTATGAGCCGTCGGTTATTTTTATAATATATATAGGCTAAGGGATTGGTTGGTACCTCCTCCAATGATCAAAATCGTGAGAACTCCTATCCTCTTTGTGTTTGTATAGTTTGTTTTTATTTTGTTTTACCAAGATATGTATATATCAACTGAGAGATTAAAAAAATAAAGTAAATTGTGGTTTTAGTTCATGTGTTTTAATGCTCATTTGATATGGTTAATTACCAAAATACTTTGTACATGCCTTTTATATGATTAGGATTTAACATGAAGGTTAATAAAGTTAGAGGGTGTTTGGTGTTGTGTTTTCAAAATAGATTATGCATTTTCAAAATAAATTTTGCATTTACAAAATTGCGTTTTGAAAAAACATGTAGGTATATGCTTCTTCAAAACTGCGTTTTGGAGGCAGATAATCACTTTTTCATCCAAACACTTTTTTAGATTATTTATGTTTTACAAATACAATAATCAAATAATCACTTCAAAACGTAATCCCAAACACCCTCTTAGTCCAGTAAACTTAAATTGCAATAAATAGAAACCTTGGTGGTAAATTGCAATAGTTTTCCTATTTGTAAAATATAACAATAAACACTAAACAATAAGGAAACCCCTGTAAAAACCTTATGTAAATTTTTAGAGTAAACTGCAATTTTATCCTTTGGGGTTTAAGCCAATTGGCACTCTGACCCCCCTCCCTGGAAATAATTGCAATTTTACCCCCCCCCCCCCCCAATGTTGTTGTTATGTCGCATAATTACCCCCTGGCGTCAAATAAGGTTAACAGTCAACATAACTAATTAATGGTCAAAGGATATAAAGGTCATTTCTAACAAACCTTTGTAGCTTATACAATACACCACCTATAAGTAATCGATCAAAGCACTATTACCCCCCACCTTCCCACACCAGTCCTCCACTCCTGGTCTGTGCCATCTTCTTCTCCGGCCATCACCTTCTCCGGCGATCTTCAACTACAATCGTCCACCGATCTTCAGAGCTCCGGCGACATCACACCACCGACGACAATGCCGCTACTTTGTTGGCTGATCTGATACGTGATCCGCCACACGACAGGTACAATCGCCAATTTTTAGTTAATCAGGGTCGGATTTGTGTTAGTGTTAGTTAATATCATGTTATAAACAGCGTTAGGGTCGGATTTGTGTCTGATTGAGTCTCATGTTAAGCAGGGTATTAACAATTAGTCTGATTGAGTCTGATTTCCATGTTAATTTTGTGATGTTTGGTGTTTTTTTTAGAGTTGACTTGACGATGAGCCTATCAAGCTCATCAGTGGTGGTCCACCTGGTGGTCTCCATGTTTGGTAGGCCTGTTCTCAACTTCCATTATCCCCCGGAGAGTTGAGCGGATGTTTACTCTAGTAGTTAATTAGGTTTTGTGTAATATGTAGGTTAACTTAAGTTAAATTAGATGTTAATGACGATGACTAATGATGATGTTAATCATGGTTATGATAAACATGCATTTTTGATGTTAATGATGGTTATGATAAACATGCATTTTACAATCTTAACTGTTTGTATTTAACTTGTTATGAAAACTACTTGTTAAGCCAACAACTAATGTATACTCATTGAGATGTCTAGGATGTATAATCTTAATACCCCCTCTCAGATCAATGACTACAAAATAGATATTGCAACTTGGAAATGACCTTTATACCCTTTCAACAGGTTAATGTTTCAACAGGTTTGAGTATGTGTTTTGAGCATGTTTGAACAGGTTTGAGTATATGTGTTTTGGGCATGTTTGAACAGGTTTGAGTATATGTGTTTGAACAGGTTTGAGTATATGTGTTTTGAGCATGTTTGAACAGGTTAACCGACCATTTGCAGCAGGTAGATACATTTGCATACTGAGTGTATTTGTTTTGCATATTACATGACCAATTGATACCATTTGTAGCTGCAGCCAAACAGCTAATGTGATATAACATTTTGTGAACAACAGATTGTGATGTAACAGCAGATTGATCAAATATGCCTAGTTATAATGTGCATTTGCCTAGCTAGTAAACATGATGTCTGTCTTTTATCACATATGTGTTACATATTTTCATAAGATCTGCTCCTGTGAATACTCCTTTGCTTTGTATATATATTGTACCTCTTACATTGTATTAGACACAACTTTTATAATACAAAAAACACACAACATTGTTCACTGTTCTATAGGTCTTTCATTTGGCAGGATTGTAATTGAGTGTAGTTGGTCTTTCATAACATTTGACATGAAAAATGTTGGTCTTTCATTTGGGTTCAAGCTCTAGTTGTGCAGACATGTGTGGGTGTGTGTAGATGCTTTCTAGTGAAGGGTTTCGGTTAATGAGCATGTGCAGCAGGTTAGGCATTTCAAATACCAGGTTTTACACTTAGTTTCTGCATCATTTGTCTTTGGCTGGTCAAACCTTTTTGGCGGGAAGGGTTTTGGTTACTGCAGTGGGTAATACTGTTTCTTACAACAAAGTATAGGGGGTAATAAGAAAGGACAATTTAGTCATTTAACAGTGGGGGTAATTATGCGACATAACTATCATACCCCCAAAATACTACCTAGGGAATGTCCTTGTTAGGCGTGTGACGTACCAATAACGAGCCACTAATTACATTGAACGCGTACAAGTTTCAAAATAAAATCCTTATTTATTAATGTAAAATACCATCAACGAGTTTAAATGAAAACCAACATGACCAGCGGAAGCAAATAGTAAACCAATGTTAAACTGTTTCAAAAACCAATGTATGATATCAATAGTTCAATCACATGAATCCCTCCAGTCGACCAATGACCACTCCAGCTACTCCAGACAGCAAGTTCCAATCCAAGACTTCTAACGACCTACAAGCATGCAGACAAGTGTGCCAGACGACGCTGGTGAGTTCAAAGTTTTGTTAACACGCTTAGTTACTAGATGTGTGTACAAAACAATTCAACAGTTCAGTAGTTCAATAATTTGATTTGATGTTGTTATTAACTCGATTACTGCAGATAGCTACAAGATGTATTTGCCCAACCCCAATGTCTCTATCAAAACATTGGTCATTCTTTAAGGAAATTAGTTCACGCGCGTCCTCCCCGGTACGGTGTGAGGGTGCCAAACCTAATAGCGCTATCAACTAATAACCTCGTTGCCTCCCTGGCAACTATCGGTAGATATAAGGGATCTTATATGATAGAAACTAAGTATAATAACAAACATCCCAATATCCTGACATTCCTCCCTGGAACGTTACCCGATATCCCTCCCCGGGATGCATGCTTGGAAAAAGAGCAGTGAACTCACCTTGGTTTTGCTCGGTATGACTAGTTACGTGTTCAAGTTGCTCAAACCAAATCCTAACATAGTTACTATCGACAGTCAGTTTTCTTAAACACTTAACGTAAGTCTTAACACATATCACGCAAGTACCATTCTCATATCATTATTCACATTGTAATAAGTCATCGTACAATCTAACATTGTAATAATTCATCATATCACACAAGTATTTAAAATCGAATCACACATAACCAGTCCATTAATCCGGCCCAGTTAATACAATCCACAACATTTGTGCAACTAATTTAATTCACTAATCCTCGCCCAACTAGTGACAACCCTCACATTTACAGGTATCCGTACACTTAATTAATAATTAATTTATGCTTAATGACTGTGCTTGATTACAATTATGATTAAACTGCTTTCTGTTTACTGATACAAACATACTCATGCATCACATTTTATTACTGTCACTCCATTTATTATACACAAACAATAGTGACAAACTTGATGCACAAAAGCATAGTTAGCACAGTGAGCGGATAACCCAGAAAACATGCTGACATTGCCAGCACTAGACAGACATTGTCTTGAGGCCAGTATGAGCCGGTAATAGATTACTACACTAGTAGGGAGTGTAGGGAGGTGAGGATTGTAAAACTGCGTCACTAGGTGATAGTTATAGTGACCGGATGTGCCTAAAACATGCTTTAAATACAAAATTCTGCACTTTATACAAAAATTCAGCATTTAACATAACTAGTAAAGTGCAAAAACTTGGTAAAATAATACTAGACACTTTCCAAAGTGTTGGGAATTTATTGTGTCAATAAAAGCACTATAAAAGACACTTTAAAGCTTTACTTGACACTTTAACGGATCAATATTCAACCGAACAACCGGACTTTACCCGGAACATAAAAATATTGTCAAGGACATTGTTTATACTTACTGAGCTAGTTAGGGTCCCCGAACACCCTAACACCCTATATATTAATAAACACATCAATGTCCTAACTAAATACCATTGGAATTCAACTAAACACTAACTATATCATTACAAACCAAGCATACCCCCTAGTTCGAACCGGTTTGTGGAAGTGGGGACACACCCCACAATTTCTTGATTATTTTAATCATTTATGTCTAATATCTTAAAGACACATTATATGTTGGATAAAGCACTAAAGTGGATTATATATTTACTTGGAAGGTCATCACTCTCACTTATCCAACATCAACAACCAACAACTAAAACTCTCTCCCTCTCCACCCAATCAGCCGCCCCCTCTCCACCACACCACCACCACTTCCAAGTCTTGTTCAATCATTCTTTCATACATACAAGGTGCAAGGAGACAAACAAACAAGCCCGGTGCACTCGAAAGCTCAAGAACCTCTCTAGATTTCTTTTATCCACCTTGTTTACGTCTTGTTTCTTCCCTAGCCTCGTGCTAGTAGTAAGTGCCTCTAAACATCCTCTTGATCTTGTTTAAAGTGGTTAATAAGTGATTTAACGGTTAAAAATAAAGAACACACAAGATCATAACTTAAAGTCTTGAAAGTAAGATGAATATGTTGGATAAAGAGAAACTAGTTGTGTAAATCATGAAAATCTTGTCTAGTTGTGATTACTTGATGTTGTTTGTCACTAGAAGTGAGATGGATCATCATCTAACCATACTAGATCATGTTCAGGAACATGAACTAGTAGTATGTTAGTGTAAAAGTTGTAAAAGATGATGAACCCTTCCACTCATGAAACATGAACTTGTGTAAATATAATTTTTCTTGTAAAATATGGTCCTAAACTAGTAGATCTAGAGATCTACAAGGGGTTTTTCGGAAGAACCAAGTGAAAGATGCAAGTCTTGTTAAAAACCCGGATCTTACATAAACTAAACGCAATTTTAGTGAATAAACAAGTGTGTGAACACTTGTGTAACAAGAAGATTTAACAAAGAAATATTTTTGAAAATCTTGACAAGAAGTAGTTAAACTCCAAGTTCTTTAAAACTAAAGTTTTTGAGAAACTAATTTTATTTTTAAAGATAAACAAACCTACAAAATATGTTAGAAGGTTACTACATATCTTTACAAGACTTACAAGTTCATGAGTTTGCAATTTAGACTTATTTTGACAAGTTTGATGTTTAAATGATGTATGTTGATGATTGGTAAATTGTTTAGTTGAATTTTGAAAAGAAAATGATACGCTAGTAAGCATGGCCACCTCCAGTTACAGAGGAAACTCTGGCGAAATTTTTCCAGAATTATAACACTTAGAAATATTTTTGGTGACAAGTGGTTATAAATACATTTTTAACTTGTTTTTCCAAATAAACTTCGCCATAATTTTTATTACAAAATAACCAAGTGTCGGAGGTGGATTTTCGTAAATAAAACTTTTTAAATATATATTTAGAATATATATTTCATAATAAAACGCTTGTGTGATTATGTGATTATTTTGTGAACTAGATATATTATTTTTAGGATAAAAATAATATAACTTGAATACACCGAGAAGATACGATTCCAAAATAATATCAACGCTACCACAAATAAATATTTAAGTTACACCGGTATTGTTGTTATAACGCGAACTTTAAAATGTAACTTCTGTATATTTCGGAAAATACTCTCACACGTATATTTTGATAAGTATTATTTTGGAAATTGTATGAGGTAAAATATAATATTTTTGGGAAAAATATGTATATTTTGGAATTAAAATATCTTAGACTAGTGATTAAAATATATTTTTCAAGTGGGACTTAAAAATATATTTTTCGGAGTTATAACGTATACGCATAATTTTGGTAAAATATTATTTTGGAAACTGTAGAAATAAAAAATATGTTATTTTTGGGAAAAATACATATATTTTGGAAATACGTTATTTTTGGACAAATGAGTTGAATATATTTTCCAAGTGGGATATAAAAATATATTTTCCTAGTATATTTAGAAGATATATAATTTTTGAGAAAAATATATATTTTCTAGAACGATACATGATTAAACAAAATAAGGTTTATTTATATATTTAAGTAAGACTTGAAATATATGGGTGATGTGTGCGAGGTGTTATATATTTTTAATGTATATTTAAGCTCTTTTTACACCTTTAGCCAAGTTTTAAATTTATAAAACACGATATTTACTAACACTAAACACACATATGGGCAAGTGCACCCATCGTGGACGTAGTATAGTGTTGGTAAGATACCGAGGTCGTCCAAGGACACAAGAGCTTTTAGTACCGGTTTATCCTCAACGTCTAATCAAATCAAAAAGTTAGAAAAGATTTTTAAACTAAGAAAATAAAAACTAACTAAGTGCTGAAAAATAAAAATAAAATAAAAAAACAGATAAACAAGATGAATCACTTGGATCCGACTCGTGTATTAGTATAACCTTTGATTATTTTCGCACTTTTGCACTTGTTTAAGAGATTATCTTAATTATTGTAGTAGGCCCCTCTTTTGAAGGCGACGTTACCCTCAACCCAGTAGTTTGAGTCAGCAAGGATACAATCCTAAAGGGTTGGATTATTGGAAGATAATGAATTAAGTTATTAATGCAAATTGTGGTAGGCCCCGCTTTTGGCGGTGACGTTACCCTCGGCTAAGTAGTCTGAGTCAGCAGGGATACAGTCCTAAATAGCCGGGTTATAGTATTAATAGTAGTTAACTTATGAGGGGGTCAAAGAGTTTGGATCCCCGCCATCCAATACCTATGGGTATTGAAGGAGATCCTACTAAATTTGACCCAGGTCCCTTGCAGGACCTCTAAACGCTGAACAAGGGCAAAACCCTTACCAAACCGTTCCCTTAACCCCCGACCAGGTAGCCAACATACCTCCATATAGACCGTGGAGATATGAATGGTGAAAATCTTTTATTTTATATAGACAGTAAAATAATGCCAAGACACCACAGACAAACGATAAGGAAAGATCACCTTCAACATAAACAACTAGTTATTAAAGTCATTAATACAAAACCAAATAAAAAGTGCAAAAGATTAAAAATAAAAAGTATTATACTAAACACTTGTCTTCACCAAGTGATGTAAGAGACTTAGGCAAACATGGCCTTTGATTGTCAAGAACTTTTACGATCAATCTTGGATCCCGAGACGACTCACACACTCTATGATGGACAATGGATGATGGTGGTGGATGATGGTGTTATGGTGGTGGTGGGTGGTGGATGAAGTGTGAGAGAGGTGGTGTGCCAAGGGATGAGTTGAAATGAAACCAAGCACTCCTATTTATAGGCTGAACAGAAGGCTGGGCACGGCCCCGTGCCCGTCTGACACTCTCTCTCTTCATTAATTGTAATTCGCAATTACAAATAATGCGCCTGCTGTACTTTCGCCACGCCCCCGTGCTCACTGGACACGGCCCCGTGGTGGGCAATAGAAGCTTCTATAGGTTTGTCTTTTCTGCTGCTTCTTGGGCACGACCCCGTGCTGGCTGAGCACGGGGCGTGTTCAGTCTTCTGTTTTCTCTTCTCTGCTTGGGAGGATGCCGTTGAGGGTTCGGGCAATCCACTTTTGTCCCTTTTCTTGTATTTATGTTAGAATTAGCTGTCTTTTTGCTTCTTTTGTGAATTTGAGCTCATTTCATCCTGAAAATACAAAAGGAAGACAAAAACACTCTTTTTCCAACATTAGTACTCAAAAAGGGTTAGTTTAATGCCTTATTTGATGTAATTTATATGTTGCATTTTACACACATCAATGGTTTTGGAAATATATATATATATATATATATATATTGGGAATATATTAACGTATCTTTATTTAAGAACCATACACCGAAATACAGCGCCATTACATGCCAAGATATACAAATACGAATACTTGAAAAGTATTAACACAGAAGCACTGTATAAACAATTATTCCAAAACTAAATACAATTATTATAACTTGGAATAATACCAGAATCGTAACTTAAAAACATACATACTAAGACAAGGCACGACACGTTCGTCTAATAGACGTTAGACCATTGTAGGTAGTCGTGTTTGCCGCGGAGATTTGGGTTATAAGTACGAAGACGTAATACAATGAGTTCATGTCCCCCTTTTCTCTTAACTGTTTTTAGTTTTTATACTCCGGGGGTAAAATACATGTTACAATGATTACGAATACTTTTATACATGGTATGGTTAGCTTAAGGAGGGTTACTACTTAGATCATGTGAGTGGGTAGGCGGAAACTAGAGGCCATTAATCCTCGTAGTAGGACCGAGGGACATTAGTGATAGATCTACCTGGGTGTAGCGAGCCCCACTCCTGAGTCCGCTGAGTGAACCAGGTGGTGACTAAGTGCCCTACGCACAAATCCGCTAGGTTTGAGTCTTCCTGCATCACTTCACACATATCATTGGCTTTGCAACCCAATGGTGATCTCTTTTTCCTTAATTGCTACATACCAGGGATTTTCATACATACAGACATATTACAAAGGTTTATACATACTCACTTTTACATGAACTCGCTCAATTTTATGTTGATTTTTCAAACTACATGTATTTCAGGAAATTAGTAAATGGATCTGGCGGGCGTTGGAGTTTTAAGCTGCGTTGTGAATAAAGATGTCATCCAAGTCATTAGGGCTTAGGAGACGTATCTTAATCCTGGACGAGATACGTGGGCCTAAACTCGGGTTTGTTTTAAAATCTTTTGTTGAGTCTTTTTGAACTCCTTAACAACAAGTTATGGTTTGTAACTTAAATTTGGTATCGACATTTCAGAGAAATTAGGTTGTATTATTTTAAATCTAAATTAATGGATGTACATCTACTGGTTTTATCATATAGTGTTGTTATGATCATATGCAATGGTATTAAGAAGTCACACCAATAATCACGCTTCCGCAAAAGTCAGGGTGTGACAGCTTGGTATCAGAGCTTCGATCGTAGCGAACTAGGATTCTCTCTTGAGTCTAGACTACGATCATTAGGGCTCTCACGAAAATATTTTCGAAACATTTTTACATTGCATACACTAAACGTCCAGATCCAGGGTACAAAACATTTTTACAAACAAAAGGCACGAATACACTTTCCAAAGTTCATGCTTATAGTTCAGTCTTAGTGACTGGGAGGTTGGTCAGGGAGACCAGGGATTCAGTCTTAGTGACTGGGAGGTTGGTCAGGGAGACCAGGGATTCAGTCTTAGTGACTGGGAGGTTGGTCAGGGAGACCAGGGATCAGTCTGAGAGGCTGGGAGGATAGTCTGAGAGACTAGGAGGATCAGTCTGAGAGGCTGGGAGGATAGTCTGAGAGACTAGGAAGTTTAGTCTGAGAGGCTGGGAGGATAGTCTGGGGAAGACTAGGATGATTACTTGCTTACATTAATTATGACTTACATGCTTATTTGATTTAAGGTAGTCTGGGGAAGACTAGGATGATTACTTGCTTACATTAATTATGACTTACATGCTTATTTGATTTAAGGTTGACGTATGTGCATATGTGGTAGTTGTTCGCATACACTAATTGTTAGTAATTACTATGAATATACATGCTACGCACCGGCACACATGTCACTCTAATTAGAGCACGAGTTATCAGACATTGATAACCCTGCGACCACAGCTACAGATAATGAGACTACATCTGCGCCAGATACAATTACGTCAGATACTAAGAGTGATCCCGATATGCTAACGACGAGGACGACTTCTAACAGTTCGCGCTACCAGACTTTGGTGATACTTCATCTCTGCTGATGGTTTCTCTGACAAGAATCTTTCTGTCACTCTTTTTTCAATCCATGACCACTCCATCACTGGTCATCCCGATGATGGACACACCATGGCTCCAATCCTCGATGATGCGCCTCCTACGGACATTTCTACTGATGGTTGGCTACTCGAAAAACAATATATGACTACGTTGGCATGCTTATCGATGGTCCTCCTGCCGACGCCCATAACGATAGAAAATTAGATGAGGACACTGTTACTAACTTCACTTCCTAAGACCCCTGTTAACAAGCCATCCTCTGATTCTAGCATGCACTCGGACTCCTTTGAGTCTGTGATACCTGCAATCTTACAAACAACTAGATTACAGGACTCTACTACTGGCACAAGGCGATGATGACATGGCTGCTGCTCTATCACCTGCTCGAGACACCACACCGTTACACGACCCAGGGCCTGCTCCTGAGCTAGCTTCTACACCTTTTGGGTCAGCTTGATGTTGCGCCTGCTAAACCTACACCTTTACGTGATCACGATCCTGTTTCTTTTTGGTCTGCCAGACATTGCACCCCTTATATCTACCTGCATCAGGCAATCTCCTCATTTGTTGAGAAGTTTGTTTTTACACCCGCAACCGCTGACATTGCTCCTTTTCCCTATGAAGACCGACTTCCATTGCGCCAAGGTGCCTATAGCTTTCTTTCAGAATATAACCACACCCCGGGAAGGTACTTCAGGTCAGCACCCGCATAACGATTCGGCTGCTATAACAGCATATTCCCAACTGCACAGGTCGCACCATTTGCTACGTTCACCTCTACAACGCCGGACGAGCCACTTTGATGGATCTTATAACACGCTATACTGATTTTAGACCCTTTCCATCCCTCTCATTATGGAGGCTGTACGCAGGATGAGTGCTCCTGTAACATCAGATACAGTTTAAGGATACAAGTCGCAGAGTTTTGGAGCTTGAGCTGACACTACGTTCTCCACGCTGTCTATAGTATGTATACTTTGATCCCCCGCATTCACCAAGATTCCTTTTGACGCTCTCACCTGCTGCTATAACTCCTTTCCCAGGTTTTCTTTTGATGCTCATTCCTTTTACCATCGAGTGGCAAATCAGTTGACTACTTCGAGGTATATACAAGCTCGCGAAGGAATTCAAGCATGTCGACAGTTTACTTTTCTTTCCTCCTCCACCTCAGTCACCAGTATAGTTGGTTTCTGGATTATGCGGATTGCATTACGCTTGGGTAAAGACACTAATGATAAGCTGGGATTGCGGAGACTTTTGAGGACCACTTCTGACTACGTAATTTTGATGCACTAATATACTTGTGGGACAGGGGTAGGGTGACCCTGTGTCCCTTCTGATGTTTTGCATTTTGTAAGACACAGTGATTGTGGCCGGAGGGTAATGAAAGCCCGATCATCTTTAAACACGCGACATTACTTATGACTAATGACTAACGAAAAACTCCGTCGCTATGTCCCCACTAAGCACGCTGTTGATCTACATATTTGTGTTATAACTATAATGCTACATGCTTACTTGCTACATCCCTATTTACAAGTTGTGCACTACATGTGATAATATGTGATTGAATGTTATAACAACTGTGTATATGCATATATGTAATACACCCCTGAGGTCTTATTCGTTGAATAGAGACTTGTGTGCTCGCGTCCTTCACAAGACCTGACCTAACCGACTTTCTTCTAGGAGGATGTCGACTTAAGGGAACACCGATATCAACCACCCTCTACCTACAACAGAGGCGGAAATGCAAGAGCGCCTCTTACAGGCCATCGCACGGTACGAGGCCCGTCGCTCCGATTACAGCGGAGGTACCTCAGGAAATAACCCCCCCAACGGTAATGTCTAGTCCTTTAAGACACATTACAAAACGTTTGGACATTTCCATGAGTGCCTTGCTAAGGCCTTACGCGAATAATGTTGCTTACATAGCAGGCTGCACCTACAAGCAGTTCTTGGACCACAAACCTCGAGAGTTCGACGGCACTGGGGGTGCCTTAGCCTTCGTGCGCTGGTTTGAAAAGATGGATTTTGTTTTACGATTGAGCAAATGTGACCCCGAACATCAAGTCACGTATATAGCTAGACTATTGGTGGATGAGGCTCTGTCATGGTGGAACCATCAAGTTCGGACAATGGGCGAGACCGCCGCGTATGCTATGACGTGGGACGAACTGAAAGATCTGATGCGTAAGAGATATTGCTCAAGGGCAGAAGTCCAGAAGTTGGAAACAGAACTGTGGAACTTGAAAATGGAAGGACCAAAGATAGCGGAGTATGTGCAGAGATTTAACGAATTATCACAAGTTGCTTTACTCCTGGGGGCACTAGAGTTTAAGAGAATTGAACAGTTCATAAGGGGATTGGCACCTCAGATTCTAAGACTGGTAACAACATCTAAACCTTCAACGATCACCGAGGCTATCAACATAAGCATGGCACTCACGGAAGAAGCAGTTAGACGAGGAGAATTTTCCACTGCGGAGGAGAAAAAGGAGACTGCTATAGAGGCATCTGGGGATAACAAGAGAAAGCTCGCAAATTTCAAGACGGTTACTCGGGGGAGTAGCAAGAAGAAGGCCAAAAAGGGAAAAGACTACATGGGTATCCTACCTAAGTGCGACAATTGTTTACGTTATCATGTCGGGCGATGTAGATATGGAAAATGTGCTAATTGTGGAAAGAGGGGGCATCCTAAAGAAACTTGTTGGCAAGATACTGAACGTGGTAATGAGGGCCAAGACGGTAGTGAGAATCACGAAGGGGATAACGACGATGACAATTGTCGAGGCAGAATGAGTGATAAACAGAAATGTGCTCGAGGTTGTTTTAACTGTGGAAGCAAAAAGCATTTCAGAAAATATTGCCCTAAAAACAATCAGGCACAAGGATGAAAGCTCCCCACCAGAGCTAGGGAGACACGCCAGGGATTCAAGCATGGATATCGGTACGTCCCGATTACTCAATGTTATGCTCTGTATTGCCAAATACTGTTGCAAATTTTACGATTCGCACCTCTAGAGTTCGAGAGTATAATTGGTTTAAGTAGCGAGTAAGTAGATATTCCAGTACCCATTAGAACTAGCTTAGGGAAAGCTAGTGGAAGCCAATGCAGTAACTGGGGGCGACAAGATAAAAACCGGAGAGCGTAAGTTTACGATAGATCTACTGCCAGTTGAGCTGGGAAGCTTCGACGAGGTAATTGGGGTGTATTAGTTGCCAAGCGGTCGAGCGGAGGTTGATATCCGCACCTCGATGACGAATGAAGGAGCGATCATGACTCACGAAGCAGGATACGCCACCACAGGTCACGAATTGCTTAAGGCACGAAAGTTGTTGTGGGAAGGATGTGTTGTTTCCTGGCTCATGTCGGGGACAAGGGAGCCGAAGAACTAAAACTTAAAGATACCCCCGTGATCGGAGAATACCCTGAAGTCTTCCTCGAAGACTAGCCAGAATTATCTCCTCAACGACAAGTCGAATTTTTGCATCGAGTGGATTCCAGGCGTCGCGCCTGTAGTCAATGCACCCTGAGTGACTTACACCTTCGGAAATGCAAGGATTGACAGTGAAGTATTAGCAGTGGATAGAGAAGGAAGATAACAGACCAAGATGTCCCTTTTGGGTAACCCCATTTCTGCTCGTCAAAAAGAAGGATGATGATTTTCAAATAAACATCAACTACCAGGAGCTGAACGAGCAAACGCACGAGAGTCGGTGACTCTTACTAAGGGTTAACGAACCTCTTACATAACTGACTATGGGGACCCAACTATGACTACACGACTGGTCGACGATCGAGCGTCGTTAGCGGTGAAATTCAGGAAGAAATCATACCAGGGCGAAATTGTGGGACAATGACTTGTTCTAGACGTAGACAAAATGGTGCTTCCTACACAATGTACAAACCGGATCCACACGGGATACGAAATCTGGAGAATCTAGAAAAGTTATATCTAGGACCTTTGGGAACCCAGGACCAAACTTGTAAGGGTTTTACTTAGGAACCATATCTGTCAACTCAATCAAACATCATTAACTTGACAAACTTGTCATTGCAGTTAACAAAACCGAAAGTACTTAAATTTTCTTCCGTTGAAGTCTTCACTTTTACTTCTAACGAGTAGATATTTGCATTTCTACTCCCCCCAAAGTAGTTGCATCACGTTGATTTCCTTCGCTGAGAGCGAACACACGTTTGCTTCGTATACTTGGTCACTTCTTCCTTTGGTAGAAACACATCGCTTCATCACTTGAAAACTTATATATAACCCATGCACCTTTTGCTACGCATGCGGTTTCATTTCGAATAAACGCTTCATTAAAGTTCAAATATTACGTTGCTAAATCGAATTACTGGTTTGTGATTCGAGTAACCTACGTTATTGAAATTATTGGCTCTTTTGCTATCAAGTCAACACACTCTCTTGAAACTTTTTTTATTACAAATTACATTCATGGTTTATTTTGTTACCATGCCAATATTTCCTTTGTTGATACATATGTTTATTGCCGGGCTACACTGAGATTAAGTTCGACTGCTTGAACTTATCCACTTCGCATGTCCAGTTTCAGACATCATAGGATGTATTTAGAGCATCATATTCGAATATTTTCGCAAAGATCTTTTCATTTCGAGTCATAGTAGATTCGGTTGGTCTATGACTCCACTAAATCATTAATTGATTTCGATACCTTGCAGTGATACTTTCACAGAATTGAAGCTTGCGCTAATTGGGTTACTCATTTCATAGACGGATTTAATTGCCTATTTATTTGTTAACATCCATTTTGATATCCACGATCGAAGCAGTCTTAACACAATTGTGTGTTGAGGCAATGGTACATATATTCATTTCATACGCACAAAGTAACTCCTAACGATTCTTTCGTTATCAATCAAATGCCTTACACTACTTAATACTTTTTCATCTTCGATCAAAACAGTGGCTCTTTGATGATTCCGTATTCAACCGAAAACTTTATGACATTGTGTAAATCAAATCTTTCGGCTTGTTTCGGTACACTTTAATCTTATCTCAAACACGGTGAACTTTTTCAGTCACCGCTATTATGGAATTATCTCATTGCGACACCTTGTGGTGTCATTACAAACTTGTAGCTTGTGCTAATCATGGTCAACCGTTTCACACAGGACTACATATACTTTTCCTTGACTCATCATTCAAACATTTCTGATGCAACTACTAATTAAGGCAAGGATACACCAGATTCGCTTGTTTTTCACTCGGCGTATTCTCGCAATTCAAAATTTTCAACACACTAAACTTTACCATTCATCTACTCGGGAGTTGACAGATCATTTTACTATTTCATTTGAGTTGTTGATTTTGAATTCATATAGCGGATGCTATGTTTCGTGAAAACTCGCTTGTATATAGCGATCGACCGTTTGAGAGTCGTATTAGTCAGATCTCCTCTTTTTGTGAAACCCCTACTAGCTGGATCACACTAGACTATATGTCAAATACGACTTGTACCTTTGATAACAAATGCTAAAAGCACACACCTTTTAATCCTAGGATTCAGGTTGTTATATATTCTTGGACTCGCCAAATGTGAGTAAGGTTTGATTCGGCTTGATGATTATCTACCTCGATATTATTTATATACATACACGTGCGATGAAACCATAAGGGGTTAAGGTAGTACAAATATCGAGGACGAAATTTCTTTAACGGGGGGAGAATGTGACAACCCTCACATTTACAGGTATCCGTACACTTAATTAATAATTAGTTTATGCTTAATGACTGTGCTTGATTACAATTATGATTAAACTGCTTTCTGTTTACTGATACAAACATACTCATGCATCACATTTTATTACTGTCACTCCATTTATTATTCACAAACAATAGTGACAAACTTGATGTACAAAAGCATAGTTAGCACAGTGAGCGGATAACCCAGAAAACATGCTGACATTGCCAGCACTAGACAGACATTGTTTTGAGGCCAGTATGAGCCGGGAATAGATTACTACACTAGTAGGGAGTGTAAGGAGGTGAGGATTGTAAAACTGCATCACTAGGTGATAGTTATAATGACCGGATGTGCCTAAAACATGCTTTAAATACAAAATTCTGCACTTTATACAAAAATTCAGCATTTAACATAACTAGTAAAGTGCAAAAACTTGGTAAAATAATACTAGACACTTTCCAAAGTGTTGGGATTTTATTGTGTCAATAAAAGCACTATAAAAGACACTTTAAAGCTTTACTTGACACTTTAACGGATCAATATCCAACCGAACAACCGGACTTTACCCGGAACATAAAAATATTGTCAAGGACATTGTTTATACTTACTGAGCTAGTTAGGGTCCCCGAACACCCTAACACCCTATATATTAATAAACACATCAATGTCCTAACTAAATACCATTGGAATTCAACTAAACACTAACTATATCATTACAAACCAATCATACCCCCCCCTAGTTCGAACCGATTTGTGGAAGTGGGGACACACCCCACAATTTCTTGATTATTTTAATCACTTATGTCTAATATCTTAAAGACACATTATATGTTGGATAAAGCACTAAAGTGGATTATATATTTACTTGGAAGGTCATCACTCTCACTTATCCAACATCAACAACCAACAACTAAAACTCTCTCCCTCTCCACCCAATCGGCCGCCCCCTCTCCACCACACCACCACCACTTCCAAGTCTTGTTCAATCATTCTTTCATACATACAAGGTGCAAGGAGACAAACAAACAAGCCCGGTGCACTCGAAAGCTCAAGAACCTCTCTAGATTTCTTTTATCCACCTTGTTTACGTCTTGTTTCTTCCCTAGCCTCGAGCTAGTAGTAAGTGCCTCTAAACATCCTCTTGATCTTGTTTAAAGTGGTTAATAAGTGATTTAACGGTTAAAAATAAAGAACACACAAGATCATAACTTAAAGTCTTGAAAGTAAGATGAATATGTTGGATAAAGAGAAACTAGTTGTGTAAATCATGAAAATCTTGTCTAGTTGTGATTACTTGATGTTGTTTGTCACTAGAAGTGAGATGGATCATCATCTAACCATACTAGATCATGTTCAAGAACATGAACTAGTAGTATGTTAGTGTAAAAGTTGTAAAAGATGATGAACCCTTCCACTCATGAAACATGAACTTGTGTAAATATAATTTTTCTTGTAAAATAAGGTCCTAAACTAGTAGATCTAGAGATCTACAAGGGGTTTTTCGGAAGAACCAAGTGAAAGATGCAAGTCTTGTTAAAAACCCGGATCTTACATAAACTAAAAGCAATTTTAGTGAATAAACAAGTGTGTGAACACTTGTGTAACAAGAAGATTTAACAAAGAAATATTTTTGAAAATCTTGACAAGAAGTTGTTAAACTCCAAGTTCTTTAAAACTAAAGTTTTTGAGAAACTAATTTTATTTTTAAAGATAACCAAACCTATAAAATATGTTAGAAGGTTACTACATATCTTTACAAGACTTACAAGTTCATGAGTTTGCAAGTTAGACTTATTTTGACAAGTTTGATGTTTAAATGATGTATGTTGATGATTGGTAAATTGTTTGGTTGAATTTTGAAAAGAAAATGATACGCTAGTAAGCGTGGCCACCTCCAGTTACAGAGGAAACTCTGGCGAAATTTTTCCAGAATTATAACACTTAGAAATATTTTTGTTGACAAGTGGTTATAAATACATTTTTAACTTGTTTTTCCAAATAAACTTCGCCATGATTTTTATTACAAAATAACCAAGTGTCGGAGGTGGATTTTCGTAAATAAAACTTGTTAAATATATATTTAGAATATATATTTCATAATAAAACGCTTGTGTGATTATGTGATTATTTTGTGAACTAGATATATTATTTTTTAGGAAAAAAATAATATAACTTGAATACACTGAGAAGATACGACTCCAAAATAATACCAACGCTACCACAAATAAATATTTAAGTTACACCGGTATTGTTGTTATAAGGCGAACTTTAAAATGTAACTTATGTATATTTCGGAAAATACTCTCACACGTATATTTTGATAAATATTATTTTGGAAATTGTATGAGGTAAAATATAATATTTTTGGGAAAAATATGTATATTTTGGAATTAAAATCTCTTAGACTAGTGATTAAAATATATTTTTCAAGTGAGACTTAAAAATATATTTTTCGGAATTATAACGTATACGCATAATTTTGGTAAAATATTATTTTGGAAACTGTAGAAATAAAAAATATGTTATTTTTGGGAAAAATACATATATTTTGGAAATACGTTATTTTTGGACAAATGAGTTGAATATATTTTCCAAGTGGGAGATAAAAAAATATTTTCCTAGTATATTTAGAAGATATATAATTTTTGAGAAAAATATATATTTTCTGTAACGATACATGATTAAACAAAATAAGGTTTATTTATATATTTAAGTAAGACTTGAAATATATGGTTTTGGAAATATATATACATTGGGAATATATTAACTTATCTTTATTTAAGAACCATACACCGAAATACAGCGCCATTACATGCCAAGATATACAAATACGAATACTTGAAAAGTATTAATACAGAAGCACTGTATAAACAATTATTCCAAAACTAAATACAATTACTATAACTTGGAATAATACCAGAATCGTAACTCAAAAACATACATACTAAGACAAGGCACGACCCGTTCGTCTAATAGACGTTAGACCATTGTAGGTAGTCGTGTTTGCCGCGGAGATTTGGGTTACAAGTACGAAGACGCAATATAGTGAGTTCATGTCCCCCTTTTCTCTTAACCGTTTTCAGTTTTTATACTTCGGGGGTGAAATACATGTTACAATGATTACGAATACTTTTATACATGGTATGGTTAGCTTAAGGAGGGTTACTACTTAGATCATGTGAGTGGGTAGGCGGAAACTAGACGCCATTAATCCTCGTAGTAGGACCGAGGGACATTAATGATAGATCTATCTGGGTGTAGCGAGCCCCACTCCTGAGTCCGCTGAGTGAACCAGGTTGTGACTAAGTGCCTGACGCACAAATCCGCTAGGTTTGAGTCTTCCTGCATCACTTCACACATAACATTGGCTTTGCAACCCAATGGTGATCTCATTTTCCTTAATTGCTACATACCAGGGATTTTCATACATACAGACATATTACAAAGGTTTATACATACTCACTTTTACATGAACTCGCTCAACTTTATGTTGATTTTTCAAACTACATGTATTTCATGAAATTAGTAAATGGATCTGGCGGGCGTTGGAGTTTTAAGCTGCGTTGTGAATAAAGATGTCATCCAAGTCATTAGGGCTTACGAGACGTATCTTAATCCTGGACGAGATACGTGGGCCTAAACTCGGGTTTGTTTTAAAATCTTTTGTTGAGTCTTTTTGAACTCCTTAACAACACGTCATGGTTTGTAACTTAAATTTGGTATCGACATTTCAGAGAAATTATGTTGTATTATTTTTAATCTAAATTAATGGATGTACATCTACTGGTTTAATCATATAGTGTTGTTATGATCGTATGCAATGGTATTAAGAAGTCACACCAATAATCACGCTTCCGCAAAAGTCAGGGTGTGACACAACTAACTTAGATCATTCTGGACTGCTTGTACCCGACCCCAGCCCAACAGCCACTTTATCACCGCCCCCCAATATACGGCCCAGTCCAGTCCTGGCCCAAGCAGTTCACATTTGTATTAGCCCAATCATAAACTCAATCTATAAAGTGTTTGTTTCATTATAAGGTATGGTCTAGTTTACTAACATGTTGCCCAATAACAGTTCTCGGCTCAAACATCATTGTGTAATCGGCATGTTATGTTTTTGTTTAATGCGTGGCCCACTAACTAAAACAAACCGAAATATGTGTAATTTCCAACAGCCCCTAACATCATACAACCCAACCTTCAATGATCATTAATGATTACACACAATCATGGTATCATAAATCATAACCTAAGCATCCTATGAATCAGCCAACATTAACAGAGTTTATCATTACAAATCATTAGTCGAGTTGAACATTAACAAATCCCCATCTTTATGTCAAGCCCTCCATATTTGATTCATGCATGCTAACAGTTTCACAGTATCCATTTATTACATAACATATGATCATGCAATTATCATCCCATATCCCAACCATCACAAATAATTATATCATATATTATCCATTTATTCCGTAACATATGATCATACAATTATCATATATCATAGTTGTCAATATTCATGCAACATATTCGAATACTCAAAACACACCCAATTAGCTACAAGCATTAACAATAACAATCAAACAACTAATAGTAACAAAAACACACATCGAACCAGAAGATTACACCTTGATTTCATATATATCGATATCATACGGCACATATGTGTATACATAAGTGAAACAAGGATAATGATACTAACCCGATGAACGAAACAAGATGTAGCTAGTTAACACACGGGGGGGGGGGTCTGCTTCTGCCTGTCGCAATTCAGGGAAGAGGGACGTGAGGTTGGTTAGGGTTTGCAAACATTTGAATATTCTTATACAACTTGTACGTAAATTAGAATTTAATCAGGTTTTAAGGTGGGCTTGGTTCGGTATGGGCTTGCGAGACCGAGCCAATAAATAACACAAGTTTAAGTAATCCACATATGCAAAGTCCATAAGAAGTGGGCTCATTATACACTAATAATGGTAGCCGGCCAAGCTATGATTTGGGTAAATACGTGTGTTTGGTTATAGCCGGCCCAAGTATGTGTGTGTGTGTGTGTTGGCCCAATATACTAGCATGTTAGAATAACCAAGTTAATACCACACCGAAAGTTCAACGCAGTGCATTGAAGAGAATTAAATAATAAGAAGTTAGAATCACACGACCAACGTTACTAACCGTGAAAGTTCGGGTTGTCACATCATCCCCAACTTAAAAGAAATTCCGTCCCGAAATTTAATAAGTAAGCACAGAGGAATGAAGTGAGAAAATCAAGATTGCTGCGGATTTTGCTCAGGTGCCACATCATCCCCAACTTGAAGAGGAATTTCGTCCCGAAATTCACCAGTATTACTCGAATTAGATTGGTCAACAGGAAAAAGTTGAGGATATTTGAGCTTCATCTGATCTTCACGCTCCCACGTGAATTCCAGTCCACGTTTTGAGTTCCAATGAACTCTCACAATCGGAATACGACTATGTTTACGCACCTTGACCTCCCGGTCCATGATCTCTATAGGCTCTTCGACAAACTAGAACTTGTCGTCAATCTTGGGCTCTTGAAACGGCACAATCCGTGTTTCATCAGAGAAACACTTCTTCAATTGCGAAACATGGAAGACATCATGAACATTACCCAGCTCAGCAGGTAACTCAAGCTTGTAGGCCACTTTACCGATCCGCTCCAGGATTTTAAATGGCCCAACGTAACGTGGATTGAGCTTGCCACGCTTCCCGAAGCGTATAACACCCTTCCACGGCGAAACTTTCAACATAACCCGGTCACCTACATCGAACTCTAACGGTTTCCTACGCTTGTCAGCGTAGCTTTTCTGACAATCACGCACAGCTGCCATACGATTCCTGATCTGAACAATCTTTCTAAAGTTTCAAGCACAAGCTCAGGACCCATGATCTGGCTGTCACCCAGCTCAGCCCAGCAGAGAGGATATTAGCGCTACTGTCCATGCAATGTCACAAACAGAGCTGTCTGAATACTAGAATGGTAGTTGTTGCAGTAAATTCAACCAGAGGTAGGTGTCCTTCCAATGTTACTAAGTCAATCACACACATGCCCGCAACATGTCTCCAAGTGTCAGGATGGTTCGTTTACTCTAATTGGTTGTCATATGATGATCAGTAATGCTCTTGTCTATACGTTAGCCAAGAGGGTTGTGTAATGTCTGTCATAAATTAGGTATGTATCAAAATCAGAGATAACAGGCATTGGCACCTCGTGCCTAAAAAGCCGCCTCTCTCAGAGGAAAATTCACAACTTGTGAAGGCTCGACAGTTTCCTTGATTGCAAGAGAGTGTGCTGGTTGCGTGAGACGATCAATGATCACCCAGGTGATATCGTTTCCGTTTCGAGTTCTAGGTAGCCCAGTGACAAAATCCATGGCAGTTTGTTCTCATTTCCATATGAATGTTTCTGGTTGCTGATACTCCACCTTGACTTTCCCACAACTTAAGTATCATTCACATACATTGCCAGATGGGTCTTCATGCCCGATCACCAGTACAAGTTTTATAGGTCCTAATATCTCTCATCAAAATCCAGACAACTAGAATATCGAAGCCGGTGCGCTTTGCCCAAGACAAGTTGTAACACCCCAAAAAGTGGGTTTGGTAAATTAGAACCCGGTTAATATAAAGAAATGGGTTTTAGTCTCTTATATAATCAAAATGAAACTCGAGGGACCAAAACCGTTAAGTAGGAAACATGGGTTTAATTAATTAAAAAGTTAAAACACCACACACACACATAGTGTGTGTGTGTGTGTGTGTGTGTGTGTCGATGTCCAGGAAGAAGAAAAGGGTTCAAACCCTAGTTTCACTAAAATCATCAAATTGAAAGGGAAATTCAGCTCGGATCTAATGCATGAACTCAAATTCATGATCATCTAGACTTATTACAAATGAGGTAAGTTGTATAAGTTAATTTGATGATCTAGTAGGAAGTGGGTTATGATCAATCCATGAATTTGTATGAGATTTAGCATGAATATGTGTTAGAATCATCTTATGGAACATGTGTTGTGCATGATTTTGATTAATTTCATGTTTTGAAGTAAAACCCATTTGGGATGATGAAGTGAGTGAATCACCATGTTCAATAATTGTGTAATTTGTGATGTAGTATGTTGTATGTGATGAATTATTTTAGATAAGTTGATTAGGACATGAAATAAATGGATGTTTAGTTGAATTTGATGAATGAAGATAAGAACGTGGAAGATCATGCATGAATGGGTTGTACATTGTGCTAAGATAGTGGTACGCACACCAAGTGCTTGATGAAATGCTTAGGTGAGCTTGATAAATGAAATTGTATGTAATAAAAGATGAGTATATGTGGAATGTGAAAATGAGGTATTTGATAGTAAACTAACATGAGAAGTGTGTTTTAGATATAGTTCATGTGAATATTATGTTGAAGTAATGTTGGGTTAGCTTAGTATGGGTTAAAGTGTTAGTTGTGAAAATATGAGAATGCAAGTGCGGATGGAATGGATTATGTATGTATATGTATATGTGTATGTGTATATAAGTAAGTGATCATGTAGTTGTAGATGTCATACAATACGAGTGTGTAATGCGTATAATGTAATATTATGGTCAACCCTATTAAGATGGATACGTGTTCGTAAGTTGAAAGTGTGTAAATAGGACATTTGACTTCCTGAAAGTCAACAATGAATGTATAGCATGGTTAGCCTTTCGGACATGATTGTAATAGTAGAGAAGTCATGTGTATCGTAGTAGATGATCTATGTGTCGTGTATGATGATAATTGAGTTGCGTGAATATGGACCAAGGTGACTTTTAGTCTATGCCTTATGTATGTGGTATTTGGTTAATAAAAAGTCATGTAATGTTTGAATGGAAAGAAACGAATGTTAGTATGAATGAGCATGTATGCTAACCATAATGTGATTGTGATGACATGAAAGGATAGGAATCACATTAGCATGGACTCAAGAAACGGAAGGTTAACGGGTCAAGCGGTGGCGAGGAAGCAAGCATGAACACTAACGCTTAAGGTATGTGACTTCCGGAATCACTTCTTATTTAGAAATGAAGTTTGGTATGTTGTATATAGGGAACCATGTAAGAATTTACGGGTAAGGGTAAGTACCAAGGTAAGTTCATATGAACTTCGTTTATCCTTAATGTAAATTAAGATGATAGTTTCATCGTGTTAATGGAAAGTGCATTATGTTGTTGAATGTTCATTGTGTTAATGGAATGTTCATTATGTTGCTGAATGTTCATTATGAGCTGAATGTTCATCGTGTTAATGGAATGTGCATTATGTTGCTGAATGTTCATCATGTTAATGGAATGTGCATTTTGTCGCTGAATGTTCATTGTGTTAAACGAATGTTCATTATGTTGCTAAATGTTCATTGTGTTAATGGAATGTTCATTATGTTGCTGAATGTTCATTATGTTGCTGAATGTTCATCGTGTTAATGGAATGTGCATTATGTTGCTGAAGGTTCATCGTGTTAATGGAATGTGCATTATGTTGCTGAATGTTCATCGTGTTAATAGAATGTGCATTATGTTGCTGAATGTTCATTGTGTTAATGAAATGTTCATTATGTTGCTGAATGTTCATCTGTTAATGGAATGTGCATTATGTTGCTGAATGTTCATTGTGTTAATGGAATGTGCATTATGTTGCTGAATGTTCATTGTGTTAATGGAATGTTCATCGTGTTAATGGAATGTGCATTATGTTGCTAAATGTTCATTGTGTTATTGGAATGTTCATTATGTTGCTGAATGTTCATCATGTTTGTTGGAAGTTAGTCGGTTATGTTTGTTTGTAATTGCATTGATTTGTGTTGATATGTTTGTAGTTAAGGCTCAACTTACAAATAAGTGAATGTGACTTGTATGTGAGTAGGTATGTATGTACGTAGTTATGTATGTATTGTATACGTGGTTTCAATACATTTAAGTATTGACATTTTTAACAGTGTGCCTCGAGAATGAAATGTAGTGCAGGCACTCTATTGAAGTTTCGCCAAGGATTAGACACCCGGATGGAATGACTAAATCTAGAAAGATAACAGGTTGGAAAGTATATGTGGATAGAACGTAACGAGACTACATGATTAAGAATTTTGTTTGTATATAATGTATGCTAATGTTGCGAATGTATGTGGTGGGTGCAGGTTGTACGAATCACAGATTATCATCACGAGGAGTAGCAATCAAAGACCGAGTCACAAGATAGATTGTACGGGAATTCTTGAATATGTAATTTGATAGACGTAAGTTATGCTTTTATTTTGTAAATGAGTACGAAGGATGCATATAATGTAAAAGAGCTATCTTATAATGAACTTTCAAGTAAGTCAAAACGTTTATGATGAAAGAAATTTTATGGTACGAATTTCCGCTGCGTCTTTTTAGTTAAAGCGTGTTAGGGCGTTACACAAGTTCCATAAAATTGCCATATAATGAGATCCACACTCATTCCTTGAGGTAGCGATTATCGTTCGACTTGCCAAAAGTTGTTCTTCCATGCCCCGCATGGGCCCAGCTTGAAAATTTCTTAATTCAGTGCTCCGGGTTGAACAGGGTAACTCTGATCGGATAGACTAGAGTCGATAGTGAGTTGTAAGCTCATACGCGTTTAGGTTCCGTAGTCGAAGTCATTCAATGGTTCCATCCAATGATGCCATCACATGCTTTAGCTCTTTTCAAAACCAGGGCACACGGGAGGCTCTTGTGATCGATCTAAGTAGTGCATTTGTTATCGTCCAAGTAATGCCTCCAATTTAAATCCAAGGACTTTGGCTTCCACCACCGGTTGTGACTCGTGCAATTCTTCCTGTAAGTCTACTACGTAAGCTATCACCTTCTCGTGTTGCATCAGCGTGTAACTGGGACTCTGATTCGAACCATCATGGTATACCACTAAATCACCCGCACCCTCGGGTAAAGACGATGCTCAGTGCATGGTAGAGTTGGGTTTCAAAGGCTGAAAGGACGTCCTCCTGTTTTGTCTTTCACGAACACAGCACCCTGCTATGCTAAAGAGATTTAAGCCGCGCGATCTTCGAAAATCCTGTGATGAATCTGTGATAGAACCTAGCGAAACTAAGGAATCGCTGCATCCCCGAAGGAATCTTTGGTGTTGATCAGTTTCTAACAAAATGGCTCTTAGCGAGATCCACATGTATTCCTACTTCGTTGATTATATGACCAAAAAGGTTCCTCTTGAATCCAGAAGTTACATTTAATAGGACTTCGCGCGGAGTGGCTCCTCCCTTAGGAGCTCTAAAATGAGATACAAATGCCGCCCATGTTGTTCCTTCCTCCTGGAAATGATCCAAAACGTCATCAATAAACACGGTCGATTCATGTGGTCCAATGAGCTGCTGGTGTGTTGGTTAACTCAAAGGCCATGAAATACAAAGTCGCAATGGCCGTACTGTGTTCGATATGCCGCTGTGGGAACATTCTCCTCTTGGTCTTCTGTCAATACATGGTCGAGGCAAACAGTTCTTGATTGTCACCTTGATGAGTTCTGGATAATCAGTATACATACGAAAAGGCTTTATCTTCCCGAATATAGCTGGGGCTCCCCAAAGCGAACAAAAACTATGTCCAATAAAAATCCTATCCAACAGTTCCTGTGGATAGTCCTTGCAACCCTCCTGGTGCAAGACGGTATGTAGCACAAGTAATCAGGGTTGCCCCTGTCGTGAGATCAAATTGAGATTTTGCCTAATAGTGGTGGAAGTAAGTCTGAAAGCTCCTCGGGTAGCACACTGAGAGGAATCACGAACAATTGGTGGATCCTCGATCCTCTTTTCCTTAGCCTCAACATCAGTAACGGTTGCTAACATAGCGGGGTGATCCCTCCGTAGACACTTCTGAGCCTTCATAGTTGAAATGGCGCTAACCTTTGCACCGCTCTGTTGCTTTAGAACAAATAACGATTCTCCACACAAAATTTTCTCCTCACAAGGTATGTCTGCGCGATTTCTGAATAACCAATCCACACTAATTACTGCATTGTAACCATCAGGGGTAGTAGAAGGAAGGCCGATGTTGAACACTTGTCCCACAAGGTCGAGTTTGCATCCCAACAAACCTATGAGGTTTCGATTGGCTTGCCGTTAGTCAATTACACAATAGGTTCGGCTTCAAGAGGCATCAGGGTTAAACAGAATAGAGACGAAGCGATTTCCTACCCATACTAGCAACCATGTTGCTATTATCCTGGCGTCGCCCACGCCATTCCTAAATGCCCTTCCACGAGCATCGTTCCCAGTGTTTGTTGTTTTCGTTACGAGAATTTCCAGTACTATCGGCGTTCCCTTGGTTGTGTGTCGTCTTGATTTAACAACGACCAATCCATGTCGTAGGCACCTTTGTTTTCATTCTGTAAGCTACGATTACGAGCGCCTCAATGTCGCCGTGATTGTTGCCCTTAATTTCGCTGCTTGTAACAGGGTCCTGTGGCATTTCACCAACAGGGTACATCTTTCACGCTCCGTGTCACGTACTAAGGCACTACTTACTGCATGGGAAGTTACACATTCCACTCTATAGTCATTTGTCATCGCTTATGTCCCGATTGATTGGTAGGAGTTGACTCCCATGAGTCGCTGGCTAGGGTTAAGGATTCGATTGAAGTTAATTTGCTGTTGTTCGTTGCTGGTAACCAGGGCCGTTCTAATACTGAGGTCAGTGAGATACTACGCTCATCCTCTTGTCCATTATTCTTGCAAGTCGACTGGGGTAATACAAGGTATGTTGCTAGAGTGTTACAGAAGTGATCGCACTTCGGGATCTAAGGCGCCAATATACTGAGTTCCAACCATAAAAGAGGAGTGAGAAGGGTATCGACCAAACATTCGACGCTGTGACACCCAACTCAGGGATGTCCGTACAAGCACCTAACATTCTATCCAGTTTGCTAGGTGTTCAGATGGGTGTTCAGGTAATGGTCGATAGCATCGAGATTCGAAAGAATTCAGAGAGGAGTGAAAACATCATGTTCGAGTAGGAGACATACACTGCTATGACTCCTATAGACTGTTGTGTTTCACCTCGATCAAATAACGGAACGGAACCCCTTTTTCACTTGTTAAGCCTTACTGGGACTCGCATGCACCCCACATTATTGTTATGTGTGCACCCATAATAATATTGTGATTTGCGTGCTCATCTCAGCTCCTCCTAACTCATGTCAAATGGTTCCTCGCACTCGAGTAGCAAACAAAGAGCATCACAAAACGTAAGTCACGAATGTTTAGGGAAATACCACCCTATCAGTCATATATCACATGCAAGTAATACATAAGTTCATACTGTTGTGCTAAACGCGCAATCACATGCAACATCATATGTAAGTGTTCACTAGTCATGTAGTACAATGAGTATACGAGAGACGAACCTTGCAGTCTGGAGCTGAGTGTCATGGTCGTATTCAAAACTTGTTCGGTTAGAGTCTGGTTTTATAAAAACATTTTTAAAACCAAGTTCACTATAACCAGTGGCTCTGATACCAAACTGTCACACCTCCAAAATACCACCTAGGGAATGTCCCTGTTAGGCATGTGACGTACCAATAACAAGCCACTAATTACATTGAACGCGTATAAGTTTCAAAATAAAATCCTTTATTATTAATGTAAAATACCATCAACGAATTTAAATGAAAACCAACATGACCAGCGGAAGCAAATAGTAAACCAATGTTAAACTGTTTCAAAAACCAATGTATGATATCAATAGTTCAATCACATGAATCCCTCTAGTCGACCCATGACCACTCCAGCTACTCCAGACAGCAAGTTCCAATCCAAGACTTCTAACGACCTACAAGCATGCAGACAAGTGTGTCAGACGACGCTGGTGAGTTCAAAGTTTTGTTAACGCGTTTAGTTACCAGATGTGTGCATAAAACAGTTCAACAGTTCAATAATTTGATTTGATGTTGTTATTATTAACTCGATTACCGCAGATGGATACAAGATGTATTTGCCCAACCCCAATGTCTCTACCGACAGTCAGTTTTCTTAAACACTTAACGTAACGTTACCCGATATCCCTCCCGGGATGCATGCTTGGAAAAAGAGCAGTGAACTCACCTTAGTTTTGCTCGGTATGACTAGTTACGTGTTCAAGTTGCTCAAACCAACTCCTAACATAATTACTACCGACAGTCAGTTTTCTTAAACACTTAACGTAAGTCTTAACACATATCACACAAGTACCATTCCAATATCATTATTCACATTGTAATAAGTCATCATACAATCTAACATTGTAATAATTCATCATATCACACAAGTATTTAAAATCCAATCACACATAACCAGTCCATTAATCCAGCCCAGTTAATACAATCCACAACATTTGTGCAACTAATTTAATTCACTAATCCTTGCCCAACTAACTTAGATCATTCTGGACTGCTTATACCCGAGCCCAGCCCAACAGCCGCTTTATCACCGCCCCCCAAATACGGCCCAGTCCAGTCCTGGCCTAAGCAGTTCACATTTGTATTAGCCCAATCCTAAACTCAATCTATAAAGTGTTTGTTTCATTATAAGGTATGGTCCAGTTTACTAACATGTTGCCCAATAACACTTCTCGGCTCAAACATCATTGTGTAATCGGCCTGTTATATTTTTGTTTAATGCGTGGCCCACTAACTAAAACAAACCGAAGTATGTGTGTGATCGGAGTGGGCCTGGCCTTATTGGATCTCACCACACAACTTAACAGTTTCATCTTCCTACTTAATCACAATCACAATCAGGCCAAACAAATTAATATACTTTCCATCATGCAATTATATTATTAATCAATAATAATTACTCACCTAGAAATCACATTATAATACATGTCAATTACCATACATATTGCTGAAATATCGTCCAACATAGAATCATGCTTTCACAGTTTTTGCGACTTACCAACAGCCCCTAACATCATACAACCCAACCTTCAATGATCATTAATGATTACACACAATCATGGTATCATAAATCATAACCTAAGCATCCTATGAATCAGCCAACATTAACAGAGTTTATCATTACAAATCATTAGTCGAGTTGAACATTAACAAATCACCATCTTTATGTCAAGCCCTCCATATTTGATTCATGCATGCTAACAGTTTCACAGTATCCATTTATTACATAACATATGATCATGCAATTATCATCCCATATCCCAACCATCACAAATAATTATATCATATATTATCCATTTATTCCGTAACATATGATCATACAATTATCATATATCATAGTTGTCAATATTCATGCAACATATTCGAATACTCAAAACACACCCAATTAACTACAAGCATTAACAATAACAATCAAACAACTAACAGTAACAAAAACACACATCGAACCAGAAGATTACACCTTGATTTCATATATATATATATATCGATATCATACGGCACATATGTGTATACATAAGTGAAACAAGGATAATTATACTAACCCGACGAACGAAACAAGATGTAGCTAGTTAACACACAGGGGGGGGTCTGCTTCTGCCTGTCGCAATTCAGGGAAGAGGGACGTGAGGTTGGTTAGGGTTTGCAAACAATCAAATATTCTTATATAGCTTGTACGTAAACAAGAATTTAATCAGGTTTTAAGGTGGGCTTGGTTCGGTATGAGCTTGCGAGACCGGGCCAATAAATAACAAAAGTTTAAGTAATCCACATATTCAAAGTCCATAAGAAGTGGGCTCATTATACACTAATAATGGTAGCCGGCCCAGCTATGATTTGGGTAAATACGTGTGTTTGGTTGTAGCCGGCCCAAGTATGTGTGTGTGTTGGCCCAATATACTAGCATGTTAGAATAACCAAGTTAATACCACACCGAAAGTTCAACGCATCGCATTGAAGAGAATTAAATAACGAGAAGTTGGAATCACACGACTAACGTTACTAACCGTGAAAGTTCGGGTTGACACAATAACAACAACGTTAGGGGGTAATATGAAAGGGTAAGATAGTCATTTCACATTCCAGTTAACAAATCTGTTAACTTATTTGACGCCAGGGGGTAATTATAGGACATAACAACAACGTTGGGGGGTAATATTGCAATTATTTCCAGGGAGGGGGTCAGAGTGCCAATTGGCTTAAACCCCAGGGGTAAATTTGTTGTTTACTCAAATTTTTATTTTTTTTTCTAAAAAATAGGGAATGTAACATAGGGGATGGATCATGAGAAAACTAGTTTAAATGAGAAAACCAAAAAACTAACTAAAAAGCCTAAAAAACATACCAATTTTTTTTTATAATTTTTATAAAAAATCGCTATTTTTTATATATAAAAATATTTCAAAAAAAAATTGTACTGCACATGTGCACTAATACGGAAAGCCTAAATCACTTAACCCTCCCCCACCGACACCTCCAAAAACCTAACCCCCCACCCCCCATCCCAAAAAAAAAACCTAAATTCACCCTCCCACCATAAGCCTAACCCCCCCCCTCCCTTCCGAAAATGTAACACCCCGAAAACGGGTTTGGTAATCAAGCCACATTAATACTAAAAGCCGGGTAAAGTACCGTTAGTGGTAAAATTAACCCGGTGAATTTTAGGATTTTAAATAAATAAACCTAATATTGAATAAAAGTTAAATGAAAGCTTTTGAAAAAATAAAGTTTATAAAAGGCCCGAGTTAACAGGATTTAAAATAAACTTAGTCATGAATTCCCCGAACCCACTAATTTAACTTGGAATGTTCAACCTAGTTAATGAGTGGAAATATTGTTAGAAATAAGTAGGTTGTAGCCTACTAAATAACTAACTAAACATGAGAGGCCGAATCTGAATAATTGGAAACTGAAATTATAAAAAGAGAAATCAAAACAAAACACACACTTAGTGTGTGTGTTTTGTTCGACCAGAAGAGCTCCCCATGAGCCAAAAACCCTAGTTTCATTAGAATCATCAAATTGAAGGCTCAAACGAAGTATAAATTCACAATTGAACATGAATTAATGATCACCCAAGCTAGGGGATCATAAGGTATGTCAAATTTTGAAGATTTGTGAAGTTGTGAAATTTGAGTAAACATCATAATAGCTATGACTGAATTAGTGATGTATACTTGCTTAGGAACAAAACCCTAAGTGAAAATTATACATACATGCTATGAATCAAATGATTATATGATTTACCACACTAGGATAAGTGGGTTTTAATCATATGATGAAACTGATGATATAATTATGATTAGAATCATCATATCTGAAATTAATAAGATGATACTTGAACAATTTAGGTGTTTAAGTATACAAATCATACTTGCTAGGTAGTGAGCTTAGTATGATAAGATGAAAAATCGATGATATATTCATGTTAAGTGATGTATGATAACATTATGTGTTGAAAATGATCAAAGTTGTGTTTAATTGATGAAATTCGATTACATGAACTTGGTTATTAAAGTGGTTAAAAATGTTAGCTTAAGAATGATGCTTACCGGATAATTGGCCAAGTAATTAAATGAGTAGTTAAGCTATCTCGTGTAATTATTTATGTTAATAGGCAGTTAACTTTAACAAGTCAACTGACCAATGATATGATCGAATGATAATTTCGACATATAAATCATAGGATGGAATAGTCGTAAATGATTATGACTAATCTAACCATCTTACAAATTACAAAGATAGTTTAACGCTTGACAAGTTAGGAGGAAGCTTGGGAATGAAGCGAGTCAAACGAATCAAGTATGAAGAAAAAGCCTAATTTGGATGCAAGGTAAGTAAAGCTTACACCTTTTATTTAATACCAATTGGTTTTATAGGTTATGAATAATAGAAAGTCATGTTTGAATTATGATGTTCCGACACGACATGTGCGGTTCGGAACAAAAGACAATGATAATAAACCATGTTTAATGGTTAAAACGGACTAATATGATTATTTGGTCATGCAATGACTAATAGATAATGAGTTTCTAGTGATTACCTTATAGGGTAAACCAACATAAATAATAAGGGTAAAATGGTAATTCGATCGCACGTTGACTATAACCGTTAGTTTTTGAAAGACACTTTATGGCGTAAGCCATAATGGGTCAAAAGAGTTAAAAATGGTTTATAAGTAAAATGATCATACAGTGTAAACCGGAGCGAGTAATGAAGAAGAGATGGTATAAATTCATCTCGCAAAGATGAACGGTCAATTACACCAAACGAGTCAAATGGTGAAGATATCACCATTTGAAAATATCGACTGATGAAAATTGTCGAGTCTTATGTTCACAAGAGTGAATAAAGGAAGGATAATTGCATCGCTATTAATTAGCGATTATTAAACCAAGGTATTAAAACGGGTCAATATATTGCTCCGAGTCAGGTACGTAAAATGGCTCAACTCATCATTTAGAACTTGAGGTTCTATAAGAGTTAGACAAGGTCAAAAATGGACATTTGGTTATCTTTTTAGGTAAACAGAATGATCTAAATTATAATCATTGTGTTTTGAAACCAGAATGCTTATTTAAACAAGACATAGTTTAAAAAAGTGGGATTTTGGTCAAACATGCCTTTAAAACTCCTTCGTCGTAAATGAAAGGTTAAAATTGACCAAAACACCCTTTATTGATAAGCTGGACAAACGACCCTTACGGGTTGTTTAGAAATAAGCAATTAGATAAATTAAACCCTTTGGATGTGTATAAAAGATCAAATATAAAACCATGGGTCAAATGACTCTAAAAGAGTCTTTGCCGTAAAATGATAATCCGAGGGGTAAAACTCGGAATATATATATCACCACATTAAATCCACCACAAATATAGTTGTGGTGGAAGATCATTTGATAAGAAATGTGGAAATATGAAGCTAGAAACGAATGAAAGCAATTTGTGCTTAAAATACGCTTAAATACCCTTAACGGGTCAAAATAAGCATGCGAGCGAAAACGGGCTAAAAATACGTAAGAAACCCGTGGTTTGAACCTTGAATAACAGGAACTGATATAAAATGAAGTTCATGATAATTTGTATGTAACAAACTAGTTTTAGTTTGATGAAATCATGAACGGGTCAAAAGTTCGTAACTACATTTTAAGCCAAAGGCTTAAAAGTCTAAAATTTTGCTAATCCGGATGTCGGAGGTTAACTCAATGTGATGGAGAATAAATTTACGATCACGTAGGAAGAAACGTGACGTAAATCGGATAAAAAAGGAGCAAATTATGCTCGTTTTCGTAAAACTAAGTTTGGCTGGAAATATGCAGCAACTGTTAACAACCAATCTGTCAAAATTAGGGCCTCGCGTCGCGCGACGGAGGTGGCTAGATATGGTCGCGACCCGCGACGGGTTTCGCGTCACGCGACAGTGAGCTTAGATCCTGTCGCGGCATGCGACGGGTGTAAAGTTCAGCAAAAGCTGTTGAAATCTGTTGTTTTGCTTATTTCGACTCACGATCTCGTTCGGACATGTTTTATATGCCGAATTACTAGCTTATTTCATGTTTTATGAAATGTAGGTTTAATATGCAGTGTCAGTGAACGATCAAGCTCGATAAAGAACTTAACACGATCAAGAATTCAAGCTTCCGCGAAAAGTTTCGTCGTCATGTTTTAAAACGGTGAATGTTTTGTAAAATGTTGAATTGTTTATTTCTTAAGAGTTTTTAAGAAATACGTATATGGTAAAGTATGTGAAAGCATAAACATAACAATTATAGTCGAAAACTATATGTAAATTGAATAAAACATGTAAGGGTCTTACAAGTTGGTAATCAGAGCTCAGGTTAAAGAGTAAAGTGTTCGGTTCGAGACTTGATCGCAAAATCTGGTAAGTTGTTATATATATTGATGGTCTAGCAAGTAAAGTGTTGAAAACAACACATAGGGTTATCGTGTAAAACACGTTACCCCAAAGAAAGCGATAAAAGACTGATATAGTTAAATGAATTACGTGTGTTAACACATGTCGTAGAAAGCCTTGTATTATAATACGGGCGCTTATAATGATCAACGTTACTAATATTTGTAAACGTTTTAAGTTGAAGGAACCTCGCATTGGAAGATGACGAGAGTTTAAAGAATTATTGATACGATAAAGAAATAGTCTGAAGTATGCCAAGTAAGCCATACATGCTAAAGACATGAATGAAGAAACGATCTCGAATGAGAGATCTAATAACAAGGAAAGTTAACAGGGCGAGTATCTACAAGGTACACGTCTTAAACTTATAGTAGAACTAGAAATATGCAACAAACATATAGTGAATGACAGTTGCATATAGAAGATAAAACATGGAAAACCTGGATAGGATTCCTATCTAGGATGACGTTTCCAAGAGAAATTCAGTAGAGATACCTATTATTCACAATTGTGAATAATAAGACAATAACTTATTTTAGTTTAAATATAAACTTGGATGAAAATAATCATCCAAGTAAGTATTCTCAATATGGATCCAATTGAGAAAAGTAAGGATCACATCAACGAATGTGATTGTATAAATGATTACAAAAAGGAACATTGAATATGTCCAAGGATAAAACGGGTAAAACTAATAATTGTTAATTAACAATTAAATAAAGTTTTACCAAATGAAATCATAAAAATGAAATAAATCGAGAGATTACTTATATCGGACGTGATGTGGTAATTATAATAAGGTCGTGTGTACCATGTGTTGATCGCTTACTCTAGCCAAGTAAGTAGTGAACACATGATACCATGAGCTTCTTATAATGAGCACAGTTATGTCCGATTTGGTAAGGTCGAGACGAATAAAAAGTTAAACGCACCTTGGGGTCAAGAAATCTTATGGGCATACTCGTACAAACGGTTTTTGAGGGAACCATGAAAACGATGTATGGCGCGCATAGAAATAAATGACCTAAGGGAATTCGTGAAATAGGTCATTATGGACGAAAGAGCCATGGTTGATAAAAAGGGGCATATAAAACCAAATTATAAATGAACCGCAGGGTCATAGAAACGAAGGTATTGCCCATACAAAAGGACGATCGAAGTCATTGACTTTGGTCGTAGTAAAGAAAGGATGATGATGATGATAATCATCATTCAGAATTTATAAGACCATCAAGCATGGTCACCTAAAGAATAAAGGTTTGGTTGAATAAAGCGATGGATTTCGCTAAGAAAACCAAACAAGCCAAAATGAAGTCTTAATGCATACCTAAATGGTTGCATTAATAATGACTTCAATAAATCACCCTGTTGATGGGTAGGGAAATAAACATATGCGTAAACCAAGAAACGGGAACGCAGATTGAAAGTCGAAAGACTCGGATTATGAGTTATGACTAAAAGATGATAAAATATCTCAAAAAGAAATTTTGAATAAATATGTTCAACTATTTTGAGGTTGAACGGGTTGAATAAAGAGTAAAGTTTGATTGTTTATAAGTGATGAATTTCTCATTAACAAGTCAAACGGGTTGAATACAATACAATTCCGGATGGCATAAGTAAGCGCAAGCCGAATAATGGCAGCGTTAAACACAAGAGAATAATGAGCCCGGTAATGGGACATAATCAAATACGAATATATGTAAACCGGATAGCGGTGAGCATAAGACGAACCGACGCATAAATGACGTGAGAAGTCATAGAGTCGGGAGAATGATCCGAAATAAAACGATTGTAGTCACGAACTATCGTCAAGGTTAACGGATCTTAAACTTGAAACCAAATGATTTTCAAACATAAACAGGGTGCCTTGACACCAAACATGTATTTTAAGAATGACATGAGTAAGGAATGATCTACGGGATCAACATAACCTTCAGGTTATAAACAGTGAAAAGGTCTACGGGACCAAAATGACCCTTGGGGTCATAAATAAAAAGAAATGAATTATAAAGGCCTTGCCTTAACAAGGTGAAAGCCTAAAGAAATAGCCCACGAGTCTAAGGGAAAGAACCTATGAGTTACTTAGACAAAGTGAGGGAACCCGTTAAGAATCCCCACGTAAAACAAACACTGTAAAAGAATAAATTCTTAACTGTCAATATCCTAGTATGGGTAATTGATAAAAGTTAAAGAGAAGATGCTAAACTAAAACTTCAGTTTTAGTAAGAAATAACGTTTTTCCAATTATGAATTCTGATAGGAATTTAAATAGTAAATATTAAAAGATACAGGTCTTAACGCTAATAAGTGCAAGACGATACATTCGAAAAGAAATCTTTTTGATAATGAAAGGTTGAAATAAACCTAAACATGACGTGACGCAATCACGGTCAAGAAAAGTAATGTGAAGTATAATCACATTATAGCCCGAGCTATGGGTATAAAGTAACTGGACTAATAAGTCTAGTTAGTGAGACCGGTTAAGGTCAAAATTCAATTTGAGAATTTGGTTATACGCTATTTATTATGAGAATAGCGTGGAATAAACAAAATCAATAGATTTACATGATCAAGTGGCCAAATTGGCGACTCGGTCAAGTAAACAAGACCTCACTAACGGAAAATATTGGTCACCTATGTTGAGGGATCATAAGGCTAAAAGTACACAACCAAAGGAGTTTTTTATGAAAAGTGAAAGATTTCACTAAAAGCGAGGTATTTCGCTAAGTTAACCAAACTGGTGGAAATAACGAGATTACGTTATTTCGAGTTGCATTAGTTCCTATGAAATACGTATAAGCTTTGTAACAAAAAAGATATTACAATACTTTTCTCGTAATACTAATAATTGGTTAAAATATGAGTAATGCTTAAAATATTAATCAGGTCAAATGCATTAAGCTTAAAACTCAATGAACTATGTAAGAAAGGTTTCGAGGACGAAACCTCTTTAAGGAGGGTAGACTTGTAACACCTTGAAAATGAGTTTGATAATCAAACCACGTTAATACTAAAAGATGGGTAAAGTACCGTTAGTGGTAAAATTAACCCGGTGAATATTAGGATTTTAAATAAATAAACCTAATATTGAATAAAAGTTAAATGAAAGCTTTTGAAGAAATAAAGTTTATAAAAGGCCCGAGTTAACAGGACTTAAAAAAAATTTAGTCATGAATTCCCCGAAACCACTCATTTAACTAGGAATGTTCAACCTAGTTAATGAGTGGAAATATTGTAAGAAATAAGTAGGTTGTAGCCTACTAAATAACTAACTAAACATGAGGGGCCAAATCTAGATAATTGGAACCTTAAATTATAAAAAGAGAAATCAAAACAAAACACACACTCAGTGTGTGTGTTCTGTTCGACCAGAAGAGCTCCCCAGGAGCCAAAAACCCTAGTTTCATTAGAATAATCAAATTGAAGGCTCAAACAAAGTCTAAATTCACAATTGAACATGAATTAATGATCACCCAAGCTAGGGGATCATAAGGTATGTCAAATTTTGATGATTTGTGAAGTTGTGAAATTTGAGTAAACATAATAATCATGAATTATGAATGAATTATAGAAGCTATGACTGAATTAGTAATGTATACTTGCTTAGGAACAAAACCCCAAGTGAAAATTATACATATATGCTATGAATTGAATGATTATATGATTTACCACACTAGGATAAGTGGGTTTTAATCATATGATGAAACTGACGATATAATTATGATTAGAATCATCATATCTGAAATTAATAAGATGATACTTGAACAATTTAGGTGTTTAAGTATATAAATCATACTTGCTAGGTAGTGAGTTTAGTATGATAATATGAAAAATCGATGATATATTCATGTTAAATGATGTATGATAACATTATGTGTTGAAAATGATGAAAGTTGTGTTAAATTGATGAAATTCGATTACATGAACTTGGTTAATAAAGTGGTTAAAAATGGTAGCCTAAGAATGATGCTTACCGTATAATTGGCCAAGTAATTAAATGTGTAGTTAAGCTATCTCGTGTAATTATTTATGTTAATAGGCAGTTAACTTTAACAAGTCAAACTGACCAATGATATGATCGAATGATAAATTCGACATATAAATCGTAGGATGGAATAGTCGTAAATGATTATGACTGATCTAACCATCTTATAATAGAATGTCATGTTTGAATCTACCTGTTATGCTTATACACATTCGGTTCGTTTTATGTAACTAGTTTACATAAATTAGCCGAAATGGGTTTAACCTTGTCATTCAAACTTCAAAATCTAGAATGTATTTAGTTTACCATATTATACAAGTATTCATACTTGTTGGGTCTAAATTACATTCCATTCTGGTCTCTGCTTAATCTAGCGTTTCGAACCGTAAAGTATTCTTAAAACTAACCGGTCTAAGTCTTTGACTTAAATAAGACCCGTTAGTATCCTAATAGGTTAATAAAACCTTCCTTACAGATTAAGTAGCCTCAGTAGAAGATACATGCATAAAGCCTTAGGAATATACGGCTGAGTAGCAATACTTGCATAATTAACTCAGGTAAATACTTTTAACTCATTTTCCCTTATACGGGCTTGGGATACGGTAAATTATTACCGCTTGGTCGGGTATGAGATCATTTAATCGGATTGTGATTTAATAAATCTGCATAACCCATTTTAATCTGTTTTGTTTGATAACATAAACTTTGGGGGTTAACGACCGTGTCCTGGATATCCTCGGCTCATTTAAGTTATTAATGGCCACGACCTATACATGGGGTGTAGGCATACACCTAACAGATGTAAATGCTAAATAATAAATTACCCACAAGTTGGGGATAACTCCTTTGTGGGTTTTATAAGTGGTGAGTCGGTTAATCAGTGGTGAATCTGTATACAAGATTTTAATAAAAATTGTCCCAGGTTATAAAAGATTTTTGTGCCTTGTGCGCTTAAACAAATTTTCACAAACATTTTCAAATGAGTCAGTTAATTGTATTTACCAGTGAAAACTGACGTATTTTCCAAAAAGTAAGTGACAGGTACCTCGAAACAAGGCTGGAGCTACTTAGCATAAATTAAGAGGATTTGCAAATCCCTAGATGCCTGAAGTCTTTTAAACTCTGTTTTATGTATTTGTTTTTATGATCCGCCTGTGGATCTCTATTACAATCCGTCTGTATATTCTTTCGTTTGAACTTTGAACTTTATGGGTTGTAATAGTAATAACTTCCAAGCCTTCCGCTGTGCTATAATTGTGTTTAATTGTCTATGATGATATCAACTATGTCACGATACTCCCCACGGGGCCCAACGGTAATATGTGGAAATATCGGGGTGTGACACACCACCCTCGTTCCCTCGCTTCTCCGACGAAGCAATCCGGCAATGGCGCCGCTGTCAGCGGCAAACCGGTCGAGGAAGATGGGCAGTGATGATGTTTCAGTTAGATCCGACAAGTATTCTGGTTAAAATCCATGTTTATCTTTTAACTTTTTTAGAAGGATGGTGATTTATGAAGATGATGATGATTTATGTAGATGATGATGGTCTGAGACGCGAAGGAGAGAAAGAGACAGGAGACAGGAGACAGAGAGAGTGGCGCCACCACTGCAGCGGCGGTGACGGAGCCTGGGATCGGAATCGAGCAGCGGTGATGGAGTCCGAGCGGTGGTCGACGGCGGCGTATAGTGTAAAACCCCGTGTTCGAAAGTCAAAGTCAAAGTCAACGCTGAAGTCAAAGGAAGAAAAGATTGCTATTGCAATCTGTCACTCCTTGCTCAGTTACTATTTTAACTTCTTTGACTTGTAGATAGTCTTTTTATGCTTTTACGTTAGTTGTATTATGTGGTGTACTTGTTAATAATTGAGATTTAATCGCTATTTATCGCATGTTTATCGCTTGTTTTATCGCTTATCGCATCGCACTCGCAACTTGTATTATGTGTTCTGGATATGTTTAACATGTGTGTGCCTTATTATGTGTTACTTGTGCATCTTTATTTATGTTTATGTTGTGGTGATCAATCGAAACGCAATCGCAACTCAATGCAATCGATCGCGAACGCTAAATGCAAGAGTAATCATCCTAGTTAACTCGCTGATTGTATGTTAGATATAGTAATTTGAATAAGAAACTCTATCGCATCGCAACGCTCAACACGCGAATCGAAACCGCAAAACTCGTCGCGCCTAACACTCGAATCGAGTGGCCAACCGACCGAGTTACCACCCGATCGAGTTGCCACTTGATCGAGTTGCCACCCGATCGGGTTGCTGCTTGATCGACCAGCCACGTTCCCCCTTTCCATTTATGGAAACCCTATAAATTCCCCCCATATTATAACAACCCTCGGTAAAACCGACACCCTCATAATAGTTCTGACACCCTAATATATCTTTAAATGTCTCAACATGTCTTTATATGCACCCCGTATGTGAAAACCGAGCCCAATATACAATATAACATATAAAATAAATTAAAAACAATAATTATTAAGTTGAGGTGGGCCGCATAGACCTCACCTCAACTTAACGCGGGCCGCATCAGGATATAACCAGACTTCGCCAAAACCTTAAGTCCATGCGGGCCGCGTATGATCTCGCTTAAGTCCATGCGGGCCGCGAGCGACCTAGAATGTGGCGCATCCCGGTGATGACACGTGTCATCACCGTGTCAAGTCTAGAGGGTGACCGGGCCAAGCTATACGTTGACCGGAGATTGACGCGGGCCGCATAAGGGTTAGCCTTACTTAACGCGGGCCGCGTGAAGACGCGATTACAGCCCTATAAATAGAGGCCATAAGCCTTCAGTCCGTCTCGCTCATTTCTTTCTTTCTTTCTTAAAATTCTGTAGTGGCGTTACTATACCCGGGCATTATACCCCCTAAAATAGCGAGGTTCTGCTACGATGTAAGTATTATAACCCCTGGAGACGTATTAGATATACTGCCCGATTGATCTAGGGTTCCGTAACGGCTGTCGTGGTTCTGCCCGATGTAGTCGTTGGAATGCCGTCTCGGGGAGGGTATTACTAATGTTAAAATAGGTTATTATACTAACACACGTGCATTTGTGTAAATTATAGATATTCACCAGGAAACCCTAAAGAATAACCTAAGACAGCAATGTGAGTTGATTCACTTTCTGTAAACCTTTTTGTTTAGTGTTTTTAACAAAACCTCACTTAATTAAATATATACAAAGCAGTTATTGAGTATTTGTAAGGGTACAATTATGATGGTATATTTAGGGTTTTGTATACAAAATTTGTTACCACCTGGGGAGAGTAGTAACATGACCATAAGTCAGATGACAGTACCATGGATGTTAATTGGTATTACCTGTAAACAAATGTAATTGCGGATGCGCCCTCAAAATTGTACACTGTGAAAATGGTTTTATTTAAATTTCATTAAAATGGGATTCACTCACCAGTATTTCCCACTGACAAAATGTTTTTAAAACGCGTTTCAGGTAACAAAATGTGAAAGCCAAATAGAAGCCAGCTGGACAGCACTGAAGGCTTGGAAAAGTGGTAATAAAGTTACCTAAGAATAAAATGGATGTTTTTATTAAATAAATAGGATTTATTCCTATAAAATGTGTGTACTGGAAACTTGGGTTTTACCCATATGTTTAATATTATCAAACGTGGTGGTTTACTCTGATTTAACATTTCCTAACTACGGTCCTGATGAAAATTTCCGCTGCCAAATTGGATAAATAAATGTGATACAACTGAAACTGGCTCACGGCCGCCCGTTCCCGGGAACTAGGGACCGGGGGTTGTGACAGAAGGTTGTGTACTGTAAACAAATTATGGAAATACGTGTATAATTGTATTTCTTGCTATGTGTTATCTGACTATTTGTTAGTTTACAGTATGAGCGACCAAGGACCTTCTGACGCCTATCGTCAACTGTCTGGTTCGCCTAGGAGTGAAGGCACCTCCTCTTCTCAGCCTGCGCTCTCAGGGTATTCCGCTGACACGGAAGAAGGAATCTTTGTGTTTAAGGCTCAGTCTGAAGAGCCATTTCCTCAGAAAAAGAGGGGATGGTTCAGTAGGGGAGCGCACGAGCGTAGGAAAAAAATGAAAAAGTTGCAGGAGCAGCGAGTGTTAGCCGCAGCAAAAAGAGAGACTGATGCTTATAATCAGGACATGCTCAATAGGGGTATCGCTAATATCCATATTTTAGCAACCACGGCTGCTGACCCAAACCTGGAACAAATGCTAGCACCCCAACCACAAAATCCTGACCAACCCATGGAAGTAGAAAACCAGATAGAAATGCCTGATTACAACCCGGAGGAGATACCTAGGGTACCTGCACCAGATCCCCTAGACCCAAACAACTACGACCCCTGGTGGGACGATGTTAGGGACTACGTGCAACAGAACCCAATACAGGAAAATGTGCCAATGCCCAACTTAGGAGCTTACCCAGGGTTAGATCCTCAAGATCCCTACAACAGTAGTGATGCATATGTCAGGGAAATTTTAGAGAATCCATACCCGTACCAGGCCCCTATGCCTCCGTATCAGGAACCCATACCCCAGTTTCCAAACCCAGTCCTAGAACCTGCACCCCCAATGAGTGTAGAAAATGTCCAAGAACTTAGGACTTTTGGGGAGGAAATTTTAGAAAGCAGTGAGAGAATGCGACAGGTGGGAGAACGCCTCGTATGGAAATACGATGAGCGTAATATGGATTTTTGGATGAATCCATATCAGTGAATGTGATGACAGGAACGGCAGTAGTAATAATAATAAAATATATGTGTGTATGTGTTAAAAAAAAACACTACGGATGCATACTATTAGTATTATAGCTTTAAATTTCAGTCGGTATTGTACTTTAAATTTCAGTACTAGTGTGTAATGATGCATAACTATATAAATAGAGTAAAAGTCGCAATGCTCGACGCTTTTGGTTAAAAGTGCGTGTCATGTGATTGGCTATATTCAAATATTATTTGTGATATTAATATTTGGTAATTGTGTAAAATTCAGATGGCCGACGAGGAAAATCAGGATAATCTGAATAACGATAACCAGAGTAATATTAACGTGGTTAATGAGAATCCGGACAACAATAACAATGGAAACCAAATGGATAATAGTGCCGTTCAACACATAGTGGCACAAGGAATTATAGATGCAATGCCATTTATTATTCAAACAGTTCAAGAAGCGAATAATAAAAGTAAGCATAGTAGTAAACGACCAAGTGAACAGGAAAACAGCCGTGAACAATGGACCTGTACTTCAAGCGCCCATTCCCAAAAGAAGAAGAACCATGCCATATGGTTGTTTTTACAAGGAATTCTGGTCCTGTAAGCCAATAGAATTCTCGGGCAATGAAGGACCCATTGCAGCCTTACGCTGGATAGAGAAAACTAAGGCTGTTCTGAAAATAAGCAAATGTGCTGAAGAAGATAAGATAATGTTTGCTTCAAATCTGTTTAAAAACGCAGCTTTAGAATGGTGGAACACTATCCTCCAGTCAAGAGGAAGTGATAAGATTTATAACATGGAATGGGAGGAATTTAAGAACATGGTAGAAAGGAAATTCTGCCCTCCTAATGAAAAGGAACAGATAGCAAATAAGTTTCTGAATCTTAGAATGACCGGGGTAGATAGTAAAGGTTACACTACCACATTCTTTGAATATGCTAGGATAGTACCAACCCTTGCATCACCTGAACCAGTGTTAATCTCCCGTTACATCTGGGGATTAATTGGAGAGATTAGACATGTAGTCAAGGCAGCTAGACCCCGAACCATAGAGGAAGCTGTAGAACTAGCCAATACCTTGACTGATGAACTAGTGAGAACTAGAGAAGAAGACCAGAGGAGAAACCTAACCCAAAGGCTTACTCAAGAATTCCGTTCGGGGAATTCCAACCGTAAGAATATAGGTTCTACCTCTGCACCATACTGCAGAAACTGCAAGAAAAAGCATTCTGGAAGATGCTCTATTTATTGTAATTTTTGCAAGGCCCCAGGACACAAGGAAGAGAATTGCAAGAAGAAATCCAATAATGGATTATGCTACAACTGTGGAGAAAAAGGTCATATTAAGACAAAGAACGAGGTATGGTCATTATGAATTTACTGTCATGCCATTTGGTTTAACCAATGCCCCAGCCGCATTTATGGACATGATGAACCGAATATGTAAGCCATATTTGGATAAATTCATAATTGTCTTCATAGATGATATTCTAATTTACTCTAAAAGTAAAGAGGAGCATGCAAAGCATTTGCAATTACTTTTAAGTTTATTGAGAAAAGAAAAGCTTTATGCTAAGTTTTCAAAGTGCGAATTTTGGTTAGAACAGGTGCAATTCCTCGGACATTTAGTTAACCATGAAGGAATTCATGTAGATCCAACAAAGATCGAGGCAATTACCCAATGGAAAACCCCAGAGTCACCAACTGAGGTTAGAAGTTTCTTAGGATTGGCCGGTTATTATAGAAGATTTATTCGAGATTTTTCTAGAATAGCCATTCCTTTAACAAAGTTAACCTGTAAATCTGTTAAGTTTGAATGGGGACCAAAACAAGAAGAAGCCTTTAGAATTCTTAAGCAAAGATTAACCCATACACCCATACTAGCGTTACCAGAAGGAATTGAAGACTTTGTAGTCTTTTGTGACGCTTCTAAGTTAGGTTATGGATGTGTGTTAATGCAACGTCAAAAGGTTATAGCTTACGCATCTAGACAACTTAAGAGTCATGAAGAAAATTATTCAACCCATGATTTGGAATTAGGAGCCATAATTTTTGCCCTTAAGATTTGGAGACATTATCTTTATGGTAGTATGTTTGCTGTTTTTACAGATCATAAAAGTTTAAGGTATGTCTTCGGGCAAAAAGAGTTGAATATGAAACAGAGACGCTGGATGGAATTACTTAGTGATTATGATTGTGATATCCAGTATCATGCAGGAAAAGCAAATGTAGTGGCAGATGCTTTAAGTCGAAAGTATCATGAAAAGCCAAAAAGGGTACGTTCTCTTAAATTAAATCTTCAAGTAGATTTAAACAATCAGATTAGAAAAGCACAAGAAACAGTAATCAAGGAGGATACTGAAAAATAAAAAGGAATGATTAAGGAATTAGAACAAGGAACAAATGGAATTTGGAGGTTCCATAAAAAGAGAATGTGGATACCTAAATTAGGAAATTTACGTCACCGTATATTAGAAGAAGCTCATAAATCTAAATATACGATGCATCCAGGAAGTGATAAAATGTACCAGGATTTAAGGAAAAATTTCTGGTGGATAGGAATGAAAAAGGATGTAGCAGCCTATGTTTCTCAATGTTTAACTTGCTCACAAGTTAAAGCTGAACATCAGAAACCCTCAGGTTTGTTACAACAATTAGAAATGCCAGTCTGGAAATGGGAATTAATAACAATGGATTTTGTTACCAAATTACCCAAAACAAGAAAAGGTAATGATACAATCTGGGTGATTGTAGATAGGCTAACCAAGTCAGCTCATTTCTTACCAATGAAGGAAACCTTTAGTATGGAACAATTAGCCAAATTATATGTAAATGAAATTGTTTCATTACATGGAATTCCTTTATCAATTGTTTCTGATAGAGATAGCCGATTTACCTCTCATTTTTGGTCAAGTTTCCAAAAAGCAATGGGAACCAGATTAAATCTAAGCACAGCTTATCATCCTCAAACGGACGGCCAAAGTGAAAGGACAATCCAGACGATGGAAGACATGCTTAGAGCTTGTGTAATTGATTTCGGAGGTAATTGGGACGAACACTTACCTTTAATAGAATTTTCTTATAATAACAGTTATCACACAAGTATCAATGCTGCACCATTCGAAGCACTTTATGGACGAAAGTGCAGAACCCCATTCTGTTGGGCAGAAATTGGGGAAAAACAATTATCTGGACCTGAGATAGTACAAGAAACAACTGACAAAATCATTCAAGTCAAGGAACGACTGAAAGCAGCACGTGATCGACAAAAGAGCTACGCTGATAACAGACGCAAACCATTAGAATTTCAAGTAGGAGATAGAATATTATTAAAAGTCTCTCCTTGGAAAGAAGTGGTAAGATTCATTAAAAGAGGAAAGCTTAGTCCCAGGTATATTGGACCTTTCAAAATTCTTAAAAGAATAGGACCTGTAGCCTATCAGCTACAACTGCCAGAGGAAATGGCAGGAATACATGATGTATTTCATGTATCTAATCTCAAAAAGTGTCTAGCTGATGAATCACTCGTAGTACCTCTCAAGGATATAGAGGTTAATGAACAACTCAAATTTGTAGAGAGGCCTCTACAGATTGAAGATAGGAAGATTAAGAATCTCAAGCATAAGAGATTAGTACTGGTCAAAGTAAAGTGGGACTCCAAAAGAGGACCTGAATACACATGGGAGCTTGAATCAGAAATGCAAAAGAAATATCCACACTTGTTCCAGTAGATCTCGAGGACGAGCTCTAAAACAAGGTGGGGAGGATATAACAACCCTCGGTAAAACCGACACCCTCATAATAGTTCTGACACCCTAATATATCTTTAAATGTCTCAACATGTCTTTATATGCACCCCGTATGTGAAAACCGAGCCCAATATACAATATAACATATAAAATAAATTAAAAACAATAATTATTAAGTTGAGGCGGGCCGCATAGACCTCACCTCAACTTAACGCGGGCCGCATCAGGATATAACCAGACTTAGCCAAAACGTTAAGTCTATGCGGGCCGCGTATGATCTCGCTTAAGTCCATGCGGGCCGCGAGCGACCTAGAATGTGGCGCAGCCCGGTGATGACACGTGTCATCACCGTGTCAAGTCTAGAGGGTGACCGGGCCAAGCTATACGTTGACTGGAGATTGACGCGGGCCGCGTAAGGGTTAGCCTTACTTAACGCGGGCCGCGTGAAGACGCGATTACAGCCCTATAAATAGAGGCCATCAGCCTTCAGTCCGTCTCGCTCATTTCTTTCTTTCTTTCTTAAAATTCTGTAGTGGCGTTACTATACCCGGGCATTATACCCCCTAAAATAGCGAGGTTCCGCTACGATGTAAGTATTATAACCCCTGGAGACGTATTAGATATGCTGCCCGATTGATCTAGGGTTCCGTAACGGCTGTCGTGGTTCTGCCCGACGTAGTCGTTGGAATGCCGTCTCGGGGAGGGTATTACTAATGTTAAAATGGGTTATTATACTAACTCACGTGCATTTGTGTAAATTATAGATATTCACCAGGAAACCCTAAAGAATAACCTAGGACAGCAATGTGAGTTGATTCACTTTTTGTAAACCTTTTTGTTTACTGTTTTTAACAAAACCTCACTTAATTAAATATATACAAAGCCGTTATTGAGTATTTGTAAGGGTACAATTATGATGGTATATTTGGGGTTTTGTATACAAAATTTGTTACCACCTGGGGAGAGGAGTAACATGACCATAAGTCAGATGACAGTACCATGGATGTTAATTGGTATTACATGTAAACAAATGTAATTGCGGATGCGCCCTCAAAACTGTACACTGTGAAAATGGTTTTATTTAAATTTCATTAAAATGGGATTCACTCACCAGTATTTCCCACTGACAAAATGTTTTTAAAACGCGTTTCAGGTAACAAAATGTGAAAGCCAAATAGAAGCCAGCTGGACAACACTGAAGGCTTGGAAAAGTGGCAATAAAGTTACCTAAGAATAAAATGGATGTTTTTATTAAATAAATAGGATTTATTCCTATAAAATGTGTGTACTGGAAACTTGGGTTTTACCCATATGTTTAATATTATCAAACGAGGTGGTTTACTCTGATTTAACATTTCCTAACTACGGTCCTGATGAAAATTTCCGCTGCCAAATTGGATAAATAAATGTGATACCACCGAAACTGGTTCACGGCCGCCCGTTCCCGGGAACTAGGGACCGGGGGTTGTGACACATATGCCAACATCACTTAATGTTGACAGCCCTCTCTCTCAACTCGCTCCAGCCGCTATTTCTTCCGATTTTTTGCGAATCTTGTAAGTTTTTAACCTAAATCTTGTACTTTCTTGATCTACATGCACTCCTACACCTTTCTATCTTTTGAATCTTAACTTTTAACCGTGAAATCACTAGATTTGAGGTGTTCTAGGATGATGTCATCATGGTGTTCATAAGAACTTCATGTTTTGGTTTCAATCCACCAAGAACAACTTAGATCTGAACGATTTCCACATAAATAAACAAAGATCTTTCATAGATCTGAACATATTCATGGTGGAAAGGATTGAAAGATGGTTTTCTAACTTTCTTTCAACTCTTTTACACTCAATGCACTCAAAACCGATAGAACCGGAGCTTGTTCTGACCTCCTACTCATTCTTAGTGGTGTGTCAGTTCTAGATCTGGATTTTATCCAAGAGATTACTGATTTCGGGTTAAGCATGAACTACCGGCTCGAACCGTTGACTGACCGGACCAGGGTGGTTCCTGTCCGATCGGGTCACTAAGTCTTGACGAGGTTTCTGTTGTATGACACGATATCGTACAGTCTCGATAAAACTACAAACTATCAAAACAACCAAGTGAAGAAGACGACCAGGTCGTCTGGGACGGATTGTCATCCGATCGGATTGCCACCCGACCGGACAGCCACCCGATTGGCTTGCACCTTGGGTCCCACACTTAACTTTTATTTCAACATTTGAGGTTTTGAACATTGAACGGATTACCGTCCGATCGGATTGCCACCCGATCGGATTACCACCCGACCATGTGATGTTTAGACTTCAACACTTAAAAAATTTTCAACATGTTCAGTACGGATTGGCACCCGATCGGATTGCAATCTGATCGAGTGACAAACTGCTGTGAACTTGTTCTCACTAAAGTGTTATACCAATCGGATTGCCGCTCGACCGAACAGCCGTTCGATCGACCGACCTGAAAGGTAGAGATACTTCTCTGTTTTCAAAATGCTACAACGAAAACTTCAAAGCATAAGCCATCATACACAAACACATCCATCCCAAGCGAGGTAACAATCCAATCGAATGGTCACCTGATCGGATGACCATCCGAATGGATTTTCACCCGATCAGATTGCCACTCGATCGGATTACCGTCTGATCCACTAACACCTTGCACCGTTTTACGTGTCGCTTATCGTTTGTACTATCGTTCTGATCAGGCTAATCTCACTCTAGCGCTCCCTTCAATCCATTCTCGCTGTGAGTATACTCGATCCCCTTTTGCTTTATGCACTTTTGGGTGTTACATACGTTACTTATTTCAAATCACATCGAACACACTACGCAATACTTTAACGCTAACCGTTACCGCATGTTATACGTGACTTAATGAATGCTTGTTTGTTATGTTTACACATGGATTGCTGTCTACCTGCCTTAGCAAAGATATTTCTATAGTTTGGACTCAGCAACTGTTCACTCAGGGGTTGTTAAGGACAATTAATTACATGGCTCACAGTGGTGAGTGTGTATTACGAACTACCTTGGGCAATCAACTCGCAGTCATTGTATTGATAGGATCATGTCGATAACTTACGTGCTTCATTTCACACTGTGTACGTGCTGGTTATGCGTAAACGATTTCGAACTCTGTTAAATCTATTAAACTTGTATGCTCACCTTTACACTTTGTGTATTGACTTTTACTTTAACGTATGTGGCAGGTGCTTAAGATGTTTAAATGCTTGGCTTGCTGTGAAATCGAGGCTAGGAAAGAGTCTAGAAACCAAGACAATTTATTTTTATTTATTTAAATATGAGTTGTCGAAACATGTTTTTGTTTGAAGAATATCTATGTCTGTAATAACTATATTATCTTATGGGTCATGGTATGGGACATCATATTTGAACTATTCGGTAATTTAGTCGTTATGGAATTTCTTTGAATAATCTGTTTCGCTCAGTGTGTCACACCCTGGCTTTGCGGAAGCGTGGTTAATTTGGTGTGACTTCTTAATACCATAGCTTAATCATAACAAAGCTATATGAATTAAAAACATGCAAGATCATCCATTAAGTTTTGAAAACCAAATACAATACCATTGTTTTAACGGGAATACACCCTAACAACCATAATCGTGTTCAACAAACAAACAAAACATAAACACAGTTTAAGGACTGTGACTTGTCCAGGAAAGAGTCACATTCCCTAAACCCCGGATGACCTCGGAAACTAGTGCAGCGGGAAAACGTGCCATACCGTGCCAGATCCTTTAATTCCCTGAAATACATGTAAGTTGAAAAATCAACAATAATGTTGAGCGAGTTCATGTGTTTAGTATGCGCGCGCGAATAAACCTTTATAACCATTGTAAGTGTGAATATTTTGTAAACTCTGGTATGAAAGCAAATAAGGAAACATATCAGTTAATGTGTAACCACATGGTCCAACCTGCGGGCGCATGGGAGGGGATAGGACAAGGTCACCACATGGTCCAACCTGCGGGCGCATGGGTGGTGTTACGACAAGGTCACCACATGGTCCAACTTGTGGGCGCATGGGTGGTGTTAAGACAAGGTCACCACATGGTCCAACCTTAGGGCACATGGGTGGGGTTTGTTATGCTCAAATAGGCCTATCACTTGTATCCCTCGATCGTACTACGAGGACTAATGTTCTTAAGGTTTCACCTACATAAATCACATAACCTAACAGTTCCTTCCTTAGCTGACCATACCATGTGAGAAATATTCGTAATCATAGTAACATGTATTTCACCCCCGCAGTTTAGAAAACTGAAAACAGTTAAGAGAAAAGGGGGACATGAACTCACCGTCGGTGCGTCTCTACCAAGTACTCCAAATCAGGCAGCTGTGCAACGACCTACATGTGCTAATTCTATTAGACGGACGGCCGTGCCTTAGCTTTATGGTTTAAGTTTTTGGGAAATAGTTAGACAACTATTTCGGGTTTACTTTTCGTATATACTTGGTAGTTAATCTCCTTCCCAAGGATGGGGGATTTAATACATGTGCGTTCGAATTACACCATTAAGTCTCACCTAATATATTTATTTCCAATTCCAAAATATAAGTATTTTCCTCAAAAATATTATATTTTCACTTCACATAATATTCCCCAAAAATAATACGTTGGTAAATATACATTCACAATTATTTCCGCATAATGCGTAAGTTACGTTTTAGCGACCGTGTGGTAATAATAATTACCGTTGTAACTTATATGTTTATCGTGGAAGCGTTCGTAATATTTTAGATTCGTCAACGTTCGTAAATATTATTTTTACTCTAAAAATAATATTTGTGTATTTTCACAAAATAATCATAAACAGTGCTGTGAAAATATATTTACTAAATATATATTTATCACGTTTAGTTTTGTGAAAATCCCACCTCCGAATATTTGTAAATAAAGTCGTGGCGAAATATATTTTGAAAATATGTCAAAAATAATTCTAACACTTGTAAATAATTCTAAGTGTTAGGTTTTAGAAAAATTTCGCCAGAGTTTCCCCTGTAACTGGAGGTGGCCACGCTTTCAAGCGTATCATTTTCTTTTACAAAATCATTTCAACAACTTCTTTATTCAATCAACAATTTCCGACACATCAACTAATCGACAAGTATGTAAATCGCATAAATCACATGAACTTGTAGTTTTTCCGAAACTATAGTGTAAATCCAATTATATTTTGTGGATTTTTATATAAAGTAGTTTAATCTTGTAAAAACCTCGTTTTTAGAGTAAACCCATCTTTACAACTTCCCGTCATCTTTCACAAAGATTGTTATTTTGTCGAAACTTTTCATTTCACAAGTGTTTTATACACTTGTGGTTTATAAAAATCATACTTGTTAGTGTGATATCCGTCTTTTAGAAAACATGATTTTCTTGACGCTTGGTTCTATGAAAATACCATTTGTACATACGTAGATCCGCCCGTTTTAAACACTATTTTACAAGTAAAAATACTTTTACACAAGTTCATGTTTCTCGCGTGGTAGAGTTTCACCTTTTAACCCTTGTACCATTCAAAACAAGCTTATGTCAAGATCCATGATCTTAACCAAACCGGGTTAATTGGTGATCCGAGCTACCATAACATAGATCGGGCCTAGATAACCACAAATTTCAATTACTACATCATTTACACAACTTATGGTCTTTTAACCAACAATACTTGCATTTTTAGTAGACTTTTGTGCTTCAACTTGTAAGTTTCCGACTTTTAACCGTTACAACACATTTTAACCACCTTAGAATAGTTCGAGAGAGTGTTTTAAGCATTATACCTCTAGCTCGAGGCTAGGGAAGATTCTATGCGAAAAAGGGGTGGATAAAAGCAAGAGAGAGTGGTCCTTCGAACTCCGAGTGCACCAAGACTCCTTATATGCGACCCTTAACACTTGTAGATGATTGAAGCTTGCAAGATCAAACTCGAAAATGGTTGTGGTGACCCAAGGGGGTTCGGCCGAAGCCTTTGAGAGAGAGAGAGGAGTGTTTGAAGTTGAAAAATGGAATGTGATGAACTCTTGTGCCAAGCCTACTACTTATAGATAATTAGGAAGTTTTAATCTAATGGTTAATGTGTTGTCTAGATATTAGACAACTAGGATTTTAATATTCAAAAGAAATCAAGTCTTGTCCTCTTGGTTTGGGCCGATTTCCAATGGGGGGGGGGTACTAGTTCGATTTCAACTAGTTAGTTAAGTATTAGTTAGGTTAAACCAAGTTAGATTTAGGGACTAACTCAGTTAGTGGTGTGTTGTGCTATAATGCGGGTGTTAGGGTATTCAGGGACCCTAACTGGCTCAGAAAAAGACCAATATTGTTAATGTCAATATTTTTATGTCCCGGGTAAAGTCCGGTTGTTCGGTTGGATAGTAATCCGTTAAAGTGCTTAACAAGGCTTTTAAGTGTCATAAATAACATTTTTAGTGACACAACTTATTTCTTCAAAGTGTCAGGAATATTTCCCCATGTTTTGGCACTTTATCAGTTAGCTAAAAGTTGAATCTTTGATTAAAGTGCTGTGTTTTGTGCTCGGTGTATGTTTTAGGCGCATCCAATCACTGTAACTTATTCCTAGAGACGCAGTTCTACAACCCTTGTATCCCTACACTCACTATGGGTGTAGTAAAAATATTTCTGGCTCATACAGGCCTTAGAGGCAGTGTCTGCCTGATGCTGGCTTTATCAGCATGTTCAATAGGTTATCCGTTCAAACGCTACTGTGCTTTTGTGCATCATGTTTGTCACTAAGGTTCGACATGTAAATTGTGTAGTGACGGAAATCAAAGTATGATGCAGATATGTACAAGTACCAACAGTCAAGTAGCAGTTCATCAGTAATTTCAGTTAAGCACAGTAATCAAGCAGTAATTAATTATTAATTTAATCGTACGGATACCTGGTTTAGTGAAGGTTGTCACATTCTCCCCCCGTTAGAAAAATTTCGTCCCGAAATTTTAAGTTCTGCTTGTAGAAGCAGGGTTCTTAGGAAATAAGTGGGGGTATTTCTCTTTCATTCGGTCCTCACGCTCCCAGGTGAACTCAGGACCATGGCGGGCATTCCAACGAACTTTGACGAGCTTGACACTGCTCCGGCGGGTCTTGTTTACTTTCCAATCCGTGACCTCAACGGGTTCTTCCACGAAGTGGAGCGTGTCGTCAACATGAATTTCATCGGTAGGAATGGCAACGGTATCTTGCGTTGGACTTCTCTTCAGATTGGATACATGAAATGTATCGTGAACACCATTTAGTTCAGCAGGTAAGTCCAGCTTGTATGCTACGGTCCCAATTCTTTCCAAAATCCTGAACGGACCAATATATCACGGATTCAACTTTCCACGCTTCCCAAAGCGTGCCACACCCTTCCAGGGTGATATCTTCAACAAAACCATATCACCAACCTCAAACTCTAGAGGTTTCCTGCTTCGATCCGCGTAGGCTTTCTGCTGGTCACGGGCCGCACTGATGCGATCTCGTATCTGTGCAATCTTGTCGGTGGTTTCCTGGACTACATCAGGACCAACCAACTGTCTATCACCAGCGTCAGACCGACAGAGCGGTGATCTGCATTTGCGCCCATATAAAGCTTCGAATGGCGCGACACCAATGCTGGTATGGTAGCTGTTGTTGTAGGAAAACTCAACCAGGGGCAAATGCTTGTCCCAGCTACCGCCTAAATCCATAACACATGCTCTCAACATGTCCTCCAACGTCTGAATCGTCCGCTCGCTTTGACCGTCGGTCTGCGGGTGAAACGCGGTGCTCATATTCAACTTCGAGCCAAAAGCTTCTTGGAAGGATTGCCATATCCTTGACACGAACCTTCCATCTCTATCGGAGATAATCGAGAGAGGTACTCCATGGCGTGTAACAATCTCTCTCATGTAAATTTCAGCCAATTTGCTCGTATCATCCTTTTCTCGGATAGGCAGGAAGTGTGCTGACTTCGTTAATCGATCCACTATCACCCAGATAGTGTCATGGCCTCTTGGCGTTCTTGGCAATTTCGTAATAAAATCCATAGAGATTTGTTCCCACTTCCACTTGGGAATCTCGGGTTGCTGCAGAAGTCCTGAAGGCTTCTGGTATTCCGCCTTATCCTTAGCGCAAGTTAAACATTTGCTCACATAAACAGCCACATCACCTTTCATCCTAGGCCACCAATAATAATCTTTAAGATCCTGGTACATCTTATCCGCTCCAGGGTGGATAGAGTACCGCGACTTGTGAGCTTCATCGAAAATAACCTTCCTTAGATCACCAAACAGAGGAACCCAAATCCTTTTCTCAAAACATAACGTTCCTTCCCTGTTTGGCACCAATAACTTCTCCATCCCACGGAGATACTCTTCTGCAAGGTTTCTTTCCTTGAGAGCTTCTTTCTGCGCTGCACGAATGCGCAAGGAGAGATCGGTCTGAATGATCATCTCCAAAGCCCTAACCCTTATGGGCTTGATCCTCTCTTTTCGACTTAGGGCATCGGCGACCACATTCGCCTTCCCTGGATGATACTTTATCTCACAGTCGTAGTCGTTCAACAGCTCGACCCAACGTCTTTGCCTCATATTCAACTCTGTCTGGTTGAATATATGCTGTAGGCTCTTGCGATCTGTGAAGATCGTACACTTTGTACCATAAAGGTAGTGTCTCCAGATCTTTAAAGCAAAAACCACTGCGCCAAGCTCCAAATCATGCGTGGTATAGTTCTTTTCGTGCACTTTCAGCTGTCGCGATGCGTAGGCAATAACCTTTTGGCGTTGCATCAACACACAACCCAATCCTTGACGCGAAGCGTCGCAGTATACCACAAAATCATCTGTACCTTCTGGTAGAGCTAAGATTGGCGCGTTGCAAAGCTTATCCTTCAATATCTGAAACGCTTCATCCTGTTTGATTCCCCAATCAAACTTCTTATCCTTCTGCGTGAGGAGCGTTAATGGTTGAGCGATCTTTGAAAAGTTCTCGATGAACCTTCGATAATAGCCAGCCAAACCCAAGAATTGCCGAATCTCGGTTGGCGTCTTTGGCGTTTCCCAATCTTTGATCGCCTCGATCTTGGTTGGATCCACGTGGATTCCATCTCCATTTACCACGTGCCCAAGGAATTGCACTTCTCGTAGCCAAAACTCGCACTTAGAGAACTTGGCATACAACTGTTCCTTTTTTAGCAGCTCCAGAATGGCTCTTAAATGCTGCTCGTGCTCAGCCTTCATCTTTGAATAAATCAAAATATCATCGATGAATACAATCACGAACTTATCCAAGTACGGCTTACAAACTCGATTCATTAGATCCATGAATACTGCAGGTGCGTTTGTCAACCCAAACGGCATAACCAGAAACTCGTAGTGCCCATAACGAGTTCTGAAAGCTGTCTTTGGGATACTCTCCTCTTGTATCCTTAACTGATGGTATCCAGATCGCAAGTCGATCTTTGAGTAAAAGCTTGAACCTTGCAGTTGATCAAACAGATCATCAATTCTTGGCAGAGGGTATCTATTCTTGATCGTCAACTTGTTCAGCTCCCGGTAGATGATGTTTATTTGAAAATCATCATCCTTCTTTTTGACGAGTAGTAATGGGGTTACCCCAAAAGGGAATTTTGGTCTGTTATCTTCCTTCTCTATCCATTGCTAAAGCTTCTCTGTCAATCCTTGCATCTCCGAAAATGTAAGTCGCTACGATGCATTGACTACGGGTGCAGTGCCTGGAATTAAATTGACGCGGGATTCGACTAATCGTTGAGGAGACGATTCCGGCAAGTCTTCGAGGAAGACTTAGGGGTATTCTCCAATCACAGGGATATCTTCGGGTTTTGGTTCTTCGGCTTCTTTTTCCACGACGTGAGCCAAGAATGCAACACATCCTTTGTGCGAAAATTTGTGTCTTCTTTGCCTGATAATCCGTAGGAGAGGATCCTACTCCATGAATCACAATCATTTCTCCGTTCGTCGTCGGGGTGCGGATGACAATCTCCGCTGGGTTGTTCGACAACCAGTCCATCCCAATTATCACATCGAAGCTTCCGTCAGGCTTGTTCTATCGAGAACTGGGTATCTAGGTTACTTACTACTAAAACAACTATATTTTCTGAAGCTAAAATTTGACAATACTGTAAAATAGAGCGTAACATTGACTATTATGAGACGTACCGATATCCACGCTTGGATTCTATCCTCGCTGTTGAGCTTTCATCCACGTGCCTGAGTGTTCTTAGGGCAATACTTCCTGAAATGCCCCACATCACCGCAATTAAAACATGCTTGGCCACAGCCTTGATCGTCACCATCCCTGCCTTGATAGTTGTCGTCGTCGTTATTTCCTCCACGATTTCCGTTACCATCTTGACCTCTATTTCCATGTTCAGTACCTTGCCGACATGTTTCCTTGACATGTCCCACCTTGCCACAGTTACCACATTTTCCATATCTACACCGCCCGTTATGGTGACGTCGACAGTTGTCGCACTTTGGTAGGATACCCGTGTACTCTTTTCTCTTTTTGGCCTTGTCGTCGCTACTCGACTGGGTACCCTGTTTGAAATTCGCCAACTTCCTCTTGTTGTCCCCAGATGACTCTACATGAGTCTCCTTCTTCTCCTCAGAGGCTGAAAATTTGTTCATCCTGATTGCCTCTTCCGTCAGGGCTACACTTTGATTGATGGCCTCAGAGATTGTGGCAGGCTTTGATGCCGTTACCATGCTCATGATTTGGGGTGCCAATCCCCAAATGAAACGCTCAATCCTTTTAAACTCCGGATCTACCATGTAAGGAACGATACGCGATAGAACTTGGAACTTCTCCACATACTCAGCTATTTTTGGACCTTCCATCTTCAAGTTCCAGAACTCAGTTTCTACCTTCTGGCTTTTTGTTCTCGAACAGTACTTTTTATGCATTAGCTCTTTCAGCTCGTCCCATGAGAGAGCATACGCAGCAGCCTCGCCCATTGTCTGAACCTGAAGTTTCCACCATGACAGAGCCCCATCTCGGAACAGGCCGGAAATGTACGTGACCTGATCTCTTGGGGCGCATTTGCTCGCACGCAAAACAGTGTCCATCTTCTCAATCCAGCGTACGAAGGCTACGGCACCCCCAGTGCTGTCGAAATGTAGGGGCTGGCAGCCTAAGAACTGCTTGTAGGTGCAGCCGTTGGGTGGGTTATTTCCTGAGGTACCTCCGTTGCGCTCGGAGTGATGGGCCTCGTATTGTGCGATGACTGCAGCAATGATTCCCTGAAGTTCCGCCTCGTTGGTGGGTATGCGTACATCCCGTCTTGGAGGCATCTTCTAAATGATGATCGTATGGGTCAGGTCATAGTAAGTAAAGTGTACGTAAGTATACAACAATATCAACACATAACATCCCATGTTATAAACAAATCAATCACATAACATCTCATGTTATAGAACATAAACAATAGATTACTACGATTGCATTGCCACGAATCGAGACCAGAATGTAAGGTTTACAGGTACCCAACTGTATCATACAACATCAATGACTTAGTAGGTGACGACCCTAGGCAAGTCGTGCGGTCGCTGGACAGGTTCAGGAATCCCTGGTTCGTCCATTTTCAAATTCCAGGACTCCATCTCAAGCTTCTGTTATTCCAGTCTTAGAACCATATTTCTCCTTAATCATTTCCTTGAGCTCGTCCCAGCTTAGTGCATAAGCAGCATCTGTACCAAGGGTCTGAATCTGAAGATCCTATCATGAAAGTGTGCCATCTAGAAATGACCCCGAGGTAAAGGTAACACTCTGTTGGGGTGAACAGTTAGTCATTCTTAGATTGGAGTCAACCTTTTCGGACCAACGAACAATTGCAATGGCGCTTACTGTTTCGTCGAAGTTCCAGGGCTTGCAGTTCAGGAACTGCTTATAGGTGTGGTCATTTGGGGGGGGGAGGGTTATTTCCAGTAGTGCCATCGCTACGCTTAGTGCAGAGTGCGTCATGCATTTGCCTGTGAGATGCGTTTTTGCCGCTCGGCTTCTATCCTTGGCAACATACTGGTGTTTGTGTCACGCCTGGGTAACATTCTCTTCTGCCGAAATGGCATGAAGTGGGTTAGACAACTTCCCAATTGTCTATGAGATACATAGCACCATAAGCCATCATGTACTCACCTAATTTTACACGTAAATATACTCAATGTATGGGTGGGGAAATAAATTACTGGGCCTTCACATAGGCTTGCCAATTTGGCTTGTTGCTTAAAATAGAATGAACTCGAGGCTTCATCGCCTTGGTCATTCGTGTTCGAGTTATTTCCTGCCACATGGGTTTTTATTAGCTTGACCCGCAGAGTCCACCAGGATTTCTGTGCACTACAAGTCGTTATTACGTGGGCCCCCATAATAATAAATTGTCTTGCACAGTTACCCCAAATTTTCTCTCGTCCAAGCAGATGATCAATCAAGGAGCAACAACAGGTGCATTGGCATGAACAGGGTCATGCTCTAATGCGGTGTTAGGAGCGACGCCTGGCTCAGGGGCCACGGCTGGCTCCGGATCAACAAACTCCATCTCAAAATCAGCTGGATCAACCATCACAGGGGTTTACAGGATCCTCCAAGGGCTGGCCTAAGCGTATGAACTCAAGGTCATGGTCTGGATCAAAACCAGATGGAAGAACAGGATCACCCTCAATACTGTGATCAAACTCAAAGCTATGTGCGGGAACCGGGGCAGCCGATGATGCCGTATCAGGGTCGGCGTTGTGTGAATGGTGCTGCACTCCCTGTATATGCGAAAATGCGGATGTCAGCAACTCAAATGAGTCTGGGACAGGGGAATGGGCATGAGTTTCCCCTGCAGGAGCGTCCGCAAGCAGTAGGCTAATACCAGCAGCAATAGGGCCTCGCCCTCGAATGGGTCCTCCTCTAGTAGATCGTTATCGTCGTCAGAGGCCACGTCGGGGGCATATCAACAATGGGATAAGCGGCAAGGGGGCACAGGAGCAGGGATCACCGCGAGTGGCAAATTCCCAGCAAGATGGCCATCAGTAGGCTCTGCTACGACTTTAGGCAGCGCAAAGGGCTGAATGTCGTCATTGTCTGTGCCGGTAGTATCGGAAATGTGCACCTCGTGCTTCGATGTACTATGTCGTCTGATGCTATGGCCATGGGATTCGTAGTGTCTATCTTTCTTGTACATGATGAAAGCATGACATTTGTACCATAAACACATATACGTATAACAATCAATCACATCCACATATAAACATGTTAGTCAGCAATAAGCAATCAAATAATTCTCCTAGTCCCACTAGCCTCCCAGCCTCCCAGACTGATATTCCTAGTCCCACTAGCCAAATTCCTCCCAGCCTCCAAGGCTGACATTCCTAGTCCCACTAGCCAAATTCCTCCCAGTCTCTAAGACTGCTCTATCATCCACCTCGACCTCCTAGATCGAGCCTCGGCCTCCATGACCAAGCCTCAGCCTTCATGACTGAGCCTACTCTTCCTAGTCTCACTAGCCATCTACCTCGATCTCTAAGATCGAGCTTCGGCCTCCCAAGACCGAGCCTCAGCCTCCAAGACTGAGCCTAAAATAATAAAATGTGCTCAACATGTGTTTGTAAAAACGTTTTGGATCTGGACTTAAGTGGTATGCAGTAAAAATGTTTTCGTGAGAGCCCTAGTGATCATAGTCTAGACTCGAGAAAGAATCCTAGTTCGCTATGATCAGAGCTCTGATACCAAGCTGTCACACCCTGGCTTTGCGGAAGCGTGGTTAATTTGGTGTGACTTCTTAATACCATAGCTTAATTATAACAAAGCTATATGAATTAAAAACATGCAAGATCATCCATTAAGTTTTGAAAACCAAATACAATACCATTGTTTTAACGGGAATACACCCTAACAACCATAATCTTGTTCAACAAACAAACAAAACATAAACACAGTTTAAGGACTGTGACTTGTCCAGGAAAGAGTCACATTCCCTAAACCCCGGATGACCTCGGAAACTAGTGCAGCGGGAAAACGTGCCATACCGTGCCAGATCCTTTAATTCCCTGAAATACATGTAAGTTGAAAAATCAACAATAATGTTGAGCGAGTTCATGTGTTTAGTATGCGCGCGCGAATAAACCTTTATAACTATTGTAAGTGTGAATATTTTGTAAACTCTGGTATGAAAGCAAATAAGGAAACATATCAGTTAATGTGTAACCACATGGTCCAACCTATGGGCGCATGGGAGGGGATAGGACAAGGTCACCACATGGTCCAACCTGCGGGCGCATGGGTGGTGTTACGACAAGGTCACCACATGGTCCAACCTGCGGGCGCATGGGTGGTGTTAAGACAAGGTCACCACATGGTCCAACCTTAGGGCGCATGGGTGGGGTTTGTTATGCTCAAATAGGCCTATCACTTGTATCGCTCGATCGTACTACGAGGACTAATGTTCTTAAGGTTTCACCTACCCAAATCACATAACCTAACAGTTCCTTCCTTAGCTGACCATACCATGTGAGAAATATTCGTAATCATAGTAACATGTATTTCACCCCCGCAGTTTAGAAAACTGAAAACAGTTAAGAGAAAAGGGGGACATGAACTCACCGTCGGTGCGTCTCTACCAAGTACTCCAAATCAGGCAGCTGTGCAACGACCTACATGTGCTAATTCTATTAGACGGACGGCCGTGCCTTAGCTTTATGGTTTAAGTTTTTGGGAAATAGTTAGACAACTATTTCGGGTTTACTTTTTGTATATACTTGGTAGTTAATCTCCTTCCCAAGGATGGGGGATTTAATACATGTGCGTTCGAATTACACCATTAAGTCTCACTTAATATATTTATTTCCAATTCGAAAATATAAGTATTTTCCTCAAAAATATTATATTTTCACTTCACATAATATTCCCCAAAAATAATACGTTGGTAAATATACATTCACAATTATTTCCGCATAATGCGTAAGTTACGTTTTAGCGACCGTGTGGTAATAATAATTACCGTTGTAACTTATATGTTTATCGTGGAAGCGTTCGTAATATTTTGGATTCGTCAACGTTCGTAAATATTATTTTTACTCTAAAAATAATATTTGTGTATTTTCACAAAATAATCATAAACAGTGCTGTGAAAATATATTTACTAAATATATATTTATCACGTTTAGTTTTGTGAAAATCCCACCTCCGAATATTTGTAAATAAAGCCGTGGCGAAATATATTTTGAAAACATGTCAAAAATAATTCTAACACTTGTAAATAATTCTAAGTGTTAGGTTTTAGAAAAATTTCGCCAGAGTTTCCCCTGTAACTGGAGGTGGCCACGCTTTTAAGCGTATCATTTTCTTTTACAAAATCATTTCAACAACTTCTTTATTCAATCAACAATTTCCGTCACATCAACTAATCGACAAGTATGTAAATCGCATAAATCACATGAACTTATAGTTTTTCCGAAACTATAGCGTAAATCCCATTATATTTTGTGGATTTTTATATAAAGTAGCTTAATCTTGTAAAAACCTCGTTTTTAGAGTAAACCCATCTTTACAACTTCCCGTCATCTTTCACAAAGATTGTTATTTTGTCGAAACTTTTCATTTCACAAGTGTTTTATACACTTGTGGTTTATAAAAATCATACTTGTTAGTGTGATATCCGTCTTTTAGAAAACATGATTTTCTTGACGCTTGGTTCTATGAAAATACCATTTGTACATACGTAGATCCGCCTGTTTTAAACACTATTTTACAAGTAAAAATACTTTTACACAAGTTCATATTTCTCGCGTGGTAGAGTTTCACCTTTTAACCCTTGTACCATTCAAAACAAGCTTATGTCAAGATCCATGATCTTAACCAAACCGGGTTAAATGGTGATCCGAGCTACCATAACATAGATCGGGCCTAGATAACCACAAATTTCAATTACTACATCATTTACACAACTTATGGTCTTTTAACCAACAATACTTGCATTTTTAGTAGACTTTTGTGCTTCAACTTGTAAGTTTCCGACTTTTAACCGTTACAACACATTTTAACCACCTTAGAATAGTTCGAGAGAGTGTTTTAAGCATTATACCTCTAGCTCGAGGCTAGGGAAGATTCTATGCGAAAAAGGGGTGGATAAAAGCAAGAGAGAGTGGTCCTTCGAACTCCGAGTGCACCAAGACTCCTTATATGCGACCCTTAACACTTGTAGATGATTGAAGCTTGCAAGATCAAACTCGAAAATGGTTGTGGTGACCCAAGGGGGTTCGGCCGAAGCCTTTGAGAGAGAGAGAGAGGAGTGTTTGAAGTTGAAAAATGGAATGTGATGAACTCTTGTGCCAAGCCTACTACTTATAGATAATTAGGAAGTTTTAATCTAATGGTTAATGTGTTGTCTAGATATTAGACAACTAGGATTTTAATATTCAAAAGAAATCAAGTCTTGTCCTCTTGGTTTGGGCTGATTTCCAATGGGGGGGGGGTACTAGTTCGATTTCAACTAGTTAGTTAAGTATTAGTTAGGTTAAACCAAGTTAGATTTAGGGACTAACTCAGTTAGTGGTGTGTTGTGCTATAATGCGGGTGTTAGGGTAATCAGGGACCCTAACTGGCTCAGAAAAAGACCAATATTGTTAATGTCAATATTTTTATGTCCCGGGTAAAGTCCGGTTGTTCGGTTGGATAGTAATCCGTTAAAGTGCTTAACAAGGCTTTTAAGTGTCATAAATAACATTTTTAGTGACACAACTTATTTCTTCAAAGTGTCAGGAATATTTCCCCATGTTTTGGCACTTTATTAGTTAGCTAAAAGCTGAATCTTTGATTAAAGTGCTGTGTTTTGTGCTCGGTGTATGTTTTAGGCACATCCAATCACTGTAACTTATTCCTAGAGACGCAGTTCTACAACCCTTGTATCCCTACACTCACTATGGGTGTAGTAAAAATATTTCTGGCTCATACAGGCCTTAGAGGCAGTGTCTGCCTGATGCTGGCTTTATCAGCATGTTCAATAGGTTATCCGTTCAAATGCTACTGTGCTTTTGTGCATCATGTTTGTCACTAAGGTTCGACATGTAAATTGTGTAGTGACAGAAATCAAAGTATGATGCAGATATGTACAAGTACCAACAGTCAAGTAGCAGTTCATCAGTAATTTCAGTTAAGCACAGTAATCAAGCAGTAATTAATTATTAATTTAATCGTACGGATACCTGGTTTAGTGAAGGTTGTCACACAGTGCCGCGCCCCGATGATTCCGCCATCGGTTAAGGTGTGATAGATTGGTATCAGAGCCATAACTATAGGGAATTAGGCAAGACTCGACCTAGTCTGGGTCCATACTTTGACGCATAATTCTCCTTTATTTTTATCAAAACAGGAACAAAGTTGTTAAGTCAGGGGTGAAACCCGAACCTTGACGACTTGTTCCGATTTCTATTTTGATTTTACAAAACTCTCACCAAAGTCTCGATGAGTTCCAAGGACTCGAGTGCTTGAAAAGCCGAAAGGATGGGTGCCATTCACCGCGTGTCGGTGATAGAGCACAGTCTATTAGGCCAACAAGGACTTTTGGTACATCCTTGTGAATAGTCGAATCACTTTGGGTAGTCAACGTCTACCAGCCACAGAAAATCTATTCTCGATTTTTTATGTGTTTCGATTCTGAGCTCGCAACTACCGACTCTGATGCTCGTCGTTTTTATGTGGATTTTATGTTATGTGATCTTATCTGTTTATGTGTTACGATTTTGGGTGATTTATTCTCTTTTCGCTATCACTTTGATCAACACACACGACTCACACTGCACATCTACCTCAAAAGGCTGACAAATCGCTACTACTTGGGGGACGACTGTACGCTATGTTGCTCGCTGTGTATGTCACACCCCAACCAATGGCGGAAACATCGGGATGAGACGAAGTGTGAAGATTGCTCGAGACATCATAACGCTAATAATTGTGACAAGTATTTAAATAATCGTTTCATTTCATTTCTAAAGAATCAAGTACAAGGTTTTGAAACAAAGTACAACAACATGAATATTAAAATGATACAATACAAATACAATTCTTTCTAAGTGTGTATCTAAGCATCCTACTAGATTCCATGCATCGTCAACATCCACCTGTAACATGTTAAAATAAAGTTCAATGCAAAAGCAAAGGCGAGTATACAAGTTTGATACGTACATAGCAAAAGATAAGTTTGAACAATTCCTCATAGCAAGCATGTGATTCAAGATGAACATTTAAATATGGTATGTGTCTAACATATCAAACCAAGGAAACGCAATATGCTCATGACATAACCGAAGATAAAGAGGCGGGTCGTTAATCCTATAGCGCTACATATGTCACGGTTTGGCTCGTACGAAGTTAATGATAAATTCGACACATAAGATTAATCCAAGTTTAAAGCATCAAGCCATCACGTATACAAGCATGTTATAGGAATGTTCATGTGTTTAAGCAAAATGTTCATGTGTAAGTTTGTTGATAGATAAACATGTTACACCCCAAAAGTGGTAAAAGTAAAAGGGGAAAATACGAGTATACTCACAAAGTTTGCATACGCTTTCCGGTTATCCAATGTGACAAAGTTGACGAGGTTGGAAGGTTGAATGCGTAAGGGTTTAAGTTCAAGCATGTTTAGAGTCGAGATTCGGAATGAAAGTGACATGAAAATATTATATCAAAATATTCATCTTCCCACATAACACTTGTATGACACTTGGTAACCACAAGGGTTATAATGATTTTATGAGTTGAACACCCATAAGAATCATAACAAGGTTTAGGTCCTTAGATGATAACCTACTACTTTGACAAATGAATATGATTTCAACATCAAAGATTCGAGTGTACGTAGATAGTATTTAGGTCGTATATTATACACATATTATTAAGTCCAAATGTTCAAGTATTCAAGTAAGAGGTAGAAGATTACATCTTCATTTAGGTACCTCAAGTTGGGTCATGGGTGTCATGGATGGGGTAGGAAGACAAGGCTTCCATTTAGGTACCCCCTTGATGTTCACCACTACCCTTGATGTAAAAACTGTTGATGCACTACATCTGCTGATTACGTCTTGTATCGAGTCATTATCTTAGAATGTTAGATCTGGGCACAATATACGAGAAATAGTTAGTTTGTAGAGTGTTAGGCATGTCCAATAAGCGCTTCCAGAACCTTATAAATACCCCATGAGCAATTTCAGTTGTAATGTTTTGTTGAATCTCGTACCGAAGTGCTGCCGGATCGAGAACTCGTTGTATTTACCGTCAAATCAATACAGAAAGTGTTTAAAGTGTATTGCAAGCTATTCCTACGTTGATTACTTGTTATTCTGCACCTGTAATTGACGAAAACGCCTCTGATCGACTCATTCGGGTCATCAAACGATCCTACAAGTGGTATCAGAGCTTCAGGAGGAGGAGTTCTACAAAGAATAGCTGGAAATCGTCAACAATTCTGTCTTCCACACCTTCTTTTTCAGATTCAGACACTTTCAACGGTCAAAATTTGCTGAAAATCTCATGGATTGTGCGCAACTACCTAGAGATAAACCCTTGAAAGTTTGGTGTCGAAATTCGAAGAAAAAGTGAGTCAAAATGAGGTCCGAGTTCTGCTCGCTTTTTGGAACATCCCAGGATCGCTTATTGGACCTTTCTTGAACCGCTCGTATAGCATTATTCTGGGCCGCTTATTCGGTCGGATAACCTGGTCCGCTCCAAATTAACACTCGTAAACCGCTCGTTCAGAAGTTATTTGGATCGCTCATTCGGTCAGGTTGTGAATCGCTTATCCGGACATAGCTTGAACCGCTCGAACGGATATTTCTTGGCTCGCTCGAACGTACGTGTTCTGGACCGCTTATTTGGCCCATCCGGGGTTCGTTCATCCGGACCGCTCATATCACATTGTTGTGAACCGCTCATATCACTCGTTCGGACCGCTTATTTGGACTAATCTGATCTTATTGGACCGCTGTTGTGAACAAATTGAATTTTTAGATCGCTTTTGTAAACAGTTGACATCATTAGTTCGCTTTAAAGGCTGTTTGAAATATTTTTCGTAAATTTGAAAATGGACGAGGATTTCTATAACGCGCGCCACTCCAAGTACTTCAATCACCGCTATTCAAACAACAATGCTAGAAAACGAAACCGGGACAATGCAAAAACCTCCCAAGTTAATGAACATTGAAGAATATAAGGGTTGGGAAGGTCGGTTTGAAAATTGGGTGCAAGCAAATTATCTTGACGTTTGGGAATGTGTAGAAACAAAATATGTGAGACCATTGAACGATGATGAAGAACCAGTTCCAATTAAAGATCTTAGAGATGATGAGAGGAAGAAGTACAAAAATGAGAAAATGATGCTAAGTCTTCTTCAACAGGCAGTCAAAGAAGATATCATGGTTCTTTTACAGCATAATGGAACATCTTATTCGATTTGGAAAGCTTTGCGATCGAAGTTTAGGGGAAGTGAAGAGATGGTTAAAAGCAAGAAGTCGCTTCTAAAGAAAGAATTTGATCTTTTTCGTGGGTTAAAAAATGAGAGTACACGAGAGATTATTGAACGATACTGTAACTTGCTTGCAAATATGAAAAGGTTGAGTATTGAAAAGAGTAATGAAGAATTGATCGACAAACTTACTGATGCGTTGCCATATGAGAGTTGGGGCACATACTTGATGATGCTCAGAAACAAGAAAGGTTTTAGCAATCTGACGCTCAGTAAGTTCATTGAAAAGATTGAAGCTCAAGAAATGGAACAGAGAAAAGTGATTAGAATGAAAGACTTCGATGGTGAACAAGACATCGGGTTATACTATAAAGCTGGGGTAAATGAGAAATCGTCGAATTCATCTCAAAAGATTGTGACTGGTATGAGTGCCAAGAGCTTATCTGAAAGTCCATCATCTGGATCAAGCAGCAACACCAGCTTTACTTCATTTCCATCATTTGATCCAAACATCTCAGCAACTAAAAACGGGAGAAAGTTACAGTGCAACATTGTATTGAATTTTGAGAATGATCAAGATTATTCTTAAGAAATTGCCAAAAACCAAATGTCTTTATTAGGAATGGTTTTGGAATCTTACACTTGTTTTGTTGCAGGTCGTATCGGCAATCCAATGCTAACCAAAGAAGACTACGACCAGATAGATGCTGAAGAGATGGAGTTGATGGACATAAAGTGGTGTCTGGCTAGTGTTTTACGGAGAGCTGAGAAGTTTAAACAAATCACGGGGAGAGATGATCTTCGTGATGCGAATGTTTCTACTTTAGGTTTTGACAAGTCTAAAGTCACTTGTTTTCGGTGCAGGGAAAAAGGACACTTCAAGAGGGAGTGCACAAACCGAGAAGCAAGTGGAGCTCAAAATCCGTTCAACAACAACAACGATTACTATCGCAAAGCCATTTATCACCAAGTTGGTCAATCATCTCAACAACAAAAACATCAAGCTCAGACTGCACACGGAAGAGATGTGATTGAAGATACAGGAAAGAGAGCTTATGTGGTTAATCCAAATCAGAAGCAATCATTTACCTGGGATAATTACATTCCAGAAAATGGAAAAGCTTGTTTGATTGATCAAGAAGATGAAAAGCTTGCAGAGGGTTTTAGCTGGACAAATTTTACTTGGGATGATTACATTCCTGATCAAACCACAGCTTACACTGCATTTACAGCAAAGATTGTAGATGATAGTGATGATGATACGGAATATTGGGCAAGAAAATATAGAGAAGATATGAAATTGCTTGCTGAGAGTGATAGTGAAGATGAAAAAGTCAAGAAGGAGAAGAAAAAGAAGAAGATCAAAACACCGGTTAGTAGTGATGATGAAGAAGTGCCGGTGGTGAGAAGGCAAAAGATGACAGAAGTGCCTAAGTTTAAAGTTGAAGAACAAGTTGATGCTAAAGAAGTTTCGGTGAAATGTGAAAACTGTGAGATTGTGAAAAAGCAGAACAGCACGTTGATTTACAACTTAAACAGTCTGAAGGAATCATATGATGTGCTGAACAAGACAATGAATCAATACAATCAAACGAGTGAAGAACAAGCAGTTGCTATAAAGACTCTTCAGGGAGCGTTTATGACTAAGCAGAAAGTTGTAAACAACTACATTGAAAAGTGTGCTGCTTTAGAACAAAAGCTTGAGCTGCAAAGAATTGAAACGGAGAGAGTTAATCGTTTATTAAAAAGTTACTCATGTACTTCCTATGTGATTGACAGGATTTATCCTACTGTTGAGAGCATGAAGGTCTGGGAAGAAGATGAGGTAACTGAAGAAAAAGCAGCTGAAGTCAGTATTGAAGAAAAGATTGCTGACAAGAGAAAGAGTGACAAGAAAAAGGATACTGAAAAAACGTCATCTGGTAAGAAGAAAAGTGTCAGTTATAACAGATGTCCACCTCCACTGGAAAACGGATATTTTCCTAGACATCCTAATGATGAAAGAGTCAAAAAGGCTACAAATTTACAGTGGGAGTCAGAGTCGTCGGTCAATCTTCCTGAAAATATTGATGTTGTGTTTACATCATCTGACACTGATCAACAGTCTCAATTGATGAAGAAAGTTGTGGATCATGTGTTAGATAGTGATGACAGTGACGAGTCAAAGTCGGAGTCCGCATCAGAGTCAAAATCTGAGTCAAAAACTCCGGTGCAAACAGAAAAACAGGGAAAATTAGTTTATGATAGAAAGTTTTTGTTGTCAAAATCTAATTTGGATGATGGATTGTTTAAAGTGGCTTACACTTTGAATAATTCTGACAAATTATATTCTGATGATGAATTTCCATTAAGAGGTGTTAAAACTGAATTGATAAACAAGGTTTTCAAAATCACAGAAATTAATATTTCTGAAATTAAAGGCTTATGTCTTAATAAAAACCTTAAAAAATACACCTCAAGAGTACAACAGAGATTAAACAAGAAAAAGAATTACGGTTCTGGTTCAGATTTCCAAAAGAAATCAAACCATAGCGGTAATTTCAAAAAGAAAGGATTAGGTTTTACTCCTACAGAAAAACAGAAAAATGAAAAACATGTTCATGATTTTAAATCCAAGATGTCATTTGTTTCAGGTACATCGACTGATGAAGAAGAAAAGACATGTTTCTGGAGGGAAAAGAACAGTGAGTTTTTGAAAAAGAAACTAGATGAACAAAAGAAGGACTCGAGAACCTGTTTCAAGTGCAACAATGTTGGACATATCGCCAAAGATTGTTCTCAGGCGATACAATCAAAACAGGGAGTTTTTCGCAAAATCTTAGAAAAAGTGTTTGCGTTCGAATCACCACTTGATAGAACAAAATTGTTCAAAGATTCTATTTTTGAAGAGGGTGAGAGTTCGAACAAGTTTTACAAAAAGAGAGCCAAATCTAAAAACCAGAAATGGGTTGTGAAGAAGGGTGGTGAAAGCTCTAGCGATGATTCTGATAGATCAAAATCAGAGGAGCTATCTTCAGGCGATGAAACTGATTCCATAAAGTCAGTTGAGCCACAAGTTGTGTCAAAATGTGAAGCTGATATAAAAGTTGAGAACTCAGTTCTGAGTGTTAATGATGATGAGTTTCCATCACTTCGGGCTGAAAATTATAAAAAGAAAATTGGTAAAGTTGAGATTTCTAACCAATTTTATCATGATGAACAGGAATTTGATGCTGAGAAGGTCTTTAACCCCAAGGTAAAACATATCTTTGGCAAAATGATTGATCGAAAAGTCAAAGGGGTTAAAGAATTTTACGAGAAGAAAACAAAGAAAGAAAAGGTTGAACCATCCCTGGTTTGTGACTGGGATGGTACATATTATGAACAGTAAGTCTCAGGACATGCCAGAGCTCCCAGGTTGGTAAGCGTGGAGCATGAATCGGCATCTTTCTTGAATATTATTCGGTAATGTCAATTATGCTAACGGTAAAGAGGTTTGTTTATGTTTGTTGATGTTTTACAATTGGTACAGAGGTTTCTGAACTGAAAATGGTAAATCAAGGACATTAAGTTGTACTTGTATTTTCCTACATTGGTCGAAAGACAAGATGATGAACCACAACCCCGAACATTTGTTTGATAAACCTACAAGTGGTAACTTACAAGTGGTAAAATCAATCAAACCTATTTTCCGGAAAAACCATTTTGATTAAAACAAACTTAAGTGTTTTGAAATCTAAATGGAAAAATAGTTTGTTGATAGGGGGAGTTCTGATTGTTTATGCCAAGTGAATGGCGAATTGAGGTGATTCGATATCAGTTGTCATGTTCTGTACAGTTTTGTTTTCAATTTTCATTAAATGTATTTGAATTTTAGGGGGAGTAAGATTCTTAGAAAATCCAAAAACATCAGAAAATTTGAAAAAGACAAAAACATGATAAAACTGAAAAATTGAGTTTTTGTTGCGAAAAAGAGGAAATGATAGTACATCAGTGGACTATCATAACACGCTAAAGATATGAAATGTTTAAAAGTGATAAACAATCTTACTGCGGATGTGTCAGTAGATTTTCGCACATTTAGTAAATTGAAACGAGATATAAACCTAAATCAAACTTGCTTGATTCGTGGGTAACTATTCTTGAGTATATGGGTAACCCCCAAAATCTTGTTTGAAAGGTCCCGTATTCTGAGATACTAGGTCTTTATACTCAGTGATATCTGGGGTATTATCCCAGGACTTCTGCTGTATGGAAGTACTGACCTAGTCCCCGGATAATACTTTCTGCAAATGCTTGAAAAAGCGCCGCCCTCAGCAATCTGATTAAACAATAAAATTGATAGACATTGCTGTTATAAAAAAGATCCTCTAAAGGGGACCCACCAAAAGTCGAAGCCGTCATCTCTCTGCGTATACGGAAGTATCGACCTGAGCTCTCACGGCCCTCGCACATTACCCTTTACAGATATCATCTGTGGTATACTCACCTGTAAGACTGAATATTTGGGATCTGGATACATGAGTATATTCAAGTGGAGTGATACACAATTAAGTTTAAGTCTCTAAAACATTAATATCGTATCTCGAATCAATTGAAGTTTGTGTGAAAATTTAAGTGGACAAACATACTGACAATCTAGGTAAATTGTTTAGAACTGAGAATGTTTAAAGCTTAACGGTGTTAGTGATTTGTCTCATAAACTGATATGATCCTCTTGCACGAGCTCACAAAAATATTGTCTGTAAATATTTCATTTTCGGCATTTTAGTTTCTTTATTTCAAAATACAAAAAGATTTTTGGTGTGTTTTAGCATAAATTTTGAAAATTCAAAAAGATTTTCGACAACTGATGTTGGATAGCTGATTTTCAAAATTCCGAGTGCTAAACATGATGAGCAATACTTGAGGGGGAGTGTGTGTGTGAAATTAAATGATTTCATAATCTAACCTTTCAAGTGGTTCATCAAAATCTGTGTTTGTTTTGAAAAAGAGTCTGAATTGATGTAGGGTTATATGGTTGAAATATATATGTGAAAGAAATTTACTTTGAGGTAGAGTTTATGCAGGAAAGCCAGACGAAGATCCTGAAGATGTTGCTGAAGATCAAAGGAATGCCAGCAAATCGAGAGGGGGAGTCTGTAGATAGAGAGCTAGAAGCCCAAAGACTGATCAAGACTGAAGATGTGAAGACACAGCATTGGTGTGACTCGATAGTCGACTCCATCAACATCTGAGGGGGAGTCTGTTGGTGCACTACATCTGCTGATTACGTCTTGTATCGAGTCATAAGTCTTAGATGTTAGATCTGGGCACGTAATACGAGAAATAGTGAGATTGTATAGAGTTTGGATAGATGGATCGCTTATTAGTCCATTAGGTTAGTGGATCGCTCGAGTGAACATGTCAGGATCGCTCGAATGGCAGTTTGCTGGGTCGCTCGAGTGATAACTAGTTGGACCGCTCCAATGTCATGTGTGGGCCGCTTATTGGGCCTGTCCAATAAGCGGTTCCAGTTGCCTATAAATACCTGATGAGCGATCTCATTTTGTAATGTTTTGTTGAATCTCGTACCGAAGTGCTGCCAGATCGAGAACTCGTTGTATTTACCGTCAAATCAATACAGAAAGTGTTTAAAGTGTATTGCAAGCTATTCCTACGTTGATTACATGTTATTCCGCACCTGTAATTGACGAAAACGCCTCTGATCGACTCATTCGGGTCATCAAACGATCCTACAAAAACAACCAAGGAGGGTCATGAACTAAGGTCACTACAAGTATGTAAAGTAAACTAACTAATAGAAATCATCAAATCACGTGAGGATTGTATGTTTGGGACAACCCAAGTTGTTCCATAATCACTCATGTGTCAAAGGCCATGTTTGACATGATTTGTGGGTTAAAACTCTGGACAAAACACCAAGTTTATGAGGTTTAATCCTCTGATTTTAAATATCTCAACCTTGTTTTTAAGCTTAACCAACCATGGGATAAGTTGTAAGCATTAGGACATAGGCATGAGATGTGTTACACACAAGTTGCATAGGTTTAGACAAGCTTTTGATGAACAAAAAAACAAATAAACAGTTTATGGACTATTTCGGGGCATTTCCAGGTCTGATTTCTCCAAGGAGAAGTCTAGGAATCGAACTCCATGATTATCCAAGCAAGTAGGAAAAAGAATCAAGTGATTTCGTTAAGAAATGAGCAAGTTATGCTCACTTTTGTAAAGATGTATGAATCTGTCCGAATTTCTGAAGTTTGCAAGAACTTGAGAGTGTTTGAGAGAGATTTTGATGTTGTGAAAGTGTAAAAATGCTTGGAGAGGATGGGTATTTATAGGGGAATGAGTTAGGGTTTATTGGAGGAAGTTAGAGGTGGATTGGAGGCCATTGGAGGAGGAGAAAGCTTGGGATTTCGTGCATTACCGCGACCATTTCAAATCTGCTGCCCGCCAGAACCCCTTACGGACCGTAAGGGGAAGCTTTGCGGTCCGTAAAGCCTAGCCAGAAACACATTTGTTTTTGTTTTGTGTTTTCTTGATTTGTAACATGTTCCAAGGTTGTATGTTACGGGTTTTGGGACTTATTTAGGTATTTTAAGTTTAAGTAACATGTTCTAAAAGTTGCATAAGTGTAGAATGAGTAGGTTTAAGTACCAAATCAACATGTGTGCATAGTATAAAGTATGTATGACACAAGTTTTATTTACGAAGAAAGTTCCGTATTTTACAACGATTACGATGAAAGAATGGTTATAAGAACACAAGGTTTCCAAAGATAGAATTTCACGCAAGGTTTCTAAATGTAGGAAGTTTGAAAACGCAGGGCGTTACAGTCTCCCCTCCTTTAGGAAATTTCGTCTCGAAATTTATTCAAGAGATAGCCTTGAAGGGTTTTGGTAAAAATCTTGAGTCTTGGAAATTTTGAAACGTTTTGAAAAGTATGAAATCTTGGGGGAATAGTCATAATAGGTTTGTAAAATGATTTGTTTAAAAAATGGTCTAGAGGCATAAGCATGAGTGAAACGTGCGTGGGTAAAACGATTTTGAATAGCTAAATTTGGAGTTGCTTTACAAATGTATTTTATTTTACGAAGGAGGCCTTTATATAATGGTTTGAAATCAATAAAAGTGAGGTAGGTTGCATAGGAAGTTTTGAAGGTAGTATAAGACTACATATTTATAAAAATTGCTTCTCGAGTGGAACGAGAAAGTTTGGCAAAATAAAGTATTAACGACCTACTAAATACGTTTACACCAGAATACGGGATAGAAAGACGGTTCTAAAGGTAATAAGATAAGTTAGGATTCGAATGTTTAAACAAGCTTGATTGTGAACGAGGTTTGTATGAAAGAAAGGGATAAAGGAGAATAATACGAGCATAGAATGAACGAATGACTCTCAAGGAGTGCAAGTATAAGAATAGCATAAGTGTTGGATAGATGCACGTAGTGTGTTAAGGATGAAACCTCGTCGTGGATAATCGGATATAATGCGTTTGTGAGTTGTCTAAAGTTGTATTAGGTCTAAATAGGTCTGTAAAACACCGAATTTCTCATGGCACGTTTTACGGAAGTTTGATAACATGGTGAAAACACTTATATATAGGAAGTACCAGCGGCGTATCCCCCGTGTTTTGACCACATTATGTCCGTTTCGTATTCGGTGTCATGTTACGTTCTGTGTTTTACCATACACAGTAGTACACTCTATGGTTCTCATGAGCCAATCACTATAATCCCGTGTGCACCCGCGATTATATTGATCGTCGCAAGATCCGCGTAGCTTGTACTAGTCGTGTATGAATCAGGGTATACATAATTTAAAAATTAAGAATGTGTACGTATAAGAACGTAGTATGTAAGCAAGTCCATGCTTAAGTATGTATGGGACCCACGTAAGCAAATCACTCGGATTACGCTCGCGTACGGGTACTAATGTATGAATCATGAGTTTAAGTATGAATATGCATGTATGTATGAGTATAACATAAAGCGTGTAAGTAGTATGTGGATAAGTATAATCATAAAACGTATGAAAAATGAGTATAAGTGCGAGTACAATAAGAGTATAAGCGTAATCAGAAGGCGTATGAGTATAAATACAAGTATCAGTGTGAACATGAATATGAATATAGGTGTAAAACATGAAGGTTAAGTATGAATAAAATATATGTGTATGAATATAAGTGTAACAAAGTTGTGTAAGTGCAAATGAAAACATAAAGCATATGAACATGAATACGAATGTAGTATAGACATGAATGTAAGGACAATCGTAAGTGTAAAGTTGTGAGTGTATGTATTAACGTAAAATGTATAAATCGCGACTATTACTGTATGAGTTAATGATTTTATATATGGTATGAATTTAAATACGTATAAGATCAAGAGGTTTGAGTATAAAAGAAACAAAACTGAGCAGTACATGTGAAGCAGTCGTGAGGTATAAACTAGAACACGTGAAATGACGTGCATGTCTAGTTGTATGAGTTTATCGAATCAAAATAGATTGAGTTGAATGGAAAGTTAGAGTATAGTTTGTAAATGTAAGGGAACATAAAGTACTCATTGGTTATGCATAACGTATTTTGTAATGATTAAAATTTGGGTAATAAAACGTTTTAAGACATGATTTAGAATCCCGTGCATATGAGTTGAGTGAAAAACAGATTGTATGATAGAAAGTACGCTTGATAAAACAATGTATTTTGAAATCGGTATGAGTAGGTATTTTGGAATAATGATAAACAATTTGGGTATAAAATATGATCGAGTTTGCATCATAAGGTATTTTGAAGAGACGTTTGGTAACGATCACCTAGGTAAGGGAATCACCCCTAATTCGTTGGTGAGGTCGTTTTTAAGAAAAAGAGGAGTGGAGTTAATCGTCAAGGTAAGGAAATCACTCCTATCTCGATGATATGTCTCCACTTGTCGTTACAAGGATTATGAATTTAAATTATATGGAATCATGCATATGTATAAATGTATGGAAAAGATTCAATATGTTGTGTGTGTAAAAAGAGAATATCGAAAGTAAATTCAAATTTGAAAGATCGTATCGTATAAAATGAATAATAGAAACGCATGTTTGATCAAAATTTGGGTGGTTCCAAAACGAAACTTTGACTAACCAAAGTGGTCGAAAAGTCTTTTGAATTTGAGGAGCATGCTTTGGCCTAATAGGTAAAATACTCTCGCCGACAAGTCGGTTAACGGTATTTACCCTTCCGGTTACTACATGTCCCAAATCCATCGAAATTTCGAGACTTGGCGGGATTAAAAAAAAATCAAGGAGTGGAACTAGTCACCAAGGTGCGGGTTTCACCCCTAACTTGACGGTTTCGTATCCTAAGTGTGGTTGGTACTTGTCGGGTCGAAATTTAGTTTCGACATGTTGACAAGGGTCCACTAGAATTTAAAATTTGAGATTTACCATTAAGATGTGGATTTCACTCCTAGCTTAATGGCGATATCTCGTGTAAAAAGAAGAATATATAGACTGAGCGTCGTTCACCAAATTGTGGGTTTCACGCCTATTTTGGTGAATTCGTCCCATTTGTATAATGTGAGGGTTTACGGATTTAGAATAGTCAAGTAAAATGCATGAGGAAAAGTGTATGTCAAAAGAATACACAAACAAGTATAAACACATAAGAAAGCATATCAACAATGGTACATAAAGAATAAAGAATGAAATAATAAAACAAGTATTAACACATAGAGAAATACGTCAAGAATAACACATAAAGATTCGAACAATGAAACAAGTGTTAACACATAATAAAACAAGCACTAATGCGTACGAATAACATGTCAAATATTACACATGAGTAACATACATGTTTAAAAAAAGGCATAGATAAGTAACAAATAAGGTATCATGTAGTGGTTCAAACAAAGCATACGAATAAGGCTCTAAAACTATAGTCTAGGTGAAAGCATTCCTACTTTTCCTAATTCCCTATAGTTATGGCTCTGATACCAATCTGTCACACCCCAACCAATGGCGGAAACATCGGGATGAGACGAAGTGTGAAGATTGCTCGAGACATCACAACGCTAATAATTGTGACAAGTATTTAAATAATCGTTTCATTTCATTTCTAAAGAATCAAGTACAAGGTTTTGAAACAAAGTACAACAACATGAATATTAAAATGATACAATACAAATACAATTCTTTCTAAGTGTGTATCTAAGCATCCTACTAGATTCCATGCATCGTCAACTTCCACATGTAACATGTTAAAATAAAGTTCAATGCAAAAGCAAAGGCGAGTATACAAGTTTGATACGTACATAGCAAAAGATAAGTTTGAACAATTCCTCATAGCAAGCATGTGATTCAAGATGAACATTTAAATATGGTATGTGTCTAACATATCAAACCAAGGAAATGCAATATGCTCATGACATAACCGAAGATAAAGAGGTGGGTCGTTAATCCTATAGCGCTACATATGTCACGGTTTGGCTCGTACGAAGTTAATGATAAATTCGACACATAAGATTAATCCAAGTTTAAAGCATCAATCCATCACGTATACAAGCATGTTATAGGAATGTTCATGTGTTTAAGCAAAATGTTCATGTGTAAGTTTGTTGATAGATAAACATGTTAGACCCCAAAAGTGGTAAAAGTAAAAGGGGAAAATACGAGTATACTCACAAAGTTTGCATACGCTTTCCGATTATCCAATGTGACAAAGTTGACGAGGTTGAATGCGTAAGGGTTTAAGTTCAAGCATGTTTAGAGTCGAGATTCGGAATGAAAGTAACATGAAAATATTATATCAAAATATTCATCTTCCCACATAACACTTGTATGACACTTGGTAACCACAAGGGTTATAATGATTTTATGAGTTGAACACCCATAAGAATCATAACAAGGTTTAGGTCCTTAGATGATAACCTACTACTTTGACAAATGAATATGATTTCAACATCAAAGATTCGAGTGTACATATATAGTATTTAGGTCGTATATTATACACATATTATTAAGTCCAAATGTTCAAGTATTCAAGTAAGAGGTAGAAGATCACATCTTCATTTAGGTACCTCAAGTTGGGTCATGGGTGTCATGGATGGGGTAGGAAGACAAGGCTTCCATTTAGGTACCCCCTTGATGTTCACCACTACACTTGATGTAAAAACAACCAAGGAGGGTCATGAACTAAGGTCACTACAAGTATGTAAAGTAAACTAGCTAATAGAAATCATCAAATCACGTAAGGATTGTATGTTTGGGACAACCCAAGTTGTTCCATAATCACTCATGTATCAAAGGCCATGTTTGACATGATTTATGGGTTAAAACCCTAGACAAAACACCAAGTTTATGAGGTTTAATCCTCTGATTTTAAATATCTCAACCTTGTTTTTAAGCTTAACCAACCATGGGATAAGTTGTAAGCATTAGGACATAGGCATGAGATGTGTTAGACACAAGTTGCATAGGTTTAAACAAGCTTTTGATGAACATAAAAACAAACAGAAAGTTTATGGACTAGTTCGGGGCATTTCCAGGTCTGATTTCTCCAAGGAGAAGTCTAGGAATCGAACCCCATGATTATCCAAGCAAGTAGGAAAAAGAATCAAGTGATTTCGTTAAGAAATGAGCAAGTTATGCTCACTTTTGTAAAGATGTATGAATCTGTCCGAATTTCTGAAGTTTGCAAGAACTTGAGAGTGTTTGAGAGAGATTTTGATGTTGTGAAAGTGTAAAAATGCTTGGAGAGGATGGGTATTTATAGGGGAATGAGTTAGGGTTGATTGGAGGAAGTTAGAGGTGGATTGGAGGCCATTGGAGGAGGAGAAAGCTTGGGATTTCGTGCATTACCGCAACCATTTCAAATCTGCTGCCCGCCAGACCCCCTTACGGACCGTAAGGGGAAGCTTTGCGGTCCGTAAAGCCTAGCCAGAAACACATTTGTTTATGTTTTGTGTTTTCTTGATTTGTAACATGTTCCAAGGTTGTATGTTACGGGTTTTGGGACTTATTTAGGTATTTTAAGTTTAAGTAACATGTTCTAAAAGTTGCATAAGTGTAGAATGAGTACGTTTAAGTACCAAATCAACATATGTGCATAGTATAAAGTATGTATGACACAAGTTTTATTTATGAAGCAAGTTCCGTATTTTACAACGATTACGATGAAAGAATGGTTATAAGAACACAAGGTTTCCAAAGATAGAATTTCACACAAGGTTTCTAAATGTAGGAAGTTTGAAAACGCAGGGCGTTACAGTGTACTCGCTAATCGAAATCGCTATTTTCGAATGCTCTTGGACTGTGAATGATAGGTTTCTGTATTCTGACTGCCTCTATGTTCCTTATGTGCCTTTTGTGCCTTTGTGCCTTACGTTCTTATGTGCTTCCTTGCTTATGTGTTTCTGTGATTATGTGTCAATGTGACTATGTGGTTACGTGATTATACGTGTTCCTGAGCTGTAGTAGCATTAGGCGTGTGAGGTGAGATTCGATTTTATTGTGTCTGAGTTCTATGGAGATGTCTGTTGCAGACAATGTCGTCATCTGGATCCTGTCACTCGCGCGCTGCTCGCCAGAGCCAGAAAGACAAATGCCTTGCTACTCTCGTCGCCAAGCAAAAGGCAAAGGTTGTTCCTCAGATCGTGAGTGAACTATATGAGAATGTGATCAAATTGTCTGAAGAGTCCAGGACTGAAACCCCCAAAGCTGCTTTCAGCTTCAAGCAGTTTAAAGCTTGCGGACCGAAAGAATTCACTGGCGAAGATGGCCCTACGGCTTTGTTTCAATGGTTTGATTCGATCGAGGTCACCCTGCGCCAGAGTGGTTGTCCTGACAATCTCCGCACTCTGAATGCTACCGGCGTCTTCCAGTCCCGTGCTTTAGACTGGTGGACGACCGAGAGGAACAAACGCGGAAATTACGCAGCTTATGGTCTGACATGGGATGAGTTGAAGAACGTCATGTTGGAAGAGTTTTGCCCTCCCCATGAGCGCCAAAAGTTGGAGGATGAATTCTGGCATATAAAGTAGAAGGATGGTGACAACGCTGCTTTAACTGCTCGCTTCAAGTAGCTCAGTATTATCTATCTTGATCAAGTCAAGACTACTGAGATGACGATCAAGAAGTACATTCGAGCTCTGCCGGATTGTGTTGCAGATTTTGTGCATGCTTCAAAGCCAGCAACAATCGAGGAAACTTACCTGCTTGCCGCTGAAATCAACGACAAGAGAGTCAAAGCTGGTTTTTGGGATAAAGCTTCGAAGAATTTGCATCAAGCTACCACCGCCGCCACTGCTGAAACTGCCACCGCTGCTCCCCAGTCTTCCAAGTCCTCTCGTCGCAAGAGGAAGAACAACAACAACTCCAGCAACAAGAACTGTGCTGTCACTACCGCTGCTCCACTCCAAGCGGTACCAGCTCAGCAGCAACCTCAACACCGATCAGCTCCAGCACCAGTTACTCAAGCACCGCCTGCTAAGCGTGCTTACACTGGTCCCCACCCTGCTTGCCCGACATGTACCTACCATCACCCGGTGGGTATCGCCAGCCGATTTTGTGTGCATTGCAACAAGTACGGCCACTTCACTGCCAACTGCCGTACAGGTCCTCGACAAGCACCAGCTCAAGCTACTGCTCATCAAGCTCTACTTCCAGCTCCTCAAGGCCAACAAGCGGCTCAGGCACCCACAGTTAACGTCAGAGTCTGCTTTGCGTGTGGTGATCCCAACCACTTCGCAAACATGTACCCGAACAGGGTTGTGAACAAGAGCCTCAACAACAGCAACAGTAACAGCAGCAGCAGCAACAGCCTCAGTAGAAACAACAACAAGCCGCCCGCGCCAGAACTTTCAACATCAATGTGTGCCAAGCCCAGGCTGACAACAAGTGGTGAATGGTGCGTTTCTTGTGAATGGTATATATGCTTCCTGTTTGTTTGATACTGGAGCCGATAACTATTTTGTATCGTTTGAGTTCGAGAAGCTCCTAAATCGTAAGCGCTCCCATCTCTCATCGACGTTCGATGTTGAAGTCGCCACTGGAAGAACCGTCGCCGTAAATTCTGTTCTTCGTGATTGTACTCTCGAGCTTAACAATCACATCTTTCCAATCGACCTTATTCCGATGCAAATCGGAAGTTTTGACATCATAGTAGTCATGGACTTTCTTCGTGAAAACCATGCTGAAGTTGTGTGCTTCGATAAGATGATTTGATTCTCGCTTGCTAATGGTGAGCAACTGTGTGTTTATTGTGAAACTGCTTCGAAAGGTCTCAAGCTGATGTCATGTGTCCAAGCTAGCAAGTATCTCCGCAAGGAATACAAAGCTTTCTTGGCTAACATTGTAGTAACGGAGAAGGAAAAGAAAGTTAAGGAGGTAGACCAGGTACCTGTTGTGTGCGAATTTCCAAACGTTTTCCCAGATGAACTTCCAGGATTGCCCCCAAGTCGTGATATCGACTTCCGTATCGACCTCATCCCTGGAGCCAACCCTGTTGCTAAAGCTCCTTATCGACTCGCTCCATCTAAAATGCATGAACTCTCGAGTCAGCTCCAGGAACTACTTGATAAAGGCTTCATTCGCCCGAGCACCTCTCCTTGGGGCGCGCCAGTCCTTTTCGTCAAAAAGAAGGATGGGTCGTTCCGGATGTGCATCGACTACAAGGAACTGAATAAGCTAACCATCAAGAATCGCTATCCCCTGCCTCGAATCAATGATTTGTTTGATCAGTTGCAAGGTGCTACCTATTTCTCGAAGATCGATCTACGCTCAGGCTACCACCAGTTACGCATTCAAGAGGAGGATATACCCAAAAACGCTTTTCGCACCCGCTACGACCACTATGAGTTCGTTGTTATGCCTTTTGGTTTAACCAGCGCACCTGCAGTTTTTATGGATCTAATGAATCGCATGTGTAAACCTTTTCTCGACCGCTTCGTCATCGTATTCATCGATGATATCCTAATCTATTCCAAGTCGAAGGCCGAACACGCGCAGCATCTACGTTTGGTTCTCGAGCTACTCCAGGGGAATCGACTCTATGCCAAGTTCTCCAAGTGCGAATTTTGGTTGGAGGAGGTTCAATTCCTCGGTCATATTGTCAATAGTCAAGGTATTCATGTCGATCCCGCGAAGATTGAAGCTATTAAGAGTTGGGTTATGCCTAAGAACCCGTCTGAAGTCCTTTCTTTTTTCGGACTAGCGGGCTATTATCGTTGATTTATCGAAGGATTCTCAAAAATCGTCGTGCCGCTTACCTCTCTTACGCATAAAGACAGATTCTTTGTTTGGGGAACTGAACAAGAGTCTGCCTTCCAAACCCTCAAGCATATGCTTTGCAATGCTCCCGTCCTTGCTTTACCCGACGGAAACGATGACTTCGTTGTCTATTGCGATGCCTCGAACCTTGGTCTTGGTTGTGTTCTCATGCAACGGGACAAGGTTATCGCTTACACATCTCGTCAGCTCAAGATCCATGAGAAGAACTATACAACCCACGAACTCGAGCTAGGCGCAGTTGTTTTTGCATTGAAGATTTGGCGACACTACCTTTAGGGTACAAGGTGTACGGTCTTCACCGACCATAGGATCCTACAACACATCTTCAGCCAGAAAGAACTTAATATGCGTCAACGCCGATGGGTAGAACTTCTCAACGATTACGACTGTGAGATTCGTTATCACCCAGGCAAAGCAAATGTCGTTACCGACGCTCTAAGCCGACGAAGCTACTTGCATAGCACCCACAATGTTCAAGCCCAGCATCATCTCGAAACCCTTATCCGCGAAGCCCAACATGCTTGCTTTACCGAGCGAACATTGAAGAAGGAAAGGATCTACCACGATGGAGCCCAGCTAGTGAATAAGTCGATTGGGATATTCCATTATCTGGACCGAATCTAGATCCCCAAGCGGACCGACTTACGACAGATTCTGATGGATGAGGCCCACAAATCTCGGTATTCTATTCATCCCGGTACTGACAAAATGTACCAAGACCTTCGCTACAAGTACTGGTGGCTGGGCATGAAGAGAGATATCGCCCTCTATGTTGGGAAATGCCTGACTTGCTCAAAAGTCAAGGCTGAACATCAAAGACCCTCAGGCTTACTTGAACAACCCGCGATCCCTATGTGGAAGTGGGAAAGTATAGCTGTGGACTTCATAACGAAAGATTAGCCCTAATCTACACCAACGAGATCATTTGTCGACATGAGACACCTCGCGACATCATCTCTGACCGAAATGCTCGATTTACCTCGCGCCTATGGGAAACGTTTCAAACGGCTCTCGGTACTTCGCTCAATCTAAGTACCGCTTTTCATCCCCAAACCGATGGTCAAACTGAAAGAACGATTCGTACCCTTGAAGACATGCTCCGTTCGTGTGTCATAGACTTCGGTGGTAATTGGGATGCTTACCTGCCTTTAGTCGAATTCTCGTATAATAACAGTTATCATTCCAGCATTTAAATGGCACCGTTTGAGGCATTATACGGAAGAAGATGTTGGTCACCTTTTGTGTGGCACGGGATCGGGCACTCGCAATTAACCAGCCCTGAACTTTTGCAAGAAACGACTGACAAAATCCTCCAAATAAGAGACAATTTGCTGAAAGCTGGGAGTCGTCAAAAGGCCGATAGACGACGCAAACCCCTTGAATTTGACGTTGGCGACCATGTACTCCTAAAGGTTTCACCTTGGAAGGGTGTGGTCAGATTCGGCAAGAAAGGGAAACTCGCGCCTCGATATGTTTGACCCTTTAAGATTCTGGAAAGAATCGGAAAAGTGGCCTACAGACTCGAACTACCGAAGGAACTTAGCAACGTCCACCCGACTTTCCATGTGTCTAACCTTAGAAAGTGCCTGGCTGAGAATGATTTTATGTACCTCTAGAAGATCTCCAAGTGAACGAAACACTACACTTCATGGAGAAGCATGTCGAGATCATGGACCGCCAAACCAAGGAGCTTAGACGCTCGCGCATTCCCATTGTGAAGGTTCGATGGGAAGGCAAACGAGGCGTAGAGTTCACTTGGGAACTCGAAAGCGACATGAAGGCGAAGTACCCACAGTTGTTTGTTACGGCTGAAGCCTAATTTCGGGATGAAATTCCCTTAACTGGGGGAGGCTGTAACACCCCGTGTTTCGAAAGTCAAAGTCAAAGTCAATGTTGAAGTCAAAGATAGAAAAGATTGCTAATTGGGATCTGTCACTCGTTGCTCAATTACTGTTTTGACTTCTTTGACTTGTAGATAGTCTTTTTATGCTTTTACGTTAGTTGTATTATGTGGAACACTTGTTAATAAATCGAGATTTAATCGCTATTTATCGCATGTTTATCACTTGTTTTATCGCTTATCGCATCGCAATCGCACTCGCAACTCGAATTATGTATTCTGGATATTGTTTTACGTGTGTGTGCCTTATTATTTGTTACTTGTGCATGTTTGTTTATGTTTACGTTGTGGTGATCAATCGAAACGCAATCGCAACTCAATCGCAATCGAATCGCGAACGCTAAACGCAAGAGTAATCATCCTAGTTAACTTGATGATTGTATGTTAGATATAGTAGTTGGGATTAAAAGTAATTTGAATAAGAAACTCTATCGCATCGCAATGCTCAACACACAAATCGAAACCGCAAAACTCGTCGCGCCTAACACTCGAATCGAGTGGCCGACCGAGTTGCCACCCAATCGGGCTGCCACCCGATCGAGTTGCCACTCGATCGAGCTGCCACCTGATGGGTTGCTGCTCGATCGACCAGCCACCTTCCCCCTTTCCATTTATGGAAACCCTATAAATACCCCCCATATGCCAACATCACTTGATGTTGACAACCCTCTCTTTCTCAACTCGCTCCAGCCGCTATTTCTTCCGATTTCTCGCGAATCTTGTAATTTTTCAACCGAAATTGTAACACCACGTAAAAAGGAGTCATAATCGTAATTTTAAAATTAGTATACAAGTCCAATTATGTAAAGACATGTGTCCTAATCTCTGAATATCTGAAAAATTGAGTTTAAAGGACTTAAGTTGACAAACAGTGAAAATATGTATGCGAAGGGACTAAAAGTGTCAACGTGCCAAACTTGAGCCTCTGAATGACCATACGTGTAGAATATATTCTTAATCGAGTGATTAATTGGATATAAGAAGTCGTTTGTGAAAATAATCGGAAGATTATAAAACTACAAGGGTTAAGCATGTCAGCATGTTAGTTCTGACCTCTGAGTGACCTTTTAACGAACTCGAGGCTTCGAAATATTCAAATATACTCTCAAGAATAAGTGGTATAAATTTCAGGTGGTTTCGAGATCGTTAAGCAAGTTTTCAAGACTTTAGGTGAAAAGTGTCAATATGATGAAACTTGCGTTTATAGTGATATTTAACGAAACCGAGCATAACGAAGTTTCATTATACATCCTTGAGCCTCTACAAATTAACTACAAGGGCCTTATATGTAAAACATGAGCTTGTATAAGGTTTTAAACGACCAGGGACTGAATCTGCCAAGTTATAAAATGTTTTAACCTGATTTACAGGTCGTCGCAGCCCGCGTAGACTCTTGCTGAGTCTTACGCGTCCCGCCTAAAAACGCCCAATGCAGAAAAATGAGGACAGGTGCGAGTTTCAGTTCAGAACCGCCTTTAACTTGTTCTAATCAATTCGAGGGGCTGTTTGTCGGTCTTATTAAATCACTAGGACACCTGGGGTGGTCCTAGGTACTTCCAAAACAGATGCAAACATCTTAGGACTTGGCAATTTGCTATATAAGGAGCTTTACTTCTTGTTTCATTTGCTCACTTGGTTGCAACAACTCAAGAACTCACTTCTGAAGCTAACAAGCAGTAGGAGAAGATTGTCAAGTGTAGAAAAGATAGCAAGGACTATAAGTAAGAGTTTTAATCCATGCTTAGTCCTTTTAATTAGCTTAAAACCGAAAAGTCAAACATTTCGTAATTAAGCTTTGACTTTCGGTTTAATCTTAAATGGTCCAGCCACTGACCAAAATGAAAGTGGTTATGGAACCATATTAAGGTAGGTGATTAACCCTTAAAAGGGCACCTCCTAATTATTTCGTTTGACTAGCTAATTGTCGGGTCAAACTAGTTAGTCAAAAAGTCAAACTAGACAGAAAGTTTAAAAATGATTTAAACTAATAAAACAGAGGTTCTAAATTATATTTTAACATTCTAATTACTTGGTAATTAGTATTAGAATATGTTTAATCAGGTCTAACCCGACAATTATCAGTCTAAGGTCAGTTTATAACCGAAAGTCGCAAAAGCTTGACTTTTGCTTTGACTTTCAGTTCTGACCCGTTTAAGCTTAATTTTTCCTTGTTATAAGCTTCCATTAGGACCCATTATTCAGTAGTATAATCCTCTGGAGTTATATTGCATGGTTCTTAGTGGTTTGAATAATATGCTTTTGATTGTTAATATACTTATAAATGCCGTAAATACCCTTTTGACACATAATTGAGATTTTTAGAAATGTGAGAGGACAAAAACCTTTGCTACTGATATATAAGCTTGTCCCGAAAATTTGACATCAGTTCTTGGTCTCAAATAGAAGTTATGCTCGATATCGTAATTAGAAGCTTTTTGTTAATTATATTGCGATATCTTGCATAATACATGTTTAAACTTGGATTTTGAACCAAAACTCATTACCTACTGTTAAGATATTATTTTTAAGGATTTTTAAGATTTTTGGTCAGATTATAATCTGTTTAAAACATAGAGTTCTTGTGTAATTCGGTTAATGACGATAATACCCTTTTCATGCATAAAATGAGATTAACAAATGATTTGAATGCCAACCCTATTCCTACTGATTTCATACATTAAATAAATTATTTTGAGCTTTTAAAACTGATTAAAATCTCAGATTTACATAAACATCTTGATTATCGTCAATTAGCGAGTTTTGCACTAATTAGGTGCATAGTATGGTTTAAAACCATATTTAACACCTAAGACTTGTTACCTACTAAATTTTTAAACAAATTTAAATATTATTACAGTGGGTATAAGTTATGAACTCAGATTTCCAAAAATGTCCTTAAAAGCATATGTGAAATGACCAAAATGCCCTTTCGAGGCATAGTTTGGCCATAAATGGTAAACCTCACATATATGTAATATCTTACTGATGTAATGAGATAAAATAAATATTTTTACTGATTTCATAAGACCAGAACTTCAGTTTGTTATAAAATCTCATTTATAATTATTAAAATGACCAAAATGCCCTTACGGGACTTAAATTGGTTTTAAATACTTTTGGGCATATATGTTAACATCCTACTGATGTATTAACATATTTTAAGCATAATAACATTTGAGACCTGTATATAATTCATTTGGTTACCCGTTACGCGTTTATGCGTTCAGATCGGTTTATGTGACTAGTTTACATAAAATAGCCGAAACGGGTTTAACCTTATCATTTAATCCTCAAATTCCAGAATGTGTTTAGTTTACCCATATTATACAAGTATCCAAGCTTGTCGGGTCTAAACCACATTCTATTCCGGTCTCCGCTTAATCTAGCGTTTAGAACCGTAAAGTTTCTTTTTAGCTAGCCGGTCTAAGTCTTTGACTTAACTAAAGACTCGTTAGCATCCTAATAGATTATTAAACCTTCTATACAGATTAAGTAGCATCTAGTAGAAGGTATCATCATAAAGCTTTAGGATTATACGGCTGAGTTACCTTTCACATTAGCTCAGGTAAATACTTTTAACTTATTTTCCCTTATACGGGCTTGTGATATGGTATTATAATAATACCACTTGGTCGGGTATGAAATCATTTAATCGGATTGTGATTAATAAATTTACATAACCCGTTTTAATCTGTCTTATTTGATGACATAAACATTGGGGGTTAATTCGACCGTGTCCTGGATATCCTCGGCTCATTTCATTTGAAAATGGCCACGACCTATGCACTGGGTGTAGGTATACACCTGACAGATGCAAATGCTAAAATATAAACCCACATGTTGGGGATAACTACTTTGTGGGTTCTATAAGTGGTGAGTCGGTTAATCATGACCGACTTCCAACCGGTCCCAATTGTATGACAAACATGTAAATCTGTATACAAGATTATCTTTAAATAATTGTCCCAAGTTATAAATGATTTGTGCCATGTGCACTTAAATTAATTTTCATAAATATTTTTCAAAAGAGTCGGTTAATTGTATTTACCAGTGTATACTGACGTATTTTCTAAAGACTGATTGACAGGTACCTCTCGTAAATAGTCTTGAGCTATTAGGTGTCGTATAAGAGGATCTTGCAAGTCCTTAGATACCTGAAGTCTGTTATTTTGTTTTCTTGTATTTTATTTATGATACGCCTGTGGATCTTATTACAATCAAGTCTGTATATTCTTTCATTCGGACACTCAGACATTATGGTTTGTAATAGTTTATTCACCAAGCCTTCCGCTGTGCTATTATATTGTGTATTGACAATGATGATATCAACTACGTCACGATACTCCCCGCCGGGCCCACAGGTAATATGTGGAAATATCGGGGTGTGACAGGTTCCTATCAGAGCCAACATTGAGTGAATTAAACACTAACTTTTTGTGTTTAATCTCAATGACACAATAAGCGCAATCCTTAGACTTCCGAATCTAGGCTAATGACCTAGGATTTATTCTTAACTGTCCTTTTGTTGTTTATGTTTTATTTTACTTGTTTTGACAGGATTGATCATCAACAATGCCGCCAAGAGTGAGAGGCAAAGGAAAGGGTCCAATGCGAGGTGGACCATCAGCACATGCAGGACCTTCCCATAGGCGCACCCCGTCTGCGTCATTTTCTAGTTCAGATTCCTGTGACCATTGGGGTCATTCTTATGAACCCGCGAGACACTCGGTCTCATTGAGTTCATCACCTTCTTTTCATCCATCATTTGGGCCGCCTATTCCAGACGAGCCCCAGCATGCCCTTCACTCCCATGATTCACACCATTCGCATGATTCCCACCATTCCCACCAATCCTATCATTCCTTGCATTCACATTCTTTCCATCACTCGGATTCCACCTACTTTCCAGCCCAGTTCAATCCCAATGACTATGTCAACGACTTTCTGGGTTACAATCCTCTAGGACCTGAAGATCACTTCTCCTAGGAGATGGAAATGGATGATGAACCAAACCCAGATCTGCAAACCGGAACACCGGGCCATCCTATTAGCATTTCTAGCGGTTCTCCATATCAAGGATCGTCGTACCAAGGGCCCGATTCATTTGCTGAAAGGTGGGCCAAGTATGAATGGGAATTCACCCCTTCATATCATAACTCCCCAACTCAACCTCCTTTGAATGAGCCGTACCTTCAAGCTGTCACTCCTCCACCTCTACCTGTTGAGGAACCGCCTCAACAACCACCTCAGCCACCTTCCGAGCTGCCGAGGCGAAGGAGGAATGCACGAATATCCATGCGAGGAGGACCTCGGTTCAGTTATCCTCAAGGTTTAAGCTCTTACCCTCCTATCCCCGAGGACCCACAAATGGGTGGACCCTCGCACGAGGTGCCGGAAGACGATCCTCCACCGGTTTCTTATGCACCACCGCCACCGCCAATGGGTTTTGACAACTCGATACCGACATACCCAGGTTCATCTGGGTATAACCCATCTGGATATCCAACCACTGCGAAATATGGAGCCCAAGATCCGTATCTTACGACCACACAGTACAATGCCCTTTATCCTTCTTCTTACCATCCAGTTTACCCAATTGGATATCCGGTGCAGGGGTATCAATACCACCCATATCAACAACCTCCTCCTCCCCAACAGTAGCAAACTCAGGAGATTCTACAGAGGTTGGATAGGGTTGAGCGTAAAGCAGATGAAACCAACAAGAAGCACAACAGCTTTCTCAAGGGCCTTGCAAGTCTCATTGAAGGGGTAAGGTCCCAAAAACCTCATATCAAGTTCTTGGGACCATTCCACAACCTCGTCTTTTAGCCTTCTTTAGGCCTTGCGCGGTCGCGCACTGGCCCTATAGAATTAAGAAGAAAGACAGCAGATAACACCCGCGCGCCAAAAGGGAGTAGACAAATCCTTGCGCCACTTCTCTATAGCAAAGGGATAGAAATCCCATCAAATACTTCTGCTTAAATAACACCCAGACTTGGATATTATTTACTAAGCTTGTACCACACAGTAAGGAGTCACACTGGATTGTGGCAACAATCTTCTAGAAGACTCAATCGTGCACCACCAGACGGTTATAACCGTCTGGACACGTGTCATCACCACAAGCCATCCTGAAATCACGATGATGGCATGGAATTGGAGAGAAACCTCCACTTGCTCACTTTCCTCGTGGCAATCCCCCAGCCTTTGATCAACATCGCGATCCGTGTGATAACACAATCCGATCAAAAGAGTTAACGGAAGGAAAATAACCGCTTACGGGGTTAGCATCTTTCGTTAATATTTCAAGCAACGTGTTTTCCCGCCTAAAACTCTCGGCTATAAATATGAGAGTAATTCAGGTATGAATTTCAAGTTACACACACTTCGTCAATACTTCTTCATCTTCATAAACACATACTGATTTTCACGCTGGAGTCGAGTCAAGGAGAGAACCTTCGTCCTCAACTTGACAAGGCTAACGGTGTTCTGTCTTGCAGTGTTCACCAGTTAAGAAGATCAGTCCCCTCGAATCGAACGAGAGAGAACCACCCTTTTATGCAGAACCTAACCCCCTAGATAATTTGATTCCGATCATTTATCTAGTGTTTCTTCATTGGCGCCCACCGATCTCTCTGTTTCATCTGTTTTTTCTCGTTTCGATTTATTTCCTATCATTCTCTGTTTTCACATGGCGGAGAATTCATCATTTCACCCGTCAAGTCCTCGATCTGAATCCAAGGGTTTTACAACCCTAGATATACAGGTCGACAGAATTTTGGGAATAAAAGAAAACAAGAACAGTCAACCAGAAGAAGATGACTCCATAAGAGTTCATAAATGTTCAGATCAACTCTTAGAGAAACCTCCAGAATACTGGTTCGGCAGATTCCAGATCACTATGAACCAGGTTTTCAAGCAAAACAATAGATCTGGGTTATCAAATGTCAGATCTGATAAAGAGAAATTTGACACTACAGTATTGTTTCCACAGACACCTAATCAGTGGTACATCCAAAATAGTAGTCATGACGAGATGATTCAAAAATTGGAAGAAACCAAAACAGCCAGATCCAAGCAGATACACATGGTACAAGGAGGTCCCTCACGAAGGCCAAATAAACGAAACCATAATCAGCATTGGAGGAACAGCAAGTTGTGTTTCCTATTGTCCCTGGAGGTCCTCAGGAAGAACGACCAGTAATCATTACTGGCATCTTCGGCCACTACAGAGCAGACTATATGTTCATAGATCCAGGAAGCTAGATGGATATCATGTATGAGCAGTGTTTCAAACAGCTTGATCCAGAGGACATAGCACGATTAGAGCTGGTTGATTTCCCTCCCACCGGTTTTTGCAATGAAGCTGTATTTCCATTAGGGCAGATTGCATTTCCTGTGACCCTATCAGATGGCGAGCATTCGCGCAGAGTCACAGTAAACTTTATGGTCATGCCAGCAACATCCAGCCATGATGTTTTGCTAGGAAGAAGATCACAAAGGGAATTCAGAATGATCACTTCTATTCCACATGCTGCGTGCGGGTTCCCAACAGAAACTGGAGTCGCGATTTTGTACTCAAGCAAAGAGGTCATGTACGTTGATGATGAGCCACCAGCAAAGATGGCCGCCAAACCCTCAACATCAAATGAACCGGAGAAATGGGTCTTAAACGAAGAATACCCAGAACAAACAATCTTACTGGGATACGCCATCTCACCGGCAATACGAGTACAGTTGAAGGAGTTACTTTCAAACAACAAAGACATATTCGCCTGGTGCCCAGCAGATATGACCCGAGTTCTGCGAGAAATTACGCAACACTGTCTAAATGTCAAACCCTCAGCAGAGCCTGTCACGCAGGGAAGACGTAGTCTTAGCACACAAACGGCGGAAACAATGAATGAGCAGGTCACAGAATTGCTCAAAGCCGGAATCCTGCGCGAAGTACAGTACCATACCTGGGTCGCTAATCTAGTCATGGTTCAAAAGTACAATGGCGGGTGGAGAATGTGCTCGACTTCAAAGACCTGAATAAAGCTTGCCCAAAAGATTGTTACGCGCTTCCAGAAATCGACAAAAAAGTTGATTCTTTGGCATCTTTCAGATGGAAATGTTTTCTCGACTGTTACAAAGGCTACCATCAGGTCTTAATGAAAGAGAAGATGAAGACAAAACAGCCTTCCGAACTGATAAAGGTATTTTCTGTTATACAAAAAATGCCCTTCGGGTTGCGCAATGTCGGGGCTATTTATCAGAGATTGATGGATACGGTTTTCGGAGAAGACATCGGGAAAACAGTTGAAGTATACATGGATGACCTCGTCAAAAGAAACTATGCTCGAAAACATCCAGCGAACGTTCAATTCATTACGCAATGTCAACTTAAAGCTTAACCCAACAAAATGTTCTTTTGGGATGGAAGAAGGAAAATTTTTGGGCTTCATAGTAACAAGGGATGGCTTTAAAGTTAACTCAGAAAAGGTGCAAGCCATCCGGTTAATGCCATCACCTTCAACGATAAAAGAGATGCAAAGACTCGAGGGAAGATTAGCAGCCTTGAACAGATTCTTGGCAAATCACGCTACGAAGTCTTATCCGTTCATTAGTACGCTGCGAAACTGCGCTAAGAAAACTCACTTCCAGTGGACGCCAGAAGCGGAAACAACTTTCAAACAAATGAAGGAATGTTTAATTCAGCTACCAACACTAACAGCGCTACGAGAAAAAGAACCGCTGATTCTGTACTTATCCGCAGCAGAGGTAGTAGTCGGCGAAGTGTTAATGGTGGAAAGAGAAAACGTCCAGACTCCAATCTACTACATCAGCAAGATGATCACTGGCCCAGAAACACGCTACTCAATGATAGAAAAACTAGTCCTCGCACTAGTACATGCATCTCGATGGCTTCGCTGGTACTTCTCAGGTCATGTTATTACAGTTCTCACTAACTACCACTTGGGGCAGATTTTATCAAAGCCCGATGGCGCGGGAAGACTGGCTAAGTGGGCCATAGAATTGGGAGGATACAATATCCTGTATAGACCACGGCCAGCAATCAAAGGGCAAGTTTTAGCAGACTTCGCCACAGAAGTCCCCATGGATAAATTGCAAGAATGTGAAGCGATCCAGAACCCTGATCCCGTTTTTGACGACAGAGTCTGGACCCTACACACAGATGGGGCATCTAATGATGATGGAGCAGGCGCAGGCCTCCGATTGGTCAGCCCAGACGATCACGAGCTTACATATGCGATACGCTTAGATTTCCGAAGCACAAACGATGAGGCAGAATATGAAGCGTTTCTAGCAGGCCTCTGTTTAGCGCTTAAAATGGGAGCGAAAAATCTTGAAGCTAACGTTGATTCAATACTGGTGGCCGAGCAAGTTAATGGGCACTACGATGCGAAGGGAGAGGCTATGGCGTTATATCTGGAAGAAACGTGGATGTTAGTCAGCAATTCCAAGCGTTCAAAATAAATCATATAAACAGAAGCGAAAACAAGCACGCGGATGCACTAAACAAATTGGCAGCCGCCAGCTTCAGACATCTAGCAAAAGAGGTGCGCATCAAGGTATTGTCCAATCCTTCTGTTCCTCTCAAGCATGTAAACATTGTAGAGATTGGCAATCCATCCTGGATGTCCCCAATCATCATGTACCTACAGCACGGCAAACTTCCGGAAGGAAAGGCAGAAGCCATGAAAATCCAGAACAAGGCAATAAACTGTGAGATGGTGGACGGAATCCTGTACCGAAAATCGTTCATGGGACCACTCCTACGTTGTGTTGACAAAACAGACGCGCAATACTTAGTCAGGGAAATCCATGAAGGCTTACGTGGGTCCGCGCATGGTAGTAGCTAAGATCATGAGCGCCAGTTACTATTGGCCAGGGATGCATGTGGACGCGGTAGAATTGCTACGGAAATGCGTAGCTTATCAACGTCATGCACCAAAAACCCTCCGTCCGAAAAATCCGCTTGTTCCAGTCACATCTGCCTGGCCCTTCCAACAATGGGGCATCGATCTTGTTGGACCATTCCCTGACGCGCCTGGCGCAGTAAAATTCATTATCGTGGCGGTAGATTATTTCACAAATTGGGTTGAAGCCAAGGCATTAGCTTCAATAACAGCAATGGTAATCCGAAAATTCATATGGGAACATATTATTTGCAGATTCGGATTACCATTGCGCATCATTTCCGACAACGACACCATCTTCGCCTCAGAAGATCTTCAGAAATGGTTCAAAGAAATGAAGATTGAACACAACTTTGCCTCTGTGGCGCATCCACAAGCAAATGGGCAAGTTGAAAGTGTCAACAAATAAATAGTTGACGGCATAAAGGCAAGACTCAGGACGGCACGCAGAGGATGGGTCGATGAGCTCCCCAGCATATTATGGGCTCATCGCACCATGCCAAAGACAAGTACGGGAGAAACCCCATTCAGCCTTGTGTACGGATCAGAGGCGGTTATCCCAGCCGAAATTGGCCTTCCATCACCGCGCATGCTTGCCATGGAGAAGCAAAAGAATGAGAAAGAGCGGAGGATGGATTTAGACCTTCTTGAAGAAAGGCGCGAAAACGCCACCATCGCAGAAGCAAGATATAAATCCAAACTGGAAAAGTACTACAAGCGCGAGTATGTGTGTGTACTTTTGTTCCAGGAGATTTCGTCTTACGTGACAACGAAGCTTCCAATGCGGAAAAACCGGGCAAGCTTGCGCCAAAATGGGAAGGGCCATACATTATCAACGAGGTCCTCGGCAAAGGGGCATACACTCTAAGAAGAATCGACGGAACATCAGTCCCTCGCACCTGGAACGCGCAACAATTGCGTAGGTGTTATATATAGCCGCGCTGTTGAAATATATACAAGAAATATATTTTTCCTACTTTACTTTGTATAAATTGGCTTTACGCCTTATCAATGCAACAGTTATCTTTACACATGTTATTGTTTGTTACAAACCGCTTATAATTCTTTTGGTTTATGCAAAACAATATGGTAAACATTGTACGCCTCATGAACAGTCAAAAGAAGTATAACCTTGTGCGCATTTTAGACACACGTTCACACATGAGTACAATACCATTCTAATTCGCTCTACCTAAACAAAGCAATTAAACATAGGCAATATATTGTAATCCAAACATAACTTATAAACCATTCAAATAGGCATGCACAACAGTGCATCAAAAAACAATCATTAGTGCAACAAAGCACTCTAAACAAACCATTTACAAAGAACACAACAGTGTTTCTTCAAAAACAAAAGAGAAAAGAGTACTAATAAAAAAATTAGGAAAGTTGATCCAGTACCCCATATAGAGTATAAAGAACCTCACTATACTCACTCAAGGGACGGGGATCAACGATCCAAGGATTGACACCTTCTTCATCATCTTCAGCAATACCAGCCGGAACTTCAGCCGGAACAGCAACACGGCGACGCCGTTGGTAAACGATCGCCGAACTCCCTCTCCGATCAACCGGAAAGGACCGGGTCACAAGGTGTGCTGACAACCGAGTAACTCCACCATTGTTATCGTCAGCAAGACGAAGACGGATACTTTCCTCCAACACATCCCGACGATTTGCATTTTCAACACTTCCGTCCCTAACAACAAGATCAGTTACTGGACGGGAAAGCAGTAGCAAACCATCAGCAGCATCTAGCACCTTCAAAACAATAGAAAGCCTTCTCCATTAAATCGGTCTCCTATTCTCCATTTTTTCTTATCAAAATTAGGAAAGGAGTCTCATACCCAAAGTAAATATAAAGGCCAACAGAGAGAAGCGGTAACATCGAGATAAGAGTCGTGATGATTAAGTGTCAAATCAACTGCCGTCTCAACGGCGCTGCCACTGCAAGTATCACATCCCACTTAAAACCCTCTGACAGGGTCCATACAAATTCCCAGGAACTACTGTTAAATCAGAAGACGAAGAGTCCGCACAACATATAAAAAATGACGTCAGCTATCGTAAGCTCATAATTACAAACTCTTCACCCAAGATTGCAACAGTTCAAACAAAGGCATAAATATCCTTTCTCAAACTGTTCATTTATCCAAAATCAAAAATTTCCAAGCATCGGCATAATAAGCAAAGTGTACCTTCTCATAGAAGATTTCCCACTTTCGCGCCAAAAAAACCTATAAGAACCATTCTCTCATAGTCCAATGCTCCACTTATTTGCATAAGAGCAACACTAGACTGGGGGACTTGAAGGGGTAAGGTCCCAAAAACCTCATATCAAGTTCTTGGGACTGTTGGTGCAGTTGTCTGTCGACTACATCTTAGTTCGAGTCTTAGGTTAGGGCTGATTGTATAGTGAACGGAAATCGAGAACATATGTATTTGATAGGTCCGCTTATGTGTCATATATGTAGGTTCGCTCATATGATCATAAGCTTGAAGGTTCGCTTATTTGATCATATGAGGTTCGCTTATATGGACATGTCCATATAAGCGAACCCTATTGCCTATATATAGGGGGTTAGATGAGTGGATCTATGAGAGCAGTTGTGTGTGTGTACGGAGAAGCCCTGTCTGTTTGTCTCCGGAACTTGTATATTTGTCAGATAATCAATAAAGGAGACTTTAAGTAGTGAAATCAAGCTGAACAAAGACTAAATCAATGAATTCCGCCTCTGATTTAGTCTAAGCACTCTTCTGATCGACTCGCCAGGTCGTGTAACGATCCTACAAGTGGTATCAGAGCTCAGGAGGAAGAGTTCTTACCGTTTAGCTCGTTTTCGCTCAAAAATTCTGATTTCTACACCTTCTTTTATCAGTTCAGGGAGTTTTACCGGTCAAAATTGAACCAAAATTTCACAGATTGTGTATTATTGGACTTAGATAAACCCTTGAAAGTTTCGGACCAAATTACGGACTAAAAATGGGTCAAAACTGCTTCAAACTTAGGTCCGCTTATTCGGACAGTGGATAGATTCGCTTATTTGGACACATTTTAGTAGATCCGCTCCAAATAGCACCTAGGTTCGCTCAAGAGATCCGCTTTTAGAGACATTTTGTGTATAGGTCCGTTCCAAATTGCACTTAGGTTCGTTCAAGTGGTTCGCTTATTGAAACAATCTGGTCCGCTCCAATAGACATCAAACAGGTTCGCTCATTGGGTTGTGGTCAGGTTCGCTCGTGAGGTTGTTTACTGGTTCGCTCGTTTGTACAATAGGTGATCTGCTTATTTGAACAATTTGTGGTTCGCTTTTCTATCATAGTGGTGCTTCGCTTTTGTGAACAACAAATTTGTCGAGATTATTTGAACGATGACAAAAATGTTTGATGAAGAAGAGAATAAGTTTGTTGAAAGTTTAAATAGATTTGGAAGGCATCGTACAAGTCTGTATGATCAAGATGATAAGAGGATTTGGATTCTTAGACTTGAAAACTTTGCTTGTCAACAGAATGAAAGCTTGAAAGAGATGGAAAAAAGATTTGATTACTTGATGGATAAGTTAAAATCGTTTGGAATAAATTTGACAGATACTGAAAAGATATCAAAGTTGGAAGCTGCTTTATTTGCCGAATGGGATGATGTTCTAAAGAAATTAAAACAAAAGCCTAAATTCTCGAAATTACATCCATCTGATTTCATCAGTAAACTTCAAAAGCGTCATTATGAAAATTTTGAAAAGAAGAAAATATTGATGAATAAAATCAAAGAGAATCTAGATAAACTGAATCTGGGAAATCTGGATAAAATCAATTTGGATGTAATTACTGAGATTAATAAAAGAATTTGTATATGTTTTGGTGCAAAACAAAACATGAAGTATGATTATAAAAGAGGTTGTTATATTGATGAAAATTTAAAACCTCTTGACTTTGTTAAAATTGTTTGTGCAGGAACATACAAGGCAGAAATAAATGAAACGTCAATGAATGAAGAATCTGTGAAGAATGAAGTTTCAAATTCTGCATTAGTGTGCTCCAAATGTGACAGCTTCAAGACTGAGAATGACAAACTCTTGAAAGATGCGGAAAGTTTGACATCGGAAGTCAAGAAGTTGGAAGACGAGAAGCAAACTGATATTAAACAGATTCTTATATTTTAGGAAATGTGTGAGAAACTGAAGGTTGAAAATGACAAACTGTTAAGTAATTTGAACAGTTTGTCATTTGAAAACAAGAAGTTGAAAGAAAAAGAAAACGTTTTTGAAGAGAAAATTAAGGATTTTGAAATTGAAAAATCAAGAAGTGAAAAAGAATTTAAAAATCAAATGAAAATTCTTGAAGATGGGAGAAATGTTTTTAGTCAAAACAACATTGAAAAGCAAAAATTGATCAATTCCCATCTTCAGAAAATTATTTAACTTGAAAAAGAAAGTGAATGTGCTAGAAAGAAAATTGAAGAGTTGGAAAAAGAGTTTGAAAGCAAAAAGAAATCTTCAGAAGATGAGAATTTCTAGATTAAGCTGGAAAACAAGAATCTGAAAGCAAATGAAACAAAATTTCAAGAACAGATAAAAGTTTTGGAAAATGAAAAATCTGTTCTTGAAAACATGAAAAAATGACAATGAAAATTCTATCAAGTCTCATCTTGAAAGAATATCTCAGCTTGAAAATGAAGCTAAGAACTCAAGAAACAAGATTGATGAACTTGAGAAGAAATTGATAGGTTTTGTGACTGCATCAGACAGTTTGAATTTTCCCTGTCCAAAACCAATCAATTCAGTTCCAATAAGTGACGATGTCACAAACTTTGACAATGTCAAAGTTGAAGATTGCGATGAAAAATCTGATGATGAAAATGAAAAATTAGAAAAACAAAAATTGTTTTTAAAATTAAAAGAAAAATTTCAGAAAACTTTTCTACAATCGACTGAAAAAGGTGAATGTTCTAAACAAAGACCTTTGAAGAAGAAAGTGGAACAGAAACAAAAAGATAATAAAAGTTCATCAGATCGATCATCCAATCGCAATGAAAAATTACAAAAAGTAAAAAATGAAAACTCAAAAAGTGTGGGTAATAAGTGGTGCAGGTCAGACCACAGTGCTCAAAAGTCAAATCCAGCAAACTTGAGGAAGGAATATCACCAAGCCAGACAATGCTATGATCTGAGCGTTTGGTGTGAAGGTGGTATACGGTACGATAACAAAGTGTGTTACCGATGCGGTTATCAAGGACACATTGTTGTTAACTGTCGGAATTGGAGTTATGAGACCAGAAGATGCTACAATTGCCAAATCAAAGGTCACATTGCCATAGAATGCCCAAGGAAATCGAATGAAAGATTGAGGGCTAAGTCTCAGAAATTGGCAAAGATTCCAGTCAAAGTCAAGCCCCATGAACAGAAGGTTCTAAAACCTAAAGTTCAAGAACAGTTAATTCAAGAAAAGAAAGTTAAACTTTCACAGGGGCAGAAAGACAGACTGAGGAAAAAGAGGAAGAATGCGAAAGAGTATCTCGAGAAGATTTTGTCCTCGGGTTCACCAGACAGATTGAATAAGAGTTCTGATGAATCGACTCCCTCGGCTGCAAAGTCAAGCAAGATGAATTCATCAGATACAAATCTGAGGACGAAAGTAGAAAAGAAGAAGAAGAAAATGGTCGGCGATGAATTGACAGGTCAAAGTCAGACAAGCCACCTGCAGGCAATGATTCTGGTTCGTCAAAGCCAGAGGAGCCATTGGTTGAGGTAAAAAAGGAGAATTCAGATTTAACAATGGATGATGCAAATTTTCCACCGTTGTTGAATAAGAATTCGAAATCACCCAAGGACCGTCAGGCTTGGGTGAATCTGTTTAAATGAAAAACCTGACTTGCCGGAGTTCCCAGGTTGGTAAGCGTGGAACATGAATCAGCATATTTCTTGAGAAATTGCACTTTGGTGATTTTTTGACTTAAATGTGGTAAATCAGGGTCATTAAATTGTACTTGATTTTCTACATATGGCTTATGGTAAAACTGAAAATGATAAATCTTTCTAATGTTTGAAGAAAACAAGACGATGAGATAACCCCGAACCTACAAATGTTTGGTAAACAAACTAATTTTTCCGGAAAAACCATTTTGATTAAAATAAACTTAAGTGTTTTGAGATCATAATGGGAAAATAGTTTGTTGAGAGGGGGAGTTCTGATTGTTTACGTCAAGTGGATGGCGAATCGAAGCAATTCGATATCATGTTGTCAAGCTTTGTATAGTTTGTTTCAAATTTTCCCAGAAAATCAAAATTGGAACATATTTTGATTTTAGGGGGAGTAAAATTTAAAAAAAAAATAGAAAATTTGAAAATGTCAAAAACATTGAAAAATTAAAAAATGAGTTTTTGGTGCAAATAGGGGAAATGATAGTACATCAGCTAGACTGGCACAGTACACTAAAGATTTGTAATGTATAAATGCAATTAAGCAGTCTCGCTAAAGATGTGCCGGTAGGTTTTCACAGAATTAGTAGATCAGTTTGGGATATAAACATAAATTTTACTTACGTCTACATGGGGAACACCTCCAGGATATATAGGTAACCCCTGAAATCCTGTTTGAAGGGTCCCGTATTCTGAGATACTAGGTCTTTATACTCAGTGATATCTGGGGTATTATCCCGGGACTTCTGCTGTATGGAAGTACTGACCTAGTCCCCGGATAATACTTTCTGCAAAAAGCTTTGAAATATAAGCTAGCCCTCAGCAATCTGATTAAACAATAAAATTGATAATCTTTGCTGTTGTAATAAAAGATCCTCTAAAGGGGACCCACCTAAAGTCGAAGCCGTCATCTCTCTGCGTATACGGAAGTATCGACCTGAGCTCTCACGACCCTCGCACATTACCCCTTAACAGATATCAGCTGTGGTATACTCACCTGTAAGACTGAATACTGGGGTCTGGATGCGGGAGTATATACTAAGGTGGGACACATGTGGATGTTCAAGTTCTAAAAACACTAAATCTGTATCCCGAACGAGTTGAACATTTTGTGAGAATTTAAGTGGATCAGAATATCGGCAATCTACGCGAACTGTTTAAAAGCTTAAAATGAAATAACAGCTTAACGGTGCTAGTGTCTAGTCAGCAGCTGATATGATCCTCTTGCACGAACTCACAAAAATATGTTTGTATATATTTCATTTCTGCATTTTAATTGATGTTATTGCATTTGTGTTTCATATTTGAAAAATCCAAAAAGATTTTCGACAACTGATGTTGGAGAGCTGAAATTCAAAATCTCAAAGGCTAAACAAGATGAATAGTTGGTTTGGTTAAAATGATTTGAAATGATTAATCAGATTTTGGAAAGTTTAATAAATTGTTATATGTGAAAAATTCTTGAATATTCTTAAATGATTAGTTGATTCATTAAGTTGAATCACAATTGTGTTTGTTTGTGATAGATTGTTTGAGTTGTGTAGGTTTCTGATCCTGTTGCTACGGAAAGCCAGGAGATACATCAGAATCTGAGAAGAAGTTTAAACTGATAAAGCCAGGAGTTGATTTCAATGGTGATAACGATTTCCAGACGGCGATCCCAGCATGATGATAGGGGAAGTCTGATGAAAGTTAGAGCCAGAGAAAGATCCAGGTACTTAATTCCAGGAAGAGTTCCTGAAGAAGGCCGATCAAGATTGAAGAGCTGTCAATGTTTGAAGACTCTCACTGAAGATTCTGTCAACATTCAAGGGGGAGTCTGTTGGTGCAGTTGTCTGTCGACTACATCTTAGTTCGAGTCTTAGGTTAGGGCTGATTGTATAGTGAACGGAAATCGAGAACATATGTATTTGATAGGTCCGATTATGTGTCATATATGTAGGTTCACTCATATGATCATAAGCTTGAAGGTTCGCTTATTTGATCATATGAGGTTCGCTTATATGGACATGTCCATATAAGCGAACCCTGTTGCCTATATATAGGGGGTTAGATGAGCGGATCTATGAGAGCAGTTGTGTGTGTGTACGGCGAAGCCCTGCCTGTTTGTCTCCGGAACTTGTATATTTGTCAGATAATCAACAAAGGAGACTTTAAGTAGTGAAATCAAGCTGAACAAAGACTAAATCAATGAATTCCGCCTCTGATTTAGTCTAAGCACTCTTCTGATCGATTCGTCAGTTCGTGTAACGATCCTACAGGGACCATTCCACAACCTCGTCTTTTAGACTTCTTTAGGCCTTGCGCGGCCGCGCGCTGGCCCTACAGAATTAAGAAGAAAGATAACAGATAACACCCGCGTGCCAAAAGGGAGTAGACAAATCCTTGCGCCACTTCTCTATAGCAAAGGGATAGAAATCCTAGCAAATACTTCCGCTTAAATAATACCCAGACTTGGATATTATTTACTAAGCTGGTACCACACAGTAAGGAGTCACACTGGATTGTGGCAACAATCTTCTAGAAGACTCAATCGTGCACCACCAGACGATTATAACCGTCTGGACACGTGTCATCACCACAAGCCATCCTGAAATCATGATGATGGCATGGAATTGGAGAGAAACCTCCACTTGCTCACTTTCCACGTGTCAATCCCCCAGCCTTTGATCAAGATCGCGATTTGTGTGATAACACAATCTGATCAAAAGAGTTAACGGAAGGAAAATAACCACTTTCGGGGTTAGCATCTTCCGTTAATATTTCGAGCAACGGGTTTTCCCGCCTAAAACTCCCGGCTATAAATATGAGAGTAATTCAGGTATGAATTTCAAATTACACACACTTCGTCAATACTTCTTCTTCTTCATAAACACATACTTATTCTCACGCCGGAGTCGGGTCAAGGAGAGAACCTCCGTCCTCCCCTTGACTAGGCTAACGGTGTTCTATTTTGCAGTGTTCACCAGTGAAGAAGATCAGTCCCCTTGAATCGAACGAGAGAGAACCACCCTTTTATGCAGAACCTAACCCCCTAGATAATTTGATTCCGGTCATTTATCTAGTGTTTCTTCACTCATCAAAGGCAAAAAGAAATAGAAAGTTGTTTACTGTATTTTGTATTTTACTTTCAATCAAGTCCCTGTGAGGACATTTTATTTTCAGTACCTAGTCCCTGCGAGGACTTATTTATGTTTCTGTAGCCCCTGCGTGGGCAGTATGTTTGTTCAAGACCCGTTTAGGGCACCTTTGTAATAGTTTAATGTTTTATGGAATTTCTTTGGATTTTAAATATGTATTTTATTACATCACCCTTCTATATCTCTTCAATTTTTAAATTGATCTGCCAAAGAAGTTCTTAGAGGTATAACCTAGCCAAAATATTAAATGGCTATGATGGTACAACCTTTTTAAGACAATAAATCCTTGTTGACATCTGAAAACATGTTAACATTCCTGGCTGTGCGGTACGAGAAATCACACAAGCTTCCAAATGTACTTGGATTTTTCCAAGTCACTTATATAGCCTATATGATCAATGTGAATCATGGCTAATAAACATCAATATGATGTATACACCAAAACATCCATTTGATATGTAAGCTTACAAGCAAAGGTGTAATAATGACAATGATAGTTTTTATTTATAAACTTCTTGTCAAAAAGGCGATGAACTATGTTCGACCCTTAAAAGATCAATGATCCAAGAGATTATTGGTTATGTTTTAATCGTCCTTGTGACAAGGCATTTTATGCAATCTAAATGTCCTTCGAGACGAGCCTTGTGCTATATGAAAATATCTTTCATGACATTGACAGTTACGATTTATATCCCCTGTCTAATAAATATACAGGATTATATCCTATTAATTGCTTATTATGGTTCTGTTGTAGCCTAGGCAAATCATGATTAAATTGATTTTATTTAAAATGGTCTATATGGTTTAATAATACCATGACCATTTAATCATCAGTGCGATGATTCATTATATAATTTAAATATATCATTATTGTTTGATATAGTACACAAATCATGGCTGGCTCTGAAGAAGCAAACAGTCATCCCGTGGAAGAAAACAACAATACCAGGATTAATATCACTGGTGCTGAATTGCAAGCGATGATAACCGCAGCGGTTGCTCAAGCTGTGGATAATAAGTTCAAGGAACCGAGTATTGTTTGTAGGTCCCCTTGATGTATGGATCTTTCACAGAATTGTCAATCCCATCAAGAGTGCAGAATCCTCTTGATCAGAATAAGCAGAAAACGTGTAGGAAACAGAAACAGCAATTCAATCAAACTCGGTTTTTATTGATTATCTATCAATAACTGATTACAATCAATCAAAACCCTAACCCTCACAATTTCGTCCAAGCCCTAAGCACTCTCACGAAATTCTCTCTAACAACTGTGTTTTGGCTGATTAACTGATTAACCTAAACCCTAAAGCCTAACCTTGTTTATATAACACAAGGTTTACTAATTGGATTAGGGTTTCCTACATGGGCAAGGCCCAATTCGTCCCCCCTACATCCAATTGGGTTTAGTTTAGCCCAAACTCAATTATCTCACTAATACAAAGCTAAACCCGCTAACTGTTAATCGTTTAACTAATTACAAGATATCCAAAGACCAAATCTAAGCTGTTGTCACAAATATTCACCAACAAACTCCCCCTTGACAATAGCTTCATAAAAACTTTGTCTTCAGTCTTCTTGCAATCTTCAAGTAATCTTGCACTGTCTTTGGTCTTTGGATAGCTTCAGCTTCAATAGCTTCTGTCAGTAACAGACTCCCCCTAAGCTGATGCATCCAATCACCAAATCTTCAACACGTTAGCACTAGAGTAAACTCCAGTTCAGCATTTGCACAACAATCTTCAAACTCTTCAAACTTGTCTGCATTATAGAAAGGAGGTTCTACCATGCATCCAATCAAACTCTCATCTTCACAGCAACTTCTCAGCAACACACTGCTTCAATCTGTATACTATAAAACAAACATCTCGAGAAACCATTAGAATTTTTCAACAAAGTTAAATAAATTATTATTTTTCAAGAGATTAGTTAAACTGTATAGCAGATTAAGCTTTTTCAACTTATCACCAACACGCAAAACTTTTTGTCCAACACATAAGAACCTGCCTGATTGAGAATTTTGAACTCACTTCCTAACACTGTCTCCCCCTATCAGTAACAGTTCCTCCAAGAGTAACAGTTTTCCGTACGTTAAGAACTTTAAACAGAAAATGACACTATTTTTGGATTTTTTATATTTTCTGAAAGCAAGTAAATAACAAAAGCAATAAACACTCTATTTTTGTGAGAATCACTGGTAAGAAGATCGTATCAGCACAATCAAACTGTTTCACACAATTAGATAATTCTTTATTTAATTTTTCGTGAAAAGCAGTTCAAGACGATTACCAGTATGTTTGTCCACCTAAACAGAATGCATGAACATTTCAAGTACCATTACCGTATGATACGTTAAGGTAATTTTATTACTGATATACTAGTGTGTCCCACTTCAGGATATACCCCCGCGATCAAGGTATGCACAAAGATTCATCGTAGTAGGTGAGTATACTGATGTCATCCTTTAAGATATCCTGACCGTGTCTAGGTCTGCATATAATCTGTTTTATCATGTTTTGATTGCTTACCTATGAACACCCAAATAAATACTAATCAAATCCTGGAAATATAAACATCACACTCTATCATGCAAGTATCTTCCCTACCACATATTTCACAAGTCCAATCCAGATTTCTGAAATCTTAACTGGGAATAGGTTGAGAAGAGAACAGAATAGATCTTTAGCAGAGACGGTATAATATACAGATCAAATGAGATTTTCTCAGTTTGATATAGGTTTCTTGGGTTTCTTTTAGGCACTTGAGGGCCTCTTTCGGGTGTATTAGATCTATAGCGCGACAACGTACAGCTAGGTCAACATGTATCTGGATGCAGCAGAAGTTGTCGTTTCCTAGCACCTCCAGGTCAGCATATATCTGGATGCAGCAGAGGAGGTACACGACTTTTTTCAGAGAAGATTTCAGAATCAGATCAAAATTGTGTGTATCGGGACACATACAGGCATTCAAATAGAAATGAGTTAATTCCAAGTATTTTCTGGGGTCATGTATAATTTTAGTTCTGAACAGAAAGACAGCCAAGATATCCCTAGATGAAATAACAGTATAAAGACCCAAAACTTCAGATTTTAGCAATCTATCAACGCAAGAATTAAGGTCAATAAACCATACACCACTGATCTGTTCCCCACTCATATTCAGTTCATTTATGTTTATATCACATTGGTAAGTTGATTATTTCATGCTTTTGCCTACTGGTACATCATATAACGAAGCTGCTATCACACTTAAGCAATTTAGATTCAAGTTCAGTGTGATAGTCTAACTTGCTGATGTACTATCTTGCTGACACTTAAGCAATAAGGACCCAATCATGCTTCTATAAAGTGTTTGGTCAATCAGCTCATCCTTTTCATCAGACATGACCAGCTTATTTGTGGCCATGGGTGTGCTGCATGGTTTACAATCATTCATATCAAATTTGGTTAAAAGTTCTTTAGCATATTTGCTTTGATGAATGAAGGTTCCATTTTGCAATTGCTGTACTTGGAGACCAAGAAAGCATTGCAGCTCACCCATTGCACTCATTTCAAACTCAGCTGTCATGAGTTCTCTAAACTCTTCACACATTTTGGTACATGTGATTCCAAAAATAATGTCATCCACATAAATTTGGACAATCATTAAATCTTTCCCTCTCCATTTAAGAAACAGTATTTTATCATTGGTACCTCTTTTGAAACCATTTGAGAGTAGAAAGTTGGAAAGACTTTCATACCAGGCTCTTGGTGCTTGTTTCAGGCCATACAAGGCTTTGTTTAGCCTGTAGACATGATCAGGATAAAATGGATTCTCAAAGCCTGGAGGTTGACATACATACACCTCTTATTGCAATGTACCATAGAGGAAAGCACTTTTGATATCCATCTGAAACACCTTCATGTTGTGGTTGACAGCAAAGGCCAGGAACAGTCTGATAGCTTCCAATCTTGCAACAGGGGCGAATGTTTCATCATAATCAATCCCCTCTTCCTGTCTATAACCTTGAACCACAAGCCTGGCTTTGTTCTTGACAACAATGCCCCTTTCATCTGTTTTGTTCTTGAAGACCCACTTTGTGCCAATGGGACTAACCTCTTTTGGCAGTGGTACAAGCTCCCATACTTGTTGTCTTTTAAACTATTGGAGCTCCTCTTGCATGGCTTCTACCCAGCTGTTGTCTTTTAGTGCCTCTTGGTACTTGACTGGCTGATGGAGTGATAGAAAGCCAGCAAAAAGACAAATGTTTTGGGTTTGGCTTCTTGTGAGCACCCCTTCATTGATGTTGCCAATGATTTGATCAGGTGGATGAGATCTCAAGAAGATTAAATCTCCTTGGTATGGTATGATGGCATTTGTTGGTGAAGGCTGCAAATGTGTATCATCTGAGCTAACCACTGCTGGTGACTTTGATGACCCAGCAGTGGCTTCAAAAGGTGGTGGAATGGGTGGTAATGGAGTGGACCACTGCTGACTTTTATCCATTGTTTGAGGACTTTTGTCAGCAGTGTTTGAGGATGTGGAAGCAGTGGTAGATGGGCTACTTTGGTCAACAACTGTTGAGGTAGCAGTGGTTGAGCTTTGGCAGCTGTGTTGAACAACTGGCGCTTTTCCCTTTGTGGCAGACCTTTGAGGGATGATGATTTCATACCCATAGTCTGGTGATGTATCCTCTGATGGACCTACACTGTTAGTCTTGATAGCAGTATTTTCAAAAGTGAATTTTTCAAGATCAAACAGATCAGCAGGATTTGCTGGGATTTTCATTGATGAAAGTTCATTGAACTTTACATCCAAAGTCTCCTCCACTACCTTGGTCCATGCATTGAACACTTTGTAGGCCTTGGCAGTGGTTGAGTATCCCAGAAAATAACCACAATCAATTTTGGCTGTAAATTTTGAAATGGAATCTTTTAAGTTTAAAATAAAGCATGGGCAGCCAAACACTTTGAAGTATGAGATCAGTGGTTTGATTTTATACAGAATTTCATAGGCAGTCTTTTTGTGCCTAGGGTTTATTAAAACTCTGTTTTGGACATAGCAAGCAGTGTTTACTGCCTCTGCCCAGAAAGTTAATGGCAAACCTGAATCTGCAAGCATAGTTCTGGCAGCCTCAATCAAGGTTCTGTTCTTTCTTTCAACCACCCCATTTTGCTCTGGTGTTCTAGGGATGCTGTACTGCCTTACAATCCCTTTCTTCACACAGAAGGCATCCAACTCCTTATTTTTAAATTCTGTGCCATTGTCACTCCTAAAGCTTTTCACTGGAAGGTCAAATTGCTTTTCAACCTGTGTCACAAAGTCTTGCAAAATGCCTGCAGTTTCATCTTTAGAGTGCAAAAAGAAAGTCCATGTAAACCTAGAAAAGTCATCAACTATAACCAAACAATATCTTTTCTTTTTGAGGCTCATGACTTGAACTGGGCCAAACAAATCCATGTGTAGAATTTGCAAACACTGGGTTGTTTTGGACTCTTCAATGGACTTGTAAGAACTTTTGTGTTGTTTTCCTTTTAAACTGGAAATGCAATGTTCAGAACATGAAAACAATTTTTGTGGTAGGCCTCTCACCAACCCATTTTTGGAAATTTCTGTTATTGTCTTAAGATTTGTGTGCCCCAGTCTTCTATGCCAAAGTTCTGTCTCTTTGTTAGAGGCAGCTGAGAACAGACAGGCATCAGCTCTGGGACACTCTTTAGACATGTCAACAACATAAACATTGCCACTTCTTTGAGCAACAAGTTTAGTTTGACCATTTTTTATTATTGCTTCAATCTTTTTGACCATTTCTGGTCCAACAATCCTACAACAGTCTTTTGTGAAGAATGACCCAAACCCTTTGTCACTCATTTGAGATACACTCAGAAGGTTGAATTTCAGATTGTCTATTAGATTGACATTTTCAAATTTTACATTACCAGATTGCACTGTCCAGACCCCAGAACTTTCCCTTTACTATTATTTCCAAAGGATATATCACCCCCTCCATGGATTTTAAAGTCTTTGAGGAGGGCTTTACATCCTGTCATGTGCCTGGAGCCTCCACTATCTACATACCACAGACTATCAAAGCATGCAGAAGCTCCCTGCACATGAAGTAAAAGGATTAGTTCATTAAGGACTCCAAAGCCAACAGGGTTTTGGATGGGGATTCAGCAGTGTCTGGTATGGATGCAGTGTGATGAGAAGTGGTTAAGTCAGGGGTTTGGACAGTTTTAGTACTATTTCTTGCTAACCACTGTTGAGGGTCTTGTCCAATCACCTGCTGATACCCAAAAGGATGCCTATTCACTCTGGGTTTGGAGGGCTTTTTGTAGACCTCATAAATGTGTGGAATGTGGTAAGACTGTTTTTCCTTGCCTTTTCTGAACTGATTGGCAGGAGGTGCATCAGTAACCTGAACATCTCTTTTGACAGATGTTTAGTTCAGCTGTTTTGTGACAGCTGTTTGAACTGGCACAAACAGTGGTTGTTTCTTTGTATATTTTACCGATGGTGATGCTGATGGACTCAAGGATGTTTTAGCAAGGTACTCATTCTTTTTTATATCAAAGTTTTTGAGATACACACATGCTTGAGTTTTGTGGTTTGTTTTACCACAAACAATGCAGCTTTCAGCTGAAACTATGACACTTGTTTTGTTTATATCATAAGCTTTTAAGTGGAAACAATCTTTTGTTAGATGGTTCCTTTTCTCACAGAATTCACAAAACAAGTTATCAAATTTTTCTTACTACTTCCTCTTTTCAGACTCCTTTGCAGCAGAGGTTTTAACCACTGCTGGGATGTCCTTAAGAGGAATGACTTTAGCTTTTGGAGCTTTAACACCATCAGTTGATGTAAAGTCCATTGGCTTGAAATTTTCAAGAATATCACACTGATCAGACCATTTTGGTTTAAATTGATGATTTTCAATCTCCTCAAAAGCAGAGGGACCCATTGGTCTGTCAAGTGTGATTTTGTTACCAAGTTTGTCAGTGATTTTCACTTCTTGGCCATTCTTGTTTGTGGGGATGAACTCAGTAGTTACATCAGTGGTTGAAATAGATTTTTCAAAAGCAGTGTTTTCATCATCATGTTTTCTATAACCAACCCCAAATTTCACATTGCTTTTTATCTGTTTCTCAAGCATAACTTCATACCCTTTGCATGATTCCACCCATCTCTCACATGTGATCTGGGTGGATTCTAACTCCTTTTTGCAACCTTGGTATTTTTCTACCAGGGTTTGAAGTTGGGTTTTGGTTATGCTTTGCTCTTCTTTCATGCTGCAAATCTCTTTCTCTTTTTCAGCCAATTTGTTTTTAAGTTCTTTTAGAGACCTTTCAAATATGACTTCATCAGATAAGATTTTATCATGAAGGTTTTCATTCACCTCTTTGATGTTAGCAAAAGCAATAATGCAATTGTCAGAACACAGTTTTTCAAGAACTTGAGGCGATACCTTTGTAGCAGCCATCATTGCACAATCACATTTAGGATTTTCCTCATCTTCAGCTCTCTCTTCTAACTCACCTGTCTTTTCTTCTTCGGACCATGGATCTGTCAGTGGTTCAATCAGAGTGCCTGAACTTTCTTCTAACAGTACTTCATTTGCCACAGCAGTGACCACTTCTTCAATCACCTCATCCACTGTATCAGAGGCCAGCTGTTCCTCTTCAGATTACCCCCTCCTGTATTGACTCTAATGCCATTAAACAAAATTCATCATGAGAAGAAACATTAGAAGCATAGAGTGCAAAATTTTCATCACTGAGGTCTTCAGGCATACTGCTCCAGTTAACAAATTCTTGAGTAAAGAAACTTTGTTGATCTGGTTGTGGTGCTACTGGAGCAGTGGTTTGTGGTGCAGGTTGCACTTGTGCCTGGGGAGCAGGGGTTTGAACATATTGGATCTGTGGAGCAGCTGTTTGGACATAATGCACTGGCACAGGAGCAACAACATAGTGAGCAGTGTTCACATGTGCTGCTGGGGCATATTGGGCATAGTGCACAGTGTTTTGATTTTGAGGTCTAGGATTTGAACTAGGGTGAGTGATTATGGGACCAGTTGTTTGACTCCTACACTCTCTAGCAAAATGTCCTAACCTGTTACACTTATAACACTTGATTTCGATTTATCCAACCCAACCCTTAGATTCCCATGCAGCCCTGGGAATTTTCGCCCTGTTCTTTTATAAAACTTGCTAGTTCTAACACTCAGCAAGGCCAGTTGGTGCAGGATGTCCATTTCCTCTAGATCAGTGGGGTCGAAATGCTGTAGATCATTGAGTTCAAAGCTTAAATTGTCTGACATCTGGTTTTCATTTGCAGTGAATGCATAACCTGTAGAGTGAGGATCAGGGTTGTTAAAATTTGCACCAGCAGTTATGTCAATGAAGTGATCATAACCCTGATCCTTACCACTACCACCAGATTCTTCTTGACCCAGAAGAGCAGTGTTACCGAATGAATAATCATAAACGGTTTTCCCTGACTCTTGTAACTTCCTTTTCTGGTTCAACTCCCTTTCGTAGGTCAGGAGTCGACCATGGAGTTGGGTCAAGGTCAGATCCTTGAACTCAGGTGAATTTCGGGTGACAAAAGCTATTGTGTCCCATTTTTCTGGCAGCGACCTGAGGAACCTGCTGGTTTGAGTTGAGTTTGTAAAAGTGGCTTTAACAAGCCTCAGTTCACTGATGAGACAACTGAAACGCTCAAATTGTTGCGTCAGTGATTCACCTTTAACATGACAAAATGTTTCATACTGTTGGTTCAGGATTTCCCTATTGTTTTCTATGACTTCTTCGGTACCTCCAAACTGTTCCTTAAGCGCGTCCCACAACTCTTTGGCATTGTCACAATGTAACAATCCAGCATATATTTCGTTGGGCAGCGCTGATGCTATGATACTAAACGCTTTAGCATCTAGTTCAAATTTTTGATAATCCGTTTCAGTATAATTTTCAACAGGTTTTGGAACTTGTTTTTTAGCATCTTCAGCGCTTGGCACTGTAGGAACATGAGGACCAAAGATGATAGACTTCCAACAACTTGTGCTTTGCTGAGCGAGGATGTGACCCATCCTCCTCTGCCAGATGTTGTACTCATTTCTTTTTAGCATAGGTGGTTTAAATAGAGAACCAATGTTGTTTTTATCGTCCTGAGATTGTGACGTCATTCTTGTTGTTTTACAGGTACTGAGAAATCAACTTTAATGGTGATTAACCCTTACTCTGATTTTCAACGACGAACAAACGATCAGTATCAACTGTTTTGAGCTGAACTATTTACGTCAAAATGATTGTTAAATCAAATTTGACTGTCCAAGCTCTGATACCAATTGTTGGATCTGAGTTTGATTTTGATTGTATTTTATGTTTGAAAATAAGATGAAGATGGATGAGTGTGCAGCGGAATTTATAACGAAAACAAACTTTGCATACAATCAAACGAGAGTAATACTTTTATCAAACATCTTTACACAGAGAACCGAAAGATTGAATTTATTTCAACTACGATTACAATGATTGATGTAAGAATGCAAACTCCCCCTCAGCCAAAGCTCAGTAGTTTGTTCGTGCAAAGAAGACGAATGATGCAAAGAGCTAATAGAACAGTACCAAGTACTGAACTATTTATAGGCACTTGCAAACTACTGAGCATCTTTGCTGACGTCACCATGAAAGTGACATCTAACCTCCTAACAAACTCTAACCTCTGATCTATACAGACACTGCTTGTGTTAACTACTGCTAATACATTCTATTACAAAACAGACTTTAGAACAGCTGCTGCAACCTTCTACCGCTGTGAACCCAGCAGCACTTGTCCGGATCAGCAGTGTTTGACTCAAGGCAGTAGATTGAATCAGCAGGACTTTAGTCTTCCATCAGATCTTTAGTTGAGCAGCAGTTATGGGTCAGCAGTTTAGCAAGATCAGCAGATAGGAGGTCATCAGTAGTTGTAATCACCTTCAAGGGGAGAGATTTGTATATCAGCATCTGCTTATTCAGAATCCACTGTTCTGATCCAGTTTTGGCTTTAATTATCTGTTCCTTTGATAGGGTTCAATCCCAACACTGATGTACTATCATTTCTCCTTTTTCACACAGTGATAACTCATTTTGGATTTTCTATTTTTTTTATGTTTTTTATGTTTCAATTTTTTTGTGTTTTTGATTTTTATGAAAAGCAGTAAACTATTTACAAAAATTCTTATGAAAAACCAGTTATTCTGGATTCCTCATCCCGTTGAGTTCGACTAAGTGTTCAAAGCGAGCCCTGTCAAATGCTTTAGTATAAAGATCTGCCAGGTTATCTTCTGTCTTGACTTAGCACTTTGAACTTCAATTTTAAATCATTTAATATATACATATCAACAATCTCACATCCCCCGTCCTGTGCCTGAAGCAGCCACTATTAACATAAGTTGATAATCCTCCTTAGCAGCTCCTACACACACTAACTTAAGAAATTAGTTAGATTGGGGGACCCAAGCCTTAATGGTCTTCGGTCGTCCAAATTCACTAACCACTGGAACATCCATCCAATATCCATTACTCCTAACTGGAGTCTTGGATCTCAGACATGTTGATGGAAATGGGTTTTGATTTCCACTAGGTCTTTGGTCCTGAGGGTTCCTATATACATTTGGACAATTTGACCTTTGGAAATTTTGATTTTGAAACCTTGAACTTTGATTCCAAGAAGCATTATTTTTGTAATTTCTAAAGCCATTGTTATAAAAAGTTCGACCACCATTATTCTGGTATCGATTTTAATATTGACCTTGACTTCTGAAATTACTTGTATTTCCATTAAAATTGTTCATTCTAGGTGAACTGCTTCTAGGTCTCTGATATCTGCCTGGTGGAGATCTAGGCTGAAATCTTTGTTGATTTCTTTGAAAACGTGGAACTTGTGGAGTTCCTGTTCCAGCCTTATCTACACCAACGGCAACATTTTGTGGTTGCTTGGGAGCAGATTTCTTTGGAGAATTTGAACCTTTCTCCTCACTTTCACCACTCTTCTCTGGTAATTTCCCTCTCTGTTTGTCACTCATTTGTGCTTCACTACTTTTGTTAGGATAGCAGCTAGCTACATGTCCCTTGGTGTGACACCTGAAGCACGATCTCCTTTTCAAAGACTTCTTAGCAGGAGTCTCTGAGGTAGATCCCTTATCAGATGGTGATGATGCCTTGGAAGAATTTTGTTCAGTTTGCCTACGTTCAGATTTTTCTATGTTCTTATTTTTAGCAAACTCTACATTTAATTCTTTTTCAATAACAGCAGTTTCATCTTTCGTATCACTACCTTGAACAAAATTAATCTTTTTAACAAAAGTTTGATTTTTGCTCTTAGGAGGTGTATTTTTCTTTTTCAAAGATTCCCTGTTATTGTTCTTCCTAGCATCACCATTCTCAGACCCCTCACCTTGACTTGATGTGGACGCGAAACTACTTGGTGCAGTTGACATATAGGCTGCCAGCTCATCTTCATCAGGTAGAAAAGAATAGTCATGACTAAGAGGAGGTGGAACTTCATTAAAGCCCTGGAAGCCCACAGTGGTCTTGTCATTACTTTTCTTTAACCCACCCATCATGTGTTTCATAACAAAAGACGAATCTCTGAATTGACTTAATTTCTGTTCAAGTTCAACAATTTTGAGTTGTGCATCTGACAACTCTTTGTTTTTATCAGAAATCTCTTTTGTTTTCTCAGCCATCATTTCATGAGCTAAGTCTATGACTTGAAGCTTTTCATTTAATTTGCATGTTAAAGCTTCAATTTCACTTTCATACCCTTTTATCTTTTTCAAGTATGAAGTTTCGTTTCTTTTAGCGAAAAAGTTTGACTCTTTTATGCTAGACATCTCGCTTACCAAACTTTGATTTTGTGTTGACAACCTGTCAACCTCACCCTGTAGTTCACAACACCTCACACACATAGAATCAGATTGTACCACTTTTTCATGAACTTCTGTGGTTTCATCAGCAACAACCTGTTCAGCTTCACTCTCCTTCTCTACTTCAGCATCCACTTTTGCTTCAGCATTCTCCACTTGAGATTCATCATTACTCACAGTAGTTTCAGCCTCATCAACTGGCACTATCTCTGCCATGAATGCCTGAGTGGCACTCTCATTTCCCTGATATCGCTTCTGTAATGCATCCCACATATCCTTTGAATTTGTGTACTTTTTGAAGGTATGCTTGATGCTATCAGGTAACGACATCTTTATTGCAACCAAGACTCTCTTTTCAGCTTCATACATTTTCTTATCAGCCTCTTGCATGTTCGCATAATCTGTTCTACGTGGTCTGCCCTCAAAGTCGTGTACTGGGTTTATGTACCCATCTTCAATACATATCCACATGCGTGCATCCTAAGGTTTTATAAAGGATTTGAAGCTGTTCTTCCAAGTAAGATAGTTCTCCACCTTCATCATCTTAGGTGCATTCAAGTTGGTCATGTTCGACATTTTAAACGTTGCAGACTGAGAAAACCGTACAAATTTTTTTGAAAACAGTGGTTACCAAATTACACCTTTAGAATCGTCTCGAAAAGACGAATCCAATGATATATAATGTCAAAAACCGATTTCGGGATTTTCCAGTTGGTCATGTTCGACATTTTCTTTTTGTCCTAAAAATGCAAGGATTTCAAAGGTGCAAACGGTTCTGTCAAACGAGCTACGGATCACTTTCTATTTGCAAAACACTGAAATTTTCCCGACGCTTGCCAACTAAAATTCCACCACTTAAATCCTCTCTAAATTTCGCTGGTTTTTACTTAATTTCGCTGGTAAATCAGTCAAATTTGCTGGTCAATTTCGCTGGAATGTTAAATTTGCTGGCCAAATTCACTGCCAATTTCGCTCAGATTAATTTCGCCGGGTAACCAGTTCGCTATTATAACGACTGGTAAAATCGCTGAAACCGTGATAATTTCGCTGTGGAAAATAACACGATTACCAAAGTCGCCTTTGGATTTCAAGTTCGCCAATAACTTTGCTGATCAGTTAAATTCGCAGGTCCTGTCTGCGAATTTATTAATTTCGCCAGGCAGATTATGGAAATTCAATCTTTTTCAATTTTCTGAGATTTTCCAAGATTTCGTAACAGTTCCTGCAAAATCGAAACAGCAAAATCAGTCCAATTTTTCGAAAATTATGAAGAACACGAAGAACAATCTTCAAATCTTCAAATCTGTTCAGCCGAATTTGTCAACCAAACAACCCGAACAATCTTGAAAACCTGCAAATCAGCAAAACTAAGAACACAGTAAGATCAAAACAGCCACAAATTCGTATAAATATTATCAAAACTCAATAAAATCGAAAACCCTAATTTTTCACTTTCACAATTTTCGAAATTCTTCAGCTTTCTGCCAATCACAATTCTGAACCGAGTCTTCAAGAGCCTAACGCTCTGATACCAATTGTAGGTCCCCTTGATGTATGGATCTTTCACAGAATTGTCAATCCGATCAAGAGTGCGGAATCCTCTTGATCAGAATAAGCAGAAAACGTGTAGGAAACAGAAACAACAATTCAATCAAACCGGGTTTTTATTGATTATCTATCAATAACTGATTACAATCAATCAAAACCCTAACCCTCACAATTTCGTCCAAGCCCTAAGCACTCTCACGAAATTCTCTCTAACAACTGTGTTTTGGCTGATTAACTGATTAACCTAAACCCTAAAGCCTAACCTTGTTTATATAACACAAGGTTTACTAATTGGACTAGGGTTTCCTACATGGGCAAGGCCCAATTCGTCCCCCCTACATCCAATTGGGTTTAGTTTAGCCCAAACTCAATTATCTCACTAATACAAAGCTAAACCCGCTAACTGTTAATCGTTTAACTAATTACAAGATATCCAAAGACCAAATCTAAGCTGTTGTCACAAATATGCACCAACATTGTTCGGTCCAAAACTCATTCAAAGTCCCTATCTCATTCGCATACACTGAAAAAGGACGAGTCTCAACACTCGTCTAATCAGAGAAGTGAACCACAGAAGCAGATTGTCCTCAAACCGACTCCCAGGTACACCAAGGGTTGTACCTATGAATACTTCATCTCCTGTAAACCGAGGGATTTCACAGGAGAAAAGGGAGCAATTGACTGCATGAAGTGGTTAGATGAAATGGAGACTGTGGTAGACATCAGTGGATGTGCTAAGGAAGACATAGTGAAGTTTGTGTCTCAATCTTTCAAGGGCGATGCCCTCACTTGGTGTAAAGCATTGGTGCAATCCACTGGAAAGGTTCCTTTGTATAACATTTCATGGAACAAATTTGTTGATCTTGTGAAGGACACTTACTGTCCTCAACATGAAGTCGAGAGGATAGAGACTGACTTCCTCACCTTGGTGATGAAGGACTTGGATTGTAGGTCCTATGTGACCAGTTTCAACTCGATGTCGAGGCTTGTACCATATTTGGTCACTCCTGAACCCAAAGGCATTGCGCGTTTCATCGGTGGTCTAGCCCCTGAATAAAAGGAAATGTCAAGGCTTCTAAGCCTACTACATATAAATCCACTGTGGATCTATCTTTGTCCCTCACTCTAGATGTTGTGAGGAGTAGGGTAAAGAAAGCTACCGATGATGGGAAGAGGAAGAGGGAGGAAGACAAGTCTCCTCAATCTAACAAGAAGGGCAAAGGCAGTTTTAGTTCTAAGAAAGGGCAGTCAAGTGTTAAGCCCAGATGCAAGACCTGCAACAAAAGGCACTTTGGAAAGTGCAACCAAGACCCACAAGCTAAACCATGTGGGATTTGTAAAAAGAAAGGGCATAAGTCTGTGGATTGCCGAAACATTAAGGATGCAACCTGTTACGGTTGCAACGAAAAGGGGCACATCAAGACCAATTGCCCCAAGAATGCTAAGAAGCCTGAGGAGGCGAAGAAAAACAATGCTAGAGTTTTTCAAATGAATGCTAGGGAAGTGGTGAACGACGAGAACGTCATAACAGGTGCCTTCCTCATTAATAATAATTATGCTAGAGTCTTGTTTGATTTAGGTGCTGATAAGTCTTTTGTAGACCATAAGTTTAGAAAGATACTGAATCTGCCTATTAAGACTCTAGATATAAGATATGAGGTAGAGCTTGCCGATGGTACCTTAGAAACAGCTTCAACTCTTCTTGATGGATGCTTCATATCCATTAAGAATCATTCTATCCCGCTATCCCTCTTGCCAATGAAATTGGCTGGTTTTGATATAGTTTTGGGCATGGATTGGTTGTCACATAACCAAGCCCAAATTGCCTGTGATAAAAAGCTAGTTATTATTAAAACCCCTTCTAGTGATTCTATCACTATTCAAGGAGATACACAATATGGGTTGCCCAACAATGTGTCTATTCTCAAGGTATCGTAGTGTCTGAAAAGCGGATGTGTCATCTACATGGCACAAGTGACAGAGAACGAGCCGAAGCCTAAGATCGAAGATATTCCAATCATCTCTGAGTATCCTGATGTCTTTCCTGATGAGTTACCTGGATTACCACCTGAGAGGCAAGTGGAATTCAGGATAGACATTTTGCCAGGATCTGCACCAATTGCATGAGCTGCTTATCATTTAGCGCCTACTGAAATGAAAGAGCTCAGGACTCAATTGGATGACTTGCTGGAAAAAGGTTTTATACAACCTAGCTCTTCGCCTTGTGGAGCTCCAATATTGTTTGTGAAGAAAAAGGATGGATCAATGCGCTTATGCATTGATTATCGTGAATTAAATAAGGTAATGATCAAGAATCGTTATCCTTTTCCCAGGATCGATGACTTATTCGACCAACTCCAAGGTGCAAGCTATTTCTCGAAGATTGATTTGAGATTTGGCTATCATCAACTCAAGGTTAGAACCGAAGATGTGCCCTAGACAGCGTTCAGAATAAGGTATGGGCATTTCGAGTTTTTAGTGATGCCTTTCGGGCTCACTAATGCACCAACGGCATTCATGGACCTCATTAATAGAGTCTGCAAGCCATACTTAGATAAGTTTGTCATTGTCTTTAAAGACGACATACTTATCTACTCTCGTAATCAAGTGGTGTAGGATCGTTTGCAGACCCAAACGAGTCGTTCAGAAGAGATCTCGTCCAATACAAAAGGCGGAAACAAATGTATCGGAGTTATTTCAGCTGGTTTGCACAGATAAAACCTTTATCCAAAAGTTCTTGCAATTGTTTGGACAGTGATAAGGTACTCGAGCTATGGGCGCTGCTCCCGGAGCTAAGCGATAAGGTGCTCGAGCTATGGGCGCTGCTCCCGGAGCTAGCTCGATCTGGAATTCGACCTGGCGGTGAGGCGATAGCCCAGGTAAATCTTTAGGAAACACTTGAGGAAAGTCGCGTACTACTTGAATATCCTCGAATCTCTTCTTTTTCGTTGATGCGTCAGTAACAAGTGCTAAAATAGCGGTGTGACCCTTTCGCAAACACTTCTGGGCCTTAAGAAAGGAGATGATGCCCACCACAGCACCACTCTTGTCGCCTTGAATTTCGAGAGGTTCTTTACCGGAACGGGGAATACGAACGATCTTTTCCTTACACAAAATCTCTGCTTGCTGTTGGGACAACCAATCCATCCCAATGACGATGTCGAAACTACCCAGAACTATAGGAATGAGATCGATGGAGAACGTGTGACCAGCTAAGACAATGTTACAACCCTTGACTATGTGTGTGGCCTCTACACTATTACCATTGGCTAACTCTACGACATGTTTGGTGTTTAAAGGAGTTGGTGTACGTTTAAGCATTTGACTAACTTTTAGAGACACATAACTGGTATCGGCACCCGAATCAAATAAAACAGTAACATAAAAGTCATCCAGTAGAAACTTACCCATCACGACGTTGGGGTCATTCCTAGCATCACCCTGACCAAGCACGAACATGCGGCCCCGGGCGCCATTGCTTCCATTGTTTCCCCCATTGTTATCCCCATTGTTGTTCCCATTACCCTGATTATTGCTGTTGTTGTTCTGATTCTGGTTTAACTGGGGGCAGTCCCGCTTGAAGTGGGCTTCAGCACCACATTGAAAGCATCCCTTGTTGCCTCGCTGCTGTTGCTGCTGCTGGTTCTGTCAAGCTGGTGGTTGTTGTTGATGGTTCTGATTCGCAGGTTGTGAGCTCCTGCAATCCTTAGCTTCATGACCCATCTTGAGACAACTCTGACAACGACCCTTGTTGCACTGACCATTGTGGTGCATGTTGCATGTGTTGCACTTCGGGAGGTTTCCTCGATATCCACCCTGCCTTTGACTACCAGAAGATTGCCGGCCAGGGCTCTGATAGTCATCAATCTTTCGCTGCTGTGTCTGGGACTGTACTGAAGTCGAACCCTTGCTGGAGGCTCCATCCCATTTTCGCTTGTTATCACTGGGAGTAGCAAAAGTAGTAGTAGTAGCACCGATACGCTTGGGCAGCTTGTTCTGTTCCACTGCCTGATCTGTGAGGCGATAAGAAAGACGAGTAATATCCTGGATGGTAGCAAGGTTGGCCGATGTCACATTACTTTGAATTTCTGGTACTAAGCCTCTGAGGTACAGCTCAATACGCTTGATGGGGGATCCACCATAATTGGTCACAAGATGGCTAGCTTGTTTGACCTTTTCGTATACGCCTCTATCTCTGACCCTGTCATCTTCAGGTTAAAGAACTCCACTTCCAACTTGTGGATGTCATCACGAGTGCAGTATTCCCGCTTGATCAATTCTTTGAAATCGTTCCATGGGGTGGCATTAGCAGCCGCCAACCCCAGCATCTGTACTTACGCATTCCACCAAGTCAGCGCAATGCCTTCGAGAGTACCAGTGGCATACTTCACCCTGCAAGCCTCAGGGAATTCGCACATCGCAAAGATGGACTCGAGCTTCTCAAACCAATGGAGGAATCCAACGGCTCCTTCAGTGCCACTGAATGTGCTAGGACGACAGTCCATGAAAGTCTTGAAGGTGCATACAGGTGGCTGAGCGTGTTGTCCTGTTGTGTATAAGAACAGGACAAGGTTAAACACAAGAGTTGGTTTAGGAGTGCAGGATCTAAAGATCCTAGAGTGAGTTACGACTGCAGGGTATACCTCCTGCGTGAGCGGCTGCAAGTGCCGCAGCAACTTGTTTGTTAATCAGAGCCGTCAACTGGGCTTAAGTCATGTTAACGCGTCCACTCATGATCTTCACAAGTAAGAGAACACAAGTGAGAAGTGCGTCGTATCAATATGCAAGTGTGGAATGACAGAAGAGTGTGAGCAAACAGGGTTTTCAAATAGTAGTTGCTATGTTATCTAAGCATACCATGAGCAATGTAGTATGTATCTAACAAGTAGGTAATGTAAACATGAAAAGTATCACCTATAGTGTTGAGTCTTGCACGTGGAGCGAAGCGTCGTTGTGGATCGTTGAGCGTTGTACAGGTTATAGTCTGATTTTAATAAAACCTTTTCCCCTTATTAAAACCAAGTTCACTATAACCAACGGCTCTGATACCAATCTGTCACACCCCCAAAATCCACACGCGGAGTACCACCGCCTGGAGGCGTGACTGACCAGATCAAGCCACCAATCATATTGAACATAACAAGTAATAAGTTAAATTCAACCACACAATATGAAAGGTGTTTCAAATCAAAAGCATAGTTAAGTGTTCAGCGGAAGCATAATTGTAAAACCCAATGTAAGTATAAGTACGAAATAAAGTAATGTTTTTAGCATGGCACACACTGCCATGTCCCACAACGACCGCGCCTCCCTGTGCAAGCTCCATGAGTACCTAACGACCTGCAAGGCATGTAACAACGAGTCAACAACAAAGCTGAGCGAGTTCACAGTTGGTTGTTTAGTTATAGTGTTCGTTTCGTATATCATATGTTCGTTTTGTAAACCATGTATCGTATTAATTCGTATCGCGGTCTCCTAGACATGTGTGCAAAGATTAGTGGGGGCTTCCCATGTGTTACTAGACCGTGTGTATCGACTGCTACGAAAATGTAAGAGGTTCCCTAAGTCAATGTCTATCAGCATTGACCCTTTGCCCATAGTCCATTAGTACACGCCCGTTCGAACGACACGGTGTGAGGTTTGTTAAACCTAATAGCGCTATCAACTAATGACCCGCTCGCCATAGGCCTCGGTGATTAGGTCGATATAAATGAGGGACTTCATGATAGAGGTTTGGTCCATGTGTATACTTGGCATCCTACCCACTGAGGATGGTCGTAATTACCGTTTAGTTCATTTACCCATTCCCAACCCTTGGGAATCCCATGCCTCGGAAAGAGTGTGAACTCACCTTGGTTTGCTTGGTATGCTAAAGTACGTGCTCACAAATAATCCGTCAAGTCCTAAAGTACGCACGTGTACATAATTAGTTTATATTCACGAAGTTCACGTATAAGTACAATCACAGTGGATAGTTGAATCAGTGATCACCAAATAGCACAAAGCACGTATTCAAGTCCATACAAGTCATGCTTATCATTTAATAGCAGTTAATTAATCCAGTTAACTCTTAACAGATTTAACCAGGTTACTGTGCAGTTACCCTCTTGACGAAACACATTTGTTTCGCCATGATTCCCATTCGACGAAACTCCCCTGTTTCGTCGTTGTTACCCTTGGCGAAACACATTCGTTTCGCCGTGATATCCCTCGGTGAAACACATCCATTTCGTCATGTCTGTTTCGCCGTCATGCATTTCGCCGATAACTTGGTTTCGCCGCATACATAACAGTTACCAAGAATATTACAGAAACCCTAATCATCCTAGCAGCCGTCATCAACATCATCAATCATACAGTAATTATTCAACATAGCAATCAATGATATCCACAAGGTTATAACGTATATTCGTTTAATATTCCATCCAATGATGATCGTGGTATGTAAACATCAACCAAAACATAAACCGTGGTATAACAATTTCATTCAAGAGCATCGAGTTAGTCTAAATGGTTCGAGGCAGAATATCAACCCTATCTACTAGCCACAAATCATCAAGCAATCCAACTCTCAACATACGAATCTGTAAACCGATAATCTAGATCCTATTATAATCAAGACATCATCTCATTATGAACCTGAACCTTACCTAGTAATCAATTAAATCCAATTCAATTACATAGTTAACAACAATTCAATCAACAATGATTAACACTAACCGAGATAGGAGAATTAACGGGTTGATCGCTAAGAATAGCCTCGAGAACTTCAAACTGCCGTCACACAGAAGAGAGAGCTCTAGGGTTTCGATTTTTGTTAAAAGTGTGTGAAACTGAAACCGTTTCACGTAATTATACACGAAACAGCGTACTGGGCCCTAACTGGGCTTCGGCGTACATTGGGCCGGCGAAACGCCTGTTTCGTCGAAGTGAAGATGATGAAACGCCCTGTTTCGTCGAAATGATCTATGGCGAAACACAGTTGTTTCATCGGGTTGGTTGATGGCGAAACTCTTTGTTCCGTCGAGTTGTTTCGTCGGTTAGTTCTTAATCTTAAATACTCTAATCATATTAAATACATAACATATCAAACAAACATCTCCACATATAATTCAGCGTGTACAATTACAAGGCAAACAAGCAAACAACTAAACAGTTAACGTGCAATTAATGTGGAGATAGAATCTTTGAAACTCGAGTTGTCACAAAAAATTTCTCAAATTTTAAAATTTTACAAATTTAGAAATCACATTGCAGGTATCATTCAGAATGATTTTTAAACTTTTAATATCTGATGAACCACTTGTAAAAATAACATTTTTCATTTCAAAAACACCTCTTCCAAACCTGTTCATCATGTTTAGCACTCGGAATTTTGAAAATCAGCTCTCCAACATCAGTTGTCGAAAATCTTTTTGTATTTTTCAAAATTTTATGCTAAAACACACTTAAAATCTTTTTTGGATTTTTGTTTTTTAATGGAAAGCAGTAAAGAAATATTTACAAACACTGTTTTTGTGAGTTTGTGTAAGAGGATCATATCAGTTTTTGAGACAAATCACCAACACCGTTAAGCTTTAAACATTTTAAGTTCTAAACGATTCACATAGATTGTCAGTATACTGATCCACTTATATTTTCACACAAAGTTCAACTGTTTCGAGATACGAGTTAAGTGTTTTACTAAACTTAAACTTATTCGCGTGTCCCACCTCAGAATATACTCCCGTATCCAGACCTCTATATTCAGTCTTACAAGTGAATATACACTAATGATATCTGTAAATGGGTAATGCGAAACCATGAGTGCTCAGGTTAGAACTTCGGTTCAGACAAAGAGATGACGGCTCGACTTTAGGTGTGTCCCGTTTGGGGATCTTTTCTTCAACAGCACATGATTAGCATTTTTTAATGTTTCATCATTTTTTATGCTGAGGGTGGGCTTTAAAGATTAAAGTTGTGCAAAGTATTATGCGAGGACTAGGGTATTGCTCTCGCAAAATCAGAAGTCCTGGTATAATACCCCAGATATCATCACGCACAAAGACCTCGTATGTCAGAAATAGAAAGCCCTTCAAACAAGATTTCGGGGGGTTACCCATATATTCGAGAGATGTTCCCCACGAAATAAGTAAGTATTTATATTTAGGTTTATATCTCGAAAACAACCTACTGAAGGTATAAAAACCTACTGGCATATCATCAGTGAGATCATTTATCACATTTGACTTTCCAATTCTTTAGCGTGCTGTGATAGTCCACTGATGTACTATCATTTCCTCTTTTTCTCAACAAAACTCATTTTTGAATTTTTTTTTCAATGTTTTTGGCTTTTTTAAATTTTATCATATTTTTATATTTTTCAAATTTTCTAATGTTTTTGGATTTTCAGAAAATTTCTTACTCCCCCTAAAATTCAAAACCATTTAAAGAAAATTTGAAAACAAACTGTACAAAAATGGACAACTATTGTGAATTGCCTTAATTCGCCATCCTCTTGGCATAAACAATCAGAACTCCCCCTGACAAGAAACTATTTTCCCATTATGATTTCAAAACACTTAAGTTTGTTTTAATCAAAATGGTTTTTCTGGAAAATAAGTTTTGTTGAATTTTACCAACCACTTGTAGGTTAGGGTATGAAATTCATTATGTTGTTCATTTTTAACCACTTGTAGGTTTACTTTTCTTTCACCACTTGAATGAAAGTTAAATCAAGTTCAATTTAGTGACCTTGATTAACCAATTATAGATGAAAAAACTTCTTTTCAACCACTTGTAAATTTCTCAAACAAACATTTTCAAGAATGATGCCGATTCCTGCTCCATGATTACCAACTTGGGAGATCCGGCAAGTCCATATTTTCAGTCATGATAAGTTCTATCCCAGTTGCTAACCTGGGATGAACCATCTTCATCTGGTTTCTTTGTTTTCTTTTCATAAAAATCTTTAACCCCTTTAACCTTCCCGTCAATCATTTTTCCAAAAATACTTTGAACTGTGGGATTAAAAGCTTTTTCAATATCAAATTCTTTCTTTTCAGAAAAGAATTAATTTGAAATCTCAACCTTCCCAATTTTTAATTTCAAATTTTCAGCCCGCAATGGTGGAAAATTTGCATTGCGGAAAATTTGCATCATCCAATGGCGGTACTGAATTTTTCTTCTTTTACCTCAACTTGTGGCTCCACTGACTTTGACGAGTCAGATTCATCGCCAGAAAATAGCTCCTCTGATTTTGACGAATCAAAATCATTGCTAGAACTATCATCAGATTTCTTAACAACCCATTTTTTTTGTTAAGCTTTGCTTTTCTTTTGTAAACACTTTTTGAACATTCACGAACCTCAAACTTTGAATTTTTGAAAACTTTAAATTGTTTGGTTGGTGGTTTGATGCGTGCAAGTGTGTATATGTTTTAGATGTATATTTTAGGCCCTTTTTACACTTTTAGCCAAGTTTTAAATTTATAAAACACGATATTTACTAACACTAAACACACATATGGGCAAGTGCACCCATCGTGGACGTAGTATAGTGTTGGTAAGATACCGAGGTCATCCAAGGACACAAGAGTTTTTAGTACCGGTTTATCCTCAACGTCTAACCAAATCAAAATGTTAGAAAAGATTTTTTAAACTAAGAAAATAAAACTAACTAAATGCTGAAAAATAAAATAAAATAAAAACAGATAGACAAGATGAATCACTTGGATCCGACTCGTGTATTAGTATAACCTTTGATTATTTTCGCACTTTTGCACTTGTTTAAGAGATTATCTTAGGTTATTGTAGTAGGCCCCTCTTTTGAAGGCGACGTTACCCTCAACCCAGTAGTTTGAGTCAGCAAGGATACAATCCTAAAGGGTCGGATTATTGAAAGATAATGAATTAAGTTATTAATGCAAATTATGGTAGGCCCCTCTTTTGGAGGTGACGTTACCCCCGACTAAGTAGTCTGAGTCAGCATGGATACAGTCCTAAATAGCCGGGTTATAGTATTAATAGTAGTTAACTTATGAGGGGGTCAAAGAGTTTGGATCCCCGCCATCCAATACCTTTGGGTATTGAAGGAGATCCTACTAAATTTGACCCAGGTCCCTTGCAGGACCTCTAAACGCTGAACAAGGGCAAGACCCTTACCAAACCGTTCCCTTAACCCCCGACCAGGTAGCCAACATACCTCCATATAGACCGTGGAGATATGAATGGTGAAAATCTTTTATTTTATATAGACAGTAAAATAATGCCAAGACACCACGGACAAACGATAAGGAAGAATCACCTTCAACATAAGCAACTAGTTATTAAAGTCATTAATACAAAACCAAATAAAAAGTGCAAAAGATTAAAAATAAAAAGTATTATACTAAACACTTGTCTTCACCAAGTGATGTAAGAGACTTAGGCAAACATGGCCTTGATTGTCAAGAACTCTTACGATCAATCTTGGATCCCGAGACGACTCACACACTCTATGATGGACAATGGATGATGGTGGTGGATGATGGTGTTGTGATGGTGGTGGGTGGTGGATGAAGTGTGAGAGAGGTGGTGTGCCAAGGGATGAGTTGCAATGAAGCCAAGCACTCCTATTTATAGGCTGAACAGAAGCCTGGGCACGGCCCCCTGTCCGCTGGACACGGCCCCGTGCCCGTCTGACAATCTCTCCTCATTAATTGTAATTCGCAATTACAATTAATGCGTCTGCAGTACTTTCGCCACGCCCCCGTGTTCACTGGGCACGGCCCCGTGGTGGGCAATAGAAGCTTCTATAGGTTTGTCTTATCTGCTGCTTCTTGGGCACGGCCCCGTGCTGGCTGAGCACGGGGCGTGTTCAGTCTTCTGCCTTCTCTGTTTTGCTTGGGAGGATGCTGTCGAGGGGTCGGGCAATCCACTTATGTTTCTTTTCTTGTATTTATGTTAGATTTAGCTGCCTTTTTGCTTCTTTTGTTAATTTGAGCTCATTTAATCCTGAAAATACAAAAGGAAGACAAAAACACTCTTTTTCCAACATTAGTACTTAAAAAGGGTTAGTTTTATGCCTTATTTAATGTAATTTATATGTTGCATTTTACACACATCAAATATCCCCACACTTGAATTTTTGCTTGTCCTCAAGCAAAACTCTTTAATATGTGGCTTACACTCCCAAATGGAACGGGTAGAAGAGAAGGTTTTGGCTTGTCACAGAGTGTCGGGAATCCAAGATCTTTATTGGGTTTTATTTTTATTTATTTACAATCCTATTCGTTATGACTTATTTAGAACGTTTCATAAGAGAAATTACTTATTTGGGCATAACATGCTTTTTTTTTTTTTAAATTCCATTTTGTATACAAGTTCACATACCTCCCGGGAGAAATCACCCACACTCGGCCGAAGGTGTCTCTTTTTTAGTGAATCACTCGAGAGCGGCATGGAACTTATTCCTACCATAGGCTTGCCAAGCAATCAATCCTCCTCGTTTTTAACTTTTTACCTTTGTAAATATCAAGAGGACTTTTTGGGTAAAGGCTTGGGCTAAAGGTGGGTGGTTGGGTTAGTGGTTAGTAGAAAAGGGCTAAAAGCGTAAAAAGCGTCGGTTTTCGTAAAACATTTTGTTTTAGTGACTTTTTATTCTTAATGAAGTATTTCTTCAAACAAGCTTTTGTTTTAGGAGCTTTGTTTGTTTATTTCTAACTTTATTGTGAAATTCTCTCTTTTTTTTCTTTTTCTTTTTTTTAGTCACATGAAAACCGAGTTTGTTACTAAAATAAAGGGTAAAAATAAAAAGGGTTTTTGGTGGGTAAAAAGGGTATTGGGTTAAGAAATGAAAAGGGTTTAGGCTCAAAGGGGTTAACTAGGGGGATTTTTGGGTAGGTAAAAAAAATAAAAATAATGGTGTTGAAGGAAAAAGGGTTAGTCCTAATGCCTCCATCATTTACTTACTTGGGTTTAAGTTGGTAAGGACCGGAAATGAATTGTCGTGGCAAGTTCTAGAGTCGTAAGAACCAAGCGGCTATTCACACAAGAAACGAAAAATGAGCATTTAGCGTAAAGATGTATATTTGTATGCTCAATAAAGGCTCAAAACTCGCTTTTGTGGGAATGGGTTTTTTTATGTGATCAAGTATATATAATCGAATTTTAACTAAGCTTGTTATGTCGTTTCATAATTTTCTAATGTTGGTTCTTTTTATCACGACCCTATCGGTTGTAAATTTGTAAAAATATAACCTTGTTAGTCTTAGAATTCCCAACTTAAACTTTAGACAAAAAAAAATGAAATTTTTTTGAAAAAAATTTGGGGTGATTAGAGGTTCCAATAGAGTTTCGTGTAAGGCTTGTTATTAGGACTTGCAAAATTCAAGGTTTTAGCATCCCCCCCACACTTAAATTACGCATTGTCCTCAATGTGTCCCAAAAATAAATTTTTAGGTTGATTGAATGTGTAACATGGTGTTAAAAGCAAAAATTTATGTTACTGGCAGTCTGGACACGGCCCCGTGGTGACCGGGCACGGCCCCGTGTTCAGGTGCCAGTAACGATAATGAAAGAAAAGAAACAGAAGCCTGGACACGGGGTCGTGTCCGGTGAACACGGCCCGTGTCCAGTTACCTGAACTGGGCATTTTTCTGCAGGGTGTTCAGCACGGGGCCGTGTTGGCTGGGCACGGCCCGTGCTGAACTTACTGTAATGGAGAAATTGTTGTCGGGTGGCCTTGTTCTTGTGCATGGGGCCATGTTTCTCGGTTCCCTTATCATCCTTTATCACCATGAGTGTGTTTTATTACTGTAAATTAAAACTAAAAGATTAAACTAAACTAAAGATAGTTCCGCCGAATGCCTCAGTGGTGCGCCACGTTTATAAGGGTCCTTGGCAAAAGACCCAAGGTGAGGTTATATATTTTCTGAGTGGGATGTTTTGCATCCCATGTTGCACCGTCGGAGAGCAGCATCCAAACTCGACTCAATAACCTTCATGTAGTTGACCGGGTCATCGTCCTATATTCTCTTCCCAACCCCGAATAATACTTCATCATCCCCGTACCTTAAGGTGAGTGTTCCGTCATTCATGTCTACCACTGCCTGTGCGGTGGCGAGAAATGGTCTCCCTAGTATGAGGGGGACTTCGGTGTCTTCTTCCATATCGAGTATGACAAAGTCGGCCGGGTAGACCAATTTGTTTACCTTGACTAGGAGATTTTCGATGACACCTTGCGGGAATTTGAAGGATCGATCAGCAAGTTGTATGCTCATTTTTAGGACTCGTTTTTCCTAGGCCGAGTCTTTTGAACATTGATGAGGGCATGAGGTTAATGCTAGCCTCAAGGTCGGCTAGTGCATTACGAACAGGGGAGTCCCCGATCGAGCAAGGAATCGTGAAGCTTCCGGGATCGATTTTCTTTTGGGGGAGTCTGTTGAGTACGAGGGAAGAGCATTCTTCGCCTAAGTTAACTAATTGCAAAGTTTCAATTTTCCTTTTTATGAGTGAGGAAGTCCCTCATGAACTTAGAGTATTTGGGCATTTGGGTTAGGACACCAATAAAAGGAATGTTAACATGCAATTGTTTTAGTAGACTTTTGAATTTTGCAAATTGCTCATTGGTCTTTTGACGGATTAACCTACCAGGGTACGGAACCCGAGGAGCCTTGGTAGGCTCTGGTGATGGAGGGGAACCCTTCTCTTGTAGAGGCGGCGGTATAGTCTCCTCGGTAGGCGGTGGCACTTCCGTAGGACCGACGGTGCGGTTTCGTAATGTGATGAGATGAACTTGCGCTTTTGGGTTTGTTTCGGTATTGCTTGGTAATGCGCCTTGTGGTCTCTCGGAGAAATTTTGGGCTAGTTGACTTATTTGTTTTTCTATGTTTTGAATATTAGCTTGTTGATTTCTAAAATTTGATTCTAATTATAGAAACCTCTTCGAATTTATCTTTTCAGTGTCGGAGATGAGGCGAGATATAGTATCTTCAAGACTTTCTCATCCACCTTTTTGTTGAGGGAAATTTTGTGACTCATTTCTTGGTTGTTGAAAGTTTGTTCGTTGGTTTTGTTGGTTACTACTATTGTCGGGTTCTCTCCAACCAAGGTTAGGGTGGTTTCGCCATCCTTGGTTGTAGGTGCCCGTTAGGGGACCCGACGGCCTAGGTCTATTATCAATGTAGCTTACCGACTCTTGTTGATCGTCTGTTTCTTTCATACAACTCCAATTTTCATGTGGCCCACCACACCCTTCACAAGCCATAACCGAGACTGTTTTTTGTCATTTCCAATTTTTTTATTTTCGAAGAAAGGGCCTCGATTTGGGCTTGTAAAGAAATGCTTTCATCAACCTTATGGGCGCCCGGGGCAATAGATTTATTGCCTCGGGGAGTGTGCCACTGAAAATTGGTTTGAGCAATTTCCTCAATTTGATTATATATTTCATGCGGGCGGCGATTACCTAAAAGTCCCCAGGAGCTAGATTCAAGTGTCTGCCTTGTGTGTGGCAACAACCCATTATAGAAAGTGGATACTTATTGCCATATCGCAAGGCCGTGATGTGGACACTTTCGCAATAGCTCCTTGAACCTTTCCCAAGTTTCATATAAGGATTCCACGTCCTCTTGTGAATATGTATTAATTTCAGTCATTAATTTAACCGTTTTAGTGGGAGGGAAATACTTATATAGAAATTTTTGGGCTAGTTCATCCCATACCGATCCAGCTGGGAGGGCGTTAAGCCAAGCTTTTGCTCGGTCTTTTAGTGAAAAAGGAAACACTCGGAGGCAGATGGCGTCATTTGATGCTCCATTGATCCGAAAAGTATCACATATTTCTAAGAAATTAGTAATATGTGGATGGGGATCCTCGTCCGCAAGCCCATGAAAGGTTGCGGAGTTTTAAAGCATCTGTATCAAATGCGGTCGAAGTTCGAAGTTATTGGCTTCAACATTCGGTGCATTGATAGCGGCGCCGAGATTACCTACGGTGGGTCGTAGATAATCCATGAGGGTACGCTGGTCCGCCATTGGAAGTGGATTTCCCGAAACCTTCTCTTGGTTTTTGGCTTTTAGTTTTTTTCTGAGAAAGCGTTCGGGTTCTTCTAGAGGTTCTTTTATGTCCTTATTAGAACTGGAGCTCATACACTACGTAGGGGTGGCGTCTTGTTCCAAGTCCTGCAATAAAAACAGAAAAGAATGCTGGTCAGAAGGTTCACCACGGCCCCGTGCTCAGTGAACACAGCCCGTGGTCGGAGTTACAGTGATTGTTTTCCAGATCCCAGTTACTGGAGAGTTGGACACGGCCCGGTGTTGCACCGACACGGCCCCGTGGTCAGCCTTCTGTAACTTGGAAAACTAAAAACTGCCAGTAACAATGCTGAGCACGGCCCGTGTCCGACCAGGCACGGCCCGTGCTGAGCTCTGCAGAAGCTGAAAAACTAAGAAAATCCTAAAAAATTAAAAAGAAAAATATGATTAGGCCGTTGATTCCTAACTTTCTTAAAATCCTTGTGTCCCCGGCAACGGCGCCAAAAACTTGATGTGTGCAAGTGTGTATATGTTTTAGATGTATATTTTAAGCCCTTTTTACACTTTTAGCCAAGTTTTAAATTTATAAAACACGATATTTACTAACACTAAACACACATATGGGCAAGTGCACCCATCGTGGACGTAGTATAGTGTTGGTAAGATACCGACGTCGTCCAAGGACACAAGAGCTTTTAGTACCGGTTTATCCTTAACGTCTAACCAAATCAAAATGTTAGAAAAGATTTTTTAAACTAAGAAAATAAAACTAACTAAATGCTGAAAAATAAAATAAAATAAAAACAGATAGACAAGATGAATCACTTGGATCCGACTCGTGTATTAGTATAACCTTTAATTATTTTCGCACTTTTGTACTTGTTTAAGAGATTATCTTAGTTATTGTAGTAGGCCCCTCTTTTGAAGGCGACGTTACCCTCAACCCAGTAGTTTGAGTCAGCAAGGATACAATCCTAAAGGGTCAGATTATTGAAAGATAATGAATTAAGTTATTAATGAAAATTATGGTAGTCCCCTCTTTTGGAGGTGACGTTACCCTCGACTAAGTAGTCTGAGTCAGCAGGGATATAGTCCTAAATAGCCGGGTTATAGTATTAATAGTAGTTAACTTATGAGGAGGTCAAAGAGTTTGGATCCCCGCCATCCAATACCTTTGGGTATTGAAGGAGATCCTACTAAATTTGACCCAAGTCCCTCGCAGGACCTCTAAACGCTGAACAAGGGCAAGACCCTTACCAAACCGTTCCCTTAACCCCCGACCAGGTAGCCAACATACCTCCATATAGACCGTGGAGATATGAATGGTGAAAATCTTTTATATTATATAGACAGTAAAATAATGCCAAGACACCACGGACAAACGATAAGGAAGAATCACCTTCAACATAAGCAACTAGTTATTAAAGTCATTAATACAAAACCAAATAAAAAGTGCAAAAGATTAAAAATAAAAAGTATTATACTAAACACTTGTCTTCACCAAGTGATGTAAGAGACTTAGGCAAACATGGCCTTGATTGTCAAGAACTCTTACGATCATTCTTGGATCCCGATACGACTCACACACTCTATGATGGACAATGGATGATGGTGGTGGATGATGGTGTTGTGATGGTGGTGGGTGGTGGATGAAGTGTGAGAGAGGTGGTGTGCCAAGGGATGAGTTGCAATGAAGCCAAGCACTCCTATTTATAGGCTGAACAGAAGCCTGGGCACGGCCCCGTGTCCGCTGGACACGGCCCCGTGCCCGTCTGACAATCTCTCTCCTCATTAATTGTAATTCACAATTACAATTAATGCGCCTGCAGTACTTTCGCCACGCCCCCGTGTTCACTGGGCACGACCCCGTGGTGGGCAATAGAAGCTTCTATAGGTTTGTCTTATCTGCTGCTTCTTGGGCACGGCCCCGTGCTGGCTGAGCACGGGGCGTGTTCCTTTTCTTGTATTTATGTTAGATTTAGCTGCCTTTTTGCTTCTTTTGTTAATTTGAGCTCATTTAATCCTGAAAATACAAAAGGAAGACAAAAACACTCTTTTTCCGACATTAGTACTTAAAAAGGGTTAGTTTTATGCCTTATTTGATGTAATTTATATGTTGCATTTTACACACATCATGGTTCATTTTCAACCATCTTTTCTTTCAATTTTTCAGAGACTCCCTGTTTTGTTTGGATTGCCTTTGGACAGTTCCTGGCAATGTGACCAACTATATTGCATTCAAAACAGATTCTTGTCTCCTTCTTCTTCTGAGCAGCTTCCTTTCTCATTCCCTTTTGCTTCTTTGCAAGGAATTCTTTGTTTGTCTGCTTCCAAAATGAACTCTTTTCCTCTTCTTCCGAACTTGATCCTGAAACAAATACAGTTTTTGGTTTATAAGTTTTCTCATTTTTATAATTTTCTGGTGAAATAAAACCCAATCCTTTTTTTTTTTTTTTTGAAATTACCGTTATGGTTTGGTTTCTTTCGATAACCTGAACCATAATTGCAACCCTTTTTCTTGTTTAATCTTTGTTGAACTCTTGAGGTATATTGTTTAGGTTTTCCAGAAAGATTTACATCTTTTATTTCAGAAATATTAATTTCTGCTAGTTTGAAAACCTTTTTGATCATTTCAATTTTAACACCTCTTATTGGAAATTCTTCATCAGAATATAGTTTGTCAGAATCATTCAAAGTATATGCTACTTTGAATGTTTCGTCATTCAAATTGTTTTGTGATAACAGAAATTTTTTATTGTAAACTCGTTTGCCCTGTTTGACTTTTGGACTTGACGAGTCGGACTCAGACTTTGACTCTGACTTTGATTCCTCCGTTTCATCTTTATCCAACACCTGATCGACCACTTTCTTTATTAAATCGGACTCATGATCAGTGTCAGATGATGTGAAAATGACATTAATGTTTTCTGGCAGATTATCTAAAGACTCAGATTCCCACTGTAAGTTGGTTTCCTTTTTGACTCTTTCTGAATTTGGATTTCGTGGAGAATATCCATTTTCAAGCGGGGGTGGACACTTGTTGTAACTGACACTTTGTTTCTTACCAGAAATTTTCACTTCAGTTTCCTCTTTTGTTTCAGAAGTCTTCACTTCAGATGTGACTTCTTCAAATGCCTTCATGTCTTCAACGGTGGGATAAATCCTATCAATAACATAAGAAGCACATAAGTAGCTTCTCAATAATCTCTCAACCCTTTCAGTCTCTATTCTCTGGGTTTCCAACTTTTGTTCAAGTTCAGCACATTTATCAATGTAATGATTGATGCCTGACTGCTTCGACATGAACGCTTCTTGAAGTGTCTTCAAAGCAGTTGCTTGTTCACTACTTGATTCATTGTATTGATTCATAGCTTTGTTTAGAATATCATACGATTCTTTCAACCTGTTCATGTTGTGAATCAACTCACTGTTTTGTTTTTTTACAGTCTCACAATTTTCACAGATTTCATGTGTCTTTTCTGCAACAGTTTTCTCATCAACCTTGAAAGCTGGAACTTCTTTAACTTTTATCACTCGGACTTCTTCATCATCATTCTTACCTTTCCTTCTTTCTACATCTCTCTCAGCTAGATATTTTAAATGCTCTCTCATTTTTTCTGCATAATAATCATCATCACTATCATCCTATTGTTTAACCTCTTTTTCCTTTGCCATTCGAGCATTTTCAGCATCTCTCTCAGCTAGATACTTTAAATGCTTTTTCATACTTTCTGCCCAATAATCATCTTCATCATCTTCAACAACTTGAGCAACAATAGCTTTAGCCAAGAATTCTTTATCTAGACAATAATTGTCCCAGCTAAAACCTTCTGCCACTTTTTCATCATCTTGATCTATTATACCATAACAAGCTCTCTTTGATGACTCTTCGATCGCCTTCTTAGCATGTGCAGTTTGTGGTTCTTGTTTTTGATATGGTTGTTGAGCAACTTGATGATAAATTGCTTTCCGATAGTAATCATTATTGTTAAATGGATTTTGAGCTCCACTTGCTTCGTGGTTTGTGCATTCACGCTTGAAATGCCCTTTTTCCCTGCAACGAAAACAAGTAACTTTAGATTTATCAAATCCTAAAGTAGAAACATTAGCATCACGAAAATCATCTCTTCCTATAATTTGTTTAAACTTCTCAGCTCTTCTCAACACGCTCGCTAAACACCACTTTATATCCATCAACTCCATTTCCTCAGCATCAACCTGATCGTAATCCTCTTTTGTCAACATCGGATTTCCGATCCTTCCTGCAACTAAACTCCCATAAGATTCTAACACAGTCACCAATAAAGACATGTGACTTTTGGCTACTTCTTCAGAATAATGTTGATCATTCTCAAGATTTAAAGCAATGTTGCATTGAAGAACTTTGCCACTCTTTGTTGCAGAAAAATGGGGATCAAATGATGGATATGAAGAAAATCCCATTTTGCTACTTGATCCTTGAGATGAACTTTCAGAAGAACTTTTTGCATTGAAAGCCGTTTCAATCTTTGGTGCAATGTTGGTCTTATCACTAACACCACCTTTGTAATATAGACCGATATCTTGTTCACCATCATAGTTCTTCATTCTTGCTATCTTTCGTTGTTCCATCTCTTGAGCTTCGAGTTGTTCAATAAAATCACTCAGCGATAGATTGTCAAAATCAGGTTTATTTCTCAACATCATAAGATATGTGCCCCAAACATCATGGGGTAACGCATCAGCCAACTTTTCAATCAATTCATCTTTTTCTTTATTGATGCTCAATCTTTTCATATTCTTCACCAAATTGCAGTATCTTTCTATAATCTGTTTGGTGCTTTCATTCCTTAATCCACGAAATATATCAAATTCTTTTTTCATCAGTGACGTTTTGTTCTTGATCATCTCTTTACTTCCAACAAATTTCGATTTTAGTTCTTTCCATATTGATTGTGCACTACCGTTGTGTTGTAGTAAGATCAAGATTTCATCCTTAATAGCTTGCTGTAAGAGACTAACCATCATTTTTTCATCTTTGTATTTCTTTTTCTCCTCAACACTCAGATCTCTAATTTCAACTTTCTGTCCGTTGTCTTTAACCGGTCTAATATATCGAAATTCAGTATAATCCCATGCTTCCAAATAATATGCTTGAACCCAGTTCTCAAAACGTTCAGCCCATCCACTATACTCCTCAATACTCATGAGCTTAGGCGGTTTTTGAGTTGTTCCCGTTTCATTTTCTAGCATCATATTCTGAGTAATAGTCATCGGGCTAGCAAAGGCATTATAGAATTCACTCTCCATGATTCGGTATTCAAAAAATTCACAAATACAGATTTTCAAACGGAATGGATGATGTTTCAAACGAAATGAGACTTTCAAGCGAAAACACTTCAAGAAGAATGGCCTTTCACACCGAATGAACCTTTTAAACGAGATGGACTTTCACACGAAATGAACTTCTCAAACGGAATGATCTTTTCAAGAGAAATCAACCGTCGTGCGAAATGAAATGCTGATTTCGTGCGAAATGGAAAACTGATTTCGTGCGAGATGGAAAGCTGATTTCGTGCGAAATGAAGGTCTGTTTCGTGCGAAACTGCTGCAAAGTCAAACAAAATAATATCAATTTGTGTGAAATGACGCTGACGTCACACGAACGTACAGTTTTTCACAAAATTGGTCATGTTTTAAGCCGTTTTAAGGTTTGATTCTTTCAAGGATTTGATAACACACTATTTTGCACGTTATATTTGAAAATCAAGCCATCTTATCCATGAAATTTTGTTTAATTTTGAAAAAAAAGGTGTAGAAATCAGAATTTGCAGCTGAAATGGTAAGAACTCTTCCTCCTGAGCTCTGATACCACTTGTAGGATCGTTTGCAGACCCAAACGAGTCATTCAGAAGAGATCTCGTCCAATACAAAAGGCTGAAACAAATGTATCGGAGTTATTTCAGCTGGTTTGCACAGATATTCACTTTAAACTATCTCTGTATTGATATCAGATCGTTTTACAATGTTGGAGACACTTCGGCAGAGCTTCGCTACCGGAATCGAATCGTTACAAATTAAATGACAAGACACGTATTTATAGGCTTCTCCATTTCGCACGAAAAGGCCCACACGAAATGGACTTTCCATTTCGTACGAAATGGCCAGAGCCATTTTGTGCGAAATGAACACAATCATCCATTTCGTTCGAACTTGATCATCCTACATGATTTCAACATTTTCTCGTATAATGTGCCCTGATCTAACCAAACTAAACCAAGACTCGATACAAGACAAAATCGACAGACATATGCACCAACAAGTTGATCATGAGAAGTGTTGGTGCACTAAATGTCTGTTTACTGCGTCTTTATCGAGTCTTAGGTCTAGATAGGTTAGATTGGAGTTTGGAAATGAAAAGTGAATTTTAGAGTGTAATTCCGCTCGAAATGACATTTATGTCATTTCAAGCGAAATCAGGATTATTATGTAATTCCGCTCAAAGATGTTAGTTGGTGATTCCGCTCCAAACTAACATGGTGATTCCACTTGAAACATCATCATGGGGTTCTGCTTGGACCATTTCAAGCGGAATCAGACATACTATATATATGTGTGTGATGATTTCATTCTGTATCGGTTGGAGCGGAATTAGAGTCGAGGTGCTGCCAGATTTTTGTCAGGATTATTGTATTCGACTCAGAAAGCGTTAATAGAAAAGGAATTGAAAGGATAAAGCTGTTGTGACTTTGATTACTTTGATTCCGCCTCTGTATTCAAAGATGAACTGCCTTATACTGACTATTTAGGGTCACACACGGTCCAACAAGTGGTATCAGAGCTCAGGACGAGGAGTTCATACCATAGCAGCTTGATTCTACCGGATTTTCTCATTTCTACTATCTTCTTCTCATACTTTTCTGATTTGAACTAGTTCCAACGGTTGAAATGACCTGAATTTGGAGTATATTGTGTAAAACATAGTATTAATAAACCCTAGAAAGAATCAGGTTAAAATTCGGATTAAAATTGGTAAAAATGGCTTAAAAACCTGATTTCGCTCGAAAAAATCTTCGAAGGTTTCGCTTGAAAAAGTTAATTCCGCTTGAAAATCATCTGGCCTTTTGAAGCGAAATAGCTAAAATTCTAATTCCGCTCGAAATTTTGTTTGTGATTTCGCTCGAAATCAGATAAATTCCGATTCCGCTTGAAAGTTATCTTCTGATTCCGCTCGAAATCAGATAAATTCTGATTCCGCTCGAAATTTATTTTCTGATTCCACTCGAAATCAGACTATATCTGATTTCGCTTGAATTGTTTCTGTTAATTTCGCTCGAAAGCTGATTCCGCTCGAATCAGCTGTTTTTCAAAAATTTGAAAATTTTCTAAGTGTTTGCAGATTTTTCAGGTGCAAGATGGATGATATATTCATGAACCCATTTAGCGACATGTATGCTTTTGCTGGAAATTCTGGAGACGATACTTCTTCTAGCAACACCAATGAGAACACGCCAAATCCAAAGAAAAAGTTATCGGATGCTTTGGAAGTTGAAAGCGCATTTGGAACATATAACAAACCCCCGAATTTGATGGCTATAGAAGAATACAGTCGGTGGGGCAAGAAGTTTGAAGATTGGTTGAGGGCTTTTGCTAATCTTAGCTGGAAGAGTCTAAAGAACGGATACAATAATGGGGGCAATGATGGTGAAAGCTTAACATCACCTGATGAGATAGAATCGTTTGTTGCTGAGCAAAAATGTGTTGCGTTGCTCTTTCAATCTGTTCGAGAAGATATAATATCTTTGATCGAATACACTAGTGCTAAAGATCTCTGGGATAAGTTGAAAAAGAAATGTTTAGGAAGTGCAGAAATAGTGAAAAACAAAAAGAAACTTTTAGAAAAGAGTTTGATTTGTTTAGGTGTTTAAAGAATGAATCAGTTTGTAAAATGATTGAGAGGTTTGGGCACCAGAAGCTGGAACTGGCGAGACATGAAATTTTCTATTCTCGAGAAGAGCTAGTCGACAAATTGTTTGATTCATTGCCAGATGAGATGGATTGGCAATATTATGCGTTGATGCTGAAAAATACGATCAAGCCTGCAGAGCATACGGTGGATCTGTTGATTGAAAGACTAGAGAGTCACGAGTTGGAGTTAAGGAAGACACACAAAGTCAATCATTCGTCTTACCAGCAGAACTTGGATTTGTATTATCCAAAAATCATGATGCCAAAGAATATATCTCCCAAGACAGCGTTTTCTGCAGAGAGTTCTCACAATTCAAGTAAAGAAAGCCAAAACAGTGGATTTCACAGTGGGTCTTCATCACATTCAAACCAGTCTGATGCAAAGAACTTATTTCAATGCAATATCGCTGTAGACTTAAAGAACACTCAGAACTTCAGCGAGGAGTCTGCTAAACAACAGATGGTTTTTCTAGCATCTGTGCTAGAATCTTATGAAAGTCTTTTAGCAGGGAAGATAGGCAACACCAACCTGACGAAGGAAGATTATGATCAGATTGATCCTGAGGAGATGGAACTGATCGACAAAAGGTGGTGTATGGCCAGTGCAGTTCGTCAGGAACAACGTTTTATGGAGATCATAGGGAGGAAGTTTATTGGTGGACCTTCTACCAAGTTAGGCTCTGACAAGTCTAAAGTGACGTGCTTTAAGTGCAAACAGAAAGGTCACTTTAAGCGTGAATGTCGAAATGCGTATGCTGATGAATCTGAGAACCCGTTCAGAGAAGATTATTACAAGAAGGCGATTTATCATCAGAATAAATCTGAACCGCCGAGAATGAAGCAGCTTGAGGAGAACAAATAGAAGTCTATAGCTCTTGCTGTAATTCACGACGATGAAGGTTACGACTGGAGTGAGTTGTTACCTGAGGAGGATGCGGTTGGATATGCATTTATGGCAAAATCTGAACCTGTTCCTTGGAAAGATAACAGAAATGAAGAACATAAGTATAATCACAGAAAGCTGATAGCTACGAACAAAATGATCAGAATAGCTGGTATCTTTTCTGAGGCAAAAAGAGCAAGGAGATGGGATCCAGACAGGGAATGTTATCTTGACCCCCAAGGAAACATTGCTATTGACCATAATACTCTTGATATAGAAACCATAATCAAAGAGTTGAAAGAAGAAGATGATTATTGGCAGAGGAAATGGTGGGGAAGTGGAGAAGAGAATGAGAAAGAAGAGAAAAAGAAGTCAAAGAAGATTGACACTGGGATCATTGACACGACACAGGAGTTGAATGCTGAAAATATGGGAAATATGGCTGACAAGGTGCTGGCTGCTAAGGCACTTGAGGTAGATTCTAAATCCGTCTCTGAGTCTAAAAGCCAGGTCAGTTCAAACGCGTCAACGACTAAGTCAGGTAAGAAAGTCAATGGTGATGTTGACTGCAAAAATTGCATCAAGGAATGCAAAGTTTGTAGCACAGTCACTTATCTCAACGGTAAGAAGGTTGAAGATCTGACTGCTAGAGTCAGGAGTGTTGGTGCTCAAAATGTCTGTTGACTACGTTTGCATTAAGTCTTAGGTCAAGTTAAGTCAAAATAGGAGCTTGAAAGTCAAAATTATGTTTAATGTAATAGGTTTCGCTCATAAGGTTATTTAGTGAGGTTTCGCTTATTAGTCAATAGGGGTTTCGCTCATTTGGTTTTAAGGGGGTTTCGCTTTTGTGTCATGTCATATGAGCGAAACCACAGGAACTATATATAGCAGCCATGAGCGAAATCAGAAGAGAGAGTCTGTACATTGGAGCGAAACCTAGTCATTGCTTTGTAACGAAACTCTGTCAAAATCATTCCAGAAAGCATAAAAAGAGAAGGAATTGAAAGGAACAGCTGTGTTACTTCATCTACATTGATTCCGCCTTTGTATTTGGAGATGAACTGCCTTATATTGACTGTTTAGGGTCGGAAACCGGTCCAACATGTGGTATCAGAGCTCAGGACGAGGAGTTCATACTACTACAGCTTGATTCTACCAGATTCTCTCATTTCTACTCACTTTCTCTCATACTTTTTCAATTTGAACTGGTTCCTATGGTTGAAATGGCCTGATTTTTGAATATAACGTGTAAAACATACAGTTAACAAACCCTAGAAAGATTCAGGTTTAAACACGGCTTAAAAATGGTAAAAATCAGTTAAAAACCTAGTTTCTCTTTTACGGACAATCGAGTGATTTCGCTTATTTGGACGTTACCAATTTCGCTCATACGGACACATCTAGTTTCGCTCATACGGACACACCTAGTTTCGCTCATTCAGACATTGTTATTTCGCCCATTTGATACTTTCGCTTATTTGTCAAGTCATATTTGGCTTTTGTGACACTGAGATTTCGCTTATCAGTCACTCAGACTGATTTCGCTCATTTGTCACAGTTTTCAAAAATTTCGAAAATTATTCTAAGTGATTACTGATTTTGCAGGTACACTCAAGATGGATGACATATTCTCGAATCCGTTCTGCGATTTGTATGCATTTTCAGAAATTTGGGAGACGATTCATCTACAAGCAAAAACAATGAGAATCCGTCGAATGTGAAGAAAAAGGAAGCTTGGGAATCGGAAAGTGCCTTTGGAACCTTCAATAAACCTCCAAAGCTAATGGTTATCAAGATGGAAACAAAAATGGTGAAAGTTTGAAGATTGGTTGATGGCATTTGCATTTCCCAATTGGAGGAGTCTGAAAACCGGTTATCAAGACGGAAACAAAAATGGTGAAACTTTAACATCAGCTGAGGACATTGAATCATTTGTGGCTGAGCAAAAATGTGTGGCATTGTTATTTCAATCCGTCCGGGAGGACATAATCTCATTGATCGATTATTCAAATGCAAAAGATCTCTGGAAAAAGCTAGAAATTAAATGTCTAGGAAGTGCTGAAATTGTGAAAAGTAAAAAGAAACTTCTTAGGAAAGAATAAGATTTATTCGGATGTCTAAAGAATGAATCAGTGTCAAAGATGATAGAGAGGTTTGGGCATTTGAAACTGGAGCTAGCTAGACGTGAAATTACATATTCTAATGATGAGTTAGTAGACAAGTTGTTCGATTCATTACCAGACGAGATGGATTGGAGATATTATGCGCTGATGCTGAAAAACACTATCGAGCCTGCAAAGTTGACTGCGGATTTGTTGATTGAGAGACTTGAAAGTCACGAGCTGGAATTGAAGAAAACATACAAAGTCAATCACTCATCCTACCAGCAGAATTTGGATTTGTATTATCCAAAAAGCATGATGCCAAAAGCAACTTCTCCCAAAACTGCGTTTTCTGCTGAGAATGTGTCCACAGCAAGCAAAGAAAGTCAAAGTAATCAAAGCAGTGGAAATCACAGTGGTTATCACAGTGGATCTTCATCATCTGCAAGTCATTCTGATGTAAAGAACCGTTTTCAATGCAACATCGCAATAGACTTAAAGAATGCTCAGAATTTTGATGAGGAGTGTAGGATCGTTCGTCGACCTGTTTGAGTCGTTCAGAGAAGTTCGTATCCGAATTAAGAGGCGGAAACTAATAATTCGGTGCTATTCACGCTGTGTTCACTTTAATATTGCTGTTGTATTGATTTCAAATGCAATTACACGATCAGACAGCACTTCGGCAGAGTACCGGAACAATACACCCTTAACTCTATGTTGTGGATCGCCCCTAAAGACCTATATATAAGCATTCTGGTCCGCTCATACGACATGCCGTATGAGCGGTCCAACAGTGACAGAAAAGTGATCCAGGACATGAACACATAAGCGATCCTAACCTATCTTGACACAAAAGCGATCCTAGACTAGGTACAGATAAGCGATCCATATACAATCTCCTATTTCTAGGTATCTGTGTCATTTCTGATCTGCTCAGCTTCAAGACTTGATGGAAGACGTAGTCAGCAGACGTAGGTGCACTAACAAACTCCCCCTCGGATGTTGACGGAGTCTTCATAAATCTTTCCAATCTGCCTTCGCACATGTCTATCTACAATCTTCATCAGTCGTCAATCTGCCTCTGAAATATCTGTCGTTCCAAGAATCTTCGATCTCTATCTTCATCTTTAATAAACTCTTTTCTCTTGAATGTTGACACGGTGTCTTCAGACTCCCCCTCTCACACAGCTGGGATCGTAGTCTGGAATTCAAACTTTCACTGTTTCTGAGATCGTAAACAGGCTCCTATCAGGTTCAAGATCGTATCCTGGCTCTATAACACCTGCACAATCTCTACCCAACCATAAGTTTCTTCAAAGATTAAACTTTTCAACAATTTAGAAACTATGTTGAACCAAAACAATAATGATTTTGCATTCAAGAATATTACTGGTTTTTATCAAAACAACTTTACCATCTACACAAACACTCTCCAAACCAGTTCTTCAAGTTTAGCACTTTGAATTTTGAAAATCAGCATCTCAACATCAATTGTCGAAAATCTTTTTGATTTTTCAAAATTTATGCTAAAACACACTGAAAATCTTTTTGGATTTTTGAATAAAAATAAATGCAGAAATGAAATATTTACAAACAATATTTTTGTGAGCTTGTGCAAGAGGATCATATCAGTTATGAAACATATCACAAGTACCGTTAAGCTTGATTACATGTTAAGTTCTAAACAATTTACCTAGATTGTCAGTATGTTTGTCCACTTAAATTTTCACACAAATTTCAATTGATTCGAGATATGATATTAATGTTTTAGAGACTTAAACTTAATTGTGTATCACTCCACTTGAATATACTCCTGTATCCAGATCCCAAATATTCAGTCTTACAGGTGAGTATACCACAGATGATATATGTAAAGGGGTTAAATGCGAGGGCCGTGAGAGCTCAGGTCGATACTTCCATATACGCAGAGAGATGACGGCTTCGACTTTTGGTGGGTCCCCTTTAGAGGATCTTTTTTACAACAGCAATGACTATCAATTTTATTGTTTAATCAGATTGCTGAGGACGACGCTTTTTCAAGCATTTGCAGAAAGTATTATCCGGGGACTAGGTCAGTATTTCCATACAGCAGAAGTCCCGGAATAATACCCCAGATATCACTGAGCATAAAGACCTAGTATCTCAGAATACGGGACCTTTCAAACAAGATTTCGGGGGTTACCCATATATTCAAGAATAGTTACCCACGAATTAAGCAAGTTTGATTTAGATTTATATCTCGTTTCAATTTACTAAATGTGCAAAAATCTACTGACACATCCGCAGTAAGATTGTTTATCACATTTTGACTTTACAAATCTTTAGCGTGCTGTGAGAGTCCACTGATGTACTATCATTTCCTCTTTTACGCAACAAAACTCATTTTTCAATTTTATCATGTTTTTGGCTTTTTCAAATTTTCTGATGTGTTTGGATTTTCTAAAAAAATTCTTACTCCCCCTAAAATTCAAATACATCTAAAGAAAATTGAAAACAAACTGTACAAAACATGACAACTGATATCGAAACACTTCAATTCTCCATCCGTTTGGCTTAAACAATCAGAACTCCCCCTCACAACAAACTATTTTCCCATAATGATTTCAAAACACTTAAGTTTGTTTTAATCAGAATGGTTTTTCCGGAAAATAAGTTTAGTTGCTTTTACCTTTTGTAAAAATGGGGTTCAAATCATCACTTTGTATACCAAATTCTTGAATGATAATTAAATCAAGTCCAATTTAATGACCCTGATTTAACCACTTGAAAGATCAACTGGTTCTCATTCTGAACCATTTATAACAAACACAAACATACAACCACTTGTAAGTTTAGCAATTCAAGCTCTTCAAACCTGTTTTTCAACCAATTACCATCTTTTGGTTGAATTCTCAAGGTGCCGATTCCTACTCCTTGCTTACAAACCTGGGAGTTCCGGCAAGTCCTGCAACTTCACAAACAGATTTAGAAAGATGCCGAGTCATGATCCGCAATACCATCTTGGGATCTCCGGCAAGTCAGGTTTTCATTCTTGAAAAAATATATCCACCCAAGCCTGACCTTCCTTGGGTGTAACCTCATCGTTTTCATTGTTTCTTTCAACTGACCTGTAAACCCATCCTTTGGAAGCATAAAAATCTTTAATGCTCTGGGCCTTACCACTGACCATTTTTCCAAAGATGCGTTTTACATTTCCATTGAAAGTTTTTTCAACATCAATTTTCTTCTTGTCAGAATAAAACTGATTTGAAATTTCAACTTTTCCGATTTTAGATTTGTAATTTTTAGCACTTAGTGGCGGAAAATTCACATCGTCCACTTTCTGAACTTTCTTTTCAATCTTTTTCTCAACACGTGGCTCCTCTGATTTTATGGAATCAGATTCATCACCAGACTTGTTACCTGAACCTTTTACAACCCATTTCTGATTTGTAGCATTGTCTATTCTTTTGGAAGCACTCTTTGAAGATTCTCCTTTTTCATAAGTCGAATTCTCAAAGCCTGTGAACTTCCGGGTTGACAGTTCAGTCTTCTCAACAACTTTTTCTTTCATTTTTCTTGAGACTTCTTGTTTTGGTCGAAATGTCTTCGGACAATCTTTCGCAACATGACCCACAACTTTACACTGAAAACAAGACCAAGACCAAGACCAAGACCAAGACCTGTGTAACAAAACCAAGACCTTTCTTTTTGTAATTACGATCATGGTTTGGTTTCTTTTGGAAACTATAACCACAATTGTAACCCATTTTCTTGTTGATTCTTTGTTGATCTCTTGAAGTGTATTGTTTAGGTTTTCCATTAAGATTGAAATCTTTTATTTCAGAAATATTAATTTCTGTCATTTTGAAAACCTTTTGAATCATTTCAAGTCTGACACTTCTTATTGGAAAACTCTCATCTGAATATAATTTGTCAGAACCTTTCAAAGTATATGCCACTTTGACCGATTCATCATTCAAACTAGATTTTGAAAGTAAAAATTCTTTATCATAAACCCGTTTGTCCTTTTTATTTGTCGGCTTTGACGCACTGGACCCAGACTTTGACTCGGGTTTTGACTTCGGTTTTGATTCCTCATTGTCATCTGTGTCTAACACCTGATCGACCATACTTTTTATCAACTTTGACTCATGATCAGTGTCTGATGACGTATATGTGACATCAATACTTTCTGGTAAGTTATCCGACGACCCAGACTCCCATTTCAAATTGATTGCTTTATTGACTCTTTCTGAATTTGGTTTTCGAGGTGAATATCCATTTTCGACCGGGGGCGGACATCTATTGTAGGATACACTCGGTTTCTTACCAGAATTCTTCAACTTTTCTTCATCTTTTGTCACGGATTTTTCTTCTTCAAATATCTTCACTTCTTCAAAAGTCTTCAAATCTTTCACAACTGGATAAATCCTGTCAACAACAAAAGTAGAACATGAGTAACTGTCTAATAATTTCTTAACTTTCTCAGTTTCTATCTTTTGTGTTGCTAACTCAAGCTCGAGATCTGCACATTTCTTTATGTTATAGTTCACCGTATCAAGCTGTCTCAGATAAGCTATCTTCAAAGTATTCATAGCTTCAGCTTGTTCACCATCAGAATCTGTATATTTGTTGATTTCTCTGTTCATAGTATCATACGATTCTTTCAACTTGTGAATATTGTGCAACAGCTCATTGTTCTGCTTAATCAGCGAATCACAGTTCATGCACTTTTCTTGGACCATGACCGGTTCAGCATCCACTTTAATCTCAAATTCAGGAACTTCTTTCACTGTCCTGCTTGAATTTAAAAAATGAGCTCTTCTCAATTTCTCAGCTTTTGCTTCTTCCTTCAATCTCTCTTCCTCTTCAGCCTCCTCTATGATCTTTCTTCGTCTCTCTTCAGCAGCTTCCATGACTTTTCTGCATCTTTCTGCACATTTCAAATCATAAGCATTAGCAAAGAAAGCATGAGAAGTATTTTAGACATCTCTTTGGCCATAAGATTTTGATCTGGACAAAAATCATCCCAGGTAAAACCTTCAGCCATTTTTTCATCATCTTGTTCAGCTAGACACACTTTGCTATCTTTTGGAAGATACTTTTCCCAGGTAAAATTATCATATTTTCCCTGACTAACAACACATGCTCTTTTATCAGCCACATCTCTCCCATGAGCCGTTTGTGCCTGATGCTGCTGTGCTGGTTGAGTGATTTGATGATAAATGGCCTTCTTGTGATAATCATTGTTTCCGAAAGGATTCGGGGCACCGGTAGCTTCACGGTTTTTGCATTCTCTCTTGAAATGCCCCTTCTCCCTGCAACGAAAACATGTAACTTTAGATTTATCAAAACCTAAAGTTGAAACGTTTGCATCACGAAAATCATCACAACCAGTAATTTGTTTGAACTTTTCAGCGCGTCTCATCACACTCGCCATACACCATTTTATATCCATCAATTCCATTTCTTCAGCATCAATTTGATCGTAATCCTCTTTCGTGAGCATTGGATTTCCGATCTTTCCTGCAACAAAACAACTATAAGACTCTAAAATCATCCCTAACAAAGACATTTGATTTTTTGCAATATCTTCAGTGTAATCTTGATCATTCTCAAGGCTTAACACAATGTTACACTGAAGTTTTCTACCATTCTTTGTTACAGAGATGTTAGGATCGAAAGATGAAAATCTTGTGCTGTTGCTTGATCCTTGAGATGTCGTCTTCTCAGCAGTAGAATCTTTAACACTGTAAGCAGTTTCGATCTTAGGAGAAAACTTTGTTGAATCAGTAGCACCATGCTTGTAGTACAGACTGATATCCTGCTCTCCATCGTAGTTCTTCATCCTAGCGATCTTTCTCTGCTCCATCTCTTGAGCTTCCAAATGCTTGATAAAATCTCCCAAAGTCATAGCTCTGTAATCTTTTCTGTTAGATCTTAGCATCATCAGAAATGTTCCCCATGTTTCGTGTGGAAGCGCATCTGCAAGTTTTTCAATTAACTCATCAGTATCTTTCTTAATACCTAACTTTGTCATATTTCTCACCAAGTTACAATATCTATCAATAATCTGCTTGGTGTTTTCAGATTTTAAACCACGAAACAAATCGAATTCTTTCTTCATGAAAGACATTTTGTTCTTTAACATATCATCACTTCCCGTAAACTTTGCTTCCAACTCTGTCCAAATAGAATATGCAGTTCCGTCATGTTGAAGCAGTATCAAGATATCTTCCTTTATAGCTTGCTGAAGCAGACTCACCATCAATTTCTCATCTCGATATTTCTTTTTATCTGCAGTACTCATCTCTCTAAGTGTTAGCGGAGTACCATTCACAACATTGTCCTTTGTGGGTTTAACATATCGTTCCTCGGTGTGTTCCCACGCATCAAGATGATAAGCTTCAACCCAATTTCCGAATCGTTCCGACCACACATTGTAATCATCAATATCCATGAGTTTCGGTGGTTTCTGAGACGTTCCGGTTTCATTTTCTATCAAAGCACTTTGAGTAATCGAGGCCGGGGTAGCAAAGGCATTATAAAAATCAGTATCCATCTTTCAAATTGTTCAAAAATTTTCAATAATTTTCAAATTTTATCAATCAGTTCACAACAACGGTCCAATGAAATAACTAAATGTCCAAATAAGCGGTCCAATTCACAATCCTTTCGAGCGGGCCGAACAAATAAGCGATCCAAACTCTTGATCAAATGAGCGAACCACAAAACTGACAAATGAGCGGTTCAAAACATGTTCGTTCGAGCGGTTCACACTGATGTTTGTTCGAGCGGTTCAAACAAATTACACTAAGAGCGATCCAAAGTTTTGTCAAATGAGCGATCCAAGATTAAATTTTTCGAGCGATCCAACTGAAAACTGTTCCTTGGAGCGGTCCTGGCACGTAATTTGGAGCGGTCCAGAAGCTGATGTCACCTTTTGAGCGATCCTGAATGAACAAATCACCTAAAATCTTGGTTTCTACTTCGATTTTAGATCTGAAAACTTCAAGGATTTGTTAATTCATGATTCCGAGTGCACTGTGTGATTTTGAGCTTGTTTTACCGTGAAAAAATTTTGAAAAAGTGAAGAAAGTGTAGAAAATCAGAAGAATAGCAGCTAAAATAGCAAGAACTCCTCCTCCTGAGCTCTGATACCACTTGTAGGATCGTTCGTCGACCTGTTTGAGTCGTTCAGAGAAGTTCGTATCCGAATTAAGAGGCGGAAACTAATAATTCGGTGCTATTCACGCTGTGTTCACTTTAATATTGCTGTTGTATTGATTTCAAATGCAATTACACGATCAGACAGCACTTCGGCAGAGTACCGGAACAATACACCCTTAACTCTATGTTGTGGATCGCCCCTAAAGACCTATATATAAGCATTCTGGTCCGCTCATACGACATGCCGTATGAGCGGTCCAACAGTGACAGAAAAGCGATCCAGGACATGAACACATAAGCGATCCTAACCTATCTTGACACAAAAGCGATCCTAGACTAGGTACAGATAAGCGATCCATATACAATCTCCTATTTCTAGGTATCTGTGTCATTTCTGATCTGCTCAGCTTCAAGACTTGATGGAAGACGTAGTCAGCAGACGTAGGTGCACTAACAAGGAGTCGGCTAAACAGCAGATGATCTTTCTAGCATCTGTGTTGGAGTCGTATGAAGGGTTAGTAGCAGGGAAGATAGGCAACACCAACTTAACAAAAGAGGACTATGATCAAATAGATCCTGAAGAAATGGAATTAATCGACATTCGTTGGTGCATGGCCAGTGTCGTTCGTCGAGCACAGCGTTTCATGGAAAGAACCGGCAGGAAGACAATTGGTGGTCCATCTACCAAGCTGGGTTTTGATAAGTCCAAGGTGACGTGCTTCAAGTGTAAGCAGAAAGGTCACTTCAAGCGAGAATGCAGTAACGCATATGCTGATGAGTCGGAGAACCCTTTCAGAGAGGATTACTACAAGAAGGCGATTTATCACCAGAATAAATCTGAGCCGCCTAGATTAAAGCAGGTTGAAGACAACAAAGAGAAATCTAGAGCTCTTGCAGTGATTTATGATGATGAGGGTTATGATTGGAGTAAAGAGGTTCTACCGGAGGAAGATGCGGTTGGTTACGCATTCATGGCGAAAACTGAACCTATTCCTTGGAAAGATAACCGAACTGAAGAGCAGAAGTACAGACACAGAAAAATGTTGGCTGAAAACAGAATAATTCGAATATCTGGTATCTATCTGGAAGCGAAGAGAGCGAGAAGATGGGATCCGGACAGAGAGTGTTATCTTGACCCATATGGAAATATTGCAGTCGATGACAAAACTCTTGATCTGGAATCCATAATCAAGGAGTTCAAAGATGAGGATGATTATTGGCAGAATAAATGGTGGGGAACTGGAGACGAAAAAGAGAAAGAGGAGAAAGAGACGAAGGAGAAAGAAGAGAACGAGAAGGCAAAGAAAGTTGACACTGGGGTTATTGACACAACGCAGGAGTTAACTGCTGAAAACCTCGGAAAAATGGCTGATAAAGTGCTGGCTGCTAAAGCACTTGAGGTAGACTCTAACTCCGTGTCTGAGTCAAAAAGCCAGGTCAGTTCAAACTTGTCAACTAATGCGTCAGGTAAGAAAATTGATGGAAATGTTGATTGCAAAAATTGCATCAAAGAGTGCAAATTTTGTAATACAGTCACGTATCTCAACGGTAAGAAAGTTGAAGATCTGACAGCAAAAGTCAGAAGCGTTGAGAATCAAATTCTTGATCGTGACAAAAGAGTTAAAGCTTCGACTGAACGGATAAAAGAATTAACCAACCAAATTGAAAATGATAAAATTGATCATGAAAGAGTTAAAAATGAAAATGAAAAGTTAATTCTTGAAAACCGTCAGATTTCTGAAAAGTTTGAAAAACTCAAAAGCACAATGAAAGATAATGATGATCGAAATGGTAAAACTTATAAAGAAAACGTTCATCTAAAAGCAGTGCTGAGAGTAAAAGAAGAATCAATCAACAAACAACTGGATGAAATCACTAAACTGAACTTAAATTTCAAGAGGCTGAAATTGAAAACGAGCGAATCCAGTTGAAGCTTAACAGTTACAGCTCCGCAAGCTTTGTTTTGCAACACATTGTTCCTAAACCCATCGGGAAAAACAAAGCTGGCGAAGATGTTTATTCTGATGGAACCGGGGTGGGTTTTCATAGAGTTCCACCGCCGATTTTGGATAATTACACGAAAAAGCAATCTGGGTTGGTTGAAATTGAGGAAGAGAATGAAATGAAACTTCCGGAAAGCATTAATGTCACGTTCACATCTTCCAATGACGATAGTGTCCAAAATGATATTGTAAAAGGTGTTGTTGAAAATGTGCTAAAAACGGATAGTGACACTACTGAGGAAGATGGGTGTTTCTTGGACAAATACATTCCGAAACAAAAGACCAAGAACAACTTAAATGAAGAATCAAATCTTGTCATGTACAAGATGTTAGGTTCAGATAAGTTGTTTTCGGATTCTGAGTTTCCAATTGAGAATGTAAATGTGAACAAATTGACAAATGTTTTCAAGTTAGTCGAAGTTGATTTGTCAGAAGTGAAGAATCTGAGTCAAACAAAGAGTCAAATGAGTTTTGAAAAAGATAAATCATACTACAAGAAACCTGTAGTTCCACCGCGTTTTTACAATAACAACAGAAACAATTGGTCGGCTGGTTATCAGGGGGGTAAGAATTACCAGAGTAGAAATGTTCAAAACAAAAGGTTTGTTGAGAAGAAAAAGTTTGTGAACAGTTCAAGTTCACTTGCTGATGAAGAGAAAGAGATTTTTTCAAATTCGAATGAAGAGTTCTTTGAGAATAGAGCTTCACAGGCTCAGTCTGAAGGCATAAGTTGAGTGGTTGATACTCGAACATGCTTCAGATGTAATCAAGTTGGCCACATTGCACGAAAGTGTACCAACGTGAAGCCTAAGACTGAAACTGTGAAGATTCAACAAAAGAAAGTTGACGAGAAGGGTAAAGCACCAATCGTTGTTGAGAAAAAGAGTGTGAAAAATGACAATGTCAAAGTGAAAAATGAACCTGTAAAGAAGTCGGTAACTAAAAATGACAAATTTTACAAACGGGTTGCATTATCTTAACAAGTGTGGAAAACTCAAACTGAGAAAAAGATTTCACCTTCTGATGATTCAATTCAAATTGATTATGATGCAAATTTTCCACCTTTGATGGCTGAAAACTTTAAAGTTCAAGTTGCGAGAGTTAAAACTGTCAAGGTTACACCCAAGACTGATGAGGCCTGGGTGGACTCAATGTTTGATTAAGCAGTTTGAATTGCCGGAGCTTCCTTGATCGTGAAGCATGAATCGGCATCCTTATTGAAGTTTTAAATCATGATTGTTATATGTGCAGGATCTTCCGAGATTAGTTTCATGCTGGATTATGGACAGCGGAGCGTCTCGACACATGACAGGGAAGACTGCATTGTTGTATGATGTGAAGAATATCAATGGAGGATATGTTGGTTTTGCGGGTAATCAAGGAGGAAGGATTATTGGTGAAGGAACGTTATCCAATGGGATTGTGACGTTTGAGATTGTTTGATTTTGAAACCAGGATTTGTTATCCCTGAGGAATGGATTATCATGAGGGCACCGAGAGTTAATGATCTGTACGTGTTGGATATGAGCGTAGCTACTACAACCACGGGTCAGACTCATTGTTTTGTGTCCAGAGCAACTGAAAAAGAATCGAGATTGTGGCACCGCAAGATGGGGCATATTCACCTAAGGAAAATGAATCACTTGGTGCACAACGATTTGGTTACAAGAGTTCATGTTAAAGGTTTTCATCTGGAAGGGGAGTGTATAAGCTGTGTCACAGGCAAGCAGAAGAACAAGTCACACCCTACAAAGCAAGTCAATTCAGTTTCGAGACCTCTGGAAAGACTTCACATGGACTTATTCGGTCCTGTGAATGTCAAAAGTATTACATGAGATAAATGTTGTCTTGTGGTTACTAATGATTATTCCAGATTTTCATGGGTTTCTTTCTTGAAGACGAAAGACGAAACGTTTGACAGTTTAATGGCGTTGTTTAAGAAGATTGAGAATCTGTACCAGAGGCGTATCAAAAGAATTCGAAGTGATAATGGTACTGAATTTAAGAACAGCAAGATGGAAGAATTTTGTGATGAAAGAGGTATATTGCATGAGTTTAGTGCTCCGTACACTCCGCAGCAGAATGGAGTCGCAGAATGCAAAAACCGGACACTAATCGAGACGGCTAGAACGATGCTCACAGATTCAAAGTTACCAATTAATTTCTGGGCTGAAGCTATTTCCGCAGCATGCTATACGCTCAACAGGGTTCTTACTGTCAAGAAGTTCAACAAAACGTGCTTTGATCTAATCAATAATCGCAAACCGAATTTGAAGTATCTAGAACCGTTCGGGTCACCTTGTACAGTTATAGAGCCTTATGGAAAGTTTGGTCCGAAGTGCATTGAGGGTGTATTTGTTGGATATTCAAGTCCTACGCGACGTGTCTTCGTTCCAAGTGAGAAGCGGATTATTGAAGCTGTAAATGTTGAATGTCAAGGTTATACTATGCCGCCGCAGAATCCTGGAGATTCATGGCGTTATCATTATGACAAACTGTGGGATTCGTTTGACATGAGAGAAGAATCAGAGGATGATGAAGATTTCTTTGATAAGCTGGATATTTTGCGTGAATACGAGTCACAGCAAAGGTTCCCAGCTGAGTATTCAAGACGACCACGGGAAACTTTGAATGACAATGAAGCAGGTCCGAGTAATGCTGGTGAACACGATGATGTCCAACAGAATGAAGTTGCTCAAGATAATCAGTCAGATCAGAATGATAATCAAGAATTAGAGAACATGCCGATCTTTTATCATGGAGATTCAGATTCTGAGGGGGAGCAGATTCAGGATTCAAGTCAAATAAACCAAATTGGTGAACAAAGAGCAAATCAAAATGTTACTAATCTGGAAGGTGATGTGGATGTTCCAAGCAAAGTAATGCCGCGAACTCTTTCTTATCATCCAGAGGAGTTGATCATAGGAGAATTGCATTCAGGCGTTCGCACGAGACGTCAAATAAACCAGGGCTTAACATATTTTTATTCTACAGTAGCACCTTTACAAACTGAATTTTCATTAAGTTGTTTTATCTCGCAGATCGAACCGAGAACGTATAAAGAGGCGCTTACTGAAGACTCTTGGGTCATTGCGATGCAAGAAGAGTTAAGTCAATTTGAAAAGTTGGGAGTGTGGAAGTTAGTGGATTTACCGAATGGTCAAAGGAAAATCAATACAAAATGGGTATTCAAGTGTAAAAGAGACGACAGAGGAGTTGTTGTAAGGAACAAAGCTCGACTCGTTGTTCAGGGCTTTAGTCAACAGGAAGGGATTGATTTTACAGAAGTCTATGCTCCTGTGGCACGACTAGAGGCAATCAGAATTTTCCTTGCATTTGCGTCTTGGAAGAACTTCAAATTTTATCAGTTGGATGTAAAATCGGCTTTTCTTTATGGGAAGGTTAAAGAGGAGGTTTATGTCGGTCAGCCGTCGGGCTTTACCGATCCAATCCACAAAAACAAGGTCTACTTATTGGAAAAAGCGCTGTATGGTTTACACCAAGCCCCGAGAGCTTGGTACGAGACTTTGTCTAAACACTTACTAGCCAATAAGTTCATTCATGGAAAAGTGGATGCCACTCTCTTCACTAAAGAGGTCGACGGACATCTTCTGATAGTTCAGATTTATGTGGATGATATAATCTTTGGGTCGACGAATGAGAATTTGTGCAAAGATTTCGAACAGGTGATGAAGAAAAAATTCGAAATGTCATCAATGGGGGAGATGAAATTCTTTCTGGGACTACAAGTTGAACAACTACCTGAGGGAATTTTCATTCACCAGACGAAGTACGTGCATGATATTCTAGAGAAATTTTGAATGTCAAGTTCTACTCCAGCTGCTACCCCACTTGCAACAAATCATGGGATTCACCCAGATCTCACCGGAGACAGGGCTGATGAAACGTTCTACCGTTCCATGATAGGTTCTTTGATGTATCTAACTGCTTCACGTCCTGATATCATGTACCCAACATGCCTCGCAGCAAGATATCAATCTAACCCGAGAGCTTCGCACATGATTATTGTGAAAAGGATATTACGTTATCTGAAAGGAACTCCTACATTGGGGTTGTGGTATCCTAGAAAAGGCGACTTTATGCTCGAAGGGTATTCCGATTCGGATTTCGGATGCTGCAAAGTCAATATCAAATCAACGACTACAGGATGCCAGTTCTTTGGACCTAGATTAGTTACCTGGCAGTGTAAGAAACAAACGTCTGTGGCGCTATCTACATGTGAAGCGGAGTACGTTTCTGCTAGCAGTTGCTGCTCTCAGATCCTGTGGATACAACAACAGATGCGCGACTACGGTTTGCAGTTTCTTAACACACCTCTTTTTGTTGATAATGAGGCCGCTATAAATATAACTAAGAATCCAGTACATCACGCTAAAACTAAACATATAGAGATTCGTCATCACTTTATTCGCGATTGCTTCAAGAAAAAGTTGATACGAATTGAGAAAATCCACACTGACGAACAGAAAGATGATTTACATACCAAAGCTTTTGATAAAAATCGGTTTAAATATTTGTTAAAACTGAATGGTATGAAGCTTCTTTCGGTTTCGGATGGCATAATTGGCGTTGATGAGAGTACTGTTGCGGATGAATATGAGAAACAATCTGCAATGGTTTGTCGATTTTTTACCTGTTTTGGTATTTAGGGGGAGTAGATGTATATAGATATATTTTCAGAAAATACAAAACAGTAAAAAATGCAAAAATACAAAAACAATATAAAATCTGAAAAAGAGCTTGTGTATAAAGGGAAAATGATAGTACATCGGCTAGACAATTACAGTATGCTAAAGAATTGTAAAGGTTAAATGAGTTAAACAGTCTCACTAATGATGTGTCGATAGGTTTTCGCACATTTAGTAGATTTATTCGGGATATAAACATAAAATTTCAAACTTGTGAAATTCGTGGGGAACACTACTTGGATATATAGGTAACCCCTGAAATCTCGTTTGAAAAGTCCCATATTCTGAGATACTAGGTCTTTATACTCAGTGATATCTGGGGTATTATTCCAGGACTTCTGCTGTATGGAAGTACTGACCTAGTCCCCGAATAATACTTTCTGCAAATGCTTGAAATACAGCATCGCCCTCAGCAAGCTGATGAAACAATAAAATTGATAGTCGATGTTGTTGTAACTAAAAGATCCTCTAAAGGGGACACACCAGAAAGTCGAAGCCGTCATCTCTCTGCGTATACGGAAGTATCGACCTGAGCTCTCACGGCCCTCGCATTTAACCCCTTACAGATATCATCTGTGGTATACTCACCTGTAAGACTGAATATCTGGGATTCTGGATACGGGAGTATATTCAAGAGGTGGGACACATGAATAAGCTAAGTTCATAAGACATCTAAATCGTATCCTGAATAGATTGAAATCTGTGTGAGAATTTAAGATGGATCAGTATATCGACAATCGAGGTGAATTGTTTAAGTCTGAGTATGAAATGAAGCTTAACGGTACTTGTAATTTTGTCTGAAAAGCTGATATGTTTCCCTGACACGCTCTCCAAAAATAAGTTTGTAAATAGTTTAATTTCTGCAATTTAAAGTTTCTGTATTTCATTTCTTAGTTTAGAACACTTTATTAAAATCCAAAAAGACTTTATTTCTGCTTTATTTTTTTGACAAACCAAAGTGGAGAGTTAATCGTTGAATTCTCGAAGATTGAAGCAGATGCAGGAAAAGTTCTGAGCTGAAGAATGAGGAGAGCTTACATTGTTAGAGTTTGAGATGTTAAAAGTTAAAACAAGTTCATTAATTTGATGCTTGTTACATTTTTCAGAAAATGTTTGAAAATATTTTTACAAAATCAGTCTGTATTGTCAAAAGATCAACCAAGGTCATTAAATTGGACTTGGTAGATTAATTGAGTAATCAGGGACATTAACTTGGACCTGAATACTTGAGTGGATTTCTAAAGCTGATTAAGTTTGTGATTTATTGAAAAGATAGTTTGTAATGATTGATGTTTGAGACACAGGTTTTGGACTTCATCATTCCAACGGAAGCTAATTGTCAAAGCTTGAACCAGATCAAGACCTCAGATTCTAGCATATTGAGAGGGGGAGTTTGTGAAAGGGGGAGTCTGGATCAACACTCAAAGGGGAGTCTGAAGATGAAGACAGGACAAGATTGTGAACCTGTGAAGATAGAATGCTTATGATGTGAAGGCAGAGAGTTGGAGAAAAGACCAAGACTGAAGACTCGGAGCTGAAGACTTCGTCAACATCCAAGGGGGAGTCTGTTGGTGCTCAAAATGTCTGTTGACTACATTTTCATTAAGTCTTAGGTCAAGTTAAGTCAAACCAGGAGCTTGAAAGTCAAAATTATGTTTAATGTAATAGGTTTCGCTCATTAGGTTATTTAGTGAGGTTTCGCTTGTTAGTCAATAGGGGTTTCGCTCATTTGGTTTTACGGGGGTTTCGCTTTTGTGTCATGTCATATGAGCGAAACCACAGGAACTATATATAGCAGCCATGAGCGAAATCAGAAGAGAGAGTCTGTACATTGGAGCGAAACCTAGTCATTGCTTTGTAACGAAACTCTGTCAAAATCATTCCAGAAAGCATAAAAAGAGAAGGAATTGAAAGGAACAGTTGTGTTACTTCATCTACATTGATTCCGCCTTTGTATTTGGAGATGAACTGCCTTATACTGACTGTTTAGGGTTGGAAACCGGTCCAACAAGGAGTGTTGAGGATCAAATTCTTGATCGTGACAAAATGGTGAAAGCTTCAACTGAACGGTTAAAAGAATTAACTAACAAAATTGAAAATGATAAAATTGACCATGAAAAGGTTAGGCAAGAAAATGAAAGGTTAGTTCTTGAAAATCGTCAGATTACTGAAAATTTTGAGAAGCTTAAACGCACAATGAAAGATAATGATGACAGAAATGGTAAAACTTATAAAGAAAATGTTCATCTGTCGACAGTGCTTAGGTTAAAAGAAGAATTAATCAACCAACAACTGGATGAAATCGCAAGATTAAAGCTTAAATTTCAAGAAGCTGAAATTGAAAATGAGCGAATCCAGTTGAAGCTTAAGAGTTACAACTCCCCAAGCTTTGTTTTGCAACACATTGTTCCCAAACCCATCGGGAAAAACAAAGCTGTAACACCCCAAAAAGTGGGTTTGGTAAATTAGAACCCGGTTAATATAAAGAAATGGGTTTTAATCTCTTATATAATCAAAATGAAACTCGAGGGACCAAAACCGTTAAGTAGGAAACATGGGTTTAATTAATTAAAAAGTTAAAACACCACACACACACATAGTGTGTGTGTGTGTGTGTATCGATGTCCAGGAAGAAGAAAAGGGTTCAAACCCTAGTTTCACTAAAATCATCAAATTGAAAGGGAAATTCAGCTCGGATCTAATGCATGAACTCAAATTCATGATCATCTAGACTTATTACACATGAGGTAAGTTGTATAAGTTAATTTGATGATCTAGTAGGAAGTGGGTTGTGATCAATCCACGAATTTGTATGAGATTTAGCATGAATATGTGTTAGAATCATCTTACGGAACATGTGTTGTGCATGATTTTGATTAATTTCATGTTTTGAAGTAAAACCCATTTGGGATGATGAAGTGAGTGAATCACCATGTTCAATAATTGTGTAATTTGTGATGTAGTATGTTGTATGTGATGAATTATTTTAGATAAGTTGATTAGGACATGAAATAAATGGATGTTTAGTTGAATTTGACGAATGAAGATAAGAACGTGGAAGATCATGCATGAATGGGTTGTACATTGTGCTAAGATAGTGGTACGCACACCAAGTGCTTGATGAAATGCCTAGGTGAGCTTGATAAATGAAATTGTATGTAATAAAAGATGAGTATACGTGGAATGTGAAAATGAGGTATTTGATAGTAAACTAACATGAGAAATGTGTTTTAGATATAGTTCATGTGAATATTATGTTGAAGTAATGTTGGGTTAGCTTAGTATGGGTTAAAGTGTTAGTTATGAAAATATGAGAATGCAAGTGCGGATGGAATGGATTATGTATGTATATGTATATGTGTTTGTGTATATAAGTAAGTGATCATGTAGTTGTAGATGTCATACAATACGAGTGTGTAATGCGTATAATGTAATATTATGGTCTACCCTATGAAGATGGATACGTGTTCGTAAGTTGAAAGTGTGTAAATAGGACATTTGACTTCCTGAAAGTCAACAATGAATGTATAGCATGGTTAGCCTTTTTCATGATTGTAATAGTAGAGAAGTCATGTGTATCGTAGTAGATGGTCTATGTGTCGTGTATGATGATAATTGAGTTGCGTGAATATGGACCAAGGTAACTTTTAGTCTATGCCTTATGTATGTGGTATTTGGTTAATAAAAAGTCAAGTAATGTTTGAATGGAAAGAAACGAATGTTAGTATGAATGAGCATGTATGCTAACCATAATATGATTGTGATGACATGAAAGGATAGGAATCACATTAGCATGGACTCAAGAAACGGAAGGTTAACGGGTCAAGCGGAGGCGAGGAAGCAAGCATGAACACTAACGCTTAAGGTATGTGATTTCCGGAATCACTTCTTATTTAGAAATGAAGTTTGGTATGTTGTATATAGGGAACCATGTAAGAATTTACGGGTAAGGGTAAGTACCAAGGTAAGTTCATATGAACTTCGTTTATCCTTAATGTAAATTAAGATGATAGTTTCATCGTGTTAATGGAATGTGCATTATGTTGTTGAATGTTCATTGTGTTAATGGAATGTTCATTATGTTGCTGAATGTTCATTATGAGCTGAATGTTCATCGTGTTAATGGAATGTGCATTATGTTGCTGAATGTTCATCATGTTAATGGAATGTGCATTTTGTTGCTGAATGTTCATTGTGTTAAACGAATGTTCATTATGTTACTAAATGTTCATTGTGTTAATGGAATGTTCATTATGTTGCTGAATGTTCATTATATTGCTGAATGTTCATCGTGTTAATGGAATGTGCATTATGTTGCTGAAGGTTCATCGTGTTAATGGAATGTGCATTATGTTGCTGAATGTTCATCGTGTTAACGGAATGTTCATTATGTTGCTGAATGTTCATCGTGTTAATAGAATGTGCATTATGTTGCTGAATGTTCATTCTGTTAATGAAATGTTCATTATGTTGCTGAATGTTCATCTGTTAATGGAATGTGCATTATGTTGCTGAATGTTCATTGTGTTAATGGAATGTGCATTATGTTGCTAAATGTTCATTGTGTTAATGGAATGTTCATTATGTTGCTGAATGTTCATTGTGTTATTGGAATGTTCATCGTGTTAATGGAATGTGCATTATGTTGCAAAATGTTCACTGTGTTATTGGAATGTTCATTATGTTGCTGAATGTTCATCATGTTTGTTGGAAGTTAGTCTGTTATGTTTGTTTGTAATTGCATTGATTTGTGTTGATATGTTTGTAGTTAGGCTCAACTTACAAATAAGTGAATGTGACTTGTATGTGAGTAGGTATGTATGTACGTAGTTATGTATGTATTGTATACGTGGTTTCAATACATTTAAGTATTGACGTTATTAACGGTGTGCCTCGAGAATGAAATGTAGTGCAGGCACTCTATTGAAGTTTCGAAAAGGATTAGACACCCGGATGGAATGACTAAATCTAGAAAGATAACGGGATGGAAAGTATACGTGGATAGAACGTAACGAGACTACATGATTAAGAATTTTGTTTGTATATAATGTATGCTAATGTTGCGAATGTATGTGGTGGGTGCAGGTTGTACGAATCACAGATTATCATCACGAGGAGTAGCGATCAAAGACCGAGTCACAAGATAGATTGTACGGGAATGCTTGAATATGTAATTTGATAGACGTAAGTTATGCTTTTATTTTGTAAATGAGTACGAAGGAGGCATATAATGTAAAAGAGCTATCTTATAATGAACTTTCAAGTAAGTCAAAACGTTTATGATGAAAGAAATTTTATGGTACGAATTTCCGCTGCGTCTTTTTAGTTAAAGCGTGTTAGGGCGTTACAAGTTGGTATCTGAGCCATGGTTTGAGTGAAATCAAGTATGGGAAGATAAATACTTGAACTCAAACCTGTGTGCTCTTGTGACAAGGAACCCGTACAACCCGAGACTCGATCAAGATCTAAGGGTAGAAGCAATGGTAAGTATGTGCTTAAGTATGTGTTTAAATAAAACTAACAGTATGTTATGGGTAAGGTAAGCATAGTTGTTGAAGTGGATGATCCGCGAGACGGGTTCGAAACATAGAAGGAAGGAAGGGTATTAATGATATGTTAGAAACCGCGAGACGGATTCGAAACATAGAAGGAAGGAAAGGTGTTAATGATATGTTAGAATCCGCGAGACGGATTCGAAACATAGAAGGAATGAAGAATGTGAATGATACGTTCGAATCCGCGAGATGGGTTCGAAACATAGAAGGAAGGAAGGGTATTAATGATATGTTAGAAACCGTGAGACGGATTCGAAGCATAGAAGGGAATAAATTATAAGAATGAAAGGTTTAAATTCGTAAGTAATTATGGACCAAACAAGTAAATATTCTTTAAAAGTGGATATTACCCAAGTTATGTTTTAAACTATCATCTATATAAATATTTATGTGAATACGTTGTATGTAAGGTGGTTGAAAGGACGAATGAGTTATGCGGGTCTAACAGGGGTTGCCATTTGAACCCAGTATGAAATGTTTTGAATACTCAAGGCATATATTTGTAGGTAAGTATAATGTATGGTCATGTAATGTCACAAACGGGAATGAAACAGTCAACGCAAGGCATGGATTTGGCTCGCACCGGGTATGTATAAAGGTTATGCTGTTGATAGGAGCTTATAGCTCAACTAGAGGAGGGTGTGTTAGAATTGGGTAATTGGTGAATATAGATCGGAATGTAATTACAATTGGGCTTCTGAAAGGTCAAACTGCATAGGTTGACAAAATAAGTAAACAGAATAAAGAATTGTTCGTATGGAACGAAATGTGGGATGTTTTATAACCTGTATGTTGGAAGATATAAAAAGAATTATAGGTGGGTAATCACCTAGTATAATGAATGTTTGAATGAAATATGCTAACCGCCGATTTTGTAGATGTAAATGGTAGAACTCTCAAAGTGATGAAACCAATCGAATTGGTGAACGAATGTGCACGAGTGGAAGTTCATTACAAGAATGAATGAAAGCTGGCATGGTACGGTTAGTACTCGTAAAGGAGCAAATCGATCCGATTTACCATCGCTGAAGTATGAAATGAAATCGAGGTAAGTAAAACGTTCTGACTCATGCCGGATAGATATGAATTAGTAAAGTGAAAACGACCTACAAGATGAATAATGGAATAGGTGTGGTATGGTATGTAATGTTTGACTTTTAAATAGTTGACGTAAGAAGAAAACTATGTCATTAAGAACTAAATCTTAAATGTTTTGAGTGAAAAAAAATTAGGGTATTAGTTAGACTCTCATCTAATGAACTTGCATGACATGTTTGCTTATGCAAATTAAGTAATGCATGAAACAAGAGGAATGGTAATGTAGGATAAATGAGGTGAGTTGAAGGTAACGTAAGGGTACGTATAGTACAAATAACTATATGAAACGTAGAATGACGCTAACTTTGGAGTTAAGCATGTATATGTGACTATGAAATAGTAGTTTTGTTGCGATAACAAAACAAGAACTAAATATTATGTGATATATGTATAAAATATAATCTAAGAAATGGGATGAAGATATTAGATCTACTATAACGGATCACACGAATGTAAGTATGATAATAAGTGTGAAGAGATACGTTAATTGACCCACTACAAATGGGCCAATGAAATGGGAATGTATGTAAAGGTAAAGTATGAGAAACATGGACTTGTTAGAAAGAAGTCAAATATACGAATAATCATGAATTGAGAATGGATAGTTATTTAGCACTACGACGTGCCTATCGAAATTAAACGTAGATGTGTATGTATAAATTACGAATTTAGACCGTATAGTCAATGAAGATAATATGAAATTTGAAATAAACAGGAAGGAATGTTATTATTAGGATGTTGGAATTGTTTCAAGTAAACAAATGGTATATTGCACAGGACATACAAATAATAGAATGATGAATGAACCATTAGCTAAGAAATGTGTCGGAAGCTAGCGCTATTAGTGAAAGCAACACTAATAAGAACTCCGGGATGGGTTCTTGAAAATAGAGGGTTGTCACTAAGATGGGCTAGTGGTTGTGTTGATAGGGCAAGGGAAAGGATATTGGTGTTTAATGGAAATGAGAAAGGTTTCGGGGACGAAACCTCATTTAAGGGGGGTAGACTTGTAACACCCCAAAAAGTGGGTTTGGTAAATTAGAACCCGGTTAATATAAAGAAATGGGTTTTAGTCTCTTATATAATCAAAATGAAATTCGAGGGACCAAGACCGTTAAGTAGGAAACATGGGTTTAATTAATTAAAAAGTTAAAACACCACACACACACATAGTGTGTGTGTGTTGTGTGTCGATGTCCAGGAAGAAGAAAAGGGTTCAAACCCTAGTTTCACTAAAATCATCAAATTGAAAGGGAAATTCAGCTCGGATCTAATGCATGAACTCAAATTCATGATCATCTAGACTTATTACACATGAGGTAAGTTGTATAAGATAATTTGATGATCTAGTAGGAAGTGGATTATGATCAATCCACGAATTTGTATGAGATTTAGCATGAATATGTGCTAGAATCATCTTATGGAACATGTGTTGTGCATGATTTTGATTAATTTCATGTTTTGAAGTAAAACCCATTTGGGATGATGAAGTGAGTGAATCACCATGTTCAATAATTGTTTAATTTGTGATGTAGTATGTTGTATGTTATGAATTATTTTAGATAAGTTGATTAGGACATGAAATAAATGGATGTTTAGTTGAATTTGATGAATGAAGATAAGAACGTGGAAGATCATGCATGAATGGGTTGTACATTGTGCTAAGATAGTGGTACGCACACCAAGTGCTTGATGAAATGCCTAGGTGAGCTTGATAAATGAAATTGTATTTAATAAAAGATGAGTATATGTGGAATGTGAAAATGAGGTATTTGATAGTAAACTAACATGAGAAGTGTGTTTTAGATATAGTTCATGTGAATATTATGTTGAAGTAATGTTGGGTTAGCTTAGTATGGGTTAAAGTGTTAGTTGTGAAAATATGAGAATGCAAGTGCGGATGGAATGGATTATGTATGTATATGTATATGTGTATGTGTATATAAGTAAGTGATCATGTAGTTGTAGATGTCATACAATACGAGTGTGTAATGCGTATAATGTAATATTATGGTCTACCCTATTAAGATGGATACGTGTTCGTAAGTTGAAAGTGTGTAAATACGACATTTGACTTCCTGAAAGTCAACAATGAATGTATAGCATGGTTAACCTTTCGGACATGATTGTAATAGTAGAGAAGTCATGTGTATCATAGTAGATGATTTGTGTGTCGTCTATGATGATAATTGAGTTGCGTGAATATGGACCAAGGTGACTTTTAGTCTATGCCTTATGTATGTGGTATTTGGTTAATAAAAAGTCAAGTAATGTTTGAATGGAAAGAAACGAATGTTAGTATGAATGAGCATGTATGCTAACCATAATGTGATTGTGATGACATGAAAGGATAGGAATCACATTAGCATGGTCTCAAGAAACGGAAGGTTAACGGGTCAAGCGGAAGCGAGGAAGCAAGCATGAACACTAACGCTTAAGGTATGTGATTTCCGGAATCACTTCTTATTTAGAAATGAAGTTTGGTATGTTGTATATAGGGAACCATGTAAGAATTTATGGGTAAGGGTAAGTACCAAGGTAAGTTCATATGAACTTCGTTTATCCTTAATGTAAATTAAGATGATAGTTTCATCATGTTAATGGAATGTGCATTATGTTGTTGAATGTTCATTGTGTTAATGGAATGTTCATTATGTTGCTGAATGTTCATTATGAGCTGAATGTTCATCGTGTTAATGGAATGTGCATTATGTTGCTGAATGTTCATCATGTTAATGGAATGTGCATTTTGTTGCTGAATGTTCATTGTGTTAAACGAATGTTCATTATGTTGCTAAATGTTCATTGTGTTAATGGAATGTTCATTGTGTTGCTGAATGTTCATTATGTTGCTGAATGTTCATCGTGTTAATGGAATGTGCATTATGTTGCTGAAGGTTCATCGTGTTAATGGAATGTGCATTATGTTGCTGAATGTTCATCGTGTTAACAGAATGTTCATTATGTTGCTGAATGTTCATCGTGTTAATAGAATGTGCATTATGTTGCTGAATGTTCATTGTGTTAATGAAATGTTCATTATGTTGCTGAATGTTCATCTGTTAATGGAATGTGCATTATGTTGCTGAATGTTCATTGTGTTAATGGAATGTGCATTATGTTGCTGAATGTTCATTGTGTTAATGGAATGTTCATTATGTTGCTGAATGTTCATTGTGTTAATGGAATGTTCATCGTGTTATTGGAATGTGCATTATGTTGCTAAATGTTCATTGTGTTATTGGAATGTTCATTATGTTGCTGAATGTTCATCATGTTTGTTGGAAGTTAGTCGGTTATGTTTGTTTGTAACTGCATTGATTTGTGTTGATATGTTTGTAGTTAAGGCTCAACTTACAAATAAGTAAATGTGACTTGTATGTGAGTAGGTATGTGTGTACGTAGTTATGTATGTATTGTATACGTGGTTTCAATACATTTATGTATTGACGTTATTAACAGTGTGCCTCGAGAATGAAATGTAGTGCAGGCACTCTATTGAAGTTTCGCCAAGGATTAGACACCTGGATGGAATGACTAAATCTAGAAAGATAACGGGATGGAAAGTATATGTGGATAGAACGTAACGAGACTACATGATTAAGAATTTTGTTTGTATATAATGTATGCTAATGTTGCGAATGTATGTGGTGGGTGCAGGTTGTACGAATCACAGATTATCATCACGAGGAGTAGCGATCAAAGACCGAGTCACAAGATAGATTGTACGGGAATGCTTGAATATGTAATTTGATAGACGTAAGTTATGCTTTTATTTTGTAAATGAGTACGAAGGATGCATATAATGTAAAAGAGCTATCTTATAATGAACTTTCAAGTAAGTCAAAACGTTTATGATGAAAGAAATTTTATGGTACGAATTTCCGCTGCGTCTTTTTAGTTAAAGCGTGTTAGGGCGTTACAAAAGCAGACGAAGATGTGTACTCTGAAGGAACCGGGGTGGGTTTTCATCAAGTTCCACCACCAGTTCTTGACAATTATTCGAAAAACAATCTGGGTTGGTTGAAATTGAAGAAGAGAATGAAGTTAAACTTCCTGATTCAATTGATGTTACATTTTCTTCTACATCATCTGATGATAGTGTTCAGACAGAGATTGTTAAAAGCACAGCTGAAAGTGTTTTGATGTCTGATTCAGCTGAAGATGATGAATGTTTTTTGGACAAATACATTCCAAAACAAAAGTCCAAAGACAACTTAAATGATGAACCTACTCTTGTCATGTACAAGATGTCGGGATCTGATAAGTTGTTTTCGGATTCTGAGTTTCCCATTGAGAATGTTAATGTGAACAAGTTAACAAATGTTTTCAAATTGGTTGAAGTTGAGTTGTCAGAAGTGAACAGTTTGAGTCAAACAAAGAGACAAATGAATTTTGAAAAAGATAAAGCTTACTATAAGAAACCTGTTGTTCCACTGCGTTTTTATAACAACAACCGAAACAATTGGTCGGGTGGTTATCAGGGTGGTAAGAATTATCAAAAGAGAAATGTTCAAAACAAGAAGTTTGCTGAGAAAAAAGTGTTTGTGAATAGTTCAAGTTCACTGTCTGATGAAGAGTCGAAAATCTTTTCGAAATCAAATGAAGAATTCTTTGAGAAAAAAGCTTCACAGTCTCAGTCTGAAGGCACAAGTCGAGTAACTGACACTCGAACATGCTTTAGATGCAATCAAATTGGACATATTGCACGAAAGTGTACCAATGTGAAGCCTAAGACTGAAGTTGTGAAGATTCAGAAAAAAGAAAGATGATGTGAAGGGAAAGGCTCCGTTGGTTGTTGAGAAAAAGATTTTGAAAAACGAAAACAAAATCAAAATTGAACCTGTTAAGAAGATGGTAACTAAAAATGAAAAATTTTACAAACGGGTTGCATCGGCTCAACAAACATGGAAGCCGAAAGTTGTTGAACAGAAGAAAGATAGTGTTTCTAAACCAAAGGTTTCTGAGATTGAAAAATTGCCTTTGGATTATTATGTGAAACTTGAAAAAGAAATGGAAAAATCTAAAAAGAAAAATGTTAAAAGAAAGACCAACCATCTGGTCAACCACAAAAAGATGAATTTTTCCTATATAAAAAGGTTGAGGTTGGGTCTGAAGAAAGTTTGAAAATGAATGATAAAAATTTTCCGCCACTTTACACTACAAAATCTCACATTAAAGTTGAGTTACCTGAGTCAAAGCAGGCTTGGGTAGCTTCCAAATCAAACTAAACTAGTTTTGGTGTTTGCCAGAGCTTCCTTGATCGCGAAGCATGTATCGGCATCTTTATTGAAATGTGTTTTAAAGCAATTTGTGATATGTGTAGGAACTTCCGAGATTAGTTTCACGATGGATTATTGATAGTGGAGCTTCTCGATATATAACAGGGAAGACTGCATTGCTGTATGATGTGAAGAATATCAATGGAGGTTATGTAGGATTCGCGGGTAATCAAGGTGGTAGGATTATTGGTGAAGGAACGTTATCCAACGGAATTGTGACATTTGAGAGTGTTAACTACATTGCTGAGCTGGAGAATAATCTGCTGAGTATCTCGCAGATCTGTGACAGGATGTATACCACTCACTTCACTGACAAAGAATGTTTAATCTTGAAGCCAGGATTTGTTATCCCTGAGGAATGGATTATCATGAGGGCACCAAGATTCAATGATCTGTACGTGTTAGATATGAGCGTAGCTAATACAACCACGGGTTAGGCTCATTGTTTTGTGTCTAGAGCAACTGAAAAAGAATCGAGATTGTGGCATAGGAAAATGGGTCACATTCCCCTACGAAAGATGAATCACTTGGTACATAATGATTTAGTGTTGGGTGTTCATGTGAAAGGTTTTCATCTGGAAGGGGAGTGCATTAGCTGTGTTAAAGGCAAGCAGAAGAAAAAGTCACATCCTACAAAGCAAGTCAATTCAGTTTTAAGACCTCTGGAAAGACTTCACATGGATTTATTTGGTCCTGTGAATGTCAAAAGTATTACAGGAGACTACAACTGTTTGGTCGTTACTGATGATTATTCCAGATTTTCATGGGTATCTTTTTTGAAGTCGAAAGACGAAACGTTTGACAGTTTGATGGCGTTGTTCAAGAAGATTGAAAATTTGTACCAAAGGCGTATCAAAAGAATTCGAAGTGATAATGGTACTGAATTCAAGAACAGCAAGATGGAAGAATTTTGTGATGAAAAAGGTATATTGCATGAGTTTAGTGCTCCGTACACTCCGCAGCAGAATGGAGTCGCAGAACGCAAAAACCGGACACTAATCGAGACGGATAGAACAATGCTTGCAGATTCAAAGTTACCAATAAATTTTTGGGCTGAAGTTGTTTCCGCCGCATGCTATACGCTCAATAGAGTTCTCACTGTCAAGAAGTTCAACAAAACATGCTTTGAGTTGATGAATAACCGCAAACCGAATCTGAAGTATCTTGAACCGTTTGGGTCACCCTGTACTGTTCTAGAACCTTATGGAAAGTTTGGTCCGAAGTGCATTGAGGGTATATTTGTTGGTTATGCAAGTCCTATGCGACGTGTCTTCGTTCCAAGTGAAAAGCGGATTATTGAAGCTCCAAATGTTGAATGTCAAGGTAATACAATGCCGCCGCAGAATCCAAGAGATTCATGGCGTTATCATTATGACAAGTTGTGGGGATTCGTTTGCCATGAGGGAAGAATCAGAGGAAGAAGAAGATTTCTTTGATGAGTTGGATATTTTGCGAGAGTACGAGTCACAGCAAAGGTTCCCAGCTGAGTATTCTAGAAGACCACGGGAAACTTCAAATGACAATGAAGCAGGTCCTAGCAATGCTGGTGAACATGATGATGTCCAACAAAATGAAGTTGCTCAAGATAATCAGACGATTCAGAATGATAATCAAGAATCTGAGAACATGCCGATATTTGATCATGGTGATTCAGATTCTGAGGGGGAGCAGATTCAGGATTCAAGTCAAACAAACCAAATTAGTGAACAAGGTGCAAATCAGAATGTTACTGATCTGGAAGGCGATGTAGATGTTCCAAGCGAAGTAATGCCACGAATTCTTTCATACCATCCAGAGGAGCTGATCATTGGAGAGTTGAAATCAGGCGTTTGCACGAGACGTCAAATTGACCAAGGGCTTACATGTTTTTATTCTACAGTAGCACCTTTACAAACTGAATTTTCATTGAGTTGTTTTATTTCACAGAACGAACCGCGAAATTACAAAGAGGCGCTTACTGAAGGATTCTTGGGTCAATGCGATGCAAGAAGAATTGAGTCAGTTTAAAAAGTTAGGAGTGTGGAAGCTAGTGGATTTGCCGGATGGTCACAGGAAAATCAATACGAAATGGGTATTTAAATGTAAGAGAGACGACAGAGGAGTTGTTGTATGGAACAAAGCTCGACTCGTTGTTCAGGGCTTTAGTTAACAGGAGGGGATTGATTTTACAGAAGTCTATGCTCCTGTGGCACGACTAGAAGCAATCAAAATTTTCCTGGCGTTTGCATCATGGAAGAACTTCAAAGTATATCAGCTAGATGTAAAATCGGCGTTTCTTTACGGGAAGGTTAAAGAGGAGGTTTATGTCGGTCAGCCACCGGGCTTTTCCGATCCAATCCACAAGAACAAGGTCTACTTACTGGACAAAGCGCTGTATGGTTTACACCAGGCCCCGAGAGCTTGGTACGAGACTTTGTCTTAACACCTACTAGCCAACAGTTTCATTCGTGGAAAAGTGGATGCCACTCTCTTCACCAAAGAGGTCGACGGACATCTTCTGATAGTTCAGATTTATGTGGACGACATAATATTTGGGTCTACGAATGAGAAATTGTGCAAAGATTTTGAATCAATGATGAAGCAAAATTCGAAATGTCATCAATGAGGGAGATGAAATTCTTTTTGGGACTACAAGTTGAACAACTACCTGAGGGAATTTTCATTCACCAGACGAAGTACGTGCATGATATTCTAGAGAAATTTGGGATGTCAAGTTCTACTCCAGCTGCTACCCCTTTAGCAAAAAATCATGGGATTCACCCAGATCTCACCGGAGACAGGGCTGATGAGACGTTTTATCGCTCCATGATAGGTTCATTGATGTACTTAACTGCTTCACGACCTGATATCATGTACCCAACGTGCCTCGCAGCAAGATATCAATCTAACCCGAGAGCTTCACATATGATTATTGTGAAGAGGATATTACGCTATCTGAAGGGAACTCCTACATTGGGGTTGTGGTATCCTAGAAAAGGCGATTTTACACTCGAAGGGTATTCCGACTCGGATTTCGGATGCTGCAAAGTCAATGCAAAATCAACAACTGCATGATGCCAGTTCTTTGGACCTCGCTTGGTTACCTAGCAGTGTAAGAAACAAACGTCTGTGGCGCTATCCACATATGAAGCGGAGTATGTGTCTGCTAGCAGTTGCTGCTCTCAAATCCTGTGGATACAGCAACAGATGCGCGACTACGGTTTGCAGTTTCTTAACACACCTCTTTTTGTTGATAATGAGGCTGCAATTAATATAACAAAGAATCCAGTACATCACGCTAAAACTAAACATCTTGAAATTCGTCATCACTTCATCCGAGATTGCCTCGAGAAGAAGTTGATACGAATTGAAAAAATCCACACTGACGAACAGAAAGCTGATTTACATACCAGAGCTTTTGACAAACCACGTTTTAAATATCTTTTAAAACTGAACGGTATGAAGCTTCTTTCGCTGTCGATTTACATACCAGAGCTTTTGACAAACCACGGTATGAAGCTTTTGACATACCAGAGCTGTTGTGGATGAAGATGAGAAAACATCTGCAATGGTTTGTCGATTTTTTACTTGTTTTGGTATTTAGGGGGAGTAGATATAAATTCAAAAATTCAAAAACAGTAAAAATTCAAAAATACAAAAACATGATAAAATCTCAAAATCCAAAAACAATAGAAAACTGAAAAAGAGCTTGTGTAAAAAGGGAAAATGATAGTACATCGGCTTGACAGTTACAGTATGCTAAAGATTTGTAAAGTTTAAAAGCATTAAACAGTCTCGCTGGTGATGTGTCGATAGGTTTTTGCACATTTAGTAGATTTGTTCGGGATATAAACCTAAAATTTCAAACTTGCGAAATTTGTGGGGAACACTACTTGGATATATAGGTAACCCCTGAAATCTCATTTTGAAAGGTCCCTCTTTCTGAGATACCAGGTCTTTATACTCAGTGATATCTGGGGTATTATTCTGGGACTTCTGTTGAATGGAAGTTCTGACCTAGTCCCCGAATAATACTTTCCGCATTGCTTGAAACACAGCATCACCCTCAGCAAATTGATTAAACAATAAAATTGATAATCATTGTTGTTAAAACAAAAAGATCCTCTAAAGGGGACACACTGAAAAGACGAAGTCGTCATCTCTCTGCGTATATGGAAGTATCGACCTGAGCTCTCACGGCCCTCACATCTAACCCCTTACAGATATCATCTGTGGTATACTCACCTATAAGACTGAATATTGGGATTCTGGATACGGGAGTATATTCAAGAGGTGGGACACATGAATGAGTTAAGTTCCTAAAACATCTAAATCGTATCCTGAATAATTGAAATTTGTGTAAGAATTTAAAGTGGATCAGTATATCGACAATCTACGTGAATTGTTTAATTCTGAGTATGAAATTGAAGCTTAATGGTACAAGTAATTTGTCTGATAAGCTGATATGATTCTCTGACACGCTCATCAAAAATATGTTTGTAAATAGTTTAATTTCTTTCTATTACTGTTTTCAATTTAAGTTTCTGTATTTCATTTCCTAGTTTAGAAACTTTATTAAAATCCAAAAAGATTTTTCATTTCTGCTTTATTTTCCGACAAACCAAAGTGGAGAGTTGATCGTTGGATTCTTGAAAGATTGAAGCAGATGCAGGAAAAGTTCTGGACTGGAAAATGAGGAGAGCTTATCTTGATGAAGATTGGGTTGTTGAAAAAGTCAAAAACAAGTTCAGTAATTTGATGCTTGTTATTTTCAGAAAAAATGTTTGAAAGTGTTAAACAACAATCAGTTTGTTTTGTCACAAGATCAACCAAGGTCATTAAGTTGAACTTGGTAGATTAATTGAGTAATCAGGGTCATTAACTTGGACCTGAATACTTGAGTGGATTTCTAAACTGGTAGATATTGTGATTTATTGTTGAAAATCAATAGATTGTAATGTTATTTGTTTGAGTAAAAGGTTGTGGATTTTATTATCCCCATGGCTCATAAAGTCAAAGTTTGAACCAGACCAAGACCCTAGATCCCAGCATATCGAGAGGGGGAGTCTGTGAAAGGGGGAGTCTAGAGTTCTGGATCAACAGTCAAAGGGGAGACTGAAGATGAAGCCAGGTTGAGTTCCTGAACCTGTGAAGTAGACAAGTTTGGAAAGAGACCAAAGACTGAAGACTCGACGCCGAAGACTTCGTCAACATCCAAGGGGGAGTCTGTTGGTGCACTAAATGTCTGTTAACTACGTCTTTATCGAGTCTTAGGTCTAGATAGGTTAGATTGGAGCTTGGAAATGAAAAGTGAATTTTAGAGTGTAATTCCGCTCGAAATGACATTTATGTCATTTCAAGCGAAATCAGGATTATTATGTAATTCCGCTCCAAGATGTTAGTTGGTGATTCCACTCCAAACTAACATGGTGATTCCGCTTGAAACATCATCATGGGGTTCCGCTTGAACCATTTCAAGCAGAATCAGACATACTATATATATGTGTGTGATGATTTCATTCTGTATCGGTTGGAGCAGAATTAGAGTCGAGGTGCTGCCAGATTTTTGTCAGGATTATTGTATTCGACTCAGAAAGCGTTAATAGAAAAGGAATTGAAAGGATAAAGCTGTTGTGACTTTGATTACTTTGATTCCGCCTCTGTATTCAAAGATGAACTGCCTTATATTGACTATTTAGGGTCACACACGGTCCAACAAGAAGCACCTTCGATGTATCTTAGGATTGCTTCAACAGGAGAAGTTGTATGCTGAATTCTCCAAGTGCGAGTTCTGGCTTCGCGAAGTCCAATTCCTTGGACATGTTGTTAGTGAGCGTGGCATCTAAGTAGATCCCGCCAAAATAGAAGCCATTATGAACTGGGAAGCACCGAAGACGCCTACAGAAATTCGCAGCTTTCTGGGTTTAGCTGGATATTATAGAAGATTCATTGAGAACTTCTCAAGGATAGCTGCACCATTAACTTCTTTGACCTGTAAGAATGTGAAATTTGATTGGGGTCCAAAACAACAAGAATCTTTTGAGATTCTTAAACATAAATTGAGCAATGCTCCGGTATTATCTTTACCCGAAGGAGTTGAAGAATTTGTTGTATATTGTGATGCTTCGCACACCGGTATGGGTTGTGTACTTATACAGCGAGGTAAGGTGATTGCCTATGCATCACGACAACTGAAGGTGCATGAAAAGAATTACACCACCCACGATTTGGAGTTAAGTGCCGTTGTATTCGCACTAAAGTTATGGAGACATTATTTATATGGAACTAAATGTGTGATCTATTCGGATCACAAAAGTCTCCAACACTTGTTCGATCAAAAAGAGCTCAATATGAGACAGCGCCGTTGGATGGAGACTCTAAATGATTACGATTGTGAAATTCGCTACCATCTTGGCAAAGCGAATGTAGTCGCTGATGCTCTAAGCCGAAAGGAAAGAGTTAAACCTATCAGAATCAATGCCAAGAACATTGAACTGAATAATATCTTGAATGAAAGGCTATTAGCTGCACAGAAGGAAGCTATTTTGGAAGCTAACCTTCCGAATGAAAAGTTAGGTGTAACTGCTGATCAGTTAGCACCTGGCAAGGATGGAATCCTCAGAATGAATGGAAGAATTTGGGTTCCTATTCATGGAGGACTTCGAGATGTTATCCTCCAAGAAGCACACAACTCCAAATACTCAGTTCACCCTGGAGGTGACAAAATGTATCAGGATTTAAAGGCTAATTATTGGTGGATAGGTTTGAAGAAATCTATTGCCACACATGTAGCTAAGTGCCTGACTTTTGCTCAGATTAAAGCTGAACATCAAAAGCCATCAGGTCTGCTTCAACAGCCAGAACTTCCCACATGGAAGTGGGAGATGGTAACTATGGACTTTATAACCAAGTTACCTAAAACATGGCATGGAAATGATACCATATGGGTTATAGTTGATAAACTGACTAATTCAGCACACTTCTTACCCATCAAGGAGACTCATAGCTCCGACAAGCTAGCTCAATTGTACGTAGATAAAATTGTATCTCTCCACGGAGTGCTGGTGTCTATTATATCCGATAGAGACTCTAGATACACCTCACACTTTTGGAAAAGTTTCCATCAATCTTTGGGCACTCGTTTAAATTTTAGTACTGCTTACCATCCTCAGACAGATGGACAGAGTGAGCGTACAATTCAAACTTTGGAAGACATGCTTCGAGCATGTGTTATTGATTTGGGAGGTAGTTGGGATGACCACTTACCTTTGATCGAGTTCTCCTATAACAATACCTACCATACTAGCATTCAGGCTATGCCTTTTGAGGCATTGTATGGAAGGAAATGTAGAACGCCTGTTTGTTGGGCGGAAGTAGGAGAAGCTCAGTTATCAGGACCCGATATAATCCTTGAAACGACGAACAAGATTGTCCAGATTCGTGATCGCCTAAAAGCTGCCAGGGATAGGCAGAAAAGTTATGCTGATAAGAGGCGAAAACCTTTGAAGTTTGAAGTAGGTGATAAAGTCTTACTGAAAGTATCACCCTGGAAAGGTGTGATGCGTTTTGGTAAGAAGGGCAAGCTAAGCCCTAGATATATCGGACCATTCGAGATTATCGAATGTGTCGGTAGTGTAGCTTATAAGCTAAACTTGCCTGAAGAGCTGAGTGGAATTCATAATGTGTTCCACATCTGTAATCTCAAGAAATGTCTAGCGGATGAATCGCTAGCTATGTCTCATAAAGACGTACAGATTGATGAAAGCCTGAGGTTTGTTGAAAGACCTATATGGATCGAGGATCGTCAGGTTAAAAAGCCTCAAAGGAAGCATACGCCTATAGTAAAGGTCAAATGGGACGCTCGTAGAGGTCCCGAATATACGTGGGAAGTTGAGTCCACTATGCGACAGAAGTACCCTCACTTATTCCAGTAAATCTCGGGGTCGAGATTTCTTTTAAGGGGGTGAGGATGTGACACCACGTTGTAGGATCGTGTGTTGACCCGAACGAGTCGTTCAGAGAATTTTTATCTGTTTCAGATGCGGAAAATAAGAAACAGACTTCAACATAGCTTGAATATCACTTTAAACACTCTTTCTGATTGATATAACAACGATTACATGCAGAAATCAAACCGGCAGCACCTCGGTATGAAAATTCATAACTCACTACTGAGATTTCGCTTGAAGCAACTATATATAGGCCAAGGGGTTCCGCTTGAACATGACAATGTCATTTCAAGCGAAATCAGTTAGATGAGATTTCGCTTGAGACTGTCATAAGTCATTTCAAGCGGAATCTCCACTTTCAAGCGAAATCTCACATTTTAAACCTTAAATCTAGTATTTTCTCGTACAACGTGCCCTGACCTAACATATCTAGACTAAGACTCGATACAAGACGAAGTCGATAGATGCATGCACTAACAGACTCCCCCTCAGATGTTGACGAGTCGTAAGTGTCGAGTCTTCGCATCTTCAATCTTTATCAGTCTTTGGGCTTTTTGAATCTCTTCCCTTCCAGAATCTTGACCACGCTCTTGAGCTTTCTAATTCTCTTGACCCGATCTCTTGATTCCTTAAGTTCATTAGCTTCATCTGCTTTTCACAGGTTCACGATCGTTGCCTGGCTCATACTGAGCTCAGAATCGAAACCTGGCTTTTATCCCAAGATCACCTAGCTCTATTCTCAAATTCAGAATCCTCAGGTATTGGAACCTAGCTCTTTAAGATGTTGTTCCAAGATCATGACCAGGCTCTCATCCAGCTCAGGTTATCTGCATAATCTCTACCTCAAAGTAAATTTCACAAATTTAATCATTCGACAAACTTTAGATATTCAGACTCCCCCTCAAATTTAACTAGAATGATTTATCAATGATAATCCTGATGAACCATTTATAAATTTGTTTAAAAACATATTTGATTAAACATAGACTCCCCCTCACAAAATGGTCATCATGTTTAGCACTTGAAATTTTGAAAATCAGCTATCCAACACCAGTTGACGAAAATCTTGTTGTATTTTTCAAAATTTATGCTAAAACACGCAGAAAATCTTTTGGATTTTTGAATTTAAAGAAATGCAGTGAAGAAATATTTACAGACAATATTTTTGTGAGTTTGTGTAAGAGGATCATATCAGTTTATGAGACACATCACCAACACCGTTAAGCTTCATTTCATTTTAAGTTCTAAGCAATTCACTTAGATTGTTAGTATATTGATCCACTTAAATTTTCACACAAAGTTCAATTGTTTCGAGATACGAAATTAATGTCTTAAATACTTAAACTTATTCGCATGTCCCACTACTTGAATATACTCCCATATCCAGATCCCAATATTCAGTCTTACAGGTGAGTATACCTAGATGATATCTGTAAGGTGTTAGGTGCGAAACCGTGAGAGCTCAGGTCAGAACTTCCGTTCAGCAGAGAGATGACGGTTCGACTTTTGGTGTGTCCCTTTTAGAGGATCTTTTCTTCAACAGCAATGATTATCAATTTTATTGTTTCATCATTTTTGCTGAGGGCGGCGCTATATTTCAAGCATTTGCAGAAAGTATTATACGGGGACTAGGTCAGAATTTCCATTCAGCAGAAGTCCTGGGATAATACCCCAGATATCACTGAGTATAAAGACCTAGTATCTCAGAAAGAGGGACCTTTTTTATTAACTTAGACTCATGATCAGTGTCAGAAGATGTGAAAGTGAGTAAATGTTTTCTGGTAATTCATCAGTTGTATCGGTTTTTAACTTTATATTAACTGCTTTTTCGACTTGCTCCTCATTTCGTTTTCTGGGAGAATAACCTTCCCAGATTGGAAGCGGACACTTGTTATAGCTAACACTTGGTTTCTTACCAGTATCCTTCTTCTTTGGCTTCTCATCCTGAAATGCTTCGAAACCTGCAACAGTTGGATAAATTCGATCAATAAGATAATCAGAACTAGAGTAACTTTGTAATAATCGTCTGATTCTCTCATTCTCAATTCTTTCAGTCTCCAACTCTTGTTTCAGCTTGGCACATTCCTCAATGTAATAATTAATTGCTTTTTGCTTCGTCATCATCGTTGCATTCATCATTGTCAAAGTGTCTTCTCTCTCAGAATTTGTCTTTTGAAGACCAGTTACTGTTCTGTTCAAAACATCATAAGATTCCTTCACGTAGTTGAGATTGAACAGTAATTGTTCCTTCATCTTCTCAAGCTCAGCCAGCTTTTCATCTTTAGTTGCACATTCTTTGCAAGATTCTAGACACTTTGAGCAAGGCTTGATGATTTCCACAATTTTTTCTACTTCAATAATCTTTTCAGATTCAACAGCTTTTTCAGCTTTAGTCACCTTCTCTGTTTCAACAATCTTCTCAGCAACAATTTCAACTTCTTCATTTTGAACAGTTTCATCTTTTTGAGCAATACTTTCAGACTTCATTTGTTTTTGTTCTTTTGCTGCTCGTCTCTCCTTTAGTTTCTCCAAGCGATCTGCAAAATAAAAATGAAAACTTTTAGGAGATAGATGAGTTTTTGCAACATTAATATGTCTTTCTTCTTCATCATCACCACTGTCATCAGTCAGGGATTTATCAAAATCAATTGATTTTTCAGAACTATCATCTGAAAAACTAGAATCAGATGGTGTTTGGTCAAAAACCGTTTCTCTTTCTGAACTTTCTGAACTTTCTTCTGAAATTTGTGAGCTTTCTTCTGATGAAACAGACTTTTCTTCTTCACTCTTTACACTAACACCAATAGATTTCATCCACTTGGTAAACATATCTGTTTCTTTCAAAATCTTAGCAATGAAAGCTTTGAAATCTCCTTTCTCATCTACAAACATATCCCAGCTAAAACCTTCAGGTAATCTTTCATCATCTTGATTGATTAAGCATGCTTTGCTGTCAGATGAAATGAATTTGTTCCAGCTAAAATTTTCTTGATTCACTAAACATGCTCTCTTCGAATCCTCTATAACTTTTCTACCATGAGCCACTTGTGGTTCTTATTGTTGTTGTTGACCAACTTGTTGATATATGGCTTTCCGATAGTAATCATCTTTTCCAAATGGATTCTTTGTTTCACTTGCTTCTCTATTCTTGCATTCCCTCTTGAAATGACCTTTCTCCCTGCATCGAAAACAAGTAACTTTAGATTTATCAAAACCTAAAGTAGAAACATGTGCATCAAGAAAATCATTTCTTCCAGTAATCTGTTTGAACTTTTCAGCTCTTCTCAAAACACTAGCTAGACACCATTTGATGTCCATTAGCTCCATTTCTTCAGCATCTATCTGGTCGTAATCCTCTTTTGTTAGCATAGGATTCCCGATTCTTCCTGTAACCAAGCCTTCATAGGATAATAGCATGGAACCAAGTAATGCCATGTGATCTTTCGCAACTTCTTCAGAAAAACTTTGACCATCAGGAAGATTCAATGCAATGTTGCATTGTATCACACAACCATTTCCAGATTTTGAGCTTTGAGAATGAAAGCTTGATGTTGAACTCTTTGGATTCACACTTGGATATGAAGAGAAACCACTGCTGCTATTAGGGCTTTGTTCAACATTTTCAGATGAGTTTCCAGCACTGAATGCAGTTTGTATTTTCGGACTTCTTTCAGCCTCTTGAACGCTACCTTTGTAGTACATTTTCACATCTTGTTGACCACTCGGATTATTCATCCTTGCAATCTTTTGCTGTTCAAGATCTTGACCCTCAATCTCTCGATGAACTGAGAAATCGTCAAATCGTCATATTCTCCGGTGTTTTTCAAGATCATCAAATATGTACCCCACTCTTTCTGAGGTAACGCATCAGCAAGTTTATCTACCCATTCTTCTCTATCTTTGGTTATGCTTAACAACGACATAGAACGCACTAAATGGCAATATCTTTCAATCAGCTTCTTTGTATCTTCCCCTGGCAAACTAGTGAAAAGATCAAATCTTTCTTAAGAAGTGCCTTTTTACTCTTAATCATCTTCTCACTTCCCTCAAATTTGACTTTAAGAGCATCCCAAATTGATTTTGAAGTTTTGTCATGTTGAAGCAATAAAAAGATGTCTTCTTTAATAGCTTGCTGAAATAAACTGATCATCATTTTTTCAGCTTTGTACATTTCTCGTTCTGTGTCATTGAACTCAGAGATTTGTTTTTCAGTTTGCACTTCAGTACGTGGTAGAACATATCTCTTCAATATACACTCCCATGATCTTAGATGGTTAGCTTGAACCCAGTTTTCAAACCGATCTTTCCATCCATAATACTCTTCAATGCTCATTAGTTTCGGGGGTTTTTGTGTAGTTCCAGTTCCATTTTCCAAATTCATGTTTTGAGCAATGGAAGCCGGAGTAATTGAAGATGTGGCGAATGCGTTATAAAATTCTTCACTCATGATTTGATAACACGTTTTTCAGCAAAATAGCACACTTCAAGCGAAATAACCTGAAATAAAAACAACTTCAAGCAAAATTAGTATTTCAAGCGGAATGTCTTCTCAAGCAAAATCACAACAATTAAACCCAAACTCGGTTAAAGCGGAATAGCATCTTGAAGCGAAATCAACAACTTTCTGTTTCAAGCGGAATAACTAGCAACCAATTTCAAGCGGAATACCTAACTTGGGCGGAATCAGCACAGTTTTGAAGCGGAACCACTATTTTGAGCGGAATCACAGATTTCGCTTGAAAATTTCAAGCGGAATAAGACAAACTCAAGCGGAATAGCATATGTTCGTTCAAGCGGAATATCATTTTAGTCATTTTTAGGCCGAATTTTGTTCTGAAACTCTCAAGGGTTTGTTAATATGCAGTTTTACACAATATATGAGAAATTGAGCCGATTTTAACCGTGAAAAGTTGTTAATTTTGAAAAGAAGGTGTAGAAAACCGAAATTTTGAGCTAAATCGGTAAGAACACCTCCTCCTAAGCTCTGATACCAGATGTAGCATCGTGTGTTGACCCGAATGAGTCGTTCAAAAAGTTTTTATCTGTTTCAGATGCGGAAAATAAGAAACAGACTTCGACACAGCTTGAATATCACTTTAAACACTCTTTCTGATTGATATAACAACGATTACAAGCAGAAATCAAACCGGCAGCACCTCGGTATGAAAATCCAGAACTCACTACTAAGATTTCACTTGAAGCAACTATATATAGGCCAAGGGGTTCCGCTTGAACATGACAATGTCATTTCAAGCGAAATCAGTAAGATGAGATTTCGCTTGAAACTGTCATAAGTCATTTCAAGCGGAATCTCCACTTTCAAGCGGAATCACACAATTTAAACCTTAAATCTAGTTTTTTCTCGTACAACGTGCCCTGATCTAACATATCTAACCTAAGACTCGATACAAGACGAAGTCGACAGATGCATGCACTAACACACGTAAAAACGTGTCCAATTATGTAAAGACACGTGTCCTAAACTCTGAATATGTGAAAATTAAGTTTAAAGGACTAAAGTTGACAAACAGTGAAAATATGTATGCGAAGGTACTAAAAGTGTCTGTCACACCCTGGCTTTGCGGAAGCGTGGTTAATTTGGTGTGACTTCTTAATACCATAGCTTAATCATAACAAAGCTATATGAATTAAAAACATGCAAGATCATCCATTAAGTTTTAAAAAAATCAAATACAATACCATTGTCTTAACGGGAAAACACCCTAACAACCATAACATTGTTCAACAACACAAACATGACATAAACACAGTTTAAGGACTGTGACTTGTCCAGGAAAGAGTCACATTCCCTAAACCCCGGATGACCTCGTACTAGTGCAGCGGGAAAACGTGCCATACCGTGCCAGATCCCTTAGTTCCCTGAAATACATGTAAGTTGAAAAATCAACAATAATGTTGAGCGAGTTCATGTGTAAGTAAGTAAATAAACCTTTGTATTTATCAAAATCCTGGTATGTAGCAAATAAGGAAAAAGAGATCACCAATGGTTTGCAAGGCCATTGATGTGTGTGAAATGCAAGTAGGAAGGCTCAAACCTAGCAGATTTATGCGTCGGGTACAAAGTCATCCCGAGGTCCGTTATGCTGGGCCTGGGACTGGGCTCGCTACACCCAAATAGATCTATCGCTCCTGCCCCTCGGTCCTACCCTGAGGATTAATGACCTCAAGTTTCCGCCTACCCATTCACATGATCTAAATAGTAACCCTCCTTACGCTAACCATACCATGTATAAAGTAATCATAATCAAAGTAACATGTATTTCACCCCCGCAGTTTAGAAAACTGAAAACAGTTAAGAGAAAAGGGGGACATGAACTCACAGTCGGTGCGTCTCTACCAAGTATACTCCGAATCAAGCAGCTGTGCAACGACCTACATGTACTAACTCTATTAGACGGACGGCCGTGCCTTAGCTTTATGGTTTAAGTTTTTGGGAAATAGTTAGACAACTATTTCGTGTTTACATTCCGTGTATACTTGGTAATTATTTCCTTCCCAAGGATGGGGGATTTAATACATGTGCGTTCGAAATATATTATTAAGTCCCACTTAAATTATATTTTATTTCTAACTTCAAAATATAAATATTTTTCTCAAAAATATTATATTTTCACTTCACAAATTTCTCCCAAAATAATACTTTGGCGAATATACGCGTTCATAAATATTTCCGTAAAATGCGTAAGTTACGTTTTATCGTTCGAGTGGTAATAATAATTACCGGTGTAACTTATATATTTGTTGTGGAGGCGTTCGTATTATTTTGGACTCATTAACGTTCGAAAATATTTTTTTTACTCTAAAAAAAATAATATTTATGTATCTTCACAAAATAATCATAAACACGCATCAAGTGATTTATGAAAAATATATATATTAAATATATATTTACCAAGTTTTATTTCGTGAAATCCCACCTCCGATAATTTTGTAAATATATTCGCGGCGAAACTTATATTTTGAAAATATGTCGAAAAGTATTTCTAACACTTATAATGAAAATAATTCTAAGTGTTAGGTTTTTAGAAAAATTTCGCCAGAGTTTCCTCTGTAACTGGAGGTGGCCACGCTTTCAAGCGTATCATTTTCTTTTACAAAACAATTCAACAACTTCTTTATTCGATCAAAACAATTTTCAACACAACAAACTAGTTAACAAAAACGTAATTCGCATAAATTTCATGAACTTGTGATTTACTCAAAATACGAAGTAAATCTCATTACTTTTAGCGGATCTTTATATGAATTAATCCGATTTCGTAAAAACCCCGTTTTTATAGAAATTCCGTCTTTACAACTTCTCGTCATCTTTTACAAAAATTGTTATTTTGTCGAAACTTTTGTGTTACACAAGTGCTTACACACTTGTGTGTTCTAAAAATCATATTTGTAAGTGTAAGATCCGTTTTTAGAAAACATGATTTTCTTGACACTCGGTCCGTTGAAAATACCACTCGTAGATCCGTAGATCTGCTAGTTTTTAACACTATTTTACAAGTAAAACACTTTTACACAAGTTCATGATTCGTGTGTGGTAGAGTTTCACCTTTTAACCCTTGTTTCATTCAAAACAACATTATGTCATGATTCATGATCATGACCAACCCGGGTTAAATGATGATCCGAGCTACCACCACATAGATCGGGTCCAAATAACCACACAAAATAAATACTACAACATTTACACAACTTGTAAGCTTTTAACCATCATTATTCATGTTTTTAGTAAACTTTAAAGCTTCATCTAGCAAGATTTCGAGTTTTAACCGTTACACATTATATTAACCACTTCAAATTAGTTCGAGTAAGGGATTTAAGCAACATACCACTAGCTCGAGGCTAGGGAAGAATCTAAGCGCAAAATGAGAGGATAAAAGCTAGAGAAAGAGGTCCTTCGAGCTCCGAGTGCACCAAGCCTCCTAATACGTGACCCTTGATGTTTGTATGACCTTGGAATTGGATGAACAAAATCGAAAAATGGTGGGATGGCCAAGGGGGTGTTCGGCCGAGATATAGAGCAAGAGGGAGAGAGTTTTTGGTGGGTGTTGATTTGTGTTATGATCACTTGTGCTCTAGCTTGTTCTTATAGACAAAATGGAGTTTATAAACCAATGGATCATATGTTAAGTAGATATTAGACATGAAGGAATTTAATATTCAAATGTGTACTAAGGGTGTTCCCCTCTAGTTGGGGCCGGTTAGCGGGGGGGGGGGGGGTTCTAGTTGGAATGTAACTAATAGTTAGTTTAATAGTTAGGCTAACTTAGTTAAGTTTTGGGATTAACTCGGTTAGGTGTGTGATGTGCTTTATGGCGGGTGTTAGGGTATTCAGGGACCCTAACTGGCTCAGAAAAAGATAAATAATGTTTATGGCAATATTTTCATGTCCCGGGTAAAGTCCGGTTGTTCGGTTGGATAGTAATCCGTTAAAGTGCTTAACAAAGCTTTTAAGTGTTGTTAATACCATTTTTAGTGACACATCTTATTCCCGACACTTTGGAAAGTGTCTAGTAATATTTTTCTCATGTTTTGGCACTTAACTAGCCAGCTAGAAGCTGAATTGATAATTAAAGTGCTGAGGCTTGTGCTTAGTGTACGTTTTAGGCACATCCGATCACTGTAACTTATTCCTAGAGACGCAGTTCTACAATCCTTGTATCTCTACACTCACTATGGGTGTGGTAAAATATTTCTGGCTCATACAAGCCTTAGAGGCAGTATCTGCCTGATGCTGGCTTTATCAGCATGTTCAATAGGTTATCCGTTCATTGTGCTACTGTGCTTTTGTGCATCATGTTTCTCACTAGAGTTCAGTATGTAAATAATGTAGTGACAGTATGTAAAGTATGATGCAGGTATGTACAAGTATCAGAAATCAAGTAGCAGTTCATCAGTAATTTCAAGTAAGCACAGTAATTAAGCAATTAATTATTAATTAAACTGTACGGATACCTGGTTTAGTGAGGGTTGTCACATTCTCCCCCCGTTAGAAAAATTTCGTCCCGAAATTTTAAGTTCTGCTTGTAGAAGCAGGGTTCTTGGGAAATAAGTGGGGGTATTTCTCTTTCATCCGGTCCTCACGCTCCCAGGTGTATTCAGGACCGTGTCTGGCATTCCAACGAACCTTGACGAGCTTGACACTGCTCCGGCGGGTCTTGTTCACTTTCCAATCCGTAACCTCAACGGGTTCTTCAACGAAGTGGAGCGTGTCGTCAACATGAATTTCGTCGGTAGGAATGACAACGGTATCTTGCGTTGGACTCTTCCTCAAATTTGATACGTGAAACGTATCGTGAACACCATTCAGTTCGGCAGGTAGATCCAACTTGTATGCTACGGACCCAATTCTTTCCAGAATTCTGAACGGGCCAATATACCGTGGATTCAACTTTCCACGCTTCCCGAAGCGTGCCACACCCTTCCAGGGTGATACCTTCAACAAAACCATATCTCCTACCTCAAATTCCAGAGGCTTCCTTTTTCGATCCGCGTAGGCTTTCTGATGGTCACGAGCCGCACTGATGCGATCTCGGATCTGTGCAATCTTATCTGTGGTTTCCTGGACCACATCAGGACTAACCAACTGTCTATCACCTGCGTCAGACCAACAAAGCAGTGATCTGCACTTGCGGCCATATAGAGCTTCGAATGGCGTGGCACCAATACTGGCGTTGTAGCTGTTGTTGTATGAAAATTCGACCAAAGGCAAATGCTTATCCCAGCTACCGCCCAAATCCATAACACATGCTCTCAGCATGTCTTCCAAAGTCTGTATCGTCCGCTCACTTTGACCGTCGGTCTGCGGGTGAAACGCGGTGCTCATATTCAATTGCGAGCCAAAAGCTTCTTGGAAGGATTGCCAAATCCTTGATACGAACCTTCCGTCTCTATCAGAGATGATCGAGAGAGGTACTCCATGGCGTGTAACAATTTCTTTCATGTAAATTTGCCAACTTGCTCGTATTATCCTTCTCTCTGATAGGTAAGAAGTGCGTTGACTTCGTCAATCGATCCACTATTACCCAAATAGTCTCATGGCCTTTTGGCATTCTTGGCAACTTCGTAATAAAATCCATGGAGATTTGTTCCCACTTCCACTTGGGAATTTCCGGTTGTTGCAGAAGTCCTGAAGGCTTCTAGTATTCCGCTTTAACCTTAGCGCATGTTAAACATTTGCTCACATAATAGCTTAATCATAACAAAGCTATATGAATTAAAAACATGCAAGATCATCCATTAAGTTTTAAAAAAATCAAATACAATACCATTGTCTTAACGGGAAAACACCCTAACAACCATAACATTGTTCAACAACACAAACATGACATAAACACAGTTTAAGGACTGTGACTTGTCCAGGAAAGAGTCACATTCCCTAAACCCCGGATGACCTCGTACTAGTGCAGCGGGAAAACGTGCCATACCGTGCCAGATCCCTTAGTTCCCTGAAATACATGTAAGTTGAAAAATCAACAATAATGTTGAGCGAGTTCATGTGTAAGTAAGTAAATAAACCTTTTATTTATCAAAATCCTGCTATGTAGCAAATAAGGAAAAAGAGATCACCAATGGTTTGCAAGGGCATTGATATGTGTGAAATGCAAGTAGGAAGCCTCAAACCTAGCAGATTTATGCATCGGGTACAAAGTCATCCCGAGGTCCGTTATGATGGACCTGGGACTGGGCTCGCTACACCCAAATAGATCTATCGCTCCTGCCCCTCGGTCCTACCCTGAGGATTAATGACCTCAAGTTTCCGCCTACCCATTCACATGATCTAAATAGTAACCCTCCTTGCGCTAACCATACCATGTATAAAGTAATCATAATCAAAGTAACATGTATTTCACCCCCGCAGTTTAGAAAACTGAAAACAGTTAAGAGAAAAGGGGGACATGAACTCACAGTCGGTGCGTCTCTACCAAGTATACTCCAAATCAAGCAGCTGTGCAACGACCTACATGTACTAACTCTATTAGCCGGACGGCCGTGCCTTAGCTTTATGGTTTAAGTTTTTGGGAAATAGTTAGACAACTATTTCGTGTTTACATTCCGTGTATACTTGGTAATTATTTCCTTCCCAAGGATGGGGGATTTAATACATGTGCGTTCGAAATATATTATTAAGTCCCACTTAAATTATATTTTATTTCTAACTTCAAAATATAAATATTTTTCTCAAAAATATTATATTTTCACTTCACAAATTTCTCCCAAAATAATACTTTGGCGAATATACGCGTTCATAAATATTTCCGTAAAATGCGTAAGTTACGTTTTATCGTTCGAGTGGTAATAATAATTACCGGTGTAACTTATATATTTGTCGTGGAGGCGTTCGTATTATTTTGGACTCGTTAACGTTCGAAAATATTATTTTTACTCTAAAAAAAATAATATTTATGTATCTTCACAAAATAATCATAAACACGCATCAAGTGATTTATGAAAAATATATATATTAAATATATATTTACCAAGTTTTATTTCGTGAAATCCCACCTCCGTTGTAAATATATTCGTGGTGAAACTTATATTTTGAAAATATGTCGAAAAGTATTTCTAACACTTATAATGAAAATAATTCTAAGTGTTAGGTTTTTAGAAAAATTTCGCCAGAGTTTCCTCTGTAACTGGAGGTGGCCACGCTTTCAAGCGTATCATTTTCTTTTACAAAACAATTCAACAACTTCTTTATTCGATCAAAACAATTTTCAACACAACAAACTAGTTAACAAAAACGTAATTCGCATAAATTTCATGAACTTGTGATTTACTCAAAATACGAAGTAAATCTCATTACTTTTAGCGGATCTTTATATTAATTAATCCGATTTCGTAAAAACCCCGTTTTTATAGAAATTCCGTCTTTACAACTTCTCGTCATCTTTTACAAAAATTGTTATTTTGTCGAAACTTTTGTGTTACACAAGTGCTTACACACTTGTGTGTTCTAAAAATCATATTTGTAAGTGTAAGATCCGTTTTTAGAAAACATGATTTTCTTGACACTCGGTCCTTTGAAAATACCACTCGTAGATCTGCTAGTTTTTAACACTATTTTACAAGTAAAACACTTTTACACAAGTTCATGATTCGCGTGTGGTAGAGTTTCACCTTTTAACCCTTGTTTCAATCAAAACAACCTTATGTCATGATTCATGATCATGACCAACCCAGGTTAAATGATGATCCAAGCTACCACCACATAGATCGGGTCCAAATAACCACACAAAATAAATACTACAACATTTACACAACTTGTAAGCTTTTAACCATCATTATTCATGTTTTTAGTAAACTTTAAAGCTTCATCTAGCAAGATTTCGAGTTTTAACCGTTACACATTATATTAACCACTTCAAATTAGTTCGAGTAAAGGATTTAAGCAACATACCACTAGCTCGAGGCTAGGGAAGAATCTAAGCGCAAAATGAGAGGATAAAAGCTAGAGAAAGAGGTCCTTCGAGCTCCGAGTGCACCAAGCCTCCTAATACGTGACCCTTGATGTTTGTATGACCTTGGAATTGGATGAACAAAATCGAAAAATGGTGGGATGGCCAAGGGGGTGTTCGGCCGAGATATAGAGCAAGAGGGAGAGAGTTTTTGGTGGGTGTTGATTTGTGTTATGATCACTTGTGCTCTAGCTTGTTCTTATAGACAAAATGGAGTTTATAAACCAATGGATCATATGTTAAGTAGATATTAGACATGAAGGAATTTAATATTCAAATGTGTACTAAGGGTGTTCCCCTCTAGTTGGGGCCGGTTAGCAAGGGGGGGGGTTCTAGTTGGAATGTAACTAATAGTTTGTTTAATAGTTAGGCTAACTTAGTTAAGTTTAGGGATTAACTCGGTTAGGTGTGTGATGTGCTTTATGGCGGGTGTTAGGGTATTCAGGGACCCTAACTGGCTCACAAAAAGATAAATAATGTTTATGGCAATATTTTCATGTCCCGGGTAAACTCCGGTTGTTCTATTGGATAGTAATCCGTTAAAGTGCTTAACAAAGCTTTTAGGTGTCGTTAATACCATTTTTAGTGACACATCTTATTCCTGACACTTTGGAAAGTGTCTAGTAATATTTTTCTCATGTTTTGGCACTTAACTAGCCAGCTAGAAGCTGAATTGATAATTAAAGTGCTGAGGCTTGTGCTTAGTGTACGTTTTAGGCACGTCCGATCACTATAACTTATTCCTAGAGACGCAGTTCTACAACCCTTGTATCTCTACACTCACTATGGGTGTAGTAAAATATTTCTGGCTCATACAGGCCTTAGAGGCAGTATCTGCCTGATGCTGGCTTTATCAGCATGTTCAATAGGTTATCCGTTCATAGTGCTACTGTCCTTTTGTGCATCATGTTTGTCACTAGAGTTCAGTATGTAAATAATGTAGTGACAGTATGTAAAGTATGATGCAGGTATGTACAAGTATCAGAAATCAAGTAGCAGTTCATCAGTAATTTCAAGTAAGCACAGTAATTAAGCAATTAATTATTAATTAAACTGTACGGATACCTGGTTTAGTGAGGGTTGTCACAGTGTCAACATGCCAAACTTGAGCCTCCGAATGACCATAAGTGAAGAATATATTCTTAATCGAGTGATTAATTGGATATAAGAAGCCATTTGTGAAAATAATCGGAAGATTATAAAACTACAAGGGTTAAACGTGTCAACATGTTAATTCTGACCTCAAATTGACCTTTTAACGAACCCGAGGCTTCGAAATATTCAAATATACTCTCAAGAATAAGTTGTATAAATTTCACGTGGTTTCGAGATCGTTAAGCAAGTTTTCAAGACTTTAGGTGAAAAGTGTCAATATGAAGAAACTTGCGTTTATAGTGATATTTAACGAAACCGAGCCTAACAAAGTTTGCTTATACATCCTTGAGCCTCTACAAATTAACTACAAGGGCCTTATATGTCAAAAATGAGGTTGTATAAGGTTTTAAACGGCCAGGGACTGAATCTGCCAAGTTGTAAAATGTTTTAACCTGATTTATAGGTTGTCGCGGCCCGCGTAGACTCTTGCTGAGTCTTACGTGGCCCGCCTAAAAAGGCCCAGCGCAGAAAAATGAGGACAGGTGTGAGTTTCAGTTCAGAACCGCCTTTAACTTGTTCTAATCAATTCTAGGGGCTGTTTGTCGGTCTTATTAAACCACTAGGACACCTGGGGTGATCCTAGGTACTTCCAAAACAGATGCAAACATCTTAGGACTTGGCAATTTGCTATATAAGGAGCTTTAGTTCTTGTTTCATTTGCTCACTTGGTTGCAACAACTCAAGAACTCACTTCTGGAGCTAACAAGCAGTAGGAGAAGATTGTCAAGTGTAGAAAAGATAGCAAGGACCATAAGTAAGAGTTTTAATCCCTGCTTAGTCCTTTTAATTAGCTTAAAAACTGAAAAGTCAAACATATCGCAATTAAGCTTTGTCTTTCGGTTTAATCTTAAATGGTCCAGCCACTGACCAAAAAGTGGTTATGGAACCATATTAAGGTAGGTGATTAACCCTTAAAAGGGCACCTCCTAATTATTTCGTTTGACTAGTTAATTGTCGGGTCAAACTAGTTAGTCAAAAAGTCAAACTGGACAGAAAGTTTAAAAATGATTTAAATTAATAAAATAGAGGTTCTATTGTTCTAAATTATATTTTAACATTCTAATGACTTGGTAATTAGTATTAGACCATGTTTAATCAGGTCTAACTCGATAATTATCAGTCTAAGGTCAGTTTATAACCGAAACTCGCAAAAGCTTGACTTTTGCTTTGACTTTCAGTTCTGACCCGTTTAAGCTTAATTTTTCCATGTTTTAAGCTTCCATTAGGACCACATTATTCAGTAGTATAACCCTCTGGAGTTATATTGCATGGTTCTTAATGGTTTGAATTATATGCTCTTGATTGTTAATATGCTTATAAATGCCGTAAATACCCTTTTGACACATAATTGAGATTTTTAGAAATGTGAGAGGACAAAACCGTTGCTACTGATATATAAGCTTGTCCCGAAAACTTGACATCAATTCTTGGTCTCAAATAGAAGTTATGCTCGATATCGTAATTAGAAGCTTTTTGTTAATTAAATTGCGATATCTTGCATAATACATGTTTAAACTTGGATTTTGAACCAAAAATCATTACCTATTGTTAAGATATTATTTTTAAGGATTTTTAAGATTTTTGGTCAGATTATAATTTGTTTAAAACATAGAGTTCTTGTGTAATTCGGTTAATGACGATAATACCCTTTTCATGCATAAAATGAGATTAACAAATGATTTGAATGCCAACCCTTTTCCTGCTGATTTCATACATTAAATAATTTAATTTGAGCATTTAAAACTGATCAAAATCTCAGATTTACATAAACATCTTGATTATCGTCAATTAGCGAGTTTTACACTTATTAGGTGCATAGTATGGTTTAAAACTATATTTAACACCTATGACTTGTTACCTACTGAATTTTTAAACAAGTTTAAATATTATTACAGTGGGTATAAGTTATGAACTCAGATTTCCAAAAATGTCCTTAAAAGCATATGTGAAATTACCAAAATGCCTTTTCGGGGCATAGTTTGGCCATAAATGGTAAACCTCACATATATGTAATATCTTACTGATGTATGAGATAAAATAAATATTTTTACTGATTTCATAAGACCAGAACTTCAGTTTGTTATAAAATCTCTTTTATAATTATTAAAATGACCAAAATGCCCTTACGGGACTTAAATTGGTTTTAAATACTTTTGGGCATATATGTTAACATCCTACTGATGTATTAACATATTTTAAGCATAATAACATTTGAGACCTGTATATAATTCATTTGGTTACCCGTTACGCGTTTATGCGTTCGGATCGGTTTATGTGACTAGTTTACAGAAAATAGCCGAAACGGGTTTAACCTTATCATTTAATCCTCAAATTCCAGAATGTGTTTAGTTTACCCATATTATACAAGTTTCCAAGCTTGTCGGGTCTAAACCACATTCTATTCCGGTCTCCGCTTAATCTAGCATTTAGAACCGTAAAGTTTCTTTCTAGCTAGCCGGTCTAAGTCTTTGACTTAACTAAAGACCCATTAGCATCCTAATAGGTTATTAAACCTTCTATATAGATTAAGTAGCATCCAGTAGAAGGTATCATCATAAAGCTTTAGGATTATACGGCTGAGTTACCTTTCACATTAACTCAGGTAAATACTTTTAACTTATTTTCCCTTATACGGGCTTGGGATATGGTATTATAATAATACCACTTGGTCGGGTATGAAATCATTTAATATGATTGTGATTAATAAATTTACATAACCCGTTTTAATCTGTCTTGTTTGATAACATAAACATTGGGGGTTAAATCGACCGTGTCCTGGATATCCTCGGCTCATTTCATTTGAAAATGACCACGACCTATGCACGGGGTGTAGGCATACACCTGACAGATGCAAATGCTAAAATATAAACCCACATGTTGGGGATAACTCCTTTGTGGGTTCTATAAGTGGTGAATCGGTTAATCATGATCGGCTTCCAACCGGCTCCAATTGTATGACAAACATGTAAATTTGTATACAAGATTATCTTTAAATAATTGTCCCAAGTTATAAATGATTTGTGCCATGTGCACTTAAATCAATTTTCATAAATATTTTTCAAAAGAGTCAGTTAATTGTATTTACCAGTGTATACTGACGTAATTTCTAAAGACTGATTGACAGGTACCTCTCGTAAATAGGCTGGAGCTATTAGGTGTCGTATAAGAGGATCTTGCAAGTCCTTAGATACCTGAAGTCTGTTATTTTGTTTTCTTGTATTTTATTTATGATCCGCCTATGGATCTTATTACAATCCAGTCTGTATATTCTTTCATTCGGACACTCAGACATTATGGTTTGTAATAGTTTATTCACCAAGCCTTCCGCTGTGCTATTATATTGTGTATTGACAATGATGATATCAACTACGTCATGATACTCCCCGCCAGGCCCACCGGTAATATGTGGAAATATCGGGGTGTGACATAAATCTTGTACTTTCTTTATCTACACGCACTCCTACACCTTTCTATCTTTTGAATCTTTACTTTTAACCATGAAATCACTAGATTTGAGGTGTTCTAGGATGATGTCATCATGGTGTTCATAAGAACTTCATGTTTTGGTTTCAATCCACCAAGAACAACTTAGATCTGTACGATTTCCGCATAAATAAACAAAGATCTTTCATAGATCTGAACATATTCATGGTGGAAAGGATTGAAAGATGGTTTTCTAACTTTCTTTCAACTCTTTTACACTCAATGCACTCAAAACCGATAGAACCAGAGCTTGTTCTGACCTCCTACTCATTCTTAGTGGTGTGTTAGTTCCAGATCTGGATTTTATCCAAGAGATTACTGACTTCGGGTTAAGCATGAACTACCGGCTCGAACCGTTGATTGACCGGACCAGGGTGGTTCCTGTCCGATCGGGTCACTAAGTCTTGACGAGGTTTCTGTTGTTTGACACGATATCGTACATTCTCAAGAAAACTACAAACTATCAAAACAACCAAGTGAAGAAGATGATCAGGTCGTCTGGGACGGACTGTCGTCCGATCGGATTGCCATCCGATCGGATTGCCACCCGACCGGACAGCCACCCGGTCGGCTTGCACCTTGGGTCCCACACTTAACTTTTATTTCAACATTTGAGGTTTTGATCATTGAACGGATTGCCGTCCGATCGGATTACCACCCGACCATGTGATGTTTAGACTTCAACACTTAAACAATTTTCAACATGTTCAGTACGGATTGCCACCCAATCGGATTGCAATCCGATCGAGTGACAAACTGCTGTGAACTTGTTCTCACTAAAGTGTTCTACCAATCGGATTGCCGCTCGATCGAACAGCCGTTCGATCGACCGACCTGAAAGGTAGAGAGACTTCTCTGTTTCAAAATGCTACAACGAAAACTTCAAAGCACAAGCCATCATACACAAACACATCCATCCCTGACAAGGTAACAATCCAATCGAATGGTCACCCGATCGGATGACCATCCGAACGGATTTTCACCCGATCGATTGGCCACCCGATCGGATTGCCACCCGATCGGATTACCGTCCGATCCACTGACACCTTGCACCGTTTTACGCGTTGCTTATCGTTTATACTATCGTTCTGATCAAGCTAATCTCACTCTAGCACTCCCTTCAATCCATCATCGTTGTGAGTATACTCGATCCCTTTTTGCTTTACGCACTTTTGGGTGTTACATACGTTACTTATTTCAAATCACATCGAACACACTACGCAATACTTTAACGCTAACCGTTACCGCATGTTATACGTGACTTATTGAATGCTTGTTTGTTATGTTTATACATGGATTGTTGTCTACTTGCCTTAGCAACGATAGTACTATAGTTTGGACTCAGCACCTGTTCACTCAGGGGTTGTTAAGGACAATTAATTACATGGCTCACAGTGGTGTGTGTGTATTACGAACTGCCTTTGGCAGTCAACTCGCAGTCATTGGTATTGATAGGATCATGTCGCTAACTTACGTGCTTCATTTCACAATGTGTACGTGCTGGTTATGCGTAAACGATTTCGAACTCTATTAAATCTATTAAACTTGTATGCTCACCTTTACACTATGTGTATTGGCCTTTACTTTAACATATGGGGCAGGTGCTTAAGATGTTTAAATGCTTGGCTTGCTGTGAAATCGAGGCAAGGAAAGAGTCTAGAAACCAAGACAATTTATTTTTATTTAATCTGAGTTGTTAGAACATGTTTTTGTTTGAAGAATATCTATGTCTGTAATAACTATATTATCTTATGGGTCATGGTATGGGACATGATATTTAAACTATTCGGTAATTTAGTCGTTATGAAATTTCTTTGAACAGTCTGTTTCGCTCAGTGCCGCGCCCCGATGATTCCGCCATCGGTTGGGGTGACATATAGTCGCTGGAATTGATGGCGAAAATGGGGGTAGCTGTGTTTAGTATTTCAAGTTCTTCGGGTCAAGTCTCGGGTCAGATTATGCTCGGTTTTGAGTTTGGTTTTGGGTCAAACCTGGTTGAGTCAGTCAACACCTGAGTCAACTTGGGTCAACAGTAGATCAACAGTGGTCAATACGGTTCGGTTTTGGGTTCGGGGAAACTCGGTCAAACACGGTCAACCCGAGTCAACTCAGTTGACTCGGTCAACTCAGTTAGCATTTCGACACGAGAAGATGGTAAAGATTTTACGACGGAATTTAGTCCGTTATTTATATAGTTTTGTTTATTTTAGTGAAAACGAGCTCGAACCGATCGATTAAAAATATAGTTTATATCTTTACATATTCAATGAAATCTTATATATAGCTATTGTGAATTGAAAATTGATTGAATTTTGATAAAATAATGACAACTTGTGTTGTCGGGGGCGTCTAAAAACAGAGGAAACTCTGCCCGTTTTTCGAGAAAACCCGTAAACGAAATGTATTTTATAATAAAGCGCACTTTACGGATTCGAATTAAATTACGAAACAATATGTTTATCACAACTGTTTTAAACAAAACGACGAAACGTATATTCGTCACAACAAGAAATATAGTTATTATATTTGTTTTAAACTTCGAAAATTCAACAGATTCTTTTATAAAAGTAAATATAGTTTACTTCAAACGTCAAACAATCCGAATTCTTTTATAAAAGATAAAAATAGTTTATTTCAAACATCAAACAATTTGGATTCTTTTACAAAAATAAATATAGTTCATATATTTATTTCAAATATCAAACAACATGGTCTTGCTTTATAAAATAAATATACTTTATATATATTTATTTCAAGTGTCAAACAATACGAATTCTTTTATAAAATAAATATAGATATTATATTTATTTCATACGTCGACAACTCAAAAACTTTATAAACTCAACATAACTTTTATATTGTTTTATACACCGAACAACTCGGATTATTTTATTAAATAAATATAACCTTTTATATTTATTTTAAAATGCCTAAACGACGCGTACATATATTTTTACAAACGCATACGAGACGTGAGACGTAATACGAGTTTGTTACATGTTATTTTCATATAATGTTTATTGCATACACAAACGACTTCTCAAGACGTCTAACGAGATTCTACTGATATATTTATATATTTTTAGGTAAATATTTACATATTTTAAATCTTACAAAAACTAAGTGCTTTTCAAGACTTAGTAAGTTATTACCGACAACTTAACAAATATATTTTTATTAAGTTAACAACACATCAATGAATCGTTCGGTTAACGATTCAGTAGAGCTCGGTGACACGTAGTTTAGTTACCACTTTTGGTTAGAAACTTATAGGATATTCCGTGTTAGGGATATTATAGAATGCACGTTAGCGAGTCACGTCTTGGAAACGACATCACCAAGTCATATTAAGCTAGCTTTGCACATGGAAACCCAGGTGAGTTCATAACCCCCACTTTTTACGGTTTTACATTTTTATAAATGTTTTCGGGGGAGGAAAGACATGCAAGTTTTTCAAAAGTAAACAATTTTTCGATAAACGAAAACTTGTATTTCTAAATCATGTTACGAATGGATTTCAAGGAACTCAAATGGTTTACGAACGATTTATACTAAATATACCGGTTTTACAAAACAAATGCGTATTTTCGAAACGTGAATGATTTTCATGACTAGGGACGGGATCGTCATAGTTATAACAACGGGACTAGGTTGGTCTGCGTTTGAAGAACGGGACACCTAGTGAGTTCATGTCCCCCTTTTCTCTGAACTGTTTTCGGATTTATAACTCTCGGGGGTGAAATACCTGTTTCAATGGTATGGTTTAGCTAGGGAATGAACTGTTAGATTACGTGGATGGGTAGGCGCACTCTTAAGTGCCATTAATCTTGTTAAGACCGAGGGGCAGGAGTGGTAGATCTATCAGGTGTAGCGAGCCCCACTCAGGGGTCCTTGTGTGGCCGCATGTAGTGACTATGTCGTTTCAGCCGGATGGACCGGAGGAAATTTGCTAGGTTTGAGTACTTCCATACGCCACCACACATATTAATGTCCTCGCGAAACATTAATGATCTGTTCATAGACGTTACATACTAGTTTTCGATACTCGAATTTTCAAATGTTTTAAGATTCATCTGATGATAACTCACAAATACATGGATTTACGAACTTTTGTAACGTTTTTCAACTCATGTATAAGTAAGAGGATGGGATGGTCCTACTTACAAATACTCTCATGGGCTAGACCACAATTTTCATATAACATGCCGAGAAAATGATTTTTTCTAAATTTTCTCCACAACTTTTAAACCGGTAAACAAAAAGATTTGTTTAAAATCTTTTTCAAAACAAACTATGAACTCGCTCAACTTTATGTTGACTTTTTCGCATGTTTCTTTCTCATGTTACTTTTCAAAGTTATAGTACGTTTGGAAAAGGAGAACCACGAGGATTCGAGTACTTAGTGGGCGTTCGTTTTCTAGAAGTCTTAGCTTTTTGCTTCCGCTGTGCAATGAAGATACCGATCCAGTCACACCAATGCTCTGATATTTCGGGGTGTGACACTAATAGCGCTATCAACTAATACCTCGTTGCCTCCCAGGCAACTAGCTCGGTAGTAAGTAGGGACTTTCGTGATAAAGTTTGAGTTTATTAACTTCAACTTCTTGCTCTTCATTGGATTGCTTTTCTCTAGCTTCTCTCACACCTTCTCTGTATTTCTTGTATGCCTCGAGAACCAATGGAAGCCTTTCTTGTCTGTGCATCCAGTGATGCAACATCACATATTCATTTGTCTTTAATTCGGTGATTTATCTTCCTGTTGGGAGTTGAAACTTGTACAGGTTTCCATCGTGTGGTAGTTCTGGATGTTGATCGTTAATAGGAAGTTGAATAAATCTGGGATACATGGCCCATGTGACGTTGTATGCATTGTCCACCATGCAGTAGAAAATCAAACCAGATATATTGAAGGACTGGTTTGTGCACAAATTAAGCATCGCTGTCGACAATTCAATATTCAACCCATCATATCCGCTTTTTCGATGAACGGGGCTTAAAGAAAATGTATGTAGGGTAAACCTTCAGTCCTTTGTCAACCCGTTTCTCTTTATCTCATTTTCCCTCTGAAATCTCCAACATAATTCATACCCATGAACCCTTCCAGAATATCTTCTTTCGACAACTTCATTGGGTCTTTGGGGTTATCTCCGAGACACAAGACTTTTCGAACTCTTTATTCAGTCACGATTATCTCCTTATTTCGAATCGTTGCTGTGATTTTTTCTGACTCTGTCTATCGTTTTTGCTTTTGCGGTTCTCCAAATCGGAAAAGGGTCACCCACCCATCTTCACCATCAACATAATCGAAACCTTCACCATCAACGCCACCCACCTTCACCTTCACATACACAAGAATACACAAGTTATATCAAACCAAAACCGCACCAAAGCGGAAAAGGGTCTCGCCGTAATCTAAATCAGTTTTTCTCTCTAAACAAACATACATACACAAGTTCTCTCTCTAATCTATCTCTCTTAATCAGACCCAAAGTCAAATTTGGGGGTTAGGGTTTGCAGTGGACCGGGTGGTGAAAGGGTTGTTGAGAAGGAGTAAGTTTATGATTCAACATTTATGTGTTTACAGGATGGAGGAGTCTGTGTTCTTTGTGACTCATCGGTAAGATTATTATTATTATTATTATTGTTTTGAATCATTTTGTGTGTTTACAGGATGTTAATGGTGATGGTGACAACATATGTAGGGAGAGAGAGAGAGAAAGTTGTATGTATGTGTATATATATAATTGTTTTAGGGTATTAATTATATGTTAATTGACCATATTTCCCTTCATTAAAAAGGAGGAAAAGAACAAAAACTCTGGTGTTAACAAAAAATGTAACTCTGTTACTGAAGGGGTAAGGTCCCAAAAACCTCACAGAAAGGGTATAAGACCATGCCACCAGCTGGCCTTTCAACCTTTTTTACCTTGCGCGGCCGCGCATTGGTCTTACAAAAGGAAGAAAGAAACCAACAAGCGATAGTCGCGCGCCCAAAGGGAAGCCTAAACCTTTGCGCCGCTTTCCATTTAACAAAGGGTTAAAACCCTGAGATCAATATGTCCGCCCAAATATCCAAACTTGGATATTATTTTACCCAGACTTGGGATCTATTCAGCTGTGTGCACACTGTAAGGTGTCACACCAGATTACAACAGTAACCTTCTAGAAGAAATATGATCGTGCACCACCCAGACGGTTATAACCGTCTGGACACGTGTCATCATCACAAACATTCCTGAAATCACAACGATAGCATGCAATTGGAGAATGATCTCCACTTAAACCACTTTCCACGTGGCAATTCTCCAACCGTAGATCAAGTCATGATCCGTGTGCATTCACCTCAGGATCAAAGCAACTTAACGAAGATCAAAAGGACTTAACGGAAGGAAAAATAACCGCTACGGCGTCAGCATCTTCCGTTATCTTTTTAGTAACAAATTTTCCCTCCCAAACTCCCGGCTATAAATAGGAGAACTCTTCAGGTATAAACTCAGAACACATTTCACTACTCAAATACTTTTATCTTCTCCATTACAAATATTTATTCTCACACCGGAGTCGGGTCAAGGAGAGAACCCTCTTCTCCCCTTGACGAGGCTAACGGTGCTCTGTTTTGCAGAATCACCGGAGAAGGAACTTGGCTGCAACTGAATCAATTGAGAGAGAACTAACCTTTTATGCGGATTCAAACCCCTTAGATATCTCGGTTCCGACCATTTATCTAGTGTTTCTTCATTGGCGCCCACCGTTTTCTCAGTTTTTCTAGTTTCTATCTCGTTTCGATTCAGTTCATCTCATTTTTCTGTTTTTGCACATGGCAGAAAATTCATCTTCTCACCGACAGCCTGGTCCTCGACCAAATGTCGGAAACAATTTACCAGTAGAAGGGATGGTTGAAGAGGCCTCAGACGATAATGAGGTTTAATCTAATGGAGCAAATGACCCTGTTACTCCAGGGATATTTCCCATAAATCCCGCTCAATCAATTTTACCACCAGGGGAAACTCTGATATCATGGTATGTCCGGTCACAAGGGGCATTAAATGCAGTGTACACGCAGTTGTGTGCTCAAACGGCTCCCGTAACACAATCACGAAGACCGGGATCTAGAGCTCATGCTTCCCAGCGAGAAGAATCAACTTATGATGGTACAAACAGCTACCAGAGACAACACCATGAATCACAACCTCGTCAAAGGCAATCAGTTCATGATAGGTTGGGTTCCCCATGGGATGCTCATACCGATGAATCTGATCAAACATATCGTTTGAGTGCAAACACCAGCGTATTCAACAGACTACACCCAAACTCTAACAAATCCAGGCCTCGAGCGGTTTACAACCCTGAGGCAGAGCATAATTATGACTTAGTTTACCGCCCTGCAGAAGCAGCGGAAAACTCGAAATTTATACTGGAAATAGCTCTGGCTCCGTTAGAAAGGGCAAAATTACCATCTAACGTCGGGAAATTCAATGGGTTAACTGACCCCGACGATCATCTGAGAGTTTTCACCAGCGCAGGGTTGGTTGGCGGTTGGACTCTTCCGCTTTGGTGTCATTTGTTTGTTCAAACATTAACTGGGCCAGCGCGAATCTGGTTTGATAACCTTCTGACGGGGCAAATCGAGTCATGGAAGGACTTGCGCCAAAAATTCTTAACACACTTCAGCCAGCAAAGGCGTTCCATGCGGGATACATCCGATGTCATGAACATATGGCGTCGAGATGACGAGAATCTGGAAGATTTTATAACCAGATATAATAAGGAAGTGTTGGAGATCGGGGGTGTTCACGAACAGCTAATCCGTGCTCAGTTTAAGTACGCAGTTAGATGTGACGACATGGTCAAAGTGTTATCCAGAACAGAGGGCCTTCCCAAGAGTTGGGAAAAGATAATGGCGGCGGCCAAGGTTTATGCGCAGACGGAGAAAAACCTTACTACAAATAGGCCACCACCACCACACAGCAGGCCCACAGACTTAAGTGCAACGGGCGAGCGAAGATTCAAAAAATCATGGCGCGAGTCATCCGGAAGTCGCTCCTCTGAAGATGCTCGCGCAACAATTAACAAACTCTCTGCTCAAAGAGAAAACAAGCATGAAAATAGGGAGAGGCAGTGGACCCCCCTAACAAAGACCCCGGCGGAGGTTCTGAGTACCGAGGATTATCAGTTTAAACCGCCAATCCCGATGAAGAGTAAACGTGGTCAAGACCTGGCGCAATATTGCGAATATCATAAGGATACTGGGCACACCACAAACAACTGCATTTCCTTGCGCACCGAGATAGAGAAAGCCCTCAAAAATGGGGAGTTTGCGCATCTACTCCAGAATATGCGTAAGGAGATAAAACAGATTACCCGGGGAGAAGAAACCTCCAACAAACGGGCGAAGGCTTAAGGGACTCTGTAGAGTTCCCCGCAGGAAAAGACATCAAATATGGCGAAACTATCAGGGAGTAAGTTAAGTTCCATCTAATTATTAAGACTTTGTAATGCCTCTGAGCTTTATCCATGAATAAAATTACAAAGTTTCTATCATTTGTGTTTACAAAATGCACGCAATTTCTTTTTAGTAAGCGCAAAAACATTATGGTAGTATAAAATAAGCTCCATACACGGTCAGTGATTACCTCACAAACGACCATAAGCTTCACACATGAGCTTCATACCAACTTTATTCGCCTTACTTAAGTAAAAGCAATTGTACTCATGCAAAATATTGTAAAGACATTCAAACAAATGGAAACATATTACCTTCAGCGTACAAATACGCCCTGAAAAGATTCAAACACGGCAGTGTTTCGAGTTTTTACACAAACAGCACAACAAAACAAGGATATACATCCCACAAACAGAAAAGGGGAAATACAAATTGTTCAAAAACAAATTTCACCCTACTCTAAATCTTCATCCTCATCAGGAAAGATTTCTTTAAGCTGCGCTACCGGATCATCCGACTGCAGCGCCACATTTATCAACTCCATAACTGGAAGTTGTAAATTATTAAACTCTGCCTTCAGAGAAGCAAGCGCAGCGGCAGTATCTACGCCAAAAGCAGCGGACTTGCTATTATCCCAAGTAACTTTCAGCGCACTAGTTACATGTTGAGAGCATTCTGCATAACCTTGCGCATAACCATCCCGCCGCGCGGCAACCACTAAATCAGCAACAGTCTTATCCAGCTCTTTAGAGTTCAAAACTGTAACAACCGTCAATAAAACTCGTAATTAGAATAATAATTATCCAATAAGAAAACCCTAATTAAGACACCCAAGTAATTTGGCGTAAACCCTGAAATTTCCGGAACAATCGGAATCAGGATCAGGGCCCCTAAAACTTGAGGGGGGCAAACCCTAATTGATAATTATCTTTATTAAAACGTTGCACAGTTCTTATTTGTTGAAAATGTTGATTCACCAAGGCTATAACCGAACTCAGCTAGGCTAGGAAATAGGCTGAACCCTTTACGGACCGTAAGGGTTGGTCCTTACGGACCGTAAGCATACCAGTCAGCCTTACGGACCGTAAGGGTTAAGGCATACGGTCCGTAAGCGTGTCGAATTTCTGGCTATAAATAGCCAACATTGGCACTTAACTGTTGAACTTAAAACGACACACAAACTCTCTGTGTACGTCGATTTAGAACTGTTATACCACAATTACACACACACGATCACGAGGTGCTGCCGCAATCAGGGTAATAACTCGATCGCTATTACGATTCAACGTCCGATCGATTATAACTATCCAACGATAGTCCGGGTGCTGCTCGAATTGAGCTTGTACTTTGATTATTTGTCGTGATTTCGACTTGAATATTAGAGTGCTGTTCGAATTCGGACTATGCTCTGTTATTCGTTGTGAATCCGACTGAATTATCGAGTATTGCACTGATTAATCGTTGTGAGGGTTTAATCTCGTGAATTGACGTAACTGCTGTATTAGTTACTAACCTGCCTGTGTGTGCATTGTGTTAAATTAGGTTTAATCAAGGCTAATCAGTAGGCTTATATCTTGCTCGTTAATCTGCAATGTGAGTCATTTTCTTTTATCAACTGTTTTACAAAACTCCAAGTTATTTTCCAAAGTTATAATTACAGGGATTAAGTCTATGTAATCACCAAGTTACAGCCGGTATGTGGGGTTTTGTATACATTACTTATTTCCCGTCACACTTGGACAAACGGGTGGCCAAGGGGTGATCTGACCACAGTCACAGACACCATTGGACAAATGGGCTAGCCAATGGATGATCGAGTGACAAGTACTGTGGGTAGTTGGTTTGATATCAGAAACATTGTAATTCCCCTTAATACTGTAATTTATAACTAACGGGTCGTTTTAGAAAAATAGACTGATTCACTCAGTATTTCCCCGCTGATAAAACCTTTTCCAAACATGTTTCAGGTGATCTGTGTGATCCAGGAAAAGTGCAGTAAAGCACTACAAGCTCAGAAAAGTGGCTCATTGTGAATAAATAAATAAAACATGTTTTGGCAAATAATGATTTCTGTGTGGAATCAACGTATTGTAAATTATGGGAATTTATCCCTAAAACTTTGTATAATATATTAAACGAGCATTTTACGGTGAAAAGATCCTGTAATAAAAGACTTCCGCTGCCGCATAAATCAGATGCCACGGGTACCACTGGACTGCTCGCGGCTCCCGATTCCGTCCAGGGTGGGTCGGGGGTCGTGACAGAAGGTGGTATCAGAGCTAATAATTAATAACTACTGAGCCACTGATCGAGCCACTGATTTAAGCCTATTACGGAATTAAGTATTTAACAAAATACTTAATCCTACTAGTTATCATTCTATGATTATTTGTTGTTTTAACTGATTATTTGTTAGTTACAGTATGGGTAAACAAAAGCTGTCTGCTATCTACCACAAATTAGATATTGCATCTTCTTCTAAAAACCCAGTAAACCTAGAAGAAGGAATCTTTGTCCGCAAGGCAAACTATGAGAATCCTCTTTCCCCAGAGAAAAGGGATTCGATACTTAAAAAGAGTCAGGAGAAAAAGAAACCCCGAACCAAGAGAGTTAGGTTTAACCCAGAAGTCCAAGAATTTGGTAATAGTACACCTTGGGAAGATAAAATAGACAAGAAATAGGCAAATCTTTATATGCTAGCTTCTGTAGCAGAAAAGGCAAACCTCTAAATATCTGATAAGTTGGACTAGTAAGCAAAATCACTATCCAGTAAATAAATAAAATCCTAGCATGTTTATTTCTGTTATCCTCTGTACAAATTAGTATGCAATAAAACTTCAGTGTTTGTTTGTTAAACTTTGTTCCAAAGTTGTAACGTTGGCCATTCTTGTAATTTGCATATATACTATGCAGCATGAATGAGATATCGGAAGCATTCCGGAATCTCAACTTATATCCAGTGCCTATCGAAGTCTCTTACGACTTTACTGGTTACATTGCTGACATAGAAGAACCTGTGGAATTCAAAGCTCCACCGCTGGAAAAAGCCAAACCTAAAAAGAAGAGAAGATACGTAGGGTGGAGGAAAGTACGCCGTAGGAAACCAGCCACTAGGAGACTTCCTAAAATAGAAAATCCTGTGAGCATGAACAAGGGAAAGGAAATAGAAACTGGAGAAAGTTCGAAACCACCAGAAAAGGAAATAGGAATAGATCTTAAGCAAAAGGGAATAGAAACTGGCGAAAGCTCTAAACAGTCTGAGGAAATCACGTTCCAGGACGAAATAGACCGCCTACTGGATAATTGTGATGTTCTAGAGCCTATCAACGATAATCTCTTCTCTTATCCTGCTACAGCCCACTTCCCACTAAACCTAGGACCAGCTATTCCAGACCCACTAGTTCACACCAGACCATTAGGCCAAATGGAGGAATGGTGGACTAATGACTGGCAATTCCAAAATATAGTTAATAGTCCCTATAGTTTTCTCCCACAGTTTGATCCAGAACCTATCCCTAATCCGCCAATGAGCTATGAAAATTTAGCTAAGTTACGTCAGTTTGGTGAAGAACTGATAGGCACCGGGAATAGGATCCGGGAAATGGGGGAGCAGATCTCTTGGAAGTACGACGAAAGGGAGCGTCGTTACTGAAACTGCCAGCGGACCAAAAGATAGGAAGGGCTGGAAAAAGTTTGTCTGTATTATAACTAATGTAGTAAAACTGATTCTGTAAAATGGGCAATAAAACCTTGTAAGATATGGTGTGTACGGAGGCATATACAATATACAATAACAAAATGAAAGTCGAGAAATCGACAATTTTGGTTATGTTTGTATGTTGTAGTAATTTAGGTGTTCATCTGTGCTAAATTTGTTAGACACTAATAAATTCCTACTAATTAGCAGATGGAAAACGCTAACAATGAACCAATTAATGAAGTAAATCAATCTGAGCAAGAACCGGAAGATCAATATATAACCCGACAAGATATTGAGCACTTTATCGCCCAAGGAATAGCCCATGCTATTCCAGAAATTGTGGCTGCTGTTCAAAAACCTGCCGAACCACAACAATTACATCCTAGTAAACGTACTCTGGAAGACAACAGCAGTAACAGCATAAATGGAGGCGGCAATCATAACGATCATGATCCGCAACAAGTCCCACTTCTAAAAAGAATAAAAGCTGCAACATCTGGTTGCACTTACAAAGAGTTTCTTGCTTGCAAACCCACTGAATTTGCAGGTAACGAAGGGGCAACTGCAACACTGCGCTGGTTAGAGAAAACCGAAGCAGTAATTGCAATAAGCAAATGTGCCGAAGAGGATCAAGTGATGTATGCATCAAATCTGTTCAAAGAAGGAGCACTAGAATGGTGGAACACGGTCCTCCAGGCAAAAGGAAGAAGGATAGCCTATGCCATGAGTTGGGAAGAATTTAAGAATCTTGTAGAAAGAAAATTCTGTCCCGAATATGAAAAAGATCAAATGGCAAACAAATTCCTAAGTCACCGCATGACAGGGGTAGATTGCCGGGGCTATACTTCGACATTCTTTGAATACGCAAGGGTGGTGCCAACACTAGCTTCGCCAGAACCGGTACTCATTTCCCGTTACATCTGGGGGTTAATTAGTGAAATCCGAAACATTATTAAAGCTGCGAGACCTCGTACCATTGACGATGCTGTAGAATTAGCTAATACCCTAACAGATGAATTGGTGCGCACAAGAGAAGAAGACCGGAAGAAGGAAATAGCTCAAAAGATTACCCAAGGATTTCGTATAGGTAATACCAAGAAAAGAGGAACAGGGCAATCCTCATCACCTCCTTTCTACAGAAATTGCAAAAAGAAGCATTATGGACAATGCAATATAGTTTGCAATTTTTGCAAGGCAAAAGGACATCATGAAGAAGACTGCAGGAAGAAAACAAGAATTTGTTATAACTGCAGAGAAAGGGGACATTTTCAATCCGAATGTCCTAAGCTAGCTAAACCAGTAGACAACAAAGCTAAACCAGCTGAAGGAGCAACCAAGAAGAATGTACGCGCATTCCAGCTGACCACTCAAGAGGCCGAACTCATTCCAGATGTGATAGCTGGTACGTTCCTAGTACATGACGTATTTGCAAAAGTATTATTTGACTCTGGTGCAAACCAAAGTTTTATTAATACTTCATTTTGTCAAGCTCTCAAGTTACCTTTAACCACTCTTAGGCAAATTTTCACAGTGGAAACCGCAGAAGGAAATTCTGTGAAAATAGATAAAATCTGGCAAGAAGGAAAAATAGAACTATTAGGCCATAAGTTTTCTGCAAATTTGTTACCAATGAATTTAGCCGGATTCGATGTAGTATTAGGAATGGATTGGTTAATAGCCAACCATGCACGAATCCTATGTGATAAAAATGCAGTAGAAATTCAAACCCCTTCAGGAGAGGTAATTGTAATTACGGGAAATAAACCTCGAAAGCCACTGAAATTTATTTCAGTAATGAAATTGGCAAGCTATTCGAGAAAGCAGGAAATGGTGTATATGATTTCAGTAATCATTAACACTAAAGATAAGGAACTTCAGGATATTCCCATAGTCTCAGAATACCCAGACGTTTTTCCAGAAGAATTACCTGGATTACCACCTGATAGAGAAGTAGAATTTAGAATTCATTTAATTCCAGGTACTGCACCAATAGCCAAAGCACCATATAGATTAGCACCTACCGAAATGCTAGAATTAAAAAAGCAATTAGATGAATTATTAAGCAAAGGATTCATACAACCGAGTTCATCCCCTTGGGGTGCACCAGTACTGTTTGTGAAAAAGAAAGATGGATCGATGAGAATGTGTATCGATTATAGAGAATTGAACAAGGTTACGATTAAGAATCGATACCCATTACCTAGGATTGATGATCTTTTTGATCAATTGCAAGGAGCTAGGTATTTCTCTAAGATAGATTTAAGATCCGGATATCATCAGTTGAAAGTACAAGAAGAAGACATACCTAAAACTGCTTTCAGAACTAGGTATGGTCATTATGAGTTTACAGTTATGCCCTTTGGATTAACAAATGCCCCAGCAGCATTCATGGACATGATGAATCGAAATTGTAAACCATACTTGGATAAATTTGTGATCGTTTTCATCGACGACATACTTATTTATTCCAAAAGCCAAAAAGAACATTGTGAACACTTACACGTTCTCTGAACTTTGTTAAGAAAAGAAAGGCTTTATGCCAAATTCTCGAAGTATGAATTTTGGCTACAAGAAGTACAATTCTTAGGTCATATGGTAAATCATGAAGGTATCCATGTAGATCCTGCTAAGATAGAAGCAATTACAAAGTGGAAAGTCCCACAAACAGCTATGGAGATAAGAAGTTTTCTAGGCTTAGCTGGATACTATAGACGATTTATCAAAAATTTCTCTAAGATAGCCGTACCTTTAACTATGTTAACCTGTAAAGCTGCTAAGTTTGAATGGGGACCTAGACAAGAAGAAGCTTTTAAGATTTTAAAGCATAGATTGACGAATGCACCAATCCTAGCTTTACCAGAAGGAACCGAAGATTTCAAAGTATATTGTGATGCTTCAAAATTAGGATACGGATGTGTGTTAATGCAACGCAAGAAGGTAATTGCGTATGCTTCTAGACAATTGAAAAAGCACGAAGAAAATTATACGACTCATGATCTAGAATTAGGAGCCATAATTTTTGCCCTTAAGATATGGAGACATTATCTGTATGGAAGTAAGTTTACTGTTTATACAGATCATAAGAGTTTAAGATATATATTTGGGCAAAAAGAGTTAAACATGAGGCAAAGAAGATGGATGGAGATGCTAAGCGATTACGACTGTGATATCCAATATCACGAAGGAAAAGCAAATGTAGTTGCAGATGCCTTAAGTCGTAAGTACCATGAGAAACTGAAACGAGTCCGTGCTCTGAGGTTAAATCTACAAGTAGATTTAATGGCACAAATCAAAGAAGTTCAGAAAACAACAATCAAAGATGATGCTGAAGGAATGAAAGGTTACCTAAAAGAATTAGAACAAGGAAATGATGGAATTTGGAAATTCCATAAGAAACGAATTTGGGTACCTAAGCGAGGAGAGTTAAGAAATAAGATTTTAGAAGAAGCTCATAAATCTAGGTATACCATGCACCCAGGAAACCATAAAATGTACCAAGATTTAAGGAATAATTTCTGGTGGATAGGAATGAAAAAGGATATAGCCGAATACGTATCCAAGTGTTTAACTTGTTCACAAGTTAAAGCTGAACACCAGAAACCTTCAGGACTACTACAACAGTTAGAAATGCCTGTATGGAAATGGGAACTCATAACAATGGATTTTGTTACTAAGTTACCCAGAACCAGAAAAGGTAATGATGCTATTTGGGTAATCGTAGACCGATTAACCAAGTCAGCTCATTTCTTACCAATGAAAGAAACCTTTAGCATGGAAAGGTTAGCACAACTGTACGTGGACGAAGTAGTATCCCTACATGGAGTTCCGCTCTCCATTGTATCGGATAGAGATAGCCGTTTTACTTCCCGTTTCTGGACAAGTTTCCAAGAAGCAATGGGAACTCGACTTAATTTAAGTACCGCATATCATCCTCAAACGGACGGACAAAGTGAAAGGACGATACAAACCCTGGAAGACATGCTCCGAGCATGTGTAATTGACTTTGGTGGTAATTGGGATAGCCATTTGCCATTAATTGAATTCTCCTATAACAATAGTTATCATTCAAGCATCGAAGCTGCACCATTCGAAGCACTGTACGGACGTAAGTGCAGAACTCCAGTATGTTGGGCAGAAATCGGAGAAAGCCAATTATCAGGTCCTGAAATTGTACAAGAAACTACTGACAAGATAACTCAGATCAAGGAAAGATTGAAAACGGCTCGAGACCGTCAGAAGAGCTATGCAGACAATCGTCGTAAACCTTTAGAAGTCCAAGTAGGAGATAAAATACTTTTAAAAGTTTCTCCTTGGAAAGGAGTAGTACAATTCAGTAAGAAAGGAAAGCTAAGTCCAAGGTACATTGGACCATTCCCCGTGATTCAACGAATAAGACTCATAGCTTATCGTTTACAACTACCAGAAGAATTAGCAGGAGTACATGATGTATTTCATGTATCCAATCTCAAGAAATGTTTATCAGACGAATCCCTGGTAGTCCCTCTTCAAGATGTAGAAGTAAACGAAAAACTAAAATTCATAGAGAAATCATTAGAAATCGAAGATCGAAAAGTCAAATTCCTCAAGCATAAACGACTGGTATTGGTCAAAGTCAAGTGGAATTCAAAGAGAGGACCAGAATACACTTGGGAGCTGGAATCAGAAATGAAGCGAAAATATCCTCATCTCTTCCAATAAATCTCGAGGACGAGATTTTTCTTAAGGTGGGGAGGATGTAACAACCGTCAATAAAACTCGTAATTAGAATAATAATTATCCAATATGAAAACCCTAATTAAGACACCCAAGTAATTTGGCGTAAACCCTGAAATTTCCAGAACAATCGGAATCAGGATCAGGGCCCCTAAAACTCGAGGGGGCAAACCCTAATTGATAATTATCTTTATTAAAACGTTGCACAGTTCTTATTTGTTGAAAATGTTGATTGACCAAAGCTATAACCGAACTCAGCTAGGCTAGGAAATAGGCTGAACCCTTTACGGACCGTAAGGGTTGGTCCTTACGGACCGTAAGCATACCAGTCAGCCTTACGGACCGTAAGGGTTAAGGCATACGGTCCGTAAGCGAGTCGAATTTCTGGCTATAAATAGCCGACATTGGCACTTAACTGTTGAACTTAAAACGACACACAAACTCTCTGTGTACGTCGATTTAGAACTGTTATACCACAATTACACACACACGATCACGAGGTGCTGCAGCAATCAGGGTAATAACTCGATCACTATTACGATTCAACGTCCGATCGATTATAACTATCCAACGATAGTCCGGGTGCTGCTCGAATTGAGCTTGTACTTTGATTATTTGTCGTAATTTCGAATTGAATATTAGAGTGCTGTTCGAATTCGGACTATGCTCTGTTATTCGTTGTGAATCCAACTGAATTATCGAGTATTGCACTGATTAATCGTTGTGAGGGTTTAATCTCGTGAATTGACGTAACTGCTGTATTAGTTACTAACCTGCCTGTGTGTGCATTGTGTTAAATTAGGTTTAATCAAGGCTAATCAGTAGGCTTATATCTTGCTCGTTAATCTGCAATGTGAGTCATTCTCTTTTATCAACTGTTTTACAAAACTCCAAGTTATTTTCCAAAGTTATAATTACAGGGATTAAGTCTATGTAATCACCAAGTTACAGCCGGTATGTGGGGTTTTGTATACATTACTTATTTCCCGTCACACTTGGACAAACGGGTGGCCAAGGGGTGATCTGACCACAGTCACAGACACCATTGGACAAATGGGCTAGCCAATGGATGGTCGAGTGACAAGTACTGTGGGTAGTTGGTTTGATATCAGAAACATTGTAATTCCCCTTAATACTGTAATTTATAACTAACGGGTCGTTTTAGAAAAATATACTGATTCACTCAGTATTTCCTCGCTGATAAAACCTTTTCCAAACATGTTTCAGGTGATCTGTGTGATCCAGGAAAAGTGCAGTAAAGCACTACAAGCTCAGAAAAGTGGCTCATTGTGAATAAATAAATAAAACATGTTTTGGCAAATAATGATTTCTGTGTGGAATCAACGTATTGTAAATTATGGGAATTTATCCCTAAAACTTTGTATAATATATTAAACGAGCATTTTACGGTGAAAAGATCCTGTAATAAAAGACTTCCGCTGCCGCATAAATCAGATGCCACGGGTACCACTGGACTGCTCGCGGCTCCCGATTCCGTCCAGGGTGGGTCGGGGGTCGTGACAAAAACAGATTCAGCAACCTATGAAATCAATCCACATTGGTAAAACAAAAAAAAGAGCAAAAGCAAGCGCATATATAAGGGAGGGATCTTACACAAGCAATCCCACGATCCTTCAACCAGGTCATATCGTTCTTTAAAGGCTCAAGCTCCCTTTCCGCTGAAGCCCGCGCCGTCTCTGAATTTTCCAGTTTCTCTTCAGTCTCAGTCAAACGGCGAGAGGATTCAGCATGCGCAAGCTCCAGGTCCTTTTTCAGTTGTTCCTGGTCAGAAACCAAAGCAGTAAGTTCCTCTAGTTCTTTATCTCTAATGGCAAGAGTGCTTAAAGCTTGTACCTCCCGTTGCTCACTCCGTTCCCTATGAGAACGCGCTTCTGCCAGCGCAGCCTCCAAGTCAGCCTTCTCTTTCTTCAATCTTTCAACCTCCGCATCTTGATTCTTCAGCTTCTCAACATCAGCTTTGAGGTTATTAATAATAATGCGGAGATTTGCTTTCTCCGCATTATCCTTTTCACAAATTTTCCTCCAATTTTTTCGTTCTTCAGAAAGAAGAGCAGCCTCAGTTTCGGCCTTTCTTTTCCAACCAGCAACAGACCATTCCTCAGTCTTGCGCTCAGCCTCAAACTTGGCTTGATCATCTTTTAATTTCGCCATCAATTGGGCCAGACGTCTCTCATCATTGGAGAATTTTTTCTGAGCTGCCATGAAAGATTTCTGCTCTTTATGCATATTATACCACTCCCGAACAATACGGTGGGTGGTAGAAACATGAGAGGCGGTCTCAGCAACATAAGACTGATAGGCCTGTTCACAAGATCGGCTTTCCTGAAACTTGACCTCCCCAGGCAGAAATATCCCCTGCAGCCAATCTTGGCACGCATGCTAGTCCGCAAAAGTATCTCCTTTCTTCAAATTCCAAACAGGGGCGTGAAGGTCAGCAGCATCCTTCTCCGAATAGCTCCGATAGTAATAATCTCCCAAAGTTTCCTCTGGGCGGATGGGAGATTGTTTACTAACACCGGCAGACGAGTCTTGCTCTTCAACCGTCATCCTCTCAACATGCTCCGGCATAGTATCTGAAGGCGAAGGAGTAGGAAATTTTTCAGTCGCCCCTTCCCCTTGGTCTTGAGTAACCACCTCGGGGGTCGAAGGATTATCCGTATCATCCACCTTACCTAGGCCAGCATCAGCAGACCTCTCGGTTTCAACAGGCTTCTCCGCATCATCATCTGCACCTTCTGCAGCGTTCGAATGAACAGCTGCAGAAGCATGCGGGGGGGTAGGAGGAAGTTCTTCATTCACCACAGATTGCACGTTTGTGGAAGTTGGAGCAACAGGAGCTGCTGTAAAAATAAAAATCTGTAAGAATCTAATACGTAAAAAGGAAACAAAGGAAGATGCTACTTACCAGAAACAGATTCCGTAACAAAAGCATCAAGATTCCCCCGTCGGGTAATCTTCTTTCTTTGAACTTTCTTAGGAGGTTGACCCTCCGCGTCAGTATCAGTTTGTTTTCTCTTGCTCGCCTCCCTTTGCACTAAATGCTCAGGGCTAGATTCCAAGTCAATCGGATCATCTGGGTTGGATGGAGGAATATCAGCAGAATCTTTCGGTTCTGGTTTCGGTCGCCTAATAGTAACTGCAGGCGTAAGACCCTCCAAAGTGTCAGAAACCACCACATAATCACACTTGTCAGAAGAACGGCGCATACCTTTCTTCTCAACGTTTTTAGCTTTGGAAGATTGAGTCTTCCCTACATCGCTTTTCTTAGGCGCAACATTACTGGTCGTAGCGCGTCTTTTCTTCTCAGGGCCTACGCCCAAATTTGACAACTCACCTATAAAGCGCAAAGAACAGTTAAGGCGCAAATGAAAAGTTAAAACGGACAGTATGCGCAAACTTACCTGCGCCAGCAGCAGGAGGTTCAGACAAATCCGCGTCCCGCGGAAGAGAAAAATTCCTCGCAATACGATCATACCAACACTCTTCATCAGGATTTTTCTTAATGGTACCCATTCTCCCCCCTTCTCTTTTGTATGCAACAACATACAGCGAAACAACTGCAAGAAAAGGGGGACATGCTCAAAAAAAAAAAGGAACCTAAACCATACCATGGCCTCCCTCTGTATACACAGGCTTGTCGTCCCGATCCATCTTCCAGTTCAAACTCATCCCAGCTCCGACAAGGGCTTTCTCCGGCAAAGCAATGTTAGGTATCTCCTTCAAATCCTGATACCAAGTTTCATCAGAAGGGGTCCGGAGTGTTTCAATAGGAACATCTTCTTTTCCCCTCAAAACCATCCTCACCGGAATGACTCCGGCCTTGATAAAGAAAAATTTATGTTTCCAATCATGGAAAGATTTCGGAGGATTAAGCAAAATCTTCTTTGCAGTAGCTCTTTAAATAAATGAATAAAATCCCTGGGTACAGTGCATTTGATGGAAAACCCTAAATCGAGGAACGGTCGGCTCAATATTCATAGTCCGACATACGAACTCAAAATGTCGAACTCTGACCATACCAATAGGATGCAGTTGGGAAAGATGAATATTGTAAAACGCAAGGATTTCAAGAAAAAACGTCGTTACAGGCAAACGAAAGTTGCCGTCACAGAAAAAATCCCAAAAGAGGGTGATATACCCAGCCGGAGCATCTGCTGCTGTCTGCCCTTCTTCAGGGTACAGAGTACCCCAGCTTTCTGGAAACTTGAGATTCCGGACCAAACCGTCAAAAGACGCTCTAGGCCACTTCAATGGTGGAAGTTCAGTTAACATCTCTTCAGCAAAACCTTCTTAATGTTCTCCGGTCGACATAAAAAGAGGAATAATGGATTTCAAGGAAAGAAAGGAAGGAGAAAAGTTTTTCAACAAAACAATGATGGCACTAGGAGGATACCCAAACGCTATATACTTATCGCAATAAATAGCATCGGTAACCGTCACAGCGGTTTTTCCGGATACCACAGTCTCCCAAACCAGCAGAAAAAGTACACACGCGTCTGCACACGCGCGTGAAAAGCACGGATAGCAGCATATACCTGGCAGTGTCAGACGGACCTGCAGACCTAGCTGTACCATCCCACAAAGTCAAAAGATTTCTAAAATCTTCAAAACAAAACTAAATCTTCTCATAGAAGATTTCTTATTTCTTCGCGCCCAAAAGACATTTTCCTCTCCTAAGTCCAGTGCTCCACTTATTTACATAAGTACAACACTAGACTGGGGGGACTTGAAGGGGTAAGGTCCCAAAAACCTCACAGAAAGGGTATAAGACCATGCCACCAGCTGGCCTTTCAACCTTTTTTACCTTGCGCGGCCACGCATTGGTCTTACAAAAGGAAGAAAAAAACCAACAAGCGATAGTCGCGCGCCCAAAGGGAAGCCTAAACCTTTGCGCCGCTTTCCATTTAACAAAGGGTTAAAACCCTGAGATCAATATGTCCGCCCAAATATCCAAACTTGGATATTATTTTACCCAGACTTGGGATCTATTCAGCTGTGTGCACACTGTAAGGTGTCACACCAGATTACAACAGTAACCTTCTAGAAGAAATATGATCGTGCACCACCCAGACGGTTATAACCATCTGGACACGTGTCATCATCACAAACATTCCTGAAATCACAACGATAGCATGCAATTGGAGAATGATCTCCACTTAAACCACTTTCCACGTGGCAATTCCCCAACCGTAGATCAAGTCATGATCCGTGTGCATTCACCTCAGGATCAAAGCAACTTAACGAAGATCAAAAGGACTTAACGGAAGGAAAAATAACCGCTACGGTGTCAGCATCTTCCGTTATCTTTTCAGTAACAAATTTTCCCTCCCAAACTCCCGGTTATAAATAGGAGAACTCTTCAGGTATAAACTCAGAACACATTTCACTACTCAAATACTTTTATCTTCTCCATTACAAATACTTATTCTCACACCGGAGTCGGGTCAAGGAGAGAACCCTCTTCTCCCCTTGACGAGGCTAACGGTGCTCTGTTTTGCAGAATCACCGGAGAAGGAACTTGGCTGCAACTGAATCAATTGAGATCCTGCTTTTACTATAATTTTACTATGATGAAAAATTGAAGCAGGAATGAGAATAACCTAGTCGTATTGTGTCGGTTCTTTTGAGTAATATATCTGGAAATGCCCGTTGATTCCTAAAAAGTATTGGAATCTACACATTGATTCTTTTGGGTTGGGCGGGTTCGACCAGAAATGCTATGCTTACACTTCGAATTCTAAAATTGAATTTTCTGATTTCGCTTCGCGGGGACTACTTTACGACGACGGACGACCGCTTACTGGAAGAGCAGAGAGCGCTTTTCTTGGATTATAAATAATGATTTTTCTATCTCATTAAACGTCGAATATCCCTATGATGCCTTCTCATTGATGGATTGTTTCATCGAGATCCTCAACTTAGTCCTCAGCTCGTGAATCAGGCTAGGAATTGGAGTGAATGAGGCCCACCTTAGAATCAACTAGTTACGAGTGGGTTGATCCGCCGCAATTATTGTTATATTTTTGATTTATTATTTTTTTTTCAAAAAAGAATTAAGATTCGAAAAAAAAAAAGAAATGATAAAGAGAAAAAAGCTCAAGTGATTGTCTCTTTGACCCATACTCATGACGAATGTGTTCACCAGACATCTGTCAGTGAAGACTTGGTGTGAAGCCTTGGAGACCTTTCGGTGGTACGGAAGGCACGGACTCCGCATGGTTCTCGAACCTTGTTTAGGGAAAGGGCTTCCATGACAATGAAGCCTTCTTGAGAAGAGATGGGAAACATGCTCAATATCATTTGACAATCTTTATCGGATTAGTTTCCAATTCCTATGGGAATTCTAATCACCGCCCCCCCAAGTTAAACTGGTGCTTGCTGTAGTTCATGAGACCTCGAATTCCCACGTTCCAGCTTGCATGGAATGATGGCGGACAGGATTTTTATCCAAACAGCCTAGCCCCTCCGGTCTTGCCAATGAGCTTGAGATAAAGAAGGCCGTGAACTTTTTGTACGTCGACTAGCTTCACCCATGTCCTTCATCTCAAAGTTGGATGATTCAGAAGTGAAAGAAATCATTTTATCTACTAATAGTGGACCATTTATTCCAAAGATTTTGATAAAGAGATCTTCAATTTTAGTCCATCCAATTCAAAACAATATTTTGAATTAAAGAATCAAAACTTTAGATACGCTCAAATAACCCCTTCTCACAATGAGAATGTATATAACCCTATTCCGGTTATTCAATCCGCTTCACTCACATTACAAGCGTGGGTGCGATCGTCATTCCCTACTAATGTCGGAGAGAAGGCCATCTGGCTTACCGGTAATCTCCCATTCCCGCCGTCGAGACATGACATGAAAGAGAGGAACTGCTAGTCTTTTGGTCTTCTGTCTTTTTAAAATGAAAATTTGATCTATTTTTTATGTGGGACAGGCGGCTAATACTAATCTAATAAATGAAGTAACCTCATTCTTAAGTTATAGGCACAAGAGTCCGGATGTAGTCTTCATTAGTTTTTTGATGAGGATAACTAAGCTGACACGCCGGAGTTGGCTGCTGGCGCAACAGGGTGACTATGCTTTACTTTTCCATTAACTTCCTCATCCTGATGGGAACTTCCCCCATATTGCTATCAATGTCTTCATGTCGCACGACCTCTTACCTTCTTTTTATTAAAAAAAGGGAAAGGGCTTTTTCAATAAAATATGAAAAATCCAAATTTTTCATAAGCTCATTTCCTTCTAAGAAGTCAGATCTCCTTCTTCCTGTTCTTATTATAAGATCGTGATTGGATCCGCTCGCGAGGAAAGAAAGAAGAGCGACAAGGTTATGTGATAGGCACGAAGTCAAGCAACCTATGAGAAGATCTGGGCGCATTTTATCGGCCTTTGACTTCGAGTCAGTCTGAGGATTGGACCCGGGGGAACATAGATACAAAAAGTCTCTTCCACTTTCCTACCAAATCTCTCTTTATTCTGCACTACTGGCAAAGACCGTCTGGCGAAAACGCCGCAGGTGCGAAGCTCTGTCTCTCTCGTCTGTAGCAAGAAAACCCAAGCCGAGTTCTATTACTATTAATGGGTGGCTCCGCGATTTCTTATGGGCCCGTAGGATTTCCTTTTCCTCTTCCCATTCTGACTTACCTCTGGTGGATAAACTTCTACGAAAAAAGGCCATACAATTTTTCAGGGTATGGAGCCACGCACTAGTAGTATAGCCGGTCCTCTAAGCAAAGGCTGGCAACAACAGAATGAAGAAATGGCGAAGCAATCAATTCCATTCTTTTGAATTGAATCTTAAGTAGTCTATCAGTGGTGCAAAAGTACCAAATACAGAAAAAAAGAGTTTTTGCGAGTAAGTTTTCATTTTCTCCGGAAAAGCCCCTTTCCAGCTGACGCTGTCAGTCCACTAACAGCGGTCTTCTAATTCGTCGATACGAGAGGGCTTGTTAAGGAAGGCGGCAAGGGCCAGCAGTCCCTAGCGGGCTATCCGTCATGAACTCAGATGGGTACAGAATAGAATCCGTCCAAAGTTATCGTCGTGGCATGAACTCAGAATTTATTCGCTTCAGCCACTTCCAAATTTTCTGTCTCGTTTTCACAACTGACTTACTGAACTTTTTTATTGAAAGGGTAGCTATCATCTTAGTATATCAAATATATCTTATAGCTTCGCAGTGACAACCACCCGCCTGCTATTCCATTCAACTACATGTGTTCCTGTAATCAGGGAAACTTGCACGTGTGGTTCTGGCCGGGGACCCCGGTAAGATCTTTTCTTTTCTCAGGCGATCGGAAAAAGGAGCAGGGGATTGAAGAGGGACATCCGAGGCCCGACGAGCGGTCCACGGAGCTGCATCCCTACTCACCTGGTCCAAGCATTCCAACTCTATCTTAGCCCGTATATGTAGAAAATGATTCAGTTCCAGAGCTAACGATCGTAGTTCTCGAACGAACAACCGAAAAGATTCTGGAGCATCCTCAGGAGTCTAGTTTGTAAGGGCTTCAATGCAGACTTTGACGGGGATCAAATGGCTGGGAGACCTGTTCCACGTCTTAGCTTCGACCAGTCCGACTCAAAAGTGGAAAAGCAACCACCTTTTTGATATTCTAAAAAAAAATCCCAAAGCAGAGTATCCGGACTAATCCTAGCCTATTCTTATGAAGGAAGGACAAATGGGAACCATTAACTATTCGTTGACTGAGAATTCGTGAAGTGCTAATTCGGTTCGGATAGACTTCATTCAAGAACGCCGCCGCCCCTGGCAGATTTATTCACTCTATCAATAACCGAGCCGGATCTAGCGCGCCCCTTTTCTTTCCACTTTCTCTTAGTCAAGCTGATAGTACGTAAATGTAATTCGTTGTTTAAACAGCTGAACGTAAAGTAATGACTTTTGTGCAACGTCTGAATGGAGTAAAAGAACTTGGGGTCGCCGATCTAGCTGATGTTACCAGCACCTACCACCCAATGAGAGTTGCCCAGAATGGTACCCTGTTCAATAAGTGGAACGCATTAGCTGAGCCACTTGGTCAGAGAGAGAGAGAGAGAGAGAGATAGACGATGTTTGTCTTTTTGATTAGTTTTATTTTAATAGTCTTTTTTTTAGAAAAAAAAAGGCTTCTTCGCCGGGCGGCTAACAACATGTGACCCGCTATCAGAAAAAGAATTGCAATTCTTTTTTGTTTTCTTTTTCTTTTTCACGGGGCTGCATCGGGGACCGGAACAGGGACACGAAGCCTTCAGGTATCTCAATTGAAGTTTATGCGGATTCAAACCCCCTAGATATCTCGGTTCCGACCATTTATCTAGTGTTTCTTCAGTTACGATTTTGGACCAAAATGGCAAAAAAATGAAACCACAGGGACCCAGATACCAAAGGTTTCGAATTTGGACTAAAATGTTAAACTGTCCAAAACTCAAGGACCATCTTGGCAGTTTACTCATTAAACCACATTACAAAAGGTTTTGTTTGAATCAAAGTAATTAATACTTGAAATTGTTACGAAGTTATGAGTTAGCACTCATATTTACAAACAAACGTTAAATCGGTCGATACAAAAAACAACACGAATTTAAAAGTACTTAATACGATACAAATAAATATATGGATAAGGTTACGGTTGAACACTAGGGGAGATAAAAACTAGGGGTTATATTTGGGTTAAGAATAGATATTCCTGTAATTATATTAATTGGGCGGATTGGTGTAAATATCCCCTGTACATGTTGTAATTTTTTGCCCTTTGCCCGTTTGGGTCGGTGGTGCTTTTATTTATTTAGTCTTTTGTCCATTTGGGTTAAAGATGTGTTTTAATGAAATTTATTTTTCAAAAAAAAAACCTATTTTACTAAACTAAACAGAATAAAACCGTATTTAACTCATAAAAAAAGAACTTTATTTCAATAAAGACGTTGAAAAGTAATAACAACAAAGTGTAAAATTTACGAAAAGTACTCACATGATCTATTTTTAAAACAAAAATGAAAATAATAAAAAAAAAATAAAATCCCTATTCATAAACGTTGCTACACAGTACACACCCATTTCCCATCTCGCCGCCTTTGATCACCCCTCTCTATATATACATACATTCTCCGACCACCTTTTCGCTTACAAAACCCCTTCATCCTCACACCCCTTTAATTCATCCCAAAAATGGCCAAATTGTTTCTATCCATCTCTCTCCTCATACTAGCAATCTCACAATCCTTATTCCAAGGTACCCAAAATGCTTCATTCCCCTATAATAATATAAATAAATTCCTCAATTATTCATGAACTTTCGATAAGCAGGATTTTTTTTTTTTTTTTTGTGCAGGAGTAAAGTCATCAGCCTCGTTTACATTCATAAACAAATGCGACCAAACAATCTGGCCAGGAATATTATCCAACGCGGGTATCGCCGCGCTCCAACCGACCGGTTTCGCCCTCCAAAAGGGCGAAACAAAAGTACTCCACGCGCCATCGTCATGGGGCGGCCGGTTTTGGGGCCGCACCCACTGCGCCGAAGATTCCGACGGTAAATTCACCTGCGCCACCGGCGACTGTGGCTCCGGCACAATGGAATGCTCCGGCGCCGGCGCCTCCCCTCCGGCGACACTAGCTGAATTCACCCTCGACGGTGACGGCGGAATGGATTTTTTTGATGTGAGTTTGGTGGACGGATATAACCTTCCTATGCTGGTGGCCCCCACCGGTGGGTCGGGACATAATTGTACTTATACGGGGTGTATGGTGGATTTGAACGGCGCGTGTCCGTCGGCGTTGAAGGTGATGAACGCTGATGGAGAAGGGGTCGCGTGTAAAAGCGCGTGTGAGGCGTTTGGGGATCAGGAGTATTGTTGTAGTGGCTCATATGGTACGCCTGATACGTGTAAACCGTCGTCGTACTCGCAGTTGTTTAAGACGGCTTGTCCACGCGCTTATAGTTATGCGTATGATGATAAAACTAGTACGTTTACCTGCACCGGTGCTGATTATCAGGTCACGTTTTGCCCTCCGTCGACAACCAGGTAATTTATTAAAATTACGAAAACGCCATTATGTTTATAAAAATTGCACGTGAAATAATTATGTCATTTATTAGGCGTTAATTGTTGATTTGTCAGATCAACGGTCATTAATTAAGAAATGACAAATCTAGCCTTACTGGCGACCCTCAACTGTCATTAAATTAGGTTACCCACACAATGACACAATATATTTGACACAAAAAGTCAAACCAGATATTTTCCGACATATACTATCATGCTAAACAGCTAAAGGGTAAAATCGTCATTTAACTTTTCTTGATATTTACGCCGGCTAACAGCCTGTTTTACCGTTTCATCCAACGGTAACTTTCACCTGCAAAATGTAGCAATTTGTTGTATTATTTTCATTATAATATTATATCTTGTACATCGTGCATAGATGTACTTTTAGAACCCATTGATTTTAATTACAGTAAATTACGAATTTAACACTTATAGTTATATCACTTTTACACTTTTAACCCAATTTTTTTTAACATTTGAGTTTCTAATGTCTTTTTTTTTTCTAACCCTTTCGGCTCATAACACTAGCATCATACATTAAATGTTAGGAGCCAAAAGAATTAGAAAAAAAAACATGTTTGGGGGCTCAGACATTAAAAAAAAATTTTAAGCTAAAAAGGTAGAGAATGATATAACCACAGGGGCCAAAATCATAATTTACTCTTTTAGTTATTTTTGTTATTCAATACACCCTCTACTCTTACATATTTACGAGTGGGGTCCTAATTAGTAATTATGGGATGCATTATCAAGCCGTTTCTTACCGTTAACGTCTTTTCTTTATAATTTTCGTTACATCACGTACAAATACATTTTTTTTGTTAATGAAATAGGTTAATAAAATGAAAATATATCTATTACTCGCCAACTTTTAATAGATCATTTTGTTAACGAAACAATATTGAATTCTTTACAGCAAGAAATCAACGGAGGAGCAAGCAACTCCAGCGACACCGCAGCTCAACACTGGTATGGTATACGAAGGCGCCGATCAAATGGAAAACCACGCCGCTCCATGGTACACCCACATTCAAGGGGTCATCATGGCGGTAGTTATGGTGGTTGCATTGTTATGAGCATGGCCTTTCGGGTTGTGTCGGCACCATCCAAATGGATCATTTTATCGGGTCTAACTGTGGGACCCATTTTCTTATCACATTCATATTCTCGACCCAATTGAGTCCAAATGTGACGTGGATTTTAGTCATCTTAAAAAGCGACCCCCCACCAAAAACCTCACTTTATGCTTCCGGATCCTGTTTCCTTTTCGGATTCGACCCAAAAAAACAATATTATCTTTCGAGAGTATTTTTAGATGCATTATTGAGTTGTACGGTACAATATAGGAATTAGTGGCGGATTTTTTTTTTTTAATATTTTTTTATAATTTTAGATGCTAGTTAATAGGTATAAATTCTTTGTGGAGCTATTAGGTGTACTGATGCAACATGTGACCCACTCTATTTAGTGGGAAAATAATGAAAGAATATTATAATCTATTTTTATTTTTCTTTTCTATTTTAATAGTTAATAACGTGTGTTGGATAAATGAATTAATTATTGTAAACAGAAATAATGGGTGTTGAGCAGCCCACAAACATTGTCGACCAAGCTTATGGCACACGTGTAAATCACAGCTCATTAAAAGTATAATTTATTTGGTGTATGATTTTTTTTTTTTTTTTTTGTTCGAATCTTGAATAATTCGATGTTGAGAAACACTTGATCATTTGTAAAGTATGATAGAATTTTACCAAAGATTTATGATTTGTCAAATATATATAACGAGTTGTCGCCACCCCGCGCGTTGCGGCGGGATGTTGATTTTGAAAATCTTTAGTGTGAAATGTGAGATGTTTTGGTTACGATTTATGAATGACCTTTTCAAAAGGAGAACATGACACAATGATATTAAAGGGGTTGTTGATTTGGTTTTAGTTGAACAAAGATTGAGTTTCAAAAATTGAGAACAGGAACGGGAATAAGGGTAAATCAAAGGGCATGTTTGGATAACAATATTGATGGAAATTGGGGGAATTATTTTTAGTATACGGAAACTTTGGAGAAGTTGGCGGCACATGTTTAAAACAAAATCAATGTATGTCTTTTATTTTATTTTGAGTTGTGGCTTTGAACTTTGAACATAGAAGATGTAGATATGCTGTAGGAAAAAAAAAACAAAATCAAATATTCACATGGTGAAGATCAAAATGATATGTAATATCCTATGCTTGTACAGATCCTATGCATGGTGATATTTCTAGTTAAATACAATATTAGAATTTTTTTGTCAAGATCTTAACTTCAATGTTTTGAACCTTAATAGGTAAGTCAACGGGCCAGATGAGCATCGTTTCCAATCCGGCAACTCGGCAAGCACTGAACCGGGACCTGACCGAATTCCTACCAATTTCAAAACCAAAAACCATCCTTTTTATGCATTGGCGGTTTGGGTTTGTAGGCAGATCAATTTTTACAACCCAGAACGAATATAATTACAATCCTTGCTAATATATGTTGAGGTTTAATAATTTATGTTTAAAATCTAATCTAATTTGTTACGGTGGTTATATCATTACACTTACATGATATTATATTTGAGATTTGCATGCCCTACGACGTACTCCAGCCTTGGTTGATTGAAATAGAGAGATATTTGAATGTAATTTGTTTATAAGATAATTTGCAGATTGTTATTTTCCAAAATCGTGGATGACTTTGTTTTAGTTTTTTATATGCCTTTCTCTCCAAAAAATGCAAAATAAGAAAAACGATTTGCTTAGTGCAGAATTCAAACACATTATCACTCTGTATTTGAAAAGAAAAATAACGATAAACGTGGTGATGGCTTATAATTATATGGACTGGCGCGGGTTTCACTTAAAGTTTCAAAACATAATACTAAGTGCGATGTGTGGATTGTTGCCCCAATCGCGATTCAGAAAAGGGAGAAATCGACTAAATTGGAAAAGGCTTATGCTTGAAATCTATTGAAGAATGTTTGAAAATGTAAAATTTGATGTTGAACGTGACTAATGGATTGGTTTTTATTTATGAATGGAATCTGAAGTAGGGAGATCCGGATTTAGGGGTTTAATTTCGGTTGAAGCGGTTCTTGATTAACAGTCCTTCGAATTTTTGTGTTCTTTCTTGTTCACGGACAGAGATGAAAAACACGATCACCGAGTTTAGTTTCTTTCTTTGATCAACAGCGATGCCAACACAAAAGTCAAAACACCGGTTTCGATTGTGACAATATTATCAAAATTTTACCATGATAAAAATTAACAGCGATTTTCTGATATAAACGAACCATTCTTCAAAATCAAACCAAAGAGGAATCTACCTTCTCAATTCTGATCTATAGCGTATCGGCCTCCATTTCTAATGAACTTTTCTTTCAATAATTGCAGAAGGAATCATCGATCTTTTTGAATCAGTGAATCAGAATTGTAATAGGGTAATAATTATAAGGTACATATGTTAATTTATCGACGTGAATCATTAAAGACATATCGGTTAACGTGGTGGAAAAATTGGTTGTTTATGATCTCAACTTGTAATTCATTTAGTTAATTATTTAACAGGTGCATATTGGTGGGGAAAAGACATGTCGGTCAAAGTGGTGGAAATGATGTTATTTAAGATTACAACATGCCATACCAATCAACGCAAGTAAACAATTGTCTATATACTAAGTCGACGTGATGTTTGGAAAAGCGATGTAACCCAAGTTGGTTTTTGTATTATAAGATGATATAGTGAAGGGTTGTGACTTTTGGTAAGGGTGCAATATATTTATAAGTAGTTTAAAGGGATGTGATATTTAAATTTAGTTTGAAGGGTTGTGACGTATTTAAAAGTTGTGAATTTTTTAAGAGGTATGATACGTTTAAAAGTAGTTTGAAGGGTTGTGACTTTTTAAAGAGGTGTGATGCAAATCATTGTAATATAAAATGAAAGGGTAGAGTAAAATGACTAAAGGTTGTGACTTTTAAACAAATGGGACATAACCCAAGTTGCTAATTGTATAAGGGTATAATTTGTCTTGTTCTTTTCAAAAAAAAAATATACATTCATCACATAGTTGATTAATCGGGAAAAATCATCAACATAATAAGTGATTTTGTATAATATCATATATTCGTAAAACCTTTTAAAAAGTAGCACATGGTTTGAAACTAAACAGATTAAGGTGTTGATTGTTATTAAAGAGATAAAATGTCTGTAATTTACGAACCACATTTGTAGAAGAAGAGGTAGACCAAACCTCTGCAGTGTTCAAGAAGAAAGCTGTTTGTTTTTAAACGTATGTAGACTTCTAAAATAAAATGGTGGTGGTGTACTGACAGTGGTGGTGGACGGTGGTGGGCGGTGTATGGTGGTGGTGGACGGTGATGGTGGTGATGGTGATGGAGGGTGGTGGACGGTGGTGGTGTTTAACCGTCTGCAGACCTTAGAAGATCTAAGAAAAGCTCGCACAGACGTTTTTTAATGAAACGTCTTCGAAAAACAAACAATCTGCAAATGTCAATGTTTGTGTGTGGTCTGCGCAGCGCAGACAGAAAAGCCTACATATTTTTTTTTACAAAAACAAACACCACTTTATCCATAATTTGCTCGGCAATTGATTTTTATGTACAATAAAGAATGTATATATAATGTTAGTGCTTGGCTATATAAGAAATTCTATCTTTTTAAGAAAACTATGCAAACCCATTGTCATCCATTGATTAGCTTTATCTAACTTGATCAATGGCTCTCATCATTTTGGTAAGAATTAGAATTAAAAGAAATCTTATAATACACATTAATGATGCTGGAAGGGCATTTTCGGTAGAAGAAAAACACTTTTTGGCATTGGAAATGACAAAACCCACTAGTATCATCATCTCTCTCCTCTTTCTTCTAGTCAAATCTTTCAATACACTATTATCTCTCTCCTCTTTCTTCATCATGTGAAAGAGAAAAGCTTCATGGTCTTCAATGGTGATCTTCATTTGAAGATAATTTCAGCATCATGTGGTCTGAAAAAATCACAAAGCCACACGCACGAGTGTGTGTGTGAGAAGAACAATGACAAGATGAATGTTTTTAGAGAGAGAAAGTTTCGATCTTCAAGTTCAGATCTACATCGCGTGAAAGAGAAAATGTTTGAAGATTGTTGTTTTAGAGAGAGAACGACGGCAGGATGAAGGTTTTTAGAGAGATGAATTTTTTGTTTTAGAGAGAGAAACAACAATCTTCATCATGTTCATCTATAACACCAAGAACACACATACAAGTGTGTGAGAGAGAAGAAGTTTGAAGTATGTTGTTTTAGAGAGAGAACAAGACACACGCACGAGTGTGTGTGAGAGAAGAAGGTTTGAAGATCTTCTTCGTGTTCATCGGACGGTTATAGATCCGGTAAGTGTTCTTGAAATATCATTTCACACTTGATTTTGTGTTGAAATGGTTATTAATATGTTTTTGTGTGCTGAAAGTGTTTTAGTAATGGTTGTTAATATGATTTTGTATTTTAAATAAATCAAAAACTTTAGGATGAGATTTTGAACGGTTTTTTTTGTTGGTTTGGTTGCTTGTTAGGGGCTTTTGATCTTATCAGTAGCTGTTTTTTGTTGGTTTGGGTTGCTTGTTTGGGTTTTTGATCTGAACAGTAAGTGTTTTTTTGTTTGGTTGCTTGATTCACAGACTCAGGCCCATAACATTTGTTAAGCCCCCTGTTAGAATGTTATATAACAGGTGTTGATTTACAGAAACAAACCCATAAAGATATTCAATTGACAAGCTGGATGGATGTAGGCGAAGTTAATGCGTGTTCTAGTAATGGTTAATGTTCATGTATTTTAAATAAATCCAAAACTTTAGGATGAGATTTTAAACGGGTTTTTTTGTTGGTTTGGTTGCTTGTTTGGGGCTTTTGATCTTAACAATAATTGTTTTTTTGTTGGGTTGCTTGATTTACAAAGACATACCCATAACATGTGTTAAGCACCTGTTAGAATGATATGTAACGTGTGTTGATTTACAGAAACAGATCCATAAAAAATATTCAATTGACCAGCTGGATGGATGTAGGCGACGTTAATGCGAGGAAATTGAATAAGTCACATCCTTTGGAAAAGAAGTCTTCGTTCATTTATAACATGTGTTGGTGGTTCATGCTGTAACAAAACACCATGATGTAACCCGACTTGTATTCATGTATATGAAAGTGGTTTGCAAAACACCACGATGTGCATATACTGATCGTAACACGTGTACAAGTTAATATGGAACATACAAGTAAATATTATAACACCGTATACCTGGGATAACATTTTGGAATGTATAACATGTGTTAAGCCTCTGTTATAATCTTTTTGTAACCTAACATGTATTCATGTATAAGCTAGTGGTTTAAAAAACACCACGATGTGTATATACTGATCTAACATGTGTTACAATTTGTCTGTTCGGAACATGTAATTGCTTAACATGTGACAAGGGTAAAAACAGTCGACGGGGGCGATGAGTTTAATGGTGAGCTTAGTTAATATCGTAATCCTGTTGTAACCCCACTTGTACAATATCGTAATCTTGTTGTAACCCCACTTGTATACATATGATAACATGTAAGCATCCATTATAACCCGACTTGTATTCATGTATATGAAAGTGGTTTGCAAAACACCATGATGTGCATATACTGATCGTAACACGTGTACAAGTTAATATGGAACATACAAGTAAATATTTTAACACCGTATACCTGGGATAACATGTGTTAAGCCTCTGTTATAATCTTGGTTTAACCCAATATGGTGTCATGTATAAGCTAGTTGTTTCCAAAACACCATGATTTGTATATACATACTATAACATGTGTAACGTGTGTTAAGCCTCTATTATAACGTGTGTTAAGACTTTCAGAATGGATGCATAAACTCCAATAATAACTTAATAACAACATAGTATACCTGATATAACGTGTGTTAAGCCTCTTTTATAACGTGTGTTAAGACTTCCAGAATGTGTTAAGTCCATACCGTTTTAACATCGTGTACTAGACAAAACAATAAGAGTCTCACATTACATATTACTAGTAAACGAAAATACATAGCACTAAGAAAATGATGTACCGGTTATTTTGGAATATATAATATGAAACGGGTCATTTGTTTTGCACATTTTGGAATGTATAACATGTGTTAAGCCTCTGTTATAATCTTTTTGTAACCTGACATGTATTCATGTATAAGCTAGTGGTTTACAAAACACCATAATGTGTATATACTGATCTAACATGTGTTACAATTTATCTGTTCGGAACATGTAATTTCTTAACATATGACAAGGGTGAAAACAGTCGACGGGGGCGATGAGTTTAATGGTGAGCTTAGTTAATATCGTAATCTTGTTGTAACCCCACTTGTATACATATAATAACATGTAAGCATCCATTATAACCCGACTTGTATTCATGTATATGAAAGTGGTTTGCAAAACACCATGATGTGGGTGTGCATATGCCAGGGAAGTTATAAAAATGTGTTTTCATGTCACACGTAACACGTGTTACGTTGTACATAGGTTTCATGTCAGATGTAACACATGCATGTCCGAGAAGTTCAACCTATAAAACGTATTAGTTGTGTTGTGCTGTAATATAAACATGGTCATGATCCTTGAGCATCTGATCCACGTTTGACGAAACCAAACGGTCCCGAGAATTGGATCTTATTTCCCTTGAATCCATCATTGTCCTAATAACAAAAAGATAAGATAACCGTTAAATCGTTAACCATACATAAATATTAACACATTCATAGCCAGAAGTTCAGACTATAACACGTGTTACATTGGTTGTGTTGTAAGACAAACTTGGCTTAGCTGTGAAACAGGAGTTCAGATTATAACACGTGTTATGTTGGTTGAGTTGTAAGACAAACTTGGCTTTTCGTTTTTAAAAACAGATGTGCCGATTATTAGACGTCTAAAAATAAAAAAAATCGGGCATGTGTTAAACACGTCATAACTATAATAATTTAAACTGTATGGCTATGTCTAATAGGATAAAGTGTAACATGTATTAGGGTATGACGATGTTCAAAATTGCAATCAGATCCACATTGTTTGAGAATTAAGCAAACCAACAAAAAACAATTACTCTTCAGAGATCAAAAGCCCTAAACAAGCAACCAAACCAAACACAAACTTTTTAACACAAAAATAAAAACGTACAAATTACATAAACATTCACCACTTTTTAGAACCATTTTAACAAAAAATCATGTTCCTCTCTAAAACAGCCATTACACAAAAAACTATTAACAACTATTTTAACAAAAACATCAAGTGTGAAAATGATTTTTCAAAATAAAATACTCAAGAGATTGTTGTTTCTCTCTCTAAAGCAGCAACTTTCTCTCTCTAAAACACTAACCGGATCTAGAACCGTGCGATGAACACGATGAAAATCTTTCAACTTGCTTATATCTGTGTGTTCTTGGTGTTCTTGATGAACATGATGAAGATTTTTGTTTCTCACTCTATAAATCAGCTTTCAACAAGCATGAGCACACCCGAGATGAAGATGACGACGTGAGATGAAGATGAACACACCCGAAATCAGCTTTCAACAAAGAGAGATCAAGTTCATGGAGTTTTGAAAATGGGGGAAGCTAAAAGGTAAAGAAATGGAGTTTTGAAAGTACATCTAGATGTGAGGTGGGTAAAGATCGAAGTAAAGACCTTGTTTAGGAAGTTGAATGCTCCATAGTATATTAATGGTGGATCTAGTATTAAAGAACTTGTTTAGGAAGATGAAGATATTTTGAAAAAAAAAATTTAATTTGAAATACACTAAACGAAATGGAGGATGAAGGATGAGAATGATGTGATGGGTACATTAATGATGGTGTAAAATCATGTTGGTCAATAGATCTTTGGGGTGGGGTAGGCATATGTAAATTTACCATAGTGCCCTCAAAAGCAAAAAAGGAGATGAAGTTGGGTGGGACATGTGGCCAAATGTAGGCCATGTGATGGGTTTTCAAGGTTTTCTAAAAATCTAAGGTTTCTTGTAGAGCATTACCCTATAATGTTATATAATGTTATAATTATATTATAGTATGTGGATAAATAATATTTGAAGTTTAAAGTCAGTAACTTTTGTGGATGTTTATGGGTGATTATTAATAGCATTTCGGAAATTATGTCCGTCTTATATAATGACAAAATGGTGAATTAGTTTATTAATGACCCAAACTTAATCTTTGAAGAGCACTTGTACCTATCTTAATGTGTTCAAAGTGTTAAAATACAAATGGAAGTAGCGATCTTAATGATATGTTTAATTTTTGTTTTGAGTTAACTGTCGGAAAGAAGGGAATAAGTCGTAGTATAGGGGCTAGATTTGTAATATGGTGTTCTATATAAACTCCCTCCTTGTATAACCCTAGAACCAGTGGCGGAGCCACACTTTGAACAACGGTGTCGCCCGACACCGTTGAATTTTGTGTAGCAAATACAACGTATAATAGGAAAAATTCGAGCGACACCATTGATTTTTTTACGAGCAACATCATTGTCTTTTTACAAACAACATCATTGTTTTGTTTTCTTCTAAAAAATTTGATAATAAACAAATTTATAGTTCAAAAATTAAGCCCAGTTACTTGAATTTAATTAGTATACTTTAAATCATTAGAGGTCCATGCTTAATTTTTTTTCTAATCTAGTAAGCATTATAGGCCCATGTCTAATTGGTTTTGTTTCAATTGTTTAACCTAACCGGAACCAGATTGTAACACCCCTAAAATATTAAATTATACATGTGTGTATACATGTATAATTACTAATATTGATAATAAAATAGTAAAATTAAAACTAGGAATAAATAACCTAGTTAAAATTTTACTTATAAAAAGATGGGAATTAAGGGATTTTAATTACTTTACATATCCTAAAATCTTGAAGGACTAAAAGTAACAATTCTTGAAAGAACTTTTATTAAACAAGATAAGATTAAAACACACACTTTGTGTGTGAAATTCCCTGGTCGACCAACACAGAGCCAAGAAACAGAGCTCTTGGTCTTAAACCCTAATTCACTACATACTACTCAAAATCAAAGAGAGAAACCGAATTGGACTCGATTCTAAGCTAAATTCGTGATCATTATAGTTAGAGTATCACAAGGTATGTTTAATTTTCATCTTTGGTGATGTTTTGATTCTTCTTGAATTCTCATAACTGAAATTATTGAAGAATTGATTGATGTTATGGTAAAATTAGGATGATTAGAGGTCTAGGACACAAGTCTTAGTAAGAAATTGATGAATTCATGTCATAACCTAGTGATTTCAATGTGTATCATATGTGGGTTATATGGATTTTGTGATAACTACTTGAATCATTGTGATAATTGATGTTATTTGATTGTTATATTGCAAGTTTAAGTGTCGTTTATGGTATTCTTGTCATATTAATATGAAAATGATTTTTCGATATGGTTAACTAGTTAATCATGAACATGATAATGGTATTATAATGAATACGCCCTTAAGATGTTCGACAAAATGTCTAAGTGATCTTGAAATATTGATAAATATGATAGAATCACTTAATTGATTTGCTATAAGCATTGGATGTCGAATATTGAATTATGAGTTTTAAGCGATATGTACAAATTTAATTCTATAGGCAATTTGGGTGGACCCTCAAGTAATCAAGGCGGAGCGGATAATCGTCTAAAAGGAAAGCTTTGAAAGGTACGCGGCTATATGCTTCGTAGATTGTTGTTAATGTTCTTATGTTTATTTATGATAAATGTTAAGTGAAACATTATGAAGTTTGGTTAACATTAAAAATGGTGGATTCCGTAAGAATAAACCAAACGGATTACTTAAATTCTAACGACAAGTTGACTCGAATATATAAAGTGAAGGATTTCACTATATTGTACAATCGGGTCAAATTGACTCGAATAACAAATGTTTGGTAATACAAAAGCGATGGATTTCGCTCGTAAAACCAAACGGGTCAAAACAACTAAAGTTGTAATAATTTAGTTGTATAAAAGCGATGGATGTCGCTAAAAAGACCGAATAGGTTTCATATTAAAAAGGCTCCGAAATCATACCCGACAATGGGTAAAAAGTCATAATATGCATTATCCAAGAATAGGAAATGCAGGCCTAAATTCAAAAACTCAAGTTGAGTATGACTATAATTTCAATATGTCCGTAGAAAGGAAATTGTGAAACAAAGGTTCGACTATTTGTAGTCGAATGGGTCAAATAAGTATCGTATTTACTCCATGACGAACGCATAAAGTTGTGAATGATGCATGACGGATAGGAAATATTCTTTCTTTGTATTGCTACTGTAAAAATGAAAGCTATTTTGATAATAGTGATGTTTAAGACATAAATGGGTCAAAATAAGTCGGAATGATTATAAGCTGAAAGCTTAAATTTAAGAAATTTGTAAATTAAGATGTTGAATTATGATTCCATATTATAGATGATCGAATTACGATCACGTAGGAAGAAACGAGACTCAAATCGGATCAATAACGATCAAGTTATGACCATTTTCGTAAAAACTAGTTTGATTGGAATTGTGCAGGTCTGAGAATAAATCTTTCTGTTGAAACCACGGCTTCGCGTCACGCGACAGTCGAGTTGTTAGTGCACTACATCTGTTGATTGCGTCTAGGTGTCTAGGATCAGATCTTATATCGTATTGTATAGCATAGGGCACGTAATACGAGAAAACAGGAGTCTGTATAGGTTTTATGACTTAGGTTCGCTTATAGGGACATTAAGTTCTAGGTTCGCTTATTTGGCAGGATGGTCCGCTTATGTAAACATCTGGTTCGCTTATCTGTTAGATCGCTTTTCTGTCACTTGCTTTGAAAATCGTGCCGAGTCAATATGGATACCGAGTTCTACAACGCGTTTGCTACATCGACTACTCCAGCCGCAATTGCTCAAGCAATGAATTTAGAAAACGAGACGGGAACGACTCAAAAGCCCCCTAGATTGATGAGCATTGAGGAGTATTATGGGTGGAAGGATCAGTTTGAAAATTGGGTTCAGGCCAATCATCTCAGATCATGGGAATGCATATTGAAGAAGTACACTTTGCCTCGAACAGATTTGCAAGTTATTAAAGAGATATCCGAATTTACTGATCAAGAACGAGCAATGTATAGAGCCGAGAAAATGATGATCAGTTTGTTGCAGCAGGCGATAAAGGAAGATATATTCATCCTGTTACAGCACGACAAAACTGCTAAATCAATATGGGATGCTCTTAAGGTTAAATTCGAGGGAAGTGAAAACATGATCAAGAGCAAGAAAGCACTGTTAAAGAAAGAATTCGATTTGTTTAGTAGTTTGCCGGGAGAGGATACTAAAAAGCTAATCGAGAGATACTGTCACTTGGTGCGATCGTTATCTATGTTGGGAGTTGAAAAAGGTCGTGAGGAATGGGTGGATAAATTGGCTGACGCGTTACCTCAGAAAGAGTGGGGAACATATTTGATGATTTTAAAGAATACTGGTGTGTATGACGGGCTGACTATTTCACAGTTCATTGAGAAGATTGAGAGTCAGGATCTTGAGCAGCAGAAGATCGCAAGGATGAATAGTCCGAGTGGTCAACAGGATGTGAAGATGTATTATCGGAGTAGTGTTCCAGTCACTGAGTCTGAAAGAAGTCCGAAGATTCAAACTGCGTTCAGTGCTGGTGATTCATCTGAGAAAGCTGATCAGGGGTTGAACAAGAGTAGCAGCGGGTTTTCATCGTTTCCGAGTGTGAATCCGAAAGAAACTAACACGAGTTTTCAGTCTCAGAGTACAAAAACAGGAAACGGATACGTGATTCAATGCAACATAACTCTCAACCTTCCAGAAGGTCGAAGCTTCTCTGAAGACATTGCTAAAGACCACATGGCACTTCTGGGTTCAGTTCTGTTATCTTATGAAGGTCTTGTTGCTGGTCGGATCGGAAATCCTATGCTTACCAAAGAGGATTACGATCAGATAGACGCCGAAGAAATGGAACTCATGGATATTAAATGGTGTCTTGCTAGTGTTCTTCGACGAGCTGAGAAGTTCAAAACCATTACCGGGAGAAATGACTTTCTTGATGCACATGTCTCTACTTTAGGTTTTGATAAATCTAAAGTTACTTGTTTTCGATGCAGGGAGAAAGGCCATTTCAAGCGGGAGTGCAAAGGAAGAGAAGCTAGCGGAGCACAGAATCCATTCGGGAAAGATGATTACTATCGCAAAGCTATCTATCAGCAAGTTGGTCAATCCCAAGAATCACAGACAGCTCACGGTAGAAAGATTGAAGATCCCAAGAGAGCATGTTTGGTAGATTTCAGCAGGAGTAACTACATATCATCTGAAGCCACAACAGCACACATTATCGATCAAGATGATGAGAAACTACCAGAAGGTTTTAGTTGGGATATGTTTGTGGATAAGAAGGGAGAGTTCAAAGCTTTCATTGCCAAGATCGTCCGAGAGCCAGATTTGTTTGCTACTTGGATGAAATCTGTTGGAGAGACTGTGAAAAGTGAAGATGAAAAGTCTGTGTCATCTGATGAAAGTTCAAACAGTACTGATAAACTTTCAGAACATTCTGGGGAAGTTTCAGAAAGTTCAGACGAAGGTTTACAGGGTTCAGATGAAGATTTACAGAGTTCTGATAAAAGTGTACAAAATGAAAATGTTCAAGAAAAAGAAGTTGTTTTTGATAAAACACCGACTGTTTCTGATGTATCAGATGATGATTCTGATAAATCTGTAAAATTTGATCAATCACCTGATCACAGCAGTAGTGATGATGAGGAAGAAAAACATATAAATATTGAAAAAACTCATCTTTCACCTGAAAGTTTTCATTTCTATTTTGCAGAGAGAATGGAGAAACTGAAGGAGAAACGAGCTGCTAAAGAACAACAATCCGAATCTGAAGGTGATATTCAAAACGCTAAGAATGTTGCTGAGAAGATTACTGAGGTTGTGAAAGAAGAAGAAAAGGTGATTGAAGTAGAAAAAGTGGTTGAAGTTGTTAAAACAATTGAAGTTGAGAAGATTGTTGAAGTTGTCAAGCCGTGTGAGAAGTGCTTGGAAGCTTGCAAGAATTGTGCAGCCAAAGATGACATCATAGCTGAGTACGAGAAGAAAAAGGAGCAGTTACTGTTCAATCTCAATTATGTGAAAGAATCATACGATGTCTTGAACAAAACAGTAACTGGTCTTCAAAAGACAAACTCAGAGAGAGAACAAGCACTGACGATGTTGAATGCAGTTTTAATGACAAAACAAAAAGCAAAAAACTTCTACATCGAAGAGAGTGCTAAGTGGAAGCAAGAGTTGGAGACGGAAAAGATAGAGAATGAGAGAATTAGACGCTTATTGCAAAGTTATTCTAGTTCTGATTATCTCATTGATCGTATTTACCCAACTGTTGCAGGTATGGAAGCTTTCAAAGATGAAAAGCTAAAAGACAAGAAAGACTGTGGTAAGGAATTGACTGTTAGTTACAACAAATGTCCGCCTCCGATTTGGGATGGTTATTCACCTAGGAGACCAAATGAGGAGCAATTGGAAAAGGCAGTCAATATAAAGCTTAAAACCGACACAACTGACGTTTTACCAGATAATATTGATGTCACGTATACCTCCTCCGATACTGATCATGAGTCTGAATTAATCAAAAAGGTGGTCGATCAGGTGTTGGATACTGATGAGGAGTCTGAGTCGAAATCTGGGTCTGGAAAGTCAAAGTCGTCAGTCAACAGTCAAAATTCGTCGGATAAACGGTCTTATAGTAAAGAATTTTTATTGTCAAAAGCAGATTTGAATGATGAAACCTTCGAAGTTGTGTATACTTTGAATGGTTCGGACAAATTATATTACAATAAAGAGTTCCCAATAATGAGTATTAAAACGGAACTAATAAACAAAACTTACAAACTTATAGAAGTTAATATTCCAGAATTAAAAGTTTTGAAAAGTTTTGAAAAATCTAAAAAATATACTTCTAGAGTTCAGCAACGTTTAAATAAGAAAAAGGGCAACAATTCTGGTTCTGGATTTCAAAAGAAACCTAACCAGAATCGTAGATACAAAAAGAAAGGTCTTGGATTTGTTCCATCAGAAAATGATAAAAATATGAAAAACTCTAAAACAAAATCTGAATTTGTGTCAGGTGGAAGTGCTGAGGAGGAACAGCAGAAACCGTTCTGGAGACGGTCTAATAAAGAGTTTCTTGCTGAGAGAAAGAGGAATGGAGCTGATATATGTTATCTAAGAGAGACTAGAACCTGTTATAGATGCAATGAAGTTGGTCACATTGCATGGAATTGCTCGAAAAACGCCAACGCTAAACAGGAAGTTTCTCAGAAGTTGAAAGAGAGAGTTGTTGATGTTGACACACCAACCAATAGACCTAAAATTTTTGAGAATTCAAAATTCGAAGTTGGTGAGTGTTCGGAAAAGAATTTTTACAAAAAGAAAGGAAAAGACAACCAGGTGTGGGTTACGAAGAAAGGTGAAATGAATGTCGGCGATGAATCTGGTTCCACAAAGCCAGAAGAGCCACAGGTTGAGGAGAAAATTTCAGTGAATGATTAAGAGTTTCCATCATTGAAGTTTGAAGAAGTGAAGAAGAAAGTGGGAAAAACTGATATTTCAAATCAGTTTTATAAAGAAAAAGATGAATTTGATGTCGAGAAAACATTCAATGGGAATGTTAAAAAGATTTTTGGTAAAATGTTGAGTGGAAGAGCTAAGGGGGTAAAAGATTTTTATGCAACTAAAAAGGCGACATAAAACCCTACTGCTCAAGAGTTGAAAGCCATCAAGTCTGAAAAGACTTGGATGGAAGTTTGTTTCCCATGATAGTCGAAGGACTACGCCGGAGATCCCAAGTGTATATCGTGGATCAGGAATCGGCATTTTTCTATTGTTTGAATAGTTTGTTTCAAAGAATTTGAATAGTGTTTTGGATTTTGCAGGATGAAGGACTACGCCGGAGCTTCCAGGTTGGTAATTGCGAAGCAGGAATCGGCATCCTGATTGGTAAAATGGTGATGTAGACGTAACATTCCTACAAGTGGTAACCTTGATCTTACAAGTGGTATTTGTGGTTATATTTTGAGATGTTTGTATTTTTACAAGTGGTACAGAAGGTTCTGAAATGCAAATGGTAAATCAGGGACATTAAATTGTACTTGATTTACTATTCATGGCAAAAGATAGACAAGATGATGAACCACATTCCCGTTCTTAAAATTGATAAATCTACAAGTGATTTTTATCAACACAAACTCATTTTCCGGAAAAGTCATTTGATTAAAACAAACTTAAGTGTTTTGAAATCCAAATGAGAAAATGGTTTGTGATAGGGGGAGTTCAGATTGTTTATGCCTAGTGAATGGCGATTTGATGTGATTCGATGTCAGTTGTCAAGTTTCTGTACAGTTTGTATTGTTTTTCTATGTTTTTCAAGTGGGTTAGAGTCTAGTTGTTTTCAAATTTCCTTTGAAATGTGTTTGCATTTTAGGGGGAGTAGGGAAATTTTAGAAAATCCAAAAACATTAGAAAATTTGAAAAAGCCAAAAACATGATAAAATTCAAAAATGAGTTTTGTTGCGAAAAAGAGGAAATGATAGTACATCAGTAGACTATCACGGCACGCTAAAGAAATGTAAAGTTAAATTGTGATAAAGAATCTTACTGCGGATGTGTCAGTAGATTTTCGCACATTTAGTAAATTGAAACGAGATATAAACCTAAATTCAAACTTGCTTGATTCGTGGGTAACTATTCTTGAATATATGGGTAACCCCCGAAATCTTGTTTGAAAGGTCCCATATTCTGAGATACTAGGTCTTTATACTCAGTGATATCCGGGGTATTATCCCGGGACTTCTGCTGAATGGAAGTTCTAACCTAGTCCCCGGATAATACTTTCTGCAAATGCTTGAAAAAGCGCCGCCCTCAGCAATCTGATTAAACAATAAAATTGATAATCATTGCTTTTGTAAAAAAAGATCCTCTAAAGGGGACCCACCAAAAGTCGATCCGTCATCTCTCTGCTGAACGGAAGTTCTGACCTGAGCTCTTACGGTTTCGCACCTAACTCTTTTACAGATATCAGCTGTGGTATACTCACCTGTAAGACTGAATATTTGGGATCTGGATACAGGAGTATATTCAAGTGGAGTGATACACAATTAAGTTTAAGTCTCTAAAACATTAATATCATATCTCGAATCAATTGAAATTTGTGTTGAGAATTTAAGAGGACAAACATACTGACAATCTAGGTAAATTGTTTAAAGCTTAAAATGAAATCAAGCTTAACGGTGTTGGTGATTGGTCTCAAAAACTGATATGATCCTCTTGCATGAACTCACAAAAATATTGTTTGTAAATATTTCATTTCTGTATGTTTTTGTTTACAAGTAGTGTCAGGTACATTTTCTCAGAAAATCCAAAAAGATTTTGTGTGTGTTTTAGCATAAATTTTGAAAAAGTCAAAAAGATTTTCGACAGCTGATGTTGGAGAACTGATTTTCAAAATTCTGAGTGCTAAACATGATGAGCAGCATTTGAGGGGGAGTGTTTGTGTAAATCTAACTGTTTTCATTAAATCTAACCTTCTTCAAGTGGTTCATCATAGTTATTTGAGAGAGAGCCTGAGATGTAGCAATTATATGTTTGATTAGTGGATATGAGAGTCAAATGTTGGTGCAGAGTTATTTGAAACATTTGTGAAAGAAATTTATTTCAAGGTTGAGATTGTAGAGGTAGCCAGGTTTCGATTTCTGAAGATCTCTGTTGGAGCCAGGTTGATTGATCCTGAAAGAATGAGTAAATTCAGATTCTGATCCTGAAAATCACGTCTATCGTTGATGCTGATGAACTTAAGGAATCAAGAGATCTGATCAAGAGAATTAAAGTGTTTTAAAGCCAGACAACGATCCTGAAGATGTTACTGAAGAACAAAAGAATGCCAGTAAATCGAGAGGGGGAATCTGAAGATTGAAAAAGATAAAGCCCAGAGACTGATCTAGACTGAAGATATGAAAACACAGTTTCATTGTCAGGGTGTATTGGCGACTCCATCAACATCTGAGGGGGAGTCTGTTAATGCACTACATCTGTTGATTGCGTCTAGGTGTCTAGGATCAGATCTTATATCGTATTGTATAGCATAGGGCACGTAATACGAGAAAACAGGAGTCTGTATAGGTTTTATGACTTAGGTTCGCTTATAGGGACATTAAGTTCTAGGTTCGCTTATTTGGCAGGATGGTCCGCTTATGTGGACTTGCCTGGTCTGCTCTTATGGTCATATGACACATAAGCGGACCCAACTGCCTATATATAGATGTTGCTTGAGCGGTTCAGAAGAGTAGTTGTCGAATTCCACGCCGAAGCTCTGCCGGTGTGAAGATTGCGCTGTAAAACGTTTCAAATCAATAAAACAAGCAGTTAGGAGGAAGAACAAGCTATATCTACTTGCATTTCTTATTATTCCGCATCTGAAACGCAAGAGACAACCTCTGAACGACTCGTTCGGGTCAGCAAACGATCCTACACGAGTACAATCATGGTCGCGGCCCGCGACCCTTGTCGCGAGCTGCATTTGTTTGTTGTTCATGTTTTATGTCCTTAGGAACTTATATAAACTAGTTTTAAACTCTCTTAACTAACAAATTTTGAGTGTTGTATTATAGGTAACTTTTACAACAATGCGGATGACGATCAAACAATTTAGAGAACCGAACACGCACACATGATGAAGCTTCCGCAACTAGATTATATCTTTTGCTACCAAATACTTTTGTGTTGTTTTTCTTAATATCGTGTAAATAGCGTTTGAATGTTTTGCACGATAAGTAAACGTCGTTATATTAAAGTATTAGAATAGTGTCAAAGTTTTGATATGTATTTATAATTAAATCCACGGGATATTATATAAAATATGAAATATTTCATAAAAGTCTTACATAGATGTTTGATGATCAACTGAATAATGCTTGCACTTGTTTGTTATAATGAAAAAGAGTTTTATTTTATTTTATTTATTTATTTATTTATTTTTTTGCCATTCTACACTATAACAATTCAGAACGTGAATAGTAATAAATCTATGTTTGGTCATTTGATAGTTTAATTCATAATTATATGGCTATAATATTATTGTTTTTTTTTATAATTAGTTTACGTTTCTAACCCTGAACATTAATAAAGTTATCACACAACCTCTAAACTATAATAATTTTTTTATAAACGATTTAAATATACCCTTGAACTTTAATAGTCTACCATAGGTAAGTTTAATTATAATTATATTTTTTAATTAGCGATTTATGTTTGACCCTCAAACTTGAATAGAGTTATCATACGGTCCTTAAAGTTTAATGAAGTTAATAAACTTGTTTTTTTTTTTAACAAATATCTGTTCTTTTATCCTTTTTGTAGGTTTAGTTCTTTTTTTTGCTTTACTTATTATAATTAAAATTAACTTTTAACTCTAGACATGGTTATTTAATCATGTTGCTTTTAAACCCTTCCATATAATATATACAAGATAATTATCATTTTTTTATTTACCTTATTATAGTTAAATGGAACTTTTAACTCTAAATTGTTTACTTAACTGTGTTGATTGCTTAACTTTACCGTCATAAAATATATACATCCTCGCCATCAACCTCTACGACCTCGCCGTGAAGCGTGGGCTCCAATCTTCACCATCAACCTCCTACGACCCGTAGCGAAGCGCATGCTCGAATACTGGTTGAAAACATTATGAATCGTTTTCAAAACATGAAAATGCGTACATAGCTATTAAATGAATTTTTAATATATTCAAATGATTTTGTAATTTTATTATGTGTTTTTATTCATTGACATTATACTTTTACTGTGATATTTGCTGTTATCATGTGATTCGACCCGACTAGATCCGAACCGATCCAAAAAGTTCGACTCCGGGTTACTATAAACTAGGGTATCCATAAAAATGACACCATAAGAAAAAGTTTCTGGCTCCACCACTGCCTAGAACGAGTTTTTTCTCAACAAAAAATTCAACCCCATTACAAAGTTCATTCTCTATACCAGTCAACATGGTATCAGAGCGGTGTTTCTGATTAGTAAACACTTTGTTCATCAACTACAATCAACGAAACCGAAATCAAACCAGAAAAACCCAAAACCAAAACCATAATCAACACCAAAAATCTGATCAAAATCCAAGAATCCAATCTATCTCCACCACCGCCACTATAAGAAACCCTAGCCGCCGCTGCAAGGAACCTTAGTCGCCGGGTGGATTTGTTCTTTGAAGTTGTTCATCAGTTGTGTTGAAGCTGTTCATCAGTTGTTCTATCAAAGTTCTGGGCAGATTTAATCTGGCTGACGTTTAATCAGTTGTTCATCGTTGTTCCTCCTGTTTAATCTGTACCTCCAGGAAACCCTAGCCGCCATTTAATCTGGTGGATTTCCTGAAGTCTTTTGGACCGTTTTTAAGCTAGCGGATTTGTTCTGGGGTATCACAAATCTTGAACGCGAGTTCAAGTTGCCCGACGTATTTGATAAATGTCACACCCCGACCACGAAGAACATACAAATCGTGGCGGAAACATCGGGGAGTGTTGTAACAGAATTTATTGTTTCAAATCCATGGCAAATGAAGTTTCGTTTTATTAATCAAATATGAAAGTATACATTGTTTAAACAAGAACCAAAGAGTACATAACATAAGTTAACTAGTTCTTGTCTCGTTTGAAGTCACTAAGGCACAGGTCCGCCAAAGTATGTCTTGATAACTCCTATGCATCATCTCCTGAAAACACATGTGAAAATAGGTACGTCAGCATAAAAATGCCTGTGAGATACATAGGTTTTGTGAAAACAGAATTCATGACTTATGTTTGAGAAAATGTTTAGTCATGAACCTTGTAATTTGCTTTGTCTTGTAAATCATTTGAAGAACGGTAAGATCAGATGATATGTATAAATAAGAGAATAATGTATGGTTAACTGAATAACCATATAAAATGAGTTTGTGTAAGATAAGTTGTTTGTAAATCAAGGTCTTGTGAAAAGTGTGTTATTTGTATAAAATGTTATATGTCTCAAATTGAAATGATTCAAATAACGCTACGATATGTAATACCACACAAACACTTATATATAGGAAGTACCAGCGGCGTATCCACCATGCTTGTATCATATTACACACGCCTCGTTACTTAGATCACTTACTCAAACCAAACCATCAAGATAAAATGTTTAACAATTGTAGAAATGTTTATGTATAGTCAAATGTCTATTGTCAAATGTAAATCATGTCAACAGATACAAATGGTTCACACGGTTCAAAGGTTACGAACGGTTCATAAAATCAAAGGGTTAAGACGGTTCACATAGTCAAATGGTTACAACGGTTCAAAATGTAGTATAATGTGTTCATATGCTGGATGAGCATATGCAACAGAAATGCAATGTGAAACAATGTACTAAGTACGCACACAATGGGCGTACGTAGCATGAAATGTATTGTAAAGTGATGTACTAAGTATGCACACAATGGGCGTACATAGTATGAAATGTATTGTAGAGTGATGTACTAAGTATGCACACAATGGGCGTACATAGCATGAAATGTATTGTAAATCGATTTTGTACTAAGTATGCACACAATGGGCGTACATAGCATGAAATGTATTGTAAATTGATTGTACTAAGTATGCACACAATGGACATACATAGCATAAACACAATGAAATCATGTACTATATATGTACTAACGAACATAGCAGGTATATGATGTGAAAACATGGAAAGCATGAAAGTAACAAGTAGGCACATGTGTTTCACCCCAAAACAGTTTGGAAAACAGTGAAAGAGGGGTTCAATGTACTCACCTGGGATTGCTTAGAAGTCCTTGTGTAATAATCACACAATGCTAGAGATCACGGAATATCAAACGGCACCTAATAGGTAGCTATATTAATATACTGGACCAAAGTCGGAAGGATCGGATAGTATGCGGGTTCGTAAACCAAACGAGTATGGAGACTCGTGTAATATGGTTTAACAAAGCCTACATACTAAAATGAAACTTAACCTAAGTGCTTACGACCCATTACGACCCGTTTAGGTGGCTTATGCTACCTTAACGCGTCGTTCACGTAGAACGCGTTTGGAACGCCTAACATCGTGACCATAAGGTATAACCTCGGAAGGTTACAGCTATGGTCACCTAATGTGTTTGGTCGAATCCTAATGATCGACCAAATGGGTCGGGTTCGAAAGTATAAGCGATTGTTTAGATCGCTTACGTTACGACCCTATATAAGCACTAAACTAAAAGTGACGAGCTAAGCATGATAGAACATGCTTAACTAAGTTTAGAAAACAGGTTTGGTATCAAAACAAACGGTTTTGATACCCACGAGTAGTTTGGTTACAAAATACGCAAGAATGCGCATTTTGGCCGAAACTACGACTCGTCACTGAGCCTAGATAACGTGGTAATCTGTAGGTATAGTCACTACGGACTATAACCATCGTGATCACGCTCACGTTATGAAGTTCCAACGAACTTCGTGTTGACCATAAGCTGGTCAACGCAGAAAGTCAAACAAAGTTTGACTTTAGCACTAGAAAGCGATTAAAAGAACGAAAGAACACTTACGAAGGGTCCCCAAAAGCTAAACTTGATCCAGGAGCTCAGGTATGAAGCAATAGCATCAACTTAGAGCTCTTTGATCAGTTTTGTGGGTTTTACACCAAATGGGGGGGGGGTATTTATAGGAAAAGCAAAACCGTTAGGACCGTTTCTTGAATATCGTGCCACGATCTAATCCGTACACTTGTCAAGATGTTGTGGTATCATATAGTGACCCTAACTCCAGAGATTGTGAAAGGGCATTGCCCTTTGGAGTGATTGAAAGGCCAAAATCATCAAAAAAACGAGTTTCTGCATCTGCAGGGCTCACGCGGCCCACGTCAGGATATACACAAAACTCAGGCGGGCCGCCTGGCCTTGTCTGATCAGCACAACTTTCAGAATGACAGTTTTAGTCCCTGTTGCATATTTAAGCCATTTCCAACACTTCTAAGGCCCGTAAAGCCAATTTTAAGGCCCTAAAATGATGTCTAAACATTGTGGACATGAAACATGCTCAAAAATATGTCGGATGTTGGTTCGTTTGGCCGTACGATCGCGATGTTTGGTTAATTACGACGGAATGCGCATAAGCGTGAAAAATGATCCAAATTGCGCGACGAAGGGATTTTTCTCATGCCAAACACTAAGGCATAATATAAGGATGCTTACATAAATTTTTGGATGTCCGGATGTATTCAGAACGTAAGTTATGCGCGGAAGTGCAAACTTGTGCACTTTTTGACACTTTTAGCCCCTGAATGATCCAAAAGTTTGTTTTTGCCATACCAAAGCCTTCAAAATTATTTATAAGTTATGTAAAGGTTATTTAAGGTATGTTAAGTATATGTTGATGTTCCGGAGTATTTGTCGCATTTAAACTGAGTACGTTTACGCACCGGTTTGCGTATAATTCTCCAGAAAGCGATATAAAGTTTGAAATTGAACAAGAATTGATATGTGCAAAAGATACACATATTTATACGAGATCCTAAGTATGAAATACAATATTTCATCGGCTTGCTACTTGTTTGATGGTCGCGGTGACACAGGTGTCACAGTCTCCCCTACTTTAGGAAATTTCGTCCCGAAATTTATTCATAGGAATCTATTTGTGACTCTGCTGAATAACCATCAGCGATATGCAAGGCAATATCCTGTCATTTCCTTAATGGTCATTCTTCAGAAACGAAAATGAACAGACGGAGTCATTTTCCTCAACGAGTATTCTTCAGAAATGGGAATGACGGAATAAGCAAACGAATGTTCATTTCCTCCACGGACAAATCTTCAGAAATGAAATGAACTAACGGAGTCATTTTCAACGGTTCCTTCATCAGAGTTGGAAATGAAGGATTACACAACGGATATTCATTTCCTCAACGAGTAAATCTTCAAAAACGAAAATGAACTAACGGAGTCATTTTCAACGGTTGCTTCCTCAGAGTTGGAAATGAAGGATTACACAACGGATATTCATTTCCTCAACGGGTAAATCTTCAGAAACGAAAATGAACTAACGGAGTCATTTTCAACGGTTGCTTCCTCAGAGTTGGAAATGAATAGGTTAACTCTAGACACATGACAGAACTTGCTGTGATTTCTGTGCACTAAATTCCATAATTATGTATGCATCCATAATTACGTAATCCCTTGCACAGTCCGCACAGTTTGTTTTGTAATGTCTTGGGGAAGGATATCAAACTTGTGATGAGGGTGACTAGACTTCCATCGGGTCCTTTTAATTAGATCGACAGGGGATCTTCTTAGTTAGGCCACCAAGGAGTCCTTTCAGCTATATCATCACATGATATCCCTAACCAGATTTTTGGATCAATCTGTTTAACTAGACCACTCAAGGGGTCTAATTATGAAGTAGTACTTTATAATCCAAGGGACTTAACTGTAACGTAGAAGTCCATTGAGGATTTTTTTTTACGTAGTACCTTTGGGTATCCTACTATGAATCCTTTATACGAATGATATGGAAGATTCTACAAGGATTTGGATACTATAATTTGGATCACACAACAACACATAAGGGAACACATAAGCACAAAGTCACATAATTGTTTAACTTGATTATAATTTGTTATTAACTTATTATTGATTGAATACGGATATGGAAACCAGTCGACGGGCTTCAATGTCCACTGGGATCTATCTGAGAAGATAGGAAGATCTCCCAAAATTCGATTTTTGATTACAACGAATCACCACATTCGAATTAAGGTATACAACAATTAAAGACTTACAGGAAATCCTTAGGTACCCTATTAAGGATTTATAGTGGTACATTGGGTATTCGTCACGTGTTGCAACTTGCGCCTTGTACTTCGTTTTTCTTAGAAGAAACGGGTACTTAGGAATTTCATGGAAGACGCAAGAGATCATAGAATGGGAGAATTTTGGGGGTAGTGTGTTCTTCAAGGAATACGGTTCCTTGATTGTCGGTATTGTAAGGGATATGTCGTTTATACATGCAACCGCATAAATACATTGCAATGTAAATAAAAGATTTATTTATAAACAACGATAACAACTGTTTCTTTGACCTTGACAACAAAAGAAAATAATACATAAGACGTGATTATTTCTAAACGATGTTGTCTTCTAGTCAGTTAGATGCTCATCCCTGTGCTGGATTTGCATTAGCAAGCTTTGGGCAATTTCTTCGGAAATGACCCATCTCGCCACAGTTGAAACAAGAGCCTGGTAGAAAACGAACTTGAGCAGGATTGTTGCCAGCTTGGTTTGGCGCAGCTGCAGCTGGGCAACTCTTGCTGTGTGGCCTATAAGTCCACAAGTTTGGCATTTGCGGCACTGAACATTGGCGTGATGATGGAGGCTACATTGGTTGCACAAGGGTGCAGTTCCATTGTATGGTTTTCTAGCAGGGGGTTGAGCTGGTTGGTTGGGGACGGCTTGACCATTGTGAGCGACCACGGCGAAGTTCTGGGAAGCCTTTCGCTTCTTTGACTTCTTAGGGGATTCAGTCTGTTCATCCATGGTCTTTGATTCCTCGATTGGGTTCGATTCCCCGACCGGTTTCTTGTCACCTTTTCGGAAAAGTTTACCTTTCCTGATCTTTGATTCAGTCAAGGTTGCAGATAGCTCAATGGCCTGTCTAACTATAGTAGGGTTGCTACCAGTCACAATGTCTTGTATGGAGTCAGGGAGGCCATCAATGTACTTTTCGATTGCCTTATCCAAAGGTGTAACCATATTCGGGCATAACAAACGTAACTCCTCATAACGATCCGTGTAGGCTCGATGCTCACCGCTAACTTGCTTAAGATCGTCGAACTCCGTTTCCAAGGCCCTGATCTCGTGACGAGGACATAATTCCTTCATCATCAGAGCTCGAAGCTCTTGCCATGTTTGAGCCAGTGCCACATCGGCACCCCTATCTCTCATCACACCATTCCACCATGTCAAAGCTCCTTTCTCAAAGATGCTAGATGCGAATTCTACCTTTCGCTCGTTTGGACATTGAACATGTTTGAAGGTGCTCTCTAAACTCTCGAACCATTGCAGAAGTGCAGTCGCTCCTTGAGACCCAGAAAACTTTGATGGCTTAGCCGAGTTGAACGTCTTGAAGTTGTAGGGGGCATTATTGTTGTTGTTGGCTTGGTTCCATTGAGCAAAGAGGTTTGGGAATTGAGCAGCCATTTGCTGCGCAATGATCTCTGCCAGTTCGGCAGTCGCTATCTGGTTTTCGCGTCGAGGAGGCATTCTAAAAGAGAAACAAGAAAGAAAACAAATGAAATGGCATTGGGTAAGAATAGGATGTTACAATTACCGACCATAATTATGGTTGATGGTCATTTGTTTGAATCACGAAGCAAACAAACAACACCAAGGCTGAGTCAAAACAAATAGATCCTCATAGTGTATCGCGAAGACATGCTCGCCTATAAGTGGACACTCACCCCAAGAGTTCCCAGGTAAGAGTGACTGGTCCGATTTATGTGGATTTGTACGAACACTCTAGCCATAGACAGAAAACCCAGGGTACAGGCATTCACTCTTCCAGTTTGCACGTGTTCACACTATTTCGGGCCCAAAACTTTGACGAGAGTTTTGAAAATTCAAAGGGGTTCAAAACCTTATAACAGAGGGTTCAAAACCTAGTAATCAATCATCCTAGAACATATGATTAGTTTTCAAAGCGGTTTTTGAAATTTATGTTCTTGTTGTGGTCGTCGCCTAAGGATAGGTGACGGTATTGTTTTATGACTAAACGCAAGTAAACTCGCGTTAGGGTCCTAGGAAGGTTATAGACTAGGTCAAAGCATTACTAATAACCTAATTCCCTATAACCATTGGCTCTGATACCAACTTTTCTGTCACACCCCGACCACGAAGAACATACAAATCGTGACGGAAACATCGGGGAGTGTTGTAACAGAATTTATTGTTTCAAATCCATGGCAAATGAAGTTTCGTTTTATTAATCAAATATGAAAGTATACATTGTTTAAACAAGAACCAAAGAGTACATAACATAAATTAACTAGTTCTTGTCTCGTTTTAAGTCACTAAGGCACAGGTCCGCCTAAGTATGTCTTGATAAGTCCTATGCATCATCTCCTGAAAACACATGTGAAAATAGGTACGTCAGCATAAAAATGCCTGTGAGATACATAGGTTTTGTGAAAACAGAATTCATGACTTATGTTTGAGAAAATGTTTAGTCATGAACCTTGTAATTTGCTTTGTCTTGTAAATCATTTGAAGAACGGTAAGATCAGATGATATGTATAAATAAGAGAATAATGTATGGTTAACTGAATAACCATGTAAAATGAGTTTGTATAAGATAAGTTGTTTGTAAATCAAGGTCTTGTGAAAAGTGTGTTATTTGTATAAAATGTTATATGTCTCAAATTGAAATGATTCAAATAACGCTACGATATGTAATACCACACAAACACTTATATATAGGAAGTACCAGCGGCGTATCCACCATGCTTGTATCATATTACACACGCCTCGTTACTTAGATCACTTACTCAAACCAAACCATCAAGATAAAATGTTTAACAATTGTAGAAATGTTTATGTATAGTCAAATGTCTATTGTCAAATGTAAATCATGTCAACAGATACACTGGTTCACATGGTTCAAAGGTTACGAACGGTTCATAAAATCAAAGGGTTAAGACGGTTCACATAGTCAAATGGTTACAACGGTTCAAAATGTAGTATAATGTGTTCATATGTTGGATGAGCATATGCAACAGAAATGCAATGTGAAACAATGTACTAAGTATGCACACAATGGGCGTACGTAGCATGAAATGTATTGTAAAGTGATGTACTAAGTATGCACACAATGGGCGTACATAGTATGAAATGTATTGTAGAGTGATGTACTAAGTATGCACACAATGGGCGTACATAGCATGAAATGTATTGTAGAGTGATGTACTAAGTATGCACACCATGGGCGTACATAGCATGAAATATATTGTAAATCGATTTTGTACTAAGTATGCACACAATGGGCGTACATAGCATGAAATGTATTGTAAATTGATTGTACTAAGTATGCACAGAATGGACATACATAGCATAAACACAATGAAATCATGTACTATATATGTACTAACGAACATAGCAGGTATATGATGTGAAAACATGGAAAGCATGAAAGTAACAAGTAGGCACATGTGTTTCACCCCAAAACAGTTTGGAAAACAGTAAAAGAGGGGTTCAATGTACTCATCTGAGATTGCTTAGAAGTCCTTGTGTAATAATCACACAATGCTTGAGATCGCGGAATATCAAACGGCACCTAATAGGTAGCTATATTAATATACCGGACCAAAGTCGGAAGGATCGGATAGTATGCGGGTTCGTAAACCAAACGAGTATGGAGACTCGTGTAATATGTTTTAACAAAGCCTACATACTAAAATGAAACTTAACCTAAGTGCTTACGACCCATTACGACCCGTTTAGGTGGCTTATGCTACCTTAACGCGTCGTTCGTGTAGAACGCGTTTGGAACGCCTAACATCGTGACCATAAGGTATAACCTCGGAAGGTTACAGCTATGGTCACCTAATGTGTTTGGTCGAATCCTAATGATCGACCAAATGGGTCGGGTTCGAAAGTATAAACGATTGTTTAGATCACTTACCTTACGACCCTATATAAGCACTAAACTAAAAGTGACGAGCTAAGCATGATAGAACATGCATAACTAAGTTTAGAAAACAGGTTTGGTATCAAAACAAATGGTTTTGATACCCACGAGTAGTTTGGTTACAAAATACGCAAGAATGCGCATTTTGGCCGAAACTACGACTCGTCACTGAGCCTAGATAACGTGGTAATCAGTAGGTATAGTCACTACGGACTATAACCATCGTGATCACGCTCACGTTATGAAGTTCCAACGAACTTCGTGTTGACCATAAGCTGGTCAATGCAGAAAGTCAAACAAAGTTTGACTTTAGCACTAGAAAGCGATTAAAAGAACGAAAGAACACTTACGAAGGGTCCCCGAAAGCTAAACTTGATCCAGGAGCTCAGGTATGAAGCAATAGCGTCAACTTAGAGCTCTTTGATCAGTTTTGTGGGTTTTACACCAAATGGGGGGGGGTATTTATAGAAAAAGCAGAACCGTTAGGATCGTTTCTTGAATATCGTGCCACGATCTAATCCGTACACTTGTCAAGATGTTGTGGTATCATATAGTGACCCTAACTCCAGAGATTGTGAAAGGGCATTGCCCTTTGGAGTGATTGAAAGGCCAAAATCATCAAAAAAACGAGTTTCTGCATCTGCAGGGCTCACGCGGCCCACGTCAGGATATACACAAAACTCAGGCGGGCCGCCTGGCCTTGTCTGATCAGCACAACTTTCAGAATGACAGTTTTAGTCCCTGTTGCATATTTAAGCCATTTCCAACACTTCTAAGGCCCGTAAAGCCAACTTTAAGGCCCTAAAATGATATCTAAATATTGTGGACATGAAACATGCTCAAAAATATGTCAGATGTTGGTTCGTTTGGCCGTACGATCGCGATGTTCGGTTAATTACGACGGAATGCGCATAAGCGCGAAAAATGATCCAAATTGTGCGATGAAGGGATTTTTCTCATGCCAAACACTAAGGCATAATATAAGGATGCTTACATAAACTTTTGGATGTTCGGGTGTATTCAGAACGTAAGTTATGCGCGAAAGTGCAAACTTGTGCACTTTTTGACACTTTTAGCCCCTGAATGATCCAAAAGTTTTTTTAGCATACCAAACCCATCAAAGCCTATTTCTAAGCTATGTATAGGATATTTATGGTATGTTTAACTTATGGACATGTTCCGGAATGTTCGTTACAGTTCAATTGGCATACTTTCGCAGTTTGTCAAGTTTAGTCACTGTAAGCGAATTAACTTGTTTTTGCCATAGCAAAGCCTTCAAAACTTATTTCTAAGTTATGTAAAGGTTATTTAAGGTATGTTAAGTATATGTTGATGTTTCAGAGTATTTGTCGCATTTAAACTGAGTACGTTTACGCACCGGTTTGCGTATCATTCTCCAAAAGGCGATATAAAGTTTGAAATTGAACAAGAATTGATATGTGCAAAAGATACACATATTTATACGAGATCCCAAGTATGAAATACAATATTTCATCGGCTTGGTATTTGTTTGATGGTCGCGGTGACACAGGTGTCACAATAAATACGTCGGTTCGGTAAGATAACTTCACTACCTAGTGTTGTTATTCCAAGTTTCTTTTGTTGTAGGTTGCCGGCGTATTTGGGGGACCTTAAGATAACTTATCTACGGTTCCCGACGTATTTAACATTTCTGGCAGCTTTAAACCTTGAACGCGAGTTCAAGTGTCCAACGTATCTCAAATACGCCGGTCATTTATTTTGTCCGGTATTAGACAACGTTTTTAGTTAAAAAAAACTCCGTGTTAGAAAAGTTAATATGACAATCAATCATGAAAAAAACAAATCATGGATATTTGATTCCGGTGCCACTGACACCATGACGTTTGAACCGTTGGACATGTGTTCAATGACCGAACCTCCAAAACTCAAATTCATACCGCGAACAACGGAACAATGCAAGTGAAAGGATGAGGAAAAATTGAAATTTCACCAACTATGAAATTATCAAATTGCCTTTATGTTCCTTCATTATCACACAAATTGCTCTCAATTAATCATATTACCAAAGAATTAAATTGCACGGTACTAATGCACCCTACCTTTTGCCTCTTACAGGATATCAAGACGGGTGTGATTATTGGATGTGGTACTGAGCGCCAAGGATTATACTACGTGGATGATGTGGCTCAACATGGTACTGTGATGTTGGCACATGGAACTAAAAACCGAGAACCCTGGCTTTGGCATAGACGTTTGGGACACCCATCCACTGGTTATTCGCATCTTTTGTTTCCAAAACTCTTCCCTTCAAATGGTAAAATAAATTGTGAAATTTGTTTTCTTGCCAAAAGCCATCGATAACCATTTAAACCTAGCAATAAGAAAGTTGATTTACCTTTTTCACTAATCCATTCTGATGTGTGGGGTCCTGCTTCTGTTATAGGGGGCAGGGTTTTCGGTACTTTCTACTATTCGTGGATGATTGCACTCGTATGACATGGGTATATTTTTTAAAAACAAAGCCGAAGTTTATGAGATATTTATCACATTTTATGCTATGATTCACACTCAGTTCCAAAGGTAAATCCAAATCCTTCGATCCGACAATGGGGGAATTTGTCAATACATCCATGAAACAATTCTTTAAAACCAAAGGATTAGTTCTTTAAACCTCTTGTTCTCATACCCCTGAACAAAACGGTGTTTTCGAACGAAAAAACCGTATTATTCTTGAAATGACTCGAGCTCTTCTAATTGAATCTCATGTACCTATATCTTTCTAGCCGGAGGCGGTTGCAACCTCTGTATATTTCCTAAATCGGCTTCCCACCAAAGCTCTTAAGTTTAAGACTCCCCATCCTCTTACACTTGAACCTCGAATCTTCGGTTGTACAGCATTTGTCCACATACCAAAAACCAACAGAAACAAACTTGGCCTATGTGCTGAGAAATGTGTATTTGTCGGCTATGGGATTGGGATCGATCAAATAGGTTACCGTTGTTATAATCCAAAAACTCGTCACATGTTCACCACAATGAATTGTGACTTTCTTAAAACAAAATATTTTTATAACACCCAACTCAGTGGTCAGGGGGAGAATGAATGTATAGACACTCTGAGTTGGCTAACTCAACTTCCATCATCTGAAGAAGTAACAACAAAAGACCATCATAGTACTTCGAGTCAGTCACCTTCAAACACAGCTACACAATCTGCGGAGCACAGTACCACTGAAGAAACTCCATCCAACTTGATACTAGAGGTAAGAAATACTGAGAACCCTGAATGTTCTATGTCTTATAACTATGAGACAATAGGGGAACACATAGAACCGGCAACAACAGAACATACAGAACATGTTGAACCAGATGTTGAACAGGTTGAACCAGATGTTGAAGAGGTTGAACTAGTTGTTGAACATGTGGAACTAGTTGCAGCAGAGATAACAGGAAGATACTTTCTCCCTCTAAGTGAAAATAGAGGAGTTCCTCCCAAGAGATATGTCACACCCTGGCTTTGCGGAAGCGTGGTTAATTTGGTGTGACTTCTTAATACCATAGCTTAATCATAACCAAGCTATATGAATTAAAAATATGCAAGATCATCCATTAAAATAAAAATACCATAACATTGTCTTAACGGGATAACACCCTAACAACCATAAACTTGTCCAAATATTACAAACACCAAACATAACTTAAACATGGTTTAAGGACTGTGACTTGTCCAGGAAAGAGTCACATTCCCCAAACCCTGGATGACCTTGGTGACTAATGCAGCGGAAAACATGCCATACCGTGCCAGATCTTTAATTCCCTGAAATACATGTAAGTTGAAAAATCAACAATAATGTTGAGCGAGTTCATGCGAAAGTGAGTAAATAAACCATTGTATTTATCAAAAACCCTGGTATGTAGCAAATAAGGAAAAAGATATCACCAATGGTTTGCAAGGCCATTGATATGTGTGAAGTGCAAGTAGGGAGACTCAAACCTAGCGGATTTATGCGTCGGGCACTAAGTCACCCCGAGGTCCGTTATGCTGGACCTGGGGCTGGGCTCGCTACACCCAGATAGATCTACCGCTCCTGTCCCTCGGTCCTACCATGAGGATTAATGGCCTCAAGTTTCCGCCTACCCACTCACATGATCTTAAGTAAAAAAAAAAACCTCCTTACGCTAACCATACCATGTATAAAGTATTCATAATCAATGTAACATGTATTTCACCCCCGCAGTTTAGAAAACTGAAAACAGTTAAGAGAAAAGGGGGACATGAACTCACAGTCAGTGCGTCGCTATACCAAGTACTCCGGATGTCAGGCAGCTGTGCAACGACCTACATGTGCTAATTCTATTAGACGGATGGCCGTGCCTTAGCTTTATAGTTTAAGTTTTTGGGAAATAGTTAGACAACTATTTCGTGTTTATATTTTGCATGTACTTGGTAGTTAATCTCCTTCCCAAGGATGGGGGATTTAATACATGTGTATTTGTATTATATCATTAAGTCCCACTTAATATATTTTACTTCTACTTTCAAAATATAAATATTTTTCTCAAAAATATTATATTTTCACTTCACATAATATTCCCAAAATAATGCGTCGACAAAATACGCGTTCATGAATATTTCCGTATAATGCGTAAGTTACGTTTTAACGATTAAGTGGTAATAATAATTACCAGTGTAACTTATATGTTTGTCGTGTAAGCGTTTGTATTATTTTGGAGCTGTTATCGTTCGAAATATTATTTTCACTCTAAAAATAATATTTATGTATTTTCACAAAATAATCATAAACAGTGTGGTGAAAAATATATTTACCAAATATATATTTATCACGTTTAGTTTTGTGAAAATCCCACCTCCGAATATTTGTAAATAAAGTCGTGGCGAAATATATTTTGAAAACATATCAAAATAATTCTAACACTTGTAAATAATCTAAGTGTTAGGTTTTTAGAAAAATTTCGCCAGAGTTTCCTCTGTAACTGGAGGTGGCCACGCTTTCTAGCGTATCATTTTCTTTTACAAAATCATTTCAACACTTCTTTAATCAATCAATCAATTTCCGACACATCAAACTAGTCGACAAGTATGTAAATCGCATAATCTCATGAACTTGTGGTTTTTCCGAAAACTATAGTGTAGATCCCGTTATATTTTGTGGATCTATGTGTAAAATAACTTATTATCGTAAAAACCACGTTTTTAGAATAAATCATCCTTTACAACTTCCCGTCATCTTTCTCAAAGATTGTTATTTTGTCGAAACTTTTCATTTCACAAGTGTTTATACACTTGTGGTTTGTAAAATCATATTCGTTAGTGTGTCATCCGACTTTTATAAAACATGATTTTCTTGACACTTGGTTCTACGAAAAATACCACTTGTACATACGTAGATCCGCTAGTTTTAAACACTATTTTACAAGTAAAAACACTTTTACACAAGTTCATGTTTCCCGTGTGGTAGAGTTTCACCTTTTAACCCTTGTACCGATAGAAACAAGCTAATGTCAAGATTTATGATCTTAACAAAGTCGGGTTAAACGATGATCCGAGCCACCACAACGTAGATCGGGCCTAAATAATCACCATATTTGAACACTACAACTTTTACACAACTTATGATCTTTTAACCAACAAGATTCATGTTTTAGTAAACTTTAAAGATTCAAAAGATAAGTTTCCGACTTTTTAACCGTTACAATTCTTATTAACCACTTTAGATATGTTCAAGAATGAGTTTTAAGCATTATACCTCTAGCTCGGGGCTAGGGAAGAATCTAGGCGAAAATGTGATGGATAAAAGCAAGGTAACGAGGTCCTTCCGCTTCCGTTTGCTCCAAGACTCCCAATACGTAACCCTTAACACTTGTATGATGTAGGAATGGATTGAACAAGATCGAAAATGGATGTGTAGAGGGTGGGGGTTTCGGCCGAGAGCTCTTGGAGGGAGAGAGAGAGTGATTTTGGTTGATGTTGTGAAGTGATAAGAACTCTTGTGTTTAGTGTTGTATTTATAGACAATTCAAAGATCTTAATCCATTGGTTTTCATGTCCTCTTGATACTAGACATATGAGAATTAAATAATCAAACTTGTACTTCACTTGGTCACAATGTGACCGATCGGCCAAGGGGGGGGGGGGGGTCCTTTGGTTCGATTTCAATCTTACAGTTAGAGATTAGTTACTATAAACCAAGTTAGATAGGGGTTAACTCGGTTAGTTAAGTGTTGCGCTTTAACGCGGGTGTTAGGGTAATCAGGGACCCTAACTGGCTCAGAAAAAGATCAATAATATTTTTGTCAATATTTTTATGTTCCGGGTATAGTCCGGTTGTTCGTTTGGATAGAAATCCGTTAAAGAGCTCAAGTAAGCTTTTAAGCGTTGTTAATAATATTTTTAGTGACACTATTTATTCTGCAAAGTGTCAGGAATACTTTCACCATGTTTTGGCACTTTATTAGTTAGCCAGAAGCTAGTATGTAAATAAAAGTGTTGTGTTTCGTGCTTAGAGTACGTTTTAGGCACATCCAGTCATTATATCTTATTCCTAGAGACGCAGTTCTACAACCCTTGTATCCCTACACTCACTATGGGTGTAGTAAAATATTTTTGGCTCATACAGGCCCTTAGAGGCAGTGTCTGCTTGATGCTGGCTTTATCAGCATGTTCAATAGGTTATCCGTTCTAATGCTACTGTGCTTTAGTGCATCATGTTTGTCACTAAAGTTCAACTTGTAAATAATGTAGTGACGGAAATCAAAGTATGATGCAGGAATATACAAGTACTAGAAATCAAGTAGCAGTTCATTGGAAATTTCAGTTAAGCACAGTAATTAAGCAGCAATTATTAATTAATTAAGTCGTACGGATACCTGGTTTAGTGAGGGTTGTCACATTCTCCCCCCGTTAGAAAAATTTCGTCCCGAAATTTTAAGCTCTGCTTGTAGAAGCAGGGTTCTCAGGAAATAAGTGGGGGTATTTCTCTTTCATTCGGTCCTCACGCTCCCAGGTGAATTCAGGACCATGTCTAGCATTCCAACGAACTTTGACGAGCTTGACACTGCTCTGGCGGGTCTTGTTAACTTTCCAATCCGTGACCTCAACAAGTTCTTCAACGAAATGGAGCGTGTCGTCAACATGAATTTCGTCGGTAGGAATGGCAATGGTATCTTGAGTTGGACTTTTCTTCAGATTGGATACATGAAATGTATCGTGAACACCATTTAGTTCGGCAGGTAGGTCCAACTTGTATGCTACTAACCCGATTCTCTCCAAGATCTTGAATGGTCCAATATACCTCGGGTTCAACTTTCCACGTTTCCCAAAGCGTGCCACACCCTTCCAGGGTGATACCTTCAACAAAACCATCTCACCAACCTCAAACTCTAGAGGTTTCCTGCTTCGATCCGCGTAGGCTTTCTGCCTGTCACGAGCCGCACTGATGCGGTCCCGTATCTGTGCGATCTTATCTGTGGTTTCCTGTACCATTTCAGGACCAACCAATTGTCTATCACATGCGTCAGCCCAACAAAGCGGCGATCTGCACTTGCGCCCATATAAAGCTTCGAATGGCGCGGCACCAATACTGGTGTGGTAGCTGTTGTTGTATGAAAACTCAACCAAAGGCAAATGCTTATCCCAGCTACCGCCCAAATCCATCACACATGCTCTCAGCATGTCTTCTAACGTCTGAATCGTCCGCTCGCTTTGACCGTCGGTCTGCGGGTGAAAAGTTGTGCTCAGATTCAACTTGGAGTCAAAAGCTTCCTGGAAGGATTGCCATATCCTTGACACGAACCTTCCGTCTCTATTAGAGATAATCGAGAGAGGTACTCCATGGCGTGTAACAATCTCTCTCATGTAAATTTCGGCCAGTTTGCTCGTATTATCCTTCTCTCGGATAGGTAGGAAGTGTGCTGACTTCGTTAAACGGTCCACTATTACCCAAATAGTGTCATGGCCTCTTGGCGTTCTTGGCAACTTTATAATAAAATCCATAGAGATTTGTTCCCACTTCCACTTGGGAATCTCTGGTTGCTGCAGAAGTCCCGAAGGCTTCTGGTATTCCGCCTTAACCTTGGCGCATGTTAAACATTTGCTCACATAAACAGCAACATCGCCTTTCATCCTAGGCCACCAATAGTAATCTTTAAGATCCTGGTACATCTTATCCGCTCCAGAGTGGATAGAGTACCGCGATTTGTGAGCTTCATCGAAAATAACCTTCCTTAAACCACCAAACAGAGGAACCCAAATCCTTTTCTCAAAACACAACGTTCCTTCCCTGTTTGGTACCAATAACTTCTCCATCCCACGGAGATACTCTTCTTCAAGGTTTCTTTCCTTGAGAGCTTCTTTCTGCGCGGCACGAATGCGCAAAGAAAGATCGGTCTGAATAATCATTTCCAAAGCCCTAACCCTTATGGGCTTGATCCTCTCTTTTCGACTTAGGGCATCGGCGACCACATTCGCCTTCCCTGGATGATACTTAATCTCGCAGTCGTAGTCATTCAACAGTTCTACCCATCGTCTTTGCCTAATGTTCAACTCCTTCTGGTTGAATATATGTTGGAGGCTCTTGTGATCTGTGAAGATTGTGCACTTCGTACCATAAAGGTAGTGTCTCCAGATCTTCAAGGCGAAAACTACTGCGCCTAACTCCAAATCATGTGTGGTATAGTTCTTTTCATGTATCTTCAGTTGGCGTGACGCGTAAGCAATAACCTTTTGGCGTTGCATCAACACACAACCCAAACCTTCACGCGATGCGTCGCAGTATACCACAAAATCATCTGTACCTTCCGGTAGAGCTAAGATTGGCGCGTTGCAAAGCTTATCCTTCAATATCTGAAATGCTTCCTCCTGTTTGATTCCCCAATCAAACTTCTTGTCCTTCTGAGTGAGGAGCGTCAATGGTTGGGCGATCTTTGAAAAGTTCTCAATGAACCTTCGATAATAGCCAGCCAAACCCAAGAATTGCCGAATCTCGGTTGGCGTCTTTGGCGTTTCCCAATCTTTGATCGCCTCGATCTTGGTGGGATCCACGTGGATTCCATCTCTGTTTACCACGTGCCCAAGGAATTGCACTTCTCTTAGCCAAAGCTCGCACTTAGAGAACTTGGCATACAACTGTTCCTTCTTTAGCAGCTCCAGAATGGCTCTTAATTGCTGTTCGTGCTCAGCCTTCGTCTTTGAATAAATCAAAATATCATCGATGAATACAATCACGAACTTATCCAAGTACGGCTTACAAACTCGATTCATCAAATCCATGAACACTGCAGGTGCGTTTGTCAAACCAAACGGCATAACGAGAAACTCGTAGTGTCCATATCGAGTTCTGAAGGCTGTCTTCGGGATACTTTCCTCCTGTATCCGTAGCTGATGGTATCCAGATCGAAGATCGATCTTTGAATAGAAGCTTGAACCTTGAAGTTGGTCAAACAGATCATCGATTCTTGGCAGGGGATACCTATTCTTGATCGTCAGCTTGTTCAACTCTCTGTAGTCAATGCACATACGGAAACTACCGTCCTGCTTTTTGACAAACAAAACTGGAGCTCCCCAAGGCGAGAAGCTTGGTCGGATAAATCCCTTGTCTAACAACTCTTGAAGTTGTATCGACAGTTCCTGCATCTCAGACGGAGCAAGTCTGTAGGGTGCCTTAGCCACAGGCGCGGCGCCTGGAACTAAGTCAATGCGAAACTCCACTTGCCTTTGAGGCGGCAAGCCAGGCATATCTTCTGGAAAGACTTCTGGGTATTCCCTCACGACAGGGATGTCTTCGATCTTTGGCTCAGCAGCCTTCTTATCTACAATGTGTGCCAGAAAGGCAGCACATCCCTTTTGCAAACACTTTCTTGCCTTCAGGCAGCTAATAATCCTCAACGGCGTCTCACGCTTTTCTCCGTGAACAACAATGGTCTCACCATCATCGGTCGGGATACGAACGACCTTCTCATGACAAACTATCTCGGCCTTGTTACTTGATAACCAATCAATCCCTACTACCACGTCGAAGCTTCCCAACTGGACTGGTAGTAGATCTAGAGCGAACTCGCGCTCTCCCAATTCGATTACGCAGCCTCGAATCACTTCATTAGCCTCTACTAACTTCCCATTCGCTAATTCGATTGAGTACGGAACATCTAACTTACTAGCGGCTAAACCAAGCATATTCTTAAATTCTAACGACACGAAGCTATAATCGGCGCCAGTATCAAATAAAACGGATGCATAGCGTTGGTTTACAGGGAACGTACCAGTGACAACATTGGGATCCTGGCGCGCCTCCCTTGCTTCTATGTTGAAAACCCTTCCGCGGGCTTGGTTCAATTCCGGGCAATTCCTCTTGTAATGCCCAACATCACCGCAGTTGAAACATCCGGGCCTTTGCCCGTTCCCACCAACATTTCCAGCTTGATTGTTTCCCTGCTTTCGATTCATGGCGCCCGCTTGGTTTGCATGATTGACCCGATTTCCATCACCTCCACGGTTTCCTTGGGGGGGGCGGTTCCCATTACCACCACGGTTATTCCTATTCCCAGATCCTCCCTGGCCTCCCCGGCCAGCACTAGCCCAACAAAAATCCTTCGTATGACCAGTCTTCCCACACGATTCACAAACTCTTAGGCTGCAACGACCAGAGTGATGTCGTTGGCACGAGTTGCACTTGGGTTGTGCACCCATATATCCCTTTCCTTTCTTCCTACCAATTGTATCTTGAGCTGGCGCGTTCTGCTCTCCTTTCTTAACCACCACTCCGGTGCCCTGTTTGAAGTTTGAAAACTTCCTCTTGTTTCCTCCAGATCACTCCACATGAGTCTCCTTTTTCTTGGCCTCAGCTTCATCAAACTTGTTCAAACGAATTGCCTCCTCCGTAAGAGCCACGCTCAAATCAATGGCTTCAGTGATAGTTGCAGGTTTGGAGGAGGTCACAATACTGATGATTTGAGGAGCTAATCCCCATATGAAGCGCTCAATCCTTTTGAACTCAGGTGTGACCATGTAGGGTACCACATGCGACAAGTCGTGGAACCTCTGAACATACTCTGCTATCTTAGGACCCTCCATTTTTAGATGCCAGAACTCGGTCTCCAACCTCTGAATTTCAGCGCGAGAACAGTACTTCTTGCGCATGAGTTCTTTCAGCTCGGTCCACGTCAGTGCGTAAGCAGCTGCTTCGCCAAGTGTTTGGACTTGTAGATTCCACCATGATAGGGCTCCATCCAAAAATAGCCCTGAGATGTAAGTGACTTGTTGATCCAGCGCGCATTTGCTCATGCGAAGTACGGATTCGGTTTTCTCAGCCTAGCGGACGAAAGCAACAGCACCACCTGTGCCATCAAAGTTTACGGGCTTGCAGTCCAAGAACTGTTTGTAGGTGCACCCTGCACATACATTATAACATATGATCGGCATTAGCACTCCTGCTAAGGGAATCCATTTAGGTCATGGTATGTCTTAATGACTTAGGGTTACCATGAGGTGGATTGTTGTTGTTGCCAGAGTTGCTTCCACTCATTCCTCCTTGAGAGGCAGCATATTGAGCAATAGCAGCAGCAATGACTTGCTGTAGTTCGTCCTGAGTCGTAGGCATTGGCTGAGGTTGACGTCTTGGCGGCATCTTCTAAATATGTGTTTATGTTGGTCAGGCCATAGTAATGCGTACGTATATAGTAATAGTAATAGCACATAACATCTCATGTTATCAATACTTCAAATACTAATCACACAACATCCCATGTCACAAATATTATACACACAACATCCCATGTTACAAAAATATACACACAACATCCCATGTCATAAAAAAATGTAAATAAGAAATCAAGCGAATCAAATATGATGAGAATACTACGATTGCCATATATATCGAGACCACAACGTAAGTGTATCAGTACATCACTGTGTCATACAATCATCAATCAACTAGGGGCTACATCACCCCTGTCCAAAAGCTATATCAAATCATTGTCAAATAAATACATCAAGTATGTGTCAAAAGTCAGTATCATCACGTAGTCTCCAAAATGCTATGCAACCAAAAGCAATCGCGGTCCTCTCACCAACGTCTACACAAGCAGTACTGATGAGCTCTATACAGATGGCGGCGGAGGAGGGGGAAAGTAAGTGTAAAGCAAGCGGCGTAGCTGAAGCCAGTCCTCCTCCATAGCCTGCTGAGTGCGAATGACAGAGGCAACCTGCTGCTCTAGTGTAAAGAGACGAGCAGCAAAATCTGGGGGTAATGATCGACATGGCTGAAGAGGAGAGTGTATCTGTCCATGGCATGAACATGGTGGCAGCTGAGCTCTCTCGAGCTCCTGGAGACGCTGCGTGTGTGACTCGTGCTGATGAACGAAGGACATCAAAACGTCCTCTATAGTGTGTCCCACATGAAACGGATGGTATGGATCAGTAGGTGGCATGGCTGGTGGCGTCGACCAAAGCAAAGGCTCACTGGTGGGGTCAAATGGTGCCACATGAAATGGTGAAGTAGAGGGTGGAACAGATGACATCTGGGGCATGAAGGGAATAGACATCGGTACGTGCCCAAAAGGATGGGCTGAAGAGCCCTCTCCAGGCCTCGCTGGAGGTACAAACTGAGGAACCTGAAAAGTAAAATCAACAGGTCGTGTAACAGGGATCTGAGGGGGCAAGGGTGGAACGTCCTCATCAGCGGGTATCCAACCGTGCTGAGCATCCTCATCGGGTGGATCCATGTGGTCAGCAAATAGTGCGTGCTCAGGCTCGAGTGGAATGGGATCAAATGGAGGAACAATGACAGGGTCAACTGGTGCAACAGGATGGTCAACCGGTATATCAGCAACAAAAAGTGGGTCAACATGATCGGCGGCAATGACCTGCTCCCCCAAAGGAACATCTACAGGAAGATCACCAACATGTGGGTCAGCTAAAACGGGCTCAACTGGGATGCCAGCATGTACGGGGTCATGCTCGGGCATAGGATCTAGAGCAGCTGCCTGCTCAGGAGCCAAGGCAGGCTCATGGTCATCAAAAGCCATATCAAAGTCGAACTCAGGATCAATAGGGTCAACTGGATCAGCGGGATCCTCCATGAGCTGGTCCATCGGGATAAACTCGATATCATGATCCGGGTCTAATCCCGGAGGAAAAATGGGATCAGAATCCTCTATGTCGTCATGCTCAAATGCAAAGCTCGGGATAGGTGCTGCTGAGGATGCCTGGTCAGGATCCGAGTCGTGTGCAAAGTGCTGTGCGCTCACCTCGTGAGAAGGTGCGGATGCCACAGACTTAAAGGAGTCTGGGACCGGTGAATGTGCGGGTGAGTCCTCAGCAGGGGCGTCAGCGATCATCAGAAGATCGCTAGCGGGAGGAAGGGCTGCATCCGGAATCTCATCCTCAATAGGCTCGTCCTCAAACAAATCGATATCGCCGTCAGCCTCGGCGTCGAGTAGCAAGTCATATGCGGGATAGACGGCTAAAGGAATAGGAGCCGGAATCACAACTAGGGGTAAGTACTCAGCAGGGGGGCCATCCGCAGGCTCATCAGCACCCTCGGGTAGTGCGAAGGGCTGGAAGTCGTCGTCATCTGTGCTGGTGGAATCAGATGTATGCACCTCATACTCCGAAGATGGGAGGTCATCAGATACGATAGGTAGGGGTCCGGTGGTGTCCGAGTCATATACGCATAAACACGTCGCATGGCACAGGTGACTCATAATGTCAGTAACATAAACACAAATATGCACAAATAATCAGTTAATCAGGTACTCACATAAGTCACCAAGTAAAAATCACATAATTCTCCTAGTCCCACTAGCTTCCCAGCCTCCCAGACTGTTCTTCCTAGTCCCACTAGCCAATTCTTCCAGCCTCCCAGACTGACTCCCTAGTCCCACTAGCCAAATCTCCCAGCCTCCCAGACTGACTCCCTGGTCCCACTAGCCAAATCTCCCAGCCTCCCAGACTGACTCCCTAGTCCCACTAGCCAAATCTCCAGCCTCCCAGACTGACTCCCTAGTCCCACTAGACAACTACCTCGATCCATTGGATCGAGCCTCGGCCTCCCAGACCGAGCCTCAGCCTCCCAGACTGAGCCTAAAAATAATAAATAAAATGTGCTCAACATTTGTTTATAAAAAGGTTTTGGATCTGGACTTAAGTGGTATGCAGTAAAAATGTTTTCGTGAGAGCCCTAGTGATCATAGTCTAGACTCGAGGAGGAATCCTAGTTCGCTATGATCAGAGCTCTGATACCAAGCTGTCACACCCTGGCTTTGCGGAAGCGTGGTTAATTTGGTGTGACTTCTTAATACCATAACTTAATCATAACCAAGCTATATGAATTAAAAATATGCAAGATCATCCATTAAAATAAAAATACCATAACATTGTCTTAACGGGATAACACCCTAACAACCATAAACTTGTCCAAACATTACAAACACCAAACATAACTTAAACATGGTTTAAGGACTGTGACTTGTCCAGGAAAGAGTCACATTCCCCAAACCCTGGATGACCTCGGTGACTAATGCAGCGGAAAACATGCCATACCGTGCCAGATCTTTAATTCCCTGAAATACATGTAAGTTGAAAAATCAACAATAATGTTGAGCGAGTTCATGCGAAAGTGAGTAAATAAACCATTGTATTTATCAAAAACCCTGGTATGTAGCAAATAAGGAAAAAGAGATCACCAATGGTTTGCAAGGCCATTGATATGTGTGAAGTGCAAGTAGGGAGACTCAAACCTAGCGGATTTATGCGTCGGGCACTAAGTCACCCCGAGGTCCGTTATGCTGGACCTGGGGCTGGGCTCGCTACACCCAGATAGATCTACCGCTCCTGTCCCTCGGTCCTACCATGAGGATTAATGGCCTCAAGTTTCCGCCAACCCACTCACATGATCTTAAGTAAAAAAAAAACCTCCTTACGCTAACCATACCATGTATAAAGTATTCATAATCAATGTAACATGTATTTCACCCCCGCAGTTTAGAAAACTGAAAACAGTTAAGAGAAAAGGGGGACATGAACTCACAGTCAGTGCGTCGCTATACCAAGTACTCCGGATGTCAGGCAGCTGTGCAACGACCTACATGTGCTAATTCTATTAGACGGATGGCCGTGCCTTAGCTTTATAGTTTAAGTTTTTGGGAAATAGTTAGACAACTATTTCGTGTTTATATTTTGCATGTACTTGGTAGTTAATCTCCTTCCCAAGGATGGGGGATTTAATACATGTGTATTTGTATTATATCATTAAGTCCCACTTAATATATTTTACTTCTACTTTCAAAATATAAATATTTTTCTCAAAAATATTATATTTTCACTTCACATAATATTCCCAAAATAATGCGTCGACAAAATACGCGTTCATGAATATTTCCGTATAATGCGTAAGTTACGTTTTAACGATTAAGTGGTAATAATAATTACCAGTGTAACTTATATGTTTGTCGTGTAAGCGTTTGTATTATTTTGGAGCTGTTATCGTTCGAAATATTATTTTCACTCTAAAAATAATATTTATGTATTTTCACAAAATAATCATAAACAGTGTGGTGAAAAATATATTTACCAAATATATATTTATCACGTTTAGTTTTGTGAAAATCCCACCTCCGAATATTTGTAAATAAAGTCGTGGCGAAATATATTTTGAAAACATATCAAAATAATTCTAACACTTGTAAATAATCTAAGTGTTAGGTTTTTAGAAAAATTTCGCCAGAGTTTCCTCTGTAACTGGAGGTGGCCACGCTTTCTAGCGTATCATTTTCTTTTACAAAATCATTTCAACACTTCTTTAATCAATCAATCAATTTCCGACACATCAAACTAGTCGACAAGTATGTAAATCGCATAATCTCATGAACTTGTGGTTTTTCCGAAAACTATAGTGTAGATCCCGTTATATTTTGTGGATCTATGTGTAAAATAACTTATTATCGTAAAAACCTCGTTTTTAGAATAAATCATCCTTTACAACTTCCCGTCATCTTTCTCAAAGATTGTTATTTTGTCGAAACTTTTCATTTCACAAGTGTTTATACACTTGTGGTTTGTAAAATCATATTCGTTAGTGTGTCATCCGACTTTTATAAAACATGATTTTCTTGACACTTGGTTCTACGAAAATACCACTTGTACATACGTAGATCCGCTAGTTTTAAACACTAGTTTACAAGTAAAAACACTTTTACACAAGTTCATGTTTCCCGTGTGGTAGAGTTTCACCTTTTAACCCTTGTACCGATAGAAACAAGCTTATGTCAAGATTTATGATCTTAACAAAGTCGGGTTAAACGATGATCCGAGCCACCAAAACGTAGATCGGGCCTAAATAATCACCATATTTGAACACTACAACTTTTACACAACTTATGATCTTTTAACCAACAAGATTCATGTTTTATTAAACTTTAAAGATTCAAAAGATAAGTTTCCGACTTTTTAACCGTTACAATTCTTATTAACCACTTTAGATATGTTCAAGAATGAGTTTTAAGCATTATACCTCTAGCTCGGGGCTAGGGAAGAATCTAGGCGAAAATGTGATGGATAAAAGCAAGGTAACGAGGTCCTTCCGCTTCCGTTTGCTCCAAGACTCCCAATACGTAACCCTTAACACTTGTATGATGTAGGAATGGATTGAACAAGATCGAAAATGGATGTGTAGAGGGTGGGGGTTTCGGCCGAGAGCTCTTGGAGGGAGAGAGAGAGTGATTTTGGTTGATGTTGTGAAGTGATAAGAACTCTTGTGTTTAGTGTTGTATTTATAGACAATTCAAAGATCTTAATCCATTGGTTTTCATGTCCTCTTGATACTAGACATAGGAGAATTAAATAATCAAACTTGTACTTCACTTGGTCACAATGTGACCGATCGGCCAAGGGGGGGGGGTCCTTTGGTTCGATTTCAATCTTACAGTTAGAGATTAGTTACTATAAACCAAGTTAGATAGGGGTTAACTCGGTTAGTTAAGTGTTGCGCTTTAACGCGGGTGTTAGGGTAATCAGGGACCCTAACTGGCTCAGAAAAAGATCAATAATATTTTTGTCAATATTTTTATGTTCCGGGTATAGTCCGGTTGTTCGTTTGGATAGAAATCCGTTAAAGAGCTCAAGTAAGCTTTTAAGCGTTGTTAATAATATTTTTAGTGACACTATTTATTCTGCAAAGTGTCAGGAATACTTTCACCATGTTTTGGCACTTTATTAGTTAGCCAGAAGCTAGTATGTAAATAAAAGTGCTGTGTTTCGTGCTTAGAGTACGTTTTAGGCACATCCAGTCATTATATCTTATTCCTAGAGACACAGTTCTACAACCCTTGTATCCCTACACTCACTATGGGTGTAGTAAAATATTTTTGGCTCATACAGGCCCTTAGAGGCAGTGTCTGCCTGATGCTGGCTTTATCAGCATGTTCAATAGGTTATCCGTTCTAATGCTACTGTGCTTTAGTGCATCATGTTTGTCACTAAAGTTCAACTTGTAAATAATGTAGTGACGGAAATCAAGGTATGATGCAGGAATATACAAGTACTAGAAATCAAGTAGCAGTTCATTGGAAATTTCAGTTAAGCACAGTAATTAAGCAGCAATTATTAATTAATTAAGTCGTACGGATACCTGGTTTAGTGAGGGTTGTCACAAGATACTCACCAGAAAAGGTGGCTCCAAGGTCTAGATACCTTGTGGCAAACATTGCCACTAGGAATTTGTCTAAGGAAGCTAAAGCTTTTGCCACTGCCTTGTGCTCTGAACAAACGTCATCTACAACATAAGAAGCCTTGAAGTCAAAGGCCATGGAAATAGAAATGGAAGCACTCAAGAAGAATAACACATGGGAGAACTCTTCCACCAGGAAAGAAACAGTAGGATGTTGTTGGGTGTTTCCGATCAAACATAGGACTGATGACACGATTGAAAGATACAACGATTGAAAGATACAAAGCACGACAGGTTGCAAAGGGGTATACTCAGACTTATAGAATTGACTACTCCGAAACCTTCTCCCTAGTAGCCAAAATCGACACAATCAGCGTTCTTTTTTCAATAGCCGCCAATAAAGGTTGGCCTCTTCATCAATTTGATGTGAAAAATGCCTTCCTACACGGAGAATAGAACGAGGAGGTCTATATGGATGCCCCACCGGGATTCAATGAGAATTTCAAGGCTGGAGAAATATGTCGGTTAAAAAAATCTTTGTATATGCTCAAGCAGTCTCCTAGAGCTTAGTTTGGGAGGTTTACCCTTGCTATGAAGAAATATGGCTTCAAACAAATCAATTCTGACCATACTCTATTTCTGAAACGAGGGGGAAATCTTGTTACCTGCTTAATTATCTACGTTGATGACATGATACTTACAGGGAACGATGAAGAGGAAATGTCAATGTTAAGAGATAAACTTTTTTTGGAGTTCGAGATGAAAGACCTGGGAAGATTAAAATATTTCCTTGGAATTGATGTTCTGAGATCTAAAAAAGGGATTTTTATTTGTCAGAAGAAATATATTCTTGATCTCTTAGCCAAACCCGTAATGATTGAGTGCGAACCTGCAGATACCCCAGTGGTAGTTAACCACGGCCTACACATGGAAGATGGAGCAGAACTAGCAGATAAAACTAGACATCAACGAATGGTGGGAAAACTAATATACCTTTCCCACACAAGTTCCCTAAGGTGGCCGTATGGTGGAACCCATGTTCGCTCCATAAAGTAGCGAATGCTGTCCGATCTTGCCAGAAGTTGCCTTTCCATGCCTCGCGAGGATTCAACTTGAAGATCTCTTCCTTCATTACTTCGGCTTTAGCAGAACGAATCTGGCCAGGTAGGCTAGAGTAGATGATGAGCTGCAACAGCTCGTACATGGTTAGATTCCACAATCATACAATAGTTCCATTCCGCGACGCGGTCGCATGTTTAACTTCTTCCGATTCACAAATATGCTGAAGGCTCTTGTGATCGGTATAAGTTGTGCAGTTGGTACCATCCAAGTAATGCCTCCAGGTATTAAATCCAAAGACCATGGCTCCCACCACTACTGAGGGATGTAAGCTATCACTTTCTCATGTTGCATCAACATGCAACAGAGACCCTGAATTAAACAACATGGCACACTACCAGATCACCTGTACCATCAGGTAAGGACAATACGCAGGGTATTGTAAAGTTTAGTTCCAAGCTGAAAAGACGTTCTCGTGTTTTGTCTTCCACGAACACACAACACCCTGCTGTGTGGTAGAGATAAAAGCCGTGCAATCTTCGAAAATCCCTTGATGAATCTGTGATGGTACATAGCGAAACCAAGAAATTGCCGCACCTCCGAAGGACACCCTGGTGTCAATCATTTTCTAATAGGATGGATCTTGGCGGGATCCACGTGTATTCCCAATTTGTTGACTATTTGACCAAGGAAGTGTACGTCTTGAATCCAGAAGCCACACTTAGACCGTCTTCACGTGAAGCTGCTCCTCCCCCAGGAGCTCTAAGATGAGATACAAGTGCCGCTCATGGTGCCCCTTTCTCCTGGAAATGGTTCAAAATGTCATCAATAAACAAAGTTGACTAATTCGGCGAGATAAGGTTTACACATACGATTCATGCAATCCATAAAACTGCTGGTGTGTTGAGAGACTTGAGTGACATGAACAGAAGATCGTAACGACCGTACTGCGTTCGAAATGTCGTTTTAGGATCATCCTCCTCTTGGACTCCCACCTGATGATGGCCCGTTCATTTGTCAACCTTCGAATAGGAGCTTGACCCTCGCAACTGGTCAACAGATTGTCAATACATCGTCGAGGCTAACGGTTCTTGACAGTCACCTTGTTCAGTTCTCAATAATCAGGACACATATGAAAAGGCCTATCTTTCTTCTTCAAGGATAGAACTGGGGCTCCCCGAGGCTAAAAACTAGGTCCGTCAATACCCCTATCAGACGGTTCCTGAAGTTGATTAGACGGTTCTTGCAACCCTCCTGGTGCAAGTTGATAAGGAGTACGAGTAATCAGGGTCGTCCTTGGCGTGATATCAACTGAGATTCCACCTAACGATTGGGGAAGTAAACCTGAAAGTTCTTTGGGTAGCACATCGGGAGAAGTCACAAACAGTTCTTTTCCTCCGCCTTAGTATCAGTAAAGAGTGCTGAAATAGCCGAATAATCCCTCCGTAGACAATTCTGGGCTTTCATAGATGAAATGACGCCACCCCTTGCACGACTCTGAGGTTCTAGGACAGGCAACGATTCTCTACTAGGGAGAGGGATACACAAAATTTTCTCCATAACAAAGTACATCAGTGTGATATCTGGATAGCCAGTCCACACTAGCTACCGCATTGAAACTATCAAGGGTAGCGGGAGGAAGGTTAATCTCGAACACTTGACTCACAAGGTCGAGTTTGCATCCTACTCGAACAGGTGAGGCTTCGATTGACTTGTCGTCGGCCAATTCTACAACAGGTTCAGTTTCAAGAAGTGTCGGTGTTCATTAAAACAGGGAAATAAAAGGTTGATCACAAAACGTACAAATCACTATGCTTTTATCATACCTGGCGTCACCCACGCCGATCGTAAATGCTCCTCCATGAGCACCACTTTCAGTGTCGTTGTTATCGTTACTGAGATTCCCAACACTGACGCCGTTCCCTTGGGTGTTGACATCTTGTCTTGGGAACGGCCAATCCTTGTCGAAGTCACCTTTATTTCTGTACTGAAGGTTACGATTGCGAGTACCTTGTTATCACGGTGGCCATTGTCTCTGATATTGTTGCTTTGTAAACAGAGCGTTGCGACCTTTTGCCAAAAGGGTTCACCTTCTCACATTCCCTGACACGTACTAGGACACTACCCATGGCACTAGTAATTACTCCTTCCATACTCCTGATCAATTGTCGGTGTTTATGCCCTTATTGGTTCATAAGAGTTGGCTCCCAAAGATTGCTGGCTAGGGTTAGGGACTCGTTTGAAGTCAATCCACTGGTGTTCGTTGTTGGTAATCGAAGCCGTCATATTACTAGGGTCGGTAATGTATCACGTTCAATTTCTTGTTCATCGGTCTTGTAAGTGGATTGAGTAATGCACGATAAGTTACAGAAGTGATCCTACTTCGAGATTTGGGGCATCTATTCGTCAGGTTCAGGTATTGGAGAAAAGTGAGGAAAGTACAGACCAAACGTTCAACGATTCGACAACTAGCTCAGAGGTGTTCGCACTAGCACATAACTTTCTCATACGAGTCACTGGGCATTCAGATACGTGTTTAAGCAACACCTAATATCAACGTGATTCTTAAGGATTTAGTGGGAAGTGAAAAGATCACGCTCGGGTAGGAGGCAGTCATCGCTATGACTCCTATAGATTTGTTATGTTTCTCATTAGATCAAATAACGGAACAGAACCCCTTTTTCACTTGTTAAGCGTCACTGGGACTCACACGCACCCCACATTATTATTATGTGTGCACCCACAATAATATTGTGACTTGCATGCTCATCTCAGTTCCTCCTAACCCATGTCAAATGGTTCCTCAAATGCAAATGTCAAACGAAGGTTGTCAAAATGACGAGATCACAGAAATCCAAGAGCTACGACATATTAACAATGCATCATAATGTAAACAAGCCATTTATGAAATCGTGTTGTGGTGACGAGTGTCCGTATGCTACATCATAAACAAGTGTACGCTAATTGTGTAATGTCTATAGCATGTAAAAAGACGAACCTTGCAATCTGGAGTTGCGTGTCATGGTCGCGTTCACATATTCAGAACTGTTAGGTTATAGTCTGGTTTTATAAAAACATTTTTTTAAAACCAAGTTCACTATAACCAGTGGCTCTGATACGAATCTATCACACCCCCAAAATACCACATGCGGGAACCCCCGAGAGGCGTGTGACGTACCAGGATCTAGCCACCAATCACATTGAACTCATAACATTATTTCAAATAAAACTTTCATTTATTAAAGTGAGCGTTACAAAACATTGTTTACATTCCAGCGAAAGCATATTACAATAATTAAAAGTTTCATAACCCAATGTATAAAAGCAATTAGACGTGTCTCATGATTCCATGCAAATCGACCCATGACAACTCCAGCATCCAAGACAACAAGTTCCAACGACATGTACCTATAGGCCTTCAAGCCTGCAGAAAAGTGTATCAGATAACGCTGGTGAGTTCACAGTCTGTTTAACCGTTTGTTACCGAGTATTGACTTATGTTATGTTGATAATAACTCGATACCGCAGACCGCTCCTTTTTGCCCTTCTCCAATGCTCTATCAAACATTAGTCATGATTTTAAAGTTATTAGGTCACGCTCGTCCTATCCAGGTACGTCGTGAGGGTGCCAAACCTAATAGCGCTATCAACTAATAACCCTGTTGCCCTACAAGCAACTAACTCGGTAGTATGATGGGACTTAAGTGATAGAAAGTGAGTGTATTATCCAACATCAACATTTACTGAAAACTGCCTCATATCCCCTGCAAGGATATGGGTTTGTGTGAAAGCTGCCTCACATCCCCTACAAGGATGTGGGTTTATGAAAACACGTTTATTTGTTTGTCTGTTTGATTGTCCCCACCGGACGCATGCTTGTTTTGAGTGAAGTGAACTCACCTTAGTTTTGCTCGGTATGTTAAGTTACCCTTTCCAAGTTGGTCAACCAAACCCTGCCGTGGTTACTAATAAAAGTCATTTTCGTAATCAACTAAATCACGTATTTTCACAGATGGCACTAGCCGCAAAGATCACTGTATGACACACAACAAGTACGCAAATATCATGTAAGTCCACACCTCACGTGTTTGTCACATAACAGCACTTAATAGGTAAGTTTATCACTCACACGAATCAAATCAGGTTGCTCATTCTTACTTAATATTATACAACTTTATAAGCACAAACATTCATCAATATCATCATCATAAACTACTGTTCGTGGGATGCTTCTCGGCGAAGGATACTCTCGACGAAGAAATATACTTCGTCAAGAGGGATGGTGGCAAAGAATCCCAGTTGTTTGTCGAAGGCCAATCGACGAAGGATCCGGTTCTTTGTCAACTTGAATTCTTCGTGGGGGGTGTCTTTCGTCGTAACAGTTGCTAAAAAAATTCATCAGTTTTCCAATCAAATCAAACATTATGATTTAATTAGTTATTGCTCAGGTTCATACAAACCCTAATTGTCGTCTAATTATTAACAAGAGTTAACATGTACTTATCATTTCAATGGATCAAATAGCATGATTGTCACAATATGAATTATATAATCATCAACCGTAGTCGGCACCCTAAATCCAATATCCAGTTAAATCTAGTAGCACAACATGTATTAACTATGCAGCCCAAGTTCACTGTCATCACTAGTTAACATCATAACACTTAATCACCATTCATTATGTTAATTATCAATCAGTCTATACACAAAATGTTGCATCACGAGTTTGTTTATTATGCATATAACATATCGATTCTAATTAATACAATCTACCATGCTTTCTATCAGTTGCCATACATGAATAATTCCCCAAGATGATTCATACGGACCCAAACAACAAAACACGATCACATGAAATTCACAGAAATTCAATTAACACAAGGTAAGCATACTAACCAAACTATGAGATGTTGGGGAAAGTGTTAGCGTCAAGCAGAAACTTCATTCTCGAGAGAAGGCTGCCGTCGAAGGTTAAAGGGATGAGGGAGTTTAGGGTTTCGTAACTTGCAAATATAAAGAACCTCGCACAACAATACAGGCTGGGCTCACGGGTTTGGGCCAAAAGCCCTTTTGGCGAAGAACTCCCTTGACGAAGAGCCTTCTTCGTCGTGGTCCTTTCGCCGAACAACTCCCACAACGAAGAACCTTCTTCATCGTGGAGTGTTTGGGGCGAAGAATCCTCATTCTTCGTCGACTCTCCTAAGTTTCAATCAATCAAACATAACCATACTTTATTCAATCATATACAAGGCACATGGTACAACGTACAACGAATTATGAAAACAGAACTGAGAAACAAGTGATGCGTAGAGGAAAGACCTTGAAATCTCGGGTTGTCACAGTCAACCTCAGGATACTTTACCGTGGTCGGAGGAAATCTAGTCACTTGGAGAAGCAAAAAACAAAAAGTAGTCGCCTTATCTAGTGCAGAAGCCGAATTCTGAGGGGTTGCTTGTGGCCTAGCAGAAATTATATGGATACGCAAGCTCCAAACTGAGATTGGCTTTCCTCCCACTGCAGCAACCAAAATCATGTGCGACAATAAAGTTGCTATACAGATCTCAGAAAATCCATTCCAACATGATCGAACAAAACATGTGGAGGTAGATCGGCAATTCATCAAGGAGAAACTGGAGGAAGGAATCATAGAGCTCCCATATGTATCGTCAAAAGATCAACTCACAGATATTCTTACAAAATCCATCAACGGAAACATGTTTAGTAGCTGCTTGAGCAAGTTAACTATTGGTGACCCCACTATACAACCTGAGGGGGAGTGTCGGAAAGAAGGCAATAAGTCGTAGTATTGGGGCTAGATGTGTAATATGGTGTTTTATATAAACACCCTCCTTGTGTAACCCTAGAACGAGCTTTTTCTCAATTAAAAATTCAAACCCATTACAAAGTTCATTCTCTATATCAGTCATCATTAACTGTCATTTCCATCCTTGTGGTTTGGTGGAAAATGTCACTTCAGTCCAAAGAATATTTGCGCCAGTTACGTCCTATACATTTTTTAAACGTGCCACTTCAGTCCAAAAAGATATGCGTCGTTAAAAACGTTGAGGACGGAACTAGTGCAAGGCGTTATCTTTTTAAAACGTGCCACTTATGTCTATCTCATGAAGCATAAGCATGAAATCTTTGAAAGGTTCAACGAGTTTCAGAACGAAGTTGAAAACTAACTTAATAGAAAGATTAAAATGCTTTGCTCAGATCGAGGCGGTGAATACCTCAGCTTAGAATTTCTCGATTATCTAAAGGAACGTGGAATAGTTTAACAACCCACTCCACCAGGCACACCCCAACTTAATAGCGTGTGTGAAAGGAGAAATCGAACCCTACTAAATATGATTCGGTCGATGGTGTGTAGAACAAAATTGCCTCACTTCTTTTGGGGTTTTGCTCTTATGACTACTACTCAACTCGTAACTATAGCGCCGACCAAAAGGCTAAACAAGACTCCATATGAGACATGGCATGGGTGTAAGCCAAGTTTGAGTTACCTAAGAGTGTGGGGGTGTGATGCTTACATCACAAGTGATTCTGATGACAAGCTCGACCCTCAAGGCGAAAAGGTTATTTTCATCTGATACTATAGCCAAATCGATTATTACTTCTACCATCCTGATGCAAATACGATTTCCAACAAAAGGAAGGCTAAAAGATTCCTTGAATATGAACTTCTTAGTCGAGGAATTGGAAGTAATATAGTTGATTTTGAATAAGTTTAAGGACCACAAACAACCGTTGAGGAGGTCGGAATGTGTGAACCACAAGAAATTGTTGATACTGAATCAGACTTGAACACAAGCCTTCGTAGGAGCATCAGGACTCATAAAGAACCCGATAGATACCTTTGGCATGTTGAGGGTTCTGAAGTCCTGACAGTAGCCGAGTCTGATGAGGAGCCTACTAGTTACAAATCTGCTATTTCTAATCCAGATTCTGCGAAATGGCTAGAGGCCATGGAAGCCGAGATTCAATCCATGCGTGACAATCAAGTCTGGGACTTGGTTGAGCTACCCCCCAAATCTAGGGCAGTAGGGAGCAAATGGGTTTTCAAGAGAAAAACCGACATGCATGGAAATATACAAAGCACGACTAGTAGCGAAAGGTTTCACTCAAACTCAAGGTGTTGACTATGATGAAACCTTCTCGCCCGTTGCTATGATTAAATCGATCAGGATATTACTTGCCATAGCTGTGTACTATGATTATGAAATTTGGCAAATGGATGTTACAGCCTTTCTTAAAAGACATCTTTCTGAAGATGTTTATATGGTTCAACCTGATGGTTTTATCGATCCAAAATATCCTAATATGGTATATAAGCTAAACAAGTCCATTTATGATCTCAAGCAAGCGTCTCGGAGCTGGAATCTTCGTTTTGACTAGAAAATCAAAGAGTTTGGTTTTGTCAAGAACGAAGATGAATCTTGTGTTTACAGAAAGGCTAGTGGGAGTGCTATATCATTTCTCATCTTGTATGTAGATGATATAATGATCATTGGAAATAACATCCCCATGCTTAAGGAAGTTAAACACTGGTTGGGATCTTGTTTCGCAATGAAGGATCTTGGAGAAGCCGCTTACATTTTGGGAATCAAGATCTATAGGAATAGGTCTAAGCAACTTCTTGGGCTAACTCAAAGCACATACATAGATCAAGTAATAAGATGCTTTAAGATGGAATACTCCAAGAAATGAGGTGTTCCAATGACTAAAGGAACCATCTTGGACAAATCACAAGCTCCCTCTGAGGACCGTGAGATAAAGCAAATGGAAGCAGTTCCATATGATTCCGTGATTGGTTCTATCATGTATGCTATAGTATGTACTCGACCGGTCATCTCATATGCTTTGAGCATGACTAGCCGTTACCAGAAAAGCCATGGGATTGTCCACTGGATTGCAGTTAAGAACATCCTTAAGTACTTGAGAAGGACAAAAGATATGTTCTTGATATTTGGAGGAGTCAATGAGGAGCTCACTGTAAAATGTTACATTGATGCAAGTTTTCAAACTGACCGAGATACCTCTCGCTTACAAACAGGTTTCATGTTCACTCTCAACAGAGGATTTGTCTTATGGAAAAGCTCCAAGCAGAGTGTTGTGGCTGATTCCACCATGAAATCTTAGTACATTGCTGCATCGGATGCCGCAAAGGAAGCTGCTTGGATGAAGAAGTTCATAACCGATCTCGATGTGGTTCCAAGTATCATGAATCCCATCCAAATATTTTGTGATAACACAGGTGCTTGCTCAAGCCAAGGAGCCTAGATCTCATCACAAAGCCAAGCACATTTTGAGAAAGTTTCACTACATATGTGAGATTGTGGAACGTGGAGACATCGTTATAAACAAAATTGACACAGATCAAAACCTAGCTGACCCATTTACTAAGCCAATGACTCAAGAAAACCAGACCGTCACATGGATGGTATTGGTTTAGATTAGCTAGTGATATGTTTTGATTTAGTATTTCGATGTACGAACATCAAACAGTTGTACTATTTCATTCATTTTAATTTACTAGTTAAATGCAATTCTTGAATCCTACAACTGTGTTCAAATTTGATACGTTTAATCCATGAATCATGTATTCTAAATTGTCCGAAGTCGATCAGACTCATGGGAACGATTCTGAATAAAGACTTTTCTGAATTTGGACTCAAGTGGTTGACTTCCAAATTCACATACCTCATTGTGAATGACGCTGGATGTAACTCGTATCAAATCATCTTCATGGATTCAGTCATAAGATGTTTAGATAAAGGCATACTCATTTGGTATCCTCCGACCTGAGATACATATTAGAACTTCCGTTTACAAAGAACCATTCTTTCATTATTTCCAACCGCTGTCGCGTAATTGCCAGTTATAAAGGCTTTAGTTAGGAATGGATCTTAAGTTCAGTGGGAGTTGTATGTAATCAATAGGGAATTTTGTACTCTTGCATTAAAATGTAACAGCTAGGCATCAAGGTGCCCTCACTGATTCATATTGGAGAAGTGTAAGGCCTTACCCAAACTGACTGTTGTTTGATTGGATGAGTATGAATCTGGATCGAGAACAAGAATAATTGAAACACAATATGAGAATGAGTTGATCCATGTCTCATAGTTTCTAATTGATGTCTTTTACATAAAGGATAGATGACAACTATTACCATAAGTTTACTGTCTTCAAGTAGCAAGCCGTTTCTAAAGGGAAGATACCTTGGTTAGTGAATTTAAAGTGTCATGACCTATTGGGGGCAGCTATGTGTAGCTAGAGCACCGCTGGCTGTCTACGTTGAGATCTTATCGGAGACCGTCCAAGTGGGAGTTGTTGGATATTTACGTCTGGTTCGATAAGTCAACGCTACCGACCGAGTCTAGACCCGTAAGAGTTACACCGTGGGCAACAAACTAAAATCCACTTAAGTGGGTTTAACTGACAATTGCGAAACGAATCATAATTATATTTATGATCATGAGCGGGTTTATATTATTAATAATCGTTATTAATAATATAACTGTTTATCTTAATTAATAAACTTGTTGTGGGTATTAACTAAGAGATGGGTACATGTACCAGGTGAGACAAGCACACTCTTGAATCGCCACTTATCGCACATGCACCCATGCTACGCCACTTGTCGCACATGCACTCTTGCATCGCCACTTGTCGCACATGCATGAACTTCTCACCACTTGTCGCTCATGCACTCTTGCATCGCCACTTGTCGCACATGCATGAACTTCTTGCCACTTGTCCAACTTGGGCATACATGTCCGCCACTTGGCAAGAATGCATGCATCTCCATACTCTATATATGGTGTTGTATGGACTTGCTTTGAGAGGTTAGAATTTTTGCACAAGAGAACTCTAAAAAATACTCCTAACCAGTCAACGTCGCGCCGCGCCTTTGATACCGTCGCCGCCGCTCCGCCTTTGCCGCTGCTTCGTCGCCTCTGGCCACCGCCGCTACCCGGAGCTATACCCGCTTTCGTCACTAGCACATGTTCGTTGAACCTCGGTGTCTCAACCGGTTAATTACTTACCGAAGGTATACCTAAAACCCATATGGTTTGTGTTTTTATTTCATGTTTGCATGCCAGTGACCTTGTTCCATTGCGGATACTCCTTGGTATAAAAGTGTTCATATTATTTATATATTTTTACCTATGCTTCCATTGCTTAAAAATGTACATGTATATTTTTCCACTAGTTAAAGTTTATTTTAACTAATATATATATGTATACATATTTGTCAAAAGTGTTTTGACTAATCTTTGTAACAGATAAATATATACTTATATGAACCAGGTTTAAAAAAAAATTATACCGCGGATTCCCTTCACACAATCAACAACCGAGTGCAGCCACCTTATACTCGTGGAACCGATGGACTCCGCTCAAGGTAAACTTTCTAATGTGGAGGCTAAATCTGGATAAGCTATCAACGAGGGTGTCTTTGGTTAGAAGAGGCGTACAGATGCCATCAGTCTTGCATGAATTGTGTCGAGAAGTGGAAGAATCAACGGAACATGTCTTCTGCTCTTGTCGGCTCACTCAAAAGGTTTGGGAGGGTATTGCTAGGTGGTGTAAACTACCAGCTATCTATTTTTTTTGGCCTGAACGACCTGGTAAACTATCATGTAAATACGAGGGGCTTGAGAGTTTGGAACAAGTTGTATATTCAGTTTTTCAAACAACAAGGTGGTGTATATGGGCGAGCAGGAATAACTTGGTGTTCAAATGAAAGACGTGCTCGCCGGATAGAGTTCCGGAAGAAGTGAAGGTCATGGGGTTCTTATGGGCAAAATATCGCGCAAAAGCAACGGCTTTATCGTGGGAAAGCGGGAATGAAAAAAAAACAGTTTTCGTGTATTGGTGTATGAACCTTGGTGAGGTTAACAGTTTTCGTTAATTCGCTTTATAATAAAATTTAGTTGGCCGTTCAAAATAAAAAAAAAACAAACAATTTGTTTGTATATATAACAACTCATCAGCCAAGGCCTATGAGTGAAAATTCAAACCTCTAAAAACTGACCTCATACCACAAATCAAAACTTAACACTCATACCCTAACATTACACTCTAAAACTCTCAAAGAATTATGAAACTAGTACCTCCTCATGAAATGTAACAAATACACTCTCGCCTCCTAAAATGTGTCCTTTAGAAATCCAAAATGAATTATGATCCTCCTTGTACTTGTAAATATCGGATTTGTCTTCTAGAGGGCTCAAATTGTTTCCTAAGCTGTAGAAGTCAGAATTTCAAAGATTTTATTCTGTTAAACAAGAAATACAAGAACAAATATCACCTATTATAAGATAGATACAATCAAACAAGTCGTATGGTGACAAATCGACATCAACAAGAGAACACGACTAGAAGAATGATCGGATCAATCGAAAAAAAACAAAGAACTAACTTGAATAAACTAAGATAGTATGTAGATAATTGATCAAATGATGATGATCGATGATGATTTGAACATCAGCAAGCTCCAATGTATAACACACTTCTAGAATAATGATTGTTTCTTGACCGCAAACAGCTTGCTATGATCGATATTTAGGAGAAATAGTTGGCTAACTGACCGAATTTTCCTTTTACTCTGTAAGACCAACAATTTACCAAAGATAGCTAAAAGAATAAATAACCAAGGGTAAAGTTATCTGACAGGGTCTCATAAATCTAAGAAGTGTACAAAAACACAATGGATTGCAAAAAATAACACAATGTCTAGCAAACTATAACACAATGCCGAAAAATATAACATAATCTCAAGGGAAAAGGACACACTGAGTCACATAAAATGCCACAATGACACAAATATAGAAAAAATGCAATGCTAAATAACAAGACATAAGGACAAAAATATAGAAAAAACATAATGCTAAATAAAAAGACACAATTATATAAACAAAAATTCTAAATTCTACATGCTATAAATTCAAAAGTGAAAACCTAAAATCTCATATCGTGTTCGATGAGACGGTTTCAATGTCGCTTGAATGGAGTCAATCGAAGTCTGTTTGATACCTTTCATGCGACTTCTTACTATTAGGAGACTTTGAATTTGAAATAACCAAACTAATTACAAAAAAAATATATTTAATGCTGAATTAAAAAGTCAAGTCCCAATCGATACTTAGAAGAACATAAAATTATGACTAACTCCCACAATATATTAGATAAAAAAGCTACTCAAAAATTTGATTCTTACAAACCTCTATCTAACACATGGTATATATAGCTAACCTAACGCGGTAAACTATAAATATGATTGTTCACATATTAAACCTAACTCGTTTAGGATGCTAGATAATTATTTAACCAATTAAATAGGATATGATAATTACAACTAACTGGGTGAGGTTCCTGTAAAAAGGACCTTTTTCATGAGAAGTATGAGAAGGCATAGAAATTGACGTGTAGACATCATGATTTAAACTTAGACATGATGTTTTGGGTTGTTTTGGCAAGAAAAACAGCAAACATAACAACTTAAAACACAATGCAACGTATTATGGACGTGAAATTTAAAACACACTATTTAACACTTAAAACACACTACTTAACGTCCTTGGCATGGTGTTTTAAGTTTTAAGCCTAGAATTCATTGCATTGTGTCTTAAATTATTATGTTTAGTGTTTTTCTTGCCAAAACACCCAATACATTATGCACAAGTCTAAAACATGATGTCTACATATGAATTTTTATGACTTCTCATACTTCTCACGAAAAATGTCCTTTTTACATGATCCTAAGACACAACTAATTATTAAATTATAATCACATCTTATAATCTATATTTATCCACTCTTTAAAATCCTGCTTGAATCTTGCATGGCAAGTCAGTTTAACTATTAGAAATTCCCAACAAAGGGGAATCTATAAATTTTAATAGAAGCCAAAAAACTCATACGCTTTATTCAAAGAAAATCTTAAGAAAAACTGTAAGTACGCAAACGCCAATTTGTTGTTATGTAAAACAATGAGGTGATTTTGCATAAGAAAACTGTAAGTACGCAAACACTAATTTATTGTTATGTAAAACAATGAGGTGATTTTGCATAAGAAATACTGTAAGTACGCAAACACTAATTTATTGTTATGTAAAAAAACTGTAAGTACGCAAACACCAATTTGTTGTTATGTAAAACAATGAGGTGATTTTGCAAAAATGATTTATCCTTCTTACCCAAATGTGAATATCAAAACACAAAACACTCTAATTAAATACACACAATTAAACACAGATAATTCTAAAAACTTCTTATGCCATTTGTTTTATTCCAAGTAATACAAAACTAGGTAACAAGATTCGTCTTTTAAATATTGGGGTTGGTCGTCAAGAGGTGGAGATGATGGCGGAGTCAATCGGGTGTAAAGCTGCAGAGCTCCCTTTTAAATACCTTGGGATCACGGTGGGGGCGAATATGAATAGGATTTGCAATTGGAGACTGGTGTATGAAGTTTTTAAGTCAAGGTTGACTTTATGGAAGGCTTCGGTTTTGTCTTTAGATGGTAGAGTGACGTTGGTGAAATCAGTTCTAGAAAGTCTTCTGAACTATTTCTTTTCCCTCTATAAGGCCCCGGTGCGGGTTATCAATGATCTTGAAAAGTTAATTAGAAGGTTTTTATGGGGAGGTTCGAGCGAAGGTCCGAAGATGCATCGGGTTGCGTGGGATAGAGTCCCGTCGCCGGTTTGGGCTGGTGGGCTGGGCCTTTGTAGTCTTGGTACTATTAACAAAGCTCTTCTGTCTAAATGGGGTTGGAGATTCAAGAATGAAAACAATTGCTTTTGGGTTAAAGTTATCAATGCTTTACATCGACATAGATTGATTTGGGATTTCTTGCCTTTGCGATCGTGATTGAATGGGGTTTGGAGTAATATTTGCAAGGTTTGTTCTAATCAGTTAGGTGATAATTTTTCTTTGTCTAGCTTAATTCGGGGAGAGGTAGGTGATGGGAGTAACTTATTGTTTTGGCTGGATCCTTGGTTGATGTTAAAGCCTTTAAAGGATGAACTTCCTAACTTGTTTCGGTTGGAATTAAATAAGAAATGGAAGGTTAAGGATCGGATCGTTAGGCCGTTGTCTAACCCGTGTGGTAAGTGGGAGTGGAGATCAAGTCCCGATTCTAACGAGGAGCTGGCCGAATGGTGCCAGTTGAGCAATCTGCTCCATCCTGTTTTTTTGTCTGATCGGAAGGATGGGTGGAAATGGTTGGATAATGGGGCGTCTTTTTTTCTCGGTCGGTGCTCTCAAGCAGTTTTTCGAGTCTTGCATGGATTATAGCTCCCGGTTCGTTTGGGATTGGTGTAATTGTCTCCCTATGAAGTGTAATATGTTCGCTTGGAGGGCCGAGATGAACAGGATCCCGACTAGGGAAGCGCTACTTAGGAGGAACGTCGTGATTGAAGATAGAAGTTGTCCCCTATGTAATATGGGGGTCGAGTCGGTTGATCATTTATTCACTTCGTGTGGGGTTTCGACGATTATTTGGCAGAAGGTTCAAGCTTGGTGCAAGACATCTAATCTGTGCGTTTTCTCTTTTCGGGATGTTTTAGAGGTGCATAATTGGTGTGGGCTGGATGGTCGAAGGAAGGAAGTGTTCCACGGTATTGCCATTCTTTGTTGCTGGTGGATCTGGAAAGCTAGGAACAATTTGATTTTTTCGGGGAAGGCTGTTAGTGTTAATGAGGTTTTCAGTGAGATTAGATCCTTGGGTTTTGTTTGGTATTGCAATAGATCGAAGAATAGGAGTATTTCGTGGAAGGATTGGTGTGAATATGTAATTATGTAAGTTTTTTGGGGTTGGCCGCGCAGTTTCGAGTTGGTTCTGTGTTCTAATGAAATTTTCCTTTCAAATAAAAACAAGATTCGTCTTTTTTAACGGCTTAAATTAAAAAAAAAAAGATGTAAAGTAATATATTATCCTTTGCCTTGAGAGGAAAAGATCAAATAGGAAGTTTATTTTGGATAGGAAGGATATGAAGCAATAATAGAGTGACACATGGCGAAAGTAAAAAACTTAGGGAGGGGCATTTTAGTCAAACACAAATTAATCATATAACCTAGATCTAAAAAACCCAGATCAGTTTATCCCACGTCCACACCACCACAACCACTCCACCAGCCACCCCTCCGCCACCGTCGCGACACAACCACCACTTGTCGTCGTACCTCCGTACCACCACGACCACCAGCATCCAATTAATCTTCTCCTTTATGCAATAATTGTTACTAATTTGATACAGATTCGAAAATAAGCTGGGTTTCGATCTCCGATCACCGGCGTAACTCAGCTGAAAGTCTGGAACAATTGAGTTTCGGTCTAAGAAAGATGAAGTCGTCGTCAAAGCTGCTTCTGCCGCCATCGGAGCCAATGCCGGAAATTTAGGTGAGAACGAAAATATTGCGTTTTACCTTTTTTGAGAAGTAAATTGTGTTTTATCTTCAAATGTTTTGACTTTTTTGGACTAGCTATGCCTCGTGTCTTCTGCTCTCATTCTTTTGCTTGTTTAGTTTCATTTCTGTTTTATATATTGTAGATACATGGGTCAAGATTTGGTAGCAAAAGCATACGAACCTATGACATATGGGATACAGGGATACAAGTTGTAAATAGAGGAAAATCAGAATTAAAGATTACAAATAAGCTGAAACTGATAATTTGTAGTAAATTGTGTTTTGCCTTTTGAGAAGTAATTTGTGTTTCTCATAAAAGGTGATATTGCGTTTTACCTTAGCGGCACGCAAATTCATTCTTTACATTCTGTAATATATAGTATGTTAATAAGGAACTCTTTCAATTTTTATTTTTATTGCATAATGCTTATGTTTTGTAATATGCAATGCTGAAATATCATCACCTTTTTAAATGGTGTTTTATAACACATTTAGAAGAACACTTTTTTTAATCTTTTTAGTCTATTGCATTTTAGGTAAAACACATTTTTATGTGTTTTAGCTTCATTGTGTTTTATAAAAAAAACACTTTCTTTTGTGTTTTAGGCTATTGTGTTTTAGAAAAAAGACAATTTTATGTGTTTTTTGGTCCATTGCGTTTAAGAAAAACACATTTTGAAGTGTTTTTAGTCCATTGCGTTTTAGGTAAAACACATTTTTATGTGTTTTCAGTCCATTGCGTTTTAGAAAGAACACTTTCTTTTGTGTTATTAGGCCATTGCGTTTTAGAAATAAGACATTTTTATGTGTTTTCTTGCTATTGCGTTTTAGAAGAACACATTTTTGAAGTGTTTTTAGTCCATTGCGTTTTAGGAAAAGCACATTTTTATGTGTTTTCAGTTCATTGCGTTTTAGAAAAAAGACATTTTTAAGTGTTTTCTACCTATTGCGTTTTAGAAATAAGACATCTCTTTGTGTTTGTTGGTGCATAATGTCTAAAGCCTGCGTCTTTGTGAAGTTAGATTAACGTATATGGTCTAGATAGGTTATTTTGTAATAGCTCAGGGGTTAAAAGTGTAATTGTATGAAAGTAATGTTGCTGGACCGCTTTTGTGACAGTTGTCCACAAAAGCGACCCAAGCTGGATCGCTCATGTGGACATGTCACATGAGCGGTTCCAGATTTCTATATATACCCCTGTGCTCATTTCATTTGTAACGTTGTCTTGTGCTGTACGTCGAACTGCTGACCGTTTGCCAATCGTTATCAAGTGAAGTAAAAGTGATTAAAGTGTATATCTCTCTGTTTTCTACTCCTTTCTATCAGTTTTATCATCGTATCATGCTGAAAATGTGTTTCCGCCACATTTTCAGTAAGCACTAGCTCTGATTGACTCATTAGTCTGGTCAAAACTGATCCTACAATTGGTATCAGAGCCAGTTGCGAGTTAGTGGCTAGATACGAAGTGGTTTTCATGGACTTTTGTAGATCTGGACTGATTTAGTGGTGGAAATGGACTGAGATTTGGACAGTAGGTGTGAAACACAGTAAATATAAACCCTTGAAAGTTTCGGATCAAAACATGGCCTAAAAGTGACATAAAAACACTCGTGAAGTTTGGATCGCTCTGACGTCATCTGTGACTCGCTTTTATGAACCGCTCCTAAGTACAGTTTTAGTTGGATCGCTCGTAATTTTTCTTCTGGATCGCTCCAAATGGCTACTTTAGGTGTTGAATCGCTTTTCTGAACCGCTCATTTGGCAATCTTCTGAACCGCTTGTGTATCATCTGTGGATCGCTCGAAATACAGTCTTTTGAACCGCTTATACGTCACTCCTGGATCGCTCATTAGTCAGATTCTAGGATCGCTCAAAGGTGTATTGTTCAGGATCGCTCCAAAGTTTCTGTCTGGATCGCTCTTAGTGAAATTTTCTGGATCGCTTTTGTGCATTCTTTGGATCGCTTATTCATACTGTTTGAAAGTTTTTTTCCGATAAAGCTGAAAATGGACAGTCAGGATTTCTACAACATGTTTTCGGGTGTGGGTGCGACTCAAAGCCAAGCAAGTATCATGCAAAATGTCAGTTTAGAAAACGAACTTGGAACGATGCAGAAGCCTCCAAAATTGATGAGTTTGGATGAATATTCAGGATGGTCTGAGAGATTCAAAAATTGGGTGCAGGCAAATCACTTAGAAAGTTGGATGAAAATCGAAAGAGAGTATGTTGCTCCAGTAGATGGGGTGAATATAAAAAAGACAATTGCCAGTCTGACAGCTGCCGAGCAGGTCGAATTCAAAGCTGAGAAAAAGATGATCAGCATCTTACAACAAGCAATAAAAGAAGATATTTTAGTGTTACTGCAGCACAAAAATAGTTCACAGTCGATATGGCAAGCATTAGAGAAAAAGTTCAAAGGCAGCGCGTCAATGATTAAAAGTAAAACGGCATTGCTAAAGAAAGAGTTTGACATCTTCACAGGGATTAAGGGTGAATCAACAAAGCAGCTTATAGAGAGGTACTGTCATCTAGTGTTAGAGATGAGAAGGTTGGACATCGAGAAGACCCATGAAGAGTGGATAGACAAATTGTGCGATGCACTTCCCTATGAGGAATGGGGAACATATGTGATGATGTTGAAAAATAGTTCGGATTTCGTGAACTATAGTTTGAGTGAATTCATAGAGAAAATTGAAGCTCATGAATTAGAATTGGTGAAAGTCAAGAAGACGAATTCAACGAATATGCCACAGGATGTATCTTTGTATTACAAGAGTAGTTCTGTAGTATCGAATGTTCAAAGTCCGAAAATTCAAACTGGTTTTAGTGCAGACAACACTTCATCTGTTGCTCCAAATGCCTATCAGTCAAGTCAATCGACTCCATTTGCAAACTACGAGCCGAATGTCAAAGTCTCAGATCAAAATTCTCCTCAAAGCTCTACTGGATCAAATCAACAAACAGTTGTGTCAGGAGTACAATGTAACATTGCAATTAACATCAAGAATGGAAATGAAATCTCCGAAAATGCAGCCAAGCAGCACATCGCGTTATTGGGTTCAGTTTTGGAAGCATATGAAGGGTTGGTCGCTGGTAGGATCGGAAATCCCGATATGACTAAAGAGGATTACGATCAGATCGATCCGGAGGAGCTGGAATTGATAGATATTAAGTGGTGTATGGCAAGTTTAGTTCGAAGAGCTCAACGATTTATGGAAATCACCGGTAGAAACAGTTTGTCGGGTCCGGATCAGAAATTAGGTTTCGATAAGACCAAAGTTACATGTTTTAAATGCAAAGAGAAAGGTCATTTCAAGCGTGAATGTCCGAATCGTGAGGTGAAAAATCATCAGAATCCATTTACCACTGACTATTACAGACAAGCTATATATCATCGCCCAAACCAACAGCCTACAGTTCAAAGACCTCAGATCGAGAACAAACCTGAGAAGGCGTTGATCGTTAACCAAGATGATGAGAAGGTTGCGTCTGGTTTTAGTTGGGATAAGTATATTCCAGGAAAAGACGATCAAGCAATGATGGCTGAAGTTGTAGAGATTACAGAGACGGGTGCTGAGTCAGAAGTTCTCGAGAAGGTAGTTGCTGAGAATGTTGTTGAAGAAGTTACTAAAATTGCTGAGTCTGGTTCTGAGGTGGTTGATAAAGCAGTGACTGAAGCTGTTAAGTCTGTTCCTGAGATCGTGGTTGAAGAGGTTATTGAAGTTGTTGATCAGGAAGTTCCGGAGGTCGTTAAAGATGTTTCTATGGAAGATTCTGCAAAAGCTGAGGAATTTGTATCTGATGTTCTTAGTTTTCAATCTCGACGGGAGGAATTTGTTTATACTATGAAATCAATTTTACCTTCTAACGTATTTGATTTTTTTGCAGATTATTTTGAAGATCCAAGAACCGGAACCTGTCCGAGATTCGTAGCAGAGAAAGAAGAAGTCGAGGAGATTATTGATGTGTCGAAGGAAATGACTGAAGAAACTCTAAAGGAGATTGCGGATAAAACACTGATAAGCAAATTAAAAGAGGTAGATTCAAACATTCAGGAGTCAGTCGATACAGTGTCAGGTCTAGGAGAGGAATCTGGAGTCTTAGAGGTCAACATGGTCAAGTCGTCTGAGTTGGAGTCAAATCCTGTTGGTAAAATTGTTTGTGAGAATGAGATTATAGTAGAAAAAGTTTCAGTCTCTGATACACCGTGTCAACGTTGTTCACAACCATGCACGGAGTGTCTTGAAAAAGACACCATGTATCAGGAACTAAAACAACATGCAGATCTATTGAAGTTTGACTTAGGGCAAGTAAAAGAGGCATACGACACATTGTCTAGGTCAATAAAAATGATACAAAATGAAAGTCTTGAAAACGATAAAGCAACCAAGCTGGCACAATCAACTTTATTTGACAAACAAAGAGAAGTGAATTTTCATTTAGACACAATTGCATCTTTGAGAAAAGAGCTTGAGTTGACTAAAATTGAAAATGATAGAATTGATAAGAAATTGATGAGTTATGTGGCATCATCATATGTGTTAGAGCAAATAGTACCACAACAGCCACATGCTTCATCTGTCTTCAACAGAGTTCCACCCCCAATGTGGAATCATTATACACAGAAATATCCAGATGGGGTGGAAGCTGCATTAAACATAAAACTAAAAACACTTGAAAATGATTTACCTGATAACCTTGATATAACTTTCACTGCGTCTGACACTGACAACGAATCCCAGGTAATCAAAAATGTTATTGATCAGGTGTTGAACGATGATAGTGAGAAATCTGAGAAAGCAAAATCAGTGGAGTCCGGTAGTGAGTCTGAGGAGGACGGAAACTTTTTAGATCGTTATTTGACGAAAAAGGATAAAAGTGTGGATGATGATTCAATCATGGTGGCTTACACTATGGTTGGATCTGACAAACTTTACTCCAACATCGAGTTTCCGCTTCAGAATGTTAAATTTGAGAATGTTCAGAAAGTGTTTAAGCTGATTGAGTTGAGCGTAAATGAGTTAAAGAAAAATGATTTCTTTTCAAAACTAAACAAATCAGTTGGTTCGTCACGTCCTACAAGTCCAGAAAAGGTAGAGAGGGTGGGTAAAAACCAAAACAAGAAAAATCAGTTAAAAAACAAAGGTCTTGGTTTTGAGAAGAAAATGACTAAGAAGTTGGTAAAGCCAAAAGATAGAATTGATGATGTATTTGTTTGTGGTCCGAGCACTGAGACTGAAAAAGAGTATATTTTTAGTCAAAAGGCTGTGGACGATTTCAATGCAGCGCAAAAGCTGAAAGCAGAAACTGTTGGTAGCACATTTGTCGAGTATGACAAACGTGTATGCTATCGCTGCAATGAAGTCGGCCATATGGCGAAGCAGTGTAAGAAAGTGATCGAAAAACCAGTTGTGGTAAAAGCTGTTAAGAAACAAGTGGTTGAGAAACCGAAGGTTGAAAAACCTAAGGATAAAGTGATCGAAAAACCAGTTGTGGTAAAAGTTGTTAAGAAACAAGTGGTTGAGAAACCGAAGGTTGAAAAACCTAAGGATAAAAACAAATATGTGCCAAAACAGACTATTCAAAAACCTCGACCAAAATCACCGGTCGTTGCAAAAGATAAACAAGTGATGGTTTCGCCGATCCGAATTCTCAAACGAGGTGAAAAGTTGAAGTCGGAAGATAAGCCAGAATCGATTTTCGAAATTGGCGAGTCTTCTAAGTCCCCCAAGACTTCAAAATTTTACCTTAAAGCAAAAACTTTTGAAAAACAATCATGGATCGCGAAATCTAAACCATTTGGTGAGATTAAAAAGATGGAAAATGTGTTGAAAAATGAGTCACAGTCTGTGAAAGATGATGTTGTTGTATTTGAGTCTGAAATTGATCAGTTTTTGTCGGAATTTCCCAAACTTCATAACAACATGAAGCAAGATAAAAAGGAAATTGAGCCAAACGTTACATTTAACTTTCCGAAAACAACTGAGAAATGCAATGTGGTTTTTGGTACAGTGTCGGAAGTTAAAAAGTCGTGGGCATCATTGTTTAACTGATGTGTTTGTGAATTGATTGCAGGAGCTGCCCAAGTCTGTGCTCTCAAGGTGGATAATGGACAGCGGAGCGTCGCGACACATGACGGGATCCTTAACACTGTTGTATGATGTCAAAGCGATTAATGGAAGTTACGTTGGATTTGTTGGTAACCAAGGAGGAAGGATTGTTGGTCAGGGAATGCTCACGAACGGCATCATTTCGTTTGACAAAGTGAATTATATTGTTGAACTGACGAACAATTTGTTAAGTATTTCGCAAATATGCGACAAAGACTTTAGCGTTCACTTTACAAAAACAGAATGTTTAGTTTTAAAACCAGGGTTTAAAGTCCCTGATGAGTTGGTTCTGTTGCGCGCCCCTAGGGTTAATGATCTTTACATTTTAGACATGAGCGCTGCAACACCAACAACTCCTCAAAAACAATGCTTTGTGACAAAATCTAAAGCGACTGAAAAAGAGTCGGTTATGTGGCACAGAAAGATGGGTCATATACACATTCGTAAAATGAACTTTCTTGTGCACAACGATTTGGTAGAAGGTGTGAATGTTAAAAATTTTCATTTATCTGACGATTGTGTTGCATGTAAGAAAGGTAAACAGGTAAGGAAGTCTCATCCGCTAAAGATGATCAACACAATCCGGTTACCTCTCGAGAGATTGCATATGGATCTCTTTGGGCCGGTCAACGTCAAAAGCATCAGTGGAGATTCTTACTGTTTGGTGGTTACGGATGATTATACAAGATTTTCGTGGGTCGTTTGTTTAGAAAAGAAGGATGAAACGTTTGAGGCTTTAATGGTCTTGTTCAAAAAGATGGAAACAGTGTACAAGCTGCCGATAAGAAGAATTCGAAGCGATAATGGAACTGAGTTCAAAAACAACAAAATGTACGAGTTCTGCAATGAAAAGGGGATCCTTCACGAATTTAGTGCGCCATATACTCCACAACAAAACGGCGTGGCTGAGCGAAAGAATAGAACCCTGATTGAGACTGCACGTACTATGTTGGCCGATTCAAAGCTTCCGATTTTCTTCTGGAGTGAAGCAGTGTCAGCAGCTTGTTATACTCTGAATAGAGTTCTGACTGTGAAGAAATATAAAAAGACTTGTTTTGAGTTGTTGCATTGCTATAAGCCAAATCTTGAGTTCTTGGAACCTTTTGGCTCTCCATGTACGTTCATCGATGCTGATGGTAAATTCGGAGCAAAAGCAAATGAAGGATTTTTCGTAGGATATGCCAGCCCGTTAAAAAGAGTGTTTGTACCGTGTCTGGGGAAGGTGATTCAGGTCCATCATGTGGATTGTCAGAAGCATACGCCGTCACAACAACTTCCCGGACAAAGATTCCTATTTGATTACGACAAACTCTGGGAATCGTTTCATCTGCCGTCCGAGCCGAGTGAGGAGGAAATTGCTCTTATGTACCTGTATCAGCAAAGTCAGTTGCAAGAGCCGGAATCTAGACCGCTAGATGTTCCTACGCCAACTGTGGGCACTCACGATGATGAAGCAGGACCAAGTGGAACAGTTCATATACCGCCAGAGGAACCAGAGGAACCAGCTCCGTCATTTGACGTTTCTGACGACTCAGAGGAGGAACCCACTCCTACCTTTGACGAGGAACCAAATGAGACATCAGAGGAGGCTGTTGATCAAATCGTTGATCTCGACATTTCAAATCTGGAATCGGAAGTTGTGGTGCCTGATACTGTGATGCCACGGACACTGTCTTATCATCCTTCAGAACAAATTATTGGCGATTTACAGAGTGGTGTCAAAACAAGACATCAGATAGATCAAGCTTTTACATGTTTTTATTCTGATATAGCCGATATGCAGAAAGAAGTCTCATACAAATGTTTTATTTCGCAGATTGAACCCAGAACTTACAAAGAAGCATTGACAGAGGACAGCTGGGTGAATGCTATGCAGGAAGAGCTGCAACAATTTGAGAAACTGGGTGTCTGGAGACTGGTCGATCTGCCGAAAAATCAGAAGCTGATAAAGACAAAATGGGTGTTTAAATGTAAACGTGGTGATAGAGGAGTCGTGGTGAGGAACAAAGCACGTCTGGTGGTCCAGGGCTTCAGCCAGCAGGAGGGTATAGACTATGAAGAGGTTTATGCGCCGGTAGCAAGGCTTGAAGCAATCCGCATTTTTCTAGCCTTTGCTTCATGGAAAGATTTCAAAGTCTATCAACTCGACGTTAAATCGGCATTCCTGTATGGCAAGATTCGAGAAGAAGTTTATGTGGGGCAACCACCGGGGTTTGCAGATCCGCTAAACAAAGACAAGGTGTATTTGCTGGATAAAGCTTTATACGGTCTCCACCAGGCCCCGAGAGCCTGGTATGAGACGCTTTCGACCTACTTGCTGGACAACGGGTTCACAAGAGGAACAGTAGATAGCACCTTGTTCACAAAAGAGGTAGCTGGCCACTTGCTGATTGTGCAGATCTATGTCGACGATATCATCTTTGGTTCCACCAACGACGAGTTATGCAAAGAGTTTGAAGTTGTGATGAAGAAGAAATTTGAGATGAGTTCGATGGGGGAGATGAAATTCTTCCTCGGGTTACAGGTTGAACAATTACCCGACGGAATTTTCATTCATCAATCGAAATATGTAAAGGATGTGCTAGATAAGTTTGACATGACAGAATGCAGTCCTGCATCAACCCCCCTCGCACAAAATCATGGTATCTGTCCGGATGAACAAGGTGTGAAGATGGATGAAACATTATACAGATCGATCATCGGATCGTTGATGTATCTTACAGCTTCCCGGCCCGACATCATGTATCCGACATGTTTGTGCGCACGATATCAGTCAAACCCGAAGCAATCACACCTGACGATCGTCAAATGCATTTTACGGTATTTGAAGGGTTGCCCAAGCATCGGCTTGTGGTACCCTCGCTCGGGTGATTTTACATTATCTGGTTTTGCTGATTCAGACTTTGGTAGTTGTAAGCAGAACGCTAAGTCCACCACTGCTGGGTGCCAGTTCTTCGGAACTCGGCTCGTTACCTGGCAGTGCAAGAAGCAAACTGCAGTCGCGCTCTCAACTTGCGAGGCTGAGTACGTCTCAGCCTCTAGCTGTTGTTCTCAGATTCTCTGGATTCAACAGCAGATGCGCGATTTCGGTCTGCAATTCTTGGATACTCCAATATTTGTGGACAATGAAGCGGCCATCAATGTTACGAAAAATCTGGTTCACCACTCAGAAACGAAACACATAGAAATCCGTCACCATTTTATTCGAGATTGTTACGAAAAGAAATTAATACGGATTGAACATGTGAACACCGATGATCAGAAAGCTGATTTTTACACGAAACCGTTTGATAAAAAGAGATTTTATTATCTTTTAAAGTTAAATGGGTTAAAAAATCTGCAATCTGGGAGGGTTATCGAGTGTGAAGCCGAGCTGGGCGGCGATCTGACTTGAACCGTATCGAGTTGTCAATTTTTGTTTGTACAGTTGTATTTCCTGCTTTTCGATTAAAAACAAAAACACACAAATATGTTTTAGTTTTAGGGGGAGATATTCGCAGAAAAATACAAAAGCATGATAAAATCATAAAAATCCAAAAACATTAAAAATGCAAAAAGAGTTGTGTAGTATAGGGGAAATGATAGTACATCAGCTAGACAGGCGCAGTACGCTAAAGATATGTAATGAAAAATGCAATTAAGCAGTCTCGCTAAAGATGTGCCGGTAGGTTCTTACAAAATTAGTAGATCGGTTTGGGATATAAACTAAATTTAACTTGCGTTTTCGTGGGGAACACCTCCAGGATATATAGGTAACCTCTGAAATCCTGTTTGAAAGGTCCCGTATTCTGAGATACTAGGTCTTTATACTCGGTGATATCTGGGGTATTATCCCGGGACTTCTGCTGTATGGAAATACTGACCTAGTCCCCGGATAATACTTTATGCAAAAAGCTTTGAAACATAAGCTTCACCCTCAGCATGCTGATGAAACAATAAAATTGATAGTCGCTGCTGTTGAAATGCAAAAGATCCTCTAAAGGGGACCCACCGAAAAGTCGAGCCGTCATCTCTCTGCTGAACGGAAGTTCTGACCTGAGCTCTCACGGTTTCGCATTTACCCCCTAACAGATATCAGTTGTGGTATATTCACCTGTAAGACTGAATACTGGGATCCGGATACGGGAGTATATACTGAGGTGGGAACACACGTTGACGTTTATGTCTCTAAAACACTATTAACGTATCCCGAACAGTTTGAAAATTCTGTGAGAATTTAAAATGGATCAATATACCGACAATTAACGCGAATTGCTTAAATGTTTAAAATGAAATAAGCTTAACGGTGCTTGTGTTCTATCGGAAGCTGATATGATCCCTTAACACGCTCGAAAAAAATAGTGTGTGTATATATTTCTGTTTGTACAGCTTTAAACCCAAAAAGATTTTCTTTTCTCATTTTAGTTTCGACAACTGATACTGGGGATTGGAAGTTCAAAGCCTGTGTGCAGATCATGTAGGAGTCTGATGAGGGTTGGTTAAGCTGTGATTGCAAACAAAGATCTGATATGATGTTTGAAAGCTAAAAGGTGTAATTGGTTTAAATGTTGAAAAGTTCATTAAGTTGAACTGTTTTTGAAACTAAACGACAAAGTACTTCATAAATCTGATTATCCAGGGCCATTAACTTGGACTTGGAAGATCAATCAGTTGTTCCAAGGTCATTAACTTGGACTTGGTCAACTGGGTGCCAGCATGTGAAATCAAACAAGTTGAAAAATAATTAAAAATTGAAATTTTTGAAAAGTTAAGGGTGGATCGCTTTTATGACATCTATGGACCGCTCTTGTGAAAAGTTACAGTGTGAACCGCTCATAGGGCATGACGAATAAGCGGTTCAGACCCTCATATATAAAGAACAGGGCCCGCTTATTCTACCATTACCCTAAACCGCTCATACGTCGATTGTCTCTGGGGCGATTCCACTTGTTTATCGTGTTCATCAAGATTTCTTGCTGTTTTGACCATGTTTTCGCTTGTTCGTGATAGATTACTACTTTTTACATCACGGGCAAGGTAAATCTTCTTTTAATTTCAGTTTTAATGTGGTAAACCATGTCTGTCGGTGTGTGTGTCTGAACGATTCATGTTTTAAGCATGTTAATGTCTGTTTTGTGTGAAATGATTGTTGATTTAGTGTCGCATGATGATATTAGGTGTTGTATTACATGTTAATTGATGAGATTTGTACATAAGATGAGGGTTGTCGAAACTGAAGGTGTTTAGATCTAGATCTAGGGTGTTTTAGGCTATTCTAACAAAATTAAAAGACACCTTTAGGGTCGGAATGTTCAGCTGAATCTGATTTTCGAATCAATTTTAAGTTTTAAGCTGTTGTTACACGTTGTAGATATGTGGACCGCTTTTACAGTTGGGTTTGTTGAGGACCGCTCATAGATCATTCTTGAACCGCTTTTGCGAGCAGATGTACCTTGAACCGCTTATAGGTCCTGTTTTGAATCGCTCATAAGTCATACTCTAGGACCGCTTTTGTGTATTTGGTTGAATCGCTCTTGTGTACATTCCAGGACCGCTTTTAAGACATATTAGGTTTGTATCGCTTATGTGACCAGGGGCGGATCGCTTTTTGTGTAAATATTATCTAGGATCGGTTTTTAGTCAAAAGATATGGATTGTCTTTAAGGGTGTACAGCTTATGAACCGCTTTTATGGTTGAAATGAGTTTGGATCGCTTATCTGGGATCGCTTTTTGGTCAGTTTCAAAAGTTCAAAATTTTCTAAGTATTGATTTTTGTTGTTGTTATGCAGGCTTCTACGAATGTGTTGTTCGATCCAGTCCACAACAGTTGTGTGGATTTAGATGTGGAGAAATATCCTCTGTTATCTGAATTCAGCAGTATTCTGAGTTACATGGATCAGATACCAGTAAAGAAAGCGATGACAGAACAGAGGCCATTGTATCGATCACATATCAGCAGATTCTGGAACAGTGCTAAGTATGACGAGGAAAACAAAGTGATTTCAGCAGAAGTTGAAGTGAATGGAAAGATAGAGACTATACTAGTGACCGAGGTGTTGGTTCGAGAAGTTATGAATTTCCCTGATGAAGCCAACTATCCAACTAGATTTCCTGAACGAATGGTGAAGGGTTGCATGCTACGTTTGGGATACAGAAGCACGTTGAATACTGGGAACTACTTAAAGTCAAAATTTCAGAAGTCATTCAAGTTCTTGATTCACTGTATTTTGATTTCCCTAAGTCACACAAAGGGTAGTTATGGTCAGATGAGGGATTATCAAATGAACATGTTAACTGCTTTAGTGTTGAACAAAAAATACAACTTTTCGCACATCATTTTTCATTATATGGTGGAGAATCTAGCATCAGATGTTAGAGTTTGGAGATATCCACGCTTTGTTCAAATGATGATTGACCGTGCTTATCCTGGTATTGACAGACACATTAAAGATGATCTTCTTGTTCAAGCACACATGTCTAATATCTCATTGAAGAACTTGATCAAGTATCATCCTCATCATCCAGAGCCGGAGTTGGTGATTGAAAACTTCGGTTTACTTAAAGATGCAAGTTATGTGGATCCTGATCCAGAAAGCCATCAAAACTGGAGAAATGAAGAAGAAATGAAAGAAGCATTGTATGCTGCTGAGTTGAAGATAATTCAGGGTTTCAAACCAACCAAGAATGAGTGGTATGTGAAGGAGTCTGGGCGCAGACGTAGACTTGTATCTCCGGTAGCTGAAGGTGAAGGTTCTTCATCAAAGCCAAGAAAGAAACAAAAGAAGAAGGCTGAAACTATGCTAATAGATGAGTCTGAAGAAGAAGTTCCTGAGGTGAACATTGAAAAGGAACAAGAGGCAGCTAGTGTAGCACATATTGAAATTGAGACTGATTTGTTCACAACAGAAGCAGATTTTGTTGATAGACCAGTTACTTATGAGGTTCAAAAGGAGAAAGAGAAAGTGATAGATGATGTTGAAGGCGACGATGTTGATAAAGACACTACTAGTTCTTCTAGTGGGTCTGTGTTTGAGATAGTTGATGCAAAAGAACGTGAAAAGCGAATGAGAGAGGAGGTAGAAAAAGAGAAGTTACTCAGAAAGAGGAGGAGAGAAGAGAAAGAAGATGCACCTTATGAACCGTCTCCAGAACATATTTCTGCATCTCAATCTACTCCTAAGAGTAAAAAGAAAGCTGGAGGTAGAAAGAAGGCTACTCCAAAGATAAAAGTATTAAAGCGCCCTCAAAAGATCATGCAAACACAATCTACACCTCCACATCAACCAACACCTCCACAATCTCCAATACATCAATCACCACCTAGACAACCAACACCACAACAATCACCAAAACAACCTACTCCTCCATCACATTCAACACCACCCAGACAACCTACTCCACAACGACAATCATCTCCTCTGTTTCCACCATCACCACCTCCATATCAAACATTTTATTCTTCACAAAATCTTTTTGGTACACCTCCTCTTGCTCAAACACAACATGGTTCTTCAAGTAGAGGTCTTGCAATACCGCATGATAATCTGCTAGATGTTGATTTTGATTTTGCAAACAATTCTCAAGTCTTGAAGTTGGAAAAGAGAATTGATGAGGTGATAGCAGAAAACAAAAAGTTGGCGGATGAATGTAAAAGAATTGCTGAAAGAGAAAAGTCTCTTGCTGGAAAAGTGCAGAGATTAGAAGGTGAAAACAAAGTGTTGGAATTAAAGATTGAAGTTGATCAGACAGAAATTGATGTTTTGAAAGTTCGAGTGTCTGAGTTAGAAGAGGAGAAGAGTCGTCGGGAAAGTGAAAACGAGTACTATAAGTTGAAGAACAAAGAACTTATGGCTGCTAAAGCACTACATGAACATAAGTTCTACATGCTGAATAGGGTTGTGGAAAGTATGTTGGAGACGTCTGTGGAACAAAAGTATGAAGAATTGAAGTTAGAGGATCTTCGTGCTGAACGTAAAGCAGAAGTAGAAAGGCAAATGAAAGAAAAAGGTAAAGCTGTTGAAGGGAGTTCTGTAATGTCTATTGTGCCTTCAATGGTGGTAGATAATCCAGTGCCTATATCCTCAGTTCCTGGTATAATTGAAGAAGAAATTCAATCGCCAAAGTTAATTGGTGGCGAAGAAGAAGAGGATGATGAAGATGATGATGAGGAAGAGTTTGTTTATTCTGCAAGCAGTCACAGTTCGAAAGGTGATGATGATGATGACGCTGCAGGAGGTTCTGGTGTGAGAGTTACTGAAGCTTCAAAAGAAAAAGTCGTTGAAGATCTGCTAAACGATACAGTTAATGAAGAAAGTGGGGAAGCTGAGAGAAAGGGGGAGTCGGGTAAGAATCAGATTGTCGAACATCATGAACCGCTGTTCTTATGTCTAGATGTGTATAGAGAGATGTTAAATGATGTAAATCCCGAGAATCCAATTGATCTTGAAGCTGATCTGGAATCTTTTGATATCAATAAACAGAAAGATTACAAGTATAACTATGTTGAGGATGCAGATCAGTACGATAGGGTTGAAGTAGAGGATTGTTCTGATAATGAGGATGTCCCTGAAGATACATCAAAACTTCCGACGTTAATGGAGTTTTTCGCAGCTGAAAACAGAGATGAGTTACGTCAGAAAGTGACTGAAGCAGTAAATGATAATGTGTTCGAGTGTTTGAGAAAAGAATCTGAACAAGAAAGTCAATCAAATGTTGAGAAAGAAGATCATTCAAAATGGTTTAAAGACAGTCATGGGAGAAAGTTCAAGAGGCCTTTGAAGTTTTTCCAACGTGATAGATCTATTTCTCTTGGTGATATCATCAGTTGGGGTTTTCTTCCTCAAGTCAACGCCTATGCAGTTAGAAGAGAATATGGTGTACAATACTTTAAACGTTTATATGACATTATGTCATTACCATGGTGGGATGTCGATGAGTTATCTCAGGTGAGAACGTTGGAGTATCAGGTGAGACAGAATGATAAAGCAATGTGGGGATATATCAAGTATGAGACTCTCAGAGGTTATCTGAAATGGAAACCTCATCGTCCAAGACGGGTTGAAAGAGTAGATCCTGAAACTGGTGTACGGGAAACTATTCTGAATGTAAAGCCTCCAAGAACCATGACGACGATTCCTATGCCAGAAATGGAACAAGATTTTTACAAAGGGTTCATTGATTGGGTGTATAGCTGTCTTACAACTGAAGCTATCATTACATACAGAGCTGGGAGTGAGCTGAGATATATTCGTGTCTATGATCCTATGTGGCTGGTGAATTGTTCGGCAAAAGACATCGAATGCTTGTTTATTCACAAGATTCGTTATAAAGCAGAAGATAAAGATCAAGCTCAACAGTTCCAGCGTGTGGTATCACTGTGCTTTCAAAAAGGAATCAATTCCGAAAGCAAATGGAAATCGTCTTGGTGGGCATTGGATGAAAAGATGAAGAAGAAAGCTAAACGTGAACGTGAACGTGAAAATCGTAGGATGGAAGAGAAAAGAGGAAAGTTTTTGAAGAAACAACAGGAAGAAGAGAAGGCAGAGAAGCGAAAGCGTGAGAAGATCAGAGTTGCATTGAGCAGGAAGCCTAAAGGGCGTGAAGAAAATTACAAAGCTGCTATCTGAAGACCAATTTTCAAGACAAAGACTGCGGCTTCATCCAAGGGGGAGTTTGTTGGTGCATAATGTCTAAAGCCTGCGTCTTTGTGAAGTTAGATTAACGTATATGGTCTAGATAGGTTATTTTGTAACAGCTCAGGGGTTAAAAGTGTAATTGTATGAAAGTAATGTTGCTGGACCGCTTTTGTGACAGTTGTCCACAAAAGCGACCCAAGCTGGATCGCTCATGTGGACATGTCACATGAGCGGTTCCAGATTTCTATATATACCCCTGTGCTCATTTCATTTGTAACGTTGTCTTGTGCTGTACGTCGAACTGCTGACCGTTTGGCAATCGTTATCAAGTGAAGTAAAAGTGATTAAAGTGTATATCTCTCTGTTTTCTACTCCTTTCTATCAGTTTTATCATCGTATCATGCTGAAAATGTGTTTCCGCCACATTTTCAGTAAGCACTAGCTCTGATTGACTCATTAGTCTGGTCAAAACTGATCCTACAGTGTTTTTGGTGCATTGCGTTTTAGGTAAACACCTTTTTATGTGTTTTCAGTCCATTGCATTTTAGAAAGTACACTTTCTTTTGTGTTTTTAGGCTATTGCGCTTTAGAAATAACACATTTCTTTTTGTTTTCTGGCCATTGCGTTTTACAAATAAGACATTTTTTTGTGTTTTTTGTGCATTGCGTTTTATAAAAATGTCTTTTTTAGGTTTTTTTTTCCTTTGCGTTTTATGCAACTGGGTTTTTCCATTGCGTTTTACGCAACTGGGTTTTCAAAATTTTTTTTTTCGAAAATATAGCAATAGTATACTCGTTTTAAAGATAAAAAAACGCTCGCTTTTTGGTGCAGTTTTTATAAAAAAATAATGTCGTATGAAAGAGTTATTAACGTTTAAAAAATGGGGGGGGGTTGGAGGAGAGAGAAACTATTGGCTTGGATTGACTAGAATGCCCATAAACAAAGTTACGCGCCTCTTTTCTTCCATTCAATTTCCATCATTTAATCTTAGCCCCTTGATTAATTAAATGGATGGTAAAGATCACTTCCTAGCCTTCTTAGCCAAATAAACTTTTTATTGTATCTCCACCCTTGACTTGAGAATGTATTGATAATTCACATCAATTTTTTTACTTTAGTTTAACGGGTTAAATCCAAAAAAAAAAGATGTAAAGTAATATATTTAGGATAAGCTATTTTGTTAAACTTATGTGGAAATTTTACATGTTCTTATAATATCTTTTTTGTATGGTTCTCTATATTCATAATTAGGTATCAAAAGTTATTTAGGTGTTGAAACTTTCGAGTTTGGCTTAATGGATTGTTGGGTGGTTGGCCTTTTGTCTTGTCTGATGTTGCTTTTTTTTTTTGTCTACTCAAATCACGTCTTTGCCTAGTGGATCAAACTGGGATCAAGTGTTTATCGCATGTGGACATAGTTGCAACATTTGCACAATCCTTCTGTTTGATTTCTAATTTTATAATAACCGATACATCATTGGTTTATCTTAAAAGTTATAATAGTAGTATGTTTTTTTTTATCATTACTTTAAATAAGATGCAACTTGTTAATTGTGATATATATATATATATATATATATATATATATATATATATATATATATATATATATATATATATATATATATATATATATATATATATAGAGGGGAGGGTTATATAGAAAACCCTATATATATAGAAAACCCAACCTCCCGACATTTTTTTTTTCAAAAAAAATAACACATGTAATATACATGTTTTTAAGAGTTTTGGGCCAAAAAAATCAAAAAAAGCGCCGAAGGAATGATTTAAAAAAAAATCAGCAAGTTTCTGTCTTTTGTGCCTAACACATGTTAGGCAACCGGACATTGCTGAAATTTGTTTATTTTTTTTTTTAAAACATCCCTTCGGCGTTTTTTTGTTTTTTTTTGGCCCAAAACACTTTAAAACATGTATATTACATGTGTTATTTTTTTCAAAAAAAAAATGTCGGGAGGTTGGGTAAAAATGGGGGGAGATTTGAGTTTTCAGAGTTTCCTAAAATTTTTCGGGTTTTTTTGTCTAGCATTACCCTATATATATAGGGGAGGGCTATATGGAAAACCCTGTATATATAGAAAACCCAATCTCCCGACATTTTTTTTTTAAATAACACATGTAATATACATGTTTTTAAGAGTTTTGGGCCAAAAAAATCAAAAAAAAAAAAACGCCGAAGGAATGATTTAAAAAAAATCAGCAGGTTTCTGTCTTTTGTGCCTAACACATGTTAGGCAACCGGACATTGCTGAAATTTGTTTATTTTTTTAAAAAACATCCCTTCGGCGCTTTTTTGTTTTTTTTTTGGGCCCAAAACACTTTAAAACATGTATATTACATGTGTTATTTTTTTCAAAAAAAAAAATGTCGGGAGGTTGGGTAAAAATGGGGGGAGATTTGAGTTTCCAGAGTTTTCTAAGATTTTTAGGGTTTTTTGTCTAGCATTACCCTATATATATATATATAAGCCGGTTAACGTACAAGAGTGATTATCGTGCGAAGCATACGTGAGCATCTCAACCGCACACCTGACCAACCCCAGGCTTTCAATTGAATGCGGTGGCACAATAGTAATTAACGTGAAATGATTACACACATTATTTCATAATTACGCATGGATTGAGTTAAACCCTAATCACACACAAAATTACATAATTACACACGTTATAATGTATAATTACGCATGTTATAATGCATAATTACGCACGTTAAAAAAATCAAAACCCACAAGCCACCAAACATGAAATTTACGCATGTTAAACTCAAAATTATGCATGGATTGTTTCAAACCATAATTTACGCATGTTAAATACATAATCACACATGTTAGAGAAAAAGGAATGACACGCGGGGAAATCTCCTACTCGTGTACGCTTCGCACGATAACCACTCTTATATTTTACACTTTCAATATAATACAATATAAAAACAATGGTTGGTATGAAATTTATTTATTTTGATTTTTCTCGGATAACTTGCACTCATTAGTTTTAATGTACTCGTGTTTAACTTTTATTGTCCAAATTCCAGTATAATTTTATTTTGGAAACAAAGTTGTATTTAAAACATAGTATTTTTTTTTTGGTATTGTAAGCTATAACGAGTGTTGGTACTGTACCGGTGTCGTGACTAACCGAACTAATATCAACATTGGTACAAGTATTGGTATAATCGAAAACGGTCCCTTTATTAATTTTATGGTTTTCGATCGATGTAAAACACTTGTCGGTATTCTTTAAGTTGTTATATATATCGAGTGTCGGTATCGTAATGAACAGATACTAATACCTACCAAATTTTCATGGCATCCTGCGGGCACGTAACTTTGTTGTTTTGTGTATATATCAAACTAGGTTAGAAATATGTGTATTACACAGGTTTAATAAATGTTTTTTAAATATTTTGTAGTTTAGGTATGTTAAAATCATAATACGTATGTTTATAAGAAAATTCAATAAATTTAGGAACCGAATCTTATAAACATTAGATATTTGAATCACTATTAAATAAGAGTACGAGTATAAGTGTTTATTATAAATTAAAAATACAAATACAAATACATTTTGTCACAAGAAAATAAGTAAACCCATGAGTCTAAGTTAGTGTTTGGTATGCAGGAATTAGAGGTGGAATGGAATGGATCATTGCGAGGGAATGAAGAAAAGAGTGTTTGGTTGGTCAATGGAATGGAATCGTCCATTCCAAAATGCATTCCATTCCCTCAAATTCATTCCATCCGCCCCCCCTGTTTTTTTCCATTCCATTCCCTCTTCACCTTTCATTAACAACACCACAACCTACCACCGTTGCTACCACACACCACCACCATCACCATCATCATCACCCACCCCCGCCGCCACCGCCGCTGCCACCGCCTACCGCCGCCACCCACCTCCGTCCTTGCCACCACCGTCGCCGCCACCCGCCGTCGCCACTGCCACCTCCGATCATTGCCACCACCCACCTTCGATCATCGCCGCCACCATTGCCACTGCCACCTCCGATCACCGCCGCCACCGCTATCAACCGCCACCACCCACTGCCACCACCGCTACCACCTCCGACCACCGTCGCCGCTGCTACCATCTCTGACCACCCGTGCCGCCACCACCACCATCGCCACCGCCGCCACCTACCTCCACCGTCATCCACCACCACCGCCGCCACTATAACTGACACCTAGCACCACGCCCCATCATCGCCCATCACTGACCACCGCCATCTGATTTTATTCTTTCGTCTTTTTTCGCATACCAAACAACAAAAAGTAATTGTTCATTCCATTCACACATGTTAACCAAACAAGACATGGAATGGTAATGATCAATTCCATTACCTCATCCATTCCATTACCTCGTCCATTCCATTCCCCCATCTATTCCATTACCCTATACCAAACAGACCCTATAATTGAAGTTTTAGTATGTCAATTTTTTTAAATAACATTTACCAAAGTCTAATCACCTAGAATGTATTCCATCCAAAAAGGTGGTCTAATAATATTTAAAAGTGGTACCTAATTATTGACTTTGATTCTACTTTATTAATCATTTATAAATTACTATTCACAACTTGGTTTTAAGTAAAGATGAGCTATTGGGCCTGGTTAACGAGAAAAGTAAAAAGGAAGCCGGTAAACATGATCCACATGTGGTGTCGGTCAATGTTGGTACGGAAAAGGATTTGGATTTAAACAACAGCCCTATTTCTAACCGTGCTTCTTCGGAGGAGGTGCCTTTTTCTGGGAATCCATCTAATAAGATGGTCGATCAAGGGGATACAATTGTAGAAGATTCTCCACAAGTTAACTTGGAACAAGAGATCCAAGATACTGTTAATTTTTACTGGTGGGAGCTAATTTACAATCCGTAACAAAGAAGATTGAAAAGGCTATTAGGGAAGAAGGTATTAATGTGGTTATCCAATGAATATTCTCTTCATTAATATCAGAGGGGTTGGGGTTGGGGTTGAGAGTAAATATTCGTGGGTTCGGGATTTGAGATTGAAATAGGGGGTTTTGTTTTTGGCAGTTCAGGAGACCTTGTGTTCTCAAGTTTCAAATTCGGTTATTAAGAAGTTCTGGGGTAAGGGCAAAGTGAGCAGTGAGTTCGTTGATCCTATGGGAAGATCCGGGGCCCTTCTTAGTCTGTGGGATCCGGGGGTGTTCAGTATGACGGAATCCGTTAAAGATCCAAACTTCCTACAGGTTAGAGGATCGGTTAAAGGGTGTGATGAAGTGCTGAATATCTTGAATGTTTACGTGTCGTAAAAAGTCGCTGACAAGAAAAGGTTGTGGACCAGAATCTTAGGATTAAAAAATTCTAAGTCGGGTCAGTGGATTATGATTGGAGATTTTAATGTTGTTTGTGTTGCGGATGAAAGAAAGAATTCTAAGTTCAAGCCTTCATGCGCCAGGGACTTCAATAACTTTATCCTGGAGGTCGACCTTCACGAGTACGAGATGAAAGGTAGTAAATATACTTTCTTGGTTGAAAATGATAAAGGAAAGAAACTGAGCAAGATTAATAGGCTTTTAGTTAGTAAATGGGTCATTCATAAGTGGTCGGAGGCCTGTTTTCGTGCTCTCCCCCGACACTTATCTGACCATACCCCAATTATGTTGACTATCAAGGATATTAATTTTGGACCACAACCATGCCGATTCTTAGTTCTTGGCTCGATAGGCCAGATTTTAATTTAGTGGTCTCTTCTACCTTAGAGGAATTTTCTGGTAATGACCCCCTGATGTTTGTTTGATAAAGAAGTTTAAATGCCTTAGACTTAAAATTAAGGAGTGGAGAGACGAATTAAGAAAGAAAGAAAGTGAAGTGGAGTAAAATTTAAGATCAGAGTTAGAAGAGTTAGATTTGTTCCTTGAAGATAGGGATCTAACTGAAGAAGAATCTTGGATTAGACTTGAATGCAAAAAGGGGTTGTTAGAGCTAGAGTCTCTCAAGGCTAAAGATTTGAGGCAACGGACGAGGTTAAAATGGGTTATGGATGATGACAACAATACGACTTTTTTTCATGGTCTTATAAATAACAGAAAATCCAGTAACTCGATCCCGGGGTTTATGATTAACAATTCTTGGGTTTCGAAACCGAAATTAGTTAAGAAACACGCTTTGGAGTTTTTCAAAAACCGGTTCAGGGAGGATATGCCTATTAGGCCCCCTCTCGAGTGCCATTTAGAAAAAAAAAACTCTTAGCTGAAGATGCGGGTAAACTGGTAAACGAGTTTTCGGCGAAGGAAATTAGAAAAGTTGTCTTTGATTGTGGCGACAACCGGGCCCCGGGCCCGGATGGTTTTACTATCAAATTTCTGAAGCACTTCTAGAGCTATTTTTAAGTTGATTTTTGTAATATTTTTCAAGCATTTTTTCATTTTGGAGTTATTAACGTGGGATGTAGTTCATTCATTGCTCTTGTTCCTAAGTCTAGGGACCCGGTTGACTTAAATGAATATAGGTCAATCAACTTGGCGGGGTTTGTTAATAAAGTGATATCCAAAGTCCTTGCTAATCGTCTAAAGGTTGTGTTGATTTCGGTGATTTCTGTGAATGAATCCGCCTTTTTGAGCGACAGGCTTATAATGGATGGCCCCCTTATTTTGAATGAAGTTATATCTTGGCTAAAAAGGAGACACGAGAGGGCTTTTATTTTTAAGATAGACTTTGAAAAAGCTTACGACAATGTGAACTGGCAATTTGTCTCATCGGTTATGGCCCAATTGGGATTCCCTGTGCGATGGTGCAACTGGATTTATGGGATTCTTTCATCCGCTAGATCTTCGGTGTTAGTGAATGGATCACCAACCTTTGAATTCCCTTGTTTCAAAGGCATGCGTCAAGGTGACCCTATATCCTCGTTTTTATTTATTATTGTCATGGAGTTGTTTTCAGGGATGGTTAGGAAGGCTTGTAATGTGGGAGCTATAAGAGGCATCTATCTCCCAAATAACGGCCCGGTCCTTTCACACCTTCTTTACGCGGACGACTGCGTTCTGATGGGTGAATGGTCGTTGTCAAATTTAAAAAATGTTGCTAGATTGTTGAGGACCTTTTACCTTTGCTCGGGGTTGAAGATTAACATGGGGAAGTCTAATATCTTTGGTGTTGGGGCCGAAGGGACGGAAGTGGAAGTTATGGCTTCGAATATTAATTGTTGGATGGGTTTGCTTCCTTTTAAGCACTTGGGAATTTTGGTTGGCGCCAATATGAATAGGGTCGCAAATTGGGATCTTATTTTTGAAATCTTCGAGAGCCAGTTATCTAAATGGAAGGCGGATACGCTGTCTATTGGAGGACGAATTACTCTTATAAAGTCGGTCATGGAAAGTCTGCCGAATTACTACTTCTCTTTATTTAAGGCTCCGAACCAAGTTATTCTTGGATTGGAAGCTTTAATTAATATGTTTTTATGTGGCGGTTCTTGGAACGAAAAAAAAAACTCCATTGGGTGGCATGGGATCAGGTGGCTTCACCTATAATGTTTGGTGGTCTCGGGCTTAATAGGTTGAGGGAATCTAACATCGCTTTGTTGTCGAAATGGCTTTGGAGATATAGGAATGAGCCTAATAATCTTTGGAAATTGGTGGTTGACGCTTTGCATGACTCCAAGAGTTGTTGGTCGCCGCTTCCGGTTAACAATTCTTCAACAGGTGTGTGGAAGAACATTGTGAATTCGCTCACTAAAGTCAAAGTCTCAGGCCTTTCGTTTACGCATTTGTTTAAAGGTGTGGTGGGGGATGGGTCGACCATCAGACTTTGGCTTGACCCATGGCTTTGTAATGTTCCATTAAAAGAGAGATTCTATAATCTCTTTAAGCTGGAGACTGAAAAGAAATGCAAGGTGGCAGAGCGATATAATACAGAGGCGAACAATTTTATAGGGTTATGGAAGTGGTCAAGGCAAACTAGTTCAGCCGCTGAGCTAAGCGAATGGACAGCTGCTGGATGGGGTTCGAATACACAATATAGGGGATCGATGGGAATGGTTAGGTGGCAAAAGCTCGGACTTTTCTGTCAGTTCTGTTAGAAAATTTCTGCGAAGCAATTCAGATTTCAGCAACAGGTTTGTCTTTGATTGGTGTAAGTGGGTTCCAAAAAAGTACAATATTTTTATATGGAGAGCGGCCCAAAATCGGATCCCGAAGGTTGATGCGCTTATGGCCAGAAATTGTTTCAATGGAGATCTTTCTTGCGGGTTATGCAGCTCTGAACCTGAATCAGTGGAGCACTTATTATGTTCCTGTTGCTATGCAAATATGGTTTGGAGCTTCATTAGCACTTGGTGCAAGGTGGGTCCAATCTTTGTCTTTTCTGTGAAAGACATAGTGAATCTCCATGAGCATATGGGTCAAAGGAATAATGCTAAAGGAGTTTTTAAAGGTATTATTATGGTAGAATGTTGGGTCCTATGAAAGACGTGGAAGTAATCGGCAATGTTCTTAAAACCGGACCGGACCGGCCGGTCTGACCGGTCGGGCCGGGATCCGCTTCTTAAGCCGGTCCGGTTCCCTACAACAAACCGTTCTTGCAGTTGGCCGACGGTTCGGCCGGAAAATCAGTGAATGGTCGGACCGGTTTCAGTGAGCTATCAAACTTTCCGGCGACCTACAGTGAGCTCTTAAACTTTCCGGTGGAAAAAAAAAAAGCAAAGGGAAGAAGACGGAATGGGTTTTAGATTTGGACAGTAGCAGTGGTGCTTGGTCGGATCTGGAAGTAGCTAGGGATTTCGATAGGAAAAGAAATGATTATTTGAAGGGTCTGACTTTGAAGCTTTGGGTATTGTACAGCCGATTGATAGTTGCTTCATCTTCTTCCCTTTTCCAACTTGTTTATTTGAAGATTTTAGTAATTAAAACCTTTACTTGCTTTTGTATGTGTATAGGTGGTAGAGTTGTAGGTAATTGATTAAACACCTAGTTGGAGACACTTTATTTTTGAAAGAATCAATGAGAATTTATGAATTTATTATTATATTTTGGCAAGTTACAAGTTGGCTAATTAATATTTACTTTTGTATATTTCAATTTTGAGTTTTAATATTATTTATTATATGTAATTATAATTTACTTTTTAAATTCTGTATCTTTTATATATATATATTACTATAATTCAATTATATAACTTAATCCGGTTCTTAAAACGGTTCGACGGGTCCGACCAGTGAACCGGTAGAGAGACTGGTTCAATTACCGGTCCGGTTTTAAAAATATTGCGCGGAACGATAAAAGGTTCTTGAACTCAGAGCTTAAAGTCGAAAAGATCGCTCAAGATATAAAGTCCCTTGGGTATTTATGATATAGAAATAGATTGAAAAATAGAACGATATCATGGGAGAAGTGGTGTAAATTTGATATAATGTAATCGTTGGTTTCTTTTTTTTTTTTGTGGCTGCCCCTATGTTTGGGGGTGTGCGATGGGAATAAAATTTACTGTTCAAAAAAAAAAAAAATAAAGTTTATGTTTAGGAGTAGATAAAAATAAGTACATCAAAATGACATATTTAGAATTTTATAAGCATTATCTTAATTGTTTGTAAACCGAAAACATAATACGTTTAAAAGTGATTATAATGTAAAAACATTGTAAAAAAGATTTTAAAAAATAGTAAAATAAAGCCACACTTAGTCGGTTTACATATAAAACTAACTTTAGTAGTTAACGTCATTTTAGTTCGTTTACGTACAGAAAGTAATAGTTAAGTTCTTAAAGGCCCATTTATGTAATTTATTTAAAATAGTTAAAACAGAAAGAAAATAAAAACATTTCTAAAACCTTCCATGGACACGTATAAAACTTTAACCAAGCATTGCATTTCACATTGTACCTTAAATGTACTATATTATACATATCCTTCACAATACATATCCTTCACAATTGTAAGGGTATGTTTGATATGAAATAATGGAATGGACGAGTGAATGGAATGAAAAAGGTAATGGAATAGACAAAGGAATGAAATGGTTATTTCACTTCATAGTCTTGCTTGGTTACCACATGGAAATGAAATGAATCATTACCTTGTAATGTTTGGTAGGCTAGGAAAAGAAGAAGGAATAAAATCGGCGATGGGTGCGATTGTGGGTGATGGCCGTAGTTGATGGCGTCGGTGTTTGGTGGTGGAGGGTGGCGACGACGGGGGCGCCGGTATTTGGTGGCGGAGGGTAGTGGTGGTCGGCGGTGGCATCGGTGTTCGGTGGTGGAGGGTGGCGGCGATGGTCGGTGACGGTTGGTGTAACACCCTTGTTATTATTTTAAAGGTTTTCGTATAAATAACGAAAATATACATGTAATTACTATTAAGTATCCTTAGAAAATTACGAGTTTACTAAAACTTTTACACTTTTAAAGGTTTGAACAACTTAATGTAATTGGATTCGTCGTTTTAGAGATACGACAAAACACCGCGCGGAAGCTTGTATTTTATCATGTTCGGTTCCTCATCGAGCTTGATCTTCATCCGGGCACTCTTGGCGATCACCTATGATCAAAACCAACTTAAAAGTTAGTTTTGATAGTCAAATATTAAGTTCAAACAAGTACAGGGGTTAAAATGACAAAAATTAAAAATTTTCCGGAGTTAGGGGCGTCGCGTGACGCCAAGGGCCTAGGCGTCACGCCTAGCCCTTGTTTTCACAGACTGTTGCCTTCAGCTGTTGCTGTACATTCCCAGCTCAACCCGATTTCATGGAAACGGCCATAACTTCTTCGTTATTGATCCGTTTTACCCGATTCTTTTTCCTACACGTCCGTAATTTAATTCTCCATCTTATGGAGTTAAAATACAACATCCAACATAAATAAATTTTGAGACTTTCAAGCCTTCGACTCGTTACCTTTCTATCAAATTTTACCTGTTTATGCATTTATATTTGTTTGATTCCTACATCACCTACACTTCTTCAAATAAATGTTATATACCATATTAGGTTCTAATTCACAGGTTTATTACACAATTTAAACCCATTCCGTTACCACATTTCTTATCCTAAAATCTCCCACCCCAACTGTATTTAAGGTAGGTTTAATGTGGTGATCGATATAAACCAAATTTTACCTCTCGAATCATTATTTTACGGCAAAAACTCAAATAGTGCCATTTAGCTAATATAATACCTCTTTCAGCTTCTATACTTATTCTAAGTATTTACCTAGTCATAAAACTGGTTTCCAAACAACCTTTAAGGGTCGTTTGTTCCATTTAGCCTACAAGGGCGTTTTGGTCGATTTTAGTCCTTTTATGACGAAGGACTCTCTCTCAAATTATTTGACCAAAATAACACTTTTAACTACAACATAATTATGCATACCTGGCCTGGATCAACAAGTAGACCCGATTTATACCTTGTTTTCATTATCACACCATCAATGGTGACGCAATTATCCGATTGGCTAATCGGTCCTGTTAACACAAGGCTTGACAACCACATTAGTCGCTATTGTCAAATGGTGTTATCACCACCATTCGACCCGTTTGGACTATATGCCCAACGTTATCTATTTAATCAAAAACATCGTTTTTGATTTCCAATTCATACATCCATCCCATCCCAGATTTTATTATCATGCCCCTTTTCTTTTAAACTCTTTTCTTACAAATTCAACCCATTTCGGCTTACGCCATGGGTATTCTTTTAACTTCGATTTACATTAGTCAACACTTGACAAATTTCCATTTTATCCTTTTTATCATTATTAGATTACACTACAAGGTAATCTTAACGGGAATTCATAATTTCTTAAATCATTACATGATTTATTTACCGTTTTGCCCTTTTTGCCATAAACTAAGGTTTTTATCATCTTTATATGTTCCGACTCGTATCGATCGCGTCGGAAACTCATATTTTCTATATTATCATTATCGCATTTATATCGTATAGAATACACAAATATTCTACAAAATTGTGTAAGTTTCACTTACCTTGCATCCCGAATACGCTTTTTCTTTATGCTTGACTCGTTCGACCCGCTTCCTCCCCAAGCTTCACCTAGCTTGTTAAGCGCCAACTATCATTCATCATTCACAAGGTTGTTAGATTAGTCATTCTAAATCATGGCTTTCACACCTTATGAATCTTTAACTACTTTTCTTATTGAACTAAATCATAAATCATGAGTTTAATTCTTGTGTCAAGACCCACTTCAAATCAAGTATGAACTCTTAACAACTCCCCATTTTGTTCAAGTAGTTCATTCATACAAGTTACTATGGTGTTTATAAACACCAATACATCATCAATTTCATTAAATCATCCAAAAACCCATTTTTCAAGTCATGTATGATTAACACTCAAACTTGGAAATTGTTCAAGTATCTTGCATCAACTATCAACTATGATGATTTCTAACATAAACATATCCTCATCTTCACTACACAATGAAAACCCACTTGTCTAAAAGTGGTAAATCATCAAATTATTCAAATCATAGAAATTTTACTTCAAATTTCTACTTAGGGTTTGTTCCTAAGCAATCACACTTCACTAATTCGGCCATAGCCTCTACGATTCGTACATAGATTGCATCATGCAAAGTTAATCGATTTTCACAACTTCAAGAATGTTAGAAATTCGACATACCTTACGATTCCCTTGACTTGGTGACCGTTTCTATGTGTTCAAATCCGAATTTGGCCCTTGTTTGATCCTCCAATTTGAAGATCTTGTTGAAATTAGGGTTTGGCTCCATGGGAGCTTGCTCCTGTCGATTACAGAACACACACTTCAAGTGTGTGTTTTGTTTTGATTTTTTTTCTTTTATTTTATAACTTACTAAGTTATCCCAATTTAACCCCTCGTGTTTGGTTCGTTATTAAGTAGGCCACAACCTACTTATTTTCCACAATATTCCCACTTATTAATTAGTTTAAATATTCCTAGTCAACTTAGCGGGTTTGGGAATATTTATGACTAAGTTTATTTTAGGTCCCGTTAACTCGGGCCTTCTATCATTTTATTTCTTAAAATCTTTTATTCACTTTTTATTTATTATTAGGATTAATTATTTAAATCCTAATATTTACCGGGTAAACTTTTTACCACTAACGGTATTTTACCCGTCAGTAATATTAACGTGGTTTGATTAGCAAACCCGTTTTTGGGGTGTTACAGTTGGGGGTGGTGGCGTCGGTGTTCGCTGGCGGAGGATGGTGGTGGTGGTGGGTGATGATGATAGGCGGTGGCAACATGGTCGGCAACGACACCGGTCGTCGACAACGTAGGGTGGCAATGGCGGGTGGCTAGCGGTGGTGGTGTTGAGTGGGGTAGGGTGGCGATGGCGGTGGTTTGTAGTAACGGTGGTCGGTGGTGGTGGCAGTGGCGACGATGTTCAGTGGTGGAGTGGGGTGGTGGCGACGGAGGCACTGGTGTTCGATGGCGGAGGGTGGCGGTGGCAGGTGGCGATGACGAGCGGCGACGGAGTAGGTGATTGACGGCTCTGGGTGGTTGTGGCAGCGGTGGATGGTTATTGGTGGAGGTGGTGGAAGGTGTTGGTGATGAAGGTGAGAGAGGGAATGAAATGAAAAAAAAAACAAGAGGTGTGGATGTAATGAATTTAAATGAATGGAATGCCCTATGTAGTGGGTGATTCCATTTTCTTAATCAACCAAATACTTTTTTTTTTCATTACTTCGTAATAGCCCTGATGAAACAATGGTTAACCGGGCAGGGTTAACACACTGGTCTCGTCAAGAAGGGTTAATACCTTCCTCTCGAGGATCGCTGGCTGGATCACCGGTGGTTGATCTCCTGCACAAGGAAACAAGCCGTGACTCGTAACAAGGAGGATGGGGTGGGGGTGCTCCTTGTTACCACTCTCCGGCGTGAGAATCAGTAGTTTGCTTGGGAAGCAAAGTAAGATAGTAGTAGTAGTGAGAGAGTTGTGAAGAGATACCTCAAACCTGGTTTGGGGTTGGTATTTATAGCCGAGGAGTGAAGGAGGATGATGATGGATGGACTGACGACGCGCTGCACCTTTTCAGGTGTGTCAGGCTTGTCGGTTGTGGAGGTTACGCCACGTCAGTCCATTGCTTACGTAGCTCTGACAGGTAACTGCCATTGGTGCCACTTGCACTGTGGTGTCAGTCCCACTTGTTGAGTGCATAGGATGCGGTACAAGCCGCATTGCTACGTGCGGTAACATCTGAAGTTACCGCGTCTCCTACTTGTGATCAAGGAATACGCGAGATGCGGTGCTAGCCGCATCGTCGTCCGCGGAGACTATTTGCCTGCATCCCTTGTCGTGACGAAAATGCCCATATGGTGCGGTGTCAGCCGCACCGTTACGTTCATCTTCTTCTATGCCTAAGGTAAGGCTTTCTTGTATTGATAGAAGTGTTCACTGGATGCGGTGCGATGCCGCATCGCTGTGAATACTTTCGTTTTCGTACACCAGATGTGATGCTATGTCGCATCACTCTACCGTTCTCATGTTCCATGCAAGTCCTCCTTCGTTACTAGATAGATTGGATTCAACCCTTGTGCCGACGCGTTCTCGCATGGGCACAAGTAGGTTGTTAGCTAGTGGGGGTTTTGATAAGGGTAATGGTCACTCGCGGTCGATGCTGACGCGAGATCTGGGACCATACCCCTTCAAGTCCCCCTAGTCTAGTGTTGCTGCCACATACAAGTTGTATGTGGGAGGAGTACTGGACTATGGTGTTTGGAAGGTAGTTTGCAGTCTGGAGAAGATCCTAGACCATGTGTGGTCTTTTCTGTATGTAAATCAAGCTGGAGGTCTGGAAGGGTCATCTGACGCCTCTTTCGTATCGGTGAAGGAATCTCGTCTGATGCGAAATTCTCAGCCGATTTATGTCACCAGGTGGCTTGCCACCTGTTGTTGTGCCGAAGGTCTCTTGGAGACTTTGTTAGTAATGCTGCACAAACTTCGAACCAACCTCTGAGATGGTGGTTTGAAGGTATGCAGAGGTTTCCCACCTCTGAAAGGTGGTCTTTTCTTCAAACCAATTGTTGAATTGGTGCATGAAGAAGAAAAGAAATTTTTTGATCAATCTCTGAGATCTGGATCAAAAGTAGTTGATGCTTGTAAGTGCTTTTGCTCGAGCTCTATGTTCAGCATCTAGTCGTGAGATGACGATCCCTTTTTTGTTGGGTTTTCGTGTTTGTCGTCATAGCTCTCTAGTAACCGCACGTCCTTTGCGGTTACCTCGTTGCGTCATTGTTGGCCATGTTTGGTCGAACAATGTAGATTTGTACTATGGGAAAATAAACATGGTCATAGGCAAGGGTATGCCCACCATTGTTTATTCTATGCGGCCCATAGGCGGGCAAACAAAGTCATAAGCAGACTTGTTACCGCTGTTCGGACGTTTGCTGTTCGACAAGGGCTCGTTTAGATCGCTTATCTGGGTTCGTTTTGGAGCCACTTACCTTCCCGCTCCAATACCGAGTTCGCCTTGAAGTAGCTTCGCTCGGTGATGCGGAGTTACGTTGGCTCTTCCGTAGCAACCAGTCTGCGGAAGCTATGGTTATGTCCGCAGCTACTCATGAGTGTCTGCGGTATTGCATTCCCATATTCGCTCGAAGCGGGTGTGTTGCTTGGATGTAGCTCTTGAAGGTTCAGGAGACAGGGTTGCTGATGTGCGTTCGCGTACATTCCCTTCCTTCCTTTTGTTAAAGAAGGTGTTCGTGTACCCTCTGCGGTTGTGAACCAGACAGGAGGGATTTGAAGCTTGAAGAGAATGAAGGCAATGCGGTTTACCTGTGTCTGAGATGCGGTTCAGTCCAACGGACAACGCTGGTTCTGAGCATCTGACACACCTGAACGGGCTCGTGTGTGTCATGTCCGCATATTCCACGTGTGCTCGTGGGTAGTGCGGATAGGTATTATACCCCCTTATAGTGTAGAGATATATATTTTTACCTATTTTTAGGGGTATGTTAAAAAACGACATGCGGTATGGGTTATGGTGCGGTATACCAGAGAAACCGCATGCCGCTTATAATTGGATAATGTAGTCGCTTTTTGTTGCATACGTGGCTGATCTCACGTGTGAGTTGGTGGAAGTTGGTGAGATCTTCCTGGCATGTGCTGAAATGAAAGGACGTTTGCACTGCCCGAGGCATTAAATGCACTGTAGCAAAGAGTGTAAACGTCTCTTTTGTCAGGCGCGTGGGCGGCCACGCGCGCGTGATAACCGTCAGCGAAAACGGCGCTTGACATGTGGTGTCATACGATTCGCTCTTTTTGAACGTGATGATTTGTTTTCTCCCTCCGCATTAATTGCGATGGGTATATAAGGGGAAACCGTTCGTGGTTTCCCCTCACTTGTTTGAAATTTCAAAAATTTGCCGGTGAGAGAAAATCTTTTCTTTGTCTTCTCCGACGATATTTCTTGAAGTTCCGGTGAGGTTTTTAGTTTTTCCACTCACTGTCGTCTGTTTCTCTGTTATATCTGATGGCTGAACCATCAAGTCTACATAATGTGGAGGGTGAAAACCCTGAACAGCCGGTAGTAGCGGCTGATGAAGACGAAGATGATGACGTTGACGTTCCCGGTGGTGGGTTACCGGTGTTGAAGTGGTCAAAGGGTGGTTTTAAACTCCTGATGGCCACTGTGCAGATGGCCGACGATTGGGATGCCACCTACCCACAAGAGGGGGATACCGGTGCCGATGCTCCGGCCGGTTATATAACCTTGTGGGCTGATTTTTTCAACGACGGCAACCTTAGGTTGCCGGTGACGGTGTTCGTTGCGGAGGTATTGGAGTATTATCATCTCCATATCTCCCAACTTAGTCCCTTCGGAATGTTCCGAATTAGGAACTTTGAATATACATTCCGTGCCCATGGCTTGCCCATTACAGTGGAAAATTTTCGGCGTTTCTACCAGTTGACGGTGAACACCGGTTTTTTCTCGTTTACTCAACGGCATGGGAGCTTGAAGTTGATGACGCCTCCTAAGGGTGTGACAGGCTGGAAGAAGAGGTTCTTCTATGTGAAAGCCTGTGCGGTCTATGCCAGCATGTCTTTCAGGAATGTCAACGTTGGAGTTTCTGATGAAGATATTCCTGTTGCCACCGCAAAGACCGTGGACTGGTTCTCTAGGCTGCGGCCTATTGAACTCAAGAAGTTGGATAACAATCAACTGTGGGTATTGCGGATGATGCTCACGAGACCAGATAGGAAGGCAAGGCCCGTTTTGCGGGAAAAGAGTGGTGGTAAGCTCTTTACACTTTGTTATTTTCCTTATTTCCTAAGCCTTGTAGTAACCTGCATGCATGTATCAGCGGATGCGGTTGGCTTGTGGAGAATGTTTGAGCCTGATTTCGAGGGTCGGGTTGAACTTATTGCGGTTGAGCTGAAGAAAGGCTTCAACCTTGAAATTCTTAGCAACTTCCGCGTACCGTCGCGTGCGGTGCTGGATGCCCCGGTGTTGGGAGACGCAAGAGGTAGGTCGTACGTTGCATTAGTTTTTCCAGTTTATCGTTTTGACTGGTTTTGTTGATTGTGTCAATCCAGGTATCCTTGCGGATTTGGGGAAGTTTGAGAAGCGCATTCCCAAAAAGAATGCGGAGAAGAAACCGGTGAAGAAAACCGCGCGGGGTCGTGGCAAGGGGAGTTCTGAAGGCTCAGTTGCCCCTTCTTCAGTTTCTGAAGCCGCAGGTACCTATCGATCTTGTTATCGCGGATATACCGATTACGTGGTAGTATCTGACACCCTTGAGGGTTTGGGTGTTATAGGTAGTGGTGCGGCTGCGGGTGGAACTGCTGTGGTTCCCCCCGTTGTTGGTGAGAAAAGAGGACTAGAGCAGAAGGCTGCTGGTGGTGGTGAACCGAAACGTCGGAGACTGCAGACCAAGAGAGTTGCTCCGACGCAAAAGAAACCTGCAGTTGCTGCTGGTAAGTATATCCCTTTTCATTGTTTTGTATGTACAATAGGTGGGAATAACCATTGATGCTCTTTGTGTTGCAGAATCCCGAGATGCAGGGTATTCTTTCTTTGACTTCCCTTCGTCTCCTCTGCATACCGCTGCTGCGGGTGCGGGGGTATCGAAGGAGACTGTCGTGCCCAAGGAGCCTACGGCCCCTTTTGTTGGGCCGGTTCGCGATCCCCCCTTGGAGAAAACGGTGGAAACGACTGCTGACCAGATATTCGACACTGTGGATTCCTCAGACAATCTGATCTCTCCTAATGAGGGTGATGGATTAGACTTGAGGTTTTCAGATACTGGTAAGCAGAAGTCTGATGCTGAGGTGCGGCAGCAGGATGCTGAGCCCCGGAAGTCTCCTGCTGGTGAGAGAGGTACCGGCTCGTCTGCCGGTGGTGCGGGTGATGATGGGCCTCCAATTCAGCCTGGGGAGTCTGAATTGGAGTATTACTACCGCACCTATACCCAGGGTCGTAGTACTGTGTATCACCGACCCCCCTGGACTGTTATGCAGGGGGATGACATTTCCAACGACCCTTCGGCATGTAAGGAGATTCTGGGTGGTCTGGGCACCCCATTCGAAGTTAAACGTGCCCGTGCCGCACCTCGTGAGCTGCGTATAAACCAGCTCTCAACAATGTTAATAGGATCTTCCATTGTGGCGAATGCCATTTTGGAAGATTACAAGGTGTTGGGCCGCCGCGAGGAAGAAACTGCTCGCGTGCGGGCTGAAGCGGAGAAGTTGGTCGAGGCTGCTCGTGCGGGTGCGGAGCAGCTAGAGAAGGATAGAGCTGCTTTTGAGAAGCAGAAGCAAACCTCGGAGTGGGCTGCCGCTGCTCAGCTGAAACAGGTTCGTACTCTTGCCAAACTTCTTTCTGATGAACGCAAGAGTTGGAATGAAAAGTATTCCAATGAGCGCAAGAAGTGGAATGAATCTTGGGCGAAGCAGAATGACACCCTGTTTCGTGCTCGGCAGGAGTTGACGAACGCCAAGGCAGCGAACGTTGTCTTGGGTAAAGAAAAAGCTGCAGCAGAGGCCATTGCTGTGAAAGCGCAGCAGGCGAAGGCCGAGGTCCTAAAGGCGCTTGAAGAGGCCAAGGAAGCCGGGGCGCGTGCTGCAAAGGCCCTTGAAGAGGCCGAAGAGAAGGAGAGCCGCTCTTCTAAGGCTCTTGAAGAGGCGAATGCGGAGCGCATTCGTTTGGATAAAGTTGTTGCCAGCCTTCAGGTATGTTTCGTTACCTCTGTTGTATATTTCCTTTATTGTTTTGAAAATGTTTATCGAGTGAACTGTTTGCTGTTTTGTGACAGGCTGAGGTTCAAGCCCGGGAGGTCGCGGTTACAGACCTTACTGCCCGCGTGTCGGTTGCGGAGGAGCGGGCTGATGCCGCTGTTGAGGCCAAGGATGCCTTGGTGTCCTCTTTTGACCAGCTGAAGGCTGACCGTGAGTGGTTGCGGACTCACGGTATCGCGCGTGTAAGTATCCGTTGCCTTTACATTTGCTTGGATTAGCATCCAAGACTTATGATTCTTTTATTGCAGATTGTTGAGGCTATCATGAATGCCCCTGAGACCGCATCTGGTTTGGACCTGGTTAAGGAACGTGCGCGCGATACTGGTTTTAAAGCTGGTTATAACCGCTGCATTGGGCATATTAATGTATTATCCGCGGGCGGTTATACTGATAAGCGATCCGGGTTCCATGGTGTGGACACCGAGTCGCTTCTTAAGGCGGCCGAAGTCTCCTTTTATGATACGTCCCTTGCTTGTGTAGAGGAACTGGACAATTGTTTGGAGGCTGCGGACTATGTTGATCGCTTGCGGATGCTTTATCCGGATGCGGAAGAGGAAGAACCCGCTGGTGGTGCCGGTGGAGATGCGGGAACCAGCGGTACAAAATAGGGTCTAGGTTGGCTAGTGTGCCTCCTTTTTGTGTTCCTCTTGTATAGAATAGGAACTTTATGTAAATTCATTAAGCATCACGTGGGTGCTTGAATTTTTTGAATATAAAGTTTTTTGTTCAGTTTGTACAAGTGTTTTTAATTCTTGCATGTCTGAACGTATGTATGCGTAACTCTACCCATTTGTGAATGGGGTCAAGTAGACTCCATACTTTTTGTCATATGAGGACGCGCCAATTCTGTTATTTACCGCGTTAGGGTTTTAGAATTGTGTAAGCTTTGTAAAAGCTTGTATACGGAACTCTACCCATTTGTGAATGGGGTCAAGTGTACTCCATACCTTTGTCGTATGAGTACGCGTCAATTCCATTGTTTGCCTTTTTGGGCTCAGGAATTGTGTTAAGTGTTAAAAAAACTTGTTTATCCGGCCGGATAAATACGTAAGTCTTTTTACCTTCTGCTGGCCTATTACAATATTTGTGTGTGGTTACCACTTTGTATGGGTATCGCGAATGAAGATTTTGCCAATCTGTTTTTGGGATACCGCAAAGTGGAACACGCATTTGTAATAGTAATAACAAACAATAATGTATAAAATTGCTTATTTATTTATTTGCAAATAGCCTGCGGCCGGATAGGTTACATAGAGAAATGTAAGAACATGGCTTACATATAACAGCGTCGAAGCTGTTGAGCATTCCATGTTCGTGCGATAGGTTCGCCTTCTAGCGTTTGTAATTTGTACGCGCCTTTCCCTAAGACCTCTTTGATGAGGTAGGGTCCTTCCCACTTGGGGGCAAGTTTGCCTGGGCGCTCGGCATTAGATGCCTCATTGTCGCGTAGGACGTAGTCTCCTGGGTTGAAAGTACAAACGCGGACGCGCGAGTTGTAGTACTTTTCAAGTTTGGATTTATATTTGGCCTCATTGATGGCAGCGTTTTCGCGCCTTTCTTCCAAGAGGTCCAAATCGATCCTGCGTTCCATGTTGTTGTCTAGTTTTTCAATAGCCAACATTCTAGGAGAGGGGAGACCTACTTCTGCGGGGATCACCGCTTCTGAACCGTAGACTAGGCTGAAGGGTGTTTCCCCATTGCTTGTTTTTGGGCTTGTACGGTGAGCCCATAAGATACTTGGGAGTTCATCGACCCAGCCACGCCTGGCCGTTCCCAACCGCGCCTTGATCCCTTCGACTAGGCTTTTATTGATACTCTCAACTTGGCCGTTCCCTTGCGGGTGTGCGACTGATGAGAATATGTGCTCAATATGTAGTTCTTTTAGCCATTTCTGAAATTCGTCGGCAGCGAAGTTGGTGCCGTTATCGGTGACAATGCACATTGGTAAACCGAAACGGCAGATGATGTGTTCCCAAATGAACTTTCTTGTTATCATAGCGGTGGTTGAGGCGAGTGGTTTCGCTTCTACCCATTTTGTGAAGTAATCAACCGCTACTATGATAAATTTGACCGCACCCGGAGCGTCAGGGAATGGTCCCACAACGTCAATTGCCCATTTCTGAAAGGGCCATGCGGTTGTGACGGGGACTAAGTTGTTCTTTGGCCGCAAGGTTTTTGGGGCATGACGTTGACAGTCAATGCACTTGCGCAACTCTTTGACGGCGTCCAGGTGCATGCCAGGCCAGTAATACCCGGCATTCATGATTTTGGCCACTACCATGCGTGGTCCAGCATGTATGCCGCATATGCCCTCGTGTATCTCTCGGATGAGGTATGTGGCATCCTGGGGGTTAACGCATCGTAGTAGTGGCCCTAGGTATGATTTGCGGTATAAGATACCGTCTCCCATTTGATAATGGCACGCTTTGTATTGTAGCTTGCGTGCCTCTGATTTGCTTTCGGGAGTCACACCTGATTGTAGGTATGCGATAATAGGTGTCATCCATGATGTTGAACCGTATTGAATGACGTTGACTTGGCGCAGGGGTACCGAAGGATTTTGCAGGATTTCGATGCGTATCTCCTTTGCCAAGTGTTGGAAGCTGGTAGATGCAAGTTTTGATAGTGCATCTGCGGACTTGTTTTCGCTTCGATTAATATGGCGAATATTGAACGAAGCGAATTTGGATATTAGTTGCAGGGCTTGCTCGAGGTAGAGGATCATGATATCCCCTTTTGCGGCATAGTCGCCGCGTATTTGTCCTGCAACTAACAAGGAATCGACGTGTGCTTCCAGATGTTGCACGCCGATTTTGACTGCTAAACGTAGTCCCTGCTAACAGGGCTTCATATTCTGCCTCGTTGTTTGTGCTTTTGAATTCGAGGCGGATTGCATATGTAAGCTCTTGGCCGTCAGGGCTGACGAGTCGCAGACCTGCACCCGCACCTTCCTCGTTGGAGGCACCATCTGTGAATAGTGCCCATGTCTCTGAGGAGGATGGCGTTGGTGCAGGAGTTTGTGCTTCTTCGCATTCTTGGATGCGATTCACCGGTACTTCGGCGGCGAAATCAGCTAAGATCTGGCCTTTAATCGCGGGGCGCGGTTTATAGTGTATCGTGTGCGCGCCCAGCTCGATTGCCCATTTTGCTAATCTCCCAGAAATGTCAGGTTTGGATAGGATCGGGCCGATCCTGTAATTGGTGAGCACTGTGATGACGTGGTTTACGAAGTAGCGTCGCAACCGTCTTGAAGCGTGCACTAATGCTAGCACCAATTTCTCCATTATTGAGTATCTCGTCTCTGGGTCGTTGAGCATCTTGCTGATGTAATAGATGGGTGTTTGAACCCCCTTTCGCTCCACTATCAATACCGCACCCACCGCGTTATCCGCGGCGGATAGGTATAATATGAGTGGCTCATCTTTGCGTGGTGCGGTTAGAGTTGGGAGTTGTATCAAACACTCCTTCATTTCCCGGAAGGCCTGTTCAGCCTCTGCGGTCCACTGGAATTGTTCTTTCTTTGAACAGCTCCGCAGGGTCTTGATGAACGGATAAGACTTAGCTGCATGGTTGGCTAAGAATCTGTTGAGTGCCGCTAGCCTGCCGGCTAGCCGTTGCATATCCTTCATCGATGAAGGCGATGGCATGCGCTCGATCGCCTGGACTTTCTCCGGGTTTACCTTGAATCCATCTTTAGTCACGATGAACCCAAGGAATTTGCCTTCTTCCATTCCAAACGAGCATTTCCCGGGATTGAGCTTTATGTTAACGCTGCGCAGAGTTTGGAATGTTCTTTCAATATCTGTGAGCATGGTATCCTCTTCCATGCTCATGACGACCAGGTCGTCCATGTAGATTTCGACACTTTTGCTTATTTGGCCGCGGAAAGTGTCGTTCATCAACTTTTGGTAGGTTGAGCCCGCGTTGCGCAACCCGAACGGCATCTTTGTGTAGCAGTAATTTCCGGTGGGAGTCCGGAATGCCGTTTTGTCTTCATCCTCGATTGCCATTTGTACTTGATGGTACCCTTTGTAGCAATCGAGGAAACACTTCCACCTGAATGGTGCGAGATTATCGACTTTTTCGTCGATTTCTGGAAGCGCGTAACAATCCTTGGGGCAGGCTTTGTTAAGGTCTTTGTAATCGACGCACATGCGCCAGCCCCCGGAAGGTTTCTCTACCATGACTGGGTTGGATAACCAAGTCTGGTATTTGACTTCCCGCAGGATGCCTGCGGAGAGCAGTTCTTCGATCTGCTCTTGCATCGCCTGATTTTTAGCTGACCCAAGGTGGCGTTGGCCTTGGATCACTGGCTTAATACCTGGCAAGGTATTCAAGTGATGTTGCGCAATATCACGTGGGACCCCGGTCATGTCTGCGGGTGTCCACGCGAAGATGTCTTGGTTCCTGAAGAGAAGCTGCTTCAGTTGCGCTTTGGTGGTCGGGGATAAGGCGTGACCCAATGTGACCTTTTGTTCTGGGTATCTCGCGTTGAGAACCCATTTTTCTGGTTGGTCGTTGGGAGTGGGCCTTGCGACCTTGGTCGGACGTACTTCGTCCGACATCATGACGTCCCTGCGGGCATAGATTATCGCGACCCCCGATTCGGTTGGGAAACCAACCGCAGAGTGGGGGACGGATGTAATCATATTGAAATCTCCTTGGGATTCTCTCCCGAGGAGTACGTCATATCTGGAGGTGTGAGGTAAAACCATGAAGTTTACCTCTTCTGTTCTTGTGCGATTTCCGCTGGAAAGACGCACAGGAAAAGTAATCTGGCCCAGGGGAAAGACAGTTTCCCCTGCGAACCCGGTTAACGGGTAATCTACTGCTTGCAACCGATCTTTGTCCTCCTGGTCGAACTGGTTGAAGCATTGTTCGTAGATTATATCAGATGTACTGCCCGGGTCTATGAATAGACGCTCGGTGCAGTAATGTGCCAGTTGGCCTGAAATAACGACGGCGCGCCTATCGCGCGGTCCGCCTCGGACTTTTGGAAAGACGACTTGCTCGTCTTTCCAGTCACATTCCGGCCTTCTCGCCGCTTTGCGCGGCCTGCCCTTGCCTCCGTGGATCATGTGGGTGGAAGCCACGTGCATGGTTCTCTTCCCGGAGGAGGTACCTTCGCCATGAGGGGTAATGCGCTTGGTGGGTTTTTGCCCACCTGGCAAAAGGTGTTGCAGTTTTCCCTCCTTTAAGGCCCGCTCAATCTCCAGCCGGAGACTGATGCAGTTGTTGGTGGTGTGGCCCGAGTCCTTGTGGTACTCACAGTAGAGTGTGAGGTCCTGATTTTTCTTGGACTTCATTGGTTGGGTCGGTCGCAAGAATTGTGGGTCCGCAAGGAGGACCTCACTTGGCGACATGGTGATCTCGGTCCAGTTGCGGTCCCGAGAATCTTTCTTTGATGCCCGACTGTCTCGGGCGGGGTTGTAGTTCCTTGGGTCGAACGTGTTGGTTCGCGGGAAGTACGGTTTGGAAATATCACGATTTCCAGCGTCCCGGTTGCGTTTATTGTTACGCTTGGACCCTTGGTGGGACGTTTCAGCTTGGGGCTTTGCCTTTGCCACATGCGGTTCGAGTGACCGCTGTGTCTGGGCGTATGTCTTGACCGCGGTCATGACATCCTCCCATTTTTTGGGCAAGCCCTCCTTGCCAGAGATGGTCATGATCATCTCTCTGTCTTTGACGGCCCGGATGAAGTGGTTTCGTGCCATCTGGTCTGCCACGTCACCTATCTCCAGGCACTCTTTATTGTAACGGACGACGAATGCCTCGAGGGATTCGTCGTCCCTTCGCCAGATGTTCATGACGTCCAACGAATCACGTTCGTGGCGTCGCTGCTGGCTAAAATGGGCGAGGAACTTGGTACGCAAGTCCTCGAATGAATCCAGTGATCCCACTGGCAAAGAATCGAACCATGCCCTGGCCAGGCCCGTAAGGGTCTGGGGGAAGAAATTACACCAGGTGGGTTCATCCCACTGGCCGTTGATGCCCGCGCCCATGAAGATGTTCATGTGGTCGTCCGGGTCGGTCGAACCACTGTATTTCCCAACGTTGAATGGGAACTTTGTCGTGGTGACATGGGCGTTGGCAATCCGCGTGCCGAACTTGGAATTTTCGGCCGCTGCCTTTGGCCTGTATGGCTCGTTCGCAGGGCGCTATGCCGCCCTGAGGTATGTGTTGCGGGGGTGACTGGGAGGAACATAGTTGCGTCCTCCCGGTCTGCTGCTGGTGTCATGTGAATCCCCGCGGTAGGTACAGTCGTCAGGGTCGGTATGACCGTACCCTTCGGTGTATGGTTGTGGGCCCAATCGGCTCTGAATGCCTGGGCCGCGTCGGGAGGTTGACCGCCTCCTGTCCTCGCCATGGGGGCCAAGGCGCGTATGCACTGGTCCTCTGGTATGGGACCCGTATGAGGAATCGTCCTCGTTGAGGGTGTGGACCGAACAGTAAGACGATCCGCGGTCATCACGTCGGCTTCTTGAAGCCAGGCGTGAATGTATCCTGCCGTCGTATTGTAAAATACGCTCAGCAGGGGTGTGCGGTGCTGGGGTAGGCCCAGCTTGTATATTCGCTTCCGTACAAGCGCGGTTGTATGCTGCGGTCAGCAGGGCTGCCTGCTGCTCGTACCAGGTATGAACGGTCATGTCTGGTGGGATCACAGATGCGAACTGTGATAAGTCATGTCCAAACATAAAGGAGGGACTCCTTTGTGTGGACGTGCCGATGTGTCCGGGTTGGGAGGTCGAGGCATTGACCCCTACCGGAGGTGGGAATGGAGGATTTTGGTTATCCGCAGTGTTGTTTTGGTGATCAGTCATGATCGTGAGAGAGGGAAAAGGATGGTTTAGAAAATGCTAAGAGTAGCGGTGGGCGCCAATGATGAAACAATGGTTAACCGGGCAGGGTTAACACATTAGTCTCGTCAAGAAGGGTTAATCCCTTCCTCTCGAGGATCGCTGGCTGGATCACCGGTGGTTGATCTCCTACACAAGGAAACAAGCCGTGACTCGTAACAAGGAGGATGGGGTGGGGGGTGCTCCTTGTTACCACTCTCCGGCGTGAGAATCAGTAGTTTGCTTGGGAAGCAAAGTAAGATAGTAGTAGTAGTGAGAGAGTTGTGAAGAGATACCTCAAACCTGGTTTGGGGTTGGTATTTATAGCCGAGGAGTGAAGGAGGATGATGATGGATGGACTGACGACGCGCTGCACCTTTTTAGGTGTGGCAGGCTTGTCGGTTGTGGAGGTTACGCCACGTCAGTCCATTGCTTACGTAGCTCTGACAGGTAACTGCCATTGGTGCCACTTGCACTGTGGTGTCAGTCCCACTTTTTGAGTGCATAGGATGCGGTGCAAGCCGCATTGCTACGTGCGGTAACATCTGAAGTTACCGCGTCTCCTACTTGTGATCAAGGAATACGCGAGATGCGGTGCTAGCCGCATCGTCGTCCGCGGAGACTATTTGCCTGCATCCCTTGTCGTGACGAAAATGCCCATATGGTGCGGTGTCAGCCGCACCGTTACGTTCATCTTCTTCTATGCCTAAGGTAAGGCTTTCTTGTATTGATAGAAGTGTTCACTGGATGCGGTGCGATGCCGCATCGCTGTGAATACTTCCGTTTTCGTACACCAGATGTGATGCTATGTCGCATCACTCTACCGTTCTCATGTTTCATGCAAGTCCTCCTTCGTTACTAGATAGATTGGATTCAACCCTTGTGCCGACGCGTTCTCGCATGGGCAAAAGTAGGTTGTTAGCTAGTGGGGGTTTTGATAAGGGTAATGGTCACCCGCGGTCGATGCTGACGCGAGATCTGGGACCATACCCCTTCAAGCCCATTCCATTCCAACTCTTGTTTTTACATACCAAACACTAACTAAGAGTATTGACTTTATAATGTTTATTGATTAAAATGTTAAAACAAAAACAAGATCGTTCCCGTTTGGGCCTTAAAGTTTTTGGTAACATTAATACTTTGCTATTTTTCTTCAAAAAAAGTTAATCAAAAATAATTTCAAACACCATGCTATTTTTCTTCGAAAAAAGTTAATCAAAAATAATTTCAAACACCAAATAAAGCATATCAATTACACCTAACATAACATGAACACTATGGGACTTATGGGTCAAAAACAGATGGATAGAATAACATCTGTTTAGGCATCTAATGGAGTTCACGTTCCCTCGTGCAAGTCGTTCTCATAAATACTTTATTTAAATTATGTTTTAATAGTTTGTCAATAGTTTTTTTTTCTTTTTACAAAATTCAGTATGTTAATAAACGTTTTACAACTTCTTATTTGAGATATTTGATTTTGTTTTTCGGCGTCAATTTTATTTTAAATTTTATAAAACCTTTATTCACTAAGCATGTAAACATTTACATGTATAACTCAAAAACATGCGGCATCATGTATAAAATACATAATTCATATCACGTGCAATATAGAAACTAAGTCTACATTCAAGTTTCACCAAAAAGAAAAACGAATTCGGAATGGTGAAACATCCTTAAATCAGATAACAAGGGCGCTTATGAATTTTCAAATGCACGTGAAAATCAAAGGATTTTTAACGGCGAGGTGAAATTTTATAGTCCTGGGAGTTATTTGTACCTAAAAATATTACTATAAAATCTCTAATGGTGCTAAACTTGTTGTCTAACGTTTGATTTTAAATAGTACTTATGAACACCTCAAAAACTTTAAAAATTAGTTATCTAACAAAGAATTCTTAACTTTATAACACCACTTTTTAGCAATTGAAATAATTAGTTATCTAACAAATATTTGATGATATAAATGAGTCAAAAATATAGGGGAAGGTAAAAAATTATTAAAAAATGAAGTTTGGTAAGCAACTGTAAAAAATTGAAAGATATTCGAAAAGTTTATAATAGACAAACAAATTATTTTAAATTTCAATTCAGTTATACATAAAACAAGGTGATTTACTAACAACAAATTTAGGGTTTATAGAGGTGTATAATTGGATGTTTACATTGTCTATGTAGTCTATAACCACATTTTATTGTACAGCAATCATCTTATAACGAGAAGATGACAAATAGTTGTAATTCTGGATTACATATTATATAATATTTATTATATATTATATCTAAACCTTTACTTTCAAATCAATAAGGCTATAGGGTGTGGTCATGACCCTCATGATCACCATTAGGGGTGTGCAAAAAACCGAATTAACCGAACCATAACCGAATTAACCGATAAAACCGAACCAAAAAAACCGAACCAAATAAAAAACCGGTGGGTCGGTTAATGGTTTTTTTGAAAACCGAATGTAGCGGGTCGGTTATGGTTATCATTTTTTCTATACCCACCATAACCGAACCGAACCGACATGTAATAAATATTTGTAGGATTTAGTACTTTTCACTGAAGATTTTTAGTACCTATTGGTTTTTCATATCATTTTGTGGTTTTGGTTGAATGTTTATTTGAATTTATAGAAAGTATCATATCACTTTATTTGAATATCCGATAATAATTGGTATTAATATTATAGATTATATGTATTTTTTAATACTATGTAATATAATATATACAAATATGCAATAACAATTTATTCCCTTTAAAAAAATAAGCTATTTTTAGCTAAGCTAAATACACGGTTAACCACCCATAACCGACCCGCTATAACCATCGAAACCGAATAACCATAACCACCATAACCGATTGGTTATGGTTATGGTTAACCAATAACCGACATCGCGGTTATGGTTATGGGTTTTGGTCAAAACCGACCCAAACCGACCCATGCACACCCCTAATCACCATGACCCTCCATGTCAGCGCCATGTCATCGCTCTCTCATCCACCATCCAAAACCACTATCCTAAAGGTGTGGTCATGACCCAAACCACCATCCACCTTTTTTTTGTGATATATATTTTATTTGTTTTAAATAAACAACAAATAAATTTTAGTAATAAACTACATAACATTCAATTTAATAAGAAAAATATTATTTACATGGCAATTAAACAAATGGATAATTCAAGAGTAATTTCTTAGACTAGAAAATATCTATTGCCCTGTATATGATTGTTAGTATACCTTTCACTCCACTTGGTACAACAGTGCTGCAATCCTTTTTCATCCACATGTTGGTTCCATATTTGCCTAGTCTACTAGAGTATATTACGTGTGTTTTACACATACAAGAGAAGCCCTTGCTCTTTATTTTTTACTAGTAAAAGATTAATAGTGCAAGAATCTATGGTGGGCATAGGCTAACAGACATGTTAACCAGCACATCACGATACAACAGAAGAGAAAAAAAATACATCTTAAATCCCCGAACTTGTTAACTCAAACTCAAGCCAATTTTCCCAGGTTATTGCCTCACCCTTTGACCTACTTCTCATCCACAAATAACCCATCACTTTAATCTCTTCTATGAGATTTGTCACCAACACACAATTATGATTTAAACTACATAACAGTCAAATTAATAAAAAAAAAAAATAACATCCAAATTTAAACTACATATAATAAATTAAGAAAAAAACTACTCGTTGTTGTTAACCCGACCAAATTGCCAAAAATGTTTGCGACGTAAATTAAAGATGAAAACTAGAAAATATAAAAAATGATAACGACATAATTTAAAGACTCCATTTTTGAGCAATTTTCGCCTTCATTTTTTGCAACACTTCTTTATCTTTTTCCGGGAGCGAGTCGATGTTTGTTGCCATTAGCTTAAAGTCTTCACGATCGGCCGCTTCTTGCATTTCTTTTTCTTTCAACTTAAGTCTCGCCGCTTGTATTTCGTTAAATTCGGTGAACTTGCTCATCAACTTATCCACATTCGTTTCACCCGGAGTTTCATTTTTTGTCGACGTCTCTTTATTTTTGGCCGCTGCTTCCTTTTTTGCTTTGTCTCTGCCATTTGGGCGCTTCAATTCCGGAATCTCCGTCACTTCATCGTCAAACTCGGGTTCGTCATTAATATTAATATGGTAACGCACATCCGAATCACCGGCACTATGCTCTATCGACTCGAATGTCTTACACCTCTTTGCTCTTGCCACCTCGTTAGGAACCGGCGCCCACTTGGGACAATTTTTAAAGATTTCCCAAGCCCCTACATATGTGAACGCACTACCTTCTTTCGTATGGTATTTTGACATAGCTATGGCAAAAACCGTTTCATCACTCGCCCCACTTGGCCGATTCGAATGAGCGTTGTTGTAATAACCACAAAACGCCGATATCTTCTTATTCATCTCTCGATACTTTGAGCTCATTGAGTTCACTTCTCGGTACGGTTCTTTTTGCATCAAAGCATGAAATTTGTTGCAAACCTCCTTCCAAAAACTGCCAGACTTTTGATTATTACCTACAAAAAAAATATCAAGGTGTAAATAAATGTTGTTTTATATTGAATAAAATATTATTTTAGTATAAATAAAAAAGTATAACATACCTACGATCGGACACGTAGACGTATTGGTCCACGCCCTTGCCAACGCCAACTCTTCGATCGATGTCCAAGTTTGACCTCTTCCGGTGGTTAAATTTTCTTGTTCCGGCCTCGTTGAACGCTTTTTTGTAGATGTTTTCTTAGAACTTTGAGGTTGGGTTTCGGGTACAACGGCAATGTCATCCAAATCGTCTAACGAAGGGGTATCGGGTGTCGGTTGCGATTGGACTTTCGTATGAATAGGCCGACTTTGGCTTTGTTGGAGCGTTTTTAGTTGTTGCTGATATTGTTGTTGAAATTGGATTTGATGAAGTTGAAATAAACTAGTAGGTTGCGGGGTTTGAGGAAGTTGCGTGAACGCGTTAGGATTCGGGGTTTGAGAGAGTTGCGTGAACGCGTTAGGAGTCGGGGTTTGAGGGAGTTGGTTGAACGCATTAGGAACTTGATTGTAGCTTGTAAAAGAAAATTGTGGAGTCGCCCACATCGGATCAATGGGTGGCGTCCACGGGGTTTGTGGCGGGTTGTTTGTGTTGTTTGGGTTGCTTGGATCCATGGTAGTACTAACTATAGCTTAATGACACACATAAATAGAATTGCATAAATCATAAACAAACGAACCTCAATCAATATGATCAAAGTCTAATATAATTAAATAAATTCAAATATAACCTTTTAAATTAATGGGCAACTAGCAGACTATATTATTAAAATAACAATTCTAATCCATTTGGACCTGTATAAAACTTTACCCATGTGACCAGTTAGTCAACCGACCCACTTTACCAACTGAGGGAACTACATGATATATGCATGACAATATTACTTTGGAACTTACTAATCACATCTATTCAGACTTAGTACTACTAATTTGACATATATTAACGTGCAATACATGATAAACAATAATAATAATATAAAAGCATCCTCATGTGTAGGCACAAGTGGCATGTCAATTTAAGTAGAATATGGCAACCAAGAGGCATATAATAAAATTCAAACCAAACCTATGTTTGAACAGTCGTATAAAGTATATAGTACCTCAGTGGCGGATCTAGAAAATCCGCCAAGCCGTAACGTTTTATAAAAAAGCGGTAACGAAATCGAAAAAACGTTATATTTTTCCAAAATTTATACTAATTTTACACTACCGCCGGAGCGCCAAGCCGTAGCGGGGGTTGCCCCTTGTTATATGCTGGATCCGCCCCTATAGTACCTGGTTATGAAATTGTTCACTAATGCACAGGGGCGCAGCTTAACAGGGTCAGGAGCACCCGACCCCTCGAACTTTTCGCTTAGTAGTGATATATGTAGCTTTTGTATAGAAATTTTTAGGTATATACGTTTTCGACCCCCCCGGTTCTATAGAAATTTTTGGATATATACATTTTCAACCCCCCCTCACGTCGAAAACGTCAACCTTCGCCACTAAAGTGAGATATCAAACCCTATGACTTTCTAAGCTGAAACCATATATATTATAAGGAAAGAAACCTATGCATAATCAACTAATTCATTGCCATTAATCAACTCATATCAATGTGTTTAAAAGTTAAAGCAATTTTGCAACAATTAACTATACTCGTATGCGGCAATCAGCCGGAGACAATACAAGTTACCATTAATTTACATTAGTTTAAGCAATTTTGCAAATAGTCACTTTGTATGCACAGTAAACAAGCATAGTAAAAAAGCATGTAATTTGCAGTGATTAAAATAAAAAGATTGCACTTCATATATCATTTTCTAGAAGCTGGTTCAGAAGCATGATGTCCATTTCATTACCTGACCGTGATATCCAACATGATGAGAAAAGGTTTCTATTCACACCTAGCTTAAATAAATTTGTGAAAACAGAAACATATCACTTACTCTCTATCTGACCTAATATCTTTTAAAGTATAACCTAATAAACTGAAATAATGCGTTTGAGCCAATTAACCAAATAACATTAGGTTTTAACTCCAAAATTCCAGTGCTAGAACTTATCTAGTGATCTGCAACTACATATAACCTAATTCAAGCTGTTGGTACAGATTAACATGTAACGTCCTCGTGTTCATATCATTCGAGTCAAATCGTGACAGAAAACGAACGAATAAACCCTAACTGGTTGAGATTATATGTGTGTAGGAACATTCTATAGATCATATTAACCGATCTATCATACAATTCAACTAGAAAACAATCAATCCAAACAAAAAACAATTACATCAAGAAGAACTATAATTGTAATACATATCATAAGAAAACAAGTACCTGTTATCGTTCTTCTTGATGTGATTTGCGACCGTGAACTTGATTATCACAGAGGAAAAGAATTTGTTGCCGTTCTTTTTTGATGGTGGGGTTAGGGTTTGCGTGAATAATGGAAAAAAGGGGTCGTGGTTGCCGTGGTTTAATCCACGCGAACCACCGTGATTTAATTAAGGGGGGTGGTATAGGGCATGAATAATGGGCCTATGTGGCAAATCATGACCCAATCATGACCCCCACACCCTGTAGCCTAAGAAAGACACCGGTTCAAAAATGTCGACCATATAATGGTCAACAAAACAGCCCTTCATACCACCCTACAAGTTTTCAAAACGTATATTTATTTATTTATTTATTTATTTATTTATTTATGTTCCTTCTTACTTTTCTAGGTTGAATTTAATCACTTAAAAAGTGATTAAAACAATCATTTTCGTGGATAAGGTCACAAGGGATATTGGATTAAATATATCGTCCGAGGATGACAATATCCACTAGGCAATTTTTTAAGCCGAATAAGACCATGTATTACAGCTTTTCTACTAATTCCAAACCGAATTTCACACCTAGAGGAAAATATTTTTTGATAAGTCATTTGTTACAGGCTTGGAGCTTGAAGCTGAAATCATTGTAAGGTATGTGAGTTGTTCATGATCAATTTTTGGAGTAAGCAAAATAACCGATATAACCGATAATCGAACCATAATCAACATAACCGAACCACTATTAACCAATAACTGACATAACTGATGGTTATGGTTATGAAACTTTGTATAACCGACCAATCGTTTATGGTTACAGTAATGAAGCTTTGGTTATAACCGATATAACCGAAACCGAACCGAATATGCAATTATAAGTCTATATAATGGATTTATATTTTACATTAACCATGTAGAGATTTTTTATTGAGATTAAAGTATGTAAGTAACAAAATGATCTTGATGTAGACGCCTTTTATTTTTAATGAAGAATTTGAGGTGTTATGATCGTAATTTTTTGTTGAGAAATTTACTTATTAAAGGGAATCTCACATCGGTTATTTTATAAAAAAGATCCAAGCTAAGTCCAAACAGTGCATGCCCCTAATAACACTCATTTATTTTAAACATTTATTGGTTAATTAACCGAAAATAACCGAAACCGAACCATAACCGACTTCATAACCGATTAACCGTAACCGAAATCTAGTTATGGTTATGGTTAAGGAAATTTCAAAACCGAAGCTAGCGCTCATGGTTATGGTTAGTGGTAAAATCCGAACAAAACCGACCCATGCACACCCCTAATCAATTGTATGGACAATAATATAGGGTTTATAAATCAAATGGGCTCTCTCACCCACTAGACTAGTCTTTTGTGTTGAATTCCTCTGTTTGGGCTGTAACAATAGTATTAGAGCAAAACTTGGAGTGGTGGCCTGGAGAAAGACAGTCCTGACCAACAAGTACGTTGGCTAGAGTCATTTGTTACAGACTGATATCATTCCAAGGTATGAAATTTGTCACACGTCGACTGTATCAACAACAAATGTGGGTTTATAGACCAAATGGACCTCTTCGCCTACCATACTAGGCTTTTGAGTTGAGTTTTTTTTGTTTCTATTGTAACATGATTATAACCTTTATATATATAAAAAGTCATGCAAAAACATAACATATTAGTATTAAGTCACTAGTACACAAACGATTTGTTGGGGCTATCGAGTCGAATATTGAATTTTCGAATTATTCGAATAATTTTTATTTTCTTTTGAATTCAAATTCGATTCGAATTAGATTAAAACCTATCCAATTCGATTCGAATTCGTATTCAAATAAAAAACCAAATTCGTATTCGATTAAAAATTCGAATTCGAATAAATTCGATTTGATTCAAATTCTTTTAAAACATGTAAAAAACTATCAAAGTGAAATATAAATTTTAAAGCAGCCATAAAAGCACGATATCACATTAAAAAGTTTCAAATAAAGTACCATAAGTCTAACTTTCAAAACGAGAAGTCGGGAATAATCACCCCACATTACAAGTTACATTTTTAGAGTTAGAAATTATTGATAGATTTGTTACTTAGGTTTTAGTTCTGGGCCATGCAATGGGTTTGGTAATTGGTAACTTTAATACTTGGAATAAATTTTGAAAATAATTTATAGTATAGTCCAATAAAAGTTATATATATGAAAATAATAAATAAAAATGCATAACTATTATATTAATTTCAATCAAATTTGAAATTATAAATTCCTATTCGATTTACTTGACTCGAATTGAATCGAATTCGAATTCAAATTCTTATAATCGAAACTAATTCTTGATAATCGAATCGAATTTCGAATTCCAAACGAATTCTGAACACCCTAGTAGTTCGAGCGTCCCCTTTATTTTTGTGGAGCGGTTCATCAAGAAAATCGCCTCAGGAATTCAAAAGTTTCATACAATCATCAATTTGTATTTGATGCCAATTTCAGATTTCGGCTTACAGAGTTACAGTGACCACTTCTTTTGAAGTCACTTTGTGGCATGATTCTTCTAGTTTGGGCCCATGTTCTATTAATTGCAGTCCTGTAATTGGTTTGGAAAGTCCAAGCCTTATTAACACCATCTATTTTTATATTTTCACTTTTCTTCTTATAATTTGCCATGATAAACTAAAGCCACCATCTAACTAAATTTGATCACTTCATGAAGTCATAAATACTTGATATTTCTCAATCTAAAAAGCTTTAACCATGTTCGTTGATATTCTTTCATCTCATAGTATAGTTAGTTTATGTACCGACAGTGGCGGATCTAGGATTCCGACCAAGCGGGAAAGTTTTATAAATAGGCAGTAACGAAATCGAAAAAACTTCAAATTTTTCCAAAATTTACACTAAAAACGTCAAAAATTTTCCGACCAAGCGGTAGCGGAGGCTACCCCTTGTTTAACTATATATCCGCCCCTGTGTACCGACTAGATTATTTATGTACTGATTTTTGTATTATGTACAAAAATTTTGTATTATACTCGATTTAGGTATTGTAATGGATTTTGAGTCAGATTTTTATACTGTGTGGTGTTTATTTAGGTACTCTACTAGATTTCTTATATTGTACTGGATTTTTTATGTTATACTGGAATTGATTATTGTATTGGATTTTTATATTGTACTGTATTGGATTTAGTTATTGTATAGGAAATTGGTGTTGTACTGGATTTTTCATTTATGTTTACAAAAAATCAGTATAATTTAAAAAATTGTTTTATATGTATTATTGCTATACTCAAATTAAAGAGAAAAATATGCTAGTTTTTATGGTGTATTTTTTTTTTCAAAAATTATGTTGGTTTAAAAAAATTGGGGGAAAGTTGAAAAAAGTCACCAAGAGGCTCATCTAAAAATACCATTTCACCAATCTTTTTATCTACACTTTGATCTCAACCATCTTTATCTCTTCACTATAGTTATAAATGAAAATGTGAGTACACTTGGCTGGATTTCAGCACACACATCTTATTTTAGGCTATATTTATACCCCCTCTCACTGCCACCTGGATTTCCAACTCCATCTCTTCTACTACCCCCTCATCATCATCACCCCATAAGTCATCATCAATAGGCTCGGGACCGTAACTCCATGGTATGGGATACCATCAGTAATGATCAACACCCCAAAAGTCATCATTAATAGGCCCAGGACCGTAACTCTATGGTGTGGGATACCAATAGGGCATCGCGTCCTGCTGAACTAGAGGTGAGACTGATTTATCAGTCGTCGTCTCCAGTTTTGTATTTGACAACTCTAGTTCAACAAAAATCTCTTCTTCAACCAGTATTTCCTCCTCCTCCTCTTCTTCTTCTTCTTCTTCTACTCTCTCCAAGCCAATATCATCTTCATAATAGATATCCTGATCCTTCGCTTCTAGAGTCGTACAGATCATCTCACCCAAGGTTGTTTGCTATCAAATTTATGCCCTAATCATATATGTCATGCAGCTGTGGTTCTTAATGTAGATCTATCTGATCAAGGATAGCCTGGATTTCCCTATATCTCGCCTCTTTAAAACCTCTAATCTATTCAAGTAATTCTTCTCATGACGAGCCCTTATATGGTTGCGAGTAGGAATTCTGATATGGTTGTGCTGTGAACACGAGTTAGCATAGTAATATGTGGAATACATTGATGAATGTGGACAACGCACGTTGAAAAGGGGTCCTCCACAGTTCTCTCACATGATAAATATATATAAAAAATAACTGATATATATTTTTAGGAAACTCTGGAAACTCAAATCTCCCCCCATTTTTACCCAACCTCCCGACTTTTTTTTTTTTTGAAAAAAATAACACATGTAATATACATGTTTTAAAGTGTTTTGGGCCAAAAAAAAAGAAAAAGCCCCGAAGGGATGTTTTTAAAAAAAAATAAACAAATTTCAGCAATGTCCGGTTGCCTAACATGTGTTAGGCACAAAAGACAGAAACTTGCTGATTTTTTTTTTTAAAAATCATTCCTTCGGCGCTTTTTTGATTTTTTTTGGCCCAAAACTCTTAAAAACATGTATATTACATGTGTTATTTTTTTCAAAAAAAAAAAAATGTCGGGAGGTTGGGTTTTCTTGGGTTATATATATATATAGGGTTTTCTATATAGCCCTCCCCTATATATATATATATATATATATATATATATTGGGTAATGCTAGACAAAAAACCCTAAAAATTTTAGAAAACTATAGAAACTCAAATCTCCCCCCATTTTTACCCAACCTCCCGACATTTTTTTTTTGAAAAAAAATAACACATGTAATATACATGTTTTAAAGTGTTTTGGGCCAAAAAAAAAAAAAACAAAAAAGCGCCGAAGGGTTGTTTTTAAAAAGAATAAACAAATTTCAGCAATGTCCGGTTGCCTAACATGTGTTAGGCACAAAAGACAGAAACTTGCTGAATTTTTTTTTTTTAAATTATTCCTTCGGCGCTTTTTTGATTTTTTTGGCCCAAAACTCTTAAAAACATGTATATTACATGTGTTATTTTTTTTCAAAAAAAAATATCAGGAGGTTGGGTTTTCTATATATATAGGGTTTTCTATATAGCCCTCCCCTATATATATAGGGTAATGCTAGACAAAAAACCCTAAAAATTTTAGGAAACTCTGGAAACTCAAATCTCCCCCCATTTTTGCCCAACCTCCCGACATTTTTTTTTTTGAAAAAAATAACACATGTAATATACATGTTTTAAAGTGTTTTGGGCCAAAAAAACAAAAAAGCGCCGAAGGGATGTTTTTAAAAAAAATAAACAAATTTCAGCAATGTCCGGTTGCCTAACATGTGTTAGGCACAAAAGACAGAAACTTGCTGATTTTTTTTTTAAATCATTCCTTTGGCGCTTTTTTGATTTTTTTGGCCCAAAACTCTTAAAAACATGTATATTACATGTGTTATTTTTTTCAAAAAAAAAAAAAATGTCGGGAGGTTGGGTTTTCTTGGGTTTTCTATATATATAGGGTTTTCTATATAGCCCTCCCCTATATATATATATATATATATATATATATATATATATATATATATATATATATATATATATATATATATATATATATATATATATATATAATATAGGGAGGGTTTAAATGAGAACGCTAAATATCGCGGAACCGTGAGAACAAATAAAAAAATCACGAGAACTTGTTCAAAAACAATTCAAATTCAAAATTTCTTTTTACACTTATCATTATTTTACGAATACAATTGTAGAAATTAAATTTACACGTTTAAATTTACGTGAATTCGTAAATAACGAAAATTTACATATGTGTAAGTTTGTCATTACACATGTGTAAATTTGTTATATTTACACATGTGTAAAAAATCTAGTAAGAGTGATTTTGAGAGGATAAATTAATTATTTGATGTTGTGAATTCTTTTTTGATGTCGTATTTTAGTTAGAAAGAGGTTTCTTTTAAAAAATTCGGTTTTGATTGGTTTTTTCATTCGTTCTCACGGTTCTCGCAATATTTAACGTTCTCAAGATAACCCTTCCTTATATATATATATAGGGTAATGCTAGACAAAAAACCCTAAAAATTTTAGGAAACTCTAGAAACTCAAATCTCCCCCCATTTTTGCCCAACCTCCCGACATTTTTTTTTTTTGAAAAAAATAACACATGTAATATACATGTTTTAAAGTGTTTTGGGCCAAAAAAACAAAAAAGCGCCGAAGGGATGTTTTTAAAAAAAATAAACAAATTTCAGCAATGTCCGGTTGCCTAACATGTGTTAGGCACAAAAGACAGAAACTTGCTGATTTTTTTTTAAATCATTTCTTCGGAGCTTTTTTGATTTTTTGGCCCAAAACTCTTTAAAACATGTATATTACATGTGTTATTTTTTTCAAAAAAAAAAAAATGTCGGGAGGTTGGGTTTTCTTGGGTTTTATATATATATAGGGTTTTCTATATAGCCCTCCCCTATATATATATATATATATGGGAAGGTTAACGTACAATAGCTTTTAACGTGCAACCGGTACGACCTATAATTACGCACGTTCATTTGTAAATTACGCACGTTAAAAATTTTAAACCCTAATTACGCATGAAGAAGAAAAATCACACGTGATTAGGGTTCGTTTCAATTAGTCTGCGATTGATCAATTGTTTGATCAATTTCGTCTGATTAGTTTCAATTTTCTTTTCGTTTCAGTTCAAATTGGCCATTGTTTGGTCAATTTCATCGAATTGTGTTCAAATTTGTCTTTAATTTTGAAAAATTTAATCAAAAAGAAGACTCGAAAAACAGCCCGTAGAACAGAGGATGCAAGTTGTAGGAGCATGCGTGATTATAGGTTAAATAATTACTCACGTTATTTTTTGACACAAATCACGCTCGGTTGGTTTTTTACCTAATGGCGCATGTTGTATCAATAATTACGCATGTTATCTTTTGGTCGCGTACCGGTCGCATGTTAAGGCATATTGTATTTTATACTTTCTCTCCCCCACCCTCTCTCTCTCTCTCTATATATATATATATATATATATATATATATATATAGGGATGAGTTAAAATGAGAACCACTATGAGTTCTGAGAACCGTGGAACTTTTTAATCCCGGGCGAGTTGGGCCAATTTTTTTTTTTTTTTGCACAAACGTATATGCAAACATTATAAACGCATCTGTAAAAACAAGTAAAAAATTGTCTAGTCGTTAGTTTTGACTGATGCAAGTTTTTTTTACGCCCTGATAAAAGAAAGTAGTTATCAACTGTAAAATTTTACACCAGTGCGTAAAAAAAATTGCATCAGTCAAAACTAACGCCTCGACAATTTTTTTTTTTTACTTTTTTATAGATGTGTTTATAATGCTCTTAAAATATATTATTATAAATAAATGGAAAATGATTGAAAATAAGATTTTTTGGTTTTAAATTTTTTAAATATTTTCATTTTTTTGGATTTTATTTTTTTTAATTTTTCAATATTTAATTGTTGGTCCTACTATTGTAGTGGGGTAAGATATTGATGTAACTGGGTTTACAATCGAAGAACATCTTCCTCGAGGTGGAGGAGCAATGGGTGAGTCGTTTTCAGTGATTATTGGCATAAACCGACCATTAACACCTCTTGGTTGTTGCATTTGATTTTGGTGTTGTGGTCGATTTCAAGGTGGAACCTTGACCTCTTGATTCACTGGTCTTCCTTGGTTAACACGTTGATTACCCCCGCCCACGGACCGAGGAATCCAGTTCCGGTTGGCGTTGTTATTGTTGTTATCAACCCGGTTCCTTTGGTTGTTGTATCGAGGTTGACGATTATTGCCATAACCGTCATTACAGGCATAATTATACCCATAATCATCAACATTCTCCACATAGTTGGCGTTTTGATAGCCAACTTCCTCATCTTCAAAACCTTTATCGTTGTAGAAGTTTCCGTTGTTTTTGTACTCATCCCAACTACCATCTTCAAACCCATCATCATGATTTCCCCTTCTCCCGAATATTCCGAGAATACTAACATGTTCAGGTGATTGGTAACCCGGAACACTATACAGCTCATCATCGGGAATATTATTTCTTAACTCGTCGATGTTGAGAAATTGGGTTTTATTCACGGGATTGCCACAATTTTGGTTAACCCCACGGTTGGGATTTAACATTTCGGTTATTGAGGTTTGGTGGTAATGTTATCCATCAGACTTGGGCGGATCTACAAGTAGCGATTGATACGCTTTACACATGTTATCAAGCTTAAAAATATGTTGATGAACTTGATTAGAGTACTATATTAAATGTTATTGTGATTGATTGTAAACTATGTTTAAATTTGTTATACAATCAATCAAATATTTTACCAACTTTAAGATACTTTACATTACAATCATTTGCGTCAACCGCAGGGCAACGCGCACGGGTACAATAAGTTATAAGGTTGTAGATTTTATGGGTCTAGTAAGTTTTAAGGTTTTAGATTTTTATACGAGGGCCCAATTAATTTTTGGGTTTCACATTTTTTTATATATTTAAAAATATATAAAAAAAATAAGGACCCAGCAAAAACGAGCCACGGCTGGGGGTGCGGCTTGCCCGATGGTGACAGAGGGTGGTTATAGGTGATGGCGACCGGAGGTGAGTGGCAAAGATCTGAGGGGGAGGTGGTGACTTTGATGTTCATCGAAAAGAACAAAAACAAGTCGGAAGCTTTTTCTCTTTCTACTTTCTCTCTAAACCTTAAAGTCGTTGGAAAACAAGAGTGTCACCAGAAGACAAACAAATGTTGTCGGTTGAATTCTTGTTCAAACTAAAGCCATCAATAAAGTCGCCAGAAATATAAAGTCGCAGGAAATAGGAACAAACTCGCTAAAAGATAAACAAATCCGCCGGAAGAGAACAAAGTCGCCCAGATCAGCTCAAAAACTCAACAAAAAAAAACCTCGCCCAAAAACATTCTGATATGATCCCAAACACCTCCAAATGATCTAAAAAACCACTCTAAGTCTTCCTAATCATACCATGATCAATCCTCAATAACCAAACAACCAATTTAAACCATTTGAAATCCAGATTTTAAATAAAAAGTATAATAAAATGAAAAACCCAAAACTTCAAAAATCAGATTTTAATTATGAACTGTAGATAGTTAAATCCCAAATTCAAGTAGATACGAAATTGTAGAATCAAATCGGGTCTAAAATTTGATTCTGGTGAAGAATCAAATCGGGTCCAAATTCAAGTACCAAAGCTATGATACTAATTCACTGAAACCCCACTAGATAAATATGCATAAGGCCATGTGTAGTCATAAAGCTCCTTTGGGGTCGTTATGCGACAAGTGGCGAAATGCGTAAGAGAGGGGCTTTATATCACAAGAGGGTGTAGTGGTAAGGGGGTTATATAACCCTTCAATTATACATACATATGTATGCATATATATGTGTGTCGGGAGATTGGGTTTTCTTGGGTTTTCTATATATATAGGGTTTTCCATATAGCCCTCCCCTATATATATAGGGTAATGCTAGACAAAAAAACCCGAAAAATTTTAGGAAACTCTGGAAACTCAAATCTCCCCCCATTTTTACCCAACCTCCCGACATTTTTTTTTTTTTGAAAAAAATAACACATGTAATATACATGTTTTAAAGTGTTTTGGGCCAAAAAAAACAAAAAAAAAAAAAAAAACGCCGAAGGGATGTTTTAAAAAAAAAATAAACAAATTTCAGCAATGTCCGGTTGCCTAACATGTGTTAGGCACAAAAGACAGAAACTTGCTGATTTTTTTTAAATCATTCCTTCGGCGCTTTTTTGATTTTTTTTGCCCAAAACTCTTAAAAACATGTATATTACATGTGTTATTTTTTTCCAAAAAAAAAAAAAAATGTCGGGAGGTTGGGTTTTCTTGGGTTTTCTATATATATAGGGTTTTCTATATATATATATAGGGTTTTCTATATAACCCTCCCCTATATATATATATATATAGGGTAATGCTAGACAAAAAACCATAAAAATTTTAGGAAACTCTGGAAACTCAAATCTCCCCCCCATTTTTGCCCAACCTCCCGACATTTTTTTTTTGAAAAAAATAACACATGTAATATACATGTTTTAAAGTGTTTTGGGCCAAAAAAACAAAAAAGCGCCGAAGGGATGTTTTTAAAAAAAATAAAAAATTTCAGCAATGTCCGGTTGCCTAACATGTGTTAGGCACAAAAGACAGAAACTTGTTGATTTTTTTTTAAATCATTTCTTCGGCGCTTTTTTGATTTTTTTGGCCCAAAACTCTTAAAAACATGTATATTACATGTGTTATTTTTTTCAAAAAAAAAAATGTCGGGAGGTTGGGTTTTCTATATATATAGGGTTTTCTATATAGGCCTCCCCTATATATATATATATATATATGGGAAGGTTAACGTACAATAGCTTTTAACGTGCAACCGGTACGACCTATAATTACGCACGTTCATTTGTAAATTACGCACGTTAAAAATTTTAAACCCTAATTACGCATGAAGAAGAAAAATCACGCGTGATTAGGGTTCGTTTCAATTAGTCTGCGATTGATCAATTATTTGATCAATTTCGTCTGATTAGTTTCAATTTTCTTTTCGTTTCAGTTCTAATTGGCCATTGTTTGGTCAATTTCATCGAATTGTGTTCAAATTCGTCTTTAATTTTGAAAAATTTAATCAAAAAGAAGACTCGAAAAACAGCCCGTAGAACAGAGGATGCAAGTTGTAGGAGCATGCGTGATTATAGGTTAAATAATTACTCACGTTATTTTTTGACACAAATCACGCTCGGTTGGTTTTTTACCTAATGGCACATGTTGTATCAATAATTACGCATGTTATCTTTTGGTCGCGTACCAGTCGCATGTTAAGGCATATTGTATTTATTACTTTCTCTCCCCCACCCTCTCTCTCTCTATATATATATATATAGGGTGGGGTTCGGCTACAAAGTCCATTTTTCTTACAAAGTGTACAAAGTCATAAAACACCACAATTTCAGCCATAAAACACACTCAAAACCCACAAATAACAGAGTGAATATCATTAAAACACAATATCTAAACCTTAACAGTCCATAAAAACTTCAAACACACCATCGTAGAATTATGAATATAAAACACAACATGAGAATCAACATAAAACACGCTAATATTAGTCATTCGATAATCAAAGGCTTATCATCCAAAACACAACACAAAACCCACAAATATGGTGTTTTAGTAATCTCCACTTTGTTATTTGTGGGTTTTGAGTGTGTTTAATAGCTGAAATTATGGTGTTTTATAACTTTTTACACATTGTAGGAAAAATGGACTTTGTAGCAAACTCTCACGCTATATATATATATATATATATATATATATATATATATATATATATATATATAGGGATGATTTAAAATGAGAACCACTATGAGTTCTGAGAACCGTGAGAACTTTTTAATCCCGGGCGAGTTGGGCCAATTTTTTTTTTGCACAAACGTATATGCAAACATTATAAACACATCTGTAAAAACAAGTAAAAAAATTGTCTAGTCGTTAGTTTTGACTGATGCAAGTTTTTTTTACGCCCTGATAAAAGAAAGTAGTTATCAACTGTAAAATTTTACACCAGTGCGTAAAAAAAATTGCATCAGTCAAAACTAACGCCTCGACAATTTTTTTTTTACTTTTTTATAGATGTGTTTATAATGCTCTTAAAATATATTATTATAAATAAATGGAAAATGATTGAAAATAAGATTTTTTGGTTTTAAATTTTTTAAATATTTTCATTTTTTTGGATTTTATTTTTTTTTTTAATTTTTCAATATTTAATTGTTGGTCCTACTATTGTAGTGGGGTAAGATATTGATGTAACTGGGTTTACAATCGAAGAACATCTTCCTCGAGGTGGAGGAGCAATGGGTGAGTCGTTTTCAGTGATTATTGGCATAAACCGACCATTAACACCTCTTGGTTGTTGCATTTGATTTTGGTGTTGTGGTCGATTTCAAGGTGGAACCTTGACCTCTTGATTCACTGGTCTTCCTTGGTTAACACGTTGATTACCCCCGCCCACGGACCGAGGAATCCAGTTCCGGTTGGCGTTGTTATTGTTGTTATTAACCCGGTTCCTTTGGTTGTTGTATCGAGGTTGACGATTATTGCCATAACCGTCATTACAGGCATAATTATACCCATAATCATCAACATTCTCCACATAGTTGGCGTTTTGATAGCCAACTTCCTCATCTTCAAAACCTTTATCGTTGTAGAAGTTTCCGTTGTTTTTGTACTCATCCCAACTACCATCTTCAAACCCATCATCATGATTTCCCCTTCTCCCGAATATTCCGAGAATACTAACATGTTCAGGTGATTGGTAACCCGGAACACTATACAGCTCATCATCGGGAATATTATTTCTTAACTCGTCGATGTTGAGAAATTGGGTTTTATTCACAGGATTGCCACAATTTTGGTTAACCCCACGGTTGGGATTTAACATTTCGGTTATTGAGGTTTGGTGGTAATGTTATCCATCAGACTTGGGCGGATCTACAAGTAGCGATTGATACGCTTTACACATGTTATCAAGCTTAAAAATATGTTGATGAACTTGATTAGAGTACTATATTAAATGTTATTGTGATTGATTGTAAACTATGTTTAAATTTGTTATACAATCAATCAAATATTTTACCAACTTTAAGATACTTTACATTACAATCATTTGCGTCAACCGCAGGGCAACGCGCACGGGTACAATAAGTTATAAGGTTGTAGATTTTATGGGTCTAGTAAGTTTTAAGGTTTTAGATTTTTATACGAGGGCCCAATTAATTTTTGGGTTTCACATTTTTTTATATATTTAAAAATATATAAAAAAATAAGGACCCAGCAAAAACGAGCCACGGCTGGGGGTGCGGCTTGCCCGATGGTGACAGAGGGTGGTTATAGGTGATGGCGACCGGAGGTGAGTGGTAAAGATCTGAGGGGGAGGTGGTGACTTTGATGTTCATCGAAAAGAACAAAAACAAGCCGGAAGCTTTTTCTCTTTCTACTTTCTCTCTAAACCTTAAAGTCGTTGGAAAACAAGAGTGTCACCAGAAGACAAACAAATGTTGTCGGTTGAATTCTTGTTCAAACTAAAGCCATCAATAAAGTCGCTAGAAATATAAAGTCCTAGGAAATAGGAACAAACTCGCTAAAAGATAAACAAATCCGCCGGAAGAGAACAAAGTCGCCCAGATCAGCTCAAAAACTCAACAAAAAAAAAACCTCGCCCAAAAACATTCTGATATGATCCCAAACACCTCCAAATGATCTAAAAACCCACTCTAAGTCTTCCTAATCATACCATGATCAATCCTCAATAACCAAACAACCAATTTAAACCATTTGAAATCCAGATTTTAAATAAAAAGTATAATAAAATGAAAAACCCAAAACTTCAAAAATCAGATTTTAATTATGAACTGTAGATAGTTAAATCCCAAATTCAAGTAGATACGAAATTGTAGAATCAAATCGGGTCTAAAATTTGATTCTGGTGAAGAATCAAATCGGGTCCAAATTCAAGTACCAAAGCTATGATACTAATTCATTGAAACCCCACTAGATAATATGCATAAGGCCATGTGTAGTCATAAAGCTCCTTTGGGGTCGTTATGCGACAAGTGGCGAAATGCGTAAGAGAGGGGCTTTATATCACAAGAGGGTGTAGTGGTAAGGGGGTTATATAACCCTTCAATTATACATACATATGTATGCATATATATGTGTGTGTGAGTGGGGGAAACATTGTGCAGAGGATTAACGCCGCTCTGTGTATCGTGGCTCCAAGAAAATTCACCCCCATAGCGCCCTCTGTAGTGGTGTGGTGCGGCGTTGTGGGGCGCTGCAGCCCTTCTCCCCCTGATATAAATCCCTATTACACAAGGACTAAGATGATTACAATTAGAGGGCCCAGATGTCTAGAATGTGTGTGTCACACCCCAACCGATGGCGAAAACAACGGGGCATGGTACTGAGCGAAACAGATTTGTCCATGAGTATCCACAATAACTATTAATTACCAGATATTAAAATGTCATGTCCCATACCACAACATATCCAAATAAAACAGTTATTACAAATAATTGTCTTAAAAACAAATACTGCTCTGATGACTCAGATTTAAGTGTGTCATAACTAGACCCCTAGCTTGATTTACCAAAGCACAGCAATCCTAGCATCTTAAGCACATGTCACATACGTTAAAATAAAGTCAATACACATAGTGTAAAGGTAAGCATACAAGTTTGATAGTATAATAGAGTTCGAAATCGTTTACGCATAACCAGCATGTAACATGTAGTAAAGTGAAAGCTAGTAGGTTATCGACAGAGAAATATGCACAGACGTGACTGCGAGTTATAGAATGCGCAACACATATCCCCACTGGGACACGTGAAGTAAAGACCTTAACAACCCCTATCCACGACAGGTGCTGAGTCCAAACTGTAGTACTATCGTTGCTAAGGCGTCAGGCAACAATCACTATGTTAACATAACATACAAGCATTCATCGAATAACACGTAGCATAAATAACGGTCAGCGTATAAATAGTGTTTGCATTGTGTGTCGATTGTAATTTAGAATAAGTAACGTATGTAACACCCAAAAGTGCGTAAAGCAAAAAGGGTTCGAGTATACTCACAGATAGCGTTTAATAAGTAAACACACTCTTGGATTGAAGGGAGCACTAAGAGATTAGCCTAAACAGTTAACGATAGCATAAAGATGAGCGGTGCGATAAACGGTGAAAAGTGATTAAGTGTCGAGTGGCAACCGATCGGATGGCTATCCGACCGGTTGACCATTCGATCGGATGTCAATCCGTTCGGATGGTCATCCGATCGGATGGCCATTCGATTGGATTGACATTCGTTTGGTAAGGACGTGTTTGTGTATGATGGCTTTGAAGTTTTCGTTGTAGAATTTTGAAAACAGAGAAGTATCTCTACCCTTCAGGTCGATCGATCGAACGGCAGGTCGATCGATCGAACGGCAGGTCGATCGATCGAACGGCAGGTCGATCGATCGAACGGCAGGTCGATCGATCAAACGGCAGTTCGATCGGATGGCGATCCGCTCGGCAAGTTATTTCTCAGAGGACAAGTTCACAGCAGGATTGTCACTCGATCAGATAGCAATCCGATCGGATGGAAATCCGTTAGAACTGACTATGTGTTGAACATGTTGAAAATTGTTTAAGTGTTGAGACCAAGTGCACTCTGATTGGATGGTTGTTCGATCAGATGGCAATTCGATCGGATGGCAATCCGATTGGACGACAATCCGTTCCAGCGACCTGATCATTTTGGCACTTGATTATCTTGAACGTTTTTGGCGGTTTGATCGAGACGGTAAGACAACGTAGTAAACAACGGAACCTCGTCAAGTCCCAAGTCGTTCGATCGAACAGGGATCACCCTAATCTGATCAGTTGACTGTTCCTTGCTGGTCATTCATGGCTAACCCACAATCGATTGTCTCTTTGATAGAAACCAGATCTTGAACCAACACATCACTAAGGAAGAGTAGAAGGTCTGTACAAGCTCTGATTCTATCGTTTTGAGTGCATTGAGTGTAAAGGAGTTGAAAGAAAGTTAGAAAACCATCTTTCAATCATTTTAACTATGAATATGTGTAGATCTATGCGAAAACATTGTTTAATCATGTGGAAATCCTTCAGATCTGAGTTGTTCTTGGTGGAATGAGGCCAAAACTTGAAGTTCATAAGAACTCCATGATGACATCATCCTAGAACACCTCAAATCCACTGATTTCACGGTTAAAAGTTAAGATTCAAAAGAGAAAATGTTGAAGAAGTATGTGTAGATCATAGAAGTACAAGATTTCGGTTGAAAACTTACAAGAATCGCGAGAAATCGAGAAAAAGAAGGCTTGCGTGCGGCTGGTCGAGTGGAGGAGCTGTCACATCACAAGTGATGTGACAGGAGGGTATTTATAGGGTTTCCAAAAGAGGAAAGTGCACAAGGGTCGGATTGGCCACCGATCGGATGGCGTCTCGATTGGATGGCAATCCAATCGGATGGTAATCCAATCGGATGGCCACTCGATCGGTTGGCCATTTGGTCCAAGTGTTCGGCGTGTTGAGTTTTGTCGTTTTGATTCGCGTGTTGAGCGTTGCGATGCGTTTTGAGCGAGCGATGCGATAGATTACCCATTAGTTACAAAAATAACCTACTACTATATCTAACATACAATCACTATAAATAACTTGCGTTTAGCGTTTGCGATTAATTTGCGATGCGATAGAGTTGCGATTGCGTTTCGATTAATCACCCAGACATAAACATAAATAAACATGCACAAGTAACACATAGATAGCACACACACGTAAAACAATATGCAGAGTCTACCAATCAAGGTGCGAGCGCGATTGTGATGTGATAAGCGAATAAGCGATAAAACATGCGATAAACATCAATTATTAATAGATACTCCACATAATACAACTAAAGTAATTAAAATAAAAGATTCGATTACAAGTCAAAGAAGTCTAAACAGTAGTTAAGCAAGGAGTGACAAATCGCAATTAGCAATATTTTCTTCCTTTGACTTCAGTCTTGACTTTGACTTTGGCTTTCGTAACACGGGGTGTTACAGTGTGTTCTCACTAAATCCCTAAAATCTCTATCTATTTATAGCCTAATGACAATTACGTAATTACATTTATAGCCTAATGACAATTACTTAATTACATTTATGTCCTTAGAATTTTGCTTGAATATATATCTATTAAACTAAAATCATAAATCTATTTTGTATAAACAAAATCTATTTAATTACTTGAAACAATACCAATCATATCTTAAATTTTGACACACCAAATCTTCACTCGATCTTCTCTTGTCGATTTGCATGTTGACTTTGATTTGTTGACGTTAACTTTATTGTCTTCGACTTGTTGACATTATACTAAATACTTTGACCCAACAGATACTGTTCTTTCACTTTTTGTATTGAGATCTTTGTTTCTATTTTTAGTAACTTTATAACCGAATATTACCAAAAGATAATATTGCTAGGTTTCTTTCGTATTGTATCCATCATTCCTTGTTATTGAACTTACTTTTAGAATATCACCAAAAGAAAATATTGCTAGGTTTCTTTAGTATTGTATCCATCATTCCTTGGTATTGAATTTACTTTTAAATTGTATTAGGTGTTTTCAATTGGATCAAAAAGGTTTTCTATATCGTTTGAATTGAAGTTATTGAATACAATGAACTTAGAACAACCAAATAAATAGAGAAATACAACGAAATTAAAAGGAAATAAACAGCTGGAGATCCCCCTTGATTGTGTCCAACGGCTATCCATGATGCTAGCTGTGATTTTGTCTAAAGAAGGAAATGATGTAACAAACTGATCCTCTACTTTCTAGCACTCTCCCTCAAGTGGAGTAGTGGGGTTTCCGATACTTAACTTGTGAAGACACTGATTGAAGCTCCTCCCGTTAACGGCTTTTGTTAATATATCTGCTAATTGATCCTCTGAACCGACAAATGTGAGCTCTATAATTCCCGTTTCGAGTTTTTCTTTGATAAAATGTCTATCAACCTCTATATGCTTAGTACAATCGTGGTGAACAGGATTCTCCGAAATTTTTATTGCAGCTTCATTATCATACAGAATAGTACTAGCTTTAGATTGTGCAAAACCGATTTCAGCCAAGAGCTTGTGTATCCAAAGAACTTCTGCTAGACCGCGTGCGATACCTCGAAATTCTGCCTCAGCATTGGATAAGGCTACAACTTTTTGTTTCTTACTTCTCCATGTAACTAGATTCCCACCAACTAAGGTGAAATATCCTGACGTGGATCTTCGGTTTCCTTTGTCTCCTGCCCAGTCTGCATCTGTATACGCCTGGATTCTTAGATGTTTATTTGGTTGGAATAGAACCCCATGGCCCGATGTCCCTTTGAGATACCGAACGATCCTCCATACTGCATCCATGTGAGCTACTTGTGGTTGATGCATGAATTGGCTTACCACCCCAACTGCATATGCAATGTCTGGGCGAGTGTGTGAGAGATATATCAGTATGCCCACCAACCGTTGGTACCTTTCTTTGTCTGCTAATTCTGCTCCTTCTTCCATATAGAGTTTTTGGTTAGTCATCATTGGAGTGTCGGTTGGCTTGCAATCGATCATTCCTGTCTCGGTAAGAAGGTCAAGTATATATTTCTTCTGGCAGATAAAGATTCCTTATTTAGACCTTAGTACCTCAATTCCAAGGAAGTACTTAAGTCCTCGCAAGTCCTTCATCTCGAATTTAGTGAACAAATTAGTCTTTAACTTCTCCATTTCTTCCTCATCGTCACCTGTAATAATCATATCATCAACATATATAATCAAACAAGTCACAAGTTTACCTCTCCGTTTAAGGAACAATGTATGATCGGAGTTGCTTTGTTGGAAACCATATCCCTTCATTGCCATGGTAAATCTGCCAAACCAAGCTCGAGGAGATTGCTTAAGTCCATAGAGAGTTCTTTTTAGCCGACATACTTCCTTGGTTTTGAAGTTTTCTGTGAACCCAGGAGGAGGTTCCATGTAAACTTCTTCTTTCAACTCCCCATGTAGGAAAGCATTCTTAACGTCAAACTGATGGAGAGGCCATTCTTTATTTGCAGCAATAGAAAAAAAGAACACGGATCGTATCAATTTTCGCTACCGGTGAGAATGTCTCTGAATAGTCAATTCCGTATGTTTGAGTATAGCCCTTAGCTACTAACCGAGCTTTATATCTTTCAAGGTTCCATCTGGTTTGTGTTTGATTGTAAAGACCCAACGACAGCCTACTGGTTTCTTTCTTGGTGGAAGAACACATTTCTCCCATGCTTCATTTTTTATAAGTGCCTCCATCTCTGTTTCCATAGCATCCTTCCAATTTTTTGAATCCAAATCTTGTTCCATAGAATTTGGAAGTTGTTCATCATACAGGGAAGCAGTGAAAGCCTTAGCTTCTCTTGATAAATTTCCGTTGGCAGTGTTCGTAATAGGATACCTTGAGGACCTTGTTTCTTTTTCTAGAGAGTACCGTTCTGGAGGAACCCCTCTGTTGGCCCTTGGAGGTAAAACATACCTTCAACTGGCACCATTTTGCACTCCTTGTTCCTCCTGCATAGTTTCAGTAACTGTACTACGAGAATTTTGGTCAGGTATATCAATATTTTGAGTATCCTCATGTGTGAGAGTATCGTCATGTGTGTGAGTATCCTCATGTGTGAGAGTATCATCATATGTGTGAGAGTAACTAACCTCAGTAACAGGAGCGGGAGGATCTTGGTTAGTTGGTTCGGTGGAAGTAAGTGACTCATCATGGGTACTATGATTAACTTCTTTGGATAGATGACTGCTGTGGTTAACTTCTTCTGAAGATGGCCCCCCTCCTTTAACCAACTCGGTGTGTCAATATACTCCTCCCCCTGGCCACTGTGTTGGGAAGTATAAAAGAATTCGGTTTCAAGGAAGTCACAATTTAGGGTAGTATACATATGTTGGCGTTTTGGACTATAGCATCGGTATCCTTTTTGGTCGATACCATAGCCTACAAAAACGCACTTCTCTGCACACGGGCCAAGTTTTCCCCGGTCATGTTTAGGTATGTGAGCAAAGACAGAGCATCCAAAAACACATGGTGTTAATGTAAGAGGTGGAGGATTTTTTGTAAAATTGGATAGAGACTCGAGAGGAGTTCTTAAATTAAGAGCTTTAGTGGGTAATCGATTGATTAAGTAGGTAGCGGTGGCAACAGCTTCAGGCCAAAAAGATGTAGGGACGTGAGATTCAATTAAAAGGGCACAAGTAATTTCTAAGAGAATACAATTTTTTCGTTCGACGGTGCCATTCTGTTCTGGAGTGTGAGGACACGTTTTTTGGTGAATAATCCCTTTGTTTTGACAAAATTGTTTCATGGAGTCGTTTATATATTCTCCTCCATTATCAGATCATAGGATTTGAATGTTGGTTTTAAATTGTGTTTGTATCATGTTATAAAATATAATAAATGTATCAAAAACTTCATATTTATGTTTTAAAAAATAAATCCACGTCATACGAGTGCAATCATCAATAAAAAGAACAAAATATCGAAAATTTTGTCCCCCAATAACTTCCGCGGGTCCCCAAACATCAGAATGGACAACAGAGAAAGGTGAACCAACTCTCGTGTTATTTAATTTATAGGTTTGCCTATGACTCTTAGCTAACGAACACGTTTCACAATTAAAAGTTTTATTTGATGGAAAAAGTATTGGAAATAAAAGATGTAAATAACCGACAGATGGGTGTCATAATCTTCTATGCCATAGCCAAGCCTCCCTATCAGTAGTCCCGTGAGCAAGCATCACATTACCCTGTTGAGTCACTTCGTCCACATAATATAGTCCTTAACGTTCAGTGCCACGCCCAATGATTGTTCCCGTCCTAATATCCTGGAGGATACAAAAAGTAGGATGCATCAAGACGGTGCAATTTAATTCCTTTGTTACATGACTAATGGATAATAGTTTATGTGACAAAGATGGAACGTAGAGACAATTTGAGAGTTTTAAGGATGGAGATATTTCAATACTTCCTCCTCCCTTAACAGGAACGACTCCTCCATTAGTAGTTTTGATGTGATTAATTCTGGGTTTATTTTTCAAGACCAAGTCTAATGGGTCAAACGTCATGGTGTCAGTCGCTCCACAATCAAATATCCAAGATTCATTTGTGGGTGCATGAGTCTAGGCAATATTAGCTTCTGATTTTAAATCATGTCCCTTTTTATTAGACATTTCATTCCCATTTTCATACGGTTTTAAAGGAAAGGTTTTTGACAAAACATTTTTTGAAAAACATTTTTGGAAAAAACATTTTTAACTTTGTGAGTTTCCTTTTTACCCGTATCGTAAAGGGGAGATTCTTCAAGGGGGTCTTTTAGTAAATCTACCAAACTAGAATCAAAATATCTAGGATTAATAATAAAAGAAAGGTTTGAGCGTATATCCCCAAACCCTGTACCTCCATCCTCTCTGATGAAATCCTCTGTTTTTCCGGCGAAAGCAATCCCTCCAAAGCCGCTGCCTTTCTGTTGGTTGTCGCCGCTGCCATTGTCATCGATGTTGCTGGTGGCAGCCGCCGCTTTTCCTCCCTCCTTACTCCCATTTTTATGACCGTCGCCCCACAATTCAGGGTAGCCGACGAGTTTGAAACATTGTTCCTCGGTGTGTTTCATCATACCACAGTGCTCACACTTGAGTTTGTTTTTGTCAATCCAGGATGATGATCCAAGATTAGAGTTTTTTTCTTATTCGTTCGTCCTTTCGACAGAAGCCCTAGGCTTTCTGGTTCGAGAGACCTGCTGGTATTTAGTCCTACCGCCACACCGCTTGGGGAAGATGAGTTATCAGTGGTTCCTAAGATTCCCTAATGTGCCATTTCCTTTCGAATGGCGGCGTAGGCGCCCTCAGCCGAGGGTAGGGGTCCCACCGGAGAATATCCCGCTTTATTGGGTCATATTGTCGATCAAGGGTGTTCAAGAACTGGAAGAGCTTCTGTTCTGACCGGAGTTTGTTGTATGTTCCTATGTCAACGGCACGCGTCATAAGGTTCGGGTCTCTCCCTTCAATTTCTCCCTAAACTCCTTGCATGATAATCCAAAAATCTTCCAACGGGGATCCATTCTGTTTTATACCATTTTCTTTCACATGACGATTGAAAGTTTAAAGTTTATCTTTCCCGCCTGTATGTAACCACTAACGCATCCCATAGCGTTTTTGCGGTCGGGAATTCGGTTAGGTTACTGGCTAGGGCGGGTTCGATATTCTGAATCAACCATGAGAACACGACTAAGTCATCTTGTTCCCATTGTTCGTATAGGCTATCGGTCGGTTCTGGAGGTTTCGGGTCTACCGTCAAATGGCTTAAGAGATGTTTCGATTTGCCGCCAGTTACGACTCGAATCATCCGAGACCACAAGGCGTAGTTCTGACTGTTCAACTTGAGGCTGATTTTTAAGGAGTCGAAAAGGCTTTGTTTTTGGGTTTGATTTTGGTTGTTGAGGCTATTTTTAACAAGGTTGGAAATCTGCAAAGCCAGATCATTATTGTTTGAATCTATTATGATTGCCTTTGGTTGTGGTTTTGAAAGAGGTAGATGATGAGCGGGCCGTCTTCTAAGATCGTATACACCGCTCTGATACCATGTTTTCAATTGGATCAGAAAGGTTTTCTATATCATTTGAATTGAAGTTGTTGAATACAATGAACTTAGAACAACCAAATAAATAGAGAAATACAATGCAATTAAAAGGAAATAAACAGCTAGAGATCTCCCTTGATTATGTCCAATAGCTATCCATGATGCTAGCTGTGATTTTGTCTAAAGAAGGAAATGATGTAACAAACTGATCCTCTACTTTCTAACTTAGGATGTAGGGGTGAATTTATGTAGAAACCTGAACTGTATCAAGTTGAAATGTATTCATCTATTCTTGTTGCATATTACTCAGATCCATCATCCCTTGTAACTTTTTTATACGTGATTATTTTTTAAAAACAATTACACCATAAAATATAAGTGTTTTATTATCTCTTCAACTGGTATACTATTGTTACACTTTAAAAAAATGAAATGGACCAGGTGTTCATGAAAGTGGGTGTTTTTATGGAGTTTTCAGGAAACGCCATAAAAAGGCCAAGAAATGCCTAGTTGAAAACGACATAAAACACGCAATTCTGAAAAAACGGCATAAAAAACCAGTTGAAAACGCATAAAACAACAAAGTTGAAAATGACATAAAAACCAGATCCACTGTAAAGAGCTACCAGGGTTTAAATATCGGCATGATTGGGTGAGAGATGTGTTATGTGATGTTCTTAAGCGGGCCGGGATCTCTGCCAAAAAGGAGGCTCCAGTAAATTTCCTTACTGACCCCTTAGAGGGGAGGTCCACTTTACGCCCGGCGGACATCCTTGTGTTTGGATGGGAAGGGGGGAAACACGCTTGTGTAGATCTAACTGGAGTCTCCCCCCTTGTCGGACTCAAGGACAAGGGCTTTGTCGTAGGGCAAGCGGTGCTCAAGGCAGAGGCGAGCAAAGTGGCAAAACATGACAAAGCTTGCCGGGAGAATCAACATGTGTTTGTCCCGTTTGCGTTTGATACCTTTGGTGGTCTCGCTCCTGACGCTGTACGACTCTTGAATCGGGTTCAAAAAGTCGTTAATAGTAATTCTTCGTCGCTAAAGGTTTCAAACTTTGTATTTAGTAGAATTGGTTTTTCTATTCAAAAGGGGGTGGCGGCGCAACTTGTTGCCCGACTACCTGCCATTGCTTTGTAATTGCCCTTTTTCACGTGAAATGATATAAAAGAGTGGGTACTTTACACCAAAAAAAAAAAAAAAAAAAAAAACCAGATCTTTTTTTTTTGAAAAATATATCAATAGTATACTTATTGGAAAGATAAAAAACGCTAGATTTTATGGTGTATTGAATAAAATAATAATCACGTAATAAAAAGTTATGGACGTATGAATTTGATGGATAAAATGACATGTGATTAGCATGTGCACAATTGTTTGGATCTTCAAACTTTATGTCACACCCTGGCTTTGCGGAAGCGTGGGTTTATTTGATGTGACTTCTTAATACCATAGCTTAATCACAACAAAGCTATATGAAATTAAAACCATGATGATCATCCATAACTTCACGTTTTAAAATAAAAATACGAAAACATTGTTTTAAGAGTTGACACATGGAACGAGTTTACAACACAACAAAATAAAAACATTGTTCATAAGACACAACCACATAACATGAAATAACATAGTTTAAGACTTGTGACTTGTCCAGGTAAAAGTCACAACCCCTAAACTTGGATGACATCACTCCTCTTACGCAGCATGAAGACATAGCATACCACGCCAGATCCCTAATTCCCTGAAATACATGTAAGTTGAAAAATCAACAAAAGTTGAGCGAGTTCATGTAAAAGTGAGTATGTAAAACCTTTGTAATACATTTGTAAGTATAAAAATCCCTGGTATGTAGCAAATAAGGAAAAATGAGATCACCATTGGTTTGCAAGGACAATGATATGTGTGAAGTGCAGTAGGAAGACTCAAACCTATCAGATTTTTTCGTCGGGCTCAAAGTCACACCGAGGTCCGTATAGTTGGGCCTGGAGTTGGGCTCGCTACACCCAGATAGATCTACCGCTAATGACCCTCGGTCCTACAATGAGGATTAATGGCCTCCAGTTTCCGCCTACCCACTCACATGATCTAAGTAGTAACCCTCCTTACGCTAACCATACCATGTATAAAAGTATCCGTAATCATAGTAACATGTATTTCACCCCCGAAGTATAACAACTGAAAACAGTTAAGAGAAAAGGGGGACATGAACTCATAGAAGTGCGTCTCGAAATAGTAAATCCCAATCAACCTGCTGCGTGACGACCTACACGTACTAACTTCTATTAGACGGATGGCCGTGCCTTGGCTTAAGGTTTAATGTTTTTGGGAAATAGTTAGACAACTATTTCGTATTTACACTTCTTAATTATTTTGTAAATATATTCCTTCCCAAGGATGGGGGTTCTAATACATGTGCGTTTTTATAATTCCAAAAATATATGTTTAAGTCTCACTTAAAGAATATATTTTAATTTATTTGTCTAGAATATTCTATCTCCAAAATATACATATTTTTCCCAAAAATATTACATTTTATTCCATGCAATTTCCAAAATAATACTTTTATCAAAATACACATTTAAGAGTATTTTTCCGAAAATACATAAGTTACATTTTAAAGTTCGTGTGGTAATAACAATACCGGTGTAACTTAAATATTTATTTGTGAAGGCGTTGGTATTATTTTGGAGTCGTATTTTCAGTGTATTCAAGTTATATTATTTTTACTCTAAAAATAATATATCTCTAGTTCACAAAATAATCATAAAGTCACACAAGCGTTTTACTATGAAATATATATTCTAAATATATATTTAACAAGTTTTATTTACGAAAATCCACCTCCGACTACTTGGTTATTTTATAATAAAAATCATGGCGAAATTTATTTAGAAAAACAAGTTAAAAATATATTTATAAACACTTGTCACCAAAAATATTCTAAGTGTTATTTTCTGGAAAAATTTCGCTAGAGTTTCCTCTGTAACTGGAGGTGACCATGCTTACTAGCGTATCATTTTCTTTTCAAAATGCAATCAACAATTTATCAATCATCAACATACAATATTTAACATCAAACTTGTCAAAATAAGTCTAAATCGTAATTCATGAACTTGTAAGTTGTGTAAAAATATGTAGTAACTTCCTAACATATTTAGCGGATCTTGTCATCTTTAAAAATAAAATCAGTTTCTCGAAAACTTTATTTTTAAAGAATATGTAGTCTTACAACTTCTAGTCAATATTTACGAAAACATTTCTTTGTTAAATCTTCTTGTTACACAAGTGTTTACACACTTGTTTATTCACTAAAATGCCTTTAGTTTATGTTAGATCCGGGTTTTGAACAAGACTTGCATCTTTTTACTTTGTTCTTCCGAAAATCCACTTGTAGATCTTTAGACTACTAGTTTAGAACTCTATTTTATAAGAAAAATCACTTTTACACAAGTTCATGTTTTGTGAGTGGAAGGATTCATCATCTTACAACTTTTACACTTAACATATTACTAGTTCATGTTCCATGAACATGATCTAGCATGGTTAGATGATGATCCATCCCATTACTAGCATCAAACAACAACAAATATTCACAACAAAGCAAGATTCACATGATTTACACCACTAGTTTCTCTTTATCCAACTAGTTTATCTTTCTTTCAAGACTTTTAGTTTTGATCTTATGTGTTCTTAAATTTTAACCGTTAAATCACCTATTAACCACTTTAAACAAGAACAAGAGGATGTTTAGAAGCACTTACTACTAGCTCGAGGCTAGGGAAGAATCAAGGCGTAAACAAGGTGGATAAAAGAAATGTAGAGAGGTTCTTGAGTTTCCGAAAGCACCGAGCCTCCTTGTATGTCACCTTTCACCTTTGTGTGTATGTAGAATAGCAAGAACAAAACTTGATGATGATGGTGGTGTTGCTAGTGTTCTCGGCCGAACACTCCAAGGAGAGGAAGATGGTTGTTTGGTATTGTGTTGGAAGTGAGAGATGGGTGATCTTATGGTTATATTTATAATCCATATTAGAGTTTTATCCAACATATAAAGTGCCATTAAGATATTAGACAAGGAGGATTAAATTAATCAAGAAATGGTGGTGTGTCCCCACCTTGGGGAACCGATCGGATGAGGGGGGGGGGGGGGTTATGGTTGGATTTCAAATGTATAGTTAAGTGTCTAGTTAAGTTCCAATGGTGTTAATTAGAGTATTAAGTGTGTAGTATAATACAAAGGGTGTTAGGGTGTTCGGGGACCCTAACTAGCTCAGAAAAGTATAAACAATGTCATTGACAATATTTTTATGTTCCGGGTAAAGTCCGGTTGTTCGGTTGAATATTGATCCGTTAAAGTGTCAAGTAAAGCTTTAAAGTGCCTTTTATAGTGTTTTTAGTAACACAATCAATTCCCGACACTTTGGAAAGTGTCTAGTATTATTTTCCCATGTTTCTGCAATTTACTAGTTAAGTTAAATGCTGAATTTTTGCACAAAGTGCAGAATTTTTGTATTTAAAGCATGTTTTAGGCACATCCGGTCACTATAACTATCACCTAGTGACGCAGTTTTACAATCCTCACCTCCCTACACTCCCTACTAGTGTAGTAATCTATTCCCGGCTCATACTGGCCTTAGAGACAGTGTCTGTCTAGTGCTGGCAATGTCAGCATGTTTACTGGGTTATCCGTTCACTGTGCTAACTGTGCTTTTGTGCATCAAGTTTGTCACTATAGTTCTGTGTAATAAATAATGGAGTGACAGTAATAATGTATGATGCATGAATATGTATGTATCAGAAATCAAGAAGCAATTTAACCACAATTGTAAGCAAGCACAGTATTTAAGCATTAATTAAATATTAATTAATTTGTACGGAAACCTGGTTTGGTGAGGGTTGTCACACTTTATCCCTCCTGGTAGCTCTAAGGTTCACAGTATTTAAAAACACGTCATCTCATCAATCTCAGTCACAAGTCACAAAGATCTTGTGGCTGAGAGACGTTCTTACCGTTTTTACACTTTATAACGTTTTCTCAAGAACTTGTTTCTATATAACTTTTATTAGTCGTATAATATTTAAAATATCATAATTTTATAACTTATTTATCAAAACTTTAGGTTTGTATTTAGTAATTCTTTATATCACCTTCACAAGTTAAAAGGGGAATAATTGTAGTCCATATAAAAGTATAAACATGCCAACTTACATAACTAGTCTGATAAGTAAACAAGGATACAACACGGGATGGTGATACAACGCCCCTCCCTCATCCCCCATGATCTCGTGAAGGGGAAGACCCCACCACGTTCATCGTATCAACCTACTTTCACTCTATCCCCTTCTTCTTTCTCTCCTTTTCTCTCTCTATTTGATAATACAAGAAATATAGAAACAGGGAGTAAAGGTTTGGGATGGGTATAACATATGAGATGGAGGTGGTCGATAGACATGATGGTGATGTGACGTTGAGGTAACAGTTAAGGATGGAGCGGTAAGGATATGTAACACAACCTAATTACAAAGTATTAGTAGATTAGTTAATCAAATCTAGTTTTCACCAAATGGATAGTTTGGTTTATAGTTGATTGTCCGAATTACATAAACCAAAATAAAAAAATGAACTAGTTACACATGGAAAAGAAATTAGAGTAAACTTCCGTTTTGCTCCTTGTGGTTTAGTTGTTTTAACGGTTTTGCTCTGATCCTTTAAAAATAACCATTTTACTCTCTGATGTTTTGGTTTTGTCACCAGTTTGCTCCACGGCCTTAATTCCGTCCATATTGTATGTTAACTGAAAGGGTATTTTGGTAATTTCAAGTATAAAATAAGGGTACTTTGGTAATTTATATTTAACATAACCATTTAACTATTTATTATAATATAAAAAATTGATTATTTATATATTAACATATCACACCGTCACCACTCCCACCTCCGTCTGCTGCTAATCGACCACCATCACCATCCAGCCGCCACTATCTGCCATCACCACCATCCTCCACCACTTAATTTTCTGTTTCTTAATAACCCAAATATTCATCTTTATCTATCTAATTTCCACTCCTTCCTACCCACAAACCACCTCCACACCACCACGAAATCGAAGCTAGAACCATTACACAACACCGTCTCCACCACAAATTAACTAGCGCCACCACACATCGACCATGTCGTGAGTTATTTCATTTTTCATTAACCAACTAATGTCAAAATTAAAAAGAGGTGGTCAAAATTACATTAGGTCAAAATATGCAAATAAATGACTAACCGCATCAGAAGTGGAATTAGCAGCATCCATATCACCCCAAACCTTCACATACAGCTCGGGGCTCCGGTACACCGATCCAACCGCCATGGACCATTCAATTCCACCTGAAACGACGTCGAATTGCATGGTCACAGAGTAAAACACCATACCAGAAAACTAAAGAAGCGGTACAAATAACAAGACGCCCTGACGGTGAATGAGAAGGGAGAGTAAGATCCAGGCAAACTGGTGAAGGAGTGATTGGTGGGTGCAGCGGGCAGAGGTTTTGGAGCGAGAGTGGTAGATGCGGGGGGGATGTAGGGGTGAAGGGCTGTGGTTGTTGAGGCAGGTTTTGATGGGGTGCGTTGCTTGGTGGATTGATTACATGAAAAGATTGGGGGATTTGAGCTTTGTGGATTGAGATTAAAGAAGGTAATGTGGGTTTGTTTTGGGTGGGATTGAGGGAGGTGAAGGGAGGATGACAGAGGATACTTGTATCTAAAAAAGACAAAGCAAATGGATTTTAAAAATCAATTTAAATTCATATTTATAGAATTACCATAATACCCTTATCTTTAACAAACATTTTAGACAGAGCTAGGTGTGGGGAGTGAAATGGAGATAAGTTAAATAGATCAAGGAGTAAAATGACTATTTTTAAAGATTTGGGCAAAACCGTTAAAATGACCAAACCATGGGGAGCAAAACAAAAGTTTACTCATGAAAATAAAAGCGGTGTTGTTAAAAATGGTTTGATACCTTTTTTGACCCCATTGCGCACAACACATGATATGAATTAATGCATGTAGATTTTATTTGAATCAACACCGCGTTTTTAAGATGTGACCATAAATGTTCAAAAATTTTGGGAAACAATTCTAGAATGTCATGCACTTGTTCAATATAAAAAAACCCTTTTCAAACCAGACGATAACCCTTCAAGTAAAGTCACCGTATCCACTGTAACTTCCGTATCCACCTTCATCCCCGTATACCCCATAACCCGGATACGATTGCTGCGTCGGGTAATATGGTTCATCAACAGGTGCATTCTCAGCACCGTATCCACTTTGTTGCACGTACGGAGATTCATACCCGTATCCGTAATCTGGACACACTTGATGCGCCGGGTAATTTGGTTCATCAACAGGTGGAGTGGGAGTCTTGTTCAAGTCTGGCAACTGTATTTTTTGATCAACAGGGACTCCAGACACAACCTCCTCCTCCTCATTGGCAGCATTTGATCCCCATGTGTCGTTAGAATAGCGATTACCGAAATAATTATCCTTCCAAAATGATGACATTTTAACAAGATTGAACCAAAAACTAACAATTTTTTAGTGAAGAAGAAGATGAAAAGGAAAGCACAGTATATTGAATTGTCGGGTGATGGGTAACAGATATGAATGGAGGGATATATGGACTTTCATCTGACATGTCAATACGCAGCGTATTGGTCTCTACTCACCGTATTACTTTATTCACGTGCCCTGGACAACATCGTATCAGGGTCAAATCAGTCTGTCAATACGCTGCGTATTGATCAATACGCACCCTATGATAGGCTGATTTGACATGGTACTAGGTTTGACTGTCTGGTCGTGTACCTACCACTTATATACGCTGCGTATTGGTCAATACGCAGCGTATTTATGTAACCCTATACGCTGCGTATTGACCAATACGCAGCGTATGTAAACCCTAATTGTGCAGATAGCCTGCCTTGGTGTGCAAATAGTGAGAGTCATAATAAACCATCTCCTGGATGGTGGGTATGGATGTGTTCCTGGGGATCACAACACTCATATCAATATCTTCCACAACCCATATGCCAAGAGAAAGAGGGGTCACATCATGTAGTATGAAATCCTGCACCTTTTTGTTTCCATTCCCACTTAAGTTTGCAGCCAACACCGCAGCACCATAAGCTACAGCTTCATCTGCGTTAATGCTCTTGCAAAGTGGTTTCCCATCAAAAAACTCCATCAGCATTTTTTGCAACTTTGGAATCCTTGTCGACCCACCAACAATAACCACGTCATCAACATCGCTCTTTTGCATATTTCCATCTCTTAAACAATTCTCCACGTGCTTAATGCACATGATGAAGAAACCAGCATTAATCTCCTCGAATTTTTCCCTGCTGAATTTAGTTGAGAAATCAATTCCCTCGTATAAGCAATCGATTTCAATTGGTGTTTGTATTGTTGATGACAAATCTCTCTTTGCTTTCTCACAAGCGATTTTCAACCTCATCTTTGCTCTTGCATTCTCACTCACGTCCTTTTTTTCTTTCTTTTTAAAGAGTTCAACACAATGATTCACCATCAACTGCTTAAAGGTTTCACCACCCAAGTGAGTATCACCACCCACTGCTTTAACAGTAATGGTACCAGACTTGCTGATCTTAAGAAGAGACACATCAAAGGTTCCTCCACCCATATCAAATATCGATACGTTTTTCTCTTCGGGGCAGTTTACATCAGCACTCTTGTCTAGACCATATGCGATAGCTGCTGATGTTGGCTCATTAATCAACCGCGTAACATTAAGTCCCGCCAACACACCAGCATCCATGGTCGCCTGGCGTTGCTTGTCATTAAAATATGCAGGAACCGTTATCACCGCATCGGTAACTGTTGTTCCAAGAAATTCTTCAGCAGCCTGTTTCAAGTTTCTTAGAATTATTGACGATATTTCTTCTGGTGAAAACTTCTTTTCTAACGACTCGTGTTCAAAAACAATGGTTGTTTTCTCTCCAGACCCTTCAATTACCTTAAAAGGTTTACTTTCTATGTCTTTCTGGACTACACTATCACTGAATCTAGCTCCCATTAAGCGTTTAACATCTGCACATTATTTTAGAAAATATGAGACAGGATACAAAATAAAGGGAATAACTATAGTTTTACATATTTCTCCTTGAATATGAAAGTTCATCAAATATTAGATTAGATACTATATAAATGAAATGGCTGGAATATGAAAGTTTATCGAATAATAACATTGGTTGCTGAATGAGGGAATAATAACACGGGTTTACATATTACTCAGGGGCGGCTCCATAAGCTTGGCAACCTAGGCACGGTCACTACAAGAAATTCAAGCATTAGCGGCGACACTTTTAGCGGCGACATCTAAAAAGTCGCCGCTAAAAATAGTAACTTTTAAGAGTTCGATATGAAGTTGGTTCAAACATGATTAGAATACATCACACTCACAATTTAAAGTTAGGTTAATGTGTGAATATTGTAGTCTTGAGAAAGTATTCTCTTAAGCAGCATATTGAAGAAATGGTCTAATTGAGTCAATAGTTACAGTCCTTTAACAGTTAAAAAAATCTCAAAATATATGAAAAAGATTAAAGAAGAAGACAAATATAACCTTAATAACTCACCCTACACAAACAAATGAATCTTGAATTCACATGCACTATCAACTGTTTTACTGTTTGGTTTACTCATACTGTACAGCGTGCATCATTCGAACCGAAACCGAATTTCCCGTATCGAATTGGTTTATTATTATTAATAATAATAAGTGCTCCGGCAATAGACCCGGATCATATACAAACCCTCTAGAACCTAAAATAGATACATATGTGAATTGTGTTGATTTTAGTTTTTTAAAGTGTTGACTTAAAACATGTTGATTCCGGGTCAGCTAGGTGAACAAGATCGGATGTCAAGGAATAAAAAGAACTCAAAGTTCACAAAAAATAAAATATCAATAACTAATGAACTAAAAACAACACCTATAATTCATCCCTGCATATAGTTTTAAACTAGGAGATAAGAAGCCAATAAAAGATAAGTGTGATCAATTCAAATAAATATATTAACCGTCAATCTTAATTTTGTATGGCCATGATTTATTCTTGCGGTTTGTATACAAAACTCGGTTTGTACAAGAACCCAACTCACGACAAGTGTTTAAATTGTTCAACTAATAATGTATATCTTATTTTGTAGGATTATTTTGACGAATTGTTTGAAGACCCGAGATTTATGGAACGACTCTACCAAGCTATGGATAAGAAGGAATCAAGAAAAGGCAACAAAAATGACACGGACGAGGAGGGAGAATGATGTATTTTGTATTGAATTTAGAGGTTTCAAAACTTTAACTTAATCAAACAAAATACTTTTGTTGTAGTTTTATGTTTAAAATTGGTGTTATTTGAAGAATTGTTTGAATTATTGTTTGCGTATGGAAAATTAAAAGAAACAGCAGGTTACCGTAATGTGCAAAAACTGGGATTAAGCAAGGAAAAAAAGAATTTATTGGTTTTTTACTTTTAGCGGCGACATTGGTCGTCGCTAATGATATTTGATGACGTGTCATTGATGGCTTTAGCGACCACAGACGTCATCGCTAAAATAAAAGTCGTCGCTAAAAGTTAAAAGAATTAGCGGCGACATATGCTATTAGCGGCGACATGACAAGCATTAGCGACGGTTCGGTAGCGGCGACTCATTAGCGGCGACTTGTCGCCGCTAATACTTTTAGCGGCAACAATCGGGACTATTAGCGGCGACAAAAGTCGCTGTAGGACCGGTTTTGACGCCGTTCGATTGCGTAACGAACGTTTCACGTGCGGAATCCGTGAACGAACGTGACCGAACACACGATAACGTACTACTAAGGTGATTCCATTGCTAAACTTGACGTGTACGGTACAAGAATCACAAAATACAATACTTTCTCTCTCTACTTTCTCTCTCTAGAAGTCTTCTCCTCCAAGTCTTCTCCAAATCTTCTATCAAAATCTAACTAAACTAGTGACATAATCCCCTATTTATATGGTCAAGGCTATTTAATGAAAGTTCACACTAATTACAAGTTTGCCACCTTGCCATTTCTAACTAAATATGACATTATGCGCTTGATTCCTTCCGGCTTTTCACTACGACTCGGATTGACGAAGGCGATAGACAAAATATGCATCAACAGTCGCCGTTATTGCGAAAATTCTTTGTAGTGGGTCTAGGGCCACCAAAAAATTAGGGCCTACAATTTTTTAGAAAGTTTTTATATTTAGTATATGTATTAGGTCAAATAAATACGTTTGTTTCAAAACTAAAAAGGTTTTTTCATAGGAGTCTAAAATAAATATTGTTTGGCAAAAAAAAGCCAAGTTTCAAAGCCCATTTTGTCTTAATTTCCAGTTATTACAATACAACGAATGTTCATCAAATATATATATATAAGATTTGATACTAAATGAAGGGAATGACTGCTTCTCAAAAAAAAAACTATGAAGGAACTGACAAATGGTTTTATATATTGCTCCTATAATATGAAAATTCATCAAACATAAGATTGGATTGTACTAAATGAATGAAATGGCTAGTATACGGAAGTTCATCCAGTTTAAGATAACACTAAATGAAGGAAAGTACTTAGGTCATATATATCAAGAAGAAGAAAATTCACAAAAATAAAAGATGGAATACTAAACGAATGAAATGGCTAGAATATGATAGTTTTTGATCAAAGTAACTTACCATAAACAGTGTTCTTAGGGTTCCTGGTTATTTGATTTTTTGCAGCCTCACCTACTAGCATTTGCATTCCATCCCAAGCAACGCATGAAGGAGTGATTTTGTTACCCTGTTGATTAGGAATGATCTCAACACGGTTGTGCTTATCAAACCAGGCGGCCACACAAGAGTATGTTGTTCCCAAATCAATACCGATCGCAGTTCTTTCGACTCTCCCGGCCATCTTCGTACAAGTAAAAGTGAACAAAAGTATAAGGAAACGGAGTGGTCTTCGAATTAAGAAAACCCGATGGAGGCGTTGATAAACTAAAATTAAAACATGACTCGCCGAAAGTAATCAAGTATAATTCTGGGAAAATGCAGCGACTCATCGGTTTGCACAATGATAATTTAATGCCTTTTTTTTCCTTAAAAACAAATTATATTGTTGAAAACAAATTATATTGCTTTGTGGAGTTATACCCATAACATGCATGGGGAGTTTTTTGAACGGAAAAACAAATTATATTGTTAAAAACAGAGTTTTTTGAACCACAATTCTTTCAACTATTTTTCTTTTTATTCTGAAAGATATTATAAACTATTAATTAGCAACAAAATGTTGTTTACCGAGTTATACCCTATACATGAGATGATTTTCAAAAAAAAAACAAAAAAACAAAAAAAAATTGATTTTTCATTTCTCTTGTTTTGCAATTTTAACCTTAACACTTTTTTGTTTTTAATGTTTGACTCCTCATAAGTTTCATCTTTCATAAATTATTCGTTTTACGTTTAATTCTAATTTTGCAAGTTTATACGTCGCAACATGTGTGTGCGGTTCACTGTTTTTGGATTTTTTTTTCTTCCCATTTGACAGGTTACGTTTCGGTGTAATTTCTCGCATTAACACACAACAACGGACATGCGTGGTTCAACGATTTTATGTCTGCTTTTCGTTCCGCGTTATTTTTTTCCTTTTTAATTTATTTTTTTACGAACTTTTCCAATGATGGGGTCGATGGCAATGGTGCTACTTGTCACAGTTTTACAAACCTTTTTAACCTATAATTTGTTTCGAGTTTACCCTTGTACTTAAAAAAACTATTTTTTACGTGCATATTTTTATTTACATGTCGGTTTAAATATGATTTTCTCTATGTTTCGACGTAAACTTTTTCTGAAAAATGAGTTAGGTCAAATATAATAGTTTTTCATTAAAAAAACATTTTTACGTGCATATTTTTATGTACTATAAATTTGAGTTGGTCTACGTTTTGATTTGCGAGATGAGACAAGACAAGTATAGTATGTATTCGTGCGTATTTTATGTATCTTTCGAACCGCGTGGAGTCAATGTGTAGTTTCGTTTCTATGTATGAGTCGGGTCACACGTAAATTCGATTTACTTTACGTTTTGATCCAATCGCATTGCTTATATAGGTTACTTCAGGTTCAATCCGATATGTCAAAACGCGCGTTTCTATACAGTTAACACATCACACGACGTTTGGACTAATTAATTCGATTTTTGCGATGTTCTCGTGCCGCAACACGCACATGTATTATTGCTGGTTATTATTCAATGTTAAATCTTTTTATTATTATTATTTTATTATTGTAATTAATTTCAACGACATATTGTTTGTCTGTTATAAACGTCAATAAATAATGTTTTACAAAATTTCGAGTATGCATTGCGACATGCTTATTTTTATCAACGTTATGATATAGTATTTTTTTTTTAAATCGTGTTATGAGTAATATCTACAACTATTCAAGTCACAAACGTACATGTTATTAAAGTTATCATTCAGTTAGTTTTTTTATATAAAGTAGGGTCGTAGTCAACCGCGCGTTGCGCCGGGACATGCTTGGAATTCGGTACGTATCCCACACTATGACAACCGACGAATAAATTCTTAGTATTAAATAAAATGATATCTAAATGTGTTATTTTATTTGTGTCATAGTTCGGCTCTGGATATCAAAGTAATAAGAAAAGGTAAAACAATAAAATAAAAAAATATAAACGAAAAAGAAAACGACAGGAACTTGATGCGTGTGTAGTGCAATATAATTTAGGTGTATATTTTAAGCTCTTTCACACTTTTTTTAGCCAAGTTTTAAATTTATAAAACACGATATTTACTAACACTAAACACACATATGGGCATGTGCACCCATCGTGGACGTAGTATAGTGTTGATAAGATACCGAGGTCGTCCAAGGACACAAGAGCTTTTAGTACCGGTTTATCCTCAACGTCTAATCAAATCAAAAGTTAGAAAAAGGTTTTTAAACTAGAAAAATAAAACTAACTAAAATGCTGAAAATAAAATAAAAACAAAAACAGATAGACAAGAAGAATCACTTGGATCCGAATCGTGTGTAGCGTAACCTTTGATTATTTTCGCACTTTTGCACTTGTTTAAGAGATTATCTTAGTTATTGTAGTAGGCCCCTCTTTTGAAGGTGACGTTACCCACAACCCAGTAGTTTGAGTCAGCAAAGATACAATCCTAAAGTGTCGGATTATTGAAAGATAATTAATTAAGTTATTAATGCATAATGTGGTAGGCCCCTCTTTTGAAGACGGTGCAATTTAATTCCTTTATTACATGACTAATGGATAATAGTTTATGTGACAAAGATGGAACGTAGAGACAATTTGAGAGTTTTAAGGATGGAGATATTTCAATACTTCCTCCTCCCTTAACAGGAACGACTCCTCCATTAGTAGTTTTGATGTGATTAATTCTGGGTTTATTTTTCAAGACCAAGTCTAATGGGTCAAACGTCATGGTGTCAGTCGCTCCACAATCAAATATCCAAGATTCATTTGTGGGTGCATGAGTCTAGGCAATATTAGCTTCTGATTTTAAATCATGTCCCTTTTTATTAGACATTTCATTCCCATTTTCATACGGTTTTAAAGGAAAGGTTTTTGACAAAACATTTTTTGAAAAACATTTTTGGAAAAAACATTTTTAACTTTGTGAGTTTCCTTTTTACCCGTATCGTAAAGGGGGGATTCTTCAACGGGGTCTTTTAGTAAATCTACCAAACTAGAATCAAAATATCTAGGATTAATAATAAAAGAAAGGTTTGAGCGTATATCCCCAAACCCTGTACCTCCATCCTCTCTGATGAAATCCTCTGTTTTTCCGGCGAAAGCAATCCCTCCAAAGCCGCTGCCTTTCTGTTGGTAGTCGCCGCTGCCATTGTCATCGATGTTGCTGGTGGCAGCCGCCGCTTTTCCTCCCTCCTTACTCCCATTTTTATGACCGTCGCCCCACAATTCAGGGTAGCCGACGAGTTTGAAACATTGTTCCTCGGTGTGTTTCATCATACCACAATGCTCACACTTGAGTTTGTTTTTGTCAATCCAGGATGATGATCCAAGATTAGAGTTTTTTTCTTATTCGTTCGTCCTTTCGACAGAAGCCCTAGGCTTTCTGGTTCGAGAGACCTGCTGGTATTTAGTCCTACCGTCACACCGCTTGGGGAAGATGAGTTATCAGTGGTTCCTAAGATTCCCTAATGTGCCATTTCCTTTCGAATGGCGGCGTAGGCGCCCTCAGCCGAGGGTAGTGGGTCCCACCGGAGAATATCCCGCTTTATTGGGTCATATTGTCGATCAAGGGTGTTCAAGAACTGGAAGAGCTTCTGTTCTGACCGGAGTTTGTTGTATGTTCCTATGTCAACGGCACGCGTCATAAGGTTCGGGTCTCTCCCTTCAATTTCTCCCTAAACTCCTTGCATGATGATCCAAAAATCTTCCAACGGGGATCCATTCTGTTTTATACCATTTTCTTTCACATGACGATCGAAAGTTTAAAGTTTATCTTTCCCGCCTGTATGTAACCACTAACGCATCCCATAGCGTTTTTGCGGTCGGGAGTTCGGTTAGGTTACTGGCTAGGGCGGGTTCGATATTCTGAATCAACCATGAGAACACGACTAAGTCATCTTGTTCCCATTGTTCGTATAGGCTCTCGGTCGGTTCTGGAGGTTTCGGGTCTACCGTCAAATGGCTTAAGAGATGTTTCGATTTGCCGCCAATTACGACTCGAATCATCCGAGACCACAAGGCGTAGTTCTGACTGTTCAACTTGAGGCTGATTTTTAAGGAGTCGAAAAGGCTTTGTTTTTGGGTTTGATTTTGGTTGTTGAGGCTATTTTTAAGAAGGTTGGAAATCTGCAAAGCCAGATCATTATTGTTTGAATCTGTTATGATTGCCTTTGGTTGTGGTTTTGAAAGAGGTAGATGATGAGCGGGCCCTCTTCTAAGATCGTATACACCGCTCTGATACCATGTTTTCAATTGGATCAGAAAGGTTTTCTATATCATTTGAATTGAAGTTGTTGAATACAATGAACTTAGAATAACCAAATAAATAGAGAAATACAATGCAATTAAAAGGAAATAAACAGCTAGAGATCTCCCTTGATTATGTCCAGTAGCTATCCATGATGCTAGCTGTGATTTTGTCTAAAGAAGGAAATGATGTAACAAACTGATCCTCTACTTTCTAACTTAGGATGTAGGGTGAATTTATGTAGAAACCTGAACTGTATCAAGTTGAAATGTATTCATCTATTCTTGTTGCATATTACTCAGATCCATCATCCCTTGTAACTTTTTTATACGTGATTATTTTTTAAAAACAATTACACCATAAAATATAAGTGTTTTATTATCTCTTCAACTGGTATACTATTGTTACACTTTAAAAAAAAATGAAATGGACCAGGTGTTCATGAAAGTGGGTGTTTTTATGGAGTTTTCAGGAAACGCCATAAAAAGGCCAAGAAATGCCTAGTTGAAAACGACATAAAACACACAATTCTGAAAAAAACGGCATAAAAAACCAGTTGAAAACGCATAAAACAACAAAGTTGAAAATGACATAAAAACCAGATCTTTTTTTTTAAAATATATCAATAGTATACTTATTGGAAAGATAAAAAACGCTAGATTTTATGGTGTATTGAATAAAATAATAATCATGTATTAAAAAGTTATGGACGTATGAATTTGATGGATAAAATGACATGTGATTAGCATGTGCACAATTGTTTGGATCTTCAAACTTTATGTCACACCCTGGCTTTGCGGAAGCGTGGGTTTATTTGATGTGACTTCTTAATACCATAGCTTAATCACAACAAAGCTATATGAAATTAAAACCATGATGATCATCCATAACTTCACGTTTTAAAATAAAAATACGAAAACATTGTTTTAAGAGTTGACACATGGAACGAGTTTACAACACAACAAAATAAAAACATTGTTCATAAGACACAACCACATAACATGAAATAACATAGTTTAAGACTTGTGACTTGTCCAGGTAAAAGTCACAACCCCTAAACTTGGATGACATCACTCCTCTTACGCAGCATGAAGACATAGCATACCACGCCAGATCCCTAATTCCCTAAAATACATGTAAGTTGAAAAATCAACAAAAGTTGAGCGAGTTCATGTAAAAGTGAGTATGTAAAACCTTTGTAATACATTTGTAAGTATAAAAATCCCTGGTATGTAGCAAATAAGGAAAAATGAGATCACCATTGGTTTGCAAGGACAATGATATGTGTGAAGTGCAGTAGGAAGACTCAAACCTATCAGATTTTTTCGTCGGGCTCAAAGTCACACCGAGGTCCGTACAGTTGGGCCTGGAGTTGGGCTCGCTACACCCAGATAGATCTACCGCTAATGACCCTCGGTCCTACAATGAGGATTAATGGCCTCCAGTTTCCGCCTACCCACTCACATGATCTAAGTAGTAACCCTCCTTACGCTAACCATACCATGTATAAAAGTATCCGTAATCATAGTAACATGTATTTCACCCCCGAAGTATAACAACTGAAAACAGTTAAGAGAAAAGGGGGACATGAACTCATAGAAGTGCGTCTCGAAATAGTAAATCCCAATCAACCTGCTGCGTGACGACCTACACGTACTAACTTCTATTAGACGGACGGTCGTGCCTTGGCTTAAGGTTTAATGTTTTTGGGAAATAGTTAGACAACTATTTCGTATTTACACTTCTTAATTATTTTGTAAATATATTCCTTCCCAAGGACGGGGGTTCTAATACATGTGCGTTTTTATAATTCCAAAAATATATGTTTAAGTCTCACTTAAAGAATATATTTTAATTTATTTGTCTAGAATATTCTATCTCCAAAATATACATATTTTTCCCAAAAATATTACATTTTATTCCATGCAATTTCCAAAATAATACTTTTATCAAAATACACATTTAAGAGTATTTTTCCGAAAATACATAAGTTACATTTTAAAGTTCGTGTGGTAATAACAATACCGGTGTAACTTAAATATTTATTTGTGAAGGCGTTGGTATTATTTTGGAGTCGTATTTTCAGTGTATTCAAGTTATATTATTTTTACTCTAAAAATAATATATCTCTAGTTCACAAAATAATCATAAAGTCACACAAGCGTTTTACTATGAAATATATATTCTAAATATATATTTAACAAGTTTTATTTACGAAAATCCACCTCCGAATACTTGGTTATTTTATAATAAAAATCATGGCGAAATTTATTTAGAAAAACAAGTTAAAAATATATTTATAAACACTTGTCACCAAAAATATTCTAAGTGTTATTTTCTGGAAAAATTTCGCTAGAGTTTCCTCTGTAACTGGAGGTGACCATGCTTACTAGCGTATCATTTTCTTTTCAAAATCCAATCAACAATTTATCAATCATCAACATACAATATTTAACATCAAACTTGTCAAAATAAGTCTAAATCGTAATTCATGAACTTGTAAGTTGTGTAAAAATATGTAGTAACTTCCTAACATATTTAGCGGATCTTGTCATCTTTAAAAATAAAATCAGTTTCTCGAAAACTTTATCTTTAAAGAATATGTAGTCTTACAACTTCTAGTCAATATTTACGAAAACATTTCTTTGTTAAATCTTCTTGTTACACAAGTGTTTACACACTTGTTTATTCACTAAAATGCCTTTAGTTTATGTTAGATCTGGGTTTTGAACAAGACTTGCATCTTTTTACTTTGTTCTTCCGAAAATCCACTTGTAGATCTTTAGATCTACTAGTTTAGAACTCTATTTTATAAGAAAAATCACTTTTACACAAGTTCATGTTTTGTGAGTGGAAGGATTCATCATCTTACAACTTTTACACTTAACATATTACTAGTTCATGTTCCATGAACATGATCTAGCATGGTTAGATGATGATCCATCCCATTACTAGCATCAAACAACAACAAATATTCACAACAAAGCAAGATTCACATGATTTACACCACTAGTTTCTCTTTATCCAACTAGTTTATCTTTCTTTCAAGACTTTTAGTTTTGATCTTGTGTGTTCTTAAATTTTAACCGTTAAATCACCTATTAACCACTTTAAACAAGAACAAGAGGATGTTTAGAAGCACTTACTACTAGCTCGAGGCTAGGGAAGAATCAAGGCGTAAACAAGGTGGATAAAAGAAATGTAGAGAGGTTCTTGAGTTTCCGAAAGCACCGAGCCTCCTTGTATGTCACCTTTCACCTTTGTGTGTATGTAGAATAGCAAGAACAAAACTTGATGATGATGGTGGTGTTGCTAGTGTTCTCGGCCGAACACTCCAAGGAGAGGAAGATGGTTGTTTGGTATTGTGTTGGAAGTGAGAGATGGGTGATCTTATGGTTATATTTATAATCCATATTAGAGTTTTATCCAACATATAAAGTGCCATTAAGATATTAGACAAGGAGGATTAAATTAATCAAGAAATGGTGGTGTGTCCCCACCTTGGGGAACCGATCGGATGAGGGGGGGGGGGTTATGGTTGGATTTCAAATGTATAGTTAAGTGTCTAGTTAAGTTCCAATGGTGTTAATTAGAGTATTAAGTGTGTAGTATAATACAAAGGGTGTTAGGGTGTTCGGGGACCCTAACTAGCTCAGAAAAGTATAAACAATGTCATTGACAATATTTTTATGTTCCGGGTAAAGTCCGGTTGTTCGGTTGAATATTGATCCGTTAAAGTGTCAAGTAAAGCTTTAAAGTGCCTTTTATAGTGTTTTTAGTAACACAATCAATTCCCAACACTTTGGAAAGTGTCTAGTATTATTTTCCCATGTTTCTGCAATTTACTAGTTAAGTTAAATGCTGAATTTTTGCACAAAGTGCAGAATTTTTGTATTTAAAGCATGTTTTAGGCACATCCGGTCACTATAACTATCACCTAGTGACGCAGTTTTACAATCCTCACCTCCCTACACTCCCTACTAGTGTAGTAATCTATTCCCGGCTCATACTGGCCTTAGAGACAGTGTCTGTCTAGTGCTGGCAATGTCAGCATGTTTACTGGGTTATCCGTTCACTGTGCTAACTGTGCTTTTGTGCATCAAGTTTGTCACTATAGTTCTGTGTAATAAATAATGGAGTGACAGTAATAATGTATGATGCATGAATATGTATGTATCAGAAATCAAGAAGCAATTTAACCACAATTGTAAGCAAGCACAGTATTTAAGCATTAATTAAATATTAATTAATTTGTACGGAAACCTGGTTTGGTGAGGGTTGTCACACTTTATCCCTCCTGGTAGCTCTAAGGTTCACAGTATTTAAAAACACGTCATCTCATCAATCTCAGTCACAAGTCACAAAGATCTTGTGGCTGAGAGACGTTCTTACCGTTTTTACACTTTATAACGTTTTCTCAAGAACTTGTTTCTATATAACTTTTATTAGTAGTATAATATTTAAAATATCATAATTTTATAACTTATTTATCAAAACTTTAGGTTTGTATTTAGTAATTCTTTATATCACCTTCACAAGTTAAAAGGGGAATAATTGTAGTCCATATAAAAGTATAAACATGCCAACTTACATAACTAGTCTGATAAGTAAACAAGGATACAACACGGGATGGTGATACAACGCCCCTCCCTCATCCCCCATGATCTCGTGAAGGGGAAGACCCCACCACGTTCATCGTATCAACCTACTTTCACTCTATCCCCTTCTTCTTTCTCTCCTTTTCTCTCTCTATTTGATAATACAAGAAATATAGAAACAGGGAGTAAAGGTTTGGGATGGGTATAACATATGAGATGGAGGTGGTCAATAGACATGATGGTGATGTGACGTTGAGGTAACAGTTAAGGATGGAGCGGTAAGGATATGTAACACAACCTAATTACAAAGTATTAGTAGATTAGTTAATCAAATCTAGTTTTCACCAAATGGATAGTTTGGTTTATAGTTGATTGTCCGAATTACATAAACCAAAATAAAAAAATGAACTAGTTACACATGGAAAAGAAATTAGAGTAAACTTCCGTTTTGCTCCTTGTGGTTTAGTTGTTTTAACGGTTTTGCTCTGATCCTTTAAAAATAACCATTTTACTCTCTGATGTTTTGGTTTTGTCACCAGTTTGCTCCACGGCCTTAATTCCGTCCATATTGTATGTTAACTGAAAGGGTATTTTGGTAATTTCAAGTATAAAATAAGGGTACTTTGGTAATTTATATTTAACATAACCATTTAACTATTTATTATAATATAAAAAATTGATTATTTATATATTAACATATCACACCGTCACCACTCCCACCTCCGTCTGCTGCTAATCGACCACCATCACCATCCAGCCGCCACTATCTGCCATCACCACCATCCTCCACCACTTAATTTTCTGTTTCTTAATAACCCAAATATTCATCTTTATCTATCTAATTTCCACTCCTTCCTACCCACAAACCACCTCCACACCACCACGAAATCGAAGCTAGAACCATTACACAACACCGTCTCCACCACAAATTAACTAGCGCCACCACACATCGACCATGTCGTGAGTTATTTCATTTTTCATTAACCAACTAATGTCAAAATTAAAAAGAGGTGGTCAAAATTACATTAGGTCAAAATATGCAAATAAATGACTAACCGCATCAGAAGTGGAATTAGCAGCATCCATATCACCCCAAACCTTCACATACAGCTCGGGGCTCCGGTACACCGATCCAACCGCCATGGACCATTCAATTCCACCTGAAACGACGTCGAATTGCATGGTCACAGAGTAAAACACCATACCAGAAAACTAAAGAAGCGGTACAAATAACAAGACGCCCTGACGGTGAATGAGAAGGGAGAGTAAGATCCAGGCAAACTGGTGAAGGAGTGATTGGTGGGTGCAGCGGGCAGAGGTTTTGGAGCGAGAGTGGTAGATGCGGGGGGGATGTAGGGGTGAAGGGCTGTGGTTGTTGAGGCAGGTTTTGATGGGGTGCGTTGCTTGGTGGATTGATTACATGAAAAGATTGGGGGATTTGAGCTTTGTGGATTGAGATTAAAGAAGGTAATGTGGGTTTGTTTTGGGTGGGATTGAGGGAGGTGAAGGGAGGATGACAGAGGATACTTGTATCTAAAAAAGACAAAGCAAATGGATTTTAAAAATCAATTTAAATTCATATTTATAGAATTACCATAATACCCTTATCTTTAATAAACATTTTAGACAGAGCTAGGTGTGGGGAGTGAAATGGAGATAAGTTAAATAGATCAAGGAGTAAAATGACTATTTTTAAAGATTTGGGCAAAACCGTTAAAACGACCAAACCATGGGGAGCAAAACAAAAGTTTACTCATGGAAATAAAAGCGGTGTTGTTAAAAATGGTTTGATACCTTTTTTGACCCCATTGCGCACAACACATGATATGAATTAATGCATGTAGATTTTATTTGAATCAACACCGCGTTTTTAAGATGTGACCATAAATGTTCAAAAATTTTGGGAAACAATTCTAGAATGTCAAATATTTTTTGGAATACGAATATAAGTAGTAACTAGGGTTTTACCACCCGCGCGATGCGGCGGGTACTAATCTATTGTAAGAACTGCATCATATGTATACCAATAGGTTTTGTTCAAGCAAAACAATGGAAATTGCTACAAAAGTGCCTCTCCTACATATGAAGTGATGCTCATTCTATTAAAATGGGAGCTTCAAAGTGACATCTTACTCGCTTTTAAGAAGTTTGAAAGTGACATGCTCAAAACAAAAGTTTCGTGCAAAAGAAAAAAAAAGTTGAAAATAACCTTACAGAGAAACTTGGTGAGTATTGCAGCAAAGAAAAAAATGTTTCGTGCAAATGAAAAAAATGATTTGAATTTAGTTATGAGAAAAAGCTTCTTAAGGGAAGCACCCTAACTAAACAAATAACATTACAATTAAAAATAGCTAATTTTAGCCTTAAATTCAATCATGCCTAATTACATTGCACTATATATCCAACGGCGGTATAAAGAGTTAAATGGTACACATACATTTTGACAGAAACCTAGTACTAACAAAAATAGAATAAAATGACACATGTAAAGCAAATACTATCATACGACATAAACGTAGTCACTAAGTAGCCAATTTCCCTTAACAAATTCAACCCAAATGAAGAAGAGACAACCAAAACCAATGGCATAATAATCCCACCATCTTCCATTGCATAGTGGAAACAGATCTATTATCTTTAAGGTTATGCGATTCAGTGGACCCTTTTTAATGATTTGGAATAAATTTAATCGGCATTTCTTCTTCAATATGAACAATTCTTGTGGTGAAGTTCTAGTAAGCCTCGACTAAAATAGTGACTATATTTTTATTCAACTGATGACTAAGAACGATACAAATGAAATAAAAGGAGAGCAAATCAGGAAGCACAGAGTTAGGAAAGTAGAGTCGCAAGTCAAACAAAAAATACCTGTGTTGATGGGAAATATGAACACCGATGGTAGTAGAGGTCATGAGGTGATCTTGATGCAAAGTTACAAATCAAAGATGAAATGAAGTTCTGACGGTCGCAACGATCATACGATGACCTCAATTTTAGGGTTATCGTCTGGTTTGAAAAGGGTTTTTTTATATTGGGGTGTTTTCTTGGGGAAAACTGAACTCATACAAACTGCTTGTAAGCCTCAATTCATAGAAACAATTCAATAGGAAGAGTAATTGAATGATGGTTGATAATGATCGCTGATGTCCCGGAAAAGCAATATGTCTGCAAATTCTGCTTGGGATATGAAACGTAGGGGGAAAGGAAAGGTAGAATGTGTGTGGTCAAATTAAAAAAACAATGAAACTAAATCGGAAAGATGAAGCAGCGCAGAGAAACGTGGAGATCTTGGGTTAAAGCACCGCCAATGTCACTCAACTATACTTCGCTTCAACTGAGAGGTGATAGATAGAATAGGATGAAGAGAGCTATATGACTAGATTTTGTAAAACAAAGCAAAATAAACCTTGCAAAATATTGGATTGTAGTTCATAAAGGCAACATACATTTTAGCTTCTAGTTGATAGGAAATACCGTGCAAAAGAAACACCATTGATGATTCGATTTTGTTTCTCATTTCTTAATATTTTTCATCATCTTCTTGGCAGTTGTGATGTTTCGTTTATTACCAGTGGATATCACCTCGGCTGAAACATTGAGAATCCCATTAGCATCTATGTTAAAGCAAACCTTGAACTTTTGATCCCTAACAGGGGCTGGTGGAACTCCGTAAAGAGTAAACGTGTCAAGAAAGACGTTTTCCTTGGTATATTTGCCCTCGCCCTGATATACATCAAACTTGCAAGACACTTGGTTGTCCTTAGATGTATAATAAAGAGTGTGCCTATTGGCACACTAAAGTGCCTATTGGCACACCAAACCCTAGCAAAAGTTAGGGTTTATCTACGCTGCGTATTGGTCAATACGCAGCCTATAAGGTTAACCCTAGACGCTGCGTATTGACCAATACGCAGCGTAGATAAACCATAGATCTCAGTGCCTGATTACCAATCATTGCACAGAAAACAAGGTCCCTATACGCTGCGTATTGGTCAATACGCAGCGTATATAAAACTGATGCACATTTGGGGTCATTTTGGTAGGTTTGAAGTGTCAATTTTTTGCCAGGTTTCTATACGCTGCGTATTGACCAATACGCAGCGTATATAAACTTGGTAAAATTTGACACTTCATACCTGGAAACATTTTGTGTCAATTTCTGAAACATAAGGGACCATTATTGTAAATCCTGGAAACATCAGGGACCATTTATCTAAATTATCAAACATCAGGGACCATTTTTATAAAAAATGAAACACCAGGGACCAAAGTGTAAATATATATAAAATCAGTATAAAAGGGGGTCTTCTTTAAAGAACCGGCCCTTAGCATGAATCGAACTCGTGACCTATCATTTAGAACCGTAACGCCTTAACCAGTTTATCCTCCGTTCCGGAGCTGTTAGAACATGGAACTTAATTCTTATATGTAGTAACTGCTAATACGCGGCGTATTGCCCTATACGCAGCGTATACTGACACTTCGTATACGCTGCGTATTGATCAATACGCAGCGTATAAAGCCTTCTGAACTTTAAATTCACACAGAACCTGTTATATTCCAGAGACACTCGTTAGGCCTGTACGCAGTTACTACATATAAGACGGACTTAGTTTCGACGCTCGTTAGGCCCGTACGCGCCTTACGGACGACGTCGACTAAATAATAAAAAAATATTAATTAGTCGACGCTCGTTAGGCCCGTACGCGCCTTACGGACGACGTCGACTAAATAATATTTTTTTTATTATTTAGTCGACGTCATCCGTAAGGCGCGTACGGGCCTAACGGGCAACGACGGACTTAGTTTCGACGCTCGTTAGGCCCGTACGCGCCTTACGGACGACGTCGACTAAATAATATTTTTTTTATTATTTAGTCGACGTCGTCCGTAAGGCGCGTACGGGCCTAACGAGCGTCGAAACTAAGTCCGTCGTTGCCCGTTAGGCCCGTACGCGCCTTACGGATGACGTCGACTAAATAATAAAAAAAATATTTGACACTTCAAACCTGGAAACATTTGTGTCAATTTCTGAAACATAAGGGACCATTTTATTAAATCCTGGAAACACCAGGGACCATTTTTGTAAATTTATCAAACCTCAGGGACCAATTTTGTAAACACATCAAACCTCAGGGACCATTTTTGTAAATTTATCATCCGTAAGGCGCGTACGGGCCTAACGGGCAACGACGGACTTAGTTTCGACGCTCGTTAGGCCCGTACGCGCCTTACGGACGACGTCGACTAAATAATAGTTTTTTTATTATTTAGTCGACGTCGTCCGTAAGGCGCGTACGGGCCTAACGAGCGTCGAAACTAAGCCCGTCGTTAAAATTTTAACGACGGACTTAGTTTCGACGCTCGTTAGGCCCGTACGCGCCTTACGGAATGCTGGGATCTTGGGTGGTCTGGGCATGGATGTTTTTATTTGGACATCTTGTTTGGGCTACTGGATTTATGTTCGTCCCTGCTCGACGGGTGGGTCTTGCAGTCAAGCTCCCTTCTGCCTTTGCACTCGAGTATTTTTGAATTCCTCTGAAAGGAAGGGTGGTAAGTTGATCATTTACCGATCGGGGTCTGAGGGTACTTCCGGGAACAGATCCAGTGGGTGGGAGGAGCCCGGGGCTCTGACCGCGTAGTCGGTACAGAGACACAGTCATTTCTATTTTTTCTTATCTACATAGATAATAAAATAGATAATAAAGATCAAAAAAAATTTTCTGAATAAATTTGTTTTACCCACGCCAGCTCCCCCGAATAGTCCGATTTTTCCTCCACGGCGAATCCTTGTCAGGCTATTGTTCTCTTCTTCCCTCAAAGTTATGGAGTAAGACATCAATTTCTCAATAAGATCAATTTTTTGATTGCATGATGCACTCCCCTGAAAAACATCGTTTTTATTATTTAGTCGACGTCGTCCGTAAGGCGCGTACGGGCCTAACGAGCGTCGAAACTAAGCCCGTCGTTAAACGGACTTAGTTTCGACGCTCGTTAGGCCCGTACGCGCCTTACGGACGACGTCGACTAAATAATAAAAAAAATATTATTTAGTCGACGTGCCGTACGCGCCTTACGGATGACGTCGACTAAATAATAAAAAAAATATTATTTAGTCGACGTCATCCGTAAGGCGCGTACGGGCCTAACGGGCAACGACGGACTTAGTTTCGACGCTCGTTAGGCCCGTACGCGCCTTACGGACGACGTCGACTAAATAATATTTTTTTTATTATTTAGTCGACGTCGTCCTTAAGGCGCGTACGGGCCTAACGAGCGTCGAAACTAAGTCCGTCGTTGCCCGTTAGGCCCGTACGCGCCTTACGGATGACGTCGACTAAATAATAAAAAAAAATATTTGACACTTCAAACCTGGAAACATTTGTGTCAATTTCTGAAACATAAGGGACCATTTTATTAAATCCTGGAAACACCAGGGACCATTTTTGTAAATTTATCAAACCTCAGGGACCAATTTTGTAAACACATCAAACCTCAGGGACCATTTTTGTAAATTTATCATCCGTAAGGCGCGTACGGGCCTAACGGGCAACGACGGACTTAGTTTCGACGCTCGTTAGGCCCGTACGCGCCTTACGGACGACGTCGACTAAATAATAGTTTTTTTATTATTTAGTCGACGTCGTCCGTAAGGCGCGTACGGGCCTAACGAGCGTCGAAACTAAGCCCGTCGTTAAAATTTTAACGACGGACTTAGTTTCGCGCTCGTTAGGCCCGTACGCGCCTTACGGACGACGTCGACTAAATAATAAAAAAAAATAATATTTTTTTTATTATTTAGTCGACGTCGTCCGTAAGGCGCGTACGGACCTAACGAGCGTCGAAACTAAGCCCGTCGTTAAACGGACTTAGTTTCGACGCTCGTTAGGCCCGTACGCGCCTTACGAACGACGTCGACTAAATAATAAAAAAATATTATTTAGTTCACGCGGTTGTGGTGGCTGCGGAATAACGGCGGCCGGCACATGCGGCTGCGGCGGCTCCGGATCGTGCGGGGGATAAATCAGAGGGAAGTCTTCTGGCAGTTCCGTAAGCTGGTATTGCGTGCCGTCCAGTTTCTTTAACCGCTTCCCGCATGGAAAGTCTTTGGTAATTTGCATCCCGTTTACTGTGTTCATCCCCATCCGCTTTGGCTGTGTCGCCGGGCCTACACGGCCGCGGTCGTTCTCCGGATGATAGCCCAACGAATGGGCTATCTTGGTCACGTAGGCGCCGCCGAATAGCATTCCGCGCTCCTGTCGATGATGCGCGGAGGCGAAATACTGCGCCAACCCGTAGGCGAGAGCGCACGGCCTCTTGTATAAGAGGCAATATAAAAAGAACAAGTCACCACTCATACACCACTCCCGGCTTTTGTTTCGAGCAGCGATCGAAGTGGAAATCATCTTGTGCAAATACCTGCATAAATGGAAACCAGTCAGTAAATAATAATAACACGACATCGATTAAATGAGGATAAAAAAACAATATATTTTTGACTCGTTAAGGATTTTGACGCACGTAACGGACCTATACGCCTTACGAGGGTCAAAACTAAGATCGTCGTTAAATTATATTTTTTTTATTATTTAGTCGAAGTCGAACCGTAAGGCGCGTATGTCCCTAACGAGCGTCGAAACTAAGTTCGTCGTTAAAATATAAAACGACGAACTTAGTTTCGACGCTCGTTAGGGACCTACGCGCCTTACGGTTCGACTTCGACTAAATAATAAAAAAATATATATTTTAACGACTGTAAACGGGCGTTTAAACGGCTGCAAACGTAGCCGCAAACGGCTGCGTTTTCGCTGCCGTCTGCGGCGGCGTTTGCAGCCGTAAACGGGCGTTTAAACGGCTGCAAACGCAACCGCAAACGGCTGCGAAATCGCTTCCCTTTGGGGCTGTGTTTGCAGCCGTTTAAACGCCGGTTTACGGCTGCAAACGCAGCCCCAAACGGCTGCCGGTTTAGACGTTGTTCAAACGCCGGTTACGGTTCGACTTCGACTAAAAAATTTAAAAAAAAAATATGTTTAAAAAAATTTCTGCTTAAAAAGAAATTTGGTTTAAATGGTCCTTGGAGTTTCAAAAATTGACACAAATGGTCCATTTTTTTATATATTTACACTTGGGTCCCTGAAGTTTCAATTTTTTACAAAAATGGTCACTGATGTTTCAAAAATTGACACAAGTGGTCCCTAACGAGCGTCGAAACTAAGTTCGTCGTTAAAATATAAAACGACGAACTTAGTTTCGACGTTCGTTAGGGACCTACGCGCCTTACGGTTCGACTTCGACTAAATAATAAAAAAATATATATTTTAATGACGAACTTAGATTCGACGCTCGTTAGGACCGTACGCGCCTTACGAGCGTCGAAACTAAGATCGTCGCGTAGGTCCCTAACGGGCGTTTAAACGGCTGCAAACGCAGCCGCAAACGGCAGCGATTTCGCTGCCGTTTGCGGCTGCGTTTGCAGTCGTAAACGGGCGCTTAAACGGCTGCAAACGCAGCCGCAAACGGCTGCGTTTTCGCTGCCGTCTGCGGCGGCATTTGCAGCCGTAACCGGGCGTTTAAACGGCTGCAAACGCAGCCCCAAACGGCTGCGAAATCGCTGGCGTTTGCGGCAGCGTTTGCAGCCGTTTAAACGCCGGTTTACGGCTGCAAACGCAACCCCAAACGGCTGACGGTTTAGACGTCGTTCAAACGCCGGTTACGGTTCGACTTCGACTAAAAAATTAAAAAAAAAATATGTTTAAAAAAAATTTCTGTTTAAAAAGAAATTTGGTTTAAATGGTCCTTGGAGTTTCAAAAATTGACACAAATGGTCCATTTTTTATATATTTACACTTGGGTCCCTGAAGTTTCAATTTTTTACAAAAATGGTCCCTGATGTTTCAAAAATTGACACAAGTGGTCCCTAACGAGCGTCGAAACTAAGTTCGTCGTTAAAATATAAAACGACGAACTTAGTTTCGACGCTCGTTAGAGACCTACGCGCCTTACGGTTCGACTTCGACTAAATAATAAAAAAATATATATTTTAACGACGAACTTAGTTTCGACGCTCGAACGGACCTACGCGCTTTACGAGCGTCAAAACTAAGATCGTCGTTAAATTATACTTTTTTTATTATTTAGTCGAAGTCGATCCGTAAGGCGCGTAGGTCCCTAACGAGCGTCGAAACTAAGTTTGTCGTTAAAATATAAAACGACGAACTTAGTTTCGACGTTCGTTAGGGACCTACGCGCCTTACGGTTCGACTTCGACTAAATAATAAAAAAATGTATATTTTAATGACGAACTTAGTTTCGACGCTCGTTAGGACCGTACGCGCCTTACGAGCGTCGAAACTAAGATCGTCGCGTAGGTCCCTAACGGGCGTTTAAACGGCTGCGTTTGCAGTCGTAAACGGGCGTTTAAACGGCTGCAAACGCAGCCGCAAACGGCTGCGTTTTCGCTGCCCTCTGCGGCGACATTTGCAGCCGTAACCGGGCGTTTAAACGGCTGCAAACGCAGCCCCAAACGGCTGCGAAATCGCTGCCCTTTGGGGCTGTGTTTGCAGCCGTTTAAACGCCGGTTTACGGCTGCAAACCCTGCCCCAAACGGCTGCCGGTTTAGACATCGTTCAATTTTTTACAAAAACGGCTGACGGTTTGATATATTTACACTTTGTTCCCTAAAGTTGCTATTTTTTACAAAAATGGTCCCTGATGTTTCAAAAATTGACAAAAATCAACTAAATAATTAAAAAAAGAAATTTTCTTTTAAAAAAATCTGTTTAAAAAAAACTGTTTAATAACTAACGTACCTGAAGAGCGGATCCTCAATCAGCGTACTCCTCCCCTTGGATTGGTGGTGGTCCCAATGACGGATGTCCGCGATCAGATCCCAAAACCCTAATAGCGTGGGTTTATCAATCATTACGAGCCCCTGTTTACACGAATGTTTATTAAACGTTAAATTAATATTAAATCTTAAATATTATATATTAAAAATAATAATAATAACAATACAAAATTTGTGTTAAACGTACCTTCGTATAAAGATCCGTAGCAATCTCAGCCTCCGTATACAAACCGCTATGCACCGCAAACTGTGCAAGTGACATTTCGCGCGCCTGGCCAGCCATGCGAAAAGAAACCTCGGGCGGGGGAGGGGGTTGCGCGGGGTCCACAACCTCATTTGGCCGACGAGGATGAAACTCGAACGACGATAGAAACTCGACTAGTATCTCCCTGTAGGTCGGCGTAAACGATAGCTCAAACAGACGATCCCACGGTGAATCAACGGGAACAAACCCCCGCACCCAATCTTCAACCTCAAGCTTCCGGAGGGTTTTCCACGAAACCGCAAAATGTTCACCAATATGCATCTTCCGAAGCTTCTCGCAACGGAGAGCAGCCTCGGACTCCGGAGGAAACTCCAAATACGGGTGATTCTCTAGAGGATCCGGCGGTGGACGCGCCCGCCGTTTCCGCTTCGGCTGCTCCGGAATATCTCCTTCGAAATCCATTTCCTCCATTTTTCTGTTTTTAAAAAAAAACAATTTAAGTTTAAGTTTAAAAAAATATATATTTTCTGTTTAAAAATATATATTTTCTGTTTACACAGCAAAACCATGGCACAAGTGAAAGCATAAAGACATTTTAAATGTTATTAGACTAGTTATGTACTTAGTTGTAACTATTATAATCAGAACGGGTCCGGGTCGGATCGGGTCCGGGTCAGAACCAGGAAATATTTTGCTGTGTAAACAAAATTGGTCCCTGAGGTTTGATATATTTACAAAAATGGTCCCTGGTGTTTCCAGGATTTAATAAAATGGTCCCTTATGTTTCAGAAATTGACACAAATGTTTCCAGGTTTGAAGTGTCAAATATTTTTTTTATTATTTAGTCGACGTCATCCGTAAGGCGCGTACGGGCCTAACGGGCAACGACGGACTTAGTTTCGACGCTCGTTAGGCCCGTACGCGCCTTACGGACGACGTCGACTAAATAATTTATTATTTAGTCGACGTCGTCCGTAAGGCGTCGAAACTAAGTCCGTCGTTGCCCGTTAGGCCCGTACGCGCCTTACGGATGACGTCGACTAAATAATAAAAAAAATATTTGACACTTCAAACCTGGAAACATTTGTGTCAATTTCTGAAACATAAGGGACCATTTTATTAAATCCTGGAAACACCAGGGACCATTTTTGTAAATTTATCAAACCTCAGGGACCAATTTTGTAAACACATCAAACCTCAGGGACCATTTTTGTAAATTTATCATCCGTAAGGCCCTTACGCGTCGAAACTAAGTCCGTCGTTGCCCGTTAGGCCCGTACGCGCCTTACGGATGACGTCGACTAAATAATAAAAAAAATATTATTTAGTCGACGTCGTCCGTAAGGCGTGTACGGGCCTAACGAGCGTCGAAACTAAGTCCGTCGTTGCCCGTTAGGCCCGTACGCGCCTTACGGATGACGTCGACTAAATAATAAAAAAAATATTATTTAGTCGACGTCGTCCGTAAGGCGCGTACGGGCCTAACGAGCGTCGAAACTAAGCCCGTCGTTAATTTTAACGACGGGCTTAGTTTCGACGCTCGTTAGGCCCGTACGTGCCTTACGGACGACGTCGACTAAATAATAAAAAAAATATTATTTAGTCGACGTCGTCCGTAAGGCGCGTACGGGCCTAACGAGCGTCGGAACTAAGTCCGTCGTTGCCCGTTAGGCCCGTACGCGCCTTACGGATGATAAATTTACAAAAATGGTCCCTGAGGTTTGATGTGTTTACAAAATTGGTCCCTGAGGTTTGATAAATTTACAAAAATGGTCCCTGGTGTTTCCAGGATTTAATAAAATGGTCCCTTATGTTTCAGAAATTGACACAAATGTTTACAGGTTTGAAGTGTCAAATATTTTTTTTATTACTTAGTCGACGTCATCCGTAAGGCGCGTACGGGCCTAACGGGCAACGACGGACTTAGTTTCGACGCTCGTTAGGCCCGTACGCGCCTTACGGACGACGTCGACTAAATAAACTAAAAAATATTATTTAGTCGACGTCGTCCGTAAGGCGCGTACGGGCCTAACGAGCGTCGAAACTAAGTCCGTCGTTGCCCGTTAGGCCCGTATGCGCCTTACGGATGACGTCGACTAAATAATAAAAAAAATATTATTTAGTCGACGTCGTCCGTAAGGCGCGTACGGGCCTAACGAGCGTCGAAACTAAGTCCGTCGTTAAAATTTTAACGACGGGCTTAGTTTCGACGCTCGTTAGGCCCGTACGCACCTTACGGACGTAGTCGACTAAATAATATTTTTTTTTATTATTTAGCCGACGTCGTCCGTAAGGCGCGTACGGGCCTAACGAGCGTCGACTAAATAATAAAAAAAATATTATTTAAATTCACACAGAACCTGTTATATAAAAAAATATTATTTAACGGGCCCGGGTCAGAACGGGTTTCGGGTCGAGTCGGGTCATTTTTTTAAACCATTTGCAGTATACCAGTCAACTGCATTCTTCAAGAACATGAACAACTGCATTCTTCAAGAACATGAACAAACAGCAAACAAACTCTAACTGAAGCAGTCACCCTCTAATTCACTGTAAACCCTAATCAAACAAATCAAACAAATACCCCTAATTCACTGTAAACCCTAATCAAACAAATCAAACAAACACCCCTAATTCACTGTAAACCCTAATCAAACAAATCAAACAAATACCCCTAATTCACTGTAAACCCTAATTTACCTATGATACAGCCCTAATTTATGGATAAAATACTAAAAAAATCAAAATTACTTAAATAGGTTGAGTATATACCTCGTTTATACTTCGAATTCGCGTGTATACGGTCGGAAATACGTAGTCGCCTTCGTAGGGGTTCGTAGAGGTTTTGTGTGTGTAATTTGGGGAAGAACAGAGATGCGTAGGGGTTTTCCTGATTTAAATCAGAACCTATACGCATCGTAGAGGTCCATACGAAGCGTATGCAAAAGTCTTTTTCTTTTGAAATTACCATTTTGCCCTTCTATCAGTGCTATACGGGGCTTAATATAAGGGTAAAAAGGTCATTGTCGACCTTCATATACGCTCCGTATTGATCTCTACGATACGTATATAAGAGGTCATCACAATGACCTTTATACCCTTCTGTATAGCCTATACGAAGCATGGGTAGAAGGGCATAAAGGTCATTATGATGACATTTATATACGCATCGTAGAGCTCCATACGAAGCGTATATAAAGGTCCGAAAATGACCTTTTTGCCCTTATATTTAGCCCCGTATAGCCCAAACAGAAGGGCAAAATCGTAATTTAACATATTTATATTTTCAAACTTCAATTTGGGGGGAAAATTGTCCGCCTTTGGCATACGATGCGTATTGATCAATACGCTGCCTTTATTTGTGTCATTTTACCTTTTTACCCTTGTTCTGAGGCTAAAGGAAGCCAAAAGAGGGGCTTTATTGTCATTTGGATAACATACGATGCGTAGGGATCCCTACGCACCTTATAAGACCTTTTTTTTTTGTGTTTTTCTTGGTTTGTATTTAGAGAAGCTAAAAATAATCCAAAAATTATGTTTATAAAAATTTGAATTATAAATTATAAATTATAAATTATAAATTATAAATTATAAATTATAAATTATAAATTATAAATTATAAATTATAAATTATAAATTATAAATTATAAATTATAAATTATAAATTATAAATTAAAAATTATAAATGAATTAAAAATGATATTATTTGAATTATAAAAATTAAAAACGATACAAACTTTATAAATTAAAAAATTTCTACAATCGGTATCATACAAGTTTCCGCTTAATCTTCGATAACATTTAAACTCAGTTCTCTGTCTTTGTCTCGGTCTGATTTAGGATGCATTAACTCGTAGTAGTGCTCTAACCGCGGTCTATACATTTCTTCCCACCGTTTCGCAGCTATTGATCGATGTGCCGACCACAACGGGTTCACTAAAGGCATGGGGTACTCTCCTTCCAACTTAGCATGTATGAAGTGTCCCCCGTGAACATGTACAAGCGTTATCGCTTGAGGTCGTGGATCTAGTGGGGCATCCGTTAATGGGAAGATGGTAGAGCTCCATTCAATGCTTAGCACGTGGAGGACAATATTATACCTTTGCGCTATGAGAAGCCCTACCTGGGGCATTTCCATCCAGTGACTTCCATCGCACCCTTTCACTGAATGCCATTCGATGCTCTTACGTATTCGTTTAAAGTCTCCTTCGTTATATGTTTCGAATACATGCTTCCAACGCGGTTTGTTATGGTCAATCTCCAGTAGTAAATCTCTTCGAATATTGGGCCATGCGTGTTCCGTAAAACCTAACCCGACAGCCACAGACCTGTACCCACAATGACCGTCCGGGGTCACATCTTGTATACGCGATATGTAAGAGCGAAACTCTGATGGAATTTGATTCTTAAACCTCTTAATGCATAACAAGTGCTCGTCCCCCTTTATTAATGGAAAAACCTTATCATCCCGCGTCTCCTTCTTTTTAGAACTTGTTGAACTGTTTGGTTGCATTTTAGGTTTTTCAGACTTCACAAACGAACCAGTTCCACGAGAGCCCTCTGACGGTACGTATGAGCTGTGTCGGGGTAAATCGTACCTATGTTTGGGGAAAGCGGTAATTACGTTGCTATCCTCGCCATAGGAGCTGTATCTCGCAGCTTCGTCTAACCTCGCAGCTTCATCTAGCCTTTCTTGTACTTTCTTTGATGTAGGCCGACCGCGAGTATTTTGCTGGACGATCGGTGGTTTCTTGGTTGACGATTTCGGGGTGAAGACCGCTTTTATCTTTGAAAGCATACTCTTTTGCTGAACGGGGGACTGCGCCTCTAAATGTTGCCGCACATTATTGAGCTCTGCTACAATATCGACCTCCTCGTCTACCAGTTTACACGGGAGCAAGTCAAGCTTACGCCAGAATACATCTATCTCGTCGAGTTGTATTATACGCCCTGCATAGTTAAGTTAATACGGTGTGAGAAACAGCTAAATCGTACAAAATAACAAAAGGTTTGTGGTTTTAATATTTTTTACCTGTACGTGTGTAGTTTTCCAGCCTACAAGCACACGGCAATCCTTTGCTAAGCCATATATGGCAACCACATGATGCGTTAAGTTTCCGCAACACATCCATCTTCCTCAGTAGCTCTTTTTCCAGCAAATCAAGTGCTTCATGGGAAACCTTTCCACGTAGGTTGTCCAACATTCGGTGTCTGTGGTGGTTCATCGTTTTTTCGATGCTCTCAGTGAAACTTTTTTGTATTTCATCGTACTGAGTTTCAACTATATCAATGATGCATCTTGCTATTCGCTCCAATGAACTCCCGCGCGTAATGTATCTTTTTAAATTTGCGTGCTGGCTCTCAACTCTGTTGGTGGTGCGCTGACCAAAGTTGCGACACTTATCGGTCCACGCATAAACGAACATTTCTTTATAGTCTTTGAGCCAGTTTTCGTAAACGTAATCATAGACACCTGTAAAAATAAAATAATGAAATGTAAAAGCGTGTGTGAAATATAATAGATTGGGTGAGTTGTTTGTTGAAGGAACACTTACTTTCTCGGCTGGCAACCACGAGTCGGTTATACAATTTCTCCAAGTTGTACTTGTACATGGGCTCTGATGAAGATTCGCACAATGTCCGCCAGTACGACATAAATTTCCCCCAATCTTCTTTATCGAACCCTGACTTGCACTTTCTAGCTATATTTTGTTGGATGTGAAAGTGGCATAGAAGCCTTTTTGCGTTCGGGAATACTTTAGAACACGCGTTTATTAGGGCAAGCTCCCTATCCGTGACTATCACACGCGGCATCATACATTCATGCAATATTGACTTGATCCGCTCAAGCACCCACACGTAGTTACCCCTTCGTTCTTTACAAATAACGGCATGTGCGATACAAAAAGACTTCCCAGTCGACGTCATACCCACAACCTGGACAAATGGCATGTTGTAGAGGTTTGTTTTGTAGGTCGCGTCGATCAACATCACGTGCGGGAATGCACGCCACATAGTGATTGAATAAGGATGAACAAAGAAAATCTCTGTTACGACATCTGTTTTGGGATCTTGTCGGGTGTCGTAAATGAATCGGCGGTCATGCAGCAGGCTTTCCAGTGCCTGAATAGGATTCTTTCCGTCCATTATTGTCGCTCTAATTTTTTGTACCGCATTTTGCACGTCTTTCTGAACGTGCAGGCTGTCGGGGAACTGCTTTCTTAGGGTTTGAAATATGATACGTGGCTCCATGTTTTGAGCAGTTAGCTGCTCCACTAGCTTGTATTCGGCTTTAGTAAATCTTCGCACAAAAGCGTGGCCCAACAGACTCGTCGTAGGTTCGTGGTTATGGTTCACACAGTCCACTTTTAACTCCCACGTGTCGTTCGTCACGTCCCGGATGGCGAGTAATGAAAATGGGCAGCCGATTTTTTTGCTACCAGCTTTCCTAACTGTTTCTTTACTACGGTGTTCACCACTACGGTCGCACACAAGCCATACCATCCCAGTAGTACCGCCAATATTTTTTGATCGGCGGGTAACAATTACGTAACCATACTCCTTTCCCGTTTCTTGTACCCAATTCTTCAAATCAGTTAGAGTCATGAAACGCTAAAAAAAGTTACGTTAATAATAATAATAATAATAATAATAACAATAATAATAATAATAATAATAACAATAATAATAACAATAATAAAAAAAATAATAATAATAATATAATTGAAACTCATACTTCAGGTACTAATATGGTTATCGAAACTTCAGGGACCATTTTTTTCAATTTTCGAAACTTCAGGGACCATTTTTGTTAATTCTCGAAACTTCAGGGACCATTTTTGTCAATTTTCAAAACTTCAGGGACTATTTTTGTCAATTTTCGAAAATTCAGGGACTATTTTTGTTAATTTTCGAAACTTCAGGGACTATTTTTGTAAAATTTGAAACTGCAGGGACCAAAGTGTAATAATAATTATAGAAAGGATGCGAAATCGAGCATAAATAGTAATTGTTTCCATGAATAAACGGATGTGGCATTCCCGGCCGAGTGGTTAGTGCGTTGCTTTGTGTACGAGAGGTCGTGAGTTCGAATCCGGTTAGGGGCCGGTTCCTTAAAGAGGAACCCCCCTTTTATTGTTTTTGGCACTTAACTGGACTAACTGAGTTTTCTAACTCAGTTAGTGGTCCCTTGTATTAAATGCTAACCTAGTTAGGATATAACTATGATTTAACTAACTAAGTTAGGTTTAAACTAACCATTTTAACTAAAAATCAATTTCATGATTCTTTTATTTATTTACAATACTAATTTATTTAAAATATTTTTTATTAATTTATTTATTTAGAAAAGAAAAATAAATAGTTTATTAACTTAACTTTCTTAAGTTGTTTATTTACTAAATCTTATAATTATTTGTGTTAACTAGACTAACTAGATTATTATTATAAAAAGAATAAAATTTTAAATAATAATAATAATAATAATAATAATAATAATAATAATAATAATAATAATTATAATTATAATATTTTTAACAATAATAATAATAATAACAATAATAATAATAATAATAATAATAATAATTATAATTATAGTATTTTAACAATAATAACAATAATAATAATTATTATAATTATATTATTTTTAACAATAATAATAATAATAACAATTATAATTATAATAATAATAACAATAATTATTTTAATGTGATACCTCATTTACTTGAAATGGATTGCCCGGGGTAGATGGTTCATAAAGTGATGTGTTACGGGGCTCATAACCATATCCACCATGTTCTTCGTATCCACCGTATCCACCTTCATCCCCAGATCTATCGTATGCACTGTATCCACCGTAGCCTCCGTATCCACTGTAACCACCGTCACCCCCATATCTATCGTATCCACTGTATCCACCGTAGCCCCCATATCCACTGTAACCACATTCACCCCCGTATCCACCTTCACCACCGTATCCACTGTAACTTCCGTATCCACCTTCATCCCCGTATACCCCATAACCCGGATACGATTGCTGCGTCGGGTAATATGGTTCATCAACAGGTGCATTCTCAGCACCGTATCCACTTTGTTGCACGTACGGAGATTCATACCCGTATCCGTAATCTGGACACACTTGATGCGCCGGGTAATTTGGTTCATCAACAGGTGGAGTGGGAGTCTTGTTCAAGTCTGGCAACTGTATTTTTTGATCAACAGGGACTCCAGACACAACCTCCTCCTCCTCATTGGCAGCATTTGATCCCCATGTGTCGTTAGAATAGCGATTACCGAAATAATTATCCTTCCAAAATGATGACATTTTAACAAGATTGAACCAAAAACTAACAATTTTTTAGTGAAGAAGAAGATGAAAAGGAAAGCACAGTATATTGAATTGTCGGGTGATGGGTAACAGATATGAATGGAGGGATATATGGACTTTCATCTGACATGTCAATACGCAGTGTATTGGTCTCTACTCACCGTATTACTTTATTCACGTGCCCTGGACAACATCGTATCAGGGTCAAATCAGTCTGTCAATACGCTGCGTATTGATCAATACGCACCCTATGATAGGCTGATTTGACATGGTACTAGGTTTGACTGTCTGGTCGTGTACCTACCACTTATATACGCTGCGTATTGGTCAATACGCAGCGTATTTATGTAACCCTATACGCTGCGTATTGACCAATACGCAGCGTATGTAAACCCTAATTGTGCAGATAGCCTGCCTTGGTGTGCAAATAGTGAGAGCCATAATAAACCATCTCCTGGATGGTGGGTATGGATGTGTTCCTGGGGATCACAACACTCATATCAATATCTTCCACAACCCATATGCCAAGAGAAAGAGGGGTCACATCATGTAGTATGAAATCCTGCACCTTTTTGTTTCCATTCCCACTTAAGTTTGCAGCCAACACCGCAGCACCGTAAGCTACAGCTTCATCTGCGTTAATGCTCTTGCAAAGTGGTTTCCCATCAAAAAACTCCATCAGCATTTTTTGCAACTTTGGAATCCTTGTCGACCCACCAACAATAACCACGTCATCAACATCGCTCTTTTGCATATTTCCATCTCTTAAACAATTCTCCACGTGCTTAATGCACATGATGAAGAAACCAGCATTAATCTCCTCGAATTTTGCCCTGCTGAATTTAGTTGAGAAATCAATTCCCTCGTATAAGCAATCGATTTCAATTGGTGTTTGTATTGTTGATGACAAATCTCTCTTTGCTTTCTCACAAGCGATTTTCAACCTCATCTTTGCTCTTGCATTCTCACTCACGTCCTTTTTTTCTTTCTTTTTAAAGAGTTCAACACAATGATTCACCATCAACTGCTCAAAGGTTTCACCACCCAAGTGAGTATCACCACCCACTGCTTTAACAGTAATGGTACCAGACTTGCTGATCTTAAGAAGAGACACATCAAAGGTTCCTCCACCCATATCAAATATCGATACGTTTTTCTCTTCGGGGCAGTTTACATCAGCACTCTTGTCTAGACCATATGCGATAGCTGCTGATGTTGGCTCATTAATCAACCGCGTAACATTAAGTCCCGCCAACACACCAGCATCCATGGTCGCCTGGCGTTGCTTGTCATTAAAATATGCAGGAACCGTTATCACCGCATCGGTAACTGTTGTTCCAAGAAATTCTTCAGCAGCCTGTTTCAAGTTTCTTAGAATTATTGACGATATTTCTTCTGGTGAAAACTTCTTTTCTAACGACTCGTGTTCAAAAACAATGGTTGTTTTCTCTCCAGACCCTTCAATTACCTTAAAAGGTTTACTTTCTATGTCTTTCTGGACTACACTATCACTGAATCTAGCTCCCATTAAGCGTTTAACATCTGCACATTATTTTAGAAAATATGAGACAGGATACAAAATAAAGGGAATAACTATAGTTTTACATATTTCTCCTTGAATATGAAAGTTCATCAAATATTAGATTAGATACTATATAAATGAAATGGCTGGAATATGAAAGTTTATCGAATAATAACATTGGTTGCTAAATGAGGGAATAATAACACGGGTTTACATATTACTCAGGGGCGGCTCCATAAGCTTGGCAACCTAGGCACGGTCACTACAAGAAATTCAAGCATTAGCGGCGACACTTTTAGCGGCGACATCTAAAAAGTCGCCGCTAAAAATAGTAACTTTTAAGAGTTCGATATGAAGTTGGTTCAAACATGATTAGAATACATCACACTCACAATTTAAAGTTAGGTTAATGTGTGAATATTGTAGTCTTGAGAAAGTATTCTCTTAAGCAGCATATTGAAGAAATGGTCTAATTGAGTCAATAGTTACAGTCCTTTAACAGTTAAAAAAATCTCAAAATATATGAAAAAGATTAAAGAAGAAGACAAATATAACCTTAATAACTCACCCTACACAAACAAATGAATCTTGAATTCACATGCACTATCAACTGTTTTACTGTTTGGTTTACTCATACTGTACAGCGTGCATCATTCGAACCGAAACCGAATTTCCCGTATCGAATTGGTTTATTATTATTAATAATAATAAGTGCTCCGGCAATAGACCCGGATCATATACAAACCCTCTAGAACCTAAAATAGATACATATGTGAATTGTGTTGATTTTAGTTTTTTAAAGTGTTGACTTAAAACATGTTGATTCCGGGTCAGCTAGGTGAACAAGATCGGATGTCAAGGAATAAAAAGAACTCAAAGTTCACAAAAAATAAAATATCAATAACTAATCAACTAAAAACAACACCTATAATTCATCCCTGCATATAGTTTTAAACTAGGAGATAAGAAGCCAATAAAAGATAAGTGTGATCAATTCAAATAAATATATTAACCGTCAATCTTAATTTTGTATGGCCATGATTTATTCTTGCGGTTTGTATACAAAACTCGGTTTGTACAAGAACCCAACTCACGACAAGTGTTTAAATTGTTCAACTAATAATGTATATCTTATTTTGTAGGATTATTTTGACGAATTGTTTGAAGACCCGAGATTTATGGAACGACTCTACCAAGCTATGGATAAGAAGGAATCAAGAAAAGGCAACAAAAATGACACGGACGAGGAGGGAGAATGATGTATTTTGTATTGAATTTAGAGGTTTCAAAACTTTAACTTAATCAAACAAAATACTTTTGTTGTAGTTTTATGTTTAAAATTGGTGTTATTTGAAGAATTGTTTGAATTATTGTTTGCGTATGGAAAATTAAAAGAAACAGCAGGTTACCGTAATGTGCAAAAACTGGGATTAAGCAAGGAAAAAAAAGAATTTATTGGTTTTTTACTTTTAGCGGCGACATTGGTCGTCGCTAATGATATTTGCTGACGTGTCATTGATGGCTTTAGCGACCACAGACGTCGTCGCTAAAATAAAAGTCGTCGCTAAAAGTTAAAAGAATTAGCGGCGACATATGCTATTAGCGGCGACATGACAAGCATTAGCGACGGTTCGGTAGCGGCGACTCATTAGCGGCGACTTGTCGCCGCTAATACTTTTAGCGGCGACAATCGGGACTATTAGCGGCGACAAAAGTCGCTGTAGGACCGGTTTTGACGCCGTTCGATTGCGTAACGAACGTTTCACGTGCGGAATCCGTGAACGAACGTGACCGAACACACGATAACGTACTACTAAGGTGATTCCATTGCTAAACTTGACGTGTACGGTACAAGAATCACAAAATACAATACTTTCTCTCTCTACTTTCTCTCTCTAGAAGTCTTCTCCTCCAAGTCTTCTCCAAATCTTCTATCAAAATCTAACTAAACTAGTGACATAATCCCCTATTTATATGGTCAAGGCTATTTAATGAAAGTTCACACTAATTACAAGTTTGCCACCTTGCCATTTCTAACTAAATATGACATTATGCGCTTGATTCCTTCCGGCTTTTCACTACGACTCGGATTGACGAAGGCGATAGACAAAATATGCATCAACAGTCGCCGTTATTGCGAAAATTCTTTGTAGTGGGTCTAGGGCCACCAAAAAATTAGGGCCTACAATTTTTTAGAAAGTTTTTATATTTAGTATATGTATTAGGTCAAATAAATACGTTTGTTTCAAAACTAAAAAGGTTTTTTCATAGGAGTCTAAAATAAATATTGTTTGGCAAAAAAAAGCCAAGTTTCAAAGCCCATTTTGTCTTAATTTCCAGTTATTACAATACAACGAATGTTCATCAAATATATATATATAAGATTTGATACTAAATGAAGGGAATGACTGCTTCTCAAAAAAAAAACTATGAAGGAACTGACAAATGGTTTTATATATTGCTCCTATAATATGAAAATTCATCAAACATAAGATTGGATTGTACTAAATGAATGAAATGGCTAGTATACGGAAGTTCATCCAGTTTAAGATAACACTAAATGAAGGAAAGTACTTAGGTCATATATATCAAGAAGAAGAAAATTCACAAAAATAAAAGATGGAATACTAAACGAATGAAATGGCTAGAATATGATAGTTTTTGATCAAAGTAACTTACCATAAACAGTGTTCTTAGGGTTCCTGGTTATTTGATTTTTTGCAGCCTCACCTACTAGCATTTGCATTCCATCCCAAGCAACGCATGAAGGAGTGATTTTGTTACCCTGTTGATTAGGAATGATCTCAACACGGTTGTGCTTATCAAACCAGGCGGCCACACAAGAGTATGTTGTTCCCAAATCAATACCGATCGCAGTTCTTTCGACTCTCCCGGCCATCTTCGTACAAGTAAAAGTGAACAAAAGTATAAGGAAACGGAGTGGTCTTCGAATTAAGAAAACCCGATGGAGGCGTTGATAAACTAAAATTAAAACATGACTCGCCGAAAGTAATCAAGTATAATTCTGGGAAAATGCAGCGACTCATCGGTTTGCACAATGATAATTTAATGCCTTTTTTTTCCTTAAAAACAAATTATATTGTTGAAAACAAATTATATTGCTTTGTGGAGTTATACCCATAACATGCATGGGGAGTTTTTTGAACGGAAAAACAAATTATATTGTTAAAAACAGAGTTTTTTGAACCACAATTCTTTCAACTATTTTTTTTTTATTCTGAAAGATATTATAAACTATTAATTAGCAACAAAATGTTGTTTACCGAGTTATACCCTATACATGAGATGATTTTCAAAAAAAAAACAAAAAAACAAAAAAAAATTGATTTTTCATTTCTCTTGTTTTGCAATTTTAACCTTAACACTTTTTTGTTTTTAATGTTTGACTCCTCATAAGTTTCATCTTTCATAAATTATTCGTTTTACGTTTAATTCTAATTTTGCAAGTTTATACGTCGCAACATGTGTGTGCGGTTCACTGTTTTTGGATTTTTTTTTTCTTCCCATTTGACAGGTTACGTTTCGGTGTAATTTCTCGCATTAACACACAACAACGGACATGCGTGGTTCAACGATTTTATGTCTGCTTTTCGTTCCGCGTTATTTTTTTCCTTTTTAATTTATTTTTTTACGAACTTTTCCAATGATGGGGTCGATGGCAATGGTGCTACTTGTCACAGTTTTACAAACCTTTTTAACCTATAATTTGTTTCGAGTTTACCCTTGTACTTAAAAAAACTATTTTTTACGTGCATATTTTTATTTACATGTCGGTTTAAATATGATTTTCTCTATGTTTCGACGTAAACTTTTTCTGAAAAATGAGTTAGGTCAAATATAATAGTTTTTCATTAAAAAAACATTTTTACGTGCATATTTTTATGTACTATAAATTTGAGTTGGTCTACGTTTTGATTTGCGAGATGAGACAAGACAAGTATAGTATGTATTCGTGCGTATTTTATGTATCTTTCGAACCGCGTGGAGTCAATGTGTAGTTTCGTTTCTATGTATGAGTCGGGTCACACGTAAATTCGATTTACTTTACGTTTTGATCCAATCGCATTGCTTATATAGGTTACTTCAGGTTCAATCCGATATGTCAAAACGCGCGTTTCTATACAGTTAACACATCACACGACGTTTGGACTAATTAATTCGATTTTTGCGATGTTCTCGTGCCACAACACGCACATGTATTATTGCTGGTTATTATTCAATGTTAAATCTTTTTATTATTATTATTTTATTATTGTAATTAATTTCAACGACATATTGTTTGTCTGTTATAAACGTCAATAAATAATGTTTTACAAAATTTCGAGTATGCATTGCGACATGCTTATTTTTATCAACGTTATGATATAGTATTTTTTTTTAAATCGTGTTATGAGTAATATCTACAACTATTCAAGTCACAAACGTACATGTTATTAAAGTTATCATTCAGTTAGTTTTTTTATATAAAGTAGGGTCGTAGTCAACCGCGCGTTGCGCCGGGACATGCTTGGAATTCGGTACGTATCCCACACTATGACAACCGACGAATAAATTCTTAGTATTAAATAAAATGATATCTAAATGTGTTATTTTATTTGTGTCATAGTTCGGCTCTGGATATCAAAGTAATAAGAAAAGGTAAAACAATAAAATAAAAAAATATAAACCAAAAAGAAAACGACAGGAACTTGATGCGTGTGTAGTGCAATATAATTTAGGTGTATATTTTAAGCTCTTTCACACTTTTTTTAGCTAAGTTTTAAATTTATAAAACACGATATTTACTAACACTAAACACACATATGGGCAAGTGCACCCATCGTGGACGTAGTATAGTGTTGATAAGATACCGAGGTCGTCCAAGGACACAAGAGCTTTTAGTACCGGTTTATCCTCAACGTCTAATCAAATCAAAAGTTAGAAAAAAGGTTTTTAAACTAGAAAAATAAAACTAACTAAAATGCTGAAAATAAAATAAAAACAAAAACAGATAGACAAGAAGAATCACTTGGATCCGACTCGTGTGTAGCGTAACCTTTGATTATTTTCGCACTTTTGCACTTGTTTAAGAGATTATCTTAGTTATTGTAGTAGGCCCCTCTTTTGAATGTGACGTTACCCACAACCCAGTAGTTTGAGTCAGCAAAGATACAATCCTAAAGTGTCGGATTATTGAAAGATAATTAATTAAGTTATTAATGCATAATATGGTAGGCCCCTCTTTTGAAGGTGACGTTACCCTCGGCTAAGTAGTCTGAGTCAGCAGGGATATAGTCCTAAGTAGTCGGGTTAAAGTTTTAATAGTAGTTTAACTTATGAGGGGATCAAAGAGTTTGGACCCCCGTCATCCAATACCGGTGGGTATTGAAGGAGGTCCTACTAAATTTGAACCAGGTCCTTTGCAGGATCTATACACTGAACAATGGCAAGACTCTTACCAAACCGTTCCCTTAACCCCCGACCAGGTAGCCAACATACCTCCATATAGACCGTGGAGATATGAATGGTGAAAATCTTTTATTTTATATAGACAGGAAAATAATGCCAAGACACCACGGACAAACGATAAGGAAGAATCACCTTCAACTTAAGAAACTAGTAATTAAAGTCATTAATACATAACCAATTAAAAAGTGCAAAAGATTAAAAATAAAAAGTATTACACTAAACACTTGTGTTCACCAAGTTTTGTCGATTCTTCTCCTTTGTCACCTTAATTTAAATTTCAAACACATTTATCACATAACTAAGACTAATTACTCATGTCTATGTCTTTACCAACTATGACATTCGCTTCCCTCTCGAGGGATTGCTTACGCCGTAATCCACATGCTTGTTTTTAAGATATCGGGCTTGCCTTTTTATACTACTTGACATGCTTAAATTTAGAACTTTAACTCCTGTTTTAGGGGTTAAATTTCTCAACTAGTTTAGCGTGTCCGCTACACGGCTTACGCATTGTTTAAAACCATACATCAAGTAATGGTATCTAGCTTCAAGTTTACTACACAACTTGTTTTGACCCGGGTGCTGAATTAAGCACCTTTCAGGACATTTCAAAATCCATCTTTGTCACTTGTTTTGACCTGTTTTACTTGTTTAAGACACTTAGTCACATCCGTGACATATTGGTCTATCTTGTATACCATGTTTCAAAATGACAACATAAGACTAACAAATAAACAAAATGTAACGAAACGGTAAAATTCGTACCTTTAGAGCACACCTTTCCCATGCGTATTCCCTCCGGCTTCTCCGCTTGACGATCCGGACTCTTTACCTAAAGAGTTCCATTCGAAATCAACTTAGAATTCTTTTATAATCAATAACGGACAATTTATTACGGTAATCAAATCTGCGTTTTTGTCCGATTATTTGTACTTTGATCTTCACTTAGGCGTTTCTACGAACACCTAGCGGGTCAGATTTCTACATAATTGTTGCTAGGTTCTTGACATGTTATTTACTTCTAAATTCACTTCAATTAAGCAATTTACACACTTTTAGCATCAAATTACTGAAATTTATCATATAATTTCAGTCTTCACTAGAATAGAAATCGTAATCCTAGTGTTTATCTAATTTCTACAATTTCATTAATTACCTACAATGGTGATTATAAACTTCTCAAGTATCATGCAAAGATTTTACAAGAAACCATCTAAGGTTTAACTCTAGACATCATATTACTTCAGATTCATTCATGTATCACATATTTAAGCTAAATTTCAGTTTCTCACATTTAACCTAGAATTCAAGATGAAACAAAGCACCAAAATTTTACATACCTTTTGATCCTTACAACGAGGTGATCACTAATTTATGTTCAAGACTTGATTTTGGGCAGATTTAAGGCTTCAATTTAGGGATTTTATGTGAAAACTAGGGTTTGAAAGAAACCCTTGGTCGCCCTTGCCTTCTGTTCGATCCAAGCACACACACCAGTGTGTGTTTGGGTGTAATTGTTTACTAATTAGTAATTAAGTTTCAAGTTTGGCAAGATTGGTCCCTAAACCTAGTTTAATTTATAATCTAAGTGATTTAACCTTATTATATGCCACCTCAAGTCTTGTATTTAACTAGGTTATAAATTCCTGGTTAATTGATTATATAATTATAATTCTAATTATAAGGTTTTATATTTTCGGGCTGTTACAAAAATGGATGATGGTGGTGGATGATGGTGTTGTGATGGTGGTGGGTGAAGTGTGAGAGAGGTGGTGTGCCAAGGGATGAGTTGCAAGAGCTCCAAGCACTCCTATTTATAGGCTGAACAGAAGCTCGGGCACGACCCCGTGTCCATTAGGCACGACCCCGTGTCCATCCTCCTCTCTTTCTTCATTAAATGCAGTTTGTCTGCATTAGTTAACCACGCCCCTGTGTCCGTTGAGCACGACCCCGTGTGTAGAAGCGTATCAGTACTATCAAGATTTGCCTGGATTGTGCGAATCTTATAGTTGACCACGGCCCCGTGTCCACTGAACACGGCCCCATGGTGGGCAATATAAGCTTCTACAACTTTATCTTTTCTGCTGACACTTGGGCATGCCCCCGTGCTCACTGAGCACAGGGCGTGTTCAGTCTTCTGTTTTCTTGTTTTGCTTGGAAAGATGCTGTCGGGAGGTCGGGCATGCCACGTTTGTTCCTTTTCTTGTATTTATGTTAGATTTAGCTGACTTTTTGCTTCTTTTGTTTATTTGAGCTCATTTAATCCTGAAAATACAAAAGGAAGACAAAAACACACTTTTTTCCAACATTAGTACTAAAAAAGGGTTAGTTTTATGCCACAATTGATGTAATTTATATGTTGCATTTTGTGCACATCAAATACCCCCACACTTAAATCTTTGCTTGTCCTCAAACAAAACTCTTTATAATGTGGCTTTTTCACTCCCAAATGGAATGGGTAGAAGAGAAGCTTTTTGGACTTGTCATAGAGTTTCGGGATTTCCAAGATTCTTTATAAAAAGTTTTATTTTTATTTATTTACAATCCTATTCGTCATGATTTATTAAAAACACTACATAAGATAAATTACTTATTAGGGCATAACATGCCTTTTTGAAATTTTATTAATATACAAGTTCACATGCCTCACGGGGGATCACTCAACACTCGTCCGAAAGTGTAAATTTTTTAGTGGATCACTCGAGAGCGGCATGGAACTTACTCCTACCATAAGCTTGCCAAGCAATCAATCCTCCTCCTTTTTAACTATATACCTTTGTAAATATCAAGAGGACTTTTGGGTGAAGGGTTAGGTGTAGGTCCCTTTGATGTATGGATCTTTCACAGAATCGTCTATCTAACCTAGAGTGCGGAATCCTCTAGATCAGATTGCAACAGAAAACGTGTAGGAAACAGAATTCACTTTCAACCGGGTTTCTATTGATTATCAAACTTGCGTATTACAATCAACCAAACCCTAATTCGTCTAAGACTATGTCTCTCACGAAATTCCTCTCTCACACAACTGTTTTGGCTGATTAACTGATCAACTCTAAACCCTAATGTCTAACCTTGTTTATATAACACAAGGTTTACAACTGGGCTAGGTCAAACATCATGGGCTGCGAATTGGACAGGCCCAATTCGCCCCCCATCACCCAATTCTTTGGGTTTAGTTAGCCCAAACATTACAACTAACTAATACAAAGCTAAACCCGCTAACTGTTTATCGTTTAACCAATTACAAGATATCCAAAGACCAAATCTAAGCTGTTGTCACAAATATGCACCAACAAACTCCCCCTTGACAATAGCTTCATAAAAACTTTGTCTTGAGTCAAAACTTTGTCTTCAGTCTTCTTGCAATCTTCAAGTAATCTTGCACTGTCTTTGGTCTTTGGATAGCTTCAGCTTCAACAGCTTCTGTCAGCAACAGACTCCCCCTAAGCTGATGCATCCAATCACCAAATCTTCAACACGTTAGCATTTGAGTAAACTCCAGTTCAGCATTTGCACAGCAATCTTCAAACTCTTCAATCTTGTTTGCAATATAGAAAGGAGGTTCTACCATGCATCCAATCAAACTCTCATCTTCACACTTCACAGCAACTTCTCAGCAACAAACCGCTTCAATCTGTATACTATAAAACAAACATCTCGAGAAACCATAAGAATTTTTCAACATAAGTTAAATAAATTATTATTTTTCAAGAGATAGTTAAACTGTATCACAGATTAAGCTTTTTCAACTTATCACCAACACGCAAAACTTTTTGTCCAACACTGAAGAACCTGCCTGATTTTAAAATTTTGAACTCACTTTCTAACACCGTCTCCCCCTATCGGTAACAATTCCTCCAAGACTAACAGTGTTCCGTACGTTAAGAATTTTAAACAGAAAATGACACTATTTTTGGATTTTTATATTTTTCTGAAAGCAAGTAAATAACAAAAACAATAAACACTCTATTTTTGTGAGAATCACTGGTAAGAAGATCATATCAGCACAAGCAAACTGTTTCACACAATCATATAATTCTTTATTCAATTTTTCGTGAAAAGCAGTTCAAGACGATTACCAGTATGTTTGTCCTCTTAAACAAAATGCATGAACATTTCAAGTACCATTACCATATGATACGTTAAGGTAATTTTATTTTCTGAAATACCAGCGTGTCCCACAAAAGGATATACCCCCGCGATCAAGGTATGCACAAAGATTCATCGTAGTAGGTGAGTATACTGAATTCATCCTTTAAGATATCCTGTCTGTGTCTAGTTCTGCATTTAATATGTGTTATCATGTTTTAATTTCGTAACCATGAACACCCAATTAAATACAAATCAAATCCTGGAAATATAAACAGCACACTCTATCATGCAAGTATCTTCCCTACCACATATTTTCACAAGTCCAATCCAGATTTCTGAAATCTTAACTGGGATTAGGTTGAGAAGAGAAAAGAATAGATCTTAGTAGAGATGGTATAATATACAAATCAAATGAGATTTTCTCAGTTTGATATAGGTTTATTGGGTTTCTTTTGGGCACTAGAGGGCCTCTTTCGGGTGTATTAGATCTATAGCGCGACAACGAACAGCTAGGTCAGCATGTATCTGGATGCAGCAGAAGCTGTCGTTGCCTAGCACCTCCAGGTCAGCATATATCTGGATGCAGCAGAGGAGGTACACGACTTTTTTCAGAGAAGATTTCAGAATCAGATCAAAATTGTGTGTATCGGGAAATATACAGACATTCAAATAGAAATGAGCTAATTCCAAGTGACTATCTTTCCTGGGGTCATGTACAATTTTAGTTCTAACAGATAGACAGCCAAGATATCCCTAGATAAAACAACAGTATAAAGACCCAAAACTTCAGATTTTGGCAATCTATCAACGCAAGAATTAAGGTCATTAAACCATACACCACCAATGTGTTCCCCACTCATATTCAGTTCATTTATGTTTATATCACATTGGTAAGTTGATTATTTCATGCTTTTTGCCTACTGGTTCATCATATGATGAAGCTGCTATCACACTTAAACAATTTAGGTTCAACTTCAGTGTGACAGTCTAACTTGCCGATGTACTATCATCTCTTCTTTTTCACACAGTGAAATCTCATTTTTGATTTTCTATTTTTTTTTATGTTTTTGATTTTTCAATTTTTTTTTTGTGTTTTTGATTTTTATGAAAAGCAGTAAACTATTTACAAAAATTCTTATGAAAAACCAGTTATTCAGGATTCCTCATCCCGTTGAGTTCGACTAAGTGTTCAAAGCGAGCCCTGTCAAATGCTTTAGTATAAAGATCTGCCAGGTTATCCTCTGTGTCGACTCGATGTAATTCAATTAGTCTCTTTTCAGCACAATCCCGTATAAAATGATGACGTATGTCAATATGTTTTGTGCGACTGTGGTTCACGGGATTATTAGTTATTGAAATAGTGGCATTATTGTCTATCATAATAGGAGTACGAGTGAAATCCAAACCGTAATCGCGCATCTGCTGTTGAATCCAGAGAACCTGAGAGCAGCAGCTTCCAGCAGCAATATATTCAGCTTCACACGTAGAGGTAGACACACAGGATTGCTTCTTGCATTGCCAAGACACGATCCTGCCTCCTAAGAACTGACAACCACCTGTTGTAGACTTCCTGTTCGATTTGCATCCTCCAAAGTCTGAGTCAGTGTAAGCAACAAACGTCAAATCACTATCAGCTGGATACCACAACCCAAGTTTAGGTTTCCCCTTCAAGTAACGAAGAATCCGCTTCACTGCTTTCATGTGTGACTCTTTAGGATTCGCCTGATATCTGGCACACAAGCATACTGCAAACATGATGTCGGGTCTTGAAGCAGTCAAGTACATTAGAGAACCAATCATTGCCCTGTATTGAGTAGGATCAACATCTTCAGTACTTTCATGATCTGGGCCAAGATTGTGATTTTCACATATGGGTGTGTTGGAAGTAGTGCAATCATTCATTTTGAACCGACTCAAAATGTCATACACATACTTTGTTTGATGAATAAACATCCCATCCGCCTTCTGTTCAACTTGTAATCCCAGAAAGTAGGACAGCTCACCCATAGCACTCATTTCGAACTTGCTCTTCATCACCTGCTCGAACTCTTTACACATGCTTTCATCAGATGACCCAAAGATGATGTCATCCACGTACACCTGTACCAGCAGAAAATCTTCCTTCTTCCTCTTGATGAACAGTGTACTGTCAATCTGACCTCTTTCAAAACCATTCTTTATCAGATGTGTAGACAGTGTCTCGTACCACGCCCTGGGAGCTTGATGTAACCCATACAAAGCCTTATCAAGTTTGTACACTCGATCTGGATAATCTGGATCAACGAACCCATCTGGTTGTGAGACATACACCACTTCTTGGACTTTCCCGTAAAGAAACGCACTCTTCACGTCTAGTTGGTAAACTTTGAAGCCCTTGAATGAAGCAAAAGCCAGAAACAAACGAATTGCCTCCAACCTTGCCACTGGTGCAAACACCTCATTGTAATCAATCCCTTCTTGCTGATTGAAACCTTTGACCACCAATCGAGCCTTGTTTCGCGTGACTATACCTCTTTCATCCTTCTTGCACCTGAACACCCATTTAGTGCCAATCTCTCTTTCACCTTTAGGAAGATCAACCAACTCCCAAACCTTCAACTTAGCAAACTGGGCCAATTCCTCTTGCATAGCTTCAACCCATGAATTGTCTTTAAGAGCCATATGAATGTTCTTCGGCTCCTCTTGGGAAATAAAGCAACTATACAAGCATTCGTTCACAATCCCAGTCTTCTCAATCGACACAAATAAACCAGTATTCGCTGCTATGCTTCTTCTTGTTTGAACACCTGCAGTAGGATCTCCCAGTATCATGTCAACTGGATGATCTCTATTTGCTCGTGTAGTAGCAACAGCATCGACTTCTAAATTGTCACCAAGGTTTGAGCCAAACTCCCCCTGAATATGCTGATCCGCAAACGGATTAATGAAATCCTCCCCCTGATTGGGTTCGGGTTCATCGTCACTTGAATCAGTATCAGCAGCATCTTGAGAAGGTCCCGGAGCATCTGTTGTATCAACATTTGATCTAGGCATGAACTCGCCTTCATCATCACCAATCACTGTTTGAATTAGCTGAGACTCATCTGCATCGGAAAACTCAGGAATATTAAATGATTTAAAAACACTTTCATAATCATATAATATAGCTGGTCCACTCGTTGACTGTTGAGGTTTGTAAGAAGTGATTTCAACATTAAATACAACCTCAATTTTACCAGTTTTTAGATTAAAAACCCTTTTATTCGGTGCGCCAGGTACGTAACCTAGAAAGTAGCCCTCGTCAGCCACCTCACCGAATTTTTGTTTATCTTTATTTCGCACAATGGTGCAGGGTAATCCAAATGGTTCAAAGCCTTCTAAGTTTGGTTTCTTGTTAAACATTAATTCATGACAAGTCTTGTTAAAACGTTTAACAGTCAACACTTTGTTCAGGACATAGCAAGCTGTATTCACAGCTTCTCCCCAGAAAAGAACTGGTAGCTTAGAATCTGAAAGCATCGTCCTAGCGGCTTCAATCAACGTCCTGTTTTTCCTCTCAGCAACTCCATTCTGTTGAGGCGTATAAGGAGCAGAATATTGATGTTCAATTCCCTTGCGAAGACAGTAGAGATCCAGAATACGATTCTTGAACTCCGTGCCATTATCACTCCTTATCCTCTTGATCTTTGCATCATGGACGTTTTCCAATTTTGTAAAAAGATCTATCAACATCTCTGCTGTCTCATCTTTTGTACCTAAAAAGAAAACCCATGAATAACGTGAGTAATCATCAGTGACAACTAAACAATAGTACTTTCCACCTATGCTCCTCACGTTCACTGGACCGAACAAGTCCATGTGAAGTAATTCGTAAGGGGCATCTATGGAATTTACTGTTTTAGATTTATGAGGTTTCTTGTGTTGTTTTCCCTTTTGACATGGAAGACATTTGTCTTCCACTTGAAACCTCCGCAATGGAACCCCTCTCACTAGCTCATTTTTAACAAGATAGTTCATTTTGCGATAGTGAATATGGGCCATGCGTCTGTGCCACAACATCGATTCAGCTTCAGATGCTTTTGATAGTAAACACGCCACCACTGCAGTTGGATCCTTTGCACCCATGTCCATGACATAAGTGTCGTTTCTCCTTGGCGCTCGCATGACTATCCAATCGTCCGGTATCTTCAAACCTGGTTTCAACACTAATGCTTCATTCTTGGTAAAATGGACCGAGTGACCCTTGTCGCAGACTTGTGACACGCTCATAAGATTATGTTTAAGCTGCTCAACATAGTTCACTTTGTCCAGTGTGATCTTCCCATTGGTCACTTTTCCTCGTCTAGTAATTCTACCACCTTTTGCACCCGCAAAATTCACTTGTCCTCCATCATATTCTTCAAATTCAGTCAACAACCTCGCATCCCCCGTCATGTGCCTGGAGCAGCCACTATCAACATACCACAAGTTGATAATCCTCCTTAGCAGCTCCTGCACACACCAACCAAAAGATTAGTTAGATTGGGGGACCCAAGCCTTAATGGTCTTGGGTCGTCCAAATTCACCAACCACCGGAACGTCCATCCAATATCCATTACTCCTAGCTGGAGTCTTGGATCGTAGACCTGTTGGAAATTGATTTTGACTTCCACTAGGTCTTTGGTCCTGAGGGTTCCTATGTGTGTTTGGACTATTTGACCTTTGAAAATTTTGATTTTGATACCAAGAAGCATTATAGTTATAATTTCTAAAGCCATTGTTATAAAAATTTCGACCACCATTATTTTGGTATCGATTTTGATATTGACCTTGACTTCTGAAATTATTTGTATTTTGATTGTTCATTCTTGGTGAACTGCTTCTAGGTCTCTCAAATCTGCCTGGTGGAGATCTAGGCTGAAATCTAGGTTGATTTCTTTGAAAACGAGGAACTTGTGGAGTTCCTTTTTCAGCCTTATCCTCACCAACAGCAACTGGCTCTGGTTGCTTAGGAGCAGATTTCTTTGGAGAGTTGGACTCTCTCTCCTGCTTATCACCATTTTTCTCTGGTGACCTCTCCCTCTTCCTCTCATTCACCTGTGCTTCATTCGTTTTGTTAGGACAGCAGCTAGCTACATGTCCTTTGGTGTGACATTTGAAGCATGACATCCTTTTCGAAGACTTCTTATCTGAAGCCTTTGAACTAGATTCAGGTTTTGATGATGGTGCCACAGAAGGATTTGGTTTAGTTTGCTTAATTTCAGAATTTTCATTGTTTTTATTTTTAGCAAACTCTACGTTCGATTCATTTTCAATAACAGCTGTTTCGTTTTGCATGTCACTTCCTTGAACAAAACTAATCTTTTTAACAGAAGTTGAGTTTTTATTCCTAGGTTGTGAGGTTTTCTTTTTCAAAACAGGTTTGCTGTTATTATCCTTCTTGGCCTCATCTCTCTCAGACTCCTCTCCTCGACCTGCTGTGGAACTACTCGGTGCTGTTGACATGAATTTGGTTAGCTCATCTTCATCAGGTAGGAATGAATAATCATGACTAAGAGGAGGTGGGACTTCATTATAGCCTTGGAATCCCACACTAGTCTTGTCATTACTCTTCTTTAACCCACCCATCATGTGTTTCATAACAAAAGCAGAATCCCTGAATTGACCCAATTTCTTTTCAAGTTCAACAATTTTGAGTTGAGCATCTGACAACTCTTTGTTTTTATCAGAAATCTCTTTTGTTTTTTCAGCCATCATGTCATGAGCTAAGTCAATGACTTGAAGTTTTTCATTTAATTTGCAGGTTACGGCTTCAAGTTCACTTTCATAACCTTTTATTTTCTTCAAGTATGACGTTTCGTTTCTTTTAGCAAAAAAGTTTGATTCTTTAATGTTAGACATTTCGCTTACCAAACTTTTGTTTTGTGCAGACAGTCTGTCAACCTCACCCTGCAGTTCACGACATTTTAAACACACAGAATTAGATTTTACCTCTCCTGTTTGTTTGTCAAGGTTGGCCATGAGAGCAGCAAGCTGAGCTTGCAATTGTTTATACTTGGCATCCTTTTCCTCAGCTTCTTTTTCATATTCAGACTTTTGTTTTTCGTCTTCAGCACCTGTTGACTGATCAACCTTCTTCTCTTCAGCTCTATTCTCTACCTTTACCTCAGCATCCACCTTCACATCAACATCCACCTTCACATCAGCATCCACCTTCACATCAGCATCATCTACTTTAGCTTCACCGTCAACGAGTGGAGTAATCTCTGCCATGAATGCTTGAGAGACATCCCCATCATTTTCTAAGTGAATGCTCCAATCATATGAACCCTCTCTTGCAGTAGAGATCAACGCCTTTGAGCTAGAGTTGTTTGATGCATTTCTGTTGTTTGAACTCTGGCTCGAATTATCTTGCTTTTGTTTCTGACATTCCCTAGCAAAGTGCCCATAACTTTGACAATTAAAGCACCTCACTTTGGTCTTGTCGAAACCAACGCTCCTTCCAACAAATTTCCTCCCAGTTCTATTCATAAACCTCTTCACACGCCTAGAAATCATGGCCATTTGCCATTGCAAATCCATCTCTTCAAGATCATCAGGGTCAATCTGATCATAGTCTTCATCTAAAGTAGCAGGATCAGAAATCTTTCCCTGAATATAGTTTTCATAGGAAGCAACAAACGAAGCAAGCAGAGCCAGATGCTCTTCAGCAGACTTCACACTCATTGGCATTGACTTAGCAGTAGTACTCTGCTTAGAAGCTGACGATTTCTTAACTCCTGATGATCCTCCTGAAGCAGCAACAAAACACACATCACCATCCTGATTCACCATAACCTGCTCATTCTCACATGATAAAAACGCAGTAGCAGAGTCGCTAGAAGCGTTGTGAGATGAAGAAGATGTAAGCCCATTGTACACTGCCGGATCTTGAACCTGATCATATCCAGTATCTTTCTTCTTCATGCTGAGCTCATAAGCTCTCAACTTTCCTACAACCTCTTCAAGCTCTTTTGTTTCATAATCTGCTTCACCCTTGATCATTAAAGTGTAGATATCCCACTTAGTAGGCAAAGCATCTAGCAGCTTGTCATTCTTCTCTACATCAGAATAGCAATCGATCTCATAATTGTCCATTTCTGACATCAGATGGTAGTAACGTGTGATGACGTCTTCAAGTGACTCATGCTTCATGTATTTGAAAACAGCAAACTGCTTCTTCAGTAGATCAATCTTGTTCTTCTTGACATCAGCATTACCAGCGTATCTTTTCTCCAAAGCATCCCACATATCCTTTGAGTTAGTGTACTTTTTGAAGGTATGTTTGATGCTATCAGGCAACGACATTTTGATTGCAGCCAAGGCTCTCTTTTCAGCCTCATACATCTTTTTATCATTGTCTTGCATGTTCACATATTCTGTTCGACGTGGTCTGCCCTCAAAGTCGTGTGTTGGATTCACGTAACCATCTTCGATGCATATCCACATGCGCGTATCCTGATATTCAATGAAGGACTGAAAACGATCCTTCTATGTCAGATAGTTTTCCACCTTCATCATCTTAGGTGGTTTGTTGGTAGTACCAACCTCATGCTCCATCTTCAACAACTCGTTCAAAGTAGACATGTTTGACATTTTAACGTTAACAGACTGAGAAAACCGTACAAAATTTGTCCGAAAACAGTGGTTATCAAATTACACCGTTAGAATCGTCTCGAAAAGACGAATCCAATGATATATAATGTCAAAGACCGAAATCGGAATTTTCCAGACTTTTTTTTTTTTTTTTTTTTTTTTTTTTTTTTTTTTTGTCCTAAAAATCACACGAGTTCAACGGTCCATTCCGACGCCTGCCAACGAAAATTCCACCACTTAAGTCCTTGCTTAATTTCGCTGGATATGGCTGGATATGCTTAATTTCGCTGCTTATTTCGCTGAGATGTCTGTAATTTCGCTGGTTATTATGCTGTCAGGTCAATTTCGCTCAACAGTTCAATTTCGCTCACCAGTTCAAATTCGCTCAACAGTTTAAAGGTTCGCTAGACAAATTCGCTGGTTTACTTCGCTATTACGACGACCAGTAAATTCGTCGAAAACCGTGGTAATTTCGCTGTGGAGAATTACACGGTCACCAAAGTCGCCTTTGGATTTAACTTCGCCGGTAACTTTGCTGGAACTTTTAAATTCGCTGGTCAGTCAGCAAAATTGGTCAAATTCGCCGGATAAATCTGGAAACTTGATCTGTTCGAAAATTTGAAGATTTTTCTGATTCTCTAACAACTTCCTGCAAAATTAAAGCAGCAAATCAGCAAAAATTTCGAAAATTTATCAAAAACAGATTGAATAAACTCAAGAACACGAAGAACAGTCTTCGAATCTTCAAGTCTATCAGCCACAAACTTTTCCAGAATCAGCCAAATCTTTCCAGAAAAAACCTGCAAACCACCAAACAAACAAACCAGAAGATCAAAACAGCCAACAAAAATCAAAAATCAGAATCAAAACACACAAAAATTTCGAAAATCTCAAAACCCTAATTTTTCAGGTTTCAAATTTTCGAAAATTCTTCCTTGTTTCTGCAGCAAACAATTCTGAACCGAGCAATCAAGAGCCTAACGCTCTGATACCAATTGTAGGTCCCTTTGATGTATGGATCTTTCACAGAATCGTCTATCTAACCTAGAGTGCGGAATCCTCTAGATCAGATTGCAACAGAAAACGTGTAGGAAACAGAATTCACTTTCAACCGGGTTTCTATTGATTATCAAACTTGCGTATTACAATCAACCAAACCCTAATTCGTCTAAGACTATGTCTCTCACGAAATTCCTCTCTCACACAACTGTTTTGGCTGATTAACTGATCAACTCTAAACCCTAATGTCTAACCTTGTTTATATAACACAAGGTTTACAACTGGGCTAGGTCAAACATCATGGGCTGCGAATTGGACAGGCCCAATTCGCCCCCCATCACCCAATTCTTTGGGTTTAGTTAGCCCAAACATTACAACTAACTAATACAAAGCTAAACCCGCTAACTGTTTATCGTTTAACCAATTACAAGATATCCAAAGACCAAATCTAAGCTGTTGTCACAAATATGCACCAACATTAGGCTTGGGCTAAAGGTGGGTGGTTGGGTTAGTGGTTAGTAAAAGGGCGAAAAGCGTAAAAAGCATCGGTTTTTGAAAGACTTTTTATTTTTGATAATTTATTTTATTTTGATGAACCATTTCTTTCAAACAAAGTTATTTTTGATAAACTTGTTTATTTATTTGGTTTCATCAGCATTGATTTTTTTTTTTTTTTTGTAAGTCATAAGAAAAACCGAGCTTTGTTACTAAAAGAAAGGGTTAAAATGAAAAAGGGTTTTGGTGGGTAAAAAGGGTGTTTGTTTTTGGGTTAAGAAATGAAAAGGTTTAGGCTCAAAGGGGTTAACTAGGGGGATTTTGGGTAGGTGGTAAAAAAATTGAAAAATAATGGTGTAGAAAGAAAAAGGGTTAGTCCTAATGCCTCCATCATTTACTTACTCAGGTATAAGTTGGCAAGGACCGGGAATGCATTGTTGTGGCAAGTTCTAGAGTTGTAAGAACCAAGCGGCTATTCACACAAGAAATGAAAGATGAGCATTTAGTTTAAATATATGTATTTGCATGCTCAATAAAGGCTCAAAACTCATTTTTGTGGGAATGAGTTTTTATGTGATCAAGTATATATAATCAAATTTTAACTAAGCTTATCATGCTGTTTCATAATTTTCTTATGTTGGTTCTTTTTATCACAACGCTATCGGTTGTAAATTTGTAAAAATATAACCTTGTTAGAACTTGAAATTCCTAAATTAAACCTAGACAAGTAAAAAGAAATTGAAACTTTTTGAAAAAATTTGGGGTGTTTAGCGGTTCCAATAGAGTTTTGTGTAAGGCTTGTTAATTAGGACTTGTAAGATTCAAGGTTTTAGCATCCCCACCCCCCCCCCCCACACTTAAATTACACATTGTCCTCAATGTGTCCCAATAATAAGTTTTTAGGTTGATTGAATGTGTAAAAGGGTGTTAAAAAGCAAAATTTTGTATTACTGGGCGCCTGGACACGGCAACGTGGTGTCCGGGCACGGCCCCGTGTTCAGGTGCCAGTAACAAGAATTAGTAAAAAGAAACAGAAGCCTGGACACGGGGGCGTGTTCAGTGAGCACGCCCCGTGTCCAGTTACCTGAACTAGGCGTTTTCTGCAGACTGTGCAGCACGGGGCCGTGTTGAGCGGACACGGCCCGTGCCGAACTTGCTGTAATGAAGAAATTTTGTCGGGAAGCTCTGTTTTCATGCATGGGGTGATGTTTCTCATTTCCCTTGTCATCCTTTACCATCTCGAGTGTGTTTTACCCATTAAAACGTCATCCAAACACCAAATTAACCATCATTCATTAAATCACATAGAGAATTACAAAATATTTCTAGTAAGTTAATACTCTAGATAGATAGGTTAAATAAAAACATAAGGAGTCTAAACCAAGAAGTTCTAGCCTAAAATTTATTCTAAAAGCAAAATTTCCGAGAAGATAATTCTCTCGGTTGGAAACGGCTTGAAGAACCTCCTCCTCCGGGTTATGGGTTCCTTAAACGTCGGCGAGCCATTCTTCTATCTCCCTTGGGAGAAGGAAGGCAGGCTCGTTGGCATCAGTTTGAGGGGGTGTAACTTCCACAGGGACTTCTTGCAAGTTTTCAAAAGAGGGTTCCGCGGGAACGTCATCCCATCCGGTGGGGTTGTTGACTCCTAATGCTAGGTTCCAATCCTCTTGCGGGAGGATTGGCCATGGGAGGTGTTACAAGAATGTTTAACCTCTGGTGCAAGAGGTTAATCTCTTGAAAACTGTTTTCCAGCCCCACCGTAAGATAGTTTATACGGTCTATAAGGACCTCCTCCACCGAAGTCATCTCGTCAAGAGCTTCACGCAAGGCCATTACGTAGCGTTCGAGAGTTGCTTCAATTAAAGACCTTCTTTCTCTTCGACTATTTCGGGAATGTGCAGAAGAAGTTCCACTGTTTTGACTTGACATTCTATGAAAACAAACCACAGAAATAGTTCATTTTGATGAAACAGTACGTTGGACACGGCCCCGTGCTCATTGAGCACGTCCCCGTGTTCACCTTTCTGCAGATTTTTTTAAGCAAGGAACCTTGTAGTTTTAAATTATTTTTCCAACTTATGAAGCACTTTTTAGCAGAAATAAGTTAAAACAATGTTATACAACTTATTTTTAACAAGATTCCTTGAACAAAACTCAACAAACATCACAATAAAGCTTGAAACCTTAGGCTTTAATGGAGGTTTTGGAGCAAAAAGATGAAGAAGAAGGTAATAGATAAAAGAGGAAAAGACAAGATGGTTGTTAGAACCTTCTTTTAGCAAATACCTAGGATGGTATGTGAGAAGCTTCCTCTCAAATCTCTGTCCCTGGATGGTCCAAATGTGCAGGATTCTTGGCTGCATTTATAGAAAACGACAGCGTGCTGGACACGCCTCGTGTCAGCTGGACACGGCCCCGTGTGCAGGCAAGATCCTGACATACTTTGTCCGTATTCTGACTGAAAGTCAGAAGGGAATCTTTTGGTGGACACGGCCCCGTGTCGAAAGGCTGTTTATGAGGTTTGTCTATTTTTAAGGAATTTATTCGTATCGGGTGGTTCCTTACTGGACGAAACAACCCCAAAGTGCCTAAGATACCTTAATTGCTCTAGATTAAGATGAGAACGCAAGAGGTTGTCGGTGAGGGTGATTCCTATGCTAAATGTAGGTGGACAAGTCCAACCCTTTTCCGGGCTCTCATTAAAGAAGGTGTATGCCGAATCGCTCAGGTATATGTATGCATCGAATGAAGTCGATGGAGAGTCCTTCACGGCACAATCGGCACATGGACGACTATCGCCCAAGTCTTTGCTAGAGTTGAAGGTAATGTCGGGAACAACGAAGTTGTTTTTATTTGAATGCGATTCCAACAATTCTTCTTGGTCTTCGTCTTGAGATGAACTAAGGAAATCCATCTTAAGTTCTTTTAACCAATTAAGAACTAGATCTTCTAATTGAAATAGTTCATCGAGGAGCATTTCTCCTATAAGGTTTGGTTGGGCGCATTCGAGGGAGAGATAAGGATTATTTTTACTTCCGCCCCTCTTAAGGCTACAGGAAAACGATCGGTCTATATAGTGGGGCTTATAATTTAGAAAATAACATTCTAATTCTTTATGGGAGCCACCACATAATTGACACCACGTACCATAAGAGTGCCGAAAGTAAAAAATATCATTATCACTCATGTTTGTGTCAGAAATTACCAACCGTCGGGATCTTACGGTTCTCTTTTCACTAACTGAATCTTGGGCACGGGGGCGTTTTGAGTGGGCACGGCCCCGTGTTCAGCTTACTGTCTAACTTAAAACAGGATTGCCAGTTCCAATGATTGGGCACCGGGCGTGTTCAGTCGGCACAGCCCGTGCTGAGTTCTGTAGAAGCTGAAAAATTATGAAAATCTAAAAAAAAAAACGATTAGGCCGCTGATTCTTAACTTTCTTAAAATCCTTGTGTCCCCGGCAACGGCGCCAAAAATTTGATGCGTGTGTAGTGCGATATAATTTAGGTGTATATTTTAAGCCCTTTCACACTTCTTTTAACCAAGTTTTAAATTTATAAAACACGATATTTAGTAACACTAAACACACATATGGGCAAGTGCACCCATCATGTATGTAGTATAGTGTTGGTAAGATACCGAGGTCGTCCAAGGACACAAGAGCGTTTAGTACCGGTTTATCCTCAACGTCTAATCAAATCAAAAGTTAGAAAAAAGGTTTTTAAACTAGAAAAATAAAACTAACTAAAATGCTGAAAATAAAATAAAAATAAAAACAGATAGACAAGATGAATCACTTGGATCCGACTCGTGTGTAGTGTAACCTTTGATTATTTTCGCACTTTTGCACTTGTTTAAGAGATTATCTTAGTTATTGTAGTAGGCCCCTCTTTTGAAGGTGACGTCACCCTCAACCCAGTAGTTTGAGTCAGCAAGGATACAATCCTAAAGGGTCGGATTATTGAAAGATAATTAATTAAGTTATTAATGCATAATGTGGTAGGCCCCTCTTTTGAAGGTGACGTTACCCTCGGCTAAGTAGTCCGAGTCAGCAGGGATACAGTCCTAAGTAGCCGGGTTAAAGTTTTAATAGTAGTTTAACTTATGAGGGGATCAAAGAGTTTGGACCCCCGTCATCCAATACCGGTGGGTATTGAAGGAGGTCCTACTAAATTTGACCCAGGTCCTTTGCAGGATCTATACACTGAACAATGGCAAGACTCTTACCAAACCGTTCCCTTAACCCTGACCAGGTAGCCAACATACCTCCATATAGACCGTGGAGATATGAATGGTGAAAATCTTTTATTTTATATAGACAGTAAAATAATGCCAAGACACCACAGGCAAACGACAAGGAAGAATCACCTTCAACATAAGAAACTAGTAATTAAAGTCATTAATACATAACCAATTAAAAAGTGCAAAAGATTAAAAATAAAAAGTATTACACTAAACACTTGTCTTCACCAAGTGATGTAAGAGACTTAGGCAAACATGGCCTTTGATTGTCAAGAACTCATACGATCAATCTTGGATTCCGAGACGACTCACACACTCTATGATGGACAATGGATGATCGTGGTGGATGATGGTGTTATGATGGTGGTGGGTGGTGGGTGAAGTGTGAGAGAGGTGGTGTGACAAGGGATGAGTTGCAAGAGCTCCAAGCACTCTTATTTATAGGCTGAACAGAAGCTCGGGCACGGCCCCGTGTCCATCCTCCTCTCTTTCTTCATTAAATGCAGTTTGTCTGCATTAGCTGACCACGCCCCCGTGTCCGCTGAGCACGACCCCGTGTGCAGAAGCGTATCTGTACTATTAAGATTTGCCTAGAGTGTGCGAATCTTATAGTTGACCACGGCCCCGTGTCCACTGAACACGACCCCATGATGGGCAATAGAAGCTTCTACAACTTTGTCTTTTCTGCTGACACTTGGGCACGCCCCCATGCTCACTGAGCACGGGGCGTGTTCAGTCTTCTGTTTTCTTATTTTGCTTGGGAAGATGCTGTCGGGAGGTCAGGCATGCCACGTTTGTTCCTTTTCTTGTATTTATGTTAGATTTAGCTGCCTTTTTGCTTCTTTTGTTTATTTGAGCTCATTTAATCCTGAAAATACAAAAGGAAGACAAAAGCACGCTTTTTTTCCAACATTAGTACTAAAAAAGGGTTAGTTTTATGCCACAATTGATGTAATATATATGTTGCATTTTGTGCATATCAGAACTCGATCGGTTTTGATTCACTCATTATATTAAACTAAAAAGGAAAAGTAAAATAATATGTTAAAAAAGATACGAACATGTTCAATTCGTTAAAATTATTTAAAAAGTTCAAAACGGTTTTCCCGTACAGGTATCAAATATGTTCGTTCTAACAAAAACTAAAAAAAAAAGCAAAACAAGTGGGCATAAGTTAGCAAAATTGGGGCAGGTTAGCAAACTAATAAGGTGCACATTTGCATTTATTAAGAAAAATGGTGCATGTTAACAAACTAAGATGCACATTAGCATTTAGTAAGTATTAAACTTCTTATCTAATTGTGAGAATCGTAGGAACCATTAGGCGCTATTTATCAATTGTGTTTGGATGGATGAGATTCAAAGACAAAAAATTAGTGTAATGATTCTACTTCAATTAATGAGTTCTTTGTTTTTTAGTGGCTTGAGGGCTCAATGGTCTTTTACTATGAGAGAATTCTCACTTCGTCATCATAATTCCCTGCATGTATCAGACATCAAATCTCAATTCCCCTTCCCCCACACTCCTTTACTTCCCCCAATAATTGCAGCTATCCTCTTCACTAAAACTCTATTTTGCATCATAAATCACACACGGTTATCGGAGTGAATAGACCAACCCCCCATCGCATTCCTTCTTACCAACTTCTAATTTACCTACGACAACCAAAAGCAACGTAATCGGGGCCCCATTCTCGGAGAGAACAAAACAACGTAATCGGAGCACCATTTGTCGGATACGCCTTTACACTAAGAACAATAAAAAAGGTAAGTGTTTTTGTTGGTATCGTCTTCCGGTGTGTCTGTATTTTCTTCTTACTGATAATATTGCAAACAGGGGGTTGTGGGGGTTCCTTGAAAAAGGTCTATGGTTTCCCGTGATGAGGGCGGGGTTGCGGATGGATTAGGATTTTATGTTATAGGATTTTTTAACCTTCGATCTTATTTTGGGGTGGTTGCACGTTGAAGCCTAGCTTTGAAATTATTTACATACAGTTTGTTGGTCTCTTTGCTAGATAGAAAAAAATGTTTGCAACAACCCGCGGGTCTAGCCGCGGTAAACAGAAGATCGATCAGACTCCAAGCGTGATATATCTCAGCTCAGGTAAAACGTGGGACCCTTAACCTGTGCTTTTATAATTTGGTATGTTGGTGGTCGTAATGGTCTTTGACGGGTTGTATAAAATGAAGGGCGACAGACTAGAAAGAGGCGTAACGAAACGGATGGTCGTCGTCTATTAGATGTCACACCCCAACCGATGGCGGAAACATCGAGATGAGACGAAAAAATTGCTCAAAACGTCATAACACTATGTGACATTATAATTAAAATTCAAATTTCATAAATGGACTAAATGTCATAAAAGGTTCCAAAGAAATATAACATAGTTCAACAAAAGCATAACATCAAAAGATAAACTAAATTTAGGTGTGTATCTAAGTCCACCTAATCTTTGTTCTTCATCGCATCATCTTCAAACTATCAACCTGCAACATGTATTAAAATATATCAACAAAAAGTTGGCAAGCGTACAAGTTTGATTACATAGCATAATATAGACTAAAAGGTTGCTCATATCCAACATGAATCATAATATGCGAGTTACTAGTATGCTTAGATTATGTAACAATATGTTCAAATCCAAGTTTCCAATGCGTTTAATTTTGCCTATCCCAAAGTATCGCGGGAGGTTAACATGTTTAACTTAACAATACACGAAGACTTGTGGGCGGTGCGTTAATCCTATAGCGTTATAATTGTTAAGGTAGGCTAGCAAAGTTAATGAGCATATATCAACACATATAGTGTACATGACATACGAGATTAAAAAGCATTACACATAGTTTCATGTTTCAACAACGGATAGAGTTTGTTTAAAATAGTTTCAAAGTGAAGAGTAGTTTATATAGTATACATGTTGCACCCAAAATTTATAAAAAGGAAAAAGGGATCGAGTATGCTCACGATTTTGCAAGCTTTCGTTCTTGAAATCCCGCGAGCGTTGTCTCCATCCTTCTGCTTAATGTTCCAAAACTCGTCCTCCAGCTTTTGGCGTTCGTGGGGAGGGCAAAATTCGTCCATCATGATGGCTTTCAACTCTTCCCAAGTCAGCTCATAAGCTGCATCATTCCCGCGTTTGTTACGTTCGGCCGTCCACCAGTCTAGAGCGCGGGACTGGAAGACACCAGTTGCGTTTAGGGTACGGAGATTTTCAGGACAGCCGCTTTGGCGCAGAGTGACTTCGACGGAATCAAACCATTGAAACATAGCTGTTGGGCCATCTTCTCCGGTGAATTCCTTTGGTCCGCATGCCTTGAACTGTTTGAAGCTGATAGCAGTCTTAGCAGCCTCCTTGGGAGCTTCGGTTCTCGACTCCTCAGATGACTTGCTGACGTTCTCATAGACATCACTCACAGCCTTTGCTACTTGTTTGGTGATGATAGCAGCAAGACGTTTGTCGCTCTTCTCTTGACGAGTAAGTGGGTGTCGGTGTCCAGATGACGACATAGTCTGCAACAAACATTGCCGTAGGTCTCAGACACATCATAATCGAATCTCACCTCACACGTCTAGTTCTAACTAAAGCTTAGGAACACGTTGAAGCATGTATCACATAAACACATAGGCACGTAATCACAGAGACACATAAGCACATAGGAACACAAAATCACGTTGAGCATAGAATCACAGAAGCACATACGCATGTAATCACAGAGGCAGTAAGAATACAGAAACCTATCATTCAAAGTTCGCGAGTTGTTCGAGTATAGCGATCGCGTGTAGCATAGCGATTAGTATAAGCGTATAACATAGCACAATGTCGTCCATATCGTAGCGACTTGTTACCGTATTGAGATAGAAGTGTAGTGCGAGTCGTGCGTGTCGATCGAAGTAAAAAGGAAAAAAATGAGTAATTCTCCAAAAATTTAAACACATAAGCAGGTAAATACTCATAAAACACATAAAATCGACGAATTATCTGAGTCAGCAGTTTGCGGGCTCAGAATCAAAACACATAAAAATCGAGATACAGGTTGCTGGATAGACATTGACTAACCAAAGTGATTCGACTATTCTCAAGGATGCACGTCAAGTCCTTGTTGACCTAATAGACTGTGCTCTATCATCGTCACGCGGTGAATAGAACTCGTCCTTTCGGTTGTTTTAAGCACTCGAGTCCTCGGAATCCATCAAACTTTGGTGAGAGTTTTGGAAAGTCAAATAAAAGTCGAAACAAGTCGTCAAGGTTAGGGTTCCACCCCTGACTTAACAACTTCTTCCTTGTTTTTAATAGAATGGCGACGAAAATCCGTGCTAAAGTATGGATTTCACTCCTGATTCAACGCGAATTCTCGCGTTTTATAGATAAATACAGATCAAATAGCAATTTAATCGAGAGTTTGCGGTTTTCACACCTAATCTTGATCAAATTACTCGTTTGGTTTTGAATAATCATGCAATGATAGTGTAGTGTAAGCGAGAATTGTGAGATATAGCACGTAAGCTCGTACTAAACCTTTAAGGGTCTGTACAAGTCGGTCTGTTGGTCCTTAACTATAGTCTAGGTCTCTAAGACATCGACCCGGACTAGGTTGAGTCTTGCCTAATTCCCTATAGTTATGGCTCTGATACTAATTTGTCACACCCCAACTGATGGCGGAATCATCGGGGCATGGCACTGAGCGAAACAGATTGTCCAGAAGTTTCCATAACAATTATCATTACTATTCAATTTGAAATAACACGTCCCATACCATGTCTCAAACAGTAAACAAATTATTACAGACCAAATCTAGGCAATTAATTTTGTTCCGACAACTCAGATTTAAATATAGCAATTGTTTATCTGCTTCTAGAGACCCTTGATTTAATTACTACATACAACTATTTGTTGGACTCTAGAGCTTTATTCTAGCCTCGCTTTCCTAGCAGATAAGCATCCTAAACACCTGTCACATACGTTAAAATAAAGTCAAGACACATAGTGTAAAGGAGAGTATGCAAGTTTGATAATAGCATATAAAGTTCGAAATAGTTTACGCATAACCAGCACGTACACAGAGGAAAACGATGCATGTTAGTTATCGACATGAACCTATCGATACCAATGACTGTGGGTTGACTGCCCGAGGCAGTTCGTAATACATGATCATCACTGTAATCCATGAAAATAATTGTCTTTAACAACCCCCGCATGAGTGGGTGCTGATTCCAAACTATAGTACTATCGTCGTTAAGGCAGGTAGACAGCATTCCATGTGTAAACATAACAAACAAGCATTCATTAAGTCACATATAACATGCGGTAACGGTTAGCGTTTAAAAGTATTGCGTAGTGTGTTCGATTGTGATTTAGAATAAGTAACGTGTGTAACACCCAAAAGTGCTAAAGCAAAAAGGGATCGAGTATACTCACAGCGGTTGATGGATTGAAGGGAGCGCTTGAGAGTAGGGTTAGCCTGAATAGTTCGGTAGCATAATGATAAGTACACGTAAAACGGAAACAAGTGCTGAAAGATCAGACAGCTGGTCGATCGGACGGTAGTCCGATCGGATGGCTGGCCGTGAGGTTGACAGTCCGTTCAGATAGCTGCCCGGTCGGACGGTAGTCCGATCGGATGGCTGTTCGAGGGGATTGTTTCTTCCCTTGAGTAAGATGTGTTTGTGTATGATGGTTTGACTTTTGAAGTTTTTGTTGCAGTATTTGAAAACATTGAAGTATCTTTACCTTTCAGGTCGGTCGATCGGATGGTCGTTCGATCGTACGGCCACCCGATCGGCTAGGTACCTCAGTATAAACAAGTTCTCAGCGGAAGGCACTCGATCGGACAGTAGTTCGATCTGGTGGCATTCCTAGTGCATTGAACATGTTGAAAATCGATTAAGTGTTGAAGTCAAGTATCTCATGATCCGAAGAGTAATCCAATCGGATGGCAGTCCAATCGGATTGCAGTTCGTTCGATACTCCACTTCAAATAAGTTGACTAAGTGTGGGACCCATGTGCTAGCCGATCGGCTGGCCAGTCGTTCGGCTGTCTGTCCGTTCGGTTGGCTGTCCGTTCGCACAACAGTCCAATCGGACAACACCTTGTCCTGGTCGGCCTGTTCGTCAAACACTTGGTTGTTTTAATTGATTGTCGTTTTATCAAGGTATTTTGATAACGAGTCAAAAAACGGACACCTCGTCATTACTTGGTTCTCCTGATCGGATAGGAATCACCCAAATCCGGTTGGTGAATGGTGATCGGACACCTCGTCATTACATGGTTCAAGAACACATGATGACGTCATCCTAGAATACCTTGAATCTTGATGATTTCATGGTTAAAAGTTAATATTTAAAAGATAGAAAGGGGTAGGAGTGCGTGTAGATCAAGAAAGTAAAAGATTTAGGACGAGATCTTACCGGAATCGAGAGAAATCTGAGAAAAGGTGAGGAGCACGAGCTGGTCGGACGTCACTTGCCAAAAGTGGTAAGTTGGGTAGTGACAAGGGGTATTTATAGGATGCCAAAAGAGGAAATGGATGGCCGATCGGCCAGGCAGCTCGATCGGACAGCCTATCCGATCGGACGACAGTCCGATCGGCTGGCCGGCCTATCGGCTGGTAACCTGATCGATCAGTTTCCTGATTCGAGTGTTCGGTGCGACGACTTTTGATATCTCGATTTTGATTTCGAACGATGCGAATGCGTTAGAGTTTCCTATTCAAATTACTCTTAATCCCAATCACTCATATCGAGCACTATCCTTTCTCCACTAGTTATCATGATTCGATTTGGATTGAGTTCGATTACGTTTCGATTGCGATTTGATTGATTACCATATACAACATAAATAATCATGCACAAGTAACACGTAAGGCACACACACACGTATAACAATAACCAAAAGTGCGATATTCGAGTTTGCGAGCGCGATTGCGATAAGCGATAAATAGCGATTAAACTTCGATTATTTGCAGATACTCCACATAATACAACTAGCGTAATCGATAAATTGACTATCGAAAGTCAAAGAAGTCAAAACAGGAATTGAGTAAGGAGTAACCGATCGCAATTAGCGACATTTTTTTCCTTTGACTTCAATCTTGACTTTGACTTTCAAAACACGGGGTGTTACATCAGTCAACTTTTGTTGAGGTTTTCAAAATTAACATGTATTACAGGAGATTAGTGGACGGCTTTAGGAAAAATATGTTCGAGTGGTTATCAAGAACGCAAGCTTTTGAGATGTCATCCGTTTTCAGTTGTTACATTGTGTAAAACTATTTTGAACTTTGAATAATGTGCTAAAGTTGTAGCTGTTTTAAATTTCGAACAAGACATATGTATTGTAAATTATGGTATCGAAATAAATGTATGGATGAACATCTTTTATGTTTCAAATATGTTGTTTACGTGATTGATTGTAACGATTGCCGTTCTCGTCACGCCTTGCCATACGCTTCCGCATAAACCGAAAATCGGGGTGTGAAAACTACACCTTTGAGTGACCATTTAAGCGAACCGGAAACTCCGTGATGCTCGGTCATACTCCCGAATGTGCCTAATATTGGCCGTTTAAGGCTTTGATGTTCTTAAACGATAATGCGCACAACTTGGTGCGTTAAAAGGACTAAAAGCAACAACGAGAGAATCTACTGATTGAGTGACCTTTTAAACAAACCGGGAACTCCGTAATGCATGGCCGCACTCCTGAGTATTCCTAAGATTGGCCGTTAAAGGTTCTCATTCCTTATACTAATAATACACATGAATATATAAAGTATGTGCCAAAAATGCCAAGATACGAAAGTTTAATTATGTATAATAAAGAGATGTACCTAAACTGTCAATCAACATAATTGTTGCCTGGACTAGGCTGCTTCACGGGCCGCGAGCCCACAGGGCCTGCCCTTCGCGTGCCGTTAGAAAACAAACAACAACATTAGTAGTTTTTGTTAAAACTATTGTTTGGTTTCGCTTAAATAAACCATTAAATCAAGACGGCAAGGACCAAAAGTGGCAAACTCCCAAACACTTGGGACTGGGCTGGACCGAGTCGCAGGCTGTGACCCAGCAGACTTGTTTTTCTCGCTGGCCGCCAAGTTCAAGAACAGTAGCAACAATGGTTTCAATTTGTTGTTTTATGGTTTACTTGGTCATCACTCCTAACTAAAACCATTTTTATTAAACTGTGGACTTGCATACTGAATTATAACAGCTGGAAAGACACATGTAATGATCTTATAATCTCCCTAAACCCATGGCACAATCCTAGTAAATTCTAAACATTATAAAAGGGTGTTGATCTTTCATTCAAATTCACACCTTCATTCATTCTTTACTTCCTTCTCTGAATCTTGGAGGACCCTGAGCAATTAGGGACTTCCTTTGAGTGTTCTGCAGTCCCTAGGACCACTTGCAAGTGATCCTTTCGTGACTAGTTCTTTTATTTGGCTTTGAAAGCCAAAAAGTCAAACGTTTACGATAAACGTTTTGACTTTTAGTTAGACCTTAAACGGTCAAGCCATTGTTCACAACGAACATGGCTACGTGAATGTAAATAGGTAGGTGTTATTCCCTCAAAAGGGCACCTCCTAAGAATCAAGTTTGCTTGGTCAATTGACGAGTCAACATAATATTGTTTTAAAAAGTCAACGGGTCAGTTTTTGAAATAATTGAGATATGAGTTTAGAAGTGTTATAAAATACGTTTTATCATTTAAACAACTTAGTAATAATTATTAGAAAGTGTGTAAACATGTTCGGCTCGTCAATTCCAGTTTTAGGGTCGGTTCGCAACCGAAAGACGTGAAGTTTGACTTCTGCGTTGACTTTCGATTATGAACCGAACTGAATTAGTTTACTACTGATTCTAGATTCCGTTATGATTGTAATATAATGTAGCATAACCCCATAAGGTTATATTACACAATCATCCTAGAAATCTGAGTTTTTGCGCATGTTCCGTTAATATGTCGTACTTTGACTATTATGACCTTTTTAGAAAAAATAAGGTTTTAGACACCAATAAGCTTTCAAACAACTTAGGTACTGATATGTTAACATGTTTAACATATTTCGATGTTACGAACCTGATCATAAACTGAGTTTGTGTGTAATGTCGTAATTTATGCTTTAAATTGACCAAAATGCCCTTTAGGCGCATAGATCAGTTTTAAGCATAATGTTTCACACCAAACTCATTGTCTACTGATGTAATATAAAAATTAGGATAATTTGGGATGTCCATTCAGTTTACAAACTGAATTTACACATACGTTCTTGAATTATGTCCTTAAATGACGATAATGCCCTTTTTACGCCTAAAATAGTTTTAAAGCATAATTTTCATACAAAAACTTTTGACCACTGATATGTTATATTAATTAACATACTTAGATCTTATAAACCTGGTCATAACATCAGTTTTCCTTAAACATCGCACATATCGTCATTTAACGGATTTTTAACGGCGTTTCGGCGCGTAGTATGGTTTTAAACCATAACTACCAACCAAGACTTGTTACCTACTGATTTTATAATTCATTTTAAATATTTTTACAGTAGGTATATGATATAAACTCAGATTCCCAAATTAGCCTTCAAAACTATGTGTGAAATTACCAAAATGCCCCTACGGAGCATAGTTTGGTTTTAAACTATAAAACACACATATGTTTGATAATCTACTGATATTATATCATATATAAGGTGTTTTCAAAGAATGTTTATGATCGTAACATCAGATTATACGCAAGTTCCTTTTAAACATCGCTAAATGACCAAAGCGCCCTAATGTGGCATATTTTGAATTTAAAATATATTGGCATATGGAACTTGTTCATGACTCATCCGGTTACTCGTTATCACTTATACGCGTACGATTAGACTTACGTAACTAGTTTACGTAAGTTTGCCGAAACGGGCTTAACCTTATCGTTTTGACTTCAAAATCCAGAATGTATTTAGTTTACCCATATTATACAAGTCTTCATACTTGTTGGGTCTAAATTACATTCTATTCCAATCATCACTTAATCTAGCGTCGTACCGTTTTTAATACTTTAAGCTAGCCGGTCTAAGTCTATGACTTAATTAAGACCCGTTAGCATTCTAAATTGGTTATATATTACCATCATTCCAGACTAGAGCCACTCGGTAAAAGCTACCCGCATTTAGTTAGATTGGATATGACTGAGTTATTTAAATGTTGCTGTGAATCGAGTATTAGCTCAGGTAAATACTTTTAACTTATTTTCCCTTATATGGGCTTGGGATACGGTAAATTATTACTGCTTGGTCGGGTGTGGGATCAATCAAATGCCGGATTATGGCTAGTAAATCCATATAACCCGTTTTGATACTGTTTTGTTGATAACTTAAACATTGGGGGTTAATGCCACCATGTCCTGGATATATCCTCGGCTCATTAAAACTGCTAATGGCCACGACCGATGCGCAATGTGTAGGCATACACCGGAAAGATGGAAATACTAGAATATTAATTACCCACAAGTTGGGTGACGTGCTGTCGTAGTACACGCAAATTTAATCCAAATTACAACTAATAGATAGTGGCAAATGGGTATCGAACACAGGGAGTTTGTGGAAAGTATGTCGATTATGTAGCTTTGCACTTTAACTAAAATTAAACTACAATTGCAGAAATTAAATTCAAGAGTTGATTGTTTTGGTTTTAAGAACTAATATTAACTAATTAAATTGCAAATCAAAGATTGGTTTTGTAAACAGATTAGGAATAAGTGACCATCCTAGATTTCAGGTTTTAATCCACACTAATGTTTATGCTTAACTAGAAAGAACCACATAGACATGGCTTGCGTTTGATTACCTGCTTGTGATGAAAGGGAACTAAGTACTCGGATTATAAAATGCGAGGTTGTTACCCGATGATCAATTGACAATTATCCAACCCTAATCCCTCCCATGATATCTCGATTGCCAACGGCACCAAGAACGTATGGTTTAGATTAACATCAAACAAAAATCAACACTTTACAAACAAACATTCAAACACCATAATAACTCAAACAAACATTCAAAGTTATTATTCTAAAAATTCAAGCACAAACATAGTGTTTCAAAAGCAAACCTTACATCTAGGATGATCCCCACAAGTTTAGCCACTCATGACTTGATACATCATCATCACACAAAGATTAATGTTCATATGAATCGAAAAAACAAACCAAATGTTTTGAATTGTTTTGAACCAAGTAGAATTAGCCAAAATCGCCCCCCCAACTGCTAAGAAAACGTCCCAATGATGAATAATGTGAAAAGGCACATGAAAACTGTTTTAAATGAGCAGTTACGTTTTCCTCGTCACCTCTACCGTAACTTATGGTAGCTACCGTAAGTTACGGTAGACTCCAAATCGTTACGCTGGTTCTCTCTTGTGTTACGGTGGATCTGGGCACTTTCAGGGGCTACCATAATTTACGGTACCCACTGTAAATTACGGTGGAGCCCTGAATTCTTTGTTTCGTTTCTTCTCTCCTTCCATGCATGACCTGTTCCACCCCAATCCATCCAAAGCAGCGTTTTATCCATTTTTAGCTCCCGAAATGTACCTGAAACATAAGCAACTGTAGTCATCTAATTCAAGATAATTACACGATTAAGTGAGGGATAAACTCGTCTTTTAACACCATTAAGGGTTGTCCTATGGACCACCCGTCACATCCCCACACTTAACCGTTGCTTGTCCCAAGCAACTCATAGAAACCACTTTCAAAACAAGCGATCAACATAAACCTAGCATAAACATGTATTCCTTTTTACTAACCCTTTCTTAACACCCAAAATAACACACCCCTTGCTATATCTCTCCTCTCGACAACAAGTAAGCACTAGCACTACGAGCTAGACACACAAAAGCAAACGGGTGGTCGCACAACTATAAGCTTGTGCCTAAATCAGTTCTTCTCCTACAAGTTCCAGATATGAATGCAAATCAAAAGGGCTTAAAGGTTGTAACGAGGCTAGGCGAATGTCACACCCCAACCGATGGCGGAATCATCGGGGTGCGGTGTTGGTGCACGAATGTCTAAAGCCTGCATCTTAGTCTTAGCTGATCAATGTATAGGGTCTAGTTGGGTTAATTATGTATTGTATAGGGGTTGTTTACGTAAAAGTTTGGTTTTAATGTCAAGGTTTCGCTTTTATGGACATGTGTCATATGAGCGAAACCACAACTAGATGGTGTCGCTCATATGGACATGGTCACATAAGCGAAACCTCATCCCCTATAAATAGTGTAGTTGTTTTCTCATTTTGTACGTCCATGTCTCCCGTGTAGCCGAATTGCTGCCCGTGTATTTTGTGAAAGATCAATGAGAAAACTGTTTTAAAGTGTATTACTTCTGTTTCTACTCCGTTTCTGCTTTGATTCATGCCGATTTTGTATTTCCGCTGCATTTTCGGTAGTTACTAGCTCTGATTGACTCAATAGACTGTCAATAACGGTCCTACAATTGGTATCAGAGCCAGTTGTGAGCTAGTTTACCCGAATCAAAGCCTTTTTCAAGCACATTTTGAGTTTCTGGACTTTTCGACGGACAAAATGGACTGAAATTTGAACATATAGTGTAAAACTGTTTAATAACAAACCCTTGAGATTTTCAGACCTAAAATTAGCTTAAAAGTGACCTAAAATGGCTCGTGAACAGGTTTCACTCATACGGTATTTGAGTGGTTTCGCTCATACGGCATAAGCGAAACCAGGGGTTTCGCTCATAGGGTCTCGCTCTTAGTGTCATTTTTAGGGGTTTCGCTCAATGTGTCATTTTTGGGGGTTTCGCTCCTGAGGTTTCGCTCATTGTGACATATTTGGGGTTCGCTCTTGTGGTTTCGCTCTTAAGTCAATTTAGTGGTTTTGCTTATTAGTCCATCTAGAGGTTTCGCTCATAAGAGCATATACAGGTTTCGCTCATATCAACATTTAGAAACTGATTTCGCTTATACGACCTGTGTTAGTGTAAAAGTCATGGTTTGAGCGTTTAGTCCGTTTCGTACATGATCGAGTGTTGGAAACTCAGTTTGTGTTAAAAGTTTTTCAATAAAAACAACCAGTTAATCAAAAAGTTAAACATTTTTCGAAATTTGTCACTAAAAATGGAACATCAAGATTTTTATAACTTGTTTGCGGGAAGCGGTTTGATGGCTACACAGAGTCCGGCAAATATAGTTCAGAACGTTAACATGGAGAATGAATTAGGGACGATGCAAAAGCCACCGAAGCTTATGAGTTTGGATGAATATGCGGGTTGGTCAGGACGTTTCAAAAACTGGGTGCAAGCCAATCACTTCGAGTGTTGGATGAAAATAGAGGCGAAGTATGTACCACCAGTTAACGGTATGGGACTGGAAAAGGGCATCGGGAGTTTGACGGAAACTGAACAGATTGACTTCAAGGCTGAAAAGAAGATGGTGAGCATTCTGCAACAAGCCATCAAAGAAGATATTCTCGTTTTACTGCAACATGAAGACAATTCTCAGTCGATGTGGCAAGCGTTGAAGCTGAAATTCCAAGGCAGTGTATCGATGATTAAGAGCAAGAAAGCCTTAATCAAGAAGGAATTTGATATTTTTACTGGGATTAAAGGCGAGACAACAAAGAAGTTAATCGAACGATACTGTCATCTTGTGGTCGAAATGAAGCGTTTAGAGATTATAAAGACGAATGAAGAATGGATTGATAAGCTGTGTGATGCACTTCCGTATGATGAGTGGGGTACTTATCTTATGATGCTGAAGAATGATTCTGATTTTGTGAATCTCAACCTCAGCTCATTCATCAAGAAGATCGAAGCCCACGAGTTGGAATTGCTGAAAATCAATAAAATGAATTCAGCGAGTGTGCAACAAGATGTGTCTCTATATTACAAAGGCAACCCTACAGTTTCAACCAATCAAAGCCCAAAAATACAGACAGGGTTCATTGCGCATAACACCTCAAGTGTTCCTTCAAACACTCCTCAATCCGGCAATTCTTCACCATTCGCGAAATTTGAACCAAACGTCAAAGCTCAGGAACAGCCTTCACCTCAAAGCTCAACAGGATCCAACCATCAGGCGTACGTTTCTGGGGTTCAGTGCAATATTGCGGTAAACATAAAGAATGGAAACGAGATCACGGAAACAACCGCAAAACAGCACATAGCAATGCTTGCTTCCGTTCTTGAGGCTTATGAGGGCTTAGTAGCAGGGAGGATTGGTAATCCTGACATGACGAAGGAGGATTACGACCAAATCGATCCCAAAGAGCTCGAATTGATTGATATCAAGTGGTGTATGGCCAGTTCGGTTCGAAGGCTCAACGTTTCATGGAAATTACAGGCCGGAACAGTCTATCAGGTCCCGATCAAAAGTTAGGATTTGATAAGTCGAAAGTTACATGCTTCAAATGTAAAGAACGCGGTCACTTCAAACGAGAATGTCCTAACCGTGAAGTTAATAATCATCAATACCCGTTCACCAACAACTACTACAGGCAAGTGATCTATCACTGACCAAACCAACAGCAAACTGTTCAGAGGCCACAGATTGAGAATAAACCGGAAAAGGCATTGATTGTGAATCAAGACGATGACAAGGTTGCTGCAAGTTTCAGCTGGGATAAGTATATCCCCGGTAACGATGGACAGGCCATGATGGCTGAAGTTGTTGAAATTCCTGAGATAGTGTCTGAGTTAGAAACAGTTACTGAATATGTTTCTGTGGTTGTTGATGAGGTTTCTGGTGAAAATGCGATCAATATGGAAGAAATAACTGCTAAAGTGTATTACTATCAGTCAGAGCAGGAAGTGTTGGGAAGTTTAATGAAATCTGTATTGCCTCCTAACATTTCTGAATCTTTTGCAGCTTACTTTGAAGAACCAAGGACCGGATCTTGCCCAAGGTTTGAAGAGAAGAAAGAAGTCGTTGAAGAGTTGATAGATGTGTCGAAAGAGATGACTGGAGAAGCTTTGAAAGACATAGCTGACAAAGCTCTAATGGGAAAACTCAAAGAGGTAGACTCAGAATCCGAGGAGTCAAAGTTTGTCAGTAGTGAGTCTGTCAAACGAGAGGAATCTGGAGTTAAGGAGATCAAATCAGTCAAACTTTCTAAGTCTGAGTCAAACAATGTCGGTAAAACTGATTGTGTAGAGCAGGTTATTGAAAAGGTTGTTTCAATCCCTGAAACACCGGGCAAACAGTGTTTAGAACCATGCACGGAGTGTCTTGAAAAAGACACTAAGTATCAGGAATTGAAACACCACGCTGATATGATTAAGTTTGATCTTGGCCAAGTTAAAGAGGCGTACGATACTCTCGCCAGTCAATCAAGATGATACAAAAGGAAAGTGTTGAAAATGATAAAGCTTAAAAATTGGCTAAAGCAACACTATTAGATAAACAAATTGAAGTCAATTTTCATTTAGACACGATCGCATCACTTAAGAAAGAACTCGAATTGGCTAAAATTGAAAACGATCGAATTGATAAAAATCTAATGAGTTATGTGGCTTCATCGTATGTTCTTGAGCAGATTGTCCCCCAACAGCCACATACGGCACCCGTCTTTAAGAGCGTTCCACCCCCAATGTGGAATCATTACACACAGAAATATCCAGATGGGGTGGAAGCAGCCTTGAATCTCAAATTGAGATCGATAGAAGATGATTTGCCTGAGACCATAGATGTCACATTTTCCCCATCCGATACCGACGACGAATCTCAGGTTATCAAAACTGTTGTCAATCAGGTGTTGGATGAGGAAAGTGAGAAATCTGAAAAGGCTCACTCTGAGAAGGTTGTTAGTGATTCTGAAGATGAAGGGAATTTCTTAGATCAATACATACCGAAATCGGAAAAGAGTGCGAATGACGATCCGATTATGGTGGTATACACCATGTTTGGAACTGACAAACTTTATTCCGATTACGAGTATCCACTTCAGAATGTGAAAATCGAGAATGTCGAAAAAGTGTTTAAATTGGTTGAAATGAATATTAACGAGGTTAATAACAATGAGTTCTTTTCGAAACCTAAAAAGTCGTTTGTGACATCTCGTCCAACAAGTTCGGGAAAGAAAGATGGGGATGGTAAAGGTCACAACAAGAAAAATAATCTTAAAAACAAAGGAATCGGTTTTGAAAAGAAAACGGCTAAGCAGGTGTTTAAGCCGAAAGAGAAGATGAATGATGTTTTTGTCGCTGGTCCAAGTGTTGACGATGAGATAGATTATATTTTCAGTCAAAAAGCTGTGGACGATTTCAATGCAGCAAAGAAGTTGAAAGAAGAGTCAGTCAAATCTACTTTTGTCGAATATGACAAAAGGGTGTGTTACCGCTGCAGTGAAATCGGACACATGGCGAAACAGTGTCAGAAAGTGATTGAGAAACCTATTGTTGTAAAACCGGTTAAAAAACAAACTGTTTCAAAACCAAGTATTCAAAAACAAGTTGTTTCTAAACCAATTGTTCAAAAGTCAAACATTCAAAAACCTCGACCTAAATCTCCGACTGACACAAAGGGCAAAAAGCCGATGGTTTCTCCGATCCGTATTTTGAAAAGAGGTGAATCTTTGAAGTCGGAGGATAAGCCGAAATCGACTTTCGAGATTGGCGAATCCTCTAAGACTCGAAAGACTTCAAAAATTTACCCTAAGACAAAAATTTTTGAAAATCAATCTTGGGTCGCGAAATCAAAACCATCTGTTGAGGTCAAAAAGATGGAAACTGTCTTAAAAAATGATGAAAAGGTTGTAAAAGAAGATATCAAGTTTGAATTTGAACTCGATAAGTTTCTTGCTGAATTTCCACTGATAACTAACAAAGTTAAAACAATTGTGAAAGAAGAGGTTCCAAATGTCACATTTGATTTTTCGAAAACAAATGAGAAGTGTGATGTTGTGTTCGGAAGTGTGTCGGATGTTAAAAAACCCTGGGCTTCATTGTTTTGAATAAATTTGATGTGATGATTGCAGGAGCTGCCCAAGTCGATACTATCAAAGTGGATTATGGATAGTGGCGCTTCAAGGCATATGACTGGGACGCTTGCTCTGCTCTATGATGTCAAATCCATAAACGGAAGCTATGTTGGATTTGCCGGGAATCAAGGTGGAAGGATCGTTGGTCAAGGAACGCTATCAAATGGCGTGATTTCGTTCGACAAAGTGAACTACATAGTGGAGTTAACAAACAATTTACTCAGTATTTCACAAATCTGTGATAAAGCGTTTAGTGTACACTTTACTAAAACTAAATTTGTTGTTTTGAAACCATGGTTTAAAATCCCTGATGAGATGGTGCTGTTGCGTGCTCCGCGGGAGAATGATCTTTATATACTTGATATGAGCGTCGCAACGCCAACATCTCATCAGAAACAGTGTTTTGTGTCAAAAACTAAAGCGACAGAAAAGGATTCGATAATGTGGCATTGAAAGATGGGCCACATTCATGTTCGCAAAATGAATTTTTTAGTACACAATAATTTAGTTGATGGTGTTAATCTGAAGAATTTTCACTTAACTGATGATTGTATAGCGTGTAAGAAAGGAAAGCAGACTCGAAAGTCACACCCATTGAAGATCATGAACACAATCAGGTTACCTCTTGAGAGATTGCACATGGATCTCTTCGGGCCTGTCAACGTAAAGAGCATCAGCGGAGACTTATATTGCCTGGTGGTGACTGATGACTTTACAAGATTTTCTTGGGTAGTGTGCTTGGAACGAAAAGATCAAACTTTTGAGTCATTGATGGTGCTTTTCAAGAAGATGGAAACGGTGTGTAAACTGCCAATCCGGAGGATTCGGAGTGACAACGGAACAAAGTTTAAAAACAACAAGATGTACGAGTTCTGCAATTAGAAGGGAATTCTTCATGAATTCAGTGCGCTGTACACACCACAGCAGAATGGCGTAGCTGAACGAAAAAATCGAACCCTGATTGAGACAGCCCGTACAATGTTAGCTGATTCCAAGCTACCAATCTTCTTTTGGAGTGAAGCAGTATCAGCAGTCTGTTACACATTGAATAGATTTCTCACTGTCAAGAAGTATAAAAAGACTTGCTTTGAGCTGCTGCACCGTTATAAGCCGAATCTTGAGTTTCTGGAGCCGTTTGGGTCTCCTTGTACTTTCATTAATGAAAACGGTAAATTTGGCGCTAAATCTAATGAGGGTTTCTTTGTAGGTTACGCTAGCCCGCTGAAGAGGGTGTTCGTACCAAGCTTGGGGAAGGTGATTCAAGTCCAGCACGTGGATTGTTAGAAGCATACTCCGTCACCACAACCTCCCGGACAAGGATTCCTGTTCGACTACGATAAACTCTGGGAGTCGTTTCATTTTCCGGTCGAGCCAAGTGATGAGGAACTAGCTCTTATGTACCTGTATCAGCAAAATATGTCACAGGAGCAAGTGTCTAGACCGCTAGAAGTTTCTCAACCCACCGGGGGTACTCACGACAATGAAGCCGTTCCGAGTGGAACAGCTCACGAACCACCAGAGGAACCAGCCCCATCTTTTGACGAATCTGACGACTCAGAAGAGGAACCCGCTCCGACTTTTGACGAGGATCTAACGGAAGCTGAGGATCAAAACGTTGATCTTGACATATCGAGTTTGGAATCGGAAGTGAATGTGCCTGACAATGCTATGCCTCGGACGTTGTCTTATCATCCTTCAGAACAAATTATTGGTGACCTGCAAAGTGGTGGCAAAACCCGACATCAAATAGATCGAGCACTTACATGTTTCTATTCATCTATTGCTGATATGCAAAAAGAAGTCTCATTAAAATGTTTTATTTCGCAGATAGAGCCCAGAACTTACAAAGAGGCATTAACCGAGGATAGTTGGGTGAATGCAATGCAGGAGGAGCTGCAACAGTTCGAAAAACTGGGCGTCTGGAGACTTGTTGATTTGCCTAAGAATCAAAAGCTAATCAAGACGAAATGGGTTTTTAAGTGCAAACGTGATGACAGAGGTGTCGTGGTGAGAAACAAAGTGCGACTTGTGGTACAAGGTTTTAGTCAACAAGAAGGCATAGATTACGAGGAAGTCAACGCGCCGGTTGCCAGACCCGAGGCAATTCGGATTTTTCTAGCCTTCGCATCTTGGAAAGATTTTAAAGTGTATCAACTGCACGTAAAATCTGCCTTCCTTTATGGAAAGATCAAAGAGGAAGTGTACGTGGGGCAACCGCCGGGGTTTACAGACCCACTGCACAAAAATAAGGTGTATCTACTGGACAAAGCGCTGTACAGTCTTCACCAGGCCTTGAGAGCCTGGTATGAGACGCTTTCTTAGTACTTGTTGGCCAACGGGTTCACAAGAGGGACAGTAAATTGCACGTTGTTCACTAAGGAAGAGGCAGGCCACTTGTTGATCGTGCAGATTTATGTGGACGATATCATCTTTGGATCCACCAACGATGACCTGTGCAAAGAATTTGAAAAAGTGATGAAGAAAAAGCTCGAGATGAGTTCAATGGGGGAGATGAAGTTCTTCCTCGGGCTGCAGGTGGAACAATTGCCCGACAGAATCTTCATTCACCAAACGAAGTATGTGAGGGGCGTGCTTGACAAGTTCGACATGACAGATTGCAGTCCTGCATCTACCCCCCTAGCGCAGAATCATGGAATTTGTCCAGACGAGAATGGAGTGAAGATGGACGAGACATTGTACCGATCAATCATTGGATCGCTTATGTATCTCACGGCTTCCCGTCCAGACATCATGTACCCGACGTGTCTTTGCGCCAGATATCAGTCAAATCCAAAGCAGTCACACCTGACCATAGTGAAACGTATCTTACGGTATTTGAAAGGCTGCCCAAGTATCGGCTTGTGGTATCCTCGATCGGGTGACTTTACTTTGTCTGGTTTTGCTGATTCTGATTTTGGCAGCTGCAAGCCAAACGCAAAGTCCACCACTGCTGGGTGTCAGTTCTTCGGAACTCGACTTGTCACCCGGCAGTGTAAGAAACAAACTGCAGTAGCGCTCTCTACTTGCGAGGCTGAATACGTTTCAGCCTCCAGCTGTTGCTCGCAGATCCTTTGGATTCAACAGCAGATGCGAGACTTCGGTTTGCAGTTCTTAGATACTCCTATCTATGTGGACAATGAAGCAGCTATTAATATCACTAAAAACCCGGTTCATCATTAAAAAACAAAGCATATTGAAATCCACTTTATCCGTGATTGTTATGAGAAAAAGTTAATTCGGATTGAACACTTGCACACCGATGAACAGAAAGCGGATTTTTATACTAAACCATTTGACAAAAAGAGATTTTACTATCTTTTGAAATTGAACGGGATGAAAAATCTGCAATCTGGGAGGGTTATTGAATGTGAAGCCGAGTTGGGCGGCGATCTGACGTGAACCTTTGTCAAGTTGTCAATTTTGTTTGTACAGTTTATTTTCTACTTTTCGATAAATATAAAAACACAAAAATATGTTTTAGTTTTAGGGGGAGAAATTCGCATAAAAATACAAAAACATGATAAAATTCAAAAATCCAAAAACATTAGAAAAATACAAAAAGAGTTGTGTAGAATAGGGGAAATGGTAGTACATCAGCTAGACGGACACAGTATGCTAAAGAATTGTAATGTATAAAATGCAATTAAGCAGTCTCGCTAAAGATGTGCCGGTAGGTTTTTGCAAAATCAGTAGATCAGTTTGGGATATAAACATAAATTTCACTTACGTCTACGTGGGGAACACCTCCAGGATATATAGGTAACCCCTAAAATCCTGTTTGAAGGGTCCCGTATTCTGAGATACTAGGTCTTTATGCTTAGTGATATCTGGGGTATTATCCCGGGACTTCTGCTGTATGGAAATACTGACCTAGTCCCCGGATAATGCTTTCAGCAAAAGCTTGAAACATAGCTTCGTCCTCAGCATGCTGATGAAACAATAAAATTGATAGTCGCTGCTGTTAAGATCAAAAAGATCCTCTAAAGGGGACCCACCGTAAAGTCAAAGCCGTCATCTCTCTGCGTATACGGAAGTATCGACCTGAGCTCTCACGGCCCTCGCACAACACCCCATTACAGATATCATCTTGGTATATTCACCTGTAAGACTGAATACTGGGGTCTGGATACGGGAGTATATACTGAGGTGGGACACATGTAGATGTTTAAGTCCTAAAACACTAATTCTGTATCCCGAACAGGTTGAAAGCTTTGTGAGAATTTAAGAGGATCAATATATCGGCAATCTACGCGAATTGTTTAATGCTTAAAATGAAATAACAGCTTAACGGTGCTTGTGTCTAGTCGGCAGCTGATATGATCCCCTAACACACTCACAAAAATATTATATGTATAGTTTTTAGTTTATCCAGTTAAAACTTAAAAAAAGATTTTAGTTTCTCATTTTATTTTCGACAACTGACATTGGGAATCGGACGATCAAAGCTTAGTGCAGATCATGTCAGTGTATGATGAGGGCTGGGTAAGCTGGTGATGCAGAACAATGATTGGTACAGTGTTGGACAATTGAAAAGTGTTTGGAAGTTCAAAATGTTCAAAAGTTCATTCATTTGAACTATTTTCAGAATGAACTAACTGCGTATTTTATAATTCGGTCAACCAAGGTCATTAACTTGGACTTGGTGGGCCAAGCAGTTGACCAAGGTCATTGACTTGGACTTGGTCAACTGGGTGTGACGGTGGTTAATCTGAAAAGTGTTAAAAAGTTAAATTTTTGAAAACAAGTTCATGGTTTCGCTCATGTGTCACATTTGAAAAGGATTTCGCTCATAAGTACACTTAAACCATGGTTTCGCTCTTATGGTTGCTTCACTTGTAGTTTCGCTTGTATGACCCTTGTGGTTTCGCTTGAATGACCCATGTGGTTTCGCTTATTTGTCAATTGGTCGTAGGAGCGAAACCAGACCAACTATATAAGTCAGTAGGTTTCGCTCATTCGTCACTTTTATCCTTTCGCTCATAAGGTTTCTCTTTCATCGGCGACCATAAGCGAAACCCTAATACCACCATTTTCAGGCGAAGTGCTGCCCAAATTTCTACAGATCTTATTGATTTCTTAGTATATCAATCATGGGCAAGGTTGTTTGATCTTCAATTTGACCTGAATCATACCGTATTTGAACTGTCGGCAAGAACTGTTGAATGAAACATAGTTTTAGGCCTTTAACAGTTAAATCTGAACTTAAAATTAAACTTGTGTTGTCGTCTGAGTGTGTAGATCATGATAGTGTGTATTGATTGTGTCAAATTTGTTGTTTGTTGATGTTTTTCGATGTCCGGGTGTTACAGTTGTAGATCTAGGGGGGTTGAATGATCTTTGATGGAATTAAAACATATTACTAGTCTCGGAATTATCAGATTAACAAGATAATAGGTTCAATTTTGAGATTTTATCAATTTTGGATGTATGATGATGATTTCGCTCAAACGGTCATGATTCATTGGTTTCGCTCATAAGTGCATTGTGAGGTTCCGCTTATCTGTACATCATGAGATTCCGCTTGTGTGTACATCAGTGGTTCCGCTCATAAGAGCATCTTGTGATTCCGCTCATAAGTGCAGACTTGTAGTTTCGCTCATGATACACTTAGGGTTTTCTAGTAAAACTTTTGTGATCAATTTTTTTCAAAGTATCTGATTTAGGGTATGTGTTTTTGATGTGCAGGGATCCAGTGTTGTGTTTGATCCTCTTCACAACAGTTGTTGTGATTTGGATATTCAGAAATACCCAGAGTTAGCAAAGTTCAGTGGCATCTTGGAATTTATGGGTCGTATTCCCATTCAGAAGGCATTTACTGATCAACGACCACTATACAAATCTCACATTGAACGTTTCTGAAAAAATGCCAGCTATGATGATCAGAACAAAGTTATAGCGTCAATTGTTGAAGTGCATGGCAAGATGGAGAAGATTCTAGTCACTAAAGCTCTTATTCGTGAAGTTGTTAACTTTCCTGATGAGGCAGAGTCACCAACGAGATTTCTAGAAAGAATGGTAAAAGGCTGCATGTTAAGAATAGGATATCAGGGAGCTTTGAATGCTGGAAATTATTTGAAGTCAAAGTTTACAAAGCCATACAAGTTCCTGATTCACTGTGTATTAATGTCTTTGAGCCATACAAAAGGGGGTTATGATGCGATGCGTGACTATCAAATGAATATGGTTACTGCTTTAGTGCTAAACAAGAAATACAACTTTTCGCATATTGTGTTTCATTACATGACAGAGAACATTACGTCAAAGAGCAAGACCTGGATGTATCCGAGGATTGCGCAGATGTTGATTGATCACACTTGTCCTGAGATTGAAAGAAATATAAAGGACGATTTGTTGGTGCAATTACATATGAATGAAGTTACAATCAAACAGCTTGTGAGATATCACCCGAATCACCATGAACCGAAAGTTGGTGCTGAATTCTTCGGTTTCATAAAAGATGCAAACTATGTTGATCCAGATCCTGTTGATCATCAGAAATGGAGAAATGAAGCTGAAATGAAAGAGGCAGCATATGTTGATGAGCTAAAAATTCTTGAAGATTTCAAAAACACCAAGAATGAATGGTATGTTAAGGAAACAGGGAGACGACGCAGAAAGGCCTCTCCTATTGTTCAAAACGTTGAGGAATCTTCTTCACAACCAAAGAAGAAGCAAAAGAAGGCTGCTAAAACGTCTTTGATTGATGAGCCAGAAGAAGATAATCCAGTGGTCATTGCGGAAAAGGAACCAGTAGTAACTGCTGAAGATGATCCGTTTAATGTTGATGATTTGTTTGATACTGATGTCTTAGAGACAGGGCCAACAGTGGTTGCTGATGTTGATCAAGTTGTGAATATCGAGGCAAAGAAAGGGAAAGAAAAGGTTGTTGATGATATTGAGGGAGATGATGTGAATAAAGATACTATAAGCTCCTCGAGTTCTTCAGAAAAGGAAGTTGATGAAACCGAACATTTGCGAAGAATTCAAGAGGAAGCAAAACAAGAAAAATTGTTGAGAAAAAGAAAGAGACAGGAAAAGGCGATGATGATGTTTATGTTCCTTCTCCAGAACATGTCTCAGAGTCACAATCTCCTCAAGGCAGTAAAAAGAAAGTTGGAGCTCGTAAGAAAGTGGTTTCTCCAAAGATTCGCAAAGTCACACCAAAGATTAAATTGCCGAAGATTGTGCAAAAAAAGAAACCAACAAAAGAAACCAAGAAACCACCTACACCACCACATGAACCAATCCAATCACCACCCCGACAACCTACACCACCACAACAATCTTCACCACCGAAACAACCAACACCACCAAGACAACCATCACCGTTACATCTTTCACCTCCACCACAACAAACTCTATTTACTTCACAAGAAATCTTTCAAACACCTCCACTTACCAAAGGTCAACTAACACCTGGTTCAGCGGGGTACAAAGGTTTTCCAGATGTTCCTCCAAATTTAAGCCTTGATGATGTAGGAGATTTTGATTTTGCAAACATTTCACAAGTTAAGAATGTTGAAAAGAAAATTGATGAAGTGATTGCTGAAAACAAGAAGTTAGTTGCTGAAAATAAAAGGGTGACTGACCGTGAAAAAAATTCTTGAAATGAGAGTAAAGAGGTTGGAGAATGATAACAAAGAGTTGGTGAAAAAGATTGATTCTGATCAGTCAGAGATTGACATTTTGAAGGTGAGAGTTGCTGAGCTTGAAGAAGAAAAGGCACGACGTGATGAACTGAATGAATACTTCAAGTTGAAGAACAAAGAGCTTGAAGCAGCTAAAGCGTTCAGAGATCATGAGTTCTATATGCTGAATAAAGTTGTTGAAAGCATGCTCGGAACGTCTGTAGAGCAAAAGTTTGAAGAGCTGCAAGTTGAAGAGCTTAGAGCACAACGTCAAGCAGAGATTAATGAACAAATGAAAGAAAAAGGGAAAGGCGTTGAAGGAAGTTCTGCAGTGACAGAAAGATCGATTGTTCCTTCAATGGTTGTTGAAAATCCCAAGCCTATCTCTGTTGTTTCTGGTCTTTTTGAGGATGATACACCTCTTGAAGAGTTAATGGGTGATAGTGATGAATATGGTGAAGAAGAGGAGGATGATGAAGAAGATAAAAAGGATGAGAAAGTGTTTTCTGCGAGCACTCATGGATCTGGTAAAGATGATGATGATGATGCTCAGGGTGGTACAGGATTGAAAATTACTGAAGCTTCCACCGAAATGAATGTTGATGATTTGATGAACGATTCAGTAAATGAAGAATCAGGGGAAACAGATGGAAAGGGGGAGTCGAGTGATACACAAAATGTTCAACAAGCTGAAAAATTGATCTTGAGGTTGGATACTTATCGTGAAGAAGGAGAATGATGTGTGTAAAATGCAACATATAAAACACATCAATTAAGGCATAAAACTAACCCTTTTTAAGTACTAATGTTGGAAAAAGAGTGTTTTTGTCTTCCTTTTGTATTTTCAGGATGAAATGAGCTCAAAATCACAAAAGAAGCAAAAAGACTACTAAATCTACCATAAATACAAGAAAAGGAACAAAAGTGAACTGCCCGGACCCTCAACGGCACCTCCCAAGACAAAGAGAAGAGAACAGAGCCTGAACACGCCCCGTGTCCAATGAACACGGGGGCGTGCCCAGGAAGCAGCAGAAAAGACAAACCAGTAGAAGCTTCCATTGCTCACCACGGGGCCGTGCCCAGCGGACACGGGGGCGTGTTGAAAGTACAGCAGGCGCATTAATTGTAATTCGCAATTACAATTAATGAAGAGAGAGAATGTCAGACGGGCACGGGGCCGTGTTCAGCGAACACGGGGCCGTGTCCAGCGTTCTGTTCAGCCTATAAATAGAGGAGCTTGGCTTCATTCTCTCTCATCCCTTGGCACACCACCTCTCTCACACTTCATCCACCACCCACCACCACCATAACACCATCATCCACCACCATCATCCATTGTCCATCATAGAGTGTGTGAGTCGTCTCGGGGTCCAAGATTGATCGTAAGAGTTCTTGACAATCAAGGCCATGTTTGCCTAAGTCTCTTACATCACTTGGTGAAGACAAGTGTTTAGTGTAATACTTTTTATTTTTAATCTTTTGCACTTTTTATTTGGTTTTGTATTAATGACTTTAATAACTAGTTACTTATGTTGAAGGTGATCTTTCCTTATCGTTTGTCCGTGGTGTCTTGGCATTATTTTACTGTCTATATAAAATAAAAGATTTTCACCATTCATATCTCCACGGTCTATATGGAGGTATGTTGGCTACCTGGTCGGGGGTTAAGGGAACGGTTTGGTAAAGGTCTTGCCCTTGTTCAGCGTTTAGAGGTCCTGCTTGGGACCTGGGTCAAATTTAGTAGGATCTCCTTCAATGCCCATAGGTATTGGATGGCGGGGATCCAAACTCTTTGACCCCCTCATAAGCTAACTACTATTAATACTATAACCCGGCTATTTAGGACTGTATCCCTGCTGACTCAGACTACTTAGCCGAGGGTAACGTCACCGCCAAAAGCGGGGCCTACCATAATTTGCATTAATAACTTAATTCATTATCTTTCAATAATCCAACCCTTTAGGATTGTATCCTTGCTGACTCAAACTACTGGGTTGAGGGTAACGTCACCTCCGAAAAAGGGGCCTACTACAATAACTAAGATAATCTCTTAAACAAGTGCAAAAGTGCGAAAATAATCAAAGGTTATACTAATACACGTGTCGGATCCAAGTGATTCATCTTGTCTATCTGTTTTTATTTTATTTTATTTTTCAGCATTTAGTTAGTTTTTATTTTTCTTAGTTTAAAACATTTTTCTAACTTTTTGATTTGATTAGACGTTGAGGATAAACCGGTATTAAAAGCTCTTGTGTCCTTGGACGACCTCGGTATCTTACCAACACTATACTACGTCCACGATGGGTGCACTTGCCCATATGTGTGTTTAGTGTTAGTAAATATCGTGTTTTATAAATTTAAAACTTGGCTAAAAGTGTAAAAAGGGCTTAAAAATATATCTAAAAATAATAACACACCGACACGCATCAAGTTTTTGGCGCCGCTGCCGGGGACACAAGGATTTTAAGAAAGTTAGGAATCAACGGCCTAATCATCTTTTTAGTTTTCTTTAATTTTTTAGGATTGTTTTAGATTTTTCAGCTTCTGCAGATCTCAGCACGGGGCCGTGCCCGCTGAACACGCCCCCGTGCCCAATCATTGGAACTGGCAATCCTGTTTTATATCAGACAGTAGGCTGAACACGGGGCCGTGTCCACTCAACACGCCCCCGTGCCCAAGATTCAGTTGCTGAAAACAGAACCGTTTGATCCCGGCGGTTGGTAACTTCTGATACAAACATGAGTAATAGTGATTCTTTTTACTTTCGGCACTCTTATGGTTTGTGGTGTCAAATATGTGGAGGCGAACACGAGGAATTAAAATGTTTCTTCCTCACTTATAGGCCACACTATATAGACCCACCAATTCCTTGTAGCCTTAAGAGGGGCGAAAGTAAAAATAAACACTATTTCTCCCTCGAATGCGCCCAACCGGATATTCTAGGAGATATGCTCCTTGACGAGCTATTTCAACTAGAAGAACTACTTCTAAATTGGTCAAAAGAACTTAGGAAGGATTTCTTAGATCCATCCCTAGACGATGACCATGAGGAAATGTTGGAACCGCATTCTGACAACCTCGTTGCTCCCGAAAATACCTTTCTTCCTAGACAAGACGTGGACGATAGTCGTCCCTGTGCCGATTGTGCCGTGAAGGACTCCCCATCGACCTCGTTCGGTGCATACATAGACCTGAGCGATTCGGCATACACCTTCTTTAACGAGAGCCCGGGAAAGGGTTGGACTTGTCCACCTAGAATGAAAATAGGAATTACCCTCACCGACAACCTCTTGCGTTCTCGCCTTAGTATAGGACAATTAAGGTATCTTAGGCACTTTGGGGTTGTTCCAACAAGTCAGGAGCCACCCGATATAAGTAAGCGCCTTAGAAAAGACAAAACTCCACGAGACAGTCCTCCGACACGGGGCCGTGTCCGGTCACCACGACCCCGTGTTCGCTCAGAAGATTTTCTGCTGATTCTGTCAGAATACGGACAAAATGTGTCAGGATTTTCTCTGCACACGGGGCCGTGTCCGGCGGACACGGGGCCGTGTTCAGTGTGCTGTCGTTTTCTTTAAATGCAGCCTGAATCCTGCTCATTTTTGACCACTCCACCAAGCAGAGATCCCTGGAATCTTCACATATACCATCCTAGGTAAGTACCAAAAGAAGGTTCCTAAGGACCATCTTATCTTCTCCACTTTTGTGCATTTCCTCTTCTTCCAAAAATTTTTCAAACCCTACCTCCATGGAAGCTTGGAAACCCATGATTCCAACCTTCTATGCAAGGTTTGTAGGAATTTTCGCTATGGATTCTTGTCTAAAGTTAGTTCCATAACTGTGTTTTTAAATTATCTAAGCTCATAACACGACAAAAGTATATAGAAATAATTTAAAAACCTAGAACCATTAGACAAAAAATTCCTGCAGACAGTGAACACGGGACCGTGCTCACTGAGCACGGGGCCGTGTTCGAGGTACTGTTTTGTAAAAATTTAGTTCCTCGGCTTGTTTCGCAGAAAATGGCCAGCCGGAACAGCGGAGCATCTTCAAGGAATAACCGAAATGGAAGGAGATCGTCCACCGCAGAGGATTCCCTAGTAAACTACGTTTACGCTTTAAGGGAAGCCGTGGACGAATTGACAAGTGTAGAAGAAGCTTTGGTGGATCGCGTTAATCATCTGACGATAAGTTTGGAGGGCTGCCTGCAAGAAGTAAACCTTTTGCACCAAAGGATAAACCTTCTTGCTTCCCCGCCCTTGGTTCCGGTGATTACACACAGGGCGTGGAATGTGGTACCCGAGGTTATCATCCCAGCAGAATGGCACGCCTTGCACCAAGTATCGCAACCAAGGGTAGTGCAAGGAGTCCCGGTAAGCGCTCCTCCTCAAGATACCGACGAGAATGAAGCTACATTCTACCTCCCAAGGGAGATAGAAGAATGGCTTTGAGTGAGAACCTAGGAGCCATGGGCTGAAGAATGTTTCTACATCGGGAAGCTATTCCCGAAATTTTCCTAAATAAGTAGAACCTTTATGATAACCTTATGTACCCCTTAGTTAATTAACTATATTTATGTATTATCTCTCTATTAGCAATGTTATGATGGTTTTTATGATTTATGGACTCATGGTGGTAATGGATGAAAAAGGGAACGAGAAAAAATGGAACCATGCAGAAGAACAGAACAAACCGACAAAAATCTCCATAACAGAAGGCTCCACACGGGCCGTGCCCAACCAACACGGCCCCGTGCTGAGCCCCCTGCAGGAAATCTCCCAGTTCAGGTAACTGGACACGGGCCGTGTTCAGTGAACACGCCCCCGTGTCCAGGCTTCTGTTTCAATTCTATAATTTTTGTTACTGGCACTTGACCACGGGGCCGTGCCCGGTCAACACGGGGCCGTGTCCAGAGTGCCAGTAACACAAATCTTTGTTTTTAAACACACTTTTACATATTCTAATCAACCAAAAACTCTATTTTTGGACACATTGAGGACAATGTGTAATTTAAGTGTGGGGGGGATGCTAAAACCTTGAAATTTTTGCAAAATCCTAAAACAAGCCTTACACAAAACTCTATTGGAACCGCTAAACACCCCAAATTTTTTTTTTTTTTTCAAAAACTTTTTCATTTTTTTTATTTACTTGTCTTAGTTTAAGTTGGGAATAACAAGTTATAAAAGGGTTATATTTTTACAAACTTACAACCGATAGCGTCGTGATAAAAAGAACTAACATAAGAAAATTATGAAACGGTATAACAAGTCTAGCTAAAATTCGATTATATATGCTTGGTCACATTAAAAACCCATTCCCACAAAAAGTGAGTTTTTGAGCCTATATTGAGCATAAAAATACACATACTTAGATTAAATGCTCATTTTTCGTTTCTTGTGTGAATAGCCGCTCGGTCTTTACAAATCTAGAACTTGCCACGACGATACATTCCCGGTCCTTACCAACTTAAACCCAAGTAAGTAAATGATGGAGGCATTAGGACTAACTATTTTTCTTTCAAAACCATTATTTTTCATTTTTTTTACCTACCCAAAATCCCCCTAGAAAACCCCTTTGAGCCTAAACCTTTCATTTCATTACCCCCAAAACAATTTTCTACCCACCAAAAACCTTTTTCATTTTTTTCACCTTTATTTTAGTAACATACTCGGTTTTTCATAAACATACCCTTTACGTGACGACGAAAAAAAAAAAAAAAAAAATATATATATATATATATATATATGATGAAGTCAAAAACAAACATAAAGCTACAAAAAGCTTGTTTGAGAAATACTTCAAAAATAAATGTCACCAAAAATAAGGTATTTCACGAAAACCGACACTTGTTACGATTTTCGCCCTTTTTACTAACCACTAACCAACCACCCACCTTTAAACCAAGCCTTCACCCCAAAAGACCTCTTGATATTTACAAAGGTAAAAAGTTAAAAAGGAGTAGGATTGATCGCTTGGCAAGCATATGGAGAATGTAAATCCGTGCCGCTCTCGAGCGATTCACTTAAATATACACCTTCGGCCGAGTGATTGAGTGATCTCCCGTGAGGTATGTGAACTTGTATATAAATGGAATTTTAATAAGGCATGCTATGCCAAATTAAGTAGTTTATCTTATGTAAAGTTCAAAATAAACCATGACGAATAAGATTGTAAATAAAATAAAAATAGAACCTATACAAACCTTGGATTCCCGACACTCTAGGACAAGTTGAAAAACTTCTCTTCTACCTATTCCATTTGGGAGTGTAAGCCACATTAAAAGAGTTTTGCTTGAGGACAAGCAAAAGTTCAAGTGTGGGGGTATTTGATGTGTGTAAAATGCAACATATAAAACACATCAATTAAGGCATAAAACTAACCCTTTTTAAGTACTAATGTTGGAAAAAGAGTGTTTTTGTCTTCCTTTTGTATTTTCAGGATGAAATGAGCTCAAAATCACAAAAGAAGCAAAAAGACTACTAAATCTACCATAAATACAAGAAAAGGAACAAAAGTGAACTGCCCGGACCCTCAACGGCACCTCCCAAGACAAAGAGAAGAGAACAGAGCCTGAACACGCCCCGTGTCCAATGAACACGGGGGCGTGCCCAGGAAGCAGCAGAAAAGACAAACCAGTAGAAGCTTCCATTGCTCACCACGGGGCCGTGCCCAGCGGACACGGGGGCGTGTTGAAAGTACAGCAGGCGCATTAATTGTAATTCGCAATTACAATTAATGAAGAGAGAGAATGTCAGACGGGCACGGGGCCGTGTTCAGCGAACACGGGGCCGTGTCCAGCGTTCTGTTCAGCCTATAAATAGAGGAGCTTGGCTTCATTCTCTCTCATCCCTTGGCACACCACCTCTCTCACACTTCATCCACCACCCACCACCACCATAACACCATCATCCACCACCATCATCCATTGTCCATCATAGAGTGTGTGAGTCGTCTCGGGATCCAAGATTGATCGTAAGAGTTCTTGACAATCAAGGCCATGTTTGCCTAAGTCTCTTACATCACTTGGTGAAGACAAGTGTTTAGTGTAATACTTTTTATTTTTAATCTTTTTCACTTTTTATTTGGTTTTGTATTAATGACTTTAATAACTAGTTACTTATGTTGAAGGTGATCTTTCCTTATCGTTTGTCCGTGGTGTCTTGGCATTATTTTACTGTCTATATAAAATAAAAGATTTTCACCATTCATATCTCCACGGTCTATATGGAGGTATGTTGGCTACCTGGTCGGGGGTTAAGGGAACGGTTTGGTAAAGGTCTTGCCCTTGTTCAGCGTTTAGAGGTCCTGCTTGGGACCTGGGTCAAATTTAGTAGGATCTCCTTCAATGCCCATAGGTATTGGATGGCGGGGATCCAAACTCTTTGACCCCCTCATAAGCTAACTACTATTAATACTATAACCCGGCTATTTAGGACTGTATCCCTGCTGACTCAGACTACTTAGCCGAGGGTAACGTCACCGCCAAAAGCGGGGCCTACCATAATTTGCATTAATAACTTAATTCATTATCTTTCAATAATCCAACCCTTTAGGATTGTATCCTTGCTGACTCAAACTACTGGGTTGAGGGTAACGTCACCTCCGAAAAAGGGGCCTACTACAATAACTAAGATAATCTCTTAAACAAGTGCAAAAGTGCGAAAATAATCAAAGGTTATACTAATACACGTGTCGGATCCAAGTGATTCATCTTGTCTATCTGTTTTTATTTTATTTTATTTTTCAGCATTTAGTTAGTTTTTATTTTTCTTAGTTTAAAACATTTTTCTAACTTTTTGATTTGATTAGACGTTGAGGATAAACCGGTATTAAAAGCTCTTGTGTCCTTGGACGACCTCGGTATCTTACCAACACTATACTACGTCCACGATGGGTGCACTTGCCCATATGTGTGTTTAGTGTTAGTAAATATCGTGTTTTATAAATTTAAAACTTGGCTAAAAGTGTAAAAAGGGCTTAAAAATATATCTAAAAATAATAACACACCGACACGCATCAGAGAACATTTTCATACCTACACGCTGGAAACAATCAGAGAGATGATGCGTATGGTGACTCCTGGCTTTAAGTTCGACTTTGAAGAAGATTTGAATGCCTTTGACATTAATCAGCAGCGTGATTACGAGTATAAGTATGTTGAAGATGCTGATATGTATGATAGAGTTGAAGTTGAAGACTGGACATACGATGAAAGTGTTGATGAAGATACTTCACAGTTGCCAACACTGATGGAGTTTTTCACAGAAGAAAATCGTGATGAGCTAAGAAGAAAAGTTTCCGAGATTTTGAAAGATAAAAACTTTGATGGCACTCCAAAAGATATGGCGAAGGAAGAACGCAAGAAATGGTTCAAAGTCAGTCATGAGAGGAAATTCAAGAGACCGTTAAAGTTCTATCAACGTGATCGTAATGTATCTCTCGGTGACATTATCAGCTGGGCATTCCTACCGCAAGTGAATGCTTATGCTATAAGGAGAGAATGCGGGGTACAATATTTTGAATACTTATATGACGTGATGTCATTACCCTGGTGGGACGTGAAAGAGCTATCTAATGTCAGAACTTTAGATTATCCTGTTCGTCAGAATGACTTTGCAATGTGGGGGTATATTAAGTATGAATCGTTGAGAGAGTTTCGGCACTGGAAGCCGCATTATCCTAAAAGAGTACAGAGGGTAGATCCGGAAACTGAAGTTACAGAGACAATTTTGAATGTGAAAAAGCCAAGAACGATGAAAACAATACCAATGCCTAAGATGGAGCAAGATTTTTATAAAGGCTTTTTGGGATGGGTGTATAGTTGTATTTCAACTGAAGCAGTGATTACTTACAGAGCAGGAGGAGAAATACGACAGATACATGTGTATGATCCTATGTGTCTTGTGAATTGCTCTGCAAAGGATATCTAATGTCTTTTCATAAACAAAATTCACTATCAGCCAGAAGACAAAGAGCAAGCCATGCAATTTCAGCGAGTTGCAACCCTTTGTTTTCAGAAAAGTATCAACTCTGAAACTAAATGGAAGTCTTCATGGTGGTCGCTCGAGGAGAAGATGAAAAGAAAAGCTGCTCGTGATCGTCAAAAGCTTGAAGATAAAAGAGGGATGTTTATGAAGATTCAAGCCGAAGAAGAGAAAGTGAGAAAGAAACAGAACGACATGATAAGGAATGCGCTTAGGAGGAAGCCTAAGCAACACGAAGAAAAGTTCAAGTCGTTGTGAAGACCCAAAGACCAAGACTGAAAACTGCGGCTGTATCCAAGGGGGAGTTTGTTGGTGCACGAATGTCTAAAGCCTGCGTCTTAGTCTTAGCTGATCAATGTATAGGGTCTAGTTGGGTTAATTATGTATTGTATAGGGGTTGTTTATGTAAAAGTTTGGTTTTAATGTCAAGGTTTCGCTTTTATGGACATGTGTCATATGAGCGAAACCCCAACTAGATGGTTTCGCTCATATGGACATGGTCACATAAGCGAAACCTCATCCCCTATAAATAGTGTAGTTGTTTTCTCATTTTGTATGTCCATGTCTCTCGTGTAGCCGAACTGCTGCCCGTGTATTTCGTGAAAGATCAATGAGAAAACTGTTTTAAAGTGTATTACTTCTGTTTCTACTCCGTTTCTGCTTTGATTCATGCCGATTTTGTATTTCCGCTGCATTTTCGGTAGTTACTAGCTCTGATTGACTCAATAGACTGTCAATAACGGTCCTACATGCGGCACTAGGCGAATCAGATTGCTCAAGAGAATCCATAACAACTATATTGCGACAGTATTTATTACATTTGTTATCCCATACTAACAATCAATACAATCACATAAGTTATCACAGATTTCTTCTCCTCTCGAACAATACAATTCCGACAACCTAGATTTTAGGTGAGTTTCTAGACCTCCTAGCTTGATTTGATGTAGATTGCGACTAAACCTGCAACATACGTTAAAACAACGCAATACAAAGTATTGGCGAGTATACAAGTTTGAATAGAGTAGCGTAAAAATAGTTAAAAGTGCTGCGAATTACCAAATACATAAACGAGATACCTCAACATACATGCACATAAGACAAATACTACCAGCTAAGTAACTCGAGCTGCGATTGCGATTGCTATTCATCCTAACTAGACCCTGTCGGGTGCTATAGTACTATACTAGTTAAGGCGGGACCTCGCGAGTATAAGTCCTAACACATATGTAACTAGCATCACATGTAAATATGCATAACAGTCATTCGCAAGTGATAAATAGATTGATTGAATAATTCGTTTGCGTAAATTCGATTTAATAGGAACGTATGTTACACCCAAAATGCGATTAAAAAGGGCTTCGAGTATACTCACAGTGCGTATTCGGCAAGCTAACACAGCTTGGTTGGATCGGCGGGAAGATGCTTAAGATTAACCTGATTACAGATCGATTGCGTGAGCGTTGGATAGCGCGTTAAATGGCAGCGAGCGAACTAAGAAGTGGATGACAATCCGATCGGATGCCGGCCCGTTCGGACGGCTGCAACCCGGTCGGCTGGACTGCCCGATCGGCTGGCCTGTCCGATCGACTGGCCTGTCCGATCGACTGGGCTGTCCGATCGATTGGCCTGTCCAATCGGCTGGCCTGTCCAGCTGTTATTGACAAGTTTGAAGGTTTTTCGATGTTGTGACGTGCTAAACAACTGAAATTCCATCAAGTCCGACTTGTTCCAACGGCCGGGAACCACCCCGTTCCCTCAGATCTGGCCGTTCTTGACGGTTTTTCCATGTTTAACCCGAAATTGGTCATCTCTTTGTTAGAATCAGATCTTGAACCAACACGACACTAGGAATGAGTAGAAGGTCGGTATAAGCTCCGATTCTATCGGTCTTGAGTGCTTTGAGTGTAAAAGTGTTGAAAGAAAGTTGGAAAACCATCTTTTAATCCTTTCAGTCATGATTATGTGTAGCTCTGTGGGAAAATGTTGTTTATTCTGGGGGAAATCCTTTGGATTTGAGTTGTTCTTGGTGGAATGAGGCCAACATTTGATGTTCATAAGAACTTCATGATGACATCACTCTAGAACACCTCAAATTCATTGATTTCATGGTTAAAAGTTGAGATTCGAAGGATAGAAAGGTGGAGGAGTGCATGTAGATCAAAGAAGTACAAGATTTTAGTTGAAAACTTACATGAATCGCGAGAAATCGAGAGATGAAAGCGTTGGAGCGTCTGGTCGAACAGTAGCAGTCACATCAAGTGTTCTTGATGTGACTGAGGGGTATTTATAGGCAAAGAGGAGGAGAAAGGCAGTGATCTGGATCGGATGGCCTGTCCGATCGGATGGCTGTCCGATCGGATGGCCTGTCCGATCGGTTAGCTGTCCGATCGGATGGCCATTCGATCGAACACCTCCGGCGAGCTGAGTTTCGGCGTTCCGTTTTGATGGTTAGGCGTTGCGATAGTTTGGTTACACATTCTCATCCACATTTTCATATGTTTATTATAATTAACCACGTTGGGTCGTATATACATATCCATATTTCAAAGTTGCGATACAATAACCCAGTTTCGTTTCGAATATGCGATTACTTCACGACGCTTCACGGTCATCGAGGAGGGTAGAATAGGTCCTCTCTTAATGTCATCGTGAATGTTAGTGTGTTTTAAGTAATGAGTTGCACTACGACACATCACGGCTATCAAGGAGGGTAGAATTGGTCCTCACTCGACATTTTCGTGGTTGTCAGCAAATGAAATGTGATGTGATAGCGATAAAGTATGTGATAATGTGCGAAACACTGCGATATAGCGATGTATGCGATATAGGTACATTATGATCCGAATATCTGGTGCTAGGCGTAACGAGTATAACGAGTAGTAACAACGCACGAAAGTGGGGATTGTTACAGTCTCCCCTGCTTTAGGAAATTTCGTCCTGAAATTAATCCACCATCAGGATTGCAAGAGTTGATGCGAATGAGAGAGCAATAAGGCAATGAGATAGCGAGCGATCGATTGGAATTCGACGAGTGAGAGTGTTGCGATAACCGGCGATAGTAGCGAGTAGGGTGATTTGCATGACGAAAGATGATAACACACACCGGAAGCGATTTAGAGAGTGTTTTAAATTTTTGAAAAGTCGGTTAATTAAGAAAACTTGCTTATGAAAATCTTCTCATGGTGCGGCGTTAATTGTGTTGATATTCATGCCAGCGCTATGAGAAGGGTTTTGTTAGGTTACTAAAAGATTTTAAAGTGATCAAGGCTCGTCTTACGAAATTTTCTCGCCACACGGTGTTCACTTGAGTCGATTGTCACAACAGTGTCACAAGAAAATCTTGTTTTGTACAAAGGTTTTTGTTAGTTTTTAGAAAAAGTTTTGTAAGAAAAGATCAGTTTAAAATTTGTGTAAAACAAAGCCTTTTAATTATACCAAAAATTTAAATTTAAGGTCGGCCCCGCATGGCACTTTCCCACGAAAGTTCTACAATATGGCTAAAACACTTATATATAGGAAGTACCAGCAGCGTATCCACCATGTTTTATTCATATGGCTTCCGCCTCGTGAGGCAGTGTCATCCGTGTCGACATAGTACCGACAGAATTGCGATAACTCGATCCAAACGAGAAAGGGTTGGATTAAGTCTTGAAAGGGCGAACTGAGCGATGTAGTCGTTTTCGAACTCAGTTTAGCAACATAAGCGAGTGCGAGAAGCGATAAGCGATACGCGATATTGATAGCGACAAGTGATAGCGACACCCATGAGCGATAGGCGACAGTCGATGCGTTGCAAGCGATGGAGACATGCGAGTCGATTAGATTTAATAACACCATAATTTTAAACTATCACTAGCCCACATGGCCTTTTTCCACGAAAGTCTGCTGATACGGCTTAAACACCACCGTGTCTTGGCCCTATTAGTTTCGTCTCGTGAAGCGAGGTCATGAGTGCTAACATAACACAGATATCACAGATAATACAAATAGCGATGGCGGTGAGTGATAAAAATATCAAAGTGATGAGGTAGGTGCGAGAAGCATTACGGCGAAAAGCGACGAGTGATGTGCGATACTCATCAAGCGATTCATGATACGTGATTCTCAGCAAGCGATGCACAGTAGCGGTGAGCGATAAAGCGATATACGCGTAATAAGCGATGCATAACAAGTGACGCACACATATAAGCAATTAAGCGAGAACACACTAAAAGTGGTAGCGATTCACACAACAAGCGGTAACCAGCGGTAGAGATTGCGAGATTCACATAATATGCGATTGCGATTTCGAGCCACATAATAAGCGTTTGAGATTGCGAACACACAATAAGCGATAGTGCGAGACACATAATATACGATTGCGATTTGCGAGATAGATTCTAGCGATAATGCGACTGCGAGCGTGTTGACTTACGAAAAGCCTAGCGATTACACGCCTTGAGTTGCGATTGAGATTGTTACGCCTTGCGATGTAGTATAGTTTAGTGTGTCGAAAATAACCACAATAGTATAGTAGGTCTACGTTCCAACTCCACATGTCAATTTCTTCACAAAACTTCGGTTGGCACAGCGAAACACCGTCATGTTTCAACCATGCGCCTCTGTTTCGTGAATAGGTGTCACACTTCGTCAGACATGGTCAAGACGCTTATATATAGGAAGTACCAGCGGCATATCCACCACGCTTAACCATGCCCTGAACGTTAAGGCATCATTGAAACTTACTACGATCTCCGTGCACTAACCAAAATAATCCCGTTTGCACCCGTGATTAATTTGATTCTTGCACGTTTATCGTACCTTATCTCAAGAACGCATAGTAGGGGTAAAATACATTATATAGTACATAGTGCTAGCGTATAGATTACGCGCGAGTACAAGAGAGAAATAGAACCCACATGCTTCATGTGTTAGGATAAGTTCCACACATAAAAGAAATTGACGGCGATAAGTCGTATTATTACAACAACATTAGAAGTAAAATAACGTTGCTGTGGAGGGCTTCTGCGGGGCTGCGGTTGTTGCTGAAATTCCTCAAGGCTGTGGTCCCATGCGACAGTGCTGTGTAAGATGACCATACCAGTTGCAATTTGCGCAATAGCGACATTTAGCTTCTGGCGGGTGATGATACGTGCACGTGAGACACATGGGATGAGTTCCATTATAGGCGCGCTTCGAGTGAACTGGAGCTGCTCAGAGAGGTTCTGGTTGTGACAGTCCAGTTTTTGAAGAGTCTGAGCTCATGGTATTTCGTTTACGGCTGGGCTGAGCTTCCTGAGATGATGCGATGTCGTCGGCGGATTCGTCTGATGATTCGCTGGAGACATTGTCAGAGGAATCTTCAGAAGAATCTTCGGTAGATTCACTGGGAGAATCGTCAAAAGAATTGATGATGATTGCTTGGTGAGCTTGTTTAACAGGATTCTTGGAGAAGAATCCGTCCAAGACTCGTTTGTCGTTGATCTCTGCGGCCAAACGGTAGGTCTCTTCGATGGTAGCAGGTCTTGCAGCTTCGACAAAATCACCCACACACTCAGGCAAACCGCGAATGTACTTCGGGATGGCTTTTTCTGAAGTGTTGACTTGACTTGGGCAAATTACGCTAAGCTGTTTGAACCTTGTGGTGTAGCTAGCATTGCCACTTCTGTCCTGCTTGATTTCCCAAAATTCATTCTCTAGCTTCTGAACTTCGTGGGGAGGGCAGTACTCTTTCTTCATGAGCTCTTTCAGTTCATCCCAAAAGAGAGCGTAAGCTGCGGAGATCCCACGTTTGTTGCGTTCGGTTGTCCACCATTCGAGTGCTCGCGATTGAAATACTCGCGCAAGTAGTATGGAAACTATCAGGACACCCACTTTGACGAAGGGTAACGTCGATAGAATCGAACCACTGGAGTAGTTGGGACACACCTCCTTCACCCATGAACTCCATCGGGTCACAGGCTTTGAAGTGTTTGTAGAAGAAAGCAAATTGCGGCGCTTCTGTTTTAGAGTCTTCCGGGGTTCGAGAGTTGCTGAGAGAGTGCACTTGAGCGACAATTTGAGGAACGACCTTGGCCATTTCCTTGACCACAAGCGAGGCAATCCTATTCTCAGCGCTTCGTTTGGCTCTTCTCCTAGCTGTTCGTCTCGAAGTCCAGTCGTCGGGAGACATCTAGACAGAGAGATTTGGAGTGAGATTCGATCATAATGATTTTTGAGTTTGCGATGCGATTGAGCGCGATCAAAACTTGTTGCGAGTATAATATATTAGATTTCACATAGGAGCCACATAGGAGACACGATATTCCTAAGTTCTCACACAACTGATTTGTTTTGTATATATAAATAGTTGTAGTTTATACTTACCCACATACATTTCGGTGTAGAATACGCGAGGACGCAATGGGAGGGAGAGAGCGAGAGCGTAAGCGAGTAATTAGACATTCGTTTTGTTGCGATCATTCGGTCTTCGTTTTAGATTGCGGTGACTGTCGAGTTGCGTGTTTTGTAAAACAAGGAGCGAAAATTGATAAATCGGCAAATCGATAAGGCGTAAAATAAACACATGAAGCGTAATTTAGTTCATTAAAGCGTAAAACCGACGAGTCGTAGGCTTAGTAAAATAATCGGAATGCCTCGGGTGTGTAGGCATCGACTACCCAAGGTACCCAACTATACTCAACAAGTTCGTGCACGCGCGTTGACCTAGAAGACTTATGCTTCCACTGGGATACAACTCATGGGATTCGTCCTCCTAGTCATCGCGTGGCTCGAGTCATCGTTATGGTCGAGTCCTTGGTGAGAGATTTTCAAAAACCATTTTAGAGAGTGGAACGGTTTATTAAGATATGGGTTTCACCCCTAACTTAACAGCTTCGTTCCTAAGGTGTGCTCATTGAATAAATCCGAGAATCTCACTAGAATTTCGAAATGGAGGCTTTCGTCGAGATGTAGATGTCACTCCTAGCTCGATGAAAGGTTCTCGTGCTAGAAAAATGCGCTAGGTTGTTAGTGCACTATGTCTATTGACTTCGTCTTGTATCGAGTCATGTAATGAGATTGGATAGGATAACCAGTGCTCAAGGTGCGAGAAACAGTTTTTAGTGGAAATGTAAGTGGTTCCGCTTGAAAGTGCCAAGAGACATTTCAAGCGAAATCATAATAATTAGATTCCACTTGAAAGTGCCTTTGGCTATTTCAAGCGAAATCACACACTCTATATATAGGGATTCTGTTCATTTGAAGCGGAATAACTGAGTTAGTCTTGTGTTCGGTAACGAAGTGCTACCGAATTGTCTCCAGGTGCTGTAAACATTATCAGATCAATAATAGAGACATTTAAATTGAATCGAGCGTCCGTGTCATTGATTCCGCCTCTGATTCAGATAAACAACTCTTCTGATCGACTCATTCGGGTCACATAACGATCCTACAAGTGGTATCAGAGCCCAGGAAGAATAGTTCAGCTTGATATTATTAGTTTTTCTGACTTCTACACCTTCTTTTTCAAATTGGACAAGATTTTATGGTCAAAATGGATTAAATTTTTCACAGATCATTTAAAACAGTGTGTTAACAAAGCCTTGAAAGAATCAGTCCAAAATTCAGCTTAAAAATGGCAAAAACAGGTTGATTTCGCTCGAAAGTACTATTCCGCTTGAAATTAGCAAGATATTTCGCTTGAATCTGCTATTTCGCTTGAAAATTCATCAGATTCCGCTTCAAAGTATGATTCCGCTTGAAATAATCATCTAATCTCGCTTGAATCACTATTCCGCTTGAAGATTGAGTCTGATTTCGCTTGAAGATGTGATCTCGCTTGAAAATTATTAGTCAAGTGATTTCACTCCAAAAGTGATTCCGCTTCAACTAGAGATTCCGCTTGAGATTCTTATTTCGCTTGAAAGAGGATTTTTGTGCAAAGATCATTTCTCGTCAACCGAGTGTCAGTCTGTTTCAGATTACTTGATATTATTGTACTGATTGTGTTTGTTTGATTGTTTGTCTCCAGGTTATTCAAGAATTTCAAACCATGGATGAAGAGTACTATAATACGTTTTTCAATGCGTTCACATTCGAAGCTTCCAAAACATCAACGGTCACACCAAAGTCAATTACAAAAGTGGTCACTGAAAACATTAATCACGACAACTTTTATGGAACTTATTCCAAACCACCCAAGCTGGATAGTATTGAAGATTATACTTGGTGGAAAGAACGGTTTCTCAACTGGGCAAAAGCATATGCACACGAGAGCTGGTTCTGTTTAGAGTTTGGATATGAGAGACCAAAGGATGATAAAGGAGAAGATCTTCCATTCAAGAAGTTATCCAAAGAAGATAAATCCGAATTTGTAGCTGAACAGAGAATGATTGCTTTGATCCAGTCGGCAATTAGAAATGATATTTTTGCATTGCTTAACCATGATGGGTCATCGAAATCTGTTTGGGAAGCTTTACGTGTTAAAGCTGAGGGGGGTAAACAGATTAAAAAGAACAAAATTGCTTTGTTAAAGAAAGAATTCGATCTTTTTGATAGTTTAAAAGGAGAGACAGTAAGACAAACGATTGAGAGGTTTTGCCATTTAAAAATTGAACTTGAGAGATTTGAGATTGTGAAAACAAGAGAGAAAATTATTGATAAAGTCATAGAAGCGTTACCACGAGCTGATCAGTGGCAAACGTTTGATTTCATTTTGAAAAATGATGCTTTATATGAAACATTTTCTCTTGATACGTTATTTGAAAAGATTGAAACTCATGAGCTTGAATTGCAGAAACAGAACAAGATGAGCAGTTCGTCACATCATCAGAATGTTGGTCTGTACTATAAAGGCAATTTACCTTCGGTGAAAGCTGATAGTTCACCAAAGACAGCATTAAGTGGTGAGAAGATGAAAGAGCCTCAGAAAAGCTCATCAAGTTATGATCCGGGTTATCATTCATCGTTTTCAAAATCAAGTTCTGATGAAGCAGAGGAGATTCTGTGCAACATTGCTCTCAAATTTAAAAAATTCTCATGCAATGAGCATCAATGCAGCTAAGCAGCAAGTGAGCTTCCTTGCATCTGTTCTTGAATCGTATGAAGGTCTTGTAGCTGGCAAAATTGGAAACTCAGAGTTAACCAAAGAAGACTATGACCAGATTGATCCGGAAGAGATGGAACTCATTGACATCCGCTGGTGTTTAGCTAGTTGCATCCGCAGAGCTCAGAGATATATGGAAATTACTGGGAAACAATCTCTTGGTGGTGCATCAACAAAACTTGGATTTGACAAATCCAAAGTGACCTACTTCAAATGTAAGCAAAAAGGTCATTTCAAGAGAGAATGCACTAATTCTGCAGTTGGTGGAAATGAACATCCGTTCAATGATGATTACTACCGAAAGGCGATCTACCACCGAAGCAGAGAAGAGCCAAAAATAATCGAAGATAAACCCAGAGATAAATCTAGAGCTTGTGCAGTTATCCAAGATGATGAAGGATATAATTGGAGTCAGATTCTTCCAGAAGATGATCGTCCTGTGACAGCTCATGGCAGAAAAGCATCAAAAAATCAACATCATGTTTTTGTTGCTGAAATAAAAAATGAAAACAAAGAAGAAAAAGACACAGCTAAAGTAAAAGAGAAAACCAAAGAAGAAATTTTGAGTGAGAAGACTTATCGCGAAAGAAACATTGTTTTGAACAGAATGAGTGAAATGCAAGAAGAAGATGAGAGTGCTGTCAGCAACAAGAGATGAGATAAGAAGAGAGAGTGCTACTTCAACAGAGAAGGTGAACCAGTTGTTCCAAAGAAAGATATAATCTTTGAAGATGTTCTTCCCATAATTCCTTCAAGAGCCGAATACTATAGAAATGTGTTGAAAGATGACACATATGCAAAAAGGCATGAAACAGAAATCAGATATGCCATGACATCGTGTCTGAGAAAAAGGGATGAAGAGAAAATGAAGAAGAATGTTGAAGAAATTGTGAACAATCTGAGGAAAACTGCTGAAGAGGTAAAAGCTGAAGCTGTTGAAGTTGAAGTTGTGAATGAAATCAAAGTTGAAGATTTAAAGATTGAAGAAAAGGTTGAGGTGAATGAAGAAGTTGAGAAAGCTGTTACTGAAGAACAACAGATTGTAGAAGAGGAGAAGAAAACTGAAAGTTTGGCAGAAGTAAAGAATGAGAATTTGAAAGTTGGTGATGAAGTTAGTGTTAAAGAAAAGCAGAATGTTACTGAGTTGAAGCAGACAGAGGCAGCTGAAAACACCGAGGTGCCAATCACTGAGGTAAATTCTGATTCTAAAATCTTAAAACCGACTGAACAATGCAAGAAATGCGTGGAAACATGCAGAGCTTGTACTGAAAAAGATGAGAAGTTCAGAACAAGAGATTTTGAATTCACAAAATTTGAAAACATTTTCAAAGAAAAATGCAAAGAAATGAAAAAGTTTTAAAAGAAAATGATGAAAAACTTTCAGAAAATTATAAAAAAATTAGAAAAGGAAAATGAGATTTTGAAAGAAAATGTTTTGAAAAAGACAGAAGAATGTGATCAAAAAGAAAATGTTTGTCAAGAAATGAAGAAAGAATATGACTCAATGAAATTGGCATATCACATTACGAAATAGTCATATGAAAAAGTGAAAGATGAAATGAAATTTGCTCAATCAAGAATGAATTATCTTTCTGAAACAACTAAAGAGTTTAAACGAATGTATGAAATAAAACAAGGTGTTGTTAATTCCTATATTGAGGATGTTGCTAAGCTAAAGCAACAGATTGCTGATTTAGAACAGTATAACAACAAATTAAAAAGTTATCACGCGTCGTCATATGTGCTTGAACGTATTTTCAACAAAAAACCGGATCGGAAAGATTATGAGCAAAACAAGAAAGGTATTGGCTCAGAGTTTCATAAAGTTCCACCACCGGAAAAGTTTGCATTTTTGATGAAGAGAAGGTCGAAAAAGCTTTCAACATGGTAGATCAATTGCCAGACAATATTGACGTAACCTATTCCAAATCTGATGATTCTAGTGATTCAGAGGTGGTAGGTAAGGTCGTTGAAGTGTGTTGAAAGAAGAGTCGGTTGATGCAGGTAAATCTGAATCACAAGATGAAAATGAAGGTAATTTTCATGATGAATATCTGAAAAACACAAAATCCAAGAAAAATTTGAATTATGATTCAAAAGGATTGGTTTATACCATGATTGGATCGGACAAATTATTCTTAGATGTTGTATTCTCGATTCAAAATGTGATTTTAGAAAAGATTGATAAAGTTTTCAAAATGATTGAAATTGATAAATCTGAAATTCCAAAGTTTGCTGGAAAGAGTCACAAAACTTTTTATAACAAACCTGGTTTCAAGAAGAAAAATATGAAGGCTGGGTTGGGTTATAAGAAGAAACATAGTTGGAAAAGAAATGAAGTGCCAAATTATCAGGCAAAGATGAGTTTTGTTCATGGAACAACGACATAAGAAGAGAAAGAACTAAAATTTAGACGACAGTCTAATGACGAGTTCTTAGCTCAAAAGAAAAAGCAACAACCACAGGTCAAAGATGTGTCCAAGAGAACATGTTTCAAATGTGATCAAATTGGACATCTTGCACGAAAGTGTCCAAATCTGAAACCTGTTGTTGTTGAAAAACAAAAGTCTGATGTTGTGAATCAGAAGTCAAACAAGTTTGGTTCAAAGCAAACTTGGAAGCCTAAAATATCAAAGGCTGACTCACAACAAACATGGAAACCTGTGACATCCAGGTTAAAAACAACACAAAGTTGGAAAACATCAGTTGATATGACAAAACCCCAACAGTTTTGGAAACCAAAACTTGTTGTTCAAAAACAAAATGTTCAAAAAGACTCACATTTTTTACAAAAGAGGTGCTCCAAAAGGACAAAAATGGTCAATTAAGAAACAAATGGTTTCAAAAGTAGATGAAAAAATTGAAGCTCAAATTGAAAAAGTCTTTGTTAAGAATGACAAAAATTTTTCGAAATTGAATGATGCATTTTGTGTTGAAATGCCTAAGGTCCAACAGACGTGGGCTAAATTGTTCAAGTAATTAAGTTAGTTGAATGTGCAGGTGCTCAACAAAAACAAAGATTGTGAGAATGGAAACTGGAACAGCCTGGCACATGGAAAGGAGAAAGAGGTTGCTGGACCCTGGTTTGGTTGAACAGAGAGTTTAACATTTTCTGTACATAAATAAACAGTATTTCTAAAACCCTAAAAAATTGAAAAATTAAAAACCAAAAATATGTTTTTAGTTTGTTAAAAATTTGAAAAACCATAAATATGTTTGTTTTTAATTTTTGTCAAAAATAGAAAATTCCAAAAATACGTGTTACTTGAATATGCCGAAACCCTCACGGCGGAACAAACATGATTACTTTCACATGATTGAAAAAACGGTTTTCAAACTGTCGAAAATCAATGGGTTGTAAATCATGGGGGTACTTTATGTTATATTTTCTGTAATTCAGTTCACAGTTAGCAGAAAATGGATGGCGAAACAAAGCTATAAGTATCGGTTTGTCAAATTTTCTTTAAAATGGTTGTGCATTTTAAGGGGAGAAAAATTGTTAGAAAATACAAAAACATTAGAAAATTTAAAAAAAAAGTTAAAAACATGATAAAATTCAAAATTTGAGTTTTGTGTAAAAAGAGGAAATGATAGTACATCAGTAGAAAATCATAGTACGCTAAAGAAATGGAATGTTTTAATGTGATAAACGGTCTCATTGATGACACGTCAGTAGGTTTTTGCACATTTAGTAGATTGTGTTCGAGATATAAACCTAAATTTTAAACTTGCTTATATCATGGGGAACATCTCTCGAATATATAGGTAACCCCCGAAATCTTGTTTGAAAGGTCCCTTTTTCTGAGATACTAGGTCTTTATACTCAGTGATATCTGGGGTATTATCCCGGGACTTCTACTGAATGGAAATTCTGACCTAGTCCCCGCATAATACTTTCTGCTTGCTTGAAATATAGCATTGCCCTCAGTACAAAGAATGGTGAAACATTGCGAAATGCTAATCATGTGCTGTTGAAGAAAAGATTCTCTAAAGGGAACACACCTAAAGTCGAACCGTCATCTCTCTGCTGAACGAAAGTTCTGACCTGAGCTCTCACGGTTTCGTATTTAAACCCTTTACAGATATCATCCAGGTATATTCACATGTAAGACTGAATATTGGGATCTGGATACGGGAGTATATTCTGAGGTGGGACACGCGAATAAGTTTAAGTCCTTAATACACTAAATCCGTATCTTGAAACAATTGAACTGTGTGTGAAAATTTAAGTGGATCAATATATTGACAATCTAAGTGAATCATTTAGAACTTAAAGTGTTTAAAGCTCAACGGTACTGGTGATTTGTCATAAACTGATATGATCCTCTTACGCAAACTCAAAACAAAAATATTATCTATAAATATGTTTGTAAATATTTCTTTATTGCTTTATATTTTCAGAAAAATATAAAAAGATTTTGATTTCTGCTTTATTTTCGACAACCGATGTCTGAACTGCTGAGTTTTTAAAATCTAAGTAAGCTGATTGTGTTTCTGAAATAAAACAAGTTCATTAATCTAAAACTTGATTTTAAAAAAAAAATCAAAAAACAGTTTGTGATATCTCCAAGGTCATTAATTTGGACTTGGATGATTAACTGTGAGGATTTTGGATACTTAACACTGCCAAATCTATAAAGATTGTTGATAAGGGGAGTGAGTTAGTAAGTTTGAAAGAGCCAGATTACGATTTCTGGAAATTCAAAATGTTGTTACTTATAAATGTATGAGTATTGCAGATAAGAGTCCAGTCTACGATCCTGAAAGCATTGTCTAAGGGGGAGTCTGAAGACGAGCTTAAAGCAAGGGGGTGCTTGTAACTGGATAGCTAGGTGTCGATCCCTAAAGCATGAAGGCTTGATGAAAGGGGGAGCCTGAAGAAGCTGATAAAGATAGAGTCAGGATGAATTTCTGAACCTGTTAAGAAGAAGAAAAAAGATTGATAAATGCTTACAGTGTTAGACAATTTGGAAAGAGAATGAAGACTAATCAAGACTGAAGATGTGTCATGATTGAGACTTGACACTGAAGACTTCGTCAATATCCAAGGGGTAGTCTGTTAGTGCACTATGTCTATTGACTTCGTCTTGTATCGAGTCATGTAATGAGATTGGATAGGGTAACCAGTGCTCAAGGTGCGAGAAACAGTTTTTAGTGGAAATGTAAGTGATTCCGCTTGAAAGTGCCAAGAGACATTTCAAGCAAAATCATAATAATTAGATTCCGCTTGAAAGAGCCTTTGGCAATTTCAAGCGAAATCACACACTCTATATATAGGGATTCTGTTCATTTGGAGCGGAATAACTGAGTTAGTCTTGTGTTCGGTAACGTGACATTCTGTTCATTTGGCCTGAATAGTTCGATAGCACAACAATGAGTAACGTGGCAAGTAAACAAGTGTGAATGGATCGAATAGGCTGGTCGATCGGCTGGTATATTCGATTGGACAGTCCCGTTCGATCGACCGGTAGGCTTGATCGGCTGGACCATTCGAGTGGATTGTTTCTTCCTCTGGTGTGTTTGTGTTTGCGGATTTGAACTTTTGAAGTTTTCGTTGCAGCATTTGAGAACACTGAGGTGTTCCTACCTTTCAAGTCGATCGATCGAGCGGTTCGCTCGATCGGCTAGCTCACTCGATCGGCTAGCTCACTCGATCGGCTAGGAATTTCAGAAGTGGTCCTCAACTGAATGTCACTCGATCGAACAGTCTGTTCGATCGGCTGGCATTCCCTACTACGAACGAGTTGTGAAAACGGTTAAGTGCTGAAGCATAGTATCTCATGATCCGAACAGTAATGTTTACCAATCGAGTGACATGTTCGATCGAACACTACTTCGTCAATACTATACCTCATGAAATTTGGAAAGTGTGGGACCATGTGCTAGCCGATCGGCTGGCCCGGTCGATCGGCTGGCATGTCCGATCGGTTGGGCTATTCGAATAGCCTAGCCGTCCGGCCAGCATTCCTGACCTGATCAGCCTTTCGTCTAACACTTGGCTGTTTGTTTATTTGTCATTCTTTCAAGGTATCTTGACAACATGTTGAACTATGGTAACCTCCGTTCCTACTTGTTTCTTTGGCTTGAACATGAATCACCCAAGTCCGGCCGGTGAACGGTTCGGAATGTCGGTTTAGAGTTTAACCCGAAATCGGTGAACCTTGTTCATAGAACCCGAATCTTGAACCTTTTAACTAGTTGAATGATTAGTTAGCCGGTTCAAGCTCCGTTTCTATTGATTTGAAGGCATTAAGTGTAAAAGAGTTGAAAGAAAGTTGGGATTCCTTCTTTCAATCCTTCACAACTTGTAGATGTTTAGATCCTTGATAGATCTTAACTTGTTTATGTGGAAATCGGTTAGATCTAAGCTAATCATAGTCGAATGAGGCCAAAACATGATGTTCTTCAAGAACACCATGATGACATCACCTAAGAACACTTAGATCTTGGTGATTTCATGGTTAGAATCCAAGTTTTGAAAGATAGAAAGGTGTAGAATCAGGTAATGATCGAAAACGTACAAGAATTAGAGTGAAAACTTACCAGGATTGAGAGAAATCTGAGAAAAGGTGAAGAAGATAGCTGGTTCGGTCAGAGCTTTCCAAAAATGGAAAGTATGACAATGACAGCCCTATTTATAGGCTTCCAAAAGAGGAAAGTGGCAGCCGATCGGCTGGGGGCTCTGATCGAGTGGGCTGCTCGATCGGCTGGCAAGATGCTAGCCGATCGGCTGGCCTGTTCGATCAGGATGCTTCCTGTTCGATCCGCCACACACTTCGAGTATTTTGCGATAATTTTCGACGTTTCGATTTCGATGGACGATGATACGAGTACGATAGAGTTCCTAGTCAAATTACTTTTAATCCCAACCACTATATCTAACCTACAATCCTCTATAACTCACGTTTCGATCTCGGTTTCGATTAAGTTCGATTGCTTTTCGAGTTTCGATTCGATTTTCGATTGATTTGCTTGAATACCACACCAAACATAAAGTAAACACGCACAAGTAACACATAAGGCACACACACACGTATAACAATACCACAATTCGCATAATTCGAGTCTCGAGTTCGATTGATTGCTAGATCGGTTTGATTACTGATTAGTTATCTTTATTGCATTGTTACTTCCTATCATTTCCAGTCGTAATTCGGTCGCATTAATTAAACATTCGATTACTTCGATTCTTGCTGATTACAATACTTACTCCACATAATACAACTAAAATATGAAAAGACTATATATAGTCAAAGAAAGTCAAAGTTGACTTGGACTTTGACTTTGACTTTGACATTCGAAAACACGGGGTGCTACACTAACAATCAATACAATCACATAAGTTATCACAGATTTCTTGTCCTCTCAAACAATACAAATCTGACAACCTAGATTTTAGGTGAGTTTCTAGACCTCCTAGCTTGATTTGATGTAGATTGCGACTAAACCTGCAACATACGTTAAAACAACGTCAATACAAAGTATTGGCGAGTATACAAGTTTGAATAGAGTAGCGTAAAAATAGTTAAAAGTGCTGCGAATTACCAAATACATAAACGAGATACCTCAACATACATGCATATAAGACAAATACTACCAGCTAAGTCACTCGAGCTGCGATTGTGATTGCTATTCATCCTAACTAGACCCCGTCGGGTGCTATAGTACTATACTAGTTAAGGCGGGACCTCGCGAGTATAAGTCCTAACACATATGTAACTAGCATCACGTGTAAATATGCATAACAGTCATTCGCAAGTGATAAATAGATTGATTGAATAATTTGTTTGCGTAAATTCGATTTAACAGGAACGTATGTTACACCCAAAATGCGATTAAAAAGGGGTTCGAGTATACTCACAGCGCATATTCGGCAAGCTAACACAGCTTGGTTGGATCGGCGGGAAGGTGCTTGAGATTAACCTGATTACAGATCATTGCATGAGCGATGGACAGCGCGTTAAATGGCAGCGAGCAAACTAAGAAGTGGATGACAATCCGATCGGATGCCGGCCCGTTTGGACGGCTGCAACCCGGTCGGCTGGACTGCCCGATCGGCTGGCCTGTCCGATCGGCTGGTCTGTCCGATCGGCTGGCCTGTCCGATCGACTGGGCTGTCCGATCGACTGGCCTGTCCGATCGGCTGGGCTGTCCGATCGGCTGGGCTGTCCGATCGGCTGGCCTGTCTGATCGGCTGGCCTGTCCAGCTGTTATTGACAAATTTGAAGGTTTTTCAATGTCGTGACATGCTAAACAACTTAAATTCCATCAAGTCCGACTTGTTCCAACGGTCGGGAACCACCCCGTTCCCTCAGATCTGGCCGTTCTTGACGGTTTTTCCATGTTTAACCCGAAATTGGTCGTCTCTTTGTTAGAAATCAGATCTTGAACCAACACGACACTAGGAATGAGTAGAAGGTCGGTATAAGCTCCGATTCTATCGGTCTTGAGTGCTTTGAGTGTAAAAGTGTTGAAAGAAAGTTGGAAAACCATCTTTTAATCCAGTCATGATTATGTGTAGCTCTGTGGGAAAATGTTTCTTATTCTGGGGGAAATCCTTAGGATCTGAGTTGTTCTTGGTGGAATGAGGCCAACATTTGATGTTCATAAGAACTTCATGATGACATCACTCTAGAACACCTCAAATTCATTGATTTCACGGTTAAAAGTTGAGATTCGAAGGATAGAAAGGTGGAGGAGTGCGTGTAGATCAAAGAAGTACAAGATTTTAGTTGAAAACCTACAAGAATCGCGAGAAAACGAGAGATGAAGGGGTTGGAGCATCTGGTCGAACAGTAGCAGTCACATCATGTGTTCTTGATGTGACTGAGGGGTATTTATAGGCAAAGAGGAGGAGAAAGGCAGTGATCCGGATCGGATGGCCAGTCCGATCGGTTGGCTGTCCGATCAGATGGCCTGTCCGATCGGTTAGTTGTCCGGTCGGATGGCCATTCGATCGAAGGCCATTCGATCGAACACCTCCAGCGAGCTGAGTTTCGGCATTCTGTTTTGATGGTTAGGCGTTGCGATAGTTTGGTTACACATTCTCATCCACATTTTCATATGTTTATTATAATTAGCCACGTTGGGTCGTACATACATATCCATATTTCGAAGTTGCGATACAATAACCCGGTTTCGTTTCGAATATGCGATTACTTTGCGACGCTTCACGGTCATCGAGGAGGGTAGAAGAGGTCCTCTCTCAATCTCATCGTGAATGTTAGTGTGTTTTAAGTAATGAGTTGCACTGCGACACATCACGGCTATCAAGGAGGGTAGAATTAGTCCTCACTCGACATTTTCGTGGTTGTCAGCAAGTGAAATGTGATGTGATAGCGATAAAGTATGCGATAATGTGCGTAAACATTGGGATATAGCGATGTATGCGATATAGGTACATTATGATCCGAATCTCTGGTGCTAGGCATAACGAGTATAGTGAGTAGTAACAACGCACGAAAGTGTGGGTTGTTACAGCGAATGGGTAGGAAATGGAATATATATGAAGTAGCGAAAAACTTTACCCGGTCTTTTATTACACAATGAAACAAACAAACAACTACCAAACTTAAACTTCTATGTACAAGACAACTAAACATCATTTCTTTTTTCTTTTCATTGCTTTTTTCCTTTTATTTTCTTTTCTCTATTTTTTTTCAAACATTCAAAACTATCAACGCAACCTTCAACATAACATCAAACGTATCTACACACTACTAAAATAACTACTACACTATAAGACCGGGTCAAGTCGGGTAAATTTTTAGGAAACTAGCTAAGGGCTAACAAACGATAGGCTTTAGGCACAAAATGGGCAACTAAATGTCCAAGCCCCCGCCCCTCTCGCAACCATGCTCATATATATAATTAATGAGGTCCAACCCCCCAAATCCCATACTCGCACTCACCAAGACGAAGCTACCTAATTGCCCTTATCCTTTTTACATTCACATTCAACTAAGGACTCAAATCGTATTAAAGCACAAGTTCTAATGCACCCCCACCCGTTGCCACTCTCATCAAAGACAAGTATTATTTATTTACATGTGTGGCTTCAACTCTCACCAAGAACAAAGGGTATTAAGGGTTGCCGGTGCATCATTTGGGGTTAATCCAAGGTGTTCAAATTCTTACATTGTTTTGCTTTATTTAAAAATTTCCAAAAACCTCAAAATTTCCTCCCATCCCTACACTTGGGATACATTGACCCCAATGTATGGTTTTGAGAGGATTTGATCGCTTAAACTCTTTAACACCAACCTAAAGCTTATACACTCAAACCACAAATTTCTTTTTGGCATTTTTTTATTTTATTTTTTTTCTTTTTTTCGAAAAAAACATCACACCACCAACTCACCCAACCCAAAACATAACATCACAAACTAAACACCACCCAACCACCCGACCATAAGCATATCAAACTAACAACTATTCACAAAATGTACAAGAAGGAGCACGACCTGACTAATAATAGCGCGGTTGAGGAGGCCCGAAAATGGAAGACATCATCTCATTCCATTCTCCGAAAGCAAATGCACCGCTACCACTTCCACTTTGTTGCGAAGCTCCGTGTTGTTGACGCGGGTCTAACCACTGTGAATGATGGAGCGGCGGGGTCGGATACGATATACTACCATCCTATGGTGGTAGAGACGCATAATCCACCGGAGGTGGATCCACAACCACGTGCCGCCCCGCATGCCAATCCGCATGCATCCTTCGGGCTTGATCATCTTCATATCAGTTATTCATCTCTAACTCATGGGAGTAAGCATGTGCACGGTTCCATGATTCGATTCGGTCAAAGTTATGCTTTATGGCTCGCTCCATACTAGGACTCATCATCGTTTGGTGATCAAAGAAAGTACACTCCGAACCCGACCATGAATCAAAAACGGGTGCAGGAGGACGTTGATTCTCAATGACCTCTTGCATAGTACCCTCGTATGCCCAATTCGGCTCGTATGAGCGCTCCGTGTAATCATAGAAAGCACCACCATATCCCCTTCTTGGGCCTCATTGGCCCACCTCCACATGCTCACCGTGAGGCTCATCCGCATAGTCCTCATCACCACTCGGAGGTTCCGCATCACTCTCCGGTTCATCCTCTTCACCCGGTAAAAGAGCTCTTGCATCAACTTTCAATGTTCGCCATCTCTGACCCTCCAATTTGATCTTATGATACCTTTCTGATTGAGTGTAGGTCCATCCAATACCCATCTTTTGAATATCAAAAGGCTTGTGTCTTTTCAGTGCTCCTCTATCCTCCAATGTGATCGCTTTAAACTGCTTCAACAACCCCGTAATAATTCAGCAATACGCGATAATGCTCCTCCCCACTTTTTTTCGCCAATTCCAAAGATGGTTCATGATCAAATACAGAATAGGAAAGCGAGGAGATCCATTGAGCAGCGAATAAAGGACGGGTATTTCCGGGTACCTTACCTGTTCCTTATCTCCTCTTCGTGGAATGACATTCAAAATGCAAATAGTTAGCAGCAATTTTGCTTCAATCTTTAAGTTCTTCCGGTACAATATTCCACTATAAGTACCGGGCAAGAACAAAGCCGCTAACATATCATTCCACCTCGGATGCTTCTCCGGTTTAATCAACAGATCATCAAGACTAGGGATTATGTAATCACGAGCAGGTAGATTGTCATATTTCCCTAATTTCCGTAGTGTATCAAATGACATTTCCACCTTAATCCCATTAAGCTTGCCTGTCAACTTCATCTGCGATGGCCTATCATACTTGTTGCATTTCAAGGTTGCCATCCATTCTTGAATCTCATCCATAAACAGATTTTTATTGTCTTTGTCGTAACAACTGAGCGCTGCTTCCCAACCTAAAGCGCGAAATTGGGCAAACACATTAAACGGCCCAAACTCAACCTCTCTAACTTCCCGCTCACAGATAAACGCAGCAGCCTTGTTTTTTAACCGGTTCATTCGATCATGAAATAGTATCGGCTGCCAGTCCTCCGGCTGATCATCTAAAGGACCCGATTCCCATAGTGGCTTGTCAGCCGTGTCTAACTCCATCATCTCTTCCTCCTCACTTTCACTCTCACTAACTCTACCCAAATACTGCCTCTTCTTTTGTTGTTGTTCCGGCTGTTTGCCTTTACCTTTCGAAGAAGAAGAACTCACTCCGACTCTTTCCTTAGTTCTTACCATTTTCCTACACACATTGCGAAGCAAACAACACACCCAAACACAAAAAGTCAGCCCCTTTTTTTCCAAAACATCCCAACACTTGCTTGTTACTATGGTTGTAGATGCTAGTGAACAAAAATTTTATAAATTATTTTCTCAAAAATTGGGCATGGTGCCTCTAAAATGTAGAGGTTCCCAAAAGTTCACTACTTTTAACATCAAACGTACATCTACAACCATAACAATGTTCAAGTAACAACTCTTCATGATGCAAATATGAACAAGCAAGTGGGTATGAACAAATATAAAAAATAACCTTAGTCTTCACAATGCATCATCAAAAATAACAAATAAACTTCCATACCTTTGTTTGAAGATGCTAGAACACAAGTGAAACAAGAACTTCAAAAACCCCCAAAATTTTCGAACCTAGGGTTTGTGAATTGGAACAGAAAACGTCGTTTTCTCACAAATCTCATCTCAAAATCGGCAACTACGTGAAAAATTAGTCAAGGTAGACCTAAATTTCACTTGATTTTACCAAGAATTGAAAGAGTTATGAAGCTTGGAAGGTTGAAGAAGGTTGTGGGGTTATGGAGATCTTGTGGGGTTTTGTGATAATGAAAGAAGATGATTTATGGAGGAGATAGGGTAGAAATCGTGTGGATGGGCAGAGGTTCACGTGAGTAATTGAATTTGTTTTATATCTGTTGTACACGAAACGATGCTTACATCGCCAGCGGCTACCGTAATTTACGGTGCACACCGTAAATTACGGTAGACCTCTGGCACTAAACTCTACCGTAACTTAATTGGTTTTCACCGTAAAGCCCAAAAAATCTTGAAGCTACCGTAACTTACGGTGCCTACCATAAGTTACGGTAGGCACTGGGGATTTCCATTTTGCCAAAAATTTCAATTTCTAAGTGTTTTTATCTTTATTTTTCAGTTTTTTTAATTTTTTTGTGTTTTTATAATTTTTCAAAAACATGGAAAAATTACCCTACCCCCTCGAAAGTCCCATGTTGTCCTCAACACAATGCTAGAACTATTCGTAACCCGAATGTCCCCACACTTGTTTCAAACACGGACTTCAAACGAACACGGTAATGTGCAAACTAAACAAAACAAACAAAATAAGATGCTAACTATGTACACTACCAAACCTGGGCCTCTCATGGTTGATCCTCGTCTACCGGGCGTAGAATGTAGCCCGCTTTATCAAGCTCCAAGTTGTTGATGTCGTTCCCTTCCAAGTATGGCTTTAACCGATGGACATTCACCGTTTTTTGTTTGTTGGTTTGCTCATCTTGGATATCCACATCGCCAAATCTTCCAACTCGCCGAATAACATATGGGCCCATCCATTTGCTTTTAAGTTTGCCCGCGAACATCTTCAACCTTGAGTTGTACAACCGTACCTTTTGACCCACTTCAAAAGTCTTTTTCCTCAACTTTGCATCATGTACCTTTTTGAGTTTGTCTTTGTAAGCCGATGCACACTCGTACGCTTCGTCTCTAATTTCTTCAATTTCACTTAATTGCAACTTCCTCATCTTCCCCGCTTCATCATAATCCGCATTCACCGTCTTGATTGCCCAATGTGCCCGATGAGCTAACTCCACTCACAAGTGACAACCCTTTCCATACACCATCCGGTAAGGTGTTATGCCAATTGGAGTTTTGTAGGCCGTTCGGTATGCCCATAACGCATCATCTAACTTGCTCGACCAATCCTTCCTATCCGTTCCAACCGTCTTCATGAGGACTTCTTTTATTTGATGGTTGGACACTTCAACTTGTCCACTAGTTTGCGGATGGTAAGGTGTGGCAACCCGATGATTCACGCTATACCGTTTCAACAATTTCCCAAAATTAAAGTTCTTGAAATGCGAACCACCGTCGCTTATGATAACTCTTGGAATGCCAAAACGGGGAAAGATGTTGGATTGAACAAACTTACATACAACCGAATGGTCATTTGTTCTTGTTGCAATAGCTTCAATCCACTTCGAGACGTACTCCACCGCCACCAAAATATATAAAAACCCGTTGGAATTCGGAAAGGGACCCAAAAAGTCAATGTCCTATACATCAAAGATTTCCACAACCAAAATTGGTTGTAGTGGCATCTCGTCCCTCTTTGAAATACTTCCCATCCTTTGACAATTTACACAATTTCTTGCAAATTCACACGCATCCTTGAAAATAGTGGGCCAATAAAACCCACACGACAAAACTCGATAACCCGTTTTATGCCCGCTAAAGTGACCTCCACATGCGGATGAGTGGGCATGAGTCAAGATTTCCAACACCTCCGTTTCAAGCACACACCTCCGAATAACTTGATCTGGCCCAATCTTGAAAAGATCCGGTTCATCTCAAATGTATTGCTTCACTTGGACCATAAATTGTTGTCTTCGCTTCTTGGTCCAATGATTTGGCATGGCACCCGTGGCTAAGTAGTTTACGTAGTGAGCATACCACGGTGCAACAAAGGTGGACACGGCTAGTAGTTGTTCATCGGGAAACCTTTCATTGATTTCATTCAAATCGTCAATACCTTCCACCGGAATCCGAGACAAGTGATCCGCTACTACGTTCTCACTCCCCTTTTTATCTCGGATCTCCAAATCAAACTCTTGTAACAACAACACCCACCGGATTAAACGGGGCTTCGCATCTTTCTTCTCCATCAAATATCGGACCGCGTTATGATCCGAGTATACCACCACTTTGCTCCCCCAAATATACGAACGAAACTTATCCAAAGCATACACCACCGCTAATAACTCCTTCTCGGTTGTGGTGTAATTCAGTTGCGCTTCGGATAAAGTCTTACTTGTATAATAAATCACCACCGGCTTTTTGTCAACTCGTTGACCCAAAACTCCACCAATTGTAGTGTCGCTAGCGTCACACATAATTTCGAATGGCTTGGACCAATCCGGTGGTTGCAAGATGGGAGCCTTGACCAAATGTTCCTTCAAAACAGTAAATGCTTGCAAACATTCGTCAGTAAAATCAAATGGAAGATCTTTTAACAACAAATTACACAAAGGTTTAGTGATAACACTAAAGCCTTTAATGAAATGTCTATAAAAACCCGCGTGTCCCAAAAATGACCTTACACCCTAACATTTTTCGGTGGTGGCAAAGATGATATTACCCTTATTTTTGCCTTATCCACCTCCATACCCCTTTCCGATATTACATGGCCTAACACAATGCCCTCTTGCACCATGAAATGACTTTTCTCCCAACTAAGCACTAAATTTTTCTCAACACATCTTTTTAAAACTTTTTGTAACTCGTTGAGACAAGATTCAAAACTAGTGCCAAAAATCGAAAAGTCATCCATAAACACTTCAAGCGACTCTCCAACCATGTCCGAGAAAATACACATCATATATCGTTGGAAAGTTGCCGGTGCATTGCACAAGCCAAATGGCATTCGCCGGAAGGCAAAGGTACCATATGGACAAGTGAAGGTGGTCTTGTGTTGGTCATCCGGGTGTATTGCTATTTGGTTATAACCCGAATACCCGTCCAAAAAGCAATAATATTTTTGAACCGACAATTTTTCAATGATTTGGTCAATCAACGGTAGCGGGAAATGGTCCTTAGAAGTGGCGGCATTCAATTTGCGGTAGTCAATACAAACACACCAACAGGTAACCGGTCGGGTGGCGACTTATTCACCATTTTCATCCTTGACTACTTGAATGACGGCCTTCTTAGGCACAACTTGGGCAGGAGTTACCCAAGCACTATCCGAAATCGGATAGATAATTCCCGCATCTAACGATTTGATTACCTCTTTCTTTACTACCTCCCTTAGGTTCGGATTTAACCGTCGTTGAACTTCTCTTGTCGGTTTTGCATCTTCGCTGGTGATGATCTTGTGCATGACGATTGATGGACTAATTCCTTTAAGATCGGCAATCGTTCATCTGATAGCTCCTTTGTTCTCCTTCAAGACTTCCAATAAAGCTTGTTCTTGCACCATCTAAATTAGAGGCAATAATGACCGGTAGTGTGTCATTATCCCCTAGAAAAACATACTTCAAATGGCTTGGTAAGTCTTTGAGCTCTAACTTTGGTGGTTCTTCTAGTCATTGTTTAGTACCTGAGCTTATTTCCACCGGCAAGCTTTCAAATTGGTGAGTCCATGGCGGTCGACCTTCCTTCAAAGCCATATCATCCTGTTTTTCCTCTTCAACCCGTAGCGCACAAGCATGTACTTGTTCAGAAAAATCACAAACAGAAACATCTATGCCATCCTCCTCATACCCATGTGGGTTGCATCCGTCGATTAAATCTGCCATAAAACACTCATCAACACCAACAGCATTAGAATTGTTAGTAAAAACATTCAAGCGCATTTTTCGGTTCCCAAAAGTCATATCGACTGTACCAAATCTATAATCGATCACAGCATGCGCGGTGCTAAAAAATGGCCAACCCAAAATGACATTTTGTTGTTGTTTTGGGTCCGCGGATGAGTAGTCCAAGACTAAAAAGTCGACCGGGTAGTAAAACTCATCAATTTTCACAATCACCTTTTGAACCATCCCTCGAGGTAGCTTATGAGACAAATCAGCCAAAACAACCGTTGTCTCTACCCTTGCTAACGGACCAAAATCGTATTGGTCATATAAGCCCCCCTGTAAAATGCTCACCCTGGCTTCAAAATCTAGTAACGCCTTTGCCTTTTGAAAATTACCAACTTGTATATTTATTAATGGCGTACCCGGATCTTGGAGCTTAGGAGGAAGCTCCCCATTCAAAACCGCACTTACTTGCCAGGTCAAGTCTACCCGCTTAGGCATTTTCTTCTTTTGTTGCCTTTTTTGTGTACATAATGCCTTTAAAAATTTAGCGTATGCGGGTACTTGTTTTATTGCATCAAGGAGTGGAAGGTTAATTTTAACTTGTTTAAACATGTCCCACAACTCTTCTTTTTGGGGACCTTTTGATGCAATAAAGTTTTTCTTACCCGGGTCAAGCAAAGCCGATGGAAACGGGACTTGACTCGGTTCACCTTCATCTTTTCCACTTTTCTCATTTTCACCCAACCCCGGTTTGTTAACATTTGATTCTTTAAGTTTAATTGGTGAAACTTCATCATCGTCACTTTCATTACCTGTGACATCCTCAACTACCCCCTCAACCAAACCCGGTGACAAATTGGCTTTAAATTCTTTGCCACTTCTCAACACACTAACATGACTAATATTAACATTGTTACCTCGTGACGAACCATGGGAAGGATTTACCTTGGTGTCGCTAGGAAGTTGACCTTTGTTCCTTCTCAACTCCGCCACTTCGGTTGCCAATTGACCCATTTGGATTGTTAGGTGAATGCTCTTGTCACGAACCTCATCCTTTTGCATACGGACTTCATCGAGTTGATTCCGTTTTTGCATGTCTTGTTGCATAGCCTGAAGCATATCCATGACTTCATTCCCGCTTGACGAATTCTGACCCGAACCACTTTGACCCGTTTCTTGAAATTGCCCTTGGTAGCCATAATTATTTCCACCCCTATAGTTGCCTTGATTGTATTGTTGGCGAGGTGCAAAGTTACCTTGTGCTCCTTGAAAGTTTGGGTTTGCTTGGTTCGCCGCATTCCCGTAACGGAAATTAGGATGGTTTCGTAACCCCGGGTGGTATGTGTTGGAGTTCATATTGAAATTTCGACCACCCCCTTGAATTGCATTCACTTGATTTGTAGTTTGCACGTTTCCACTCTCTACCCCATGCACTTGTGGCCTTTGAATCACATGCCTTGCACGTCTTGAGGATTGGGCCTTCCTCTTGGAAGTCACCGCCATTTGTTCTAAAAATGCCCAATCATCTTGTTCAAAGTTTGTAACGAAAGTACCATTAGTAATTGACATCAAGTCACGTGCATCATCCGAACTCAACCCTTTGTGAAACGCGTTCAACAACTCCCAAAGTTGAATCCCGTGATGAGGGCAATACCTTGGCATCATATTGAACCTTTCAAACGCTTCGTGAAACATTTCCCCGATTGTTGTTGGAAGCTCCTCAAACCTCTCCTAGCATTATTGGTCTTTTTGGAAGTGTAAAACTCATCCAAGAAAATCTGTTGCATGTCGGCCCATGTAAAAATTGATGCGGAGGGTAAAGTGTGAAACCATCTCTTCGCTTTGTCTTCCAAAGAAAATTGGAAGAGAACAAACTTGACATCATCCGAAGAGAAACCTTGACCTCCAATGGTATTGCAAATAGAATCATATGTCTCCAAATGGAAATAAGGTTCTTCCCTTGCTAACCCTTTAAACTTTGGTAGACTTTGGAGGGCGGTTGTTCTAACTTCAAAAGTTCTTCCATCCGCATGATGAGGAATCACAACCGGTGAAGGATTGTTAGTGATAATAGGTCGGAAGTGAGCTTCGATTCCCCGAACTACCTCCCGGTGATGTCTTCGAGGGGCACCCAATGGTGCTCTTAGTTGACCCATTTGCCCTTGCATAGGTCCTTGAGGAGCAAATGTTGGTTGATATTGATATTGATGCATTGGCGGTTGTTGTTGAATCGGTCTTTGAAATTGTGGTTGTGTATTTTGTGGACGCACTTGATGTAGCGGTGTAGGGCAATGCAATTGTGGCCCTTGCGGTCTAATATGTTGCACCCCGACCGATAATCTACTCGTATCTTGAAATTGTTGGATCGGTTGACTTTGTTGACCCGCTCCTCATTGAGGTCCCAAATATCCTCCATCACCCCCATAATAAGAACCTTCTTCTTCGTATCCCCTAAAATCCTCTTCATAACCATCATCATATCCATCTCCTTGAATACCCGAGGATTGCCCAAATGGAAGGGATGAATATTGAAAGCCCAATTGGTTTGATGGTCTAAATGTAGAAGTAGCATGGACAATGGTTGAATTTGGTGGTATTGGATAATTAGAGGATGATTGACCCGTAGTTGGGGGAAAGAAGTGTGACATGGTGTAATTGTGGCAGAAGGGCTAAAGGTAAGATTGGGTTAAACTTGAGTAGTAATCGATTGCGGTGGTGTTGGTAGGTGTAACGTCATGAGGTGGAGTAGGATTGATGGTGGTATTTGGTGAAGGTTGTGTGGAAGTAGGTATGAATGATGAGGTCGTTTGACCCGTTGTGGGTGGTACTTGGGATTCTTGCATGATATTTCTTGGTGTAATGGGTGAAGTGGGTGAACCAATAATTCTATTTTCTCGTACCAAGACTCGGTTTTGCCTTAACGTTCTTTCAATTTCCGGATCAAACGATAGTGGTGACGACTTAGGAGAGCCCCTAGTATGCATACACTTGTAGTACCTGCACACTAAACACAACCAGCGTAAACCCGAAAATAACAAACATAACTATTAAACTAACACACGTTGTGCACTACTCCCTGGCAACGGCGCCAAAATTTGACGTGCTGTCATAGTACAGGCAAATTTAATCCAAATTACAACTAATAGATAGTGGCAAATGGGTATCGAACACAGGGAGTTTGTGGAAAGTATGTCGATTATGTAGCTTTGCACTTTAACTAAAATTAAACTACAATTGCAGAAATTAAATTCAAGAGTTGATTGTTTTGGTTTTAAGAACTAATATTAACTAATTAAATTGCAAATCAAAGATTGGTTTTGTGAACAGATTAGGAACAAGCGGCCATCCTAGATTTCAGGTTTTAATCCACACTAATGTTTATGCTTAACTAGAAAGAACCACATAGACGTGGCTCGCGTTTGATTATCTGTTTGTGATTAAAGGGAACTAAGTACTCGGATTATAAAATGCAAGGTTGTTACCCGATGATCAGTTGACAGTTATCCAGACCTAATCCCTCCCATGATATCTCGATTGCCAACGGCACCAAGAACATATGGTTTAGATTAACATCAACCAAAAATCAACACTTTACAAACAAACATTCAAACACCATAATGACTCAAACAAACATTCAAAGTTATTATTCTAGAAATTCAAGCACAAACATAGTGTTTCAAAAGCAAACCTTACATCTAGGATGATCCCCATATGTTTAGCCACTCATGACTTGATACATCATCATCACACAAAGATTAATGTTCATATGAATCGAAAACACAAACCAAATGTTTTGAATTGTTTAGAACCAAGTAGAATCAGCCAAAATCGCCCCCCAACTGCTAAGAAAATGTCCCAATGACGAATAATGTGAAAAGGCACATGAAAACTGTTTTAAATGAGCAGTTACGTTTTCCTCGTCACCTCTACTGTAACTTACGGTAGCTACCATAAGTTACGGTAGACACCAAATCGTTACGCTGGTTCTCTCCTGTGTTACGGTGGATCTGGGCACTTTCAGGGGCTACTGTAATTTACGGTACCCACCGTAAATTACGGAGGAGCCCTGAATTCTTTGTTTCGTTTCTTCTTTCCTTCCATGCATGACCCGTTCCACCCCAATCCATCCAAAGCAGCATTTTATCCATTTTTAGCTCCCGAAACGTACCTGAAACATAAGCAACTGTAGTCATCTAATTTAAGATAATTACACGATCAAGTGAGGGATAAACTCGTCTTTTAACACCGTTTTATCCATACATCCCCCTCAATTTATCCACACATCCCCTAACCCTATACACCCCTCATTGCCCTATACGCCTGAAAATGGACCCACCTGATAAGCCCCTCATTGCCCTATACGTTTACTTTTTGGTTACTTTTTCACACATCTTATTAATTGTCAATGATTGGATGTCAGCCAATGATTGCCCAATCATTGGCTCTTTTGTGTGGAATAAATTTGAAAGGTATGGAGGGTTTTAAAGTGGGTGAAATATTATTTAAAAAAAAAACTTTATATATTTTTTTAAATTGTTGTTAAAATAAAAAAAATATAAACATTTATATTTATTATTATTTATTGTTATAAAAAGGAAGGTATATAAATGTCATTTTTTTATTTAATATATTTAAAAAAATGGCAACATTTTTATTTATTAATTATTATTATAAAACGTCAAGATTTTTTTTAATTAGTATTATAAAACTTCTACATTTTTTATCAAGTGTTAGTATAAAACGTCAACATTTTTTTAATTAGTATTATAAAACTTCTACATTTTTTATCAAGTGTTAGTATAAAACGTCAACATTTTTTTAATTAGTATTATAAAACTTCTACATTTTTTTTATCAAGTGTTATTATAAAACATCAAATTCTCTATAATCCATAACGCAAGAAGAAACGTAAATACAAAATGTAAGTGAACATTGTTTGATAAAATAACAAAAAACACAACACTTTCATACAAAATGTAATACAATACATAGCCGAAACCCTAAACCCTAAACCCTACACACTAAATCGCTAACTATTACATATTATTACTTAGATTCACACGAACCTGATGGGTCTAACTCCTGTCTAGGAATTGCGTGTGATGGTATATGGTGGTGACAGAACTTCCAGGCGTCGGTAGATGCCTGTGACGGAACTACCGCGCGTCGGTAGATGCTATCAAGAGTGCACCCGGAATCGACAATATGAGAGTTCCGTGCTATTTGCACGTTAACATCTGACAATGTCGGAGTTCCGGGTGACTTGGCTATAGATGTGGGATTATGCATCCCCCACCGCCAAGCACCTCACCCTAGACCGGCGTCGGATGTCAGATTAAAAGGTGACTTGGCAATTGATGTTGGATGATGCATCCCCCACCGCCAAGCACCTCACCCTAGACCGACGTCCCGGCGCATGAATCTGAAATATGAGCTCAGGTACGCGTTTGAATCTGAAATATGAACGCAGTGCACTTCTCCATAAGAATTACGTTTCCACCACCGTCAAAACACCGACTTTCGATATCCTGTTAAAAAACATAGAATTATAGTGTTAGACTCGATATTAGAAATTATATTGTAAAATATAATAAACAAACAACACCACCGCCAACACCACCACCACCACCACAGCCGACCACCCATCACCACCATAGCCGACCAACCACTACCACCACAGCCGACCACCATCACTAGTCGGCCGACCACCACCGCCCACCACCTTCCACCCACAACCTAACCATCACCAAAACCACCATCCCAACTACCACAACACACCACCACCACCACCACCACAACCTACCACCCTCAACCACCTCAACAACCACCACAGCCTACCACCCACAACACAACACAACACCACCTCACCACCGTCAACCTTAACAAACCAACAACACAGCCCACCACCCACAAACACCATAGGCTACCACCCACAACCCAACATCACCACAGCCACCACCGTCAACCACCACAACCCACCACCTCAACCACCACAGCCGACCACCTCACTACCGTCAATCTTAACAAACCAACACCACAACCCACCACCCACAAACACCACAGCCTACCACCGACTACACAACACCACCACCACTGTCAACCACCACCTAACCACCCGCAAACACCACAGCCCACCACCCACAAAACAACACAACCACAACCACAACCGTCAACCACAAAAACCCACCACCCCAACACCATTATACCCGACCAAAATAAACCACAAAAATCGGAGAAAAAATGAAAACTAAACATAAAAATACGGAATACGAACTAACCTTAAATACTCCGAGCGTATGAAGAGATACGAGAGCGATAACAATACGAGAGACAAAGAATCTGTGCGTGTGTGTGTACTTCCGGATCTTCATCGTGTGGTCCAACGTTGGTCTCGTGTGGTCCAAGACCTTTTTGGGTATATAGTTGGGTATATAGTTTGTCAAAGAGCAGGCTTGTTGCTAAATAAGGCAAACAAAACGAATATGTACGGCCCTCATTGATCTATATGACGCGTATGTATTTACTTTTTGAAAAAGTTGTCAGTCTATACGGCCCTCATTGATCTATAAGGGATGTATGAGTTTACTTTTCTAAAAAGCTGTCAGTGTATACGACCGTATAGGTCAATGTGAGGCATATACACCACCTAACTTTTTGTTATACGGACCTCATAGCACTATGTGAGGCATATGTATTTACTTTTTCTAAAAAAATGGTTAGAATTTGTACTTTATACGCATCTCATTGTGCTATGAGCGGTGTATTGAGACTTTTTTTTCTAAACAAATAATACGTACGAGAAAGTGTAATCCATATCCATCTTGACATTCACAATGGTGCGAGTTCGAAACCCTGGGGAGGCCGGTCCGATACAGAAGGACCCCTCCGTTTTTTATTTGTGTAATTCTAATTTTTTAAATCCAGTCCCTGAGGTTTATTTTGCAAAAGAACAGGTTAACTGAAATTTAACTTAGTTAACTATGTTGGGCTGTAATTGTAAATTTTCAAACTTATAACCGAGGGACTATTCCTATATTATTGCCAAATACCCATCATGCCCCTTCCATATATCAGCTATTAAACTGGCATGCCTTTGCAACATTAAAGACTGCATCATCCAGCCCCTTCTTGCTGGTCCCACCAGTAGATAAACAATTGAACAGCTTCTACACATGCTTAGCATTTTTAAAAAAGACCAATATACCCCTTCGTTATAAGAATCCCAATACCTATGGAACCCGGATTGAACAAGCAAGAAGGTTAGCTGGTTCAGACCAGCAATAGAATGAACCTTATAAACATGACAATACAGCTGTAAAATCCAAAAAAACCAACATAGATGCTGATAAAAGATTAAACATGTTACCATCCATACATGCTGATAAAAGATTAAATGTCTATATAAAAACAACCGAGCATACAACTAAACATAAATAACAAAAGAGGAATAAATATTTGTTCGTACAACCATATTAAACCCAAAATACAACCAAACGAAACAGATAAATACTACTCCTAAGCCATTTACTCGTCATTGTTATCAGAACCACTACCATAACATGTAAACTGCATCTGCGTGTCAGACGGGCCTTCATGCGTGCCGCACGGGCCTGCCTGCGTGCCGCACGGGCCTGCCTGCATGCCGGACGGGCCGGCTTCCGAGCCGGACCCCGGATACACTCGTGGTTGTGGCGGGTCTCGAACCGGCAACCCCGCCTCGGTACGCCTATCAGCCTCGCTGGCCCTCATCCACTCCATCATATCCTCCATCCGATCCATCCGCCGATCCTGCAGCGCCAACCTCCCCATCACAGCCGTCTGACCAACCACAAGCCTCTCGAGGAGACGCTGAGTGGACTTAGGCAACCTCACCGCATGATAGAAGAGCCGAGCATGTTGTGGCGGCTCCGGCGGATGCCCCTGCTTAACCTCAGGCACGACGTCACCCTCTCCAATAGGCTCGTCAACAACATGAGGCATATCCACCTCTGCAGCCTCTAGCAGATGTTGATGTACTAACGGCTTGGCTCCAAAAATCTGATCGTCCAAACCGACAAACCGATAACCAATGTCCGGAAAGTTCACCGCCAAGTGCATCCCAATCATCGTCCTAATACCCAAATGCTCGAAAGGGGCAGGCGGTGGCAACTCACCGATGAATGGAAAATACTGACCGCAATGCTGGGCAATACGCTTGATGAACGCCACTCCGTGCAATCCGCCACGCTTCTGACGTCGGGAAAATGAGGCGAAATACCCTCCAGGCAGCGATGGGAGGGCGCACGGCGTCCCGGTGAATAAACAGTAAAGATAGAACAGCAAGAACCAAAGAAATAAGATAACAAGGAGTCGTAAGAAAGAAGAAAGAAAGAGTGGCGTCGCATAGAAAAAAAGAAAGAAAGAAAGTAACAAATATCGATTGGTAATTTCATTCGATCGATAGCAAGAAAGAATCGAACCTTATGATACATGGTTGAAAACCGATGCTCGTAATCGTATAACTTTATGTTTTTATATGAGTTTTAATCTTGAATGGCCTACTTTTAATTAGATTTGTGTTTATGCAGGTTTAACGAAGTTTAAGGAGCTTTTCGGGAGCTTTACGAGTCACCGGGTCGAAAAACGGAGCACCGGGACGCATTACGGATCAATCGGGAGTGCGAGAGGTGAAAAATGGAAAATGGGTGTTCAAGAAGCCGTCGGCGACGGGGTATAACCCGTCCCGGACGGGCTCCAGAAAACCCCGTCGGCCACTAGTACCCGTAACCAGTTAATTAAGGCATCGAAAGAAAAAACCACCAGACGAACCCGTCGGCGACGGGGTCATGCCCGTCGGCGACGGGCAACAGGATACCAGAATGGGAATTTTTTGGTTTTCAGCTTGGAATCGATTTTATTGGTCAAGGGGCCATTGATTTCGGAAGTTACACTTTTTTTTGGAGTTTTGAAATCATTCTTGGAGCCATCTAACATCACCAATCACCTACTATTCCATCCATCATCAAGATTACAACCGGGAATAAAGAGGATTTCATCATTTTCTCAATCTTGATTCTAAACCCTAGCCATCAATCATTCATCCATCCATTCATCATCATCCATCACAAGACCTTCACCATCCACCAATCCTCCATATTTCAAGCTTCAAGATGATCTTCATCAAGCTCCAAACATCCAGTGATCAAGCTTCTTCAACCATGAGCGGCTAATCATCTTGGTTTCACCCCGGCGTAGGTAGTTGTTAATTTAGGGTTTCGAATTGTTCTTGTTTCAACTTTGTGACAATTTGTGTTTGATTTTTGAAACTTTTGACAATAGTGTTACATTTGTTGCGAATTCGTAAATTGTCGAACGATGTTAAAAGTTATGACTTTGCGAAATGGTGATGTGTAATTGTTCATTGTCGTTGTTAGGATTTACTTGTGTTGATTACAAAGTGTATTCTTGTCCGTTCTTCGGGACGTTGATAGCTATTAGCACCTAAGTCACGGTACACTAAATCCGTTAATCAAATGCATTTGAGTTGAATCTAAAACTTGTAGAAATCCTAAGTTAGCAATTACCAAAACCGGGTGTGATTCCTTTTTCTTATTATTGTTCTAGTAACCAATTTTCTCGTAATCATTAATCTTTAGTTGTTAATCAATTTAATCTATTCACTTAGTTTAAACTCACATCTTTCAATTAAACAAAACTCAAAATTATTCTAGCAAGCTTCATAAAACGTGACAATTGTTTTAATTCAATCGAATCCACACACAAACCACATACTCTTCGTGGTTCGACCGCTTGCTACCACTAACACATAGTTAAGGGTAAATTGGGATTATAAATATTATCTTTGACCGGAGCGCGACACTCCTATAAAATTTTGGCGTCGCTGCCGGGGAGTGCGTGCGCTTTGTGTTTGGATATTGTTTGAATTTGTGTGATTATCTGTTTAATTTGTTTAGCTTTCTTTTTGTACTCGTCTTTTTTCTTTGTTACGCGGGGTGTGTTACTTGTGCAGGTTACAGGTAGTGCATGCATACGCAGAACTCCGGGAGGACTTCACCTTTAGTCTACGAACCGGAAATCAAAAGAGTAGCAAGAAGAAACCTAGCAAGCCGGTTAGAAGCAACCCTTGCTTCTAATCAAACCAACCAAACAGCACAACTCACACCAACAATTGAAACCGATTCAATGGCGAACCACAACTCCAACCAAAACCAAAACCAGAACCAATATCAATACCGAAGTAACTTCAATCCCGCCCAAAACGTCCAACCTATACCTCAAGAGCAACCGGGTGGTAACGTCAACTCTAGACCACCCACACCACCTTTCAGAAACCAAAATCCCAATAACAACCAACGAACACCCCAACAACAAAACCTTCATCGACAAGCTTCTTTACCCATCAACCTTGATGATGGGTATGTCAATTCCGATCGTAGAGGTAATCGTGATCGCGGCAATCCAGTGAATGAAGACCCATTTTTCAATATCGATGACTTGAGGAATGCAATCCCCGATGACGAACCTTATAGTGTTCCCGGTTATCAATCGTCGGAACATGTAAGCATTCATACAGAAAACTCGAATGATGGGGGTTACTATAATGATCGAGTGGATGATGACGAAGATTGGGGATACATAAATCGGGGTAATGGCCATAATGCAAGAGGATATGAAGATGAAGAATGTGGCTATCAAAATGCCAACTACGTTGGGGATGACGATTATGGTTATGGGAATGGAAGAAATGATGGTTACGAGAACAACCGTCAACCACGAAATGATTATCAACAGAACCAGAATGGTGGGGGTCGCAACAATAACAACAATGCTCACCATAACCGGATCCCTCGTTTTGTGGGGGGTGGCAATCAAAGAGGTAATCAAGGTAGGAATCAAGGAAGGGATGAGAGAACGGATGATAGAAGGAATGAAAGAAGAGGTGATAGAAGGGATAACCGAAGAGTGGGTGATCAAGAAGTTAACGGTCCCTATCATCGTCAACAACCTCCACGGGGAGTGAATGATCGTTTTAGGCCGGTGGTTACCGAGAATGATTCACCAATCGTTTGTGAGAGGAGGATGTTTGATTGTAAACCACATTACATCAACATACTTCCTCATTTTAATGGAAGGTCTAACGACGAACCGTACACACATTTGGCGGAGTTTTCTTCCATTTGCAACACTATCGGGGGGCATAACTTCGCACTAGAGGAGGTCAAACTTCGCTTGTTCCAATTTTCATTGAAAGACAAAGCGAAGTAATGGTTCCTTACACTTCCGGCCAATAGCATTCGCACATGGGGAGAAATGCAACAAGCTTTTCTGGATGAGTATTATTCAATAGCAATGACCGACGATGCTCGTGATGAAATTAGGTCTTTTCGCCAATTATCGGGCGAACCGTTACATGAAGCCTTCACAAGATTTAGGGAGTTGATGCGAAAGTGCCCACATCATCAAATAGAAAAGTGGGAATTGGTCAAATGCTTTGTACGGGGTTTGGACGACAACACATGGAACCGACTTGAATCAACGAGCAATGGGACCCTTCTAAGCAACCATGAAGATGATGATTAGGAGTTTTTGGAGCGGATGAGTAAACGGTCGAAAGAGAAAGAATCGGCGGATCAAGCTAAGAAACATCCCATTTCCCGGTCACTTCCCGATCTCGACTCTAAGGATCGGATTTCTACTTTAGAGCGGGAAATGGCTCGAATGAAGAAGAAGGAAGTTAGTGCGGTTCAATTTGATGTGTGTGAAGAGTATGGTGATATTGGACATAGAGCGGAACACTGTCCAACGGGGTCGAGTGACTACACCGACGAAGTCAACCAAGTGTATGGAGATAGGAAGCAATATGACATGAACTCCAACACTTACCATCCGGGCTTGAGAAATCACCCTAATTTCCGGTATGGTAATGCTTCAAACCAAATGAACCTGAATTCTCAATCGGGTAATCAAGGAGGTCAAGGTGGGTCCTCGTACAATAATCGGCAAGGTGGTAACCAAGGGGGTTACCAAAGGAATTACAGTCAAGGGGGTAACCAAGGGTATCAAAACCGTGAAGGTAATTATCAACGTGGTTACAACCAAGTCGGAAATGGGGGTAATGCTTCTAACTCCCGAGGTGATGACTCGATTAGTTCAAAGTTTGATGCTATCATGAATGCTGTGAGTACTCTTACCAATTCACACCATGAGTTCAAAGCTGAGGTGAGAAAATAGTTTGAAGTAAGGGATAAATCTCAAAAGGCATTGGAGAAGCAAGTGGGTCAACTCACGGAGGAGATGGCTCAAATGAGAGGAAGCACGGGAAAGCTCCCGAGTGACACCGTTGTGAACCCTAAGCATCAAGGGTTAAGCTCGAGCAACACACATGAGGTACCAATTAATCAAATTTCTTTGCGTAGTGGTCGAGTCATAGATAGTGGTGTCAAGCCACCATCGCCCCAGTTTGTTGAAGGGGTGGTGGAAGATGCTAGTGAGGGTGAGCATGAGGATGGTCAAACGGGTCAAAATAAAAATGACTTGAAAAAGAAAAATAACACTCCCGTTGTGACCATCCCTGTCCCTAAGGCTAAGGAGAAGGGTGTGGAGGCTAATACTGCCCCTTATCCCGAAGCGTTGAAGGGACCTAGTAAAAAAGTTGTAAATAAAAGAGGTCCACAACAAGAAGAGTTGTTGGAAATTTTCAAACAAGTAAAAATAAACTTACCTCTTTTGGATGCAATAAAACAAGTACCGTCTTATGCTAAGTACTTGAAAGAATTGTGCACTCAGAAACGAACTCATAAATTTCCTAAAAAATTAGACTTAACCGAAAATGTGAGTTCGATTCTTTCGGGTGCACTTCCACCTAAGCTCCAAGATCCGGGTGCGCCATTTCAATTCAAGTCGGCAATTTTAAAATCAACCGGGCACTTCTAGATCTTGGTGCTAGCGTGAGCATTCTACCGGGTAGCTTGTATGACCAATATGAGTTTGGTCCACTTCAGTCGTCAAACAACACTGTGGTGTTAGCCGATTTGACACCCAAACTACCCCGTGGAGTTGTTTCAGATGTGATAGTGAAAATCGAAGATTTTTACTATCCGGTGGACTTTCTAGTACTTGATTACATGGCCAAGGACCCAACCAAACAACCTACGGTGATTTTGGGTCGACCGTTCTTAGCAACCGCACATGCTCAAATTGACTGCAGAACAGGAACGGTTGACATGACATTTGGAAACCGAAGGTTGAGGTTGCATGTTTTTTTTCGGACTTATGAAACCTCCAGTTGATGATGAATGCTATATGACAGACATTGTTGACACGTGTATACCTCTTTGCGACACAGTCGTGTATGGGGAAAACACAATGGAGGATTGTTATATGTTTGACAGGTCACAGGTGGAGGTGGAAAGGAGCATAGACAAAGAAGTGAAGAGTTTGGAGGTGCTTGCGGTTCGAGAAGGAAAACCGACATGGACGCACCAAGTTGAAAGTGTACCGGAGAGCATTGACACTAAATTGAAGCCGTCTTTAGTAGAGCCTCCGAAGGTTGAGTTGAAAGCATTGCCGAAGCATCTCAAGTATGCTTATGTTGGTGAAGGCAATACACTCCCGGTTATTATTGCATCAAATTTAACCGTGGAGCAAGAGGAAAAGTTGATGGATGTGTTGGTCACCAATCGGGCGGCGATTGGATGGACCATTGTGGATTTGAAGGGTATTAGTCCCTCGGTGGTGATGCACAAAATCATCACGGAAGAGAATGTGACTCCCATTCGAGATGCACAACGGAGATTAAATCCAAATATGCGGGAGGTAGTGAAGAAAGAAGTGCTGAAATGGCTAGATGCGGGTATTATTTACCCGATCTCGGACAGCCAATGGGTGAGCCCAACACAGACGGTTCGCAAGAAAGCGGGTATAGAAGTCGTCAAAAATGACGCAGGTGAAGAAGTAGCCACTCGGCCGGTAACCGGGTGGCGAATTTGCATTGATTATAGGAAGTTGAATACCGCAACTTCCAAAGATCATTTTCCTTTACCGTTCATTGATCAAATAGTTGAGAAATTGTCGGGGCAAAAATTTTATTGCTTCTTAGATGGCTATTCTGGTTATAACCAAATTGCCATCCATCCGGAGGATCAAGCAAAGACCACGTTTACTTGTCCCTACGGCACTTTCGCATTTAGGCGAATGCCGTTCGGATTATGTAACGCCCCCGCCACCTTCCAAAGGTGTATGATGAGTATCTTTTCAGATATGGTGGGGAAGTTTTTGGAAATCTTCATGGATGATTTCTCAATTTTTGGGTCATCTTTTGAGGCTTGTTTGGACCAACTAGATAAAGTGTTAAAAAGGTATGTCGAAACTAGTTTGGTCTTAAGTTGGGAAAAGAGCCATTTTATGGTTCAAGAGGGAATTGTGTTGGGACACATGGTGTCAAGTCGTGGGATAGAGGTTGATCGTGCTAAGGTACAAGTTATATCTACTTTACCGTATCCCACGACTGTTAAAGGTGTTAGGTCATTTCTAGGTCACGCGGGGTTTTATCGGCGGTTTATTAAGGGTTTTAGAGATATAACCAAACCTTTATGAAATTTGTTGTTAAAAGACCAACCGTTTGATTTTAATGAAAATTGCCAAAACGCTTTTAACAAATTAAAAGAAAAGTTAGTTGAGGCCCCAATCTTGCAATCGCCAAATTGGTCTTTACCCTTTGAAATTATGTGCGACGCAAGTGATTATGCGGTGGGGCCGTGTTGGGACAACGGGTTGACAAGAAACCCGTTGCCATATACTACGCAAGTAAGACTCTTTCGGATGCACAATTAAATTACACCACCACCGAAAAAGAACTACTTGCAGTGGTATATGCATTGGATAAATTTCGGTCATATATATGGGGTAGAAAAGTGATTATCTTTTCTGATCACACTGCAGTTAGGTACCTCATGGAGAAGAAGGATGCAAAACCGAGGTTAATCCGATGGGTGTTGTTGCTCCAAGAGTTTGATTTGGAGATACGGGACAAAAATGGTAGCGAGAATGTGGTAGCGGACCACTTGTCCCGGTTGATAGCCGAAGAGGATCCAAAGTCTTTAGAGATTAATGAGTCTTTACCAGATGAGCACATTATGAAATTAGATAAATTACCATGGTATGCTAACATTGTAAATTATCTTGTTACAGGTGATATGCCAGCACATTGGGATAGACGGAAGAGGCAACACTTCATGTCTCAAATCAAGTATTATCGGTTGGAAGAACCGCACTTGTGGATGGAGTGTGCGGATCAAGTGATCAGAAGATGCATAGATGACGAAGAGATTCCAAGCGTGTTGCAGCATCTACACTCGTTTGCATGTGGTGGCCATTTTAGTGGCCACAAATAGTGGTCTTTATTGGCCTACTATTTTTAAAGATGCTAATGAGTTTTCAAAGAATTGCATAGAGTGCCAAAAATAGGGGGTATTTCAAAAAGGGATGAGATGCCCATGCAACCAATTCTCGTTGTCGATGTTTTCGATGTATGGGGTATTGATTTTATGGGCCCATTCCCCAATTCTTATGGCAACTTGTACATCTTGGTGGCCGTTGACTATGTGTCAAAATGCGTCGAAGCAATAGCCACCAAGACAAACGACCATTCCGTGGTTTGCAATTTTGTTCAAACCAATATTTTCTCAAGGTTTGGGATTCCTCGTGTCATCATAAGTGATGGAGGATCTCATTTTAAAAATTTTCGGTTTGGGAAACTTTTAAAACGGTTTGGTGTTGACCATAGGATTGCTACCCCCTATCACCCGCAAACAAGCGGGCAAGTCGAGGTATCAAAGAGGCAAATCAAAGAGATTTTGCAAAAGACCGTGCGGGCGGACTGTAAGGATTGGTCAATTAAGTTGAACGATGCTTTATGGGCCTACCGTACAGCACATAAGACACCTATTGGCACTACACCTTACCAGTTGGTTTACGGTAAAAATTGTCATTTACCGGTTGAACTTGTGCACAAATCATTATGGGCAATTAAAGAGGTTAATGTTCAATATGATGATGCAGGTAAGGAAAGGACACTCAAGTTATGTGAGTTGGAGGAGTTACGGGAAATGGCATATGAATGCGCATCCAAGTACAAAGATGGGATGAAGAAAGCGCATGATGCCAAGTTGAGAAAGAAAGAGTTCGAGGTTGGGCAAAAGGTGTGGCTCTACAACTCGAAGCTTAAGCTCTTTCCCGGGAAGCTCCGGAGCAAATGGATGGGACCCTATGTTATCACCCGGGTCGGACAATTGGGTGATGTTACCATCGAGGACCCGAAGGATGGGGTACGACAAACGGTAAATGGTCATCGGCTAAAACCGTTTCTCGACGGTAACGAAAAGTTGGATGAAAATAAGGAATCGGTGAGCTTCGTGGTAAGCATCCCGGTTTATGAGGTCGAATGAAAAGGACCGGTAACAAATTTTGCAAAGTTATGTACCATCTATTTAATTGTTTGTGTGTTTTGGATATAGTCGTTTTCGTTTCATACTAATCTCTCTTGATTGTGTGAAGTCCGGACATTCCAAATGGGTCACGAAGACACAAGGTATGTGTTTAGGCTTTGTTATGTGCATTGAGGACAATACACAACTTTTCGGGGGGTGGTAGGGCCGTTAACGGTTTTCGTGTTTTCAAAAATTAACTCATAAAAATCTACAAAAACAATTTTAATAATTATTAGGAATTTTTAATGTACATAGTTCCTTTAGAAATAGTTCACAAAATTCCTCCTATTTTTCAAAAAAAAAATTGAAATTGAAAAAAAAAAGCCCGTCGGCGACGGGCCATTGGGCGTCGGCTACGGGTCCCCTAAACACCCGTCGGCACTATATTCTCGTATCCAAGAACTTAGGCCGTCGGCCAAACCAAACCAAACAACCACCCGTCAGCGATGGGAGAGGATCCGTCGGCGACGGGCTTCCTTTCTCGCGACGGGTCAGGTTAAGTTTTTTAGCGTTAAACTCGAACCCAAACACACTTCAGCCTATCCAATCTTCACCTAAACGTATTTTTAACCACACATTCGACCCACCTTCACTTTAACTTCACAAAAAACCTGCCATCTCTCTCATCTCACTTCATCTTCTTCACCTCTTCCTCAAGAACCCTAAAACTTTCAAGCTACCATAACTTTCTCAAATCTCCACCAAATCACCTGATTTTAGAGTCTGCCTTGAGTGATTTTTTGAGAGGAACAAAACCCCTATCACGGTTTTCATCAAATCTTGCTAGTTTGCGTTTGGTCGTGTAATTTTGGGTTTTTGAAAAGGGTGTTCATGAAGTTGCTTGCTTTCCATCTTTTCTTAGTTCTTCTTGTCTAACAACATCAAAGGTACGGATTTTTCTTAAGTTTATGCATGATTATCATATTTTTAGTTTTTTCTTCCGAAATTTTAGACTTTTCAGTTTAAGAGTAGGTTGTTTAAACAATGTATGTTATGCTAGCATGAATTTGAGTATGATTGGTTGTGTTGGATAGAGTTTGAGCGTGTTATAACCTTAGTGATGTGATTACACTTGTTATGAACATGAGTGAACATGAAGGTGATGTTGAATCTTGTTGAATTTATAAGAAATTGCAAGTTAACAAGGAAATTGATAAGTATATGATAAAATGAGCGACTTTGGAAGTTTAAAAAGGCGATTTTACATTCACTTGTTGATTAAAATATCAACATCACACATCATGTTCAAAGTTTGAGAGTTTAGTAATGGTTGGGGTTTATGTTGATGTTTTGCTTCTTTGTGATTGTAGTTATGGCCGGTGGTAAAAGACAAAAGACGACAGGGAAAGCTTCATCATCAGGAGTCGGTTCTTCTTCCGGCTTAATACCGAAGAAGTGGGAGCAACTAAGCTCCGTAGAAGAAAATGACGCTAGGCTATCCAGGCAAGACTGGGCATGGGAAAAATTTAGGGATAGCCGTAGCGCTCAAGTTTGGGATGAAGAGAAAAACGAACCATTATCAGGCTATCAGGATAGGAAGTGGGAGGCTAAGTTATGGAAGTGGATGATGGTAAACAATGTGAACACCTCAGTTCCAGAAAGGGTGGTATGTGAACGGATTGTGAACGTGGAAGAGTTTCGACAGATTGGGATTGTGCAGATGTTCGAACGTCAAGGTTGGGAAAGAGTCCTTGACTGGTATGAAGACAACACCTCCCGGGTGTATTTAGCGGAGGTGTGTGAATGGTTATCCACTTTGAAGCTCATGAACAAAAATGAACCTCCATCGCAGTGGAAATTGGTGGGGAAGACAAGTCGAGGGAACATGACAATGTCCTTCGAAACAATGAATTGTATTGCACGTTTTGACTCCTTGGGAGTGTAAGCATACGATTACCCACCCATTGAGTGATTTTTGGATAATCATATGAACGGTAATGACCCCGACCAAATGATAGCGGTTGTCTTACCTTACAACAGCGGAGGAGAAGCAAAGAGAAATCAAATGACGATTGAGGGAAAGATTCTCCAAGGGATTTCTGTTGAGAACATTTTTGTGAGGTTTGGTGATCGTGGAGGTGTTAGAGCGAGTGACTGTAGTACGGTGGTGCATTGTTTGATATACGGGACCCCTACATTGTCATGGAGACACATAGTGATGATGAATACGTGGGCTACTCGGGAGTCGTCCCAGAGGCGTTTTATTCCATACGCACGCCTCATTAGTGCCATGATCGTTCAACAAAATTGCCTACTACCGGAATTACTATGGGTAACTAAACCGTTGGAGGAAATTAACAAGGCCTCCATGAAGAAGAACTGGAAGATAGAGGTTAATCTCTCAGGGAACAAGTATGTTGTGACTGACAGGATGGGTCATAAGTATGAGTTTCTTACTTCAGGGGCACAACCGGAATCGAGAGAAGATGAAGAGATGGGTGATGAAGAGGAGGAAACTGAGCCCTCCGGTCCACAAAGACCAAGACAAAGATACATGAGGACGCATAGGGAAATTAATGTAGATGTGGCGGGCTTTGTGAACATTAGACGGGTGCCCTCCTACAAAAATTTTGATCGGGGGCAGCTAGAGATATATGACAATGTCTCTGCATGCATAGGTGAAGGCCGAGAGTATAACCGAAGGAGGGAAGCCTGGGAGGAGGCACAGGGACCCCAAATGCAGGAGTATTGGGCAGTTCAAGCAGCCCATCGGGAGAGAATGAATAAGTTTGTGGAGGAGCAACAACTGTTCCAAGCAATGCAGAGGTCGCACATGGAACAGTTGGTGAAGATGCAAGAGGATGAGGCAGCCCGAAGACGGGCATGGGAGGAAGAAGAGACAAGGCGTCATAATGAAGCAAAAGAATTGGAACGACGCCGCTGGTGTGCCTTGTATGTCTCTCACCAAATGGCTATTAATAATGCCAAGGTGCTCCACGATTAGGAGCGACACCAAAGAGACTATCAAGCTGGTCTCCCATATGCCGAACACTCGGGATGGACCAATTACCCCGACCTTCCCCACCCACAAGGCCCATCCGATCCGACTCCTCAATGGCCCGAAGCGGTAGGCTCCAGCTTTATCCCGATTCCTTACCAACCACCACCTCAAGGGGAGCAGAGTCCACTCGATAACTATAGGGAGATGTTTGAGGCCCTCACTGGTTATCAATACCAGCCAAACCCGCCAGTTGACCCCAACGAGCGATATCAGCGGTAGAGGTATGGTATGTTTTGTGTTGTTGTTGTATACTTTGGTCCTTTATTTCTTTATCGTTTTTATTTACTTTCTGCCTAGTTAAATGAACGTTGTGGGTGTGTTCCCTATATAACCCTCACGAGACCTACTCGTCCTCCCAAGCTATTGGGGGGTTTAAAAAGGCTTGTTGCATACGCTAAATGCAACCGTGATTCCTACGAAAGTGATTTAGGATTGTTGTTGTTGTAAATTATTTTCCACATAAATCGAAGTGAAATAACGCACGGCTTGGTAATGTGTTCATAAAAAGGGTAGAACTAGGTAACTAACAAATTTTGATGGTTGTGAGAAGCATGCTTCTACACAAGGATTAGAATTTGTAGGTACAACATGTTCGTGGGACAACCGTTTTTATGAAGAGAAGAAGGAGATATGAGTATCAAGCGACAAGAATCAGGTGCATGTGTTTCCTTTTACTTTGATTCTTAGTTAGTAATAAGTGGATTGTATTTTGTATTTTATTTTCCGGGGTGAAATGTTGGGAAGGTTAGTCGTGTCACATCCCTTGTGCATTTTTAACAACTTTAGTTCCTACACATTGAGGACAGTGTTTACCTCAAGTGTGGGGATGGGGGAGTAGTATAAGTTTTTCAATTTTGACCCATTCGTTTAAATACTACACATTGAGGACAATGTTTACCTCAAGTGTGGGGATGGGGGAAAATTTCAAAAAATTTTAAAAAATTTCTTGTTTCAAAAGCGATCTTAAAAGCACAAGTAACCAAGTCAACGAGGGATGACACAACCCAATTGGTCTTTTGTCATGGTCAAGTTCAAATTAATAGCATGACGGGTATTTAGCGGGTGGTTATTTGGGAATAATCCGCCTAAGAAACTAGTACATCATGCATATCACATATCATACCCCTATACGTGAGGTTTGAGCCACTTTTATATCATAGATTTGCATTTACATGTTTCTTTGTTTAAGTGGACCATTAGTCGCGTATTGTAGAACTTGCAACTTTTGATACGTTCGAGACCATAGACCGAATACAAGCACGAGAATGATTAAGGCATTAGGCAAACCTTTTCCTTTTACACCATTTTTATATCCTTACCCAAAAATTATCCCCTAGTAGCCAACTTTGAGCCTAAACCTTTCGTTTGACAACCCATTTAGCCCATAACCATAAGCGTTTTCTTTTTAAACCCATGTGATGAAAATTCGATTATAGGAGTTTAATTTGTATAGTTGTGATATAAAAAAAAAGACAAAAATCAGAAAATGTTGTGAAAAAGAATGGAAAATCATTGAGAAAAATCCAAAAATATGTGTTTCTAGTTATTGAATAAAAGGCGAAAATCATTGCCTTGGAGTTGATGTTTATAGTTTACTTGAGTTTAGAATAGTTGCGTTGTAATAAAGATCGAATTTTCATCACCTTAGCCACTTTAAAATATCCCATTCCCTACCCTTAACCTAGCCCCGTTACAACCCTTCAAAGACCTTTTGACTTGTGCTTAGTATTCGTGATCGGTGGTGGAGAATGATTGAGTTGCAAGCCTATGCGGATACATATTCTAATCGGTTTTGAGTGATTAATCGATTGAAGTGCTAATACATTAGCCAAATTATAAGTCGAGTGGAGAGAACATTGTGAGGGATATGCATGATTTGTTAGTTTTACGGGCGGGTTAATCTTGGATAACCATTACTATATGTGATTTGTCACTTAACCGGTAAATAAGTGGAAATTGTAAAGAGTTTGACCTTTGTCTCGGGAATGGGGAGTGTGTTCGTTGTTCGACCCACGTGAAAGTGAAAAACAGATTTGCTTGGGGACAAGCAAAAGATAAGTGTGGGGATGTGATACGTGGTTGAAAACCGATGCCCGTAATCGTATAACTTTATGTTTTTATATGAGTTTTAATCTTGAATGGCCTACTTTTAATTAGATTTGTGTTTATGTAGGTTTAACGAAGTTTAAGGAGCTTTTCGGGAGCTTTACGAGTCACCGGGTCGAAAACCGGAGCACCGGGACGCATTACGGATCAATCGGGAGTGCGGTGAAAAATGGAAAATGGGTGTTCAAGAAGCCGTCGGCGACGAGGTATAACCCGTCCCGGACGGGCTCCAGAAAACCCCGTCGGCGACGGGGTCATGCCCGTTGGCGACGGGCAACAGGATACCAGAACGAGAATTTTTTGGTTTTCAGCTTGGAATCGATTTTATTGGTCAAGGGGCCATTGATTTCGGAAGTTACACTTTTTTTTGAGTTTTGAAATCATTCTTGGGGCCATCTAACATCACCAATCACCTACTATTCCATCCATCATCAAGATTACAACCGGGAATAAAGAGGATTTCATCATTTTCTCAATCTTGATTCTAAACCATAGCCATCAATCATTTATCCATCCATTCATCATCATCCATCACAAGACCTTCACCATCCACCAATCCTCCATATTTCAAGCTTCAAGATGATCTTCATCAAGATCCAAACATCCGGTGATCAAGCTTCTTCAACCATGAGCGGCTAATCATCTCGGTTTTACCCCGACGTAGGTAGTTGTTAATTTAGGGTTTCGAATTGTTCTTGTTTCAACTTTGTGACAATTTGTGTTTGATTTTTGAAACTTTTGACAATAGTGTTACATTTGTTGCGAATTCGTAAATTGTCGAACGATGTTAAAAGTTATGACTTTGCGAAATGGTGATGTGTAATTGTGCATTGTCGTTGTTAGGATTTACTTATGTTGATTACAAAGTGTATTCTTGTACGTTCTTCGGGACGTTGATGGCTATTAGCACCTAAGTCACGGTACACTAAATCCGTTAATCAAATGCATTTGAGTTGAATCTAAAACTTGTAGAAATCCTAAGTTAGCAATTACCGAAACCGGGTGTGATTCCTTTTTCTTATTATTGTTCTAGTAACCAATTTTCTCGTAATCATTAATCTTTAGTTGTTAATCAATTTAATCTATTCACTTAGTTTAAACTCACATCTTTCAATTAAACGAAAACTCAAAATTATTCTAGCAAGCTTCATAAATCGTGACAATTGTTTTAATTCAATCGAATCCACACACAAACCACATACTCTTCGTGGTTCGACCCCTTGCTACCACTAACACATAATTAAGGGTAAATTGGGATTATAAATATTATCTTTGACCGAAGCGCGACACTCCGATCACCTTAGTAGTTCGTATAGCAAGAGCACTAGCGAACTTTTGACAGCAAGTTCGCAAGAAAGATGATTGGAAGCAAGTAAGAACGGATTTGAATCCAGCAAGAACGTAGCAAGTTTAGTAAGATAACCATTTCCGGTTAAAGCAAGATAAGAAAGATCGAGCGCAAGAAGAACGCAAGCAAGTAGCAAATAACCTACATCAAGATTAAGGGGTGAATGTTGGGTATAATCTTGATGTTTCGGGTCCGTTCGGTTTGAGTACGGGCACTGGTCGAAGTTATGGATAGGTTGCACGGGTCATGTAAATGGATCATTGAACAAGAAAAAAGAAGTGGTCCATGTTGACCGAGTTTATGGAATGTGAACGTTGGAGTAGTGGCTAAAAAGGAGGAACTTTACGTTGAACTTTTATTATGCATGTGTTTTATTAGCTTTGTTTATTTTATTGTTTTTAATTCCTAGGTAGGCAGGCATGTACAAGGCTATAAAAAGCCTCATTTGTTTAATAAACATTGCACCCACTTTTCATTCGAAACTGAAGTCTGGTTCTTCATTCTCAATATATTTTCTTTCTCTACAAAGTGATCACATACATATAGATACATAGTGAGTTTGTAGTGTGTGTAGAGTGGGGCCTGAACCAACATTTGCTATCAGAGCGGAGGTTAAAGAAAGTGTGCCGTTTTGAGAGTCGATTTCGAGAAAGGGGCCAGCCCTTGGCTGCAGCGCTAAAGAACAAGAAGATTTAGTAGTAGCAAGGGATGGTTAGAAGAAAGAAATAGAATTAGATCATGGCAAGTTGGGTGGTGAAATAAGTTGTTGGCCCTGTCGAGAAAATAAGCAAGCAACTAAGCAAGTGAAGCACACCACCAAGCCAGTGATTGTCGAAAGAAAGTGAAGACTGAAGAAAGAGACTGAGCCGGACAAATAAAAACGGGTGAAAGGAAGACCGTTGACTCGCCAGAAGAAAGAAAGCATCAGCAATTGCAAGACCGTCGTCGCTTGAGAAGAGGAACCAGTGATAAGAAGACCGCCGTTGGAAAGCTTGTTCCAACGGGAGACATAGAAGACCGAAGACCGTGACCGCTGCCAGAAAGAAAGTTCCGGTGGGAAACAGAGAAGGCTGATATAGACCGACAAACCGCAAAAGACCGAAAGTGTGAACCAAAGACCGAGACCGAGGCCGAAGGGGTTCACAGCAGACCGAAAGAAAGAAGGCTCATCGAGATAAGCAAGAACGAAAGAAATAAGATAACAGGGCGTCGTAAGAAAGAAGAAAAAAAAAGAGTGGCGTCGCATAGAAAAAAAGAAAGAAAGTAACAGATATCGATTGGTAATTTCATTCGATTGGTAGCAAGAAAGAATCGAACCTTAGTAGTTCGTATAGCAAGAGCACTAGCGAACTTTTGACAGAAAGTTCGCAAGAAAGATGATTGGAAGCAAGTAAGAACGGATTTGAATGCAGCAAGAAAGTAGCAAGTTTAGTAAGATAACCGTTTCCGGTTAAAGCAAGATAAGAAAGATCGAGCGCAAGCAAGAACGCAAGCAAGTAGCAAATAACCGACATCAAGATTATGGGGGGGAATGTTGGGTATAATCTTGATGTTTCGGGTCCGTTCGGTTTGAGTACGGGTACGGGTCGAAGTTATGGATCGGTTGCACGGGTCATGTAAATGGATTAAGAAAAAAGAAGTGGTCCATGTTGACCGAGTTTATGGGATGTGAACGTTGGAGTAGTGGCTAAAAAGGAGGAACTTTACGTTGAACTTTTATTATGCATGTGTTTTATTAGCTTTGTTTATTTTATTGTTTTTAATTCCTAGGTAGGCAGTCATGTACAAGGCTATAAAAAGCCTCATTTGTTTAATAAACATTGCACCCACTTTTCATTCGAAATTGAAGTCTGGTTCTTCATTCTCAATATATTTTCTTTCTCTACAAAGTGATCACATACATATAGATACATAGTTAGTTTGTAGTGTGTGTAGAGTGGGGCCTGAACCAACATTTGCAGCCTCCCCTACTAGCATTTGCATTCCATCCCAAGCAACGCATGAAGGAGTGATTTTGTTACCTTGTTGATTAGGAATGATCTCAACACGGTTGTGCTTATCAAACCAGGCTGCCACAAGAGTATGTTGTTCCAAGATCAATACCGATAGCAGTTCTTTCGACTCTCCCAGCCATCTTCAATCATACACACAAGAATATCTTATTTGAGAATCAATGTAAGTTGAGAACTACTAGGACCACGTTAACCCCTTCTACTCTTTATTATATTAATTGAATTGAACGCATATGGATTTCATTATTTATTTAAAAAAAAAACAGTATTGATAAATATTAATTTTGTCTAAATGCACACATGCATATATGATACATGCAGTTGCTGTTAAAAAGAGATGTAGGCTGATCGATGTGAAGCGTTACCTTAGACTAGTGGGTATGGTTCGGCTCATCCCCACGGGGATGAGCCTCCACGTAGGCGCCACGTAGACGGCCCGTGGAGGATGAGCCAAATGAGGGATGGAGGGGGATGGAGGATGGGGCCCCACCTCATTATTTTATAATTTTCTATTGTTTAATTTAATTACCAAGATAATAAAAACTTTATAAAATTTAAAAAACACCACATCAAACAACATAAATAATTTCATTCCATAAAAAAAAAAAATTACATTCCCTAAAAAAAAAGAAACCGAAAATAAAAAAAAAAAATTACATTTCCTAAAAAATAAAAAGAAACCGAAAATAAAAAATAAAAAAAATTACGTTTCCTAAAACCTACGACGTCCATTTTTTTTTCACCTCTTCCTTCATCCTCCGATAAACCTCACGTTCATCCTCCGGAACCGATTCGAGATCCAACCGCATAATCCTAAAATCTTCCGCTCGAGCATAGTCGGACGACACGGTTTTCTTGTGACTATACTTTTCGGTCGCGAACTCTTTGAACGAACGGAATTCGTTTATCAAGTCGTCCATTTTTGACGACGCCTTCTCGCCTCTACCTCCACTCGAGCCGCCACCTCCACTCGAGCCGGACACTTTACGCTTTCCGGCCGCTTCTTTTTTTGCTTTGTCCCTCCCGGTGGGACGTTCCGACTCGTGAATGGGCAACGCATCCTCGTCATCTTCCGGGTCGTCGTTTATGTCAATTTGACATCGAGCGGTGGAGCCTCCCGCACTATAGCTTCCGGACTCGGAAGTTTTAGTGCGTTTGGCCGTTGCGACCTCATTTGGATCCGGCTTCCATTTTTGTTCTTTCGGGTTCAACCATCTTTCCCTTCCCTTTCTTTTTTTTGCGCGTGAGCTCTTGCGGTGGTGATTCGGGGACGACTTCTTCATCATCATCTTCAAGTTGAACCGGGGGTTGCGATTGGGATTGTAGTTGTTCAAACGTGTTGCGTTGCATGATTTGTTGGAGCGCTTGATATTGTTGAACTTGTTGTAGTTGAGACATTTGTGAGAAGGCGTTGGGTGTTTGTTGGAAACCCGAAAACGGAAATTGCGAAGCCCCCCACGAAGGATCCATAGTCGGAGTGTAAGCGGGACTAGAAAAAAAATTAGGTTGGTTCGGATTGGGATTATTCGGGTTGGGGTTGTTCGGGTTGGGGTTGTTTGGGTTGAATGGATTCATGTTTGGGAGAGAATGGTATAAAAAATATAGAGTTTTTTTATAAAAAAGGATGAGAAATGGAGAAGAATGGGAGTAGAATGAGAGAAATTGGTTTAAAAAAGGATTGGGATTGTGGTATTTATTTAAAAGGAAATTGATTTATTTTTTTTTTTTTTTAATAAACTAGCCGTTTTTTAACGGTCGGATTTTTGAATGAGGCTCGGCCCACCCGGCTGTGGGTGGCCGATGTTGATGGAAGCCGGGCCAGGGGGGCGGTGTGGGGGTCCGGCGCCGGGCCAAGCCGGGCCAAGCCGGCCCCCATACCCACTAGTCTTATTTGCAGAGCCGGATATGTGCAGGGTTTACAACAGTGAAAGCCAGCTAGGCAAATTGATTTTAATACATAGGATGATGGAAGAGGGATTTCAAATCCCTGTGATCCCGGTGGTTTGTTGGTGTAGCCAAAGGAAAGTATATCAGAAATTCTTGTGAAAATCAACTGGGAAGATTTGATCGGTTGATTTAATTCAAAAAAGTATGCCATACACATTGATTTAATTGCTCCTTTAAATCCAGTTAAAATCTTTTCAAATTCTTTAAAAAATCTTTTTTAAAAATCTTCAAGATTTAATAGTTCATTCATGTATTTAGGGAACTATTTTTTGTATCCTTGCCATTTATCTTTCTCTTTTCACCAAAATAAGTATAATACACCAAAATATGTGTAATTTGTATCCTTGCCATTCATCTTTCTTTTCACTCATTTATCTACTTGCCTCGTAAACATCGGATTTGTTATATAACCATACATTTAGCTATTAATGAATTAACTTAAATTTTTATGCCGCAGTAACGCTCAACGGGTAAATTCTAGTTAACTCTAATCTTAATCTTTATTAGAATATTCCCAATGGTAAAATTGTTTTCTTTTTTTAGTATTATCTGAACCCACCTCGCCCCCACTCCCTAACTAGTCAAACAAAAGATGCAAATTTCCATAACCAGTCAAAATTAAAAAAAACTAAACAATCAAAATATTTGCTTTCAAAAATTGTAAAATATAGAAGAAAGTTTTTAAGTTAATTAAATATCTGTCATGTCAGTGAAAGATTTACTGATGTGGTTTTTCAACAAGAGTGTGGCATTACATCTTGATGTGGTGTCGTATTCCGAATATTTTTGCTTTCTTAGTGAAAGATTTACTAGAGCTTCATAAAAGAACTGAGGATCAAAAGTTAAGAAGACAGTGCTTCAGGGATTGTCATTATTACGTGTTGGAAAATTTGGAAGATAAGGAACGAGGTTATTTTTAAAAGTAAGAGATATAATGTTATAGAGGTAGTGTCCGATGCCAAAGTGTTGGGTTTTTTATGGTATAGATATCGTTTTAAAAAAGGTTCGGTGGTTTGGGATGAGTGGTGTAAATTTGAATTGATGTAAGGTTCTGTTTGTTTGGGTTGCTGTTTCTGGCTTGGAGATAGCTTCCTGTTGGTGTTTTTTATGAAAGTTGAAGTTTAAAAAAAAAAATCTATCAGGTGAAAACCTTAATAATAGAGTAAGTTGACTGTTAAGTTGTTTAGTTGACTGTCCGATCTAAAAAATTAACATGACCCCAATTACCATATTAACTAGTTACACAACATGAAAAGAAAAAGAAAAAAGCTGATTTTAGTTGGAAAAAGTTCAGTGGTTACTTAACCACACATGATAATCGATGCATGTAGATTAGAACTGAATAAGAGAGTCAAATATTTTTATACTTATAATATGATCATATATTATATATGGTTGTCAAAAATATTAGATTTCGGTTCAATGTAATAGGACTGAAGAGTATGCAAGTCAATGTAAAAAGATTTGCTTGAATATGGTTGTAGCAAAGCAAAACACCACCTTGCAAAAGATTGCATTGTTTGTGACCAAGTTAAAGGCAACATTTGACAGGAAACACCTTACAAAAGAAACACTACTTAATCGTCTCATTGCTTAGCCTTTTTCACCATCTTCTTGATGTCATCCTTGGACAAATCTCCACTCTTAGCAATTGTGATACTTCTTTTATTACCAGTGGATATCGCCTCAGCTGAAACATTAAGAATGTTGGCCCGAACTTGGATCTTGATCTCTAACGAGCGTGAATAACTTGAATAATAACAACTTTATAACAATCGAATAAGAGTATATACAATACAAATCGAATGAGAGTAGTGAATACAAAATGAAATCTAACTATCTCTATTTATAGTTTCTAAGAGGCACGAATGAATAGACACAACTCTTCGTGAAAGGGTATGTCTCTTGGATTGTGTGGTTGAGATTGAATGATGAAAAGGTATGTCGATCCTTAGCCACTCGATCAACCGTCGCATCCCTTCCTTCTCTTTGCCTTGCACCGATTCACAGAGGGATGTGTGTAGAGACACACCTCTTCGCTAAATGATGGTGGTTACCAAGTTCCATGTTGTCAACTTTAGTCCCTTAGTTTCATAACCGCTTGTAACCGCCACTTTAATATAAATCTAATCTATCTATTCTAAACTAACTAACATGGTGTTAAGAGATTAACTTGGTTTTCATTCACCCCCTTAATCTCGAACATCCATGAGTTGCTTTAAATCTTGAATTCCGAGCAGTTCCCTCATTGTAGCAAACTTGATCCTTGCTAGTGCCTTTGTTAGTATATCTGCCCGTTGTAGTTCTCCACTTATGTGCTCCACAGTGATATCTTCGTTTTCCACGCATTCTCTTATGAAGTGATAGCGTGTATCAATGTGCTTGCTTCTTCCGTGAAAGACTGGATTCCTCATGAGTGCTATTGCTGAAACGTTATCAACTCTGAGTGTTATCTTTTCTTCCTTCCAGCCTGTGATTTCACTTAACAATCTTTTAAGCCATAGTGCTTGACATGCTGCTGCAGTGGCTGCCATAAATTCTGATTCGCATGATGAGAGTGCCACTGTTTGTTGCTTTTGTGTACACCAGGTTATAGGTGATTCTCCAAAGTAGAATACCAGACCAGTTGTTCCTTTTCCTTTGTCTGTATTAACTCCAAAACTACTATCGCTATAACCTGTGATCTTACATCCTCCTTGTCTTTTGTAGATGATTCCATGATCTTTAGTTCCTTTGATGTAACGTAGTATTTGCTTTACTGCTTTCAGGTGTTGCTCCTTTGGTTCTTGCATGAATCTACTAAGTAGACTGACTGGGTAACATAGATCTGGTCTTGTATGCAATAAGTACCTGAGAGATCCTATCAGGCTTCTGTAGTGTGTTGCATCTACTAGATCTCCTTCTTCAGTCTTTGTTAGTTGAGTTCCTGGAGTCATGGGTGTCTTTGTGTCATTGCAGGATAACATATCAGCGTCTTTGAGTATCTTATTGATGTATCCTGTCTGCTTGATGCCTATCTCACCCCCTGTTTGAATTACTTCGATTCCCAGATAGTATGCTAGCAATCCTAGATCGCTCATATCAAACTTGTTCTTCATCTGAGACTTGAAGATGTCTATTTCCTTCTTTGATGTTCCAGTGACTATCAAGTCGTCAACGTAGACTCCAACTATTAGTGTAGAGGCTTCATTCGTCCTTGTATAGATTGCGCTTTCTAAAGTGCACTTCTTGAAGTTAAGTGACTTTAGGGTTTGATCTAATTTCGTATTCCAAGCTCTTGGTGCTTGTCTCAATCCATACAGTGCTTTTGATAGTCTGTAAACTTTTCCTTCATCTCCTGGCTTTATAAATCCTTCTGGTTGTGATACATAAACTTCTTCCTTGAGGTCTCCGTGTAAGAATGCAGATTTCACATCTAGATGATGTACCTCCCAACCTTGATATGCTGCTAAAGCCAACATTAGTCGTACCGTCTCCATACGTGCTACTGGTGCAAAGACTTCGTCAAAGTCTATTCCATGTTGCTGAACATATCCCTTTGCAACTAGCCTTGCTTTGTGTCTGACAATATTTCCATTTGCATCTTTCTTAGTCTTGAATACCCACTTTAGGCCTATTGCCTTGTGATCTCTTGGCAATTCCGTCAAGCTCCAAGTGTTATTCTTGTTTATCGAGTCTAACTCAGCCTTCATTGCTTCAATCCACTTTCTGTCACTAGATGCTTCCTTGTAATTCCTTGGTTCTTCTTCAGCGAGTAATAATTCATGTGGATCTAACTGAATTTCTTCTGTTTCGTCATACAGTTCTTCGAGACTTCTTAGTCTTACTGGAGTATTGCTGATATTTCCTGTTGTACTTTCAGAAGTGGATGGACCTCCATTTTGTATGTTGCTTGAATTTCATGCTGAGTTCTGATTGTATGAATATGCTGGCGGGGTTACATAGGAGTCTTGTTCTTCTGTCTGATCTACTCCTGAATCGTCATGATGTGGCCCGCTACTGTCTGGTCCGCTACTGCCTGGACTACTTGGCTCATTTTCTTCTAACTCTGGTGGTATGTCATCTTCATGAATGACAAAGTTCGTCCATTCGGGATTCCCTGAATCTACCGTTTCCATATAACTATCCCAGTTCCATGGTTGACCCTCCATGAACTTTACATCTCTACTGACACATATCTTGTTCTTTGCTGGATCATATAATCTATACGCCTTTGATCCTTCTTCTATTCCAAGATAAACCATAGGTGCGCTTCTATCATCTAACTTCTTTTGTTGAAGTGGTAGTACCTTAGCGTAAGCAGTGCAGCCAAAGACTTTCAAATGTTCTAGATTTGGCTTCCTTCCTTTCAGTGCTTCATATGGTGTCTTATTCACCAGGGCTTTTGTCGGAACCCTGTTTAGTACGTATATCGCATGTCGTACTGCTTCACCCCAAAAGTTCTGTGGCATGTTCATTGCCTTTAACATACTGCGAGTAGTGGATAACATCGTCCTGTTTCGCCTTTCTACTACTCCATTTTGCTGTGGGGAGTATGGTGCTGTAAGCTGTCTTGCTATGCCATTTGTTTTGCAATACTTGTTGAATTCAGCCGATGTGAATTCACCTCCTCTATCCGTCCTTAGCATTTTTAACTTGGTCTGCGCTTCCTTTTCCACCTTTCCTTTGAACTCTTTGAATGTTTCGAATGCTTGATCTTTGGAAGTTAGTAAATATGCCCACATGTAGCGAGTACAGTCGTCTACAAGTAAGAATATATACTTCTTCCCAGCATGTGTTGGTGGAGTTATAGGACCACACAAATCTCCATAGACTAAGTCCAGAGGTTTTAAAGATCTGAACTTTGCCTGATTTGGAAATGGTGCCCTACTATGCTTTCCTAATAAGCATGCGTCACAGACTTGACTAGCATGACTTATTTGGGGAACTCCATGTACCAAGTTCTTACGAGTCATTTCTTTAATAGCGTCGAAGTGTAAATGGCCTAACCTCGCGTGCCATAACCATGCTATGTCTTCCGTCTTTGATAGTAAGCAGATTGGTTTTCCTGTCTTCAGTTTGACCTTGTACAGCCTATTCTTCAATCTTTTGACTCGCATTAGTAGCTTTCTGTTTCGATCTCGGATAGTCAGTAAGTCTCCGTCCATAACCACTTTGCAACCAGTTTCTGTAAGTTGTCCGAGGCTCAATATATTGGTCTTCAGACTTGGAATGTAGTATACTTGTGAAACAATCTTTTGTTCTTGATTCATACATTCCAGTAGTATTGAACCTTTGCCTTTAATTTCTACGTGTGACCCATCACCAAAACGTACTTGCCCTGTCACCGTTTCATCTAATTCCTTGAAGTGACTTCGCACTCCTGTCATGTGGTTGCTGGCCCCGTTGTCTAAGTACCATAGATTTTCATCTCCTGAGGCATAACTTGCTGGTTTTATCTGTTCCTCGTTTAGCAGAGCCCTTTCTTGAACATTTTCTTCTTGTATTGTCATCAACAATACGGGTGCTTCGTCTTCCTCGACGAGGTTTGAATGCTCTTGCACTTCGTCTTTCTCAGAACAATCCTTCCTGTAGTGTCCAAACTTTTGACACTTAAAACATTGGATCTTACTTAAGTCGGTTCTTGCAAACTTCCTCCAGTTTCTTGAATTTCCATTTCTAGGCCTTGATGTAGATCCTTCGTTTCTGGGACTTTGCCTATTTCCGTTGTTTCGCCAATTTCCACGCGTCTGGTTAAACCTACCACGACCGCGGTTTCCAAATTGCCTTCCTCTGTTGTTATCCTGATGTGTAAACATAAGCCTATCTTGGCTTTCTCCTTGATTTCCTTTCTTTAACTTGAGACGTTCTTCATATGTCTTTAACCTTCCGATTGCTTCTTGTAGCGTCATGGTTTCTATATCGGAGTATTGTTCCATAGAGGCAACGATTTGAGTAAACCTATCCGGTACGCCATTTAGGAGTTTGCGTACTAGAGTCGGTTGACTCATAGTCGATCCTACTTCTGTTGCTCGGGTAACGATACTATTGATCTTTGCGGTGAATGAATCAATAGTGTCGTCATCCTTCATTTGCAACATCTCAAATTCTGACATTAGCGTGTGCATACGCGCCTTTTGTACCCGATCTACGCCAACGTGTCTAATCCTTAGATTTTCCCAAATTTCCTTTGCAGTCTTACAACTTGCAACTTGCAATACAACGTCCTCTGGTATTGCTTGAAACAAATATGCAATGGCAGACTTATCTTTCTTCGTGTCTACCGTTGCATTTTCTGCCGGTTCAATCGTTTCCCACAAACCATTCGCTTCAAGAATCGTCTTGATACGAATAGCCCAAACCGTATAGTTTGTTGGTTTCAGAATCGGACACTGAAACTGGGAAAGAGAATTTCCATTTATCGTACTTTGCCCAGTCGCTCCTGACATATCTTCTTTCCGAATAATCTTCACTTTTACTAAACTTTCCTTTTGGTTTCAATATATCTTAACAACCCCGATTCCCCGAATCGTGTAATAACCAAAACAACCAAATCAAACTAATTCGCACTATAACCCCGGAATCAAAACAAACGAACCCTAGATTCCTAACCGTTCGGTTCAACCGACTTCCTAGAACCGAAAATAAATCCTGAAATTGAAACTTTGCGAATTTAAACGAAATTGAAACCTGATCGCGAATTCCCTGCGATGCCTTGCGATTCCCACGCCTAGAGCCTGATGCTCTGATACCACTTTGTTGGCCCGAACTTGGATCTTGATCTCTAACGAGCGTGAATAACTTGAATAATAACAACTTTATAACAATCGAATAAGAGTATATACAATACAAATCGAATGAGAGTAGTGAATACAAAATGAAATCTAACTATCTCTATTTATAGTTTCTAAGAGGCACGAATGAATAGACACAACTCTTCGTGAAAGGGTATGTCTCTTGGATTGTGTGGTTGAGATTGAATGATGAAAAGGTATGTCGATCCTTAGCCACTCGATCAACCGTCGCATCCCTTCCTTCTCTTTGCCTTGCACCGATTCACAGAGGGATGTGTGTAGAGACACACCTCTTCGCTAAATGATGGTGGTTACCAAGTTCCATGTTGTCAACTTTAGTCCCTTAGTTTCATAACCGCTTGTAACCGCCACTTTAATATAAATCTAATCTATCTATTCTAAACTAACTAACATGGTGTTAAGAGATTAACTTGGTTTTCAAAGAATACCATTTGCATCCATGTTAAAGCAAACCTTGATCTTTTCTACACCTTTAGGGGCTGCTGGAACGCCATCAAGGCTAAAAGTGTCAAGAAAGATGTTTTCTTTGGTATACTTGCCCTCGCCCTGATATACATTAAATGGAACAGATACTTGGTTGTCCACGGATGTATGATAGATCCCCTCCTTGATGGTGGGTATGGGTGTGTTCTTGGGGATCAGAACACTCATGTCAATCTCACGACTAACCCTGATGCCAAGAGAAAGAGGGGTCACATCTAATAGCACAAAATCCTTCACCTTTTGGTTCCCATAACCACTTAAGTTTGCAGCCAACACCGCAGCACCACATGCCACAGCTTCATCCGCGTTAATGCTCTTGCAAGTTGGTTTTCCATCAAAGAACTCCGTCAGCATTTGTTGCACTTTGGGAATCCTTGTCGACCCACCGACAATAACCACATCATCAATATCGCACTTTTGCATATTTCCATCTCTCAGACAGGTCGCCACATGCTTAATGCACATGTTAAAGAAACCAGCATTAATCTCCTCGAATTTTGCCCTGCTGAATTTAGTTGAGAAGTCAATTCCCTCGTACAAGCAATCGATTTCAATTGGTGTTTGTATTGTTGATGACAAATCTCTCTTCGCTTTCTCACAGGCAACTTTTAACCTCATCTTTGCTCTTGCATTCTCACTCACATCTTTTTTTTCTTTCTTCAAAAAGATTTCAACACAATGATTCACCATCAACTTGTCAAAATTTTCCCCACCCAAGTGAGTATCACCACCCACTGCTTTAACAGTAATTGTACCAGCCTTGTTGATCTTGAGAAGAGACACATCAAAGGTTCCACCACCCAAATCAAATATAAACACATTTTTCTCTCCAGGACAGTTTGCCTCAACCTTCTTGTCTAGACCGTACGCGATTGCTGCTGATGTTGGCTCATTAATCAAGCGCAAGACATTAAGGCCCGCCAACACACCAGCATCCATTGTCGCCTGACGTTGCTTGTCATTAAAATACGCAGGAACGGTTATCACGGCATCAGTAACCGTTGTTCCAAGAAATGCTTCAGCAGCCTCTTTCAAGTTTCTTAGAATCATCGAAGATATTTCTTCTGGTGAAAACTTCTTTTCGTTTGACTCATGTTCAAATACGATGATTGGTTTATCTCCAGAGCCTTCAATCACCTCAAAAGGTCTAGTTTCAATGTCTTGCTGCACTACACCATCACTGAATCTAGCTCCCATCAAACGTTTAACATCTGCAAATTATTTAAAAAAGTACAAAGCTTCAGAATGTCATAAAATATAAAGATAGACGTTATGTGAGGGAGTGACTAGGGTTTTATTTTATATAATGCACCTAGAAAACGAAATTTCATCAAATATCAGATTTCATAGTAAAAACACAAAGCTTCAAAATGTCATCAAATATAATATTTATATAAGATGAATGACAAGGGTTTTATATATTGCATCAGGAATATGAAAGTAAACAAGGGTTTTTATATTGTACCTAGAATATGAAAGTTCATCAAATATAAGAGTTATATAAGATGAATGGAAGTTCACAAACATAAGATTTCATAGTAAAAACACAAAGCTTCAAAATGTCATCAATTATAAGATTTATATAAGATGTGAATGACAAGGGTTTTATATATTGCACCTAGAATATGGAAGTTAATCAAATATAAGAGTTATATAAGATGAAGGACGTACAGATAGAACATGGAAGTTCATCAAACATAAGATTTCATAGTAAAAACACAAAGCTTCAAAATGCCATCAATTATGAGATTATAATAGAATACTAAAGTTCATCAAATTAATATGAGATTGGACATTAAATGAATGAAATGAAATGGCTAGAATATTGAAGTTCATTAATAGGAAAGTTCACCAAAATGAATGAAATGGCTATAATATGAAAGTTGTTGATTAAAGAAACTTACCGAAAACAGTGTTTTTAGGGTTCCTGGTGATTTGATTTTTTGCAGCTTCACCTACTAACATTTGCATACCATCCCACGCAACACATGAAGGAGTAATTTTGTTACCTTGTTGATTAGGAATGATCTCAACACGATTGTGCTTATCAAACCAGGCTGCCACACAAGAGTATGTTGTTCCAAGATCAATTCCAATCGCAGTTTTTTCAACTCTCCCGGCCATCTTCAAACAAGTGAAAGGTGCACGATTGCCGGCCATCTTCAAACCATGAACGCCTTCAAATTTCAAATCCATGGGACGCCTTGATAAATTAAAAAAGCTACTTAAAAAGCAGAGAAATGATCAATGTGCATACGAAACTAAAACAGTGAAATGAAGATCACGTCAAATATCAAATCCATGGGAACTTGCAAAAAGTTACTCAAAAAGTTTTATTATGGGAACTTGCAATAAAACAATGGTTTACACAATAATGAAATTCTGTTTTTTGTTTTGAAACTAAACTAAATACAAATTCGCGTTGTTAAACTCTAAATTAGTGCGACCTTATTTTTTTATTATAGTTATAAACTTATTCTAAATTTTTCTAAGAGCATTCGCATCCATTCTATCAAATTTTCACCTTAAATTATACTAAAAAACACTACATTTTCTCTCTCCTTTTCAATTAAATAATATTTTTTATACCTTTATCATTACCTTTTCTCTCTCCTTCACTCACAATCACTTTCAAAATATATTAAAAAATTATAGGGGGTGAACAGTGTCCCCCCAAATATACAGATAAAAAGTAACATTTTCTCTCTCCTCTACTCACAACCACTTTTTATACTATTTACATTATAAAAACTTCACACACACACACTTTGATGGATTGGATGTGAATGCTCTAAGGTTTCATATAATATACTTTTACATTTCACGTTGTTAAGACAGTTAAAAAATTAAGCTGTGATTTATTTGTTGTTAAAAAAAGTATTTATGTTAGCTTCTCAGCTAGCTATGTAATATAATTTTACACTAGTTTTTTACCTGCCGCGCGTTGCGGCGGCACCGTCATACGTGACGTGATAAATTATAGATTATAATCAACGAGTGCGTTTGCAAACTAAATTTATGTTGAAGCGTAGAGTAATCCAAATTCATACCATTGAATAAAAATGTATTATATCTGACACGACTTGTTTCCAAACAAAATTTACGTTGAAACGTAGACCTACTCAAAATGCATACAAAATATACACGTGTGTCGGCGCCGTACGCAGCGTGATAACTCTAGGCTATAATCGACAGTACTCGTTTCCGAACTAAACTTACGTCGAAACGTATAGTAACTCATTTATATTGTCGAATGAAAATGTATTATATTTCATCCGATTTATTTTCAAACAAAATTTATGACAAAACAAAGTACAACTCAAAACGTACATAAAAGTAAAACTTTATATTGTTGACTCGCCTTATTTCCAAATAAAATTACATTAAATTGTATTCAACAAAAACCTTTTCGAGTATATTAGGTTATGAAATAGTGTTAAATAAGAACGAAAAAAAAAGATAAATAAATAAAAACTTGTCATCGTCACCAGAAACATAGTGCCTCTAAAAAAACAAAAAATAGTTGAAAACCCAATTTAGCTTCAAGAAAAGATAAAAGAATATGAAATTTGGGTTGGTGGCACTGTAGCCACCGACCTTTATCTTTAATATATAGTTAATTCAAGATTGTTAAAGCAGTTATAAAATTTAGCAGGAGTTATATGTTGTTAATAAAAACTATGTTAGACCATTGGGTATGGGGGAGGATAGTCTCCAAAGGACTATCCTCCACATAAGCGCCATGTAGGCAAAGGAGAAGGACCCTCCCCTTAGAGACTATCTAAGGGTGAAGGGGGTGCACCCCTAATTAGGTGAGTGAAATTTTTTTTTAACCCAATCATACGTTGCCATGTCATTTCCCCTCTATAACTCCCCTCTTGTCCAAAAACGTACGGGGTGCACCCCTCTTAGGGGAGTTGTTTTTTTATTAAAAAAAAAAAAAAAAAAAAAAGAAAACAAAAAACTGATTGGTTGATACAAGCATGGGGCCCACCATCTCTCTTTCTCTTGTTCGGTGACTGATCCACCCAACCACCTCACCGAAATGGGTAACCGCATGAACGGCGGTGTCTTACCGCTCGGCGAAAAGGGTCACCGAAGGGGGTTGCCGAAGGCACCCCGTTCACCCTAAGGGTGTGGGGATGCTCCTCCTTCAATTTTTTTATTGTTATTATTTATTTGATTTAATTAATTATTGAAAACAAATTAATAAAAATAAAAAAGTTACATTTAAACAAAACCTAAAAAAACAACCTAAAGTTACATTAAATAAAAAAAAAACACACCTAAAAAAAATCTAAAGTTACATTTAAATTAAAAAAAAGCGTTTGGCATTTGTTGGTAACCCGCAAAAGCGTTGTCCATTACGGGTGTGTAGCCGGATGACGAAAACGGGTGTGAACTTGAGTTGGGATTATTTGGGTTGTAGGGATCCATAATTTTTTTAAAGGTTTGGAGAGTTTTTTTTTTATAAAAATGAGAGAAAAGTGGAAGTAGTTTGGTAAAAAAGTGGGGTGAAAAGGAGTTGAATTTATAGTGGTGGGGTAATTTTTTTTTTTAAATGTTGCAAGTTACCGTTTCAAGGGCCCACCCCATTCAGAAAGCCAGCCGGTCTCCAACGTCCAAATTCAAACGGATAAGCCATGCCGGGCCCCAAGGGGACAGTGTTTGACGAGGCTAAAGGGGTGGGACGGCCCTCTGCCGTTCCCCACACCCAATGGTCTTAGCTTCTTAGCTAAGCTAAGATAATAGGTAATGATTATAGAGACTGATATGAATGTACTTGGGCTGAAGAGACATCACCTCATCATTGATTAGACATTTCATATTGTTGAATTGTAACTTGAAATAGTGAATCGGTAACTTAATCTAGTTAGTCCGAGCCAAGCCAATAAAATCTAGCTTATGGCAGGACAATTTAAGTTCTTCTTTAAACACTCAAATTCAATTCTCATTTGGTGTAAAGTATAAGACATTGATGGGTAGTGATAGAAGACACACAGAAATCTGTGTTCAATCCTTGATCCAAAGAGTTTAACGGTAATTTTACCGTAGTACCTATGGACGGGTGGGTTATCGGGTTGCGAGGCACTAAACCGAATATTTTTTAGTTTCATATACACTACTAGAAAACTTGGTTTTTGTCATGTAATTTTTTGTTACAAAATGGTAGCAATATCTTTGCTCTCACCAGTTTGCCACCGAAAATACGGTGACAAAAACACCCGTGTCAATTGCCCTAATGCCACCAAATAGCCACCATTTTTATATTTTGTTACCTTATTTTTACTATCACAAAATTGGTCAAAATTATTTGTCACCGCTTCATGTTTGCTGCGCTCCGCCTTGTTTACCACCGAGTTTGCCACCGAATATGACGTGCTTTCATACCATTTAGCCACTGATATTACCACCATTTAGCCATTAGTTTTTGCATGTTTTGATACCATTTAGCCACCGATATTGTCACCATTTAGCCACCATTTTTTTACACCATTTGCTACCATTTATTGGTTACTTGGTTTGGAATATTGGTTTTTAATTCAAATTTTTTCTCCTGCTAATTTCATCAAAATTACATAGCAATAAAACTAAAAAATTATTTAAAAAAGTAAAATAAAATCCAAAAATTATATAAAACATATTGTTTTCAAAAGCGTATAATAAATACCAACTAAAACATAAAATAACTAAAATTATCGTAATAAGATAAACATCTAAACATTCAAAACCAAGTATTTATTGCATATCTTCGAACTGCAGCTGTTAACATAGCTTCAATTTGTAACATCCTATCAAGCATAACATCTTTATCCACCTTATCTTTTTTTCTTTTTCAGCCAACAACCCCGCAATAATTCCATTGAACCTTTCTTTTTCTTCATCTTTTTCCTTAACGAGCTCCGTGATAACTAAGTTCAACTTATCAATCTATAAAACAACCAATGAATAGAATCAAGAAATCAGAATTAACGAAAAGTAATAATGGGTCAAGTTGGTTGCAAAGAAAACAAAATACAATTGTGAGCTACAATTCAAGTGCTAGAAGCTAAATAACATGTTCTAGTTTGTTTATATATTAAGAAGGAAATAATATACCTAATTTTAAAAACATATTTTTGTATGAAACAACCCGTAAAGAAGGTGCAATTAAATCAATATGAAATTCCTTAACATTCTCACTAATTTAAGAGTATCAAACCTAACAATAAAAATCAAGCATCGCAAACCAAACAAACATAATAACACTGGGAAACGATATAAATGCACAAAAGTTATTAGTCTAAAAGGATTAAAAATACCTCAGGGTCTTCTCTGCTATGTACACACGAGTCACTAATTGCCTAACCCGTACACTTTTCTTTTATTCTTGCCCTTAGCTCGTGACCACAAGTTTTTGTCAAATTTTGGATGTTTATTACGTTCTTTCCCATACTTCTCCACAAGAAAACCTTCATTTGCAACTGTAAACGACTCCTAGATGATAAAAAAGTAAAACCACAATTTCCACAAAATACAAGATTCAACAACACAATTAAGCACTCATGATTATCAAACAAACCTGTGTATGATCAGATGTGTGTGAGCCGACCTAACATAAACTTTGGTGATCATACTTGACACGTTAACTATTATTAAAAAAAAGGGTAAATTACCTTTTGAGTCCCTGTGTTTTATGGGTTTTAATCACTTGAATCCAAAAGCAAAAAGTTTAACGACCTGAGTCCCTATAAGCATTTTCTTTAACCATTTGAGTCCAAATTTCTAAGACTGTTAGAAATTTTTGGTTAAGTATTGTTAAATGACCAAAATACCCTTATCTTTAAAAAATAAAAAATAAACTATCATCAGCAAACAGTCAGATCAAACATTCAAACACTCTAAAAGTAAGAACCCTAATTTTCTAACTACAAACTGCAACCTCCAATCAATAACGATTCCCAGAAATCAAAACCCTCCCAATCTCAAAACTCAAAAACCCATCAATAGCCGCATACTGCACCTGAACCGGAATAAGACACTTATTATCTCAACCACTCATCGTAACCCCATTCACAAACGCTCCAGTGGTTTCCGACGCACAGAACCAGAACCTGTAAAACCTCAAAAATTAGGGCTAAATCATCAACTAACGAACCAGAAGCTGTAAAACCTCAAAATCACCCGACATTTTCCAACTAATTTCAACACAAGCTAACACAATTACCGTGAGGATTCAAGACACTCGTTCTTTCTAGCTGATCTGTAAGTTCTCGAACCTTCTTCAACAGCTCTATTCGTCTTCAATTTGAGCGATTCGGTGTCTTCTAGGGTTTTGAATCTCGTTTCCGTCATAATAGGACACACTGCATTCATAACCGTAGTAATCCGAGGTGATCCGATCAAATATTCGATGCTGATTCGGATCTGAACTTTGGTATTCTGATAATACGTCGTCGTTTTCCAGATTCATCGTTTTTTTTTTGCATTTCGTATCGAGCAATTTGTCAGCAATTATGCTTTGAAACTCGATCTGGAGCCGTAATCGGATTCTCTAATGATTTTGTTGGAGGTGAAAGGTAGGTGGTGGTTATGACAGAGGTGGTGGTGACGGTAGTTGGGATGTAGAAGAAGAAGAATTTATTTAGGTTTTTATAAGGGTAAAGTACTTTGTGGTTAAATGACCAAATTACCCTTATAGTTAATAGATTTGGTGGATGGAGTTAGAAATTTGGACTCAAATGGTTAAAGAAAATGCTTATAGGGACTCAGGTCGTTAAACTTTTTGCTTTTGGACTCAAGTGGTTAAAACCCATAAAACACAGGGACTCAAAAAGTAATTTACCCTAAAAAAAAACTAAAACTTCTGAACAAAAAGTGAGTCGAGTCGACCCTATCTGTTGTAACTTGTACCAAAAAATTACTCCTTTTGACCCGTTACCTGATCCACTTAACCAGCCCATTTTCCACCACTAGAAGTGACTCAGTGACGATTAGAACGGAAACGAGGCTTGTTAATGACAATGCTCTAAGCTCCAAAAAGATCCCTTCTTTACACTTGTTGTCGACAAGAATGTAAAAATAATACGCACCATGTCCGTGAAGTACCGACATCATAGAAAAAAATGTCAAAAATCAAACCGGAACCATAAAACTAAAGATAATATTTTGGAAGGAAAAAGAGGTAGGTCAATCGGCAAGCAATTCAAAAAAAAAAAAAAAAAAAAAAACATAATGCCTCGTTTTAAATCAATCACCATTAAAATAACAATATAGTGAAATTTGTTAACGTGACTTCATTTCCTTTTAGGGAAAATGATAAACAAACTATTTAAACAACCAGACTTAAATTGTCTGAAACAAGGTAATGAAAATATGCATCTAAAAGTACTACCTTAGATGGATGTTCCAACAAAGCTGCACCAGATAATAGGAAATCGTCTATGAGATAAATCTCCTCCCTGCAAACTAAAAAGAATTAGTTGAGCATAGTTATTTTAAGGTTCATCGAGTCATTTGTAATGTTCAGAACTAACCCATCACCATCGGCTTCATGTTCTTCTATTATATTGTTTATTACTGATTAGCAAAATCTCCTTAGCTCATAAAAAACCCAGAAACATATATAAACTACAAACACAAATCTGCCAACAGAAAGTAAAACAAAACTGAACATTTATTTTTACTACACATGAGATGGATTGTATTAGATAATAGAGAAATCGCATGGCCTGAATTTGTCACTGCTGTAATGAATTAGTAATGATTCAAAATTCATTATGATAACTATAGTGTTAAGCCAATCAAGGAAGAAGCCTAAGGAATTATCTAAATTTGCAGGCGGCTTACACGAAATGTAATCAAAGTTAAAGGATGCTAGTAAAGCAGCCTTGCTAAACAAAATATAACTAACAATACTGAGAGCCACACAGTCACATTCAAAACAGAAAGTAGGTAAAATGATATATAAAAAGTATAATTATAAATATATGTAAAAGTAGCTTTAGATTATATAAATAAATAATTAAAAGAAAAGTAAATAATAAACAAGCAAGCAAGCATGAAAAACTACTCATGTGCACCCTTCAGAAATAGAGCTCAAATCGAGTAGAGTTCAAGCTCTCTTATGTTGTATGGGCCAAGCTCGGGCTCTGCTCGTTTATGCCCTATTCTAAATATTTCTTAAATTGTAACAAATTAAGAAACCAAGATAAGAACATATTGGTTACCTCATCAAAGAGACGAGCCATCGCCTCATAATTAAATTTTGAACCAAATTTCTGCACAAAATAATAAAAAACAGCTAAGTTAAGACAAAATACCAGTACAATCATTTTAACTTATGTTGGTCAAAATTACCTTTGAAAAATGTTGACTAGCAGCTTCTCCCGCTGTTTGGGGAGGCTTAATGTTAGCCTCTAACTCTCTTTTTTTTTTATTTTCTGTTTTCACGTCATACCATACATTTATAAATTAAACGAGCTCGAGCTCGAGCCTAAAAACAAGCTCATTTAATAAACGAGTCCGAGCCCGAGCTTCGCTTATCGAGCTCGAGCCAGTTCGCGAGCCTAATCGAGCTTTCGGTTTATATATTTTTATTAATATATTAAACATATATATATTTTTTTTGGTAAAGGGTTACCCCGGTTAAAATTTCATTCAACAACCAAATAAAACAAGTGAGGGATAATGTACCACCTCAGTTCTCTAGAATGATATGCCATTGCTAGAGTTTTACACAAAAACAAGCAACTACAGCAAACAAGAAACACAAGTCAAAACCGACAAAACAAGTAGCCACACACGACTACGATCACACGAGCTCATTAATCAGCCACATTCATCTTGGTCCAACAGCAACTCTCGAGGAAGACTCCACTCGATTAACACTGATTCACGCTATTTGTTCTTCGAAACTTCATTGTATGTAATTTCATTCTAACAGTCATAAGAACCACCTCGATAACTTGAGCCACGTTCCTTTTGTTAGACGAGAACAGTCTGTTGTTACGTTCTTGCCAAATAAAGTAAGCCGACGCCGCCACCACTAATTTACCAATTATGTGAGAAGCACGTTTTGAACCCGCATGATGCTTTAGATAATCCATAATGTCGTCCCATCTCTTCCCTATTATTTGCATACCCGCCTTCTCACGAACCCCATACCAGACTTGAGATGCAAAATCACACTCAAAAAAGAGGTGGTCGTGAGAGTCCGGCCCCAATGTACATAAGGAGCAGCACAATAAGTTATAGTTTGCATTACCCGACGCACGCCATTTGCACATGATATCCTGGGTTTTGAGTTTCTTGCAAACTATGAGCCACATAAGAAACGAATGCCAAGGGATAGCCTGAGGAAACCACACTATACGATCCCAATCAACCTGATCTTGAACTTCACGAATATCATTCCACACCCCAAATGTGCTATACTCCATATCTTCACCACTTCTAGAACGCCAAATAGTCCTATCTTGGACTTGTGAGTGTAACATCACATTAGCGAGTTGTTGCAAAATCGGAAATCTAGACACCCATGAATTCGGCCAAGCCCACCCATCGTTTTGGACCACATCTGCGACCGTAGCCCCCATCTCAAATCCCGCATTTGTTATCATTCTCGGAGTAATGAAGCGGCTCAAGGGACACACGTTATCCCATGTATCAAACCAGACTTGCGTATTGGCACCATTACCCAATTTAATCCAAATGTGTTGGCGTATTATCGACCTTAATTGAAGTATCTTACGCCAACCCCACATAATGTTATTCCGAAGAGGCACATCCCAAAAACTTCTCTCCCTGATACGATACGAGTGAACCCATTTAACCCATAAGGATTCCCTATGAGTCAAAAGGCTCCAAATATGAGCTACCATAAGGGCGTTGTTCATGTCAGAAATTCTCCGAATACCCAAACCTCCTTCTTTTTTAGGCAAACACACGCGACTCCATTTCACCTTAGCTTTACCTTTGATATTATTTCCTTGAGCCCATAGAAATCTTCACATCATGTCTTCAAGATCATGGACAATTCTTTTTGGTAAAATCAATACAGACGACCAATAGACATGCATAGACGATAAAACTGATCTAATAAGTTGGAGACGACCAGCAAAAGACAAGCTTTTAGCTTTCCAATCAGTGATTCTCGATTCCAAGTTTTCAACAAGCTTATTACAATCAGAATAATTCAATCGAGAAGAGATAAGAGGGACACCAAGATACCGAACCGGTAAAACACCTTCCTCGAACTGCATAATGCTTCGAATTTGGATCTTAACATAATTCGGAACTCCACCAAAAAAAAGCAGTGCTCTTAGCCATGCTAGGAACCAACCCCGACATATTCTTGAAAGTATTCAAAGATTCTTGAATGACAGCAGCTGACTTTGGATCACCACGAGCAAACAAGAAAAGATCATCTGCAAAACATAAGTTAATAATCCTCTGCTCTTCACATTTATGGTGGAATCTAAAAACATAAGTTAAACATATATTTATATATTAATAATTACCATTTATATAAATAAAAAAAATAACTAAATTATATATATAATAATAATTATAATTAATATAAATTTATAAATAAATACTAAATAAGTCGAGCCCGAGTCGAGCTCGAGCTTTAGAAATAAAGCTCGAATCGAGTCGAGCTCGAGCTCAAGCTTTCATATGTTAAACGAGCTCGAGCTCGAGCCTGGTCGAGCTCGGGCTCGGTTCGGCTCGTTTGCACCCCGACTTGCAGCCTCCTTAGCAGCAACTTCCTTAGCAGCTCGTTCCTGGAAGAAAAGAGGGTAGGTTGACACAAAACGTTAGTTTGCCCAAAATTCATTTTTTTTCATAACTAGTGTCTCAAAAGTTATGAGTAAAATGGACTGCAAAATACACTTCCCGTTTCCTATTAAGCTAAATGTTTTAATGTCAGCCATTAAAGAAGCCTTTCATACATAACTAATGAAGAAGTTAGTTAATCATCTGCATATTCTCATTTCCGTTGATTAGTTCCCATAGTTTTGTCTTATAAGAAAATTTCTTCAGGGTCAAGTATGTAGCCAGTGATCTACAACACAAAATATATGTAAATGTATCAGCACAAAATATAACCTACAGCTATGAGCTATCATTGAGTTCTCAGTGTGTTATTTCATGTTTGAGAGATAGTGTAGAAGTATACAGGGCCGTAGATATAGATGATATGTTTATGTATTGTTATTCTTATCACCACCACCACCACCACCATCACCACCACCACCACCACCACCATTGTTAGGGGAGGATTTTCTAACAATTAGTGATCCTTACTTGTTATCCTAATAGTGATCCTTACTTCTGTGACAGATAGTGATCCTCAGAAGAGCTTCAGGATCAGGATCATGGATCACCCTAAGGATCCTCATACTAACGATTGTTTATTTATATTTCGTATTGTTTTGCAGGAGTAATAGGCTTGACTTGGTCTTGGCAACGTAACTATGGAATATTCCACGAGTATTTCGCACACGTTTGAATGAAAATGGATGTTGTGGAGAATGTGGGAGCATGGCACAAAAGTCGGTTTTCACACACTTTTACATAACCAACCATAGTGATCCTTGTACCTAGCTCGTCACTATCCGAAGTTGTAAACATTTATTGATTTATTTGAGCTTGGTGATCGGTAGTTTCCATCACCCGAGGTTTTTTATGCCGGAGATCATTCATTGATCAAGGGCTTTTTCCACGTATAAATCCTTGTGTTGTTTCTGTAATTTACATCGAAGTGATCCTTATTATTGTTCTTCATATCAAGCATCATTCCCCGTAACTAAGAGTTTGGTTGCATTATCCTCGTTAGATTTTTTACCAAAACAGTTTGGCGCCCACCGTGGGGCTATTGGTGCTTCATTCCTAAGAAGTTTTTCTGTTGGTGATCATTCCGGTTCATTGCATACAAGTACATGGCTTCATCATTGAAGAATACCTCAACTGCAATGTCTGCGGTCAATTCGTCTCAGGGCATTCCACCTTTGCCTCCACCACCTGCTGGATCTCAGAGAAATGCTGAGAAGAAACCAACTCCCATTTTCTCCAAACCTCCAACTTCTTTTGCTTCTTATACTCCCACTACTAGTGACATGTTTACTTTGATTTTGTAGATGAAGGAACATATACAGCAATAGGATAAGACCAATGAAAGGATTCTCAAAGAAATCGGAGATCTCAAGAAACAAAAGAAAGCGACGGAGGATCATTCCCCACTGGTGCCCAGATCTTTGAATTTTGATACTCCGGTGATTACTTCTCAGCCATCAGTGGTTCCAGATGTTCAATATGTGGGTGGACCAAAAGGAGTGCACTACGGATCAGCAATAATGACTCAGGCATCAGGTTCATATTTCCAAAAATGGACGAGGTGGGATTATTATTGGCTAATTCCTGACTTGGGATTATTATTGGCGAATTTCACAATGGTGGGATTATTATTTTCCAATTTGCCTTATTATTATTATTATTATTATTATTATTATTATTATTATTATTATTATTATTATTATTATGCTTCTTGTTATGATTCTTGTTATTATTATTGTTATTATTCTTGTTATTATTATTGTTATTATTATTATTATTATTATTATTATTATTATTATTATTATTATTATTATTATTGTGTTGTTGTTATTGTTGTTGTTGTTGTTGTTATGATGATTATTATTTGATACCGATTATCAGCTTCAAATAACAGTTTCACTAACCTCAGAATCATCCAGATCGTCAAAGGAATCACTTTAATCAGTCTCATTATTATCATTCGTATCATTTTCATTAGCAGGGGCCTCCTTTGAGCTTTCAACAGCATCAACACTATTGTCAAGTTTTCCAGAGTTGAGAACTGATAAAATTGTCACAAAAGCACAACAACAAACAGTAACATCAGGAAATCCTCTCAACTGGAGAAAAAAAATGAAAAAAAGTCAACATACCAACGCGTTCGACGTCTGTTGAAGTGACTGTATTTTCAGTTTCTTTCATGTTACCCTGTCTTCCCTACAATTATGAACAAGTCAAAATCCTAGTTTCACACTAAGCATAGTAAACATAATCATGACTTCTACATGTACAAAGTACACGTATTAGTGTTGGAAAACTGGATCGAGCAATCACACAACACGATATTGGTGACAAATCACAAGTCACGCTTTAAACTTTGATAAAAGCAAAAGATCATCCGTGACCCCTAAACCCTATATTTATACTCGATACAACCAGATGTGTGCAAAATGTAACATATAAACTACATCAAATGAGACATAAAACTAACCCTTTTTAGTACTAATGTTGGAAAAAGTGTGTTTTTGTCTTCCTTTTGAATTTACAGGACCAAATTTTTGTCTTCCTTTTGAATTTACAGGACCAAATGGGCTTAAATGAGCAAAAGGAACAAATATACAGCCCAAACCAACATATATACAAAGAAAAGGAATAAACATGACATGTCCGACCCCTCGGCAGCATCCCCAAAGCAAAAATAAGACAACAGAGGACTGACCACGAGGTCGTGCTCACTAGACACGGGGGCGTGGTCAGGTGCCTGCAGGAAAAACAAACCTGTAGAAGCTTCTACGCCCACCACGGGGGCGTGCCCAGCTCAACACGGGGCGTGGTCAACGCTAAGATACCCAGAATCTTGCAAGATCTTGATAGTACAGATACGATTCTGACCACGGGGTCGTGCCCACTGGACACGGGGCCGTGTGGGACCCTCTGCTGACACTTGCATTTAATGAAGGAAGAGAAAAGGCATCCCTTAGCAAACCACTACTCTCCCATTTTGCCACCACTCCACCACCACTACAACACAAACACCCACCACCATCATCCATCATCCATCTTTAAAGTGTGTAGTAGTCCTGGGATCCAAGATTGATAGTAAGAGTTCTTACCAATCAAAGGCCATGTTTGGTTAAGCCTCTTACATCACTTGGTGAAGACAAGTCTTTTATGTATTACTTTTGATTGTTAATCTTTTGGCACTTTTTATTTGGTTTTGTATTAATAACTTTAATAACTAGTTTCTTATGTTGAAGGTGAATTGTGACAACCCGAAATCTCAAGGTTTTTTCTATATGCATCACTTGCTCACAATTCTGTTTTCATAATTCGTTTTATGTGTAACGTGTGCATGATTTATGTTTGATTAAAGTAATGATATGTTTTTTTATAGTACTGATAGGTTTGGTTGTTAGATGAAAACCTAAGAGTTGTTAAATGTTTCATGATCATACTTCACAACTTATTGGCGAATAACTATTGATTCTTCGTCGACTCCTCTTCTCGACGAAGAAGGACCTTCGTCGCAACTCTTTTGGACGAAGAGTTGATTCTTCGCCATATTCACTCTTGACGAAGTTCAATGCTTCGTCAAGATGGTTGTTCGTCAAGAAGGGCTCTCGGCCCAGCTCATTCATCAGGCCCAACGCACTCTCTTTAGAATATATGTGTGTACATGTGCATACTCTACATCTTTTGCAACCCTAGACTCCTCTCCCTCGACGGCAGTCCTCTCCTTCGTAGCCTCCTTTCTTTTGTGAAGCTTGTCTCTTGTGATCAGCCCATTTGATATCTCGGTTAGTGCCCCATCATTATTAGTTTGTTTGCTATATACTACTTGATGTTTTGATTGTTATGATCGTATGAAGAATGACTGTTAACCAAGACTCTATATGGTAATGATTAACAAACGTATTCGTATGACTCGATTTTAACGTTTGAATCATGATTAGTTGATAATTTCTGATAACATGAATCACTAGATCTATGAAAATTATCAGTTACGATGTGATGTGATAAACTAGTGTTATGTGATTTACATAAAAGCTTTGTAAACTGTTGTTGAAAAAGATGATTGGGCTCACATAATAAACATAGTAATTAACTGGATCATGATCAGTGACAGAGTAACTGCCTGAATCCTTAGGGTTAGGAAACCATGATCACCTGTGAAGTGCAGCGACGAAGAACCCAAGTCGACGAAGTATTACTTCGTCGACTGGCCTTCTCGACGAACAATCATGGTCCTTCGTCGACTGGCTTATGATGAACCATAAGGATACTTCGCCATACTCCTTAACGACGAAGTATGATACTTCGCCATATGACTCTTCGCCATATTCAACCCCGACGAAGGATAAACCTTCGCCAGAGGATCCTTCGCCATGGGAGCATCCCACGAAGAATGTATTCTTCGTGGGGATGCTGCTTATGTGTAAACCAACAGTAAAGTTTATGAAGTATAAGATGATGGATGTTTGTGTTTATAAGATTTATTTGTTGCTTAGAATGAGAAATCTGGTTTGACTTGTGAGAGTAGCAAACCCACCAGTTATGTGTTGCTATGTGTCATGCATATGGGATGTGAACTTGTATGCGAACTGAGTACTTGCTACATGTTATATAGTGATCTTTGTCATGAATACAATCTGTGTGAAATACGTGACTTAATTTATTACGAAACTGATTCCATTGGTAACCACGGTAGGATTGGTTGACTAACTAGAACGGGTAACTTAATATACCGAGCAAATCTAAGGTGAGTTCACTGTCTTTTTCAAGCATGCATCCTAGGGAAGGACATCTGGTAAATATTCCGGGGAGGAAAATTGGGTAAATGGGTTTAACTGGAATGTTAAACTTGGGATGCTGGTTAATACACTCATATCTATCACTTAAGTCCCATCATATACCGAATTGGTTGTTGGGGGGGGGGAGGGGTTATTAGTTGATAACGCTATGAGGTTTGGCACCCTCACACCATACCAGGGAGGACGGGCGTGAACTAATTACCTTAACCACTCGACCAATGTTTGATAGAGCGTTGGGGAAGGGCAATAATCTGGAGCCATCTTGCGGTACTCGAGTTATTAACAACATTGTATTTCTGAAAAGCTTTAAACTTATACTTGGTAATTAAACGTGATAACAAACTTTGAACTCACCAACGTTGTCTGACACACTTGTCTGCATGCTTGCAGGTCATTAGATTCATGATTATGGAACTTGCTATCTGGGAGTGCTGGAGTGGTCATGGGTCGTGGCTCTTGGATACATGTTCATTGTTTTCGCACATTTGTTTTGAAACACTTGAATAACGATTTACATTATGCTTCCGCTGAACGTATTTGTTTTAAGTTGTGATTTGATATTACTTTATGAAATAAATGGAAACTTTTAATTAATATCATGTTATAGTTCAATGTGATTGGTGGCTGGATCCTTGTACGTCACACGTCCCGCGGTGTTTCCGCACGTGGTATTTTGGGGGTGTGAGCGGTTCGCTACCGCCTCGTGTTTCTGCTACTCCTACTGCTACTACTACGCCTGCTAGTGATAACAAGCGCAAGTGGAATGATACGGACAAGGGGTCCAACTCGAATCAGTCGCAGAAAAGGCCAGACAACAGCAATAATCGTAGTTTTAGTCAGTCCTCCTCTGTTAACCAAGGTTAGAGTAGCAATCCGAACCATGGCTCTTATGCTGGAAGGCAGCCAAAGTGAAACAAGTGTGGTTATCATCATCGTGGACCGTGTGTCCGAGCGTGCCATAGGTGTGATAAGGTGGGCCATATGGCAAAGGATTGTAGAGCTCTGTACCCAAAGCAACAGCAATAGTAGAATCAGCAGCAACAACAGCAGCACCAGCAACAGCAAAGGCAGCAGCCCCATCAGAACCAAGGCAATAGGAAGGGGTGTTTCCAGTGTGGGGACGAGGGTCACATTAAACGGGATTGCCCTCAGCTGAATTAAAATGTCAATGAAAACAACAACCATTAGAATAACAATGCTGGGAACAACAATAACGGCAACAATGGGGGCAATGGTGCTCGTGGAAGGGTATTTACGATTGGTGCTGGTGATGCTAGGAACGACGGCAATGTCGTGACTGGTACGTTTTCTGTGAACAATCTCTTTGCTTCTGTGTTATTTGATTTCGGTGCCGATTGGAGTTATGTATCCTTAGAGTTCAGTTAGCGATTAGGGTTAACTCCAACACCTCTAGAAGCTAAGCATGTAGTAGAATTAGCTGATGGCAAAACGATTGAAGCTTCACATGTTCTTTTTGGGTGTAAACTAGATCTTGTGGGTCAAGTGTTTGACATTGACCTCCTTCCTGTTACCCTCGGAAGTTTTGACGTAGTGGTGGGGTTGGATTGGTTGTCCAAGCACCGTGCTGACATACTTTGTAAAGAGAAAATCGTACGTATTCCTCTCCCCAGTGGAGAATCTCTATCGGTTCAAGGCCATCGAAGTGGTGCAATGGTTGGCATCATTTCTGCTATGAAAGCCTAGAAGTGTCTACGAAAGGGGTATCCTGCTGTTCTAGCACTTGTTACTGACACTCCGCCTGAAGAGAGGAAGATCGAAGACCTGCTAGTTGTTCGTGAGTTCTCCAATGTGTTTCCTGAGGAACTTCCTGGTTTACTTCCTCACCGTCAAGTGGAATTTCAGATTGACCTTACACCAGGAGCAGCCCCGATTGCTCGTGCTCCTTATCGTCTTGCACCTGGAGAGTTGCAAGAGTTGTCCAATCAACTCCAAGAACTATTGGATAGGGACTTTATCCGACCCAGTTCTTCGCCTTGGGGAGCCCCAGTCCTATTCGTAAAGAAGAAAGATGGGTCCTTTCGCTTGTGTATAGATTATCGAGAACTCAACAAGGTGACCGTCAAGAACCGTTATCCTTTACCACGTCTCGATGATCTGTTTGACCAGTTGCAAGGGTCAAGTTTTTATTCGAAGATCGATTTAAGATCGGGCTATCATCAGATGAGAGTCCGAGAGGAGGATGTTCGAAAAACAGCTTTTGAACGCAGTATAGCCATTATGAGTTTCTGGTTATGCCATTCGGGTTGAAAAACGCACCAGCGGTTTTCATGGATCTCATGAACCGCGTGTGTAAACCGTATCTCGAAGATTTCTTCATTGTGTTTATCGATGACATCTTGATCTACTCTAAGAGCAAGGAGGATCACGAGCGACACTTGTATCTTATCTTGGAGCTTCTGAGGAAGGAACAACTCTACGCGAAATTCTCTAAGTGTGACTTCTGGATTTGAGAGGTACACTCCCTTGGCCACATTGTTAATGAAACGGGGATACACGTAGATCCTGCTAAGATTGATGCTATCAGAAATTGGGCGGCACCGAAGAATCCTTCGGAGGTGCGACAATTTCTTGGTCTCGCGGGGTACTATCGCAGATTTATTAAAGAATTCTCAAAGATCGCTCAACCTCTCACCGCACTAACACAGAAAGGCGTTGTATATTCTTGGGGAAAAAAACTGGAGGATGTTTTCCAAATCTTGAAACAAAAACTCTTCAGTGCACCGATCTTGTCTTTACCCGAAGGTGCCGAGGATTTTGTGGTGTATTGTGATGCTTCTATTCAAGGTCTCGGTTGTGTGCTGATGCAACGCGAAAAGGTGATAGCTTACACTTCTCGGCAGTTGAAGGTTCATGAGAAGAATTTCACAACTCACGACTTAGAGTTGGGGGCCGTGGTGTTTGCGCTCAAAATCTGGAGGCATTATTTGTACGGTACTAAATGCACTATTTATACCGACCACAAGAGCCTTCACCATATCTTTGATCAGAAGGAATTAAATATGCGACAGCGTCGCCGGGTAGAACTTTTAAACGACTACGACTGTGCAATCATGTATCATCCAAGTAAGGCTAACGTTGTAGCTGATGCCCTTAGTCGGAAGGAAACGAAACCCAAACGTGTCCGCGCCTTGCAACTCACCATCCATTCTAATTTACCTGACCAGATCCGTTCTGCTCAAAACTGAAGCGTTGAAAGGGGAAAACATTGAAGCTGAGTATTTGTGGGGCATGGAGAAACGACTCGTAGAGAGATCTGGCGGCATTTACTATTTCATGGAACGAATATGGATTCCTTTGTTTGGAAATCTTAGAGAGCTTGTTATGGACGAAGCGCACAAGTCTCGATACTCTGTTCATCCGGGTTCGGATAAGATGTATCAGGACCTCAAAGTTTTGTACTGGTGGCCGAAGATGAAGGCCCACATCGTGACCTATGTGAGTAAGTGTTTGACTTGCGCGAAAGTCAAGGTAGAGTATCAGAAACCCTCAGGCCTGCTCCAGCAACCAGAGATACCCATGTGGAAATGGGAGCAAATTGCTATGGATTCTGTCACATGTTTACCAAGAACTCAAAGCGGGAACGATACCATCTGGGTGATCATTGACCGTCTCACGAAGTCAGCGCACTTTCTAGCAATCAAGGAAACTGATAAGTTCTCACAACTTGCAGCTGTTTATCTTAAAGAAGTGGTTTCTAGGCACGGGGTGCCAACCTCTATTATTTCTGATCGTGACCCGCGTTTCATTTCAGATTTGTGGCATCGATGCACAAATCATTCGGCTTACGTCTCGACATGAGCACTACTTATCACCCACAGACGGATGGTCAAAGTGAACGAACCATCCAGACACTTGAAGACATTCTTCGAACGTGCGTGATTGATTTTGGCAAGGGTTGCAAGAAACACTTGCCTTTGATAGAGTTTTCTTATAACAATAGCTATCATACCAGCATCCAGGCAGCTCCGTTCGAAGCATTGTACGGATGGAAATGTCGTTCTCCTCTCTGTAGGGCTGAGGTGGGTGAGAGTCAGATCACAGGTCCGGAGCTTGTACTTGAAACTTCAGAGAAGATTGTTCAGATCAGGAATCGTATAGCGGCAGCACGCGACCGTCAGAAAAGCTACGTTGACAAGCGTAGGAAACCCTTGGAGTTCGCTGTAGGCGATCGTGTCATGTTGAAAGTCTCACCCTGGAAGGGTGTGGTACGGTTTGGAAAACGCGCTAAGCTTAATCCTCGTTATGTAGGGCCTTTCAAAATTCTGGAATGGATCGGTAAATTGGCCTACAAACTTGAGTTACCGGCTGAGTTGGGTAACGTTCATGATGTCTTCCACGTGTCGCAACTAAAGAAGTGTTTGTCTGATGAAACACTTGTGGTACCATTTCAAGAGTTGAAAATCGACGACAAATTGCAGTTTGTCGAAGAACCCATCAAAATTATGGATCGGGAAGTCAAGGTCCGTAAGCATAGTCGAATTCTGATCGTGAGAATTCGTTAGAACTCAAGACGTGGACCGGAGTTCACGTGGGAACGCGAAGATCAGATGAAGCTCAAGTATCCTCAACTACTCCCAACTGATCAATCTAATCCTGATGCAACTGGTGAATTTCGGGACGAAATTCCCCCTCAAGTTGGGAATGATGTGGCACCTGGGGAAAACCCACAGTCATCCTGATCTAACACCTTGCTGCTTGGGATTACTCATCAAATTTCGGGACGAAGTTTCTTTCAAGTTAGGGATAATGTGACAACCCGAAATCTCAAGGTCTTTTCTCTACGCATCACTTGCTCACAATTCTGTTTTCATAATTCGTTTTATGTGTAACGTGTGCATGATTTATGTTTGATTAAAGTAATGATATGTTTGTTTATAGTATTGATAGGTTTGGTTGTTAGATGAAAACCTAAGAGTTGTTAAATGTTTCATGATCATACTTCACAACTTATTGGCGAATAACTATTGATTCTTCGTCGACTCCTCTTCTCGACGAAGAAGGACCTTCATCGCAACTCTCCTGGACGAAGAGTTGATTCTTCTTCATATTCACTCTTGACAGTTCAATGCTTCGTCAAGATGGTTTTTTGCCAAGAAGGGCTCTCGGCCCAGTTCATTCATCAGGCCCAACCCACTCTCTTTAGAATATACGTGTGTACATGTGCATACTCTACATCTCTTGCAACCCTAGACTCCTCTCCCTCGATGGCAGTCCTCTCCTTCGTAGCCTCCTTTCTTTTGTGAAGCTTGTCTCTTGTGATTAGCCCATTCGATATCTCGGTTAGTGCCCCATCATTATGAGTTTGTTTGCCATGTAATACTTGATGTTTTGATTGTTATGATCGTATGAACAATGCCTGTTAACCAAGAATCTATATGGTAATGATAAACAGACGTATTCTTATGACTCGATCTGAATATTTGAATCATGATTAGTTGATAATTTCTGATAACATGAATCACTAGATCTATGAAAATTATCAGTTATGATGTGATGTGATAAACTAGGGTTATGTGATTTACATAAAAGCTTTGTAAACTGTTGATGACAATGATGATTGGGCTCGCATAATAAACATAGTAATTAATTGGATCATGATCAGTGACAGAGTAACTGCCCGAATCATTAGGGTTAGGAAACCATGATCACCTGTGAAGTGTAGCGATGAAGAACTCAAGTCGACGAAGTATGATCCTTCATCGACTAGCCTTCTCGACGAACAATCATGGTCCTTTGTCGACTGGCTTATGATGAACCATAAGGATACTTCGCCATACTCCTTAACGACGAAGTATGATACTTCGCCATATGATTTTTCGCCGCATTCTACCCCGACGAAGGATAGACCTTCGCCGGAGGATCCTTTGCCATGGGAGCATCCCACGAAGAATGGATTCTTCGTGGGGATGCTGCTTATGTGTAAACCAACAGTAAAGTTTATGATGTATAAGATGATGGATGTCTGTGTTTATAAGATTTATTTGTTGCTTAGAATGAGAAATCTGGTTTGACTTGTGAGAGTAGCAAACCCACAAGTTATGTGTTGCTATGTGTCATGCATATGGGATGTCAACTTGTATGCGAACTGAGTACTTGCTACATGTTATATAGTGATCTTTGTGATGAATACAATATGTGTGAAATACATGAATTAATTTATTACATAACTGATTCCATTGGTAACCATGGTAGGATTGGTTGACTAACTGGAACAGGTAACTTAATATACCAAGCAAATCTAAGGTGAGTTCACTATCTTTTTCAAGCATGCTTTCCAGGAGGGACATCTGGTAAATATTCCGGGGAGGAATATTGGGTAAATGGGTTTAACTGGAATGTTAAACTTAGGAAGTTGGTTAATACACTCATATGTATAACTTAAGTCCCATCATATACCGAATTGATTGTCGGGGAGGCAACGAGGTTATTAGTTGATAGCGCTATTAGGTTTGGCACCCTCACACCGTACTGGGGAGGACAGGCATGAACTAATTACCTTAACCACTCGACCAATGTTTGATAGAGCATTGGCGAAGAGCAAATAATCTGGAGCCATCTTGTGGTACTCGAGTTATTAACAACATTGTATTTCTGAAAAGCTTTAAACTTATACTTGGTAACTAAACGTGATAACAAACTTGGAACTCACCAGCGTTGTCTGACACACTTGTCTGCATGCTAGCATGTCGTTAGATTCATGATTATGGAATTTGCTATCTGGGAGTGCTGGAGTGGTCATGGGTCGTGGCTCTTGGATACATGTTCATTGTTTTCGCACATTTGTTTTGAAACACTTGAATAACGATTTACATTATGCTTCCGCTAAACGTATTTGTTTTAAGTTGTTGATGTGCGTGTAGTGTAATATATTTTAGGTGTATATTTTAAGCCCTTTTTACACTTTTTAGCCAACTTTTAAATTTATAAAACACGATATTTACTAACACTAAACACACATATGGGCAAGTCCACCCATCGTAAGCGTAGTATAGTGTTGGTAAGATACCGAGGTCGTCTTAGGACACAAGAGCTTTTAGTACCGGTTTATCCTCAACGTCTAATCAAATCAAAACTTAGAAAATAGGTTTTTAAACTAGAAAAATAAAACTAACTAAAATGTTGAAAAGTAAAATAAAAGTAAAAACAGATAGACAAGATGAATCACTTGGATCCGACTCGTGTGTAGTGTAACCTTTGATTATTTCCGCACTTTTGCACTTTTTAAGAGATTATCTTAGTTATTGTAGTAGGCCCCTCTTTTGAAGGTGACGTTACCCTCAACCCAGTAGTTTGAGTTAGCAAGGATACAATCCTAAAGGGTCGGATTATTGAAAAATAATTAATTAAGTTATTAATGCATAATGTGGTAGGCCCCTCTTTTGAATGTGACGTTACCCTCGGCTAAATAGTCTGAGTCAGCAGGGATACAGTCCTAAGTAGCCGGGTTAAAGTTTTAATAGTAGCTTACATATGAGGGGATCAAAGGGTTTGGACCCCCGCCATCCAATACCGGTGGGTATTGAAGGATGTCCTACTAAATTTGACCCAGGTCCTTTGCAGGATCTATACACTGAACAATGGCAAGACTCTTACCAAACCGTTCCCTTAACCCCCGACCAGGTAGCCAACATGTCTCCATATAGAACGTGGAGATATGAATGGTGAAATTTTTTTATTTTATATAGACAGTAAAATAATGCCAAGACACCACGGACAAACGATAAGGAAAATCACCTTCAATATAAGAAACTAGTTATTAAAGTCATTAATACATAACCAAATAAAAAGTGCGAAAAGATTAAAAATAAAAAAGTATTACACTAAACACTTGTCTTCACCAAGTGATGTAAGAGACTTAGGCAAACATGGCCTTTGATTGTCAAGAACTCTTACAATCAATCTTGGATCCCGAGACGACTCACACACTCTATGATGGACAATGGATGATGGTGGTGGATGATGGTGTTGTGATGGTGGTGGGTGGTGGGTGAAGTGTGAGAGAGGTGGTGTGCCAAGGGATGCCTTTGAAGTGAACCAAGCACCCCTATTTATAGCCTGCACAGAAGCCTGGACACGGCCCTGTGTCCACCCTTCTTATCTTTCTTCATTAATTGCAGTTTGTCTGCATTAGTTGACCACGCCCCCGTATCCGCTGGGCACGGCCCCGTTTGCAGAAGCGTATTTGTACTATCAAAATTTGCTCGGATTCTGCGAATCTTAGCGTTGACCACGGCCCCGTGTTCAGCTGGGCACGCCCCCGTGTCGGGAATAGAAGCTTCTACAACTTTTTCTTTTCCGCAGACACCTGAACACGCCCCCGTGTCCGCTGGGCACGGGGCCGTGTTCGTTGGGCACGCCCCGTGTTGAGCTGGGCACGCCTCGTGTTCAGCTGGGCACAGCCCCATGCTCAGCTTTCTTCTTGTTTTTTGCTTTGGGAGATGCTGTCGAGGGGTCGGGCATGCCACGTTTCTTGTATTATTGTTAGATTTAGCTGCATTTTTGCTTCTTTTGTTCATTTAAGCTCTTTTAATCCTAAAAATACAAAAGGAAGACAAAAACACACTTTTTCCAACATTAGTACTAAAAAAAGGTTAGTTTTATGCCACATTTGATGTAATTTATATGTTGCATTTTGCGCACATCAAATACCCCCACACTTGAATCTTTGCTTGTCCTCAAGCAAAACTCTTTATAATGTGGCTTACACTCCCAAATGGAATGGGTAGAAGAGAAGGTTTTAGGGCTTGTCATAGAGTGTCGGGATTTCCAAGATTCTTTATTAGGTTTTATTTTTATTTATTTACAATCCTATTCGTCATGATTTATATAGAACATTACATAAAATAAATTACTTATTAGGGCATAACATGCCTTTTTAAAATTCCATTTATATACAAGTTCACATATCTCACGGGGGGGGGGGGGGATCACTCAACACTCAGCCGAAGATGTATTTTTGTGAAACACTCGAGAGTGGCATGGAACTTACTCCTACCATAAGCTTTCCAAGCAATCAATCCTCATCCTTTTTAACTATACACCTTTGTAAATATTAAGAAGACTTTTTGGGTGAAGGGTTAGGCTTGGGTTAGAGGTAGGTGGTTGGGTTAGTGGTTAGTAAAAGGCGAAAGGCGTAAAAAGCGTCGGTTTTCGTAAGACTTTTTTTTGTAACTTTTATTTTGATGAAGCACTTTTTTTTTCAAACAAAGTTCTTTTTCATAAACTTGTTTGTTTATTTCTTTTGGCTTCATCATCATCATCATTTTTTTTATGAAGTCATAAGAAAAACCGAGCTTGTTACTAAAACAAAGGGTTAAAAATAAAAAGGGTTTTTGGTGGGTAAGAGGGTGTTTGTTTTGGGTTAAGAAATAAAAAGGTTTAGGCTCAAATGGGTTAACTAGGGGGATTTTGGGTATGTGGTAAAAAAAAAAAGAAAAACAATGGTGTAGAAATAAAAAGGTTAGTCCTAATGCCTCCATCATTTACTTACTCGGGTTTCAGTTGGTAAGGACCGGGAATGTATTGTCGTGGCAAGTTCTAGAGTCGTAAGAACCAAGCGGCTATTCACACAAGAAACGAAAAATGAGCATTTAGTTTAAAGATATGTATTTATATGCTCAATAAAGGCTCAAAACTCACTTTTTGTGGGAATGGGTTTTTATGTGATCAAGTATATATATAATCAAATTTAAACTAAACTTATCATGTCGTTTCATAATTTTCTTATGTTGGTTTTTTTTTATAACGACGCTATCGGTTGTAAATTTGTAAAAATATAATCTTTTTAGAACTTGAAATTCCCAAGTTAAACCTAGACAAGTAAAAAAAATGAAATTTTTTTTGAAAAAATTTGGGGTGATTAGCCGTTCCAATAGAGTTTTGTGTTAGGCATGTGATTAGGACTTGCAAGATTCAAGGTTTTAGCATCCCCCCACACTTAAATTAGACATTGTCCTCAATGTGTCCCAAAAATAAGTTTTTCGGTTGATTAAAATGTGTAAAAGTGGGTTAAAAATAAGATTTTATGTTACTGGGTAGCTGAACACAGGGTGTGTTGGGCTGAGCATGGCCCCGTGGTCTAACTGCCAGTATCAAATTTAAACAGAAGGCTGGGCACGGGGGCGTGTTCAGTGAGCACGGCCCCGTGTCCAGTTACCCGAACTGGGCATTTTCTGCAGAACCTCGGGCACGGGGCGTGTTGGGGTGAGCACGGCCCGTGCTGAACTTGCTGTAATGAAGAAAAATTGTCGGGAGGCTCTGTTTTTGTGCATGTGGTGTAGGTTCAAGTTTCCCTTAGTAATCTCCACCATTTCGAGTGTGTTTTATTCCTGAAAAGTAAAACTAAACTAGAAAACATAAAAGTTAATCTAAACTAAAACTAAGGATAGTTCCGCCGAATGCCTCTGTGGTGCGCCACGTTTATAAGGGTCCTTGGCTAGACCCTCCTTATCGGGTGGTTCTGGCTCATCTTCAATTAGGGGGTCGTCATAGCCGATTGGATATTTCATTGATCGTTCAAGATCGACACACCTTTTGAAGGCCCCTAATTGAATGGGTAAGTTGTTTTTCTTCCGACTAATCAAAGCTTTGTGGGTTTTCACAAAAGGTCATCCCAACACTAGTGGAGCGTCATCAAGGATGACGAAGTCGGTTGGGATTACCAATTGATTGGACTGGACCAACACATCCTCAACTATCCCTATTGATTTTATTGTTTTCCGATTAGATAGAAAAATGGGTATTTGAAGTGGAGAAAAATCACTAATACTTAATTTTTCGAAAATGTAGTTTGGCATTATATTAACACAAAGATCTTTATCAATTGTAATATTACTAATAAAGGAATTTTGAAAGAAACATGGAACCGGTGTAATGTTAATTTCAAATGGATCTTCTTTTATTAGCATAGTTTGATCATTTGTTAATTTAATGCTTACCGTTTCGTCAATTTTAGTGTTAGTGTTTAACTCTTTTAAAAACTTAGCATGAGTGGGTACTAAACAATGGTTTTCGAAAGAAGGTGACATGAGATTAATTTCTTTAAAATTAGACTCTTCTTGAGTTTTAACGTTGTCGGACTCACCTTTTTCGTTGTCTAACTCATGTGTCGGTTTTTCACTTATTTGTTCTTCCATTTTTACACTTTCAACTATCTCTTCTTTATTTAATTCTTCTCTTGCGCGCGACTTCTCTTCCCTTGCGCGAGATTCTTTTATATAGAGCTCGATAGTTTTAAGGTGTTCTAATATCCTATCGGTTATTTCGGTGATAGAATAAGGATCGGGATTTTCAAAACTTGAATCCGGTTATTCGATCCTTGGTTCCTCATAGTACTCATATGAAGTAGATGGTTCATACCATTGTTCTTCATTGTAAGTATATGATGGATAAGGGTCGTAATTTTGTTCTTCATAATACCCATATGAGGTGGGTTGTTCACACCATGGTTCCTCATAATAAGTATATGAAGGTGGTGGCTCATATCTTGGTTCCTCAAAGTATGAGTATGAAGGCTCATACCTTGGTTCATCAAAATATGAGTCATATCTTGGTTCCTCAAAGTATGAGTATGAAGGCTCATACCTTGGTTCATCAAAATATGAGCATGAGGGAGAAGGTTCATACCTTTGGTCTTCATAGGATGTGTATGAAGTCGATGGCTCGTTACTGGGCTCCTCATAGTAGGTGTATGAAGTGGATGATTGAAACGAGTCGTAATATTGTACCGAGTGCGGGTTACCACAATTAGTGCAATAGTTTCCCCTATAATCATCCTCCTCACAGGTGTTGTTGTAGCCTCCTGAGTATTGATCCATAAGAATCACTCAGCAGACCACAACAGAGTCTTGAGACCAGGAAACAAAAATAAAAACAGAAACAGAGGCTGAGCATGGCCCCGTGTTCAGTCAGCACGGACCCGTGTTCAGGTTCTGTATCTGGGAATTTTAGAAAATGTAACTGGTTTTGTGCAGCACGGGGGCGTGTTCAGCGAGCACGACCCCGTGTTCAGACTCTGTATCTGGGAGTTTGTAAAAAAAATATGCAGCACGGCCCCGTGTTCAGTGAACACGGCCCCGTGTTCAGTCTACTGTAATGCAAAAACTACTAAAAATGTAAAAATGCACGCGATTTTAAAAAGGTTTTAAAAACTGATTAGGCCATCGGTTTTAAACTTTCTTAAAATCCTTGTGTCCCCCGCAACGGCGTCAAAAACTTGATGTGCGTGTAGTGTAATATATTTTAGGTGTATATTTTAAGCCCTTTTTACACTTTTAGCCAAGTTTTAAATTTATAAAACACGATATTTACTAACACTAAACACACATATGGGCAAGTGCACCCATCGTGAGCGTAGTATAGTGTTGGTAAGATACCGAGGTCCTCCAAGGACACAAGAGCTTTTGGTACCGGTTTATCCTCAACGTCTAATCAAATCAAAAGTTAGAAAAAAGGTTTTTAAGCTAGAAAAATAAAACTAACTAAAATGCTGAAAAGTAAAACAAAAGTAAAAACAGATAGACAAGATGAATCACTTAGATCCGACTCGTGTGTAGTGTAACCTTTGATTATTTCCGCACTTTTGCACTTTTTAAGAGATTATCTTAGTTATTGTAGTAGGCCCCTCTTTTGAAGGTGACGTTACCCTCAACCCAGTTGTTTGAGTTAGCAAGGATACAATCCTAAAGGGTCGGATTATTGAAAGATAATTAATTAAGTTATTAATGCATAATGTTGTAGGCCCCTCTTTTGAAGGTGACGTTACCCTCGGCTAAGTAGTCTGAGTTGTCACACCCTGGCTTTGCGGAAGCGTGGTTAATTTGGTGTGACTTCTTAATACCGTAGCTTAATCATAACAAAGCTATATGAATTAAAAACATGCAGGATCATCCATTTAGTTTTGAAAACCAAATACAATACCATTGTTTTAACGGGAATACACCCTACAACCATAATCTTGTTCAACAACCAAACAAACATAAACACAGTTTAAGGACTGTGACTTGTCCAGGAAAGAGTCACATTCCCTAAACCCCGGATGACCTCGGAAACTAGTGCAGCGGGAAAACGTGCCATACCGTGCCAGATCCTTTAATTCCCTGAAATACATGTAAGTTGAAAAATCAACAATAATGTTGAGCGAGTTCATGCGTTTAGTATGTGCGCGCGAATAAACCTTTACAATCATTGTAAGTGTGAATATTTTTGTAAACTCTGGTATGAAAGCAAATGAGGAAGCCTATCAGTTAATGTGTACCACATGGTCCAACCTGCGGGCGCATGGGTGGGGATAGGACAAAGTCACCACATGGTCCAACCTGCGGGCGCATGGGTGGTATTACGACAAGGTCACCACATGGTCCAACCTGCGGGCGCATGGGTGGTGTTACGATAAGGTCACCACATGGTCCAACCTGCGGGCGCATGGGTGGTGTTAAGACGAGGTCACCGCATGGTCCAACCTTAGGGCGCATGGGTGGGGTTTGTTATGCTCAAATAGGCCTATCACTTCTATCCCTCGATCGTACTACGAGGACTAATGTTCTTAAGATTTCGCCTACCCAAATCACATAACCTAACAGTTCCTTCCGTAGCTGACCATACCATGTAAGAAATATTCGTAATCATAGTAACATGTATTTCACCCCCGCAGTTTAGAAAACTGAAAACAGTTAAGAGAAAAGGGGGACATGAACTCACAGTGAGTGCGTCACAATATCAAGTAATCCAAATGTCCGACAGCTGCGCAACGACCTACATGTGCTAATTCTATTAGACGGATGGCCGTGCTTTAGCTTCTTAGTTTATATTTTTGGGAAACGGTTAGACAACCGCTCCGTGTGTCTACTAGATAACGTATTCTCCTTCCCAAGGATGGGGGATTTAATACATGTGTAATTATATTATTTTATTAAGTCCCACTTAATATATTTTATTCCTAATTCCAAAATATATTTATTTTTCTCAAAAACAATATATTTCCTTTTCCATATAATATTTTCCCAAATTAATATTTTGACAACACATGCACTTATGAATATTTCCGAATAAAGCGTACGTTACGTTTTGGCGATTAAGTGGTAATGATAATTACCGTTGTAACTTATATATTCGTCGTGTAAGCGTTTGTATTATTTTGGGTTCATCAACGTTTGTAAATATTATTTTTACTCTAAAAATAATATTTATATATTTTCACAAAATAATCATGAACAGTGTGGTGAATAATATATTTATCGAATAAATATTTATCACGTTTAGCTTTGTGAAAATCCCACCTCCGATTATTTATAAATAAAGTTGTGGCGAAATATATTTGAAAACATGTCAAAGTAGTCTAACACTTGTATATAATTCTAAGTGTTAGATTTTAGGAAAATTTCGCCAGAGTTTCCCCTGTAACTGGAGGTGGCCACGCTTTCAAGCGTATCATTTTCTTTTACAAAATCATTTCAATACTTCCTTTAAATCAACCAATCAATTTCCAATACAATCAACAAGTTTCAACACTTCAAATTTGTAGATTAAAATGTGAAATCGCATTATCACACGAACTTGTAATTTTTCCGAAAGTCGTTTTGTAGATCACTTTATATTTAGTGGATCTATACATAAAATAACTTAGTCTTGCAAAAACCCCGTTTTTGGAACAAATCACTTCTTACAACTTCCCGACAATTTTTGTAAAAATGGTTATTTTGCCGGATCTTTCATTTTATAAGTGTTTCTACACTTGTAGACTTTGAAAATCATATTTGTTAACATGTTAACCAACTTTTATAAAACATGATTTTCTCAATACCCGGTCCTACGAATATACCACTTGTACATACGTAGATCGGCTCGTTTTAAATACTATTTTTCATGTTAGAACACTTTTACACAAGTTCATGTTTCCCGTGTGGTGGAGTTTCACCTTTTAACCCTTGTACTGCTAGAAACAAGTGTATGTCAAGATTTGGGATCTTAACAAAGTCGGGTTAAACGATGATGAGAGCCACCACATCATAGATCGGGCCATATTAATCAACATATTCAAATACTACGACATTTACACGCGTTATGAGCTTTTATCCAACGATATACGCATTTTAGTAGACTTTAAAGTTTCATTAAGCGGGTTACCGACATTCAACCGACAAAAATCCTTTTAACCACTTTAGACATGACTAAAAACGAGTTTTAAACATTATACCTCTAGCTCGGGGCTAGGGAAGATTCTAGTCGAAAACTGCGTGGATAATAGCAAATGCACGAGGTCCTTGAGCTCCCGTTTGTCCCGAGCTCCGTTGTAGGTGATCCCCGAGATGTGTATGCACTTGGAATGGAGAGATCAAAAACCGAAAGCGGATGGATGACAAGAGGGGTGTTTGGCCGTGAGGAGAGGAGCAAGGGAGAGAGAGAGATTTCTTGCTAAGTGTGTGTGTATGTGAGAGAGAAAGGTGAGGGTATTTATAGAGATTTCTAGCTCCATCGTCCAACGGTTCTCCATGCTCCTAGATACTCGCGTAATCTAATAAAATATAATAAAAATTGTACCCTCATGTACTCTCTAGTTGGCCGAAAAGTTAGGGTGGTGGGGCCACCCGGTTCGTTTTCAATCGTTCAGTTACGGTTCAGTTAAGTTAAGTTGGTTACTTTAGGGTCTAACCTCGTTAGTTGTTTATTGCGTTATAAGGTGGGTGTTAGGGTAATCAGGGACCCTAACTGGCCCAGAAAAATACCAATAATATTTCTGGCAATATTTTTATGTTCCGGGTATAGTCCGGTTGTTTGGTCGGATGGTAATCCGTTAAAGTGCTTAAGTAATCCTTTAAGCGTCGTAATTAATATTTTTAGCGACACAATTTATTCTGCAAAGTGTCAGGAATATTTCCCCATGTTTTGGCACTTTATTAATTAGCTAGAAGCTAGTGTGTTGATAAAAGTGCTGTGTTTTGTGCTTAGAGTACGTTTTAGGCACATCCAATCTCTGTATCTTATTCCTAGAGACGCAATTATACAACCCTTGTATCCCTACACACACTATGGGTGTAGTAAAACAATTCCGGCTCATTCAGGCCTTTAGAGGCAGTGTCTGCCTGATGCTGGCTATATCAGCATGTCAAATAGGTTATCCGTTCAAGTGCTACTGTGCTTTTGTGCATCATGTTTGTCACTAAAGTTCAGTAAGTAAATAATGTAGTGACGGAAATCAAAGTATGATGCAGATATGTACATGTATCAACAGTCAAGTAGCAGTTCATCAGTAATCTCAATCAAGCACAGTAATTAAGCAATAATTAATAGTTAATTAAGTCGTACGGATACCTGGTTTAGTGAGGGTTGTCACATTCTCCCCCCGTTAAAGAAATTTCGTCCCGAAATTTAAGTTCTGCTTGTAGAAGCAGGGTTCTTACGAAATAAGTGGGGGTATTTCTCTTTCATTCGGTCCTCACGCCCCCAGGTGAATTCAGGACCATGTCTGGCATTCCAACGAACCTTGACGAGTTTGACACTGCTCCGGCAGGTCTTATTCTCTTTACAATCCGTGACCTCAACAGGTTCTTCAACGAAGTGGAGCGTGTCGTCAACATGAATTTCGTCGGTAGGAATGACAATGGTATCTTGAGTTAGACTTTTCTTCAGATTGGATACATGAAATGTTTCGTGAACCAAATAGAGTTCAGCAGGTAAGTCCAGCTTGCATGCTACGGTCCCAATTCTTTCCAAAACTCTGAAAGGACCATTATACCGCGGATTCAACTTCCCACGCTTCCCAAAGCGTGCCACACCCTTCCAGGGTGATACCTTCAACAGAACTATATCTCCTACCTCAAACTCCAGAGGTTTCCTGCTTCGATCCGCGTAGGCTTTCTGACGGTCACGAGCCGCACTGATGCGATCTCGGATCTGTGCAATCTTCTCTGTGGTTTCCTAGATTACATCAGGACCAACCAACTGTCTATCACCGGCGTCAGACCAACAGAGCGGTGATCTGCATTTGCGCCCATATAAGCTTCGAAAGGCGCGGCACCAATACTGGTGTGGTAGCTGTTGTTGTTTGAAAACTCAACCAGAGGCAAATGCTTATCCCAGCTACCGCCCAAATCCATAACACATGCTCCCAGCATGTCCTCTAACGTCTGAATCGTCCGCTTGCTTTGACCGTTGGTCTACGGGTGAAAAGCGGGGCTCATATTCATCTTTGAGCCAAAGGCTTCTTGGAAGGATTGCCATATCCTTGATACGAATCTCCCATCTCTATCGGAGATAATCGAGAGAGGTACTCCATAGCGTGTAACCATCTCTCGCACGTATATTTCGGCCAATTTGCTCGTATTATGCTTTTCTCGGATAGGTAAGAAGTGTGCTGACTTCGTTAATCGGTCCACTACCACCCAGATAGTGTCATGGCCTCTAGGCGTTCTTGGCAACTTTGTAATAAAATCCATGGAGATTTGTTCCCACTTCCACTTGGGAACCTCTGGTTGTTGCAGAAGTCCTGAAGGCTTCTGGTATTCCGCTTTAACCTTAGCGCAAGTTAAACATTTGCTCATATAAACAGCCACATCGCCTTTCATCCTAGGCCACCAATAATAATCTTTAAGATCTTGGTACATCTTATCCGCTCCAGGGTGGATAGAGTACCGCGACCTGTGAGCTTCATCGAAAATAACCTTCCTTAAACCACCAAACAGAGGAACCCAAATCCTTAAAACACATCATTCCTTCCCTGTTTGGTTCTAATAACTTCTCCATCCCACGGAGATACTCTTCTTCAAGGTTTCTTTCTTTGAGAGCTTCCTTCTGCGCGGCACGAATGCACAGAGGCAAGTCGGTTCGAATAACCATCTCCAAAGCCCTAACCCTTATAGGCTTGATCCTCTCTTTTCGACTTAGGGCATCGGCGACCACATTCGCCTTCCCTGGATGATCATTAATCTCGCAGTCATATTCATTCAACAGTTCTACCCATCGTCTTTGCCTCATGTTCAACTCCTTCTGGTTGAATATGTGTTGGAGGCTCTTGTGATCTGTGAAGATTGTGCACTTCGTACCATAAAGGTAGTGTCTCCAGATCTTTAAAGCAAAAACTACTGCGCCTAGCTCCAAATCGTGTGTGGTATAGTTCTTTTCGTGTACCTCCAGTTGGCGTGACGCGTAGGCAATAACCCTTTTGGCGTTGCATCAACACACAACCCAATCCTCGACGCGATGCGTCGCAGTATACCACAAAATCGTCTGTACCTTCCGGTAGAGCTAAGATTGGCGCGTTGCAAAGCTTATCCTTCAATATCTGAAATGCTTCCTCCTGTTTGATTCCCCAATCAAACTTCTTGTCCTTCTGCGTGAGGAGCGTTAATGGTTGGGCGATCTTTGAAAAGTTCTCAATGAACCTTCGATAATAGCCAGCCAAACCCAGGAATTGCCGAATCTCGGTTGGCGTTTTTGGCGTTTCCCAATCCTTGATCGCCTCGATCTTGGTTGGATCCATGTGGATTCGATCTCCATTTACCACGTGCCCAAGGAATTGGACTTCGTGTAGCCAAAACTCGCACTTAGAGGATTTGGCATACAGCTGCTCTTTCTTTAGCAGTTCCAAAATAGCTCTTAGATGCTGTTCGTGCTCAGCCTTTGTTCTTGAATAAATCAAGATGTCGTTGATAACACAATCATGAACTTGTCCGAGTACGGCTTGCAACTCTGTTTATCAAGTCCATAAACACTGCAGGTGCGTTGTCAAACCAAACGGCGTAACAAGGAACTCGTAGTGTCCATAACGAGTTCTGAAGGCTGTCTTCGGGATACTTTCCTCTTGTATCCTTAACTGATGGCATCTAGATCGCAAGTCGATCTTTGAGTAAAAGCTTGAACCTTGCAGTTGATCAAACAGATCATCAATTCTTGGCAGAGGGTATCTATTCTTGATCGCCGACTTGTTCAGCTCCCGGTAGATGATGTTTATCTGAAAACCATCATCCCTCTTTTTGACGAGTGGTAATGGGGTTACCCAAAAAGGAAATTTTGGTCTGTTATCTTACTTCTCTACCCATTGCTAAAACTTCTCTGCCATTCCTTGCATCTCCGAAAACGTAAGTTGCTACGATGCATTGACTATGGGTGCGGTGCTTGGAATTTATTGTGGAGGGGACGATTCCGGCAAATCTTCGAGGAAGACTTCGGGGTATTCTCCAACCACAGGGATGTCTTCGGGTTTTGGTTCTTCGGCTTCTCTTTCCACGACATGAGCCAAGAATGCAACACATCCTTTGCGCGAAAATTTTCCTGTCTTCTCTGCCTGATAATCCGTAGGAGCGTATCCTGCTCCATGAATCACAATCATTTCTCCGTTCGTCGTCGGGGTGCGGGTGACACTTTCCGCCGGGTTGTTCGACAACCAGTCCATCCCAATTATCACGTCGAAGCTTCCGATAGACTTGTTCTATCGAGAACTGGGTATCTAGGTTAATTACTACTAAAACAACTATATTTTCTGAAGCTAAAATTTGACAATACTGTCGAATAGAGCGTAACTTTGACTATTATGAGACGTACCGATATCCACGCTTGGATTCTATCCCCGCTGTTGAGCTTTCATCCACGTGCCTGAGTGTTCTTAGGGCAATACTTCCTGAAATGCCCCACATCACCGCAATTAAAACATGCTTGGCCACAGCCTTGATCGTTACCATCCCTGCCTTGATAGTTGTCGTCGTTGTTATTTCCTCCGCGATTTCCGTTACCATCTTGACCTCTATTTCCATGTTCAGTTCCTTGCCGACATGTTTCCTTGACATGTCCCACCTTACCACAGTTACCACACTTTCCATATCTACACCGCCCGTTATGGGGACGTCGACAGTTGTCGCACTTTGGTAGGATACCCGTGTACTCTTTTCTCTTTCTGGCCTTGTCGTCGCTACTCGACTGGGTACCCTGTTTGAAATTCGCCAACTTCCTCTTGTTGTCCCCAGATGACTCTACATGAGTCTCCTTTCTCTCCTCAGAGGCTGAAAATTTGTTCATCCTGATTGCTTCTTCTGTCAGGGCTACACTTAGATTGATGGCCTCAGAGATTGTTGCAGGCTTTGATGCCGTTACCATGCTCATGATTTGGGGTGCCAATCCCCAAATGAAACGCTCAATCCTTTTAAACTCTGGATCTACCATGTAGGGAACGATACGCGATAGAAGTTGGAACTTCTCCACATACTCAGCTATTTTTGGACCATCCATCTTCAAATTCCAGAACTCAGTTTCTACCTTCTGGCTTTCTGTTCTTGAACAGTACTTTTTATGCATTAGCTCTTTCAGCTCGTCCCACGATAGAGCATACGCGGCAGCCTCGCCCATTGTCTGAACCTGAAGCTTCCACCATGACAGAGCCTCATCTCGGAACAGCCCGGTAATGTACGTGACCTGGTCTCTTGGGGCGCATTTGCTTGCACGCAAAACAGTGTCCGTCTTCTCAATCCAGCGGACGAAGGCTACGGCACCCCCAGTGCCGTCGAAATGTAGAGGCTGGCAGCCTAAGAACTGCTTGTAGGTGCAGCCGTTGGGTGGGTTATTTCCTGAGGTACCTCCGTTGCGCTCGGAGTGATGGGCCTCGTATTGTGCGATGACTGCAGCAATGATTCCCTGGAGTTCCGCCTTATTGGTGGGTATGCGTACATCCTGTCTTGGAGGCATCTTCCTATGATGATTGTACGGGTCAGGTCATAGTAAGTAAAATGTGCGTAGGTATTCAGCAATATCAACACATAACATCTCATGTTATCAATAAATCAATAACATCTCATGTTATAGAACATAAACAATAGATCACTTTGATTGCATTGCCACAACTTGAGACCAGAATGTAAGGTTTACAGGTATCCAACTGTATCATACAACATCAATGACTTAGTAGGTGACGACCCTAGGCAAGTCGTGCGATCGCTGGACATGTTTAGAAATCTCTGGTTCGTCCATTCAAATTCCAGAACTTCACCTTAAGCTTCTGGATTCCAGTCCTAGAACAACATTTCTTCTCAATCATTTCCTTGAGCTCGTCCCAGCTCGTGCATAGGCAGCATTTGTACCAAGGGTCTGAATATGATGGTCCCACCATGAGAGTGTGCCGTCTAGTAATGACCTTGAGGTAAAGGTATCACTCCATTTGGGGCGAATAGTTTGTCTTTCTTAGAATGGAGTCAATCTTTTCAGACCAACGAACAAAAGCAGTGGCGCCTCCTGTTCCATCGTAGTTCAAGGCCTGCAGTTCAGGAGTTGCTCATAGGTGCAGCTAATTGGAAGGTTACTTCCACTAGTGCCATTGCTGTGCTAAAAGCGAAGGGCTTTATGTCGTGCAATTGCCTGGGAGATGCGTTTTTGCAGCTCGGCTTCCATCCTTTGCAACGTACTGGTGTTTGTGTCACGCCTGGGTGGCATCCTCTTTTGCCGAAGTGGTATGAAGTGGGTTAGACAACTTTCCAATTGTCTTATAAGATACATAGCACCGTAAGCCATCATGTACTCACCCAATTTTACACATAAATATACTCAATGTATGGGTGGGGAAATAAATTACTGAGCCTTCACATAGGCTTGCCAATTTGGCTTGTTGCTTGAAATAGGATGAACTCAAGGCTTCATCGCCTTGGTCATTCGTGTTCGAGTTATTTCCTGCCACATTAGTTTTCATTAGCTTGACCCGTAGAGTCCACCAGGATTTCTGTGCACTACAAGTCGTTATTACGTGGGCCCCCGTAATAATAAATTGTCTTGCACAGTTACCCCAAATTTTCTCTCGTCCAAGCAGATGATCAATCAAGGAGCAACAGCAGGTGCATTGGCATGAACAGGGTCATGCTCTAATGCGGTGTTAGGAGCGATGCCTGGCTCAGGGGCCACGGCTGGCTCCGGATCAACAAACCCCATCTCAAAATCAGCTGGATCAACCATCACAGGGGGTTACAGGATCCTCCAAGGACTGGCCTAAGCGTATGAACTCAAGGTCATGGTCTGGATCAGAACCAGATAGAAGAACAGGATCACCCTCAATACTGTGATCAAACTCAAAGCTGTGTGCGGGAAACGGTGCAGCTGATGATGCCGTATCAGGGTCGGCGTCGTGTGAATGGTGCTGCACTCCCTGTATATGCGAAAATGCGGATGTCAGGAACTCAAATGAGTCCGGGACAGGGAAATGGGCATAAGTCTCCCCTGCAGGAGCGTCCGCAAGCAGTAGGTTGATACCAGCAGCAATAGGGCCTCGCCCTCGAATGGGTCCTCCACTAGTAGCTCGTTATCGTCATCAGAGGCCACGTCGGGGGGCATATCAACAACAGAATAAGCGGCAAGGGGCACAGGAGTAGGGATCACCGCGAGTGGCAAATTCCCAACAAGATGGCCATCAGTAGGCTCTGCTACGACTTCAGGCAGCGCAAAAGGGCTGAAAGTCGTCATTGTCTGTGCCGGTAGTATCGGAAATGTGCACCTCGTGCTTCGATGTACTATGTCGTCTGATGCTATGGCCATGGGATTCGTAGCGTCCATCTTTCTTGTATATGATGAAAGCATGACATTTGTAACATAAACACATATACGTATAACAATCAATCACATCCACATATAAACATGTTAGCCAGCAATAAGCAATCAAATAATTCTCCTAGTCCCACTAGCCTCCCAGCCTCCCAGACTGATATTCCTAGTCCCACTAGCCAAATTCCTCCCAGTCTCTAAGACTGTTCTATCATCCACCTCGACCTCCTAGATCGAGCCTCGGCCTCCATGACCGAGCCTCAGCCTTCATGACTGAGCCTACTCTTCCTAGTCTCACTAGCCATCTACCTCGATCTCTAAGATCGAGCCTCGGCCTCCAAGACCGAGCCTCAGCCTCCAAGACTGAGCCTAATAATAAATAAATAAAATGTGCTCAACATGTGTTTATAAAAAGGTTTTGGATCTGGACTTAAGTGGTATGCAGTAAAAATGTTTTCGTGAGAGCCCTAGTGATCATAGTCTAGACTCGAGAAAGAATCCTAGTTCGCTATGATCAGAGCTCTGATACCAAGCTGTCACACCCTGGCTTTGCGGAAGCGTGGTTAATTTGGTGTGACTTCTTAATACCGTAGCTTAATCATAACAAAGCTATATGAATTAAAAACATGCAGGATCATCCATTTAGTTTTGAAAACCAAATACAATACCATTGTTTTAACGGGAATACACCCTAACAACCATAATCTTGTTCAACAACCAAACAAACATAAACACAGTTTAAGGACTGTGACTTGTCCAGGAAAGAGTCACATTCCCTAAACCCCGGATGACCTCGGAAACTAGTGCAGCGGGAAAACGTGCCATACCGTGCCAGATCCTTTAATTCCCTGAAATACATGTAAGTTGAAAAATCAACAATAATGTTGAGCGAGTTCATGCGTTTAGTATGTGCGCGCGAATAAACCTTTACAATCATTGTAAGTGTGAATATTTTTGTAAACTCTGGTATGAAAGCAAATGAGGAAGCCTATCAGTTAATGTGTACCACATGGTCCAACCTGCGGGCGCATGGGTGGGGATAGGACAAAGTCACCACATGGTCCAACCTGCGGGCGCATGGGTGGTATTACGACAAGGTCACCACATGGTCCAACCTGCGGGCGCATGGGTGGTGTTACGATAAGGTCACCACATGGTCCAACCTGCGGGCGCATGGGTGGTGTTAAGACGAGGTCACCGCATGGTCCAACCTTAGGGCGCATGGGTGGGGTTTGTTATGCTCAAATAGGCCTATCACTTCTATCCCTCGATCGTACTACGAGGACTAATGTTCTTAAGATTTCGCCTACCCAAATCACATAACCTAACAGTTCCTTCCGTAGCTGACCATACCATGTAAGAAATATTCGTAATCATAGTAACATGTATTTCACCCCCGCAGTTTAGAAAACTGAAAACAGTTAAGAGAAAAGGGGGACATGAACTCACAGTGAGTGCGTCACAATATCAAGTAATCCAAATGTCCGACAGCTGCGCAACGACCTACATGTGCTAATTCTATTAGACGGATGGCCGTGCTTTAGCTTCTTAGTTTATATTTTTGGGAAACGGTTAGACAACCGCTCCGTGTGTCTACTAGATAACGTATTCTCCTTCCCAAGGATGGGGGATTTAATACATGTGTAATTATATTATTTTATTAAGTCCCACTTAATATATTTTATTCCTAATTCCAAAATATATTTATTTTTCTCAAAAACAATATATTTCCTTTTCCATATAATATTTCCCAAATTAATATTTTGACAACACATGCACTTATGAATATTTCCGAATAAAGCGTACGTTACGTTTTGGCGATTAAGTGGTAATGATAATTACCGTTGTAACTTATATATTCGTCGTGTAAGCGTTTGTATTATTTTGGGTTCATCAACGTTTGTAAATATTATTTTTACTCTAAAAATAATATTTATATATTTTCACAAAATAATCATGAACAGTGTGGTGAATAATATATTTATCGAATAAATATTTATCACGTTTAGCTTTGTGAAAATCCCACCTCCGATTATTTATAAATAAAGTTGTGGCGAAATATATTTGAAAACATGTCAAAGTAGTCTAACACTTGTATATAATTCTAAGTGTTAGATTTTAGGAAAATTTCGCCAGAGTTTCCCCTGTAACTGGAGGTGGCCACGCTTTCAAGCGTATCATTTTCTTTTACAAAATCATTTCAATACTTCCTTTAAATCAACCAATCAATTTCCAATACAATCAACAAGTTTCAACACTTCAAATTTGTAGATTAAAATGTGAAATCGCATTATCACACGAACTTGTAATTTTTCCGAAAGTCGTTTTGTAGATCACTTTATATTTAGTGGATCTATACATAAAATAACTTAGTCTTGCAAAAACCCCGTTTTTGGAACAAATCACTTCTTACAACTTCCCGACAATTTTTGTAAAAATGGTTATTTTGCCGGATCTTTCATTTTATAAGTGTTTCTACACTTGTAGACTTTGAAAATCATATTTGTTAACATGTTAACCAACTTTTATAAAACATGATTTTCTCAATACCCGGTCCTACGAATATACCACTTGTACATACGTAGATCGGCTCGTTTTAAATACTATTTTTCATGTTAGAACACTTTTACACAAGTTCATGTTTCCCGTGTGGTGGAGTTTCACCTTTTAACCCTTGTACTGCTAGAAACAAGTGTATGTCAAGATTTGGGATCTTAACAAAGTCGGGTTAAACGATGATGAGAGCCACCACATCATAGATCGGGCCATATTAATCAACATATTCAAATACTACGACATTTACACGCGTTATGAGCTTTTATCCAACGATATACGCATTTTAGTAGACTTTAAAGTTTCATTAAGCGGGTTACCGACATTCAACCGACAAAAATCCTTTTAACCACTTTAGACATGACTAAAAACGAGTTTTAAACATTATACCTCTAGCTCGGGGCTAGGGAAGATTCTAGTCGAAAACTGCGTGGATAATAGCAAATGCACGAGGTCCTTGAGCTCCCGTTTGTCCCGAGCTCCGTTGTAGGTGATCCCCGAGATGTGTATGCACTTGGAATGGAGAGATCAAAAACCGAAAGCGGATGGATGACAAGAGGGGTGTTTGGCCGTGAGGAGAGGAGCAAGGGAGAGAGAGAGATTTCTTGCTAAGTGTGTGTGTATGTGAGAGAGAAAGGTGAGGGTATTTATAGAGATTTCTAGCTCCATCGTCCAACGGTTCTCCATGCTCCTAGATACTCGCGTAATCTAATAAAATATAATAAAAATTGTACCCTCATGTACTCTCTAGTTGGCCGAAAAGTTAGGGTGGTGGGGCCACCCGGTTCGTTTTCAATCGTTCAGTTACGGTTCAGTTAAGTTAAGTTGGTTACTTTAGGGTCTAACCTCGTTAGTTGTTTATTGCGTTATAAGGTGGGTGTTAGGGTAATCAGGGACCCTAACTGGCCCAGAAAAATACCAATAATATTTCTGGCAATATTTTTATGTTCCGGGTATAGTCCGGTTGTTTGGTCGGATGGTAATCCGTTAAAGTGCTTAAGTAATCCTTTAAGCGTCGTAATTAATATTTTTAGCGACACAATTTATTCTGCAAAGTGTCAGGAATATTTCCCCATGTTTTGGCACTTTATTAATTAGCTAGAAGCTAGTGTGTTGATAAAAGTGCTGTGTTTTGTGCTTAGAGTACGTTTTAGGCACATCCAATCTCTGTATCTTATTCCTAGAGACGCAATTATACAACCCTTGTATCCCTACACACACTATGGGTGTAGTAAAACAATTCCGGCTCATTCAGGCCTTTAGAGGCAGTGTCTGCCTGATGCTGGCTATATCAGCATGTCAAATAGGTTATCCGTTCAAGTGCTACTGTGCTTTTGTGCATCATGTTTGTCACTAAAGTTCAGTAAGTAAATAATGTAGTGACGGAAATCAAAGTATGATGCAGATATGTACATGTATCAACAGTCAAGTAGCAGTTCATCAGTAATCTCAATCAAGCACAGTAATTAAGCAATAATTAATAGTTAATTAAGTCGTACGGATACCTGGTTTAGTGAGGGTTGTCACATGAGTCAGCAGGGATACAGTCCTAAGTAGCCGGGTTAAAGTCTTAATAGTAGCTTACATATGAGGGGATCAAAGAGTTTGGACCCCCGCCATCCAATGCCGGTGGGTATTGAAGGAGGTCCTACTAAATTTGACCCAGGTCCTTTGCAGGATCTATACACTGAACAATGGCAAGACTCTTACCAAACTCTTCCCATAACCCCCGACCAGGTAGCCAACATATCTCCATATAGACCGTGGAGATATGAATGGTGAAAATCTTTTATTTTATATAGACAGTAAAATAATGCCAAGACACCACGGACAAACGATAAGGAAGAATCACCTTCAACATAAGAAACTAGTTATTAAAGTCATTGATACATAACCAAATAAAAAGTGCGAAAAGATTAAAAATAAAAAGTATTACACTAAACACGTGTCTTCACCAATGATGTAAGAGACTTAGGCAAACATGGCCTTTGATTGTCAAGAACTCTAACGATCAATCTTGGATCCCGAGACGACTCACACACTCTATGATGGACAATGGATGATGTGGTGGATGATGGTGTTGTGATGGTGGTGGGTGGTGGGTGAAGTGTGAGAGAGGTGGTGTGCCAAGGGATGCCTTTGAAGTGAACCAAGCACCCCTATTTATAGCCTGCATAGAAGCCTGGACACGGCCCCGTGTCCACCCTTCTTCTCTTTCTTCATTAATTGCAGTTTGTCTGCATTAGTTGACCACGCCCCCGTGTGCAGAAGCGTATCTGTACTATCAAGATTTGCTTGGATTCTGTGAATCTTAGCGTTGACCACGGCCCCGTGTTGAGCTGGGCACGCCCTCGTGTCGGGAATAGAAGCTTCTACAACTTTGTCTTTTCTGCAGACACCTGAACATGCCCTCGTGTTCGCTGGGCATGGGGCCGTGTTCGTTGGGCTCGCCCCGTGTTGAGCTGGGCACGCCCCGTGTTCAGCTGGGCACAGCCCCATGCTCAGCTTTCTTCTTGTTTTTTGCTTTGGGAGATGCTGTCGAGGGGTCGGGCATGCCACGTTTCTTCCCTTTTCTTGTATTATTGTTAGATTTAGCTGCATTTTTGCTTCTTTTGTTCATTTAAGCTCTTTTAATCCTGAAAATACAAAAGGAAGACAAAAACACACTTTTTCCAACATTAGTACTTAAAAAAGGTTAGTTTTATGCCACATTTGATGTAATTTATATGTTGCATTTTGCGCACATCAGTTGTGATTTGATATTACTTTATGAAATAAATGGAACCTTTTATTTAATATCATATAATAGTTCAATGTGATTGGTGGTTGGATCCTGGTACGTCACACGTCCCGCGGTGTTTCCGCACATGGTATTTTGAGGGTGTGACATGAATTTTCTTTATCATTTGTCTGTGGTGTCTTGGCGTTACTTTACTGTCTATATAAAGTAAAAGATTGTACCGTTCATGTATCTACGGTCTATATAGAGATATGTTGGCTACCTGGTTTGGGGTTAAGGGAATGGTTTAGTAAGGTTTGCTAATCCAGGAACCGGTGAGTTTGACAAAGCCTCGGTCCCAATACGACGTGTTCGGTTCGTTATTATTACTAAGAAAGGAGTAGAAGATAGATACGACACCGAGCAGTCATTTATAATCTGGTCTCCATTGAAATCTTGACAAATACAGCATCATGAGATCAGTTGGACAGCATGTCCCCTTTGGGAACCAAAAGCTTGTCCAAATGGGAACCCCACATCCCTATTTATAGGCAACAGCCTATCCAGTCCAAATGAGCTAGTGTCCATCCGTCCGAATGGTCATCCGTCCAGATGGACTTTACATTATTAAAACCTAGTCGATCGGATGGGGTTTGGACTATTCTATTTTCCATCCGACCGGATGGACTTGTCCATCCGTCCGGATGGACTTTGACAATACTAAAACCTGTGCAACTTTCTAATTTCTATACAATATTCAACACACGCTCTATCTAACTATTCGCACAGTGGTAGACGTACGAAATATGCACCAACAGATTCCCCCTCGGCTGTCACTGTCGAATCGTCTCTAACACTTTAAGAAACTTGAGCCGTGTTTGAATATTCTGTAATCTTCAATTTTTCTGCAACTTCAATCAGGCATCATGAAATCTGACAATAGATTCCCCCTCGATTGATGATTCTGGTTTGCTTTTACAAAGTAAAGCGTCAATTCCCCCTGAAATTAATCTTCAGATATTTTGCACAGTTCACGACTCCCTCTTATTCGCTTAACTGCAACCTTCACGAATAATAAACAATTTGAAACTAGTCAATGAAGCATCCTCTATTTCAACTTTAGCCGCATCCGAGCTCAGTTTTTGATATGACATTTTAGCACCACGATCTCGCATTCCGCTTGCTCGATCTAAGAATGTACAAAAACTCAACCGGCAATTGATAGAAACTTTAAATACCCCACTGGTTAACATCAAATATGTGATTCCCCCTAAAGATCTGATATCCCGTTTACCGTTATCAAAGTTAACGCACCGTAAGAATGACAGATCCATGTAAACAGTATTCTCCACAATCAGCAAATCTTCATCGAAAAACAAATCCTCTGGTAATGTAATCCAATCTCCGAAGCATTCGTCCACAATCAGATTCATCTCCTCGGATAATCTAGATCTCAGAAACTATCATCCACGATCACTCTCAGATCTCCGATGCTTTCGTCCATGATCAGATATCAACACCTCGGATCATCTTGATCTCGGAAGCTTTAACCCAAGATTAGATTCACATTCCCCCTGACAATCTAAATTCGAAACCACTCGAATACTGTTGAAGTGTCACGAATTTCAAAAATGTTGGAACATCTGAAAATTTTTATTCCCCCTCATTTTGCAAATTCTGACATGTTTGTTACTGATTTCCCCCCTCAAACTGAGCAATTCCGTCCTCTTTTATCTGTGAAAAGCTCGACTATGCCAAAAATATGACAATTTTACTCAAAACGTCAGTTTTTCATTATTGCGGATTTTACGTTTTGGCCCATAAATAGTCAGATAACCTGAATGATAAACATTCTACACCAATATCATGACTACTCCACTAATTTCCACAATTCGTGATCTCATCATCAAATCTGTTCACTGAAGCCCCAGACGGTGTCCCCGAACAACCCAGCTTGGTCGTTAAAAACCCGAAAAAATTTTCAATCACCAAAATTTTTCTGGAGACTCTCTTCGTCATTGCGATCAGAAAATGCCTTTTTTTAGGCATTTGTACATCTGGTCGAATGGCATGTTGTCCGGATAATCATTCGATCGAATGGGTCTTCTTGTCCGGATGGTCATTCGACCGAATGGCAAAAGGGACAAACTTGTGTTTGTGGATCGGATGGTCATCCGATCGGATGATCATCCGATCGAATGATCATTTGAGTGAAAACCAACTAATCTGTCAAACACAAGATAATGAAATGGTTCGGATGGTCATCTGATCGGATATGTTCTAACAGCTCAAGAACACTCCAAATCACGTTTTTTTCTATCTATCATCATTATTTGTGTGAATTTCATGATGAAACTTCACAGGATTGTGCGCGAATCAATTCTGCTCAGAATGATGTCTTCAATTCCAAAATCCATCCGTGAATTGACCTTTATTTTGATGATTTTCTCTGTTTTAACGTCAAAACTCCCGTTTAACCCAAAATTGATGAGGTTGGGTGATTTAACTGACTGTTAGATCGATTAAATAAGTATCGTAGCTCTGATACCACTGCTAATCCAAGAACCGGTGAGTTTGACGGAGCCTCGGTCCCGATACGACGTGATCGGTTCGTTATTATTACTAAGAAAGGAGTAGAAGATAGATACGACACCGAGCAGTCACTTATAATCGGGTCTCTATTGAAATCTTGACAAATATAGCACCATGAGACTAGTTGGACAGCATGTCCCCTCTGGGAACCAAAAGCTTGTCCAAATGGGAACCCCACATCCCTATTTATAGGCAACAGCCTATCCAGTCCAAATGAGCTAGTGTCCATCCGTCCGATTTGTCATCCGTCCGGATGGACTTTACATTATTAAAACCTAGTCGACCGGATGGGGTTTGGACTATTTTATTGTCCATCCAACCGGATGGACTTTGACAATACTAAAACCTGTCCAACTTTCTCTTTTCTATACAATATTCAACACACGCTCTATCTAACTATTCGCACAGTGGCAGACGTACGAAATACGCACCAACAAGGGGCCTACTTCTATAACTAAGATAATCTCTTAAAAAGTCCGAAAGTGCAAAAATCATCAAAGGATACATTAAAGGCAAGTCGGATCCAAGTGATTCATCTTGTCTATCTGTTTTTATTTTATTTTATTTCTGCATTTTTAGTTTTTATTTTTCATGTTTCAAACCTTTTCTCAAAAATTTAGATTGATTAGACATTGAGGATAAACCGGTACTAAAAGCTCTTGTGTCCTTGGACGACCTCGGTATCTTACCAACGCTATACTACGCTCACGATGGTTGCACTTGCCCAAGTGTGTGTTTAGTGTTAGTAGAATATCGTGTTTTATAAATTTAAAACTTGATTAATGAGTAAAATGGGATTAAATATCAATTAAATCATATCACACCTAACGCACACCAAGTTTTTGGCGCCGTTATCGGGGACACAAGGATTTTAAGAAAGTTTGGAATCAACGGCCTAATTATTTTTTCTTATTTTTCTAGTTTTTTTAGGATTTTTCTTAATTTTTTTAGTTTTTGTAGACTTCAGCACGGGCCGTGCCTGGTCGGACACGGGGCCGTGCCCAGCAAACTTACTGGCAGTTTTTGTTTTCTGAGTTACAGAAGAGTGACCATGGGGTCATGGCGGTGCACTAGGGGGCCGTGCTGAACTCCCCAGTAACTTGGATCCAGAAAACAACCACTGTAACCACGACCACGGGCCGTGGTCAGCGACCACGGGGCCATGGTGTGACATCTTACCAGCGTTCTTTTTTGTTTTTATCTCAGGACATGGAACCCACTTGCAGCACCTGAACTTTATACGCAGTGCAGGAGCTCCAGTTCCAATAAAAACATAAAAAGCCATTAAACGAACCTGAATGCTTTCTAAGAAAGAGACTATAAGCTAAAAATCAAGAGAAAGCTTCGGGGGACCAACTTCCAATGGCGGATTAGCGTACCCTGATGGATTACCTACGGTCCACGGGAGGTATTCTCGGAGCCACTATCAATGCACCGAATGTCGATGCCAAAAACTTCGAACTTCGGCCGCATTTGATTCAAATGCTCCAAAATTCTGCAACCTTCCATGGCCTAGCTAATGAAGATCGCCATTTACATATAACCAACTTTTTGAAAATATGTGATACTTTCCGGATCAACGGAGCATCAAACGACGTCATCCGCCTTCGAATGTTCCCGTTTTCACTAAAAGACCGAGCTAAGGCTTGGCTTAACACCCTCCTAAGTGGTTCGGTAAACACTTGGGATGAACTAGCCCAAAAGTTTCTATATATGTATTTCCCGCCCTCTAAAACCGCTAAATTAATGACTGAAATCAATACATGTTCACAACAGGACGGGGAATCCTTATATGAAACTTGGGAAAGATTCGAGGAGCTATTAAGGAAATGTCCTCATCATGGTCTCGCAGTGGGGCAACAAGTATCCACTTTCTATAATGGGTTGTTGCTACACACAAGTCAAACACTCGACTCTAGCTCTGGGGGACTCCAAGGTAATCGTCGCCCAAATGAAATTTATAATCAAATTGAGGAAATTGCTCAAAACAATTTTCAATGGCACACTCCCCAAGGCACAAAATCTATTGCCCCAGGCGCCCATAAAGTGGATGAAAACACCTCTTTACAAGCCAAATTCGAGGCCCTATATTCAAAAATCAAAAAGTTAGAAATAGCAAAAACGGCCTCGGTTATGGCTTGCGAAGGGTGTGGTGGGCCACATGAAAATTGGAGTTGTATGAAAGAAATGGATAATCAAACGGAAATGGTAATAAACTACATTGATAATAGACCTAGGCCGTCAGATCCCCCAATGGGTACCTACAACCAAGGATGGCGTAACCACCCTAACCTTAGTTGGAGGGAGCCCGACAATAGTAGTAACCAACAAAACCAAAACCAATGAACAAACTTTCAACAACATCCAAGAAATGAGTCACAAAATTTCTCTCAACAACAACAAGGGGGACAAGAGAGGCTTAAAGACATTGTTTCACGCCTCATCTCCGAAACCAAAAAAGGAACTCGGATCGATTCCTACAAGTGGAATCGAACTTTAGAAATCAACAAGCTAGTATTCAAAACATTGAAAAACAACTAAATCAACTAGCCCAAAATTTCTCCGAGAGGCCACTAGGTGCGTTACCTAGCAATATCGGAACCAACCCAAAGGCGCAAGTACATCTCATAACACTCAGAAACCGGACCGTAGGTCCCGAGGAGGCCCCACTACCCCCATCCGACAAAAATCCACCCATTCAAACCACGACCTCACCACCAACCCATAAAGGAACAACTCCTCCGTCAAATCCCGAACCTACCAAGTACCCCTCGGTACCCTACCCCAGTCGGTTACTTCGCCAGAAGACCGACGAGCAATTCACCAAATTCATAAACTTACTTAAAAAATTGCATATCAATCTTCCCTTTGTTGAAGTCCTCACTCAAAAAATGCCAAAATATTCAAAATTTATGAGAGGCTTCCTCACTCACAAAAGGAAGATTGAAACATTGCAATTGGTCAATTTAAGTGAAGAATGCTCCACCGTACTACTCAACAAACTCCCACAAAAGAAAATCGACCCCGGAAGCTTCACCATCCCTTGTTCCATTGGGGGACCACCTGTACGCAATGCACTAGCCGACCTTGGGGCTAGCATCAATCTCATGCCCGCATCAATGTTTGACCGACACGGACTAGGTAAGACGAGCCCCACAAATATGAGCATACAACTCGCCGATAGGTCTATAAAATACCCGCAAGGTGTCGCCGAGAATTTATTGGTAAAAGTCGGAGACTTTGTCTTCCCGGCCGACTTTGTCATACTCGACATGGAGGAAGACACCGAAGTACCACTCATTCTAGGAAGACCATTCCTTGCCACCGCTCACGCAATGGTGGATATGAGTGATGGGAAGTGAACGTTGAGGGTCGGAGAAAAAGAGATGAAATTCGGGGTTGGGAAAAGAGTAGAGGACGACCCGGTCAACTACATGGATGTCATAGACTCAAGCTTGGATGACGCTCTCCGACGGTGCAACACGGGATGTGAGACATCCCGCTCGGGTAACATATAACTGACTTAGGGTCTAGCCAAGGACCCTTATAAACGTGGCGCACCAAAGAGGCATTCCGCGAAACTATTCGTAGTTTTTAGTTTAGTGTAATTTTTATATTTTCTAGTTTAGCTTTACTTTTTAGGAATAAAATACACTCGAAAAGGCAGAGGTTACCAAGGGAACGTTAAAACCACACCCCATGCACGAAAACAGAGCCTCCCGACAATTTTCCAGCATTACAGCAAGTTCAGCACGGGGTCGTTGTTAGCTCAACACGCCCCGTGCCCATGCTCTGCAGAAATTTGCCTAGTTCAGGTAACTGGCCACGGGTCCGTGTTCGCTGAGCATGCCCCGTGGCCAGCCTTCTGTTAAATTCTGTTACTGGCGATCTGACCACGCGGCCGTGCCTGGACCAACACGGGGCCGTGGCCAGACGCCCAGTAACATAAAATTTTGTTTTTCAATACCTTTTTACACATTCAATCATCCTAAAAACTTATTTTTGGGACACATTGAGGACAATGTCTAATTTAAGTCTGGGGGGGATGCTAAAACCTTGAATCCCGCAAGTCCTAATAACAAATCTTACACAAAACTTTATTGGAACCGCTAATCACCCCAACATTTTTTCAAAATTTTTCATTTTTTTACTTGTCTTGGTTTAATTTGGGAATATCAAGTTCTAAAAAAGTTATATTTTTACAAATTTACAACCGATATCGTCGTGATAAAAAGAACCAAATAAGAAAATTATGAAAAGGTATGACAAATCTAATTAAAATTTGATTATATATAGTTGATCACATTATAAATTCATTCCCACAACAAGTGAAGTTTTGAGCCTTTATTGAGCATACAAGCATATATCTTTAAACTAAATGCTCATTTTTCGTTTCATGTGTGAATAGCCGCTTGGTTCTTACGACTCTAGAACTTGCCATGATGATACATTCCCGGTCCTTACCAACTTGAACCCAAGTAAATAAATGATGGAGGCATAGGACTAACCCATTTTGCTTTCAACACAATCATGACTTCAACATGTACAAAGTACACGTATTAGTGTTGGAAAACTGGATCGAGCAATCACATAACACGATATTGGTGACAAATCACAAGTCACGTTTTAAACTTTTATAAAAGCAAAAGATTATCTGTAAACCCTAAACCCTATATTTATACTCGATACAACCTGATGTGTGCAAAATGTAACATATAAATTCCATCAAATGAGGCATAAAACTAACCCTTTTTAGTACTAATGTTGGAAAAAGTGTGTTTTTGTCTTCCTTTTAAATTTACAGGACCATATGAGCTTAAATAAGCAAAAGAAACAAATATACAGCCAAAACCAACATAAATATAAAGAAAAGGAATAAACGTGACATGCCTGACCCCTCGGCAGCATCCCCAGAGCAAAAACAAGACAACAGAGGACTGACCACGGGGTCATGCACACTAGACACGGGGCCGTGGTCAGGTGTCTGCAGAAAAGACAAACCTGTAGAAGCTTCTACGCCCACCACGGGGGTGATGTGTGTAAAATGCAACATATAAATTACATCAAATGAGGCATAAAACTAACCCTTTTTAGTAATAATGTTGGAAAAAGTGTGCTTTTGTCTTCCTTTTGAATTTACATGACCAAATGAGCTTAAACGAGCACAAGGAACAAATAAACAGCAAAAACCAACATAAATACAAAGAAAAGGAATAAACGTGACATACCCGACCCTCGACAGCATCTCCAAGAGCAAAACCAATAAACAGAAGGCTGACCACGGCTCGTGCCCACTGGACACAGGGCGTGGTCAGATGTCTGCAGAAAGGAAAAAACTGTAGAAGCTTCTATGCCCACCACGGGGGCATGCCCAGCTCAACACAGGGCATGGTCAACACTAAGATTCGCTTCTGCACATGGGGCTGTGCCCGCTGGACACGGGCTGTGTCGAGCTCTACGCATTCAAATGCCATTAATGAAGGAAGAGAAAAGGATGGCCACGGGGGCGTGTCCGTTGGACACGGGGCCGTGGCCAGGCTTCTGTGCAGGCTCTAAATAGGGGTGCTTGGTTCACTTCAAAGGCATCCCTTGGCAAACCACTACTCTTCCACTTTGCCACCACTTCACCACCACTACAACACCAACACCCATCACCATCATCCATCATCCATCATCCATCTTTAGAGTGTGTAGTAGTCTCGGGATCCAAGATTGATAGTAAGAGTTCTTACCAATCATAAGCCATGTTTGGTTAAGCCTCTTACATCACTTGGTGAAGACAAGTCTTTTATGTATTACTTTTGATTGTTAATCTTTCGGCACTTTTTATTTGGTTTTGTATTAATGACTTTAATAACTAGTTTCTTATGTTGAAGGTGAATTTTCTTTATCATTTGTCCGTGGTGTCTTGGCGTTACTTTCTGTCTATATAAAGTAAAAAATTGAACCATTCAAGTCTACGGTCTATATAGAGATATGTTGGCTACCTGGTCAGGGTTAAGGGAATGGTTTAGTAAGGTTCTTGCCTTGTTCAGTGTATAGATCCTGCAAGGACCTGGTTCAAACTTACTATGACCTCCTTCAATACCCACTGGTATTGGATGGTAGGGGTGCGATTAGCTTGAACCCCTCATCTGTAAACTACTATTAATACATTAAACCGACTACTTGGGATTGTATCCCTGCTAACTCAAACCACTTAGCCGAGGATAACATCACCTTCAAAAGAGGGGCCTACCACTTTTCGCATTAATAACTTAATTAATTATCTTTCAATATTCCGACCATTTGGGATTGTATCCTTGGTGACTCAAACCACTGGGTTGAGGGTAACGTAACCTTCAAAAGATGGGCCTACTACTATAACTAAGATAATCTCTTAAAACGTCCGAAAGTGCAAAAATCATCAAAGGATACATTAAAGGCAAGTCAGATCCAAGTGATTCATCTTTTCTATCTGTTTTTATTTTATTTCTGCATTTTTAGTTTTTATTTTTCATGTTTTAAACCTTTTCTCAAAAATTTAGATTGATTAGACGTTGAGTATAAATGGTTCTAAAAGCTCTTGTGTCCTTGGACGACCTCAGTATCTTACCAACGTTATACTACGCTCACGATGGGTGCACTTGCCCAAGTGTGTGTTTAGTGTTAGTAGAATATCCTGTTATATAAATCAAAAACTTGATTAATGCGTAAAATAGGATAAATATTAATAAAATCATATCACACCTAACGCACACCACAACCCTTGCTAATCATTAATGAAGTCAACATGACCTACAATAATTCTAATCAAATGAAAAACTACTCTCCTAATCTAATCATTACGAATCAAAATCAAAAAGATCTTCCAGCGGCATCCGATACATTTCTAATTTTTCTACCCATTAATTTCAATTTTAAACGCTTTTCTACCCATTAATTTCAGCCGATACTCTCCTGGAGACCTGTAATTTATATTATGAACAACATATAAGCAACCTACAATTTCAATATTTTGAATCAATACCTGGAACATGTGATTTTTAACAATTTGTGGTTTGGTTTCATGACCCAGGACTAGCGATTTTGGGCGAAGGGCAATTACGATTCCGATTTCAAGACTGGAGCAACGATTGGAATGAAACCAACTACTTTCCACCTTTAATTTGGATTCAGTTTGGTAAGGGGGCTATTGCTATAGATTGAATGAGCCAAACAACTATCCGCCTGTCTTCGCTGACAAACCGAGCAGATTAAAAACCGTCTATTCGAATTCGGACAATGAAGCTGAGTGGTAGAAAATCTCAAGGATGTTGGGGTTGAGCGGAGGAGGCAATTAACTTTGGGGGATTACCTCCTCATTAGATCAAAACCCTAACTATATTGTAGTGATGTGAAATTAAGAGTGGGCCTCTAAAAATTAACTCGCTTAATTTAAGTTTTCATCTTGCCACCATTTACATTAACACGGTGGCAATTAAAAAAGGCCCTTTTATTTCTAATGTATTTTCAATGTTTTTAATTTTGTTTAGTATTTTTCCTACGGATTTATCACCAAAATTAAACGGTAGCAAAATTTCCAACCATTTGGCAACCATGTCATAACAAGTACGCTTAATTTCAATTTTGGGGGAAGCGACTTGCTAAATTTGCTACCATTTTTTTTTCGTTAGCAAATTTTAGTGACAATTGCCCAATTTTCTAGTAGTGATAACATGTACGCATATATTTTGATTACTTATACATACTACTTATAACACGATCTAAAAAAATATATCGAGTCAACCAATTAAACCAAAAGACTATCATAGTTTAAAAAAAAACTAAAACGATGGCAAGCCTATAATTTTGAGCTGGTGGCCAAAATAGCAATTTGTCAGGCCTAATGAGCGAATGCTAAACAGCTGCTTGACACACAACGATTTTGGGCGAAGGGCAATTACGATTCCGGTTTCAAGACTGGAGCAACGATTGGAATGAAACCAACAACTTTCCACCTTTAATTTGGATTCAGTTTGGTAAAGGGGCTGTTGCTATAGATTGAATGACCCAAACAACTATCCGCCTGTCTTCGCCGACAAACCGAGCAAATTAAAAACCGTCTATTCGAATTCGGACAATGAAGCTGAGTGGTAGAAAATCTCAAGGATGTTAGGGTTGAGCGGAGGAGGCAATTAACTTTGGGGGGTTACCTCCTCACTAGATCAAAACCCTAACTATATTGTGGCGATGTGAAATTAAGAGCGGGCCTCTAAAAATTAACCCGCTTAATTTAAGTTTTCATCTTGCCACCATTAACATGGTGGCAATTAAAAAAGGCCCTTTTATTTTTAATGTATTTTCGATGTTTTTAATTTTGTTTAGTGTTTTTCCTACGGATTTATCACCAAAGTTAAACAGTGGCAAAATTTCCAACCATTTAGCCACCATATCATAACAAGTACGCTTAATTTCAATTTTGGGGGAAGCGACTTTGTTAGGACCGGTTTGACTCCGAAACGATTGCGTAATCGAACGTGTGACGTGCGGAATCCGTACACGAACGCGAGCTAACACACGAGACGTAATATAAACGTGATTCTATTAACGAATCTGAAAACGTACAGCACCTGAATCACGAATAACTAACTTTCTCTCTCTAGCTTTCTCTCTCTAGCTCTAGAAACCTCCAAGTTGTGAAAATGACAAAAGCTCCAAAAGTTCTAAACTAGAAGCCCTAGAGTTCTATTTATAGGCCAAGGCATTTAATGAGGAATCTTATTAATTACAATTATGCCACCTTGCCTTTTTACTAACTATCACTAAAATATAACAATGTAACTCTCGTTTTCTTCGGTTTTCTGCTACGGACTAGATTGACGGAGGCGATAGACAGATAATGCACTAACAGACTCCCCCTTGGATATTGCTGTAGTCAATCTGTAGTCAACTCGTAGCGTCTTTTCTCTCTCTCTCTCTCTGAGTCTTCTTGAAGCTTTAACATCCTCAGCTACACAGACTCCCCCTTGCTCAAACAGAATCCCGGTGGATCTGTTTTCAGATTCAGCTTCCTCTTTCTGTAGACTCTTTTCTTCGTCAGGCTCCCCCTTTCGTCAAGCTTCCGTGCTTTGGGATCGACACCTTGCTTTCCGGTTACAAGCTCTTCCTGAAATGATTCCTGGCACTTTGCCTACTTCCGTTTGCGTTGAGCTCGTCTTCAGACTCCCCCTTAGACTCAGCTTTCGGGATTGTAGTCTGGTATAACATCTGCAACACTCAAACATTTATAAATAACAATCATTTTGAAATTATCAATCAAATTCTCTAATCAACTCCCCCTATCAACAAACTTTATAGATTTGGCAGTGTTAAAGAATCCAACTCCCTCACAGTTAATCTTCCAAGTCCAAATTAATGACCTTGGAGATATCACAAACTGTTTGTGAAATTTTTGATTTTAATTCAAGTATCAAATTAATGAACTTGTTTTATTTTTCAGAAACACAATCAGCTTACTCAGATTTTGAAACTCAGCATTTCAGACATCGGTTTATCGAAAATAAAGCAGAAATCAAAATCTTTTTGTATTTTCTGAAAATATAAAGCAGTAAAGAAATATGTACAAACATATTTACAGACAATATTTTTGTTTGAGTATGCGTCAGAGGATCATATCAGTTTTTGACAAGTCACAAGTACCGTTGAGCTTAGTTACACATTAAGAATTAAACAATTCACTTAGATTGTCAATATACTGATCCACTTAAATTTTCATACAAATTTCAACTGATTCAGGATACGAATTATATGTTTTAAGACTTAAACTCATTCATGTGTCCCACCTCTTGAATATACTCCCGTATCCAGAATCTCAATATTCAGTCTTACAGGTGATTAATACTACAATGATATCTGTACATAAATTAGGTATGCGAGGACTGAGGGATCTTAGGTCGATACTTCCGTATGCGCAGAGAGATATCAGTTTCGACTTTTTGGTATGTCCCCTTTAGAGGATCTTTTAGCTACAACAGCAGCGACTATCAATTTTATTGTTTCATCTGCATGCTGAGGGTTTATGCTGTGTTTCAAGCATTCGGTGAAAGTATTATCCAAGGACTAGGTCAGAACTTCCATTCAACAGAAGTCCCGGAATAATACCCCAGACATCATAGAGTATAAAAACCTAGTATATCAGAATACGAGACCTTTCAAACGAGATTTCAGGGGTTACCTATATATCCAAGTAGTGTTCCCCACGAAATAAGTAAGTTTGAATTTAGGTTTATATCCCGAAAAAGTTTACTAAGTGTATAAAAACCTATCGACATATCATCAGTGAGACTGTTTAACCCTATTTAATCATTACAATTCTTTAGCATACTGTAACTGTCTACTGATGTACTATCATTTCCTCTTTTTTACACAAAACTCAAATTTTTGAATTTTATCATGTTTTTGTATTTTTCAAATTTTCTAATGTTTTTGTATTTTCTGACAATATTTCTCCCCCTAAAATGCAAAATCATTAAAAGAAATTTGACAAACCGACACTGATAGCTTTGTCTCGCCATCCATTTTCTGCTTAAATTGCGCTGATTTGCAGAAAATCTAACATAAAGTACCCCCATGATTTACAACACATTGATTTTGACAGTTTGAAAACCGTTTTTCAATCTGATGAATGTAATCATGTTTGTTCAGCCGTGAGGGTTTCGGCGTATTCCATCAACACATATTTTTGGATTTTTCTATTTTTGACAAAAATTAAAAAAAAACATATTTTTGGTTTTTCAAATTTTAACAAACTAAAACATATTTTTGGTTTTTAATTTTCAAATTTTTAGAGTTTCTGAAATAATGTTTATTTATGTACAGAAAAACATATAAACTCCCTGTTTCAACCAAACCAGGGTCTAGCAGCCTCTGCTTCCTCTTCATGTGCCATGCTGCTCCAACTTTCAATTTCACAATCTTCAGATTCCTTGAGCACCTGCACATTCAACTAATTGAATTACTTGAACAATTTAGCCCAGGTCTGTTGAACCTTAGGCATTTCAACACAATAATTTTCATTCAATGCTGGAAATTCATTGTCATTTTTCACAAAAACTTTCTCAATTTTAACTTCAACGTTTTCATCTTTTACCGAATCAACATGTTTCTTAACACTCCATGTTTGACCTTTCGGTGTACCACGTTTGTAAAAACGTAAATCTTTTTGAACACTTTGGTTTTGAACAACATTTTTTGATTTCCAAAACTCTTGGGGTTTTGTCATATCAACTGATGTTTTCCAACTCTGTGTTGTTCTGAACCTGGGTGTATGAGAATTCCAGGTCTGTCTTGAATCGAACCTATTCGGGTTTGATTTTCAATTTTGATTTGAAGCAAACTTGTTTGTGTTATACCTCCAAGTTTGTTTCGAATCAAATTTGGTTGACCTTTGTCTCACATTCTCAGATTTTTGTTTCTCAGCATCAATCTTCTTTTGATCAACATCCATAGGTTTTAGATTTGGACACTTGCGTGCAAGATGTCCTTTTTGATCACATTTGAAACATGTTCTCATGGACACATCTTTAACCTGTGGTTGTTGCTTTTGCTTTTGAGCCTCAAACTCAGCATTAGACTGTCTCAATTTGAGTTCTTTTTCTTCATCCAAACTGTTTCCTTGAACAAAACTCATTTTTGCCTGAAAATTTGGCATTTCATTTTTGTTTCGATTCTGTTTCTTCTTATAACCCAACCCAGCCTTCATGTTTTTCTTCTTGAAACCAGGTTTGTTATACGAATCTTTATGACTCTTGCCGACAAACTTTGAAATCTCAGACTTCTCAATCTCAACCATTTTGAAAACTTTATCAACCTTTTCTGAAATCACATTCTGAATCGGGAATACAACATCTAAGAATAATTTGTCCGATCCAATCATGGTATAAACCAATCCCTTTGAATCATCATTCAAATTTTTCTCGGATTTTGTGTTTTTCAGATATGCATCATGAAGATTTCCTTCATCTTCATCCTGTGATTCAGATTTACCTGTATCAACCGACTCTTCTTTCAACACACTTTCAACGACTTTACCTACCACCTCTGAATCATGAGAATCATCAGATTTGGAATAGGTTATGTCAATATTGTCTGGCAATTGGTCTACCATGTTGAAAGCTTTTTCGACCTTTTCCTCATCATAAAATACAAACTTTTCCGGTGGTGGAACTTGATGAAACTCTGAGCCAATGCCTTTCTTGTTCTGCTCAGACTCACCATCTCCCGGTTTTATATGGAAAATTCGTTCAAGCACATATGACGACACGTGGTAACTTTTTAACTTGTTGTTATCCTGTTCTAAATCAGCAATCTGTCGCTTTAGCTTAGCAACATCTTCGATATATGAATTAACAACATCTTGTTTTATAGCATACATTCGTTTAAGCTCTTTGGTTGTTTCAGAAAGATAATTCATTCTAGATTGAGCATATTTCATTTCATCTTTTACTTTATCATATGACTCTTTCATAACATGATATGATAACTTCATTGAGTCATATTCCTTTTTCATTTCTTGACAAGCAATCTCTTTTCGTTCACATTCATTTTTCATTTTCAAAACATCTTCTTTCAAAACCTCATTTTCTTTTTCTAACTTTGAACATTTTTCTGAAAGTTTTTCATCATTTTCGTTAAAAACCTTTTCTTTTTCTAACATCTCTTTGCATTTTTCTTTGAAAATGTTTTCAATTTTTGTGAATTCAAGTTCTCTTGTTCTGAATTGCTCATCTTTTTCATTACAAGCTTTGCACGGTTCCATGCATTTCTTGCACTGTTCAAATGGTTTTAAGACTTCAGAATCAGAATGTACCTCAGTGATTGGCACTTCGGTGTTTTCAGCAGCTTTTGCCTGCTTCATCTCATCATCATCTTGCTTTACTTCAGTACTGACTTCATCACCATCATCACCATCTTTCTCATTCTCATTCTTTTCTTCTGTCTTCACTTCTTCTTCAATTTGCTGTTCTTCAGTAACAACTTCTTTCACAACTTCAGCTTCCACAGCTTCTATTTCAACAACCTTCTTCAAATTCTCCACCATCTCTTCAACATTTTTCTTCATTCTCTCTTCATCCCTTTTTCTCAAACATGACAGCATAGCATATATGATATCTTTTTCATACTGTTTAACATATGCATCATCCTTCATCACTCTTCTGTAGTATTCAGCTCTCAATGGGACAACAAGAAGAACATCATTAAAAATTATATCTTTCTTTGGAACAACTGGTTCTCCTTCTCTGTTGTAGTAACATTCTCTCTTCTTATCCCATCTTCGATTGCTGACAACATCTTCATACTCTTCCTGCATATCGTCCATTCTGTTATGAACCACGTTCCATTCTTTGTAAGTCTTCTCACTCAAAATCTCTTCTCGAGTTTTCTCTTTGACCTCAGCAACAACATTTTCTTCACTAATTTCAGCAGTGTTTTTTTCTTTGTTTTCATCTTTAATCTCAGCAACGTACACAAACTTTCTTGGTTCTGTCATAGCTCTCCCATGAGCTGTTTTACGAACATTCTCCAAACGATCTTCTTCTGGACAAATTTGAGACCAATCATAGCCTTCATCCTCGTAAATCAACTTTCTTTCGGGAGCAATTATAGCATAAGCTCTTGATTTTTCTTTCGGTTTATCTTCAATCAACTTTGGCTCTTCTCTGCTTCGATGGTAAATCGCCTTTCGATAATAGTCATCGTTGAAAGGACGTTCATTTCCTTCAGCAACTTCAGAGTTTCTGCATTCTCTTTTGAAATGACCTTTTTGCTTGCATCTGAAGCAGGTCACTTTGGATTTGTCGAATCCAAGCTTTGTTGATGCACCTCCAAGCGATTGTTTTCCGGTAATCTCCATATACCTCTGAGCTCTGCGAATGCAACTAGCTAAACACCAACGGATGTCAATGAGTTCCATCTCTTCCGGATCAATCTGGTCGTAGTCTTCTTTGGTCAACTCAGAGTTTCCAATTTTACCAGCTACAAGACCCTCATATGACTCCAGGACAGATGCAAGAAAACTCATTTGCTGTTTCGCTGCATTGATGCTCATTGCTGGAGAATTCTTCAGTTTAAGAGCAATGTTGCACAAAATTTCTTCTGTTTCCTCAGAATTTGTCTTTGAAGATGAATGATATCCAGAATGATGACTTGTTGACGTGGTTTGTGGCTCTTTCATCTTCTCACCACTAAATGCTGTTTTTGGTGAACCAACGCCTTTATCAGAAGGTACACTGCCTTTGTAGTACAAACCCACATTCTGTTGATGTGAAGAACCAGTCATCTTGTTCTGCTTTTGTAACTCCAGATCATGACTTTCAATCTTTTCAAACAAAGAATCAAGAGAAATTTCATCATATGAAGCATCATTTTTTAAGATAAAAACAAACGTTTGCCACTGATCTGCTCGTGGTAACGCTTCAATGACTTTATCGATAAGTTCCTCTCTTGTTTTATCAATTTTAAAACGTTCAAGTTCGATTTTAAGATGACAGAATCTCTCGATCATTTGTCTCACTGTCTCACCTTTTATATTATCAAACAGATCAAATTCTTTTTTGAGTAAAGCAATTTTATTTTTTCTAATCTGTTTCCCCCCCTCAGCTTTAACTCGTAAAGCTTCCCAAACTGACTTTGACGATCCATCATGAGTGAGCAAAGCAAATATATCATTTCTGATTGCTGACTGGATCAAAGCAACCATTCTTTGTTCTGCTGCAAACTCAGATCTTTCTTCTCTGGAAAGTTTCTTGAGCGGTAGATCTTCGTTTTTGTCATCTTTTGGCCTTTCGTATCCAAACTCCAGACAAAACCAGCTTTCATGTGCATATGCTTTAGCCCAATTGATGAACCGTTCTTTCCACCAGGTATAATCTTCAATGCTTTCCAGAGCTGGTGGCTTTGAGTGTGTTCCGTAGAAGTTATCATGCTTGATGTTCTCGTTGATGGCTTTTGTAATGGTTTTCGGGGTAACATTTGCAATCTCGGTCGATTCGGATGTGAACGCGTTGAAAAACGTGTTGTAGAATTCCTCAGCCATGATTTGAATTTCTTCAATTACCTGAATCACAAACACAAAACAAACAAATATCAGTTCAAACACTATCAAACAATCGAAACAAAATGCTCGAACTGGTGAATATTCTGTGCGAGATTGACGGTTGACAGACTGAACAGACTGAAAATTGACACACCGGGCGAACTGAACTTGATGCGAACTAAGATTCGAATTTTCAAAATGTCGTACAAAGTGCTATGACCCGGATCAAACAACTTTGACAAAACAGCGCGAACTGAGAATGAATCACCTTTTGTGTACTAGAATCAAATTCAACCCTTGTGAATTATCTTTCTCAACTGACAAACAACAATCAAATTGTTCCATTACTTCAATTCAAATGCTTTTCATGGGTTGGTTAATGTAATTCACGTAATTCAGTGATTGGGCCACAATTCACTTAGTGGGTCATGGGTGGTGACTACTTTATGTAATCTAACAACAATCAATCCACAAGCAGACAATCTCGATAATCTTGTAAGTAATGGGCGGCACTTTTGATTGGGTTTCAAAATAAGTGGGGCGGTGCATTTATGATAACCACTAGCCGACCGAAAATAAGTGTGGCGATGATGATATAATTGGGCGGTGGAGGTGACTTGAGTTAATTGAGCGGCAACAGTGAATGATTTTCTTTTTTTAATGGGGCGGTTCAATAATGAGGCTGATTGGGCCTTTATTTTAACACTGTCCGACAATATTTGTTTTAATGTTCTTTTATTGAGCTGCTACTATATCAAACAAGTGGGCGGCAGGTCTTCAAATTAATAATAGGGCGGTGTTTATCAACCACTAGGATTGGGCCAACAATCTGCGATGATTCAGAAAGTCACATGTAGAAGATGACATATACGCGAACCAACATGTGACATTTATGAGCGGTCCACAGTATTACCAAAAAAGCGAGCCAGAAGATGTTATTTTGGAGCGATCCTCAACTAATTCCTATGAGCGATCCAACCATGTTCATATAAGCGATTTAACCAACTAATTTTGGAGCGGTTCAGGTATGTTCAAATAAGCGGTTCAAGGTATGTACGAATGAGCGGTTCCAATTCGTCTGGATGAGCGATCCAAAGCTGAAAATTGACGCAAATTCGGACCGAAAAACCACGATTACTCCTAAACGGCTTGGAGTTTTGAGCTGAAACTTGGTAGGGTTGTAGATCGGTTATAGGCGCACAACATATCCAAAAATCAGCTGAAACGGACCGTGAAAACCTGTTCGATTCGACGAAAAACAGTTAAAACCGTAAGAATATGAAAAAGATGAAGAAGAAGAAGAAATCGGATCTGATTCTGATGTAATCCTGTGCGAAAACGTGTGAAAGATCAGTGCAATCGAGCTCCTGCTCTGATACCACTTGTTAGGACCGGTTTGACTCCGAAACGATTGCGTAATCGAACGTGTGACGTGCGGAATCCGTACACGAACGCGAGCTAACACACGAGACGTAATATAAACGTGATTCTATTAACGAATCTGAAAACGTACAGCACCTGAATCACGAATAACTAACTTTCTCTCTCTAGCTTTCTCTCTCTAGCTCTAGAAACCTCCAAGTTGTGAAAATGACAAAAGCTCCAAAAGTTCTAAACTAGAAGCCCTAGAGTTCTATTTATAGGCCAAGGCATTTAATGAGGAATCTCATTAATTACAATTATGTCACCTTGCCTTTTTACTAACTATCACTAAAATATAACAATGTAACTCTCGTTTTCTTCGGTTTTCTGCTACGGACTAGATTGACGGAGGCGATAGACAGATAATGCACTAACAGACTTGCTAAATTTGCTACCATTTTTTTCGGTAGCAAATTTTAGTGACAATTGCCCAATTTTCTAGTAGTGATAACATGTACGCATATATTTGGTTACTTGTACATACTACTTATAACACGATCTAAAAAAGTATATCGAGTCAACCAATTAAACCAAATGACTATCATAGTTTAAAAAAAAAAAACTAAAACGATGGCAAGCCTATAATTTTGAGCTGGTGGCCAAAATAGCAATTTGTCAGGACCAATGAGAGAATGCTAGACAACTGTTTGACACAAAGAGTTACATTGAGTCAATCAAATAAAATAAAACACTACTATAGTTTTGGAAAGAAAGCTAAAAACTGTGGCCAAAATCGTAATTTTTGAAATGGGGGCAAAATCATAATTTTAGAATGAGGGCAAATTGTAAATTTTTAGCTTAGGGCAAAACAATAATTTTGTTTTGAACCGGGAGAAAAATCATAATTTTGAGACGAGGGCAAAAGCATAATTTTATTTTGAATATGGAGCAAAAACGTAAAATTGAATTCATGGCGAAATCGTAAATTTTGAAATGAGGGCAAAATCATATTTTTGAAATGGGGGCAAATTCATGATTTTAAGCCAGGGGAAGAACATAATTTTATTTTGAACTGACGGTAAAAACGTAATTTTAAACTGAAGGGGCGAATGGTAATTTTAAACTGCGGATAAAATCAAAATTTAAATGACCAATGAGGAAGTTTCAGGTGTGTATAATAAATGTAAACATATAATTATTGAAATCGAAAAAAGCAAAAAAAAAAAAAAAAAAGGCTGGTCGCCCAAACCCTGCATACTATTGCCCCTCATGGGGTTTGTAGATATTGAAGATGTTGACGTTTTAAATGAAAAATTAGAGCAATAATGTGCCAAACCGAAGCCAAGGTCGACTAAACTCAAAATGAATTAGATAAGGTCTTGGACTACACCTTTAAATTAAACCCATCTATCCCGGTTGAGATGTCTTCATGTGTGTGGGAAACGATAGTGGGCATTGACATGTTGGGCATCGAGTTTTTCATGAGAGCATGGCCGATGAATTATCCACACATAACAAAATCGATTGAATTTTCTTGTCAAATAATTCATTGATCAGTTCTTTTAGTCAAACCGTCCGACACGTGGGGACACTAGCCGCCATGTACTCCGCCTTGCAATATGATAAAGTAATTGTATTTCCCGTCAACATCTATATGTTTGACCACTTCCTGACTAAGAACACTAGAAGAGGAACTTACTTCATCGACAGGTTTCAATCTCTTTGCTACACCAAAATTAGGTAGCTGTGAGTCATGCTCTGTTTCCACACAAGCTTCGTTATCGTTGTTATCCATTGCCCTGTTTTGGTGGTAGGAGAAAGGAGGTAAACGTTTCTTACCTCAGTGATCCATTTCCACACTAGAATGGTATTCCACTACCAAAATACAAAACACATTTGTATTTATAAACATAATTTGAAAAGTTACGGTTTCATTACATAAACTAGCCGTTGGTAAACATACAAAATTACTTTAGTAAGTTAGACAAACAGTATATTGCAGACATTTCACCACATGACTACACAGATCAGAAACAACAATCAAGAAACACTTAACACAAGCTCGAGTCTTCGAGCTTCAGCACCCTTCTCAGCAGCTTCCTTTTCCTTCAACCTCATCAAATCTGAATTCTCCTTATTTGACCTCATCAGGTGTCACACCCCAACCGATGGCGGAAACATCGGGGCGCGGCACTAAGCGTTCAGATTGCTCAAGAGATTCCACAACACTATTTGTTTCAATAATGATTAATCAAATTTCATAAAAATTATCTAAACAGCATCCACGATTCAACCACAAAAGTATCAAATACAAAACATCCAAATATTGTTCAAAAATTTCCTGAGTTAACTAAGATGTGTTTCTAAGCAGCATCCTAGCAAGTTTCTTGATTCCCTCAGCTACTACTATCAACCTGCAATATGTATTAAAATTATATCAACAAAAGTGTTGGCGAGCATACAAGTTTGAATACATAGCATAATAGTTTAAAAGACTCATATGCATCATTTAAACACATAAAAAGTGTCACCATGCTAGTTTACGCAGTCCAAGTGATAGCCCAAGTTTCCAATGCGTTAAATACCTTTCCCAAAGACTAACGGGAGGTTAAATGTCTCCTCCTAACAATACCCCAAAGACTAAAGGGGAGGTGCATTACCTCTATAGCGCTACCATTCTTAAGGCAAAACTACACACAAGGATTAAACGTTCACATAGCATAAAAGTATCAAGTATCAAGTTTCATGTTTAACGAGGATAGAGTATGTTTCAAATAGTTTCAAGTTGCAAGTGCCAAGTGTCTTGCTAATAGAATACATGTTGCATCCCAAAAGTGTTTAAAACAAAAAGAGACCGAGTATACTCACAGCTGGTGCTAATAACCAAACACTGCTTAAATTGGATCGAAGGGAGCGCTGGATCAGCCTGCGTGCGGGGAACAGAGCATAAGTCCTCTAAGAGCTGACCCGGTTGGGAACAGAGTGTCGAACGATGCTAAAATCGAGATAAAGTGTCTGATAGTATACCTGAGCGGATGGTCATCCGGACAGATGGTCATCCGATCGGATGACCATTCGAACGGATGGCCATTCGAACAGTGTGTGTTTGCGAACTGATAAAGTTTCAAGTGTTGAGATCATAGTGTCCTATAAAATCAAACAAGTGTAACATAGTCAGATCATCTGGACGAATGGTAATCCGACAGGATGGCCATCCGGACAGACGATCAGTGAGTGATGTTTTTGTGAAGTTTCTAAGTTTCGAGTTAACCGAGACAGTGTAATGACGCGTTAAACAACGGAAACGTACCAAACCCAGCTCGTCGCTCGGCTGGGAACCACCCCTTCTTGAACCAACAAACTGTTTCCATTGTGTTTCATGTTTGGACTCGTCAAACTGTCCGTTTTCCAGTGAAGTTCAGTTCTCAAGCCGGCTTTTGACTAAGAAACGAGTCAAAAGTCTGTTCGAGTCTGATTTCACCCATGTTTCGTGTAAAAGTTGAAGAAAGTTTGAAATCAAGTGTAAACTATGAAGTTCATCAGATCTGAGCTGGAAACATAAGAAATTCCGTCGGATCTGGTACAAAAGTGTGACTTTTCCTTAGATTTTGTTAAACCAATGTAGTTCTGTTAGATCTGAAGCCGATGATGCTCCACAACAGGTCGTACAAACCATTGAGTGGAAGAACACCTTCTAAAGGCCCAAAACAGTTGGTTTTCATGAAAAAGTTTAAGTGTTCGTGTGATTTTGATGAAGAATCTTGTGTAGAAGTGTTAAATGACTAAAGTTGTACAAGAATCTAGAAGAAATACTGACAGATTGAGCTTGAATCTCTAGAAAAGTGCTTGAAAGGACTTGGGAGTGCTTGTGGTCGGATGACAGAGGCGAAAAGTGTGAAATGAGAGCACAAGTGCCATATTTATAGGTGAAAGCGACAGGTGAGGCGGTGTAAGTGTGCAAGGGGGTCGGATGGCTATTCGGTCGAATGGTCATCCAAATCCGATCGGATGTCCATTCGGACAGCCGAGACCGTTTGCTAGTTTTCCGACTTGGTTCGTTTTGCGAGCTAGATTAAGTGTTGTGTTGCGTATTATTGTGGGTAACCATTACAATGGTATAATTATATAATTAGCACAAAAGTTACCGTGTTTCAAGTTGCGTTCAAGCTAGGTTCACGTCTAATAAGTTTCAAGTATCAAAGTATCAAGTATCGAAGTATTAAGTATCAAGTCTCTCGTTCTATAAAGAATCCAAGTTTCTCGTTTAATAAGTATCAAGTTTCATGCACCAAAGTTTCTCGTTCCATCAAAGTATCAAGTATCAAAGCCTCTTGTTTAATAAGCATCGAACATAACAAGTGTCAAGCTTCAAGATTTAAGTTTCATAGTACCAAAAGAGTCTGGATTCAAAGTATCACACGTTTCAAGTATCATAAGAGTCAAGTATCATGAGTTAAGTTTCACAAAGTATCACATCGAGCAAAGTTTCGCATATTTTAACATAGTTGAAGGTTCAAATAGGCAACATTAAGTATTACAGGGATGAGACTTGCCAAAAAGGTAAAATTTTCAAAACGCAGGGCGTTACATCAGGGATGGAAGAATCCTCTCACATCTAGGGAATGAAACTGGAGGTTCAATCCACCGAAGCAAATCACAACCATCGGTCTGGAATGTGATAAGAAATCATAACACACTACTTATCATACATAAAAGTCACTAAAATCAATGATCAACAAACAGATAAACCCTTACACAACAAAGAAAACCTCTCCCGTGATTAGCTTAAGTCCAGGATGTTCTAATGCAAATCGCAACACCACATGAGCATACTACATTTGAGTGAATTTAGCATTGCTTGTCCACGATGAACCTGATGACATTTTTAGGTTACCTTGGCTTGTTTGATAATGGTGAACATAGTTGCAGACTTTATAGACAAGACAACATCATAACACGAGTTGCAATTTCAGTCCCTGAGGGGCATTCTAGTCATTTAACACAAAAGGTAACGGCAGACTAACGAAATACTGGAGCAGGGACCTGATTGAACGCAATCGACAACTCTAGGGACTGGATTGTTGCGTTTTTTTTTTTTCCAAATGAGGGCTGGTACTGCGTTTTGGTGTAAACCATAGGGACGTAAATTGACATTTACTCAAAAAAATAGGAAAAATAGATTACAAAAAAATGTTAAATAATTTGTATCAAATATCATTTTACATATGCATACAACAACATTAAGATATGAGATTTTACATCCACTAAATATAAACTATTAAGCTTATCATTTGTGTATGATAACGGGGAAGTTACCCTAATTTCCTTTTATACAAATGACCGCAAATGCAAATTTTAATTTAGCATGTAAGTTAACACCGAGCGTCCCATGCCATCTCCAGTGACAGAAGGATCTGCATCATTCATGTACATGTCATCATTAATCCAAAATTGTAGGGTCAACTATACCTATAGTGAACCATATTTGTACTAAAAGATAATAAAGAATATATACAACACTCGAGCTCTGAACCAATTTACTAGATCAATAACAATCAAAACCCCATGAATCACTTGGCATAACTTGTATATATATTTTCTTTTGCTTCACTTATACGTTCTTAAGTTCCATGTATATTTTGGTATACCAGTAAATATATAGTAAAAAATTTATTCGCATTTATAATTTTTAAGTGGTTGTCCAGGGTTGTAAGAGTATTTATCCTTAAATACACTATAATTCCTAATGGTTTAATAAACTGAAGATTTTTTTTTCAAGGTGAGCTAGAAAATTCTTAAGTGTATTATGGAGGTTTTTGAAATTGTTTTAGTTTCTAGGGACTCCGTTTTTAGTCGAAGGAACAAACTCGCTTTTTGAGTTTTGCCATGTTGAAGTGAACTCCCTATATTCCAAAACAATTCCAAAAACCTCCTACAAACACTTATCATTTATCGTTTGTATAAACATTAGTTCACTAGATTCGTCTAGTGCGTATAATTGTTTCCTATACATAGAGACGCACATTCAAGAAATGTCGATCAATTACATACCAGATGCTTACCATGAACAGCTTTCGTAAGATGTTGAGAATGTCTCTTCCTCATACTCCTCCAAAGTTTTTGTGTAAAATGTGTCATCTTCACACTGCTTCAATGTTGATGTGTAGAATATCTCATCATCACAATCCTCTAATGTAGTTGTGTACAAGGCCAGTCCTATCATTTAGGAGGCCCTAAGCGAATTAAAAATCTGAGGCCCATTTATAACTTTCGTTGTTACAACTTCCATCTCCTTTATTTGGATTTAGGACCGGTAACAAGAATTTTTTTTTCTTCAAACAAGACCATCTTGTTGTCACACCCTGACTTTTGCGGAAGCGTATGATGTGTGACTTGCTCAATATCATTGCATTCAATTATAATAAACAACTGCATGATTAAAACAAGATGTTCATCCGTTCATAAGCTTGAAATGTTACTAACACAAGTCATTTCAGTTTCAGCCAAAACCCTCAAGTTATGATACAAAACAAAAGTGAATGATATCTAAACTTGAAATTTATGTCTTGAAAATAACACCAGCACCCAAGATCCAACTTGTTTCCTGAAATACATGTAAGCTTTGGAAAATCGTCAACATAATGTTGGTCTGAGTTCATGCAGTTTTTGTATAGAATGTTTTATACTTGAATGAAAACATGGTATGTAACTTGTAAAACGTATCTGTAACTAAGTACTGTGAATGTAAGGAATACGAGATCGCTAGTGGTTTGCAAGGCCACTAACATTTGTCACGACATAGGAAGCCACCAAACCTAGTCATTTTTGTCGAGTTTGATTGAGACACAGAAGCACTCATTGGTAGAAGTAAGCCAAGAGTGGGGTTGCCTGAAACCCATTAGATCTAACCTTTTGTTCCGCGGTCTAAATGTATACGTTGATTAATGGTGCTTATGGTACCCTATTCGTCACATGATCTATGTGTCATTCCCTAGTTTTGTATTCTACATACCATTTGTAAACGTTCCAAACATTTGTAGCATGCATTTCACCCCCGAAGTTATAAAAAAACTGAAAACAGTTAAAAGAAAAGGGGGACATGAACTCACAACTTTGCGTATCCTGCGTCATAAACTTCACCGGTTGGTTTCGTAGCGTCGTGACCTAAACGTGTTCTATTAATGTTAGTCACTAGACTTGTATCACACAAGTACAAGTCACCATCTTTTGTTTATGTATATGTTCTTTGTATGTTCAATCTTTGTGAGGGTCGTGCCCTTGTTTGTCGGGTATTGCCCGTTTGTCGTGTCTTGCACTTTGAGTTTGTAATGTGTCTTGTAAATATATATTTTACCTCTCAAATATATATTCATTCATGTAGTCCCTTTTTAAGGTAATAGATGTTAAAAGTAATTTATATTTTTAACTTTTCATGTACGTTACTTATATTATTTTCCCAAAAATAAATATAAGTGTTTCGTAAAATAATATCCTCAATATTATTTTGGTACAAGTATTCTTTGTATTTTATGTAAATACTTGTGCATTTTTTATTTTCCACCAAAAATCAATACTTCAATTTCTATTACTTTCCGGAATTATATTTTAAAAATAATGTATTTTTATGACTTGTAAGAAATATATATATATATTGTCATGCTATAAAATATATATAATCATTCTCGTTATTCACCCAATTTTTGTATATTTGTATACTTATGTATTCTCATGTAGTTGTATGTGTATTTTTGTATTCATACCCCTTGGGAGTATTTAGTGTATTTTCAAGTCCTTAATACACTACTACATATAATACACACAATATACACTTAGCACAAAATTTGGTGATCACTAAATATATATATTTTCCCCAAAAATATACATTCTTAATATTAATTTTAACTTGAAGAAATCACCATTTCTTGACTTGTAATTTTACACAAAAATTAGGGAAACCTTGGTAAATATTTTTAGGTGAATTTTTAGGGAATAAGTTTCACCAAAACTTATATTTTTCTAAGTGTCAAAATTTTATAAAAAATTTGACATCGTTTCCCCTAAAAATGGAGGTTTCCCATGTTTTCAAAACATGTGTTTAATTTCTTTTCATCATCAAAACAATTTCCCAACAACAACCATCAACAATAAACACTAACATCTTCATATGAAACATCATGGTGAACTTGTCTCTTGTTAAAAATGTGTAGTCTTTTAGATCTACACTTTACATATTATGATATTTCCAAAAACAAGTGTTCTTTTGTATTTTAAACAAACTTATGTGAAACTTTAATTCACTAACTCATTCATCCATGAGTTTTATGTTTTCAAACCTTGTAAATCATGTTCTAAAACTACTATTATGTTTATTAGAAAGATCATTATTTTTAATATCATGTTTAACCATGGATCTTTCAAGATCCATGCTTAATATTTTTAGATCTTTCATAAACAAGCTTTGTGTTAAACTTTTAACAAACTTTTCATAGATATTAGTTTCAAAAATTAAGTTAACACACACTTTATTACTTCAAGATTACAAGTTTATGTGTAAAAATTCCTATTTTAAGTTCACATTATGCTTCACATGTTCATCTTCAAGTCTAACCATGGATCCTTCAAGATCCATGCTTAAACTTGGTAGATCTAAGCTTTAACATACTTGATCTAATCATAAACTCAAGATATAACATAAACAACTTCATTACATACACTAAAAATTCATGTAATCACTTATTTTCTTCATGAATATGTTAGATCTCTTCATTTTTAACATTAGAAGTTAAGTTGTTTAGATGGTGAAACTTGTACATAATATAAACATGAATTAAATTAATGATCAAGAAGCTTACTACTAGCTCTAATGGCTAGGGAAGTGGCATGAAAATGGAGGTGATTGTTGGTACATCCGTCTGTCGCCTACATCTTGTATCGAGTCTTGTTTAGAATTAGCTAGAATAGGGCTCGGAATCCAAGAAAGTGAGTTTTGTAAGTGATTCCGCTTGAAATGACCATTTGGCATTTCAAGCGAAACCACAATATCTTGATTCTGCTCGAATATGACTAGTTGCTGATTCCGCTCGAATTCGTTAGTTGTGATTCCTCTTAAACACTACGTGTTCAGTTCAAGCGGAATAGCTGGCCTATATATAGGGTCATGCTTGGAGCAAAACTAGAACTATTGTCTTCCGGTGAGCCACGAAGTGCTGCCGTAGTGTTGTGGTGCATGTAAACAGCTTTCAGATCAATAAAAACAACATATTAAAGTGAATATAGCTGAAATAACCTCAATACACTTGTTTCCGCCGCTTGTATTGATGAAAAACTCTTCTGATTGACTCGTTCGGGTCCGAAAACGATCCTACAAGTGGTATCAGAGCTCAGGAGGAAGAGTTCTTGCCATTTCAGCTGTGTTTTCTGTTTTTCTACACCTTCTTCTTCAAATTCGAAAATTTTTCACGGTAAAATCGGCTCAATTTCGTACATAACACGCGCAATCACGTTTTGATAAACCCTTGAAAGTTTCAGAAGTAAAATCGACCTAAAACTTGAAATTTTTGACCTTCCGCTTGAAAATGTTCGTGCACATAATGACATCAGCAGCATTTCTTGCTAATTCCTCTTGAAAATCTTTGATTTCACTTCAAACTTCCAGCTGATCTCGCTCGAAATAGAGATTCCGCTTGAGATTCGACCTGATTCTGCTCAAAGGTTGATTCCGCTTGAAAAGTTTGGTTAATTCCGCTCGAGAAAGGGGTTCCGCTTGAAAACTTAGCTGGTTATTCCGCTTCAAACCATCACAGTAGATTTCGCTTGAATATTTTTTGGTGATTCCGCTTCAGGGGTTATTTGTTGATTCCGCCTGAACTAGTGTGTTTGTTGATTCCGCTTTAAAACAGTTTCTTTGTTATTTCGCTTGAACTTGGGAATTTGTGAACTTTTGAAAATTAAAACATGGACAACGAGTTCTACAATGCCTTTGCTAGCCCTATCACAATTACTCAGAATGCTTTGCTTGAAAATGAAACCGAAACAACTCAAAAACCGCCTAAGCTTATGGACATTGATGATTATAATAGTTGGTCCGAACGTTTTGGTAACTGGGTTGAGGCATATCATTTGGATGCTTGGGATCATACTTATGAACCATATTTCAGACCTCTTGGCAGTGATCGAAAGATGATACCAGTTTAAGAATTAAGTCCTAATGAGAAAAAGAAATACAAAGATGAAAAGCTAATGGTTAGTTTGTTACAACAGGCAATTAAAGAAGACATCTTGATCTTACTTCAACATGATGGTAGTGCATATTCGATCTGGAAAGAATTAGAAGCAAAGTCTCTTGGTAATGAAGATTTGGTCAGGAGCAAAGTGTCTCTAATGAAGAAAGAATTTGATTTATTTCGTGGTTTGAAGTCAGAAAACACCAAGCAAATTATTGAAAGATATTGTAACTTGGTGAGGAACATGACAAAATTAGGCATCAAAAAGGATACAGATGAGCTAATTGAAAAACTAGCAGATGCGTTACCACGTGATGTTTGGAGAACATATCTGATAATGTTGAGAAGCAACAGAAAAGAATATAAAAATCTAATATTGAGTGAATTTATCAAACATTTGGAAGCTCAAGAGATGGAGCAGAGAAAGATTGCTAGGATGAAGAACTATGATGGAGAACAAGACATCAGCTTGTACTTTAAAAGTGGTGTTAGCGAAAAGACAAATCTCTCTCCAAAGGTTAAAACTTCTTATAATGCAAAAGGTTCTTCTGAAAGTTCATCTCAGGGATCAAGCAGCACAACAGGATTCTCTTCATTTTCAAAATATTATCCACAGTTTTCTACAACAAAGAGTGGGAAAGTTCTTCAATGCAACATTGCCTTAAAGCTTGAAAATGATCAAAATTATACTGAGGAAGTTGCTAAGAGCCACATGTCTTTGTTGGTGACAGTACTTGAATCCTATGGAGGCTTGGTTACAGGAAGATCGGGAATCCAATGCTCACGAAAGAGGATTACGATCAAATTGACGTCGAGGAAATGGAATTGATGGATATTAAATGGTGCATGGCTAGTGTGTTGAGACGGGCTGAAAAATTCAAACAAATTACAGGCAGAGATGATTTTCGCGAGGCACATGTTTCAACTTTAGGTTTTGATAAGTCTAAAGTTACTTGTTTTCGTTGCAGGGAAAAGGGGCATTTCAAGAGGGAGTGCACAAATCGTGAAGCAAGTGGAGCTCAAAACCCTTTCAGAAACAACGACTACCACAAGAAGGCGATTTATCATCAAATCACTCCACCACCATATCAACAACAGACATCGCATCAGGCACAAACTACACATGGCAGACATGTGATTGAAGATTCAAAGAGAGCATGTCTGGTTAATCAGGGAAAGGATGGTGGATTCAGTTGGGATAAATACATTCCAACAGACAGTAAAGTGTGTTTGGCAGATCAAGACGATGAAAGGTTGGCTGAAGGTTTCAGTTGGGACAATTTTTGCCCAGACCAAGAATTCATGGCCAAAGAGATGTCCAAAGAAATGTCAAATGTTAAAGCTTTTGTTGCAAATGCTTATGATGAGTATTGGGCAGAAAAATATAGAAGAATTAGGCAAGCTGAAGAGGAGAAATGGAGAAAAATTGAAGAAGAGGAGGAAGAAGAAGAAAGAAGAAAAGCTGAAGCCAAGAAAAGAAAGAAAGCTGAGGTATTTCAAATGAGAAGAATAGTCAAAGAAGTTCCAGAGTTTGAGATCAAAACAGATGTTGAAGAAATCAAAGTTCCAGAAAAGTGTATGAATTGTGATTCTTTGATCAAGCAAAACAATGAGTTGTTACACAACATCAAAAGGTTGAAAGAATCATATGATACATTGAACAGAGAAATGAAAAAGTACACCGAGTCGAATAGTGAACAAGCTGTAGCAATGAATACACTGAAGGGAGCTTACATGAGACAGCTTGATGATGTCAACTTCTACACAGAGAAGTGTGCTGAGCTGGAATTGAAGCTGGCAACACAAAGAATAGAAACTGAAAGAGTTAACAATTTATTGAAAAGTTACTCATGTTCTACTTTTGTTGTTGACAAGATTTATCCGATTGTGTAGAAACTGAAGACGTTTGAAGAAGAAAAGACTTCGGAAGAAAAGAAGTCCGTGACAAAAGATGAGGATAAAGGGGATATTTCTGGTAAGAAACCAAGTGTTGTCTACAATAGATGTCCGCCCCCGGTCGAAAATGGATATTCACCTCGAAATCCAAATTCCGAAAGAGTCGAAAAGGCAATTAACTTTCAGTGGGAGTCTGTGTCGTCAGATAACTTACCAGAAAATATTGATGTCACGTTCACACCGTCCGATACCGATCATGAGTCAAAGTTGATAAAAAGTGTGGTCGATCAGGTGTTAGACAAAGATGACAGTGAGGAGAAAAAAATGGAGTCCAAAGCCGAGTCAAAGTCTGAGTCCAATACGTCAAAGCCAACAAACAAAAAGGACAAACGGGTTTATGATAAAGAATTTTTAGTATCAAAATCTAATTTGAATGATGAACCGGTCAAAGTAGCATATACTTTGAAAGATTCTGACAAATTATATTCTGATGAGATTTTTCCAATAAGAAGTGTTAAAATTGAAATGATTAAAAAGGTTTTCAAAATCAGAGAAATTAATATTTCTGAAATAAAAGATTTAAATCTTTATGGAAAACCTAAACAATACACTTCAAGAGACCAACAAAGAATTAACAAGAAAATGGGTTACAATTGTGGTTATAGTTTCCAAAAGAAACCAAACCATAATGGTAATGTCAAAAAGAAAGATCTTGGATTTAACCAACCGAAAAATTATAAAAATGAGAAAATTTATAAACCAAAAACTGTTTTTGTTTCAGGAACAAGTGCTGAAAAAGAACAAAAGAGTTCATTCTGGAAGGAGACAAAGAAAGAATTCCTTGCGAAAAAGCAAGAAGAGATGAAGAAGAGTGTTGCTCAGAAGAAGACAGAGACGAGAACCTGTTTTCAATGCAAAACAGTTGGTCATATTGCTAGGAATTGTCCAAAGACAATACAGACAAAACAGGGAGTCTCTGGTAAACTGAAAGAAAAAGTTGTTGAGAAAACTGAACTTACAACCAGAAAATTTACAGGCTTTGAAAATTCAACCTTTGAGATTGCTGAATGCTCAAAGAATGTTGTAAAAAGAAAAGACAATCTGAAAAATCAAAAAATGGGTTGTTGAGGGTTCAGGAAACAGTTCTGGTGATGAATCTGATTTCACAAAATCAGAGGAGCCACGTGGTGTAGAAAAGGTTGAGAAATCAGTTCTGACAGTGGATGATGTGAATTTTCCACTACTGAATGCTAAAAATTTGAAATCTAAAACCGGAAAAGTTGAAATTTCAAATCAATTCTTTCCTAAAAGGAAAGAATTAGATATTGAAAAAGCCTTTAACCCGGCTGTGAAAAACATTTTTGGAAAAATGATTAAGGGGAAGGCTAAAGGGGTAAAAGAGTTTTATCAGACAAAAAGAAAAGATGGCACCCCAAATGAGACTGAAAAAGTTACACCCAAGGAAGGCCAGGCTTGGGTGGATATATTTTTCAAAGAGTAAAAACCTGAATTGTCAATGTATCGGAATCTTTCTTGTAAATGTTTTGTTTGAAAAATTTACAATTTTGGCTACTGCTGGACTTGCCGGAACTCCCAGGTTGGTAAGTGTGGAGTAGGAATTGGCACCTTGAGAATTCAACCAACAGATGGTAAATGGTTGAAAATGTTTGTTTGTTGTTCTTACAAGTGGTTAATCATGGTCATTAAGTTGAACTTGTTTTAACTTTCACTCAAAAGTTTTGGTAAACAAAGTGATGAAGTGACCCCAAACCTACAAGTGGTTAATAAACAAACTTATTTTCCGGAAAAACCATTCTGATTAAAACAAACTTAAGTGTTTTGAAATCTTAATGGGAAAATAGTTTGTTGTGAGGGGGAGTTCTGATTGTTTCTGCCAAGTGGATGGAGAATTGAGGCAATTCGATATCAGTTGTCATGTTTTGCACAGTTTGTTTTTCAAATTTCTTTTATTTGTGTTTGAATTTTAGGGGGAGTATAAAAACTTCAAAAAATCCAAAAACATTAGAAAATTTGAAAAAGCCAAAAACAAGATAAAATCAAAAACGAGTTTTTGTTGCAGAAAAGAGGAAATGATAGTACATCAGTGGACTATCACAACACGCTAAAGAAATGGAAAGTCAAATGTGATAAACAATCTCACTATGGATGTGTCAGTAGGTTTTTACACATTTAGTAGATTGTGACGAGATATAAACCTAAATTCAAATTTTCTTATCTCGTGGGGAACAACTTCTTGGATATATGGGTAACCCCCGAAATCTTGTTTGAAAAGGTCCATCTTTCTGAGATACTAGGTCTTTCTACTCAGTGATATCTGGGTATTATTCCGGGACTTCTGCTGAATGGAAATTCTGACCTAGTCCCCAAATAATGCTTTCTGCAAAAATGCTTAAAATATAGCACAACCCTCAGCTTAAAAAATGATGAACCATTGAACAATGCTAATCATGAGCTGTTGAAGAAAAGATCCTCTAAAGGGGACACACCTAAAGTCGAAGCCGTTATCTCTCTGTGTATACGGAAGTATCGACCTGAGCTCTCACGGCCCTCGCAATTTAACCCCTTTACAGATATTATCTGTGGTATACTCACCTGTAAGACTGAATATTGGGATCTGAACACGGGAGTATATTCAAGTGGTGGGACACATGAATAGGTTTAAGTTCTTAAGACATTAATTGCGTATCTCGAAACAGTTGAACTTTGTGTGAAAATTTAAGTGGACCAATATACTGACAATCTAGGTGAATTGTTTAGAACTTAAAATGAAATCAAGCTTAACGGTGTTGGTGATGTGTCTCAAAAACTGATATGATTCTCTTACACGAACTCACAAAAATATTGTCTGTAAATAGTTTCTTTACTGCATTTACTTTTATTCAAAAATCCAAAAAGATTTTAGTGTGTTTTAGCATAAATTTTTGAAAAATACAAAAAGATTTTCGACCACTGGTGTTGAAAAGCTGATTTTCAAAATTCCTAGTGCTAAACTTGAAGAACAGGTTTGGATAAAGAGTGTGTGAAAATGATTGTTTGTGACAAATGATTTCAAAGATTAAATCATTTTGAATGTTTCCTGCAAATAAGTTTCTAAATTTTAAGAGATTTAAATTTTGAGAAATTTATGTGTTGGGTAGAGAATTGTGCAGGATAAGAGTTAGGCAACGATCTTGAACTTGTGATTTCCAGACTACGATCCCAGCAGATTGAGAGGGGGAGTCTGAAGAACAAAGTGCCAAGTTCTGATCATGAGAGTGATGATGATAATGAAGTTTAAAGATTCAACATTCGAGAAAGAGGAGTTTGTTGATGACAGAGATTAAGGAAAGATGCTTACAATGGAGAATACTTCGGAGAAAAGCACGAAGACTGATAAAGACTGAAGGTTTGACAACCGAAGACTCGACACTGAAGACTCCGTCAACATCCGAGGGGGAGTTTGTTGGTACATTCGTCTGTCGCCTGCGTCTTGTATCGAGTCTTGTTTAGAATTAGCTAGAATAGGGCTCGGAATCCAAGAAAGTGAGTTTTGTAAGTGATTCCGCTCGAATATGACTAGTTGCTGATTCCGCTCGAATTCGTTAGTTGTGATTCCGCTTGAACACTACATGTTCAGTTCAAGCGGAATAGCTGGCCTATATATAGGGTCATGCTTGGATCGAAATTAGAACTATTGTCTTCCGGTGAGCCACGAAGTGCTGCCGAAGTGTTGTCGTGCATAAACAGCTTTCAGATCAATAAAAACAATAGATTAAAGTGAATATAGCTGAAATAACATCAATACACTTGTTTCCGTCGCTTGTATTGATGAAAAACTCTTTTGATTGACTCGTTCGGGTCCGAAAACGATCCTACAATGATGAACAAGGAAGAAATCAAGAGGTTAAAAGCTCCACAAGGCGGTCCTTCAAGTTCTAGCACCATACACCTTCCTAAATGAGCTTCTTACACCTTCTAATGGCCTTGGATTGCTTGGATGAAGCTTGAAAATGGGTGATGTATGGGTGTGTGTTTCAGCCGAGAGTAAGGAGGGAGGGAGGAAGAAGATGGAGTGAAATGGAAGTGTGAGTAGTGTAGGATCTTATAAAGATCTTCCAAATCTACTTTATGGTATATTTATAGAATATTCTTTAGCATAAGATCTAACATAATCTAATAAAATCAAGTAAAATCAAATAAAATCTCCATGTGGGACCCATAGGGCCGGATTTGGTGGAAAGGGGGGGGGTAAAAGGTAAAATTTTAGAAGTTGAAGGTTTAAAGTGCAAATGATAAGACTTAAGTAAGTTTAAGTGTGTTTAGGTGTTTTTATTATTTTTAAGGTGTTCTAGTATCAATATTATTTTAATATCATAAAAACATTACTTCTAGTCAAATTTTGATGTCCCAGTTATTGTCCGGTTCGTTACGGTTCGTTAAAGTGCTGAATTGCGCAGTTTCACTAAGTATGAAGCACTTTTTGTGGCAGTTTTAATTCCTGACACTTTGTAAGTTATTTTGGGCATTAAAACATAAATTCTATCTGATATTAATGTGCTTAAAAGCTGATTATAGCTGAATTATGCAGATTTCAGCATTTTAGATACGTTTCGGGTGCTTTTTAGTGCATAGTTTAGCTTCCGGAAAGTTTATAGGTTAACCCTTGTATCCATACTTGGGTTTTAATGTATTTTAGACGTTGGACCTACTCCTAGGCCCTAATCTTATTATATGACTGCTTTCTGCAGAGCTGCTGACACATTGTGTCTTACCGGTGAGTTTACTAGTCTTTCTGACGCAACGCTAAAGTAATGCATAAAACAATATTTGAAGTATAAAACGTGCATGAATTCACATGTATAGCATGAAATTAGACGATGTTGACATTTAAGCACGTAAGTGTAGATATTTAATAATAATTAGACTGTACGGCATTTATCGGTTTTGTGCCAGTTGTCACACTTGTCATGTATGATTAGTGTAGTCATATAATTGTTTCAATAATTTAGGTTTAATATGGATAATCATCTTATAAAAAAGTTTCAAATAGCATTTGTGAAATCCAAAACTTTAAGGGATTATTATATATGGGGAGGGTTCAATTAAAAACCACTAGTTAAGGTGAAAATCTGAAAACTAACTGAAAAAGCCTAAAAAACATACCAATTCTTTTTACAAATTTTCGCTAGTTTTTGTACATATAAAAAAACTTGTACTGCACATGTGAATTATATGTGTACTACACATGTGTATTATGTGCACTACAAATTTTTTATTTTTTATTTTTGAAAACAAAGTTTTTTATATATAAAAAATGGCGATTTCTAATAAAAAAAATTGTAAAAAACAATTTGGTATGTATTTTAGTCTTTTTTAGTTAGTTTTCGAGTCTTCGCGATAAAAGGAGTGTTCACTTGAACTTTCCCCTATTATATATATATATATATATATATATATATATATATCCCCCTATTAAAAACCCTAGTTACATATTTATCCAACCGAAAAATTAAATTACATATTTTCCATTTTTAAAAACATTGACAAAGATACCCTTTAAACATTAAAAAAAACCCCAAGACTTTTCATTGCCTACGCACATCCCAGACTTCCTCTCCGACCTTTCATCCTCCCTGCAACGACAAGTTATCCTCGTCCTCCACCAGCCATCAGCCTCCAATCCTTACGCGCGAAGATAACCTTCTCCGACTTTTCATCTTCCCTGCGACGATCGTATTATAAAACTAACCGACGACAACCAGGTTAGAGATTGCCGACGATAACCAGTTTACACAGTGCCGACTTATCAAGTTTGTTTGCTATTCTCCAACCCTAAATAACAGTGTCGACTTGATGTTATGGTAGATGTAGATATATGAGTGTTGATAACTCATGTGGCTTAGATTTCTTGAAATAAAGATGATGACGTGAATGAATGAATTAGATTCTTGGAGATGTGAAATTCACGACTTCATAAACAATGGCTATCTTCTTATACGAGTTTATTATATTGTGATTCTAGTTTCTACAACTTCTTAGTAGGTTTGTTCATGTTTTGATTCAGGGCATGTTTGGCTCAGCTTATTTAAGGTAAAAATGACTTTTTGTGAAAATGACGTATTGACTTATGACTTTTTGAAAAGGAGTTTTTAAAAAAGTGTTTGTATTAACTCATGGGATGGGAAAAGCCAATAATCAATAAGTTGTTTTTTAAAAAGTGTTTGGCTTAATTATTGATGTAAAATGAATAAAAAGGACATTCTTTCATAAGTTGTTTTTTAAAATGAGGGGTAATCAAATAATTTGGTCTTTGAAAAGTTAAAAGCTCATCAAAAAGTCACAAGCCTCTAACTTCTCAAAAACACATTTTTGATGGCTTTTTCTTCTTTTCAAAAAGTCATTTTGAAAAGGACTTTTAGGTTTGCCAAACACTAAAACTCCTTTTTAGCTTCTTGATTAAGTCAATAAGTTATAAGTTGGGTTGGAAAAGCTTAGCCAAATATGCCCTCAATATGGCAGGTAGGTTTGTATGTAATTTTTGTGATTTTAAAAGAAAAAAAGGGGTAAAAGAGTCATTTTCTAATTTATTTTTAATGATATGAGTATATTTGATATTTTTATGTTTTAGGAAGGAGAAAATATGTAATTTAATTTTTGACCTGGGTAAATATGTTATTTATTAACTTTGTAGTGGGGTATATGTAATTGTCGCTAACTTTAATTGATGAAAGGAATAAATAAATATGTATATTTAAAATCTAATAACATTGAATTAACTAGAGTTGTTATAATTATTAATTTGGGCCTTTTCAAGGATGGCAGCTTCTAAATGATGGTCCAAACATCTCCCATTTATGTTATGCGGACGATGTTCTTTTTTTTGGCACTTGGTTGGAACACAACATCGTGGCTCTAAACCGTATTTTGAGGTGGATTAGCCTTGTTACGGGCCTTAGAGTTAACCGTAGCAAAAGTAAACTCTTTGGTATTAGGGTAGCCGAATCTGAAGTCGTCTCTTTAGTGCGTATGGCTAACTGTGAAGTGGGTTCTTTTTCCCTTTAAGCATTTGGGCATCCCTATTGGAGTAAATATGAAAAGAGCGACTTTTTGGAAACCCGTGTTGGATAAATTTTTGGCGAGTAAACTGCTAAAATCGTCCATGTGGTTTGACTCAAATTGCTAGATCAGTCCAAAATCAACTTTTTTTGCTAAAACAGTCCCTGAGCCTAGTTTCTGTTGCTATTTCAGTCCAATAAATTAACACCGTTAGAACCTCCGTTAATGAATGGGTAAAACTGCTAAAGTCGTCCCTGAGGTTTGATTCAAGTTGCTAGATCAGTCCAAAATCAAGTTTTTTGAATTTGTTAATTATAAACTTATTTAGGTATATAATTTTTCTAGACTTGCATTAATTTTTTGAATTTGTTAATTATAAACTTATTTAGATTATAAACTTATTTAGGTATATAATTTTTCTAGACTTGCATTAATTTTTTGAATTTGTTAATTATAAACTTATTTAGATTATAAACTTATTTAGGTATATAAATCATTAATATCACAAGAGAAAAAATCCTTTTGTTAGTTATTTTGAAAAACTATTTGTTAGTTATTTTGATTATTGTTATTATTATTAATATTATTATTATTATTATTATTATTATTATCATTAAATGTTTACTAATTATATACTTAAGTATTTAAATAAGATAATACTTAATTTAATTTAAATAAAATTAGTTTTAAAAATATAAATGTAGCTTTTTTGAAGAGCGTAATTTAACCGGCCCAACCTTAAATACTGATTTTATTTTGATGTTGTTGTTGTTGTTGTTACCATATAAATATTTAGTATTTATTTAAGGATTTAAATAAGACAACAGTTAATTTAAATAATATTTAGTTATGAAAAATACAAACATTATATGTAAATTTAAATATTAAGAAATTAACATAATTTTTATTTGTTTTTATTTAAATCATAATATTTAATGTTTAATATTTATCAATTATTTTAATTTAATATTTGTATTATAAAGTTCTTTTATTCAATTTTTCTACTTAATTAAGTGGTTTCTTATTTAATAATACTTATCATTCAGGTGAGGTCGAACAACATGTCGTGTCAGAACAAGTCTCATAAAAAGGATTATTTTGGTTTGAGTCAAAACGGGTTCGGGTCAAACCAGTGTTTAAGACAGGTCAAATAAAATTGCGCTCTCCAAAAGAGCTACATTCTGTTTATATTTTTATAACTAAACACAAATTTAAATCATATATTTAGGGTAGACTTGTAATTTATCTTAAATTTTAAGACATTTAAGAAAATATATAATGCATTTGGTACAAGTATTGATGCATTAAGAACCTGTCATTTACCATTTTTTTTCTCTTGTGATATTAATGATTTATTCAACAAACATAAATATAACTGGACCCGCCTTAAATAAGTTTATAATCTTGTGATATTAATGATTTATATACCTAAATAAGTTTATAATTTACATAAGTTTATAATTAACAAATTTAAAAAATTAATGCAAGTCTAGAAAAATTATATACCTAAATAAGTTTATAATCTACATAAGTTTATAATTAAAAAATTCAAAAAATTAATGCAAGTCTAGAAAAATTATATACCTAAATAAGTTTATAATTAACAAATTCAAAAAACTTGATTTTGGACTGATCTAGCAACTTGAATCAAACCTCAGGGACGAATTTAGCAGTTTTACCCATTCATTAACGGAGGTTCTAACGGTGTTAATTTATTGGACTGAAATAGCAACAAAAACTAGGCTCAGAGACTGTTTTAGCAAAAAAAGTTGATTTTGGACTGATCTAGCAAAAAAAGAGCGACTTTTTGCAAACCCGTGTTGGATAAATTTTTGGCTAAACTTTCAAAATGGAAAGCGAGACACCTTTCTTTTGCGGGTCACTTGCAACTTGCAAAGACGGTGCTTGGTAGTCTTCCTTCCTATTTTCTTTCTCTGTTTGCCGCCCCCAAGTGTGTTCTTAGCAAAATGGAAAAGATTAGAAGGGAGTTCATATGGGGAAAGACGAACTCGGGACACAAATTGAGGTGGATTCGATGGGAGTTTCTTATGAAGTCAAAAAGAAAAAGGGGTATGGGGCTCGGTGATATCAAAGCTTTTAACCATGCCATGCTAGCCAAATGGTGGTGGAGATTCAAAGAACATCCTAACCAGTTGTGGTCCGAGGTGGTGAATGCAATTCATAAAGGAAACGGAGCCTCTATTCATCAGCCGATTATTCCTTTGAAAAAATCGGTCCCGGGTGTTTGGAAGGACATCGCCTCTGTGGAGAAAGATATAGCTAAAATCGGTTTAAATCTGAGTGAAAATATCGTTGCGGACGGGGGATCATGGAAGTGGCGTTCAGATCCGAGCGGATCTTTTTCGGCTAAGCAGGTCCGTTTAGACCTTGAATTGGCGGCCGAGGGTCATTATGCTGAGGATTTCATTTTCAGGTGGAATAGCTGCCCCCCCCCCCCCCCCCCCCGAAGATTAATTATCTTCACTGGAGAGCTATCATCGGAAAAGTTGCGTCCAAAGCTGGTTTGATTCGTAGAGGTATTCAGATTGTTGATTGTTCCTGTCCAAGATGCGGTATCGGTATTGAGGACCCAGAACACATTTTCGTTTCTTGTTTTTGGTCAAGATGCATTTGGTGGAACATTTTCGTTTGGCTACGGATCTCTTTCCCAGCCAATATCAGCAACTTAAAGGATTTGTCCGTGTTTTTGTCTAGTCAGCCGGGGAGTAAAAATTGGAAACGGATCGTCTACACTTCGTCAATGGCAAGCGTGTGGAGGATTTGGAAAGCCAGAAACGAAGGTGTTTGAAGGGCATTTTATTTCTATAGCTAAAACGGTGGAGCAGATAAAAGAAGACGCTTTTTTTGTGGATTGACAACCAGTCCAACCTCGGTTCGATTAGCTGGGAGAAATGGAAGTGTTTCGATCTTATTGACTTGATGTAATTCGTTTTTTTGTCGTCTTTTCTCTATTGTTTTCCTTTCCTGTTTGTTTTACCAGCTCCTTGCTGACTCTTTATATATATATATCTATATATCTATATCTATATACTATATATAAGCATTTCCCATGTCTAAAATAGTAATTTCCATTCAATTTTTTAAGATGGCATATGAAAGGTTAACTTAAAATCATAATTTTTTACCATTTTGTTCCCTTTCTACCCTTCTCACATAAAATAAAATAGATACACAGATTAATCAATCTCATCTCTCTACGCCGGTTCCCTTCTCATTCAATGCGATTATCAGTTTCTTCAACTCAATCGTTCCTCTTTCAATGCAATCATCAGATTCTTGAATTCAAAAGCCCTGTCCGTTTGCATAAGTCCTCCTGAGATGACGCCGGGTCGGTGATGATGGTGTTCAGATGATGGCGGTGGTAGGTTGTGGACAAAGAGAAGCCCCAACAACGATGGCTTTAGGGTTCTATCGCAAGTCAGTTAAGGAATTATTAGGATTCGGGCAGATGAATATTGTGGTAAAGGATCCTTCTTCAATTGCCCGTTTGTTTCCGCTAACATGATTTTGCAAAAAACTGCAAATTTTCTCAACTTAGCTTGAGAAAACGGGATATAGAATAGTAGTATGTCGGGCGTGGCCTTGTAGTACCCAAAAGAACCGAAACGCTGATAAATCTTTCGACTACCAGCTGGCAGATCTGAGGTCTTTAGCTCTCTAATTTATCATTCTCGTTGTAATTCAATGAAGTTTCTGGACTGGTACCTGAAGATTGGAGTCGTATCAGCTGCAATCGGAGGCTCTATGGAGTATTTTATGATCAATACCGGCTTATGTAAGAATCACCTTTCTTATAATGATATAATCGACTGATGTATTGGTTATTTAGTTTTTATCATTTGCCAGTTGAATTTTGTTTATCTGTTTGTGTTTATGAAACTATATATTCTGGTTAATCATCACTATTAGGGTTTTGTTTTATCTTTATTCATCACCAATGAATTTTTATATTTAATCTGATTTTATTTTATTTTTTTGGGTTTGAATTCGGTTGTCGAATCGTCGGACAATTCTGCTGTTCTCGAGACGAAATCGTCTTCGGTTGAAAGAATCAGTAAGAAATCAAGTGGCGGTTTGGATGCCGATAGTGTTCAATTCGAGAATCTTACTGGTAGAAAAGTGGAATCGGACATTTCGGTTGAGGAATTGCTTCGATATGGTGACCCGAACAAGAAGTCGAAACGGGTATTCGATAAAACACAAGAACTGACTTATGAACAGAAGCTCGAAATAAGAAGGAATTTGTTTAGAGAATTCGCGTATTTGAAAAAAAGAGTTTGCGATGATGATGATTCGTATACTCTTGAACTAGAACGCGAGGGGCCGAATAAGAAACGAAATAAGTACGAATGCGTGAATTGCAACAAGGTTTTTACGTCGTTTCAAGGGCTTGGCGGGCATAGACCGTGTCACAAAAAGAACAATACGGTCGGGTCAAAACACGACAGTGGCGAAAACAGTTTAGAAGGTGACTTTGCACATACTCGAAAGGCGAAGTACGATAAGAAAACGAAGGTGAAAAAGATCAAAGGGCACGAATGCCCGATTTGTTTCAGGATGTTTAAATCGGGGCAAGCTTTAGGTGGTCACAAACGGTCTCATTTTATTAACGGGTCGATGGATCATTATGCGGCCATGGGTCACGCGGCTCCATCGTGTTCGGATATGATTGATCTCAATCTTGCTGCTCCAGAAGAGGACCAGGATTGAATGGTCAACGACTCAACGATTGAGTGGTCAACTGGTAAAAAAGTTTAATTTCTATTTTGTTGGTGATTTTTCATGGTATGAACTAGAGAGGTTAAAAGTTGCATTTTTGTTTCTTTTGGTTATGTTCATCAAATTCTTGCTATGTTTCTTGAAAACATGTTGAATTCTCAAGATTTTGGGATAAGTTACAGGAATTTTCTTTAAATGTTAATTGATTTTAAAATTTTGTAAATGATGAGTAGTTATTGAAGGAACAATGACTTAGATTTCTCATGAAATAGTACTTGCTATCCTTTATCAGTAGATTGGATTTACGTGTCTTGTCTGATTTGTTTTGGTTGATTATAAATGTTCGTTTATTTTTGTTTGGAACAGGACAGGAAGATTACAACAGATTGAGACCTCTGAGTTATCGCGGTGCAGATGTTTTTATACTCGCGTTTTCACTAATTAGCAAGGCCAGCTATGAAGATATCTCTAAAAAGGTAATTTGGTCTTTCGCTTGTATCCGCGTTGTTTTAATTGTTTTATAACTAAATGTTCGTACAATTTATGATCATGGTAACAGTTATACTAATGCTGTAAATCTTTGAGTAAAATGGTAACTTTCAAGTTTTAACCCCTCGTAGATAATTTCTTGATTTGACTCGTTTGTGTTATAATAATACAACCCGAATTGACCTATTCATAAGTAAAGGGGTCGAAATTGCCACCTCTAAATTAGTAAATAATCAATCTAGATTACTTTCGTTGTCTATTTTATATCTGAAACAAATTCGACCCATAAAAAACTCATATGCTATTCGTTTATAACATCATCATTTGTGGGGCCCGTTTGTATCGAGAAGATAGCTAAGATGTGAATGTGCATGTGTCCCCGTTTGTCTCATTTACTTGGTGTTTGTTGCATTGTGCAGTGGATTCCTGAATTGAGGCATTACGCACCCGGAGTTCCAATAATCCTTGTTGGAACAAAGCTAGGTTAGTTTTTATATTCATACGTAGACGCAATTACTTGCAACTAAATCATCTGATACTGTTATTGACCCGTATTTACACTTATCAAATGCTTTTAATAAATTTATAATAATTCTTTTTTTTGTGGTCTCTATTTGAGTATAAATATGGAAATGGCGATTAAAAATTGTTTCTTGTAGATCTTCATGATGATAAGCAGTTTTTAACGGACCATCCCGGTGCAGTTCCAATTACAACGGCTCAAGTTGCCCCTATTGCCCGTTTTCTATGTCCTTTTCCACCAAGTTTGTTTTTTATACATAAAGTTTCATTCTTTTTATAAAATGGATATCTTTTCTTTAATTTCGACAGGGAGAGGAGTTGAGGAAGCTAATCGGTGCTCCTGCTTACATTGAGTGTAGCTCAAAAACACAGCAGGTGACATTTCAAGTGCTGGTTTTGAAAAGACAAATATTTGTACAATTGATTGTAATATGGTCATCATATTTTAAGTGAAGATTAAAGGGTAAAGGAGCTGAGCCAACCTAAGCTTGAGATCGACTCATTTAACTTACAAGAGCTTGAGCTCTAGCCTGGCTCATGCATAGTTTTTCAAGCTTGACCTTAGCTCTTTTATTATTTTTTATATACATTTATGTTTTTAAATATTATATATATATATATATATATATATATTATTTAGTTATCTTATCATAATTTTATATGTGGGCCATCGGGGGGCAAAAGTGAAAGTGCACTAATTTTAACGTTATTTTACTAATTTCGTGAGAATAACGTTAAAAGCTAAGGACGGTTAATCATGCATCATGTGGTGGCGTTGATAGCCGAAAGACAAAAGTGTACATGCACTAATCGGTCTTTGTCCCGATTGCTGAGTGTTATGTGCCTTATGTCCAAGGCTTGATGCAAAACTACTATCGAGCCGGGGGTCTCACTGGAAGCAGCCTCTCTATTCCTACGGGGTAGAGGTACGGCTGTCTACATCTTACCCTCCTCAGACCCTATCTTTGCTTTGCTATTGGTGGGATTTACTGAGTATGATGATGATGATGATGATGATGATGATGATCATAATTTTATATGTACTAATTATCACTATATAGATAGATGTATTTAATATATTAAAAGATAATAATGTAATAGTAAGCTCATTTAGGCTTGCGAGCCTACTCGATCCCGATAAGTGAATCTAAGGCTCGTTTAGGCTTGCGAGCTTACTCGAGCTTTTAGCGAGCCGATCTTGAGTAGCTCACGAGTAGCTTAGCTTGTTTACATCCTTAGAAAAGATCAAGTGTTTCGACTAAAAAAGAAACTTCATTTTTTACTGAAACTTTACGATTGTTTCTGCAGAATGTGAAGGTTGTTTTGGATGCAGCCATTAGTGTGGTTCTGCAGCCACCAAAGCAAAAGAAGAAAAAGAAGCGAAAGGGTCAAAAGGGGTGCTCCATATTGTGATTTTGGCCTTTCTAAAGTATTTGATAAATTGCTCACTTTTGCTTTTTTCTGTCTCATGAAAACAAGTTGTGTTGTGCTGAATATGAAATAGACTGGAGGTGTTTGTAAGCTCATATGTATATTGTTGAGGGTATTTTTGGTATTTGAAGTTTGCTCTGTTTGGGTTGAAATTAATTTGGTGTGGTTTTTGTAACCCTCATTCTTATTTGTTTAATGGCAGTTACCTTGTTCTATTACAACCTTTTTTTTTTCATAGTTATTGTTTAATTTTCATCATCATACTCAGTGAATCCCACCAATAACAAAGCTAAGATAGGGTCTTTGAGGAAGGTAAGGTGTAGACAACCTTACCTCTATCCTGTAGGAATAGAGAGACTGCTTTCAGTGAGACGACCTGTAGGAAAATAATTAGATATGAAATTGAAATGTGAAAGGAGTTTTGAGTTTGTGTTTCTTAAAATGTATAAAACTGGGCTTGTTTTCAAATTTTATGAGGGGCATAACGAGTATTACATACTGGGTTTTTTGATGGGCCAGTTCGTTTTTTATGTTTGTGTTAGGGTTTTAGGGCATGAATGATTTACAAGGTATAGTGGAATATACCTCGTTGGGCCAAAATTGGTTACTATTAAATTTCATTTTTTTGCAACCTTTTTTTAGAAATAGACCAATAGGGTAATCTATGTTAAGGGTATTGTACATGGTAAGTGTTGATGGTAAGTTGGTGATATGTTTACGCCCCTTGTTGTCGTCGACTCCGCGGCAACGCGCGGGTTTCCCACTAGTATATATATAAAGTGTGTTTGCCGTTCAAAAAAAATAATATATACATTCATGTTATAATATAAAGTCACATAAAATAATATGTAAAGTTGGTTCAAAATAAAAAAAAAAGTATTGATGATAAATAAAAATAAATTAAATTAATAAACTAGTACGAATTGCTTAAAAAGAGTAAAGATATTTCAGTAAAAATAGAGAAAGGAAAAAAATAAATATTTTTTTTAAAAGTAAACCTCATTAAAACACGCCAAAACCTCAAATCGAGGCGGCCACAAAGAACAAACAACAACAGAAATTACATATTGATAAATTTACACCAATCTTCCCAGTTAATCTTTATAGATTTCGATCTACGGTTAAGCCACAAGAATTCTACCGTCTTTATCTCACGAATGATCCCTTCTATTTTAACCGCCTTGTTGAACCTAGCTTCATTCCTCGCTCTCGAAATGCTCCAGCGCATCCAATCCTGATAACCCTTTGGACAACCTCTTTCTTGTGACCGTTTATCCCACAAAAAAGAGGTTGTCCAAGGGGTTATCAGGATTGGGCGCTTTGGGCGGTGGAGCATTTGGAGAGCGAGGAATGAGGCTAGGTTAAACAACAAGGCGGTTAAAATAGAAAGGATCATTCGTGTATGTATAATCATTAAATAGTAGCCCCAAAAATTCGGTGGCCCTAAGCGAGAGCCTAGGTTCTTTATTCACTTGGGCCGGCCCTGATTGCTGTGTATAGTGTCTCGTCCTGACATGCTGGAATTTTGTTGTACGCTTTTAAAAATTCCAGCATCTGTAATTCAGATTCTACAGTATAGGAGCTTCTAAAGCATAATTCTGCAATCTGTCGCATTGACATTTTTCCATGTTGGAGCAACTTATCGTCAACTATATCGAGCTCGGTTTTATTGAAGACGCGTCTCCCTCTTACCACCTCAGCAAAGATCACTGTGAAACCTGATAGATCCATTCGAAGGAATTCCCCTTCTAACAAAGTGACTTCATTCAGATGTGTCCAAACTATATATGACAAATATTATATCGTATGTTTGTGTAGGACTGTAGGGGGTGGTGGTTATTTTGTTTTAATAAAGTTTTACAAATGTGAACAAGATATTCTTCTGAATTTACTGTAAAAACAGAAGACTTAAACTTGGATCAACAATTATGGAGTGACTGTGGGAATTGATTGTTTGATACAAGTTTGAATGAAGTTGCTGGTCGATATAATTTATCTAAGGTTAGTTTAGAGTCGCCTCCATTTCGTGGATTGCAATGGAATTGGAATTCTCACCAGAATTAAAATTTGATTTAGAATTTTGGTGTGTTTGTTTCACAAAATATAATGGAGTCTAATAGAATTGGAATGTAGATTTCATTTTTTATGTTATTGTTCAATTCTAATTCATTCTATTGTTGAAATGAACAATATAAGAAATGAAATCTACATTCCAATTTCATTCGGATTTAATTCCATCTCCGTTTCATTATGTGAAATGAACACTAACCAAGTTGTAATGTTTATCTAGAGCTCTTAGTGTTAATCTAAATGATCCCTAGGATTCTAAATAGCGCCCTCTCTTTTTAAAATATATATTTTATACTTTTTTCACATGGTGATCCACATAATTTGATTACATACTAAATATAAAGAGGGGTATTAATTTGCTATGACTGTAGTCTGCATAAAACGGCGTAATACAAACATCATTAAATTGATAAGAACAAAGGTGTAAATTGAGATGTAGTAGTTAATCGGTAAACAAAAATCACATATTACTAATATTTGATAACAATATTACTCTTTGCGTACTTAATGATAAATGAGTAGAAAACTATTAAAATTACATATTTCCAAATTTTTTGGTATATAAAATAAGACACGAGATAATTCATCAAGTGGTGGCCTTATTAATTAACTAAAAACTTTGAAATTGGGATTTGCAAAGATGAAAACTCATTCCATTTGAGCAAATAAATTGTATTTAGTTAAGATTATTAATGAATATTTCTTTTTTTTTTTTCCAAAACATTGTTTTATACCTTCCTAGGGAATATATGGTCATGGGATAGGCATCAAAAGACGTTGAAGGAAACTTACTTGGTGAAGAACTATCTCTCTCAAAGTGTTTTAACAGCAAATTTCTTTTATTCCCTACTGTCTGTGGGACTTGAACACAAGAACTCCCTCTCTCAAAGTGTTTAAAGACTTTGGCTTTGCCAATGGACCACCACCCCATTGGCTGATAATCACTTCTACCAGGGGAATCAGGTTGCGCTGGCTCCTCGATAGCATTATAATATAAAAGCTTTGCCGTAAAATCCTGCAAATTCATATTTTGTTTACGTGGGTGGTATTAACATTATTACCATGTGTGTTGCTACAAGAATTAACAAAGATGCGTAAATGAGTCATATCAAACATATGTATTCTATTGTGTTAGCCGTTAGCTACAAATACAGCACCACCAGGGTGTTGTTGAAGATAATTTAAAGATTCAAAGTTTAAATTTAGTATTTATTTTCATTACTAGTTTAGAATTACAATTAGAATTAAATTATGTGTATTCCACGACTTCAATTAATAAGACTTGGTTTTAATATGTAATTTTAAATATATGTAACAAAATAACTGTGAGTTGGAATTCTATTATAAATTATAAAAATGGTAAAATTTAAATAACGAATACGTGTGAGGTTGATGCAAACGTTCAAAGATTCAAAGATTAAATTTAGTATTTATTTTTATTATTAGTTTAGAATCACAATTAGAATTAAATTATGTGTATTCCACGACTTCAATTAATAAAACTTGGTTTAATCTGTAATTTTAAATATATGTAACAAAATAACTATGAGTTGAAATTGTATTATATAAATGGTCAAATTTAAATAATGAATACGTGTGAGGTTGATGCAAACGTAATAAAAAATGTATTATAGTGTAATATTGAAAAGGAAATTAGGTAAATTCGAAATGGGTATACGGTTTAGGCGGAAAAAAAAATTAAGGTTGCCTAAAATTATGACATGTCAGACCTAACATTTTTTATTTATTATGGACAAAGAAGAGAAATATAGATAGAGAAGAGATAAGGATAAAGAAGTGATAGGCATAAAGATAGAGATTATACCAAGATTTAAGGAAGAAGGTTATTGTTTATGGCAAACTAGAATGAAAACAATCTCAATCTCATATGATCTTTGGGAACTTGTTGAGACATTCTACATCCAACGCCGACGATGATCACCCACGCCTAAGAGAAAATAAGAAGAAAGATGCAAGAGCGTCGCCAATTGTCCAAAATAGGGATGGGCAAATGGTACCGAATCCCGAAACCGAACTAGTACCAATTATCCAAGAGCGTCACACTTCTAGGACCTAACACCAAATTTGCCCACACTCTGCTTGCAACTAATGTCTCCTTTACGGTTAATGGTGAACCATATTCGGATTCTAGTCATTATCGTTCTATTGTTTGGTCTCAACAATATTTAACCGTCACTAGACGTGACATCTTTTATGTTGTGAATCAAATCAGTCAATTTCTGCATGCTCCAATAATTACTCACCATTAGGAGGTCAAGAGGATTCTACGTTATCTTAAAGGCACTTTGGCATTTGGCCTCACCTTTCGTTGACCTAATAATCTTTAACTTCGGGGCTATTCCAATGCTAACTGGGCTCGCTGCCTTGAGACCCGCCGCTTGACGTATGGTTATTCAGTTCTCTTGTATGGTAATTATGTGTCATGGATTGCCATGAAACAACCACGGTCTCTTGTTTCAGTTGTGAATCCTAGTATAAAGCTAAGGAAAACATGATGGCTAAAATTATATGGATACTTCATCTAATTCAAGAGCTGCATGCTTTACCACCACATTTACTTTGATCAACCATTTTTTGTGACAATTGTAGCGCTCTATTTCGAGTAAAGTTTTTTTGAGTCCCTGTGGTTTGTGCATTTTAACCATTTGAATCCAAAAATCAAACTTGTCTTGATTTGAGTTCCTGTGGTATCTAATTTTAACCATTTGAATCCAAAGCATAAACAACATTCAATTAGAAACATTTGGTTTTTGGATTCAAATGGTTAAAATTAGAGACCACAGGGACTCAAATGGTTAAAATTAGAGAGCACAGTAACTCAAATCAAGATAAGTTTGATTTTTGGATTCAAATGGTTAAAATGCACAAACCACTGGGAATCAAAAAGGGTTTTACTCCTTATTTCTCACTAAAAATCCCATTTTACACAAGGGTGTGAAATATATTGAGTTGATTATCACTTTGTGTAATGTTATAAGATTAAATGAAATATTTACATTTAGCCCTTTTAGTTTTAGTAATGTTATAAAACAACCCTTTTAATTTGATTTAAATTTTTAATAGCCCCAAAGTTAAGCATTTAATTATAATTTTAGATATCATGCATAGATAATTCAAGCGAGTAGATAAATAATTATGTATCATGCCTTAACCATTACTAACTAAATTGAGAAAACAAACAATGTGTTTTAGTGCTGGTTAATTATAGATTTATAAGTTTTTTATGCTTTCCTAATTTTTTTGTTTACAAGTGTTTTGAAAGATCTATCACGGGACTGACAAGAAAAGGAACACAATCCGGAATTTTTTTTGTTTGCACATCGATATCTTATTGTTAGGGTGTACGGTGTGGGACTCGGCAACGTGCGGCAAACCAGTTTGCCGATCAGCAAACACCGGCGCCGACCTTTTGGCGACGCGGCAAACAAAACGAATCGGGGACATGTTGCCGACTCGGGAAGAAGAGAGAGAGTGAGGGAGCAGGAGAGAGAGAGGGAATGTATGGGAGAGAGGGTGTTGTGGGGTGGGGTCCATGCCATCTCTCAACCAATCACACCTTTTTCCCTTTTTTAAAAAAAAAAAGTTTACCACTTCACCAAGTGTTTAAACCATTGCTAACACTTTTCACCAAAGTTTAAACACTTTTCACTGATTGACGTGGCACGCTCTCATTGGTTGATTTTTTAGTTTGCCACTCCAAATTGTTTAACCACTCCTTACACCCTTATGATCTAGATTTGGGACTAGCAAGTTTTTTTTAACACGTTTAAACATGATTGCAAAATATTTTCAATGCCATTATAGCATCAACACTAAATAGGTATGAATAGTTTACAACATCGTTAACTAAATAAATACAAATTGTTTTACCCGACCCATTTTGTTCCAACTTGTTTGACTCTAGCAATTTTTGCACCCCCTCATATAGGATCCGAGTGGAGATATAGGTTAAAGTTGTTGGTGATAGAAGTGTGTTTATATATTGCGAATTTAAGGAAAAAAAACTTTTTTTTAATAAATAGAGTCGTTTGTAACAGCTCTTTATTTGAAAAATCCACAAATTCAATCCGTCAACACAAGGGTCAAAGCCCCACGCCCATGGAAAAATTGCCTCCTGCCAAGGGCAACGCCCCACATCGAGTGGGACTGGGGGTGTTTGGAGCGTAAAGGGGCTCCCCCTACCCCCTACCCGCAAACGCCTGAACACCGTCCAGTCTAATAACCTGGAAGATTGTCCATCCTCAGACATTTAGGAGCCATATAGACTTTTTTGCATGTGTTTACATAGCATGAAGATTGTCTTGAGCATATATTATCATTTATCCATGATATTGTTACTTGTTTGACAAATGAAACTGGATAAAAAATGGAGGATGAAGTTGATCTCTATACAAGACTGAAATATGGGTTCTAAACAGTAAACACATAATGTATGTAATTTTATCTACCCTAAGTTCATATGGAAACAACTACCATCCTAAATTGTGGAGTTAAATGTACCTTATCCAGCATTATGTCACGTCGCTCAAAAACTGGACCATCAGAATCTTTTCGAAAACGGCAGCCAAGCTTGTTACAGTAAAGAATCCCTCGAGCAACTCCGAATGCTATTTTCACTTTGTTAATCAACGGAAGTGTTGCTACAACTCCTAGATTCAAATAACTAAATTAATTTATCTTGTGGATGTTACTTAAATATCTCTTAGATTTATGTATAGCCAGAGTTTTTTTTTTTGTGATGTTTACCCCTACAAAGGAGATCCTCGAAGTTTCCATTATGCATAGATTCATACACAATGAAGCATTGTTTACCTTCGATACAATATCCTATGGGACCAAAAAGGTTGGGATGAGAACATTCTCTCAACGGTCTCAACTTATTCTGCATTCAAAGGTGATCAAGTTCATAAGTACGTATTCTTTCATCAAAAAATAGCAGAAATAGTAAAACAATAGATACGTACATCATCCTGGAGATAATATCTCTCGACTTCAATGGGCATACCAGAACTTTGGCTACAAGGAGCATATGTCAATTTATCCACCCAGCCTTTGTAAACCTCTCCATTAATCCTCTTTTCCGAGCATGTTTCTTGAAAGTTCCCCGTAGCATAGTTTAATTCATCATATGTGAACACATTTATACGTCTGCTAGCAACCCTCTGATGATGAATCCATTCATCATGAAAACTACCACGCCACTTTGTTGGGGAACTTGTGCTACTTTGGTCTAACAATAGACAAAAAAAAAAAAATACACTAAAAGATATATATATGATTCTAGACGTGGTTGTATAATAAAGTGGACACAAATATGCACATACATACTCAAGAAAAGTTAAGTCTATACCTGAATTTTGTTTAGTCACTACAGGAAGATACTTATGAATCTTCCATATTAAACTCATTTTGCCAGATGACTTGGCAGAGCTCTCAGATTTCAGCTGTAGTTCCAATATAGCCTGAAGTGAGGTTACTACCTGAATCATGGTAGGGCGTACTTTTGGAATACTACGCACACAACCATATGCAATTTGAGTGAAACGTATTAAACATTTGGGAAAAATTGTTCCCTTGATATTAGAATCAACCATTTGATCTAAATTTTTCTCTTTTACACACTTTTTAGCCCATGTCACCAAACTACATTCTTCCTCCCCATAGCGATCGTCTACAGCACGTCTTCCGGTTAGCAGTTCAAATAAAACAACCCCAAATGCATACACATCTGTTTTCCTTGATAATTTTTTAGTATAAAAATATTCCGGATCAAGATACCCGAATGTTCCTTTAACGCTCGCATCAACCCACGATGATGATTGGTTAGTTGGGTTTATTTTGGACAACCCAAAATCTGAAATCATAGCTGTCATGTTCTCATCTAAAAGTATGTTGGTACTCTTCACATCACGGTGTATGATTCTGTGTTCGCTGCTGACACCTGTGTGAAGATAATCTAATCCAAGCGCAGCCCCTATTCCAATCTTGATTCTCTGATACCAATTTAATGTGATCTCTGCTTGGTGTAGATGATGATAGAGTGTTCCGTTAGGCATATACTCATAAACAAGGATCATTTCCTTGTTATCATCACAATACCCAATAAGAGACACCAAGTGACGGTGACGCAGCTTAGAGAGGGTCTCGATTTCAGCTCTGAACTCATGTTCCCCCTGGTTGGACATAGGATTTAATCGTTTGATCGCCACAACATGACCATCTTCTTCACTGGATAATTGACCTTTGTATACTTTTCCGAATCCTCCCTCCCCAATAACCATATCATCATCAAAGTCTTTGGTTGAAGATTGAATCTCTTCTAGAGAAAAACGTTGACACAGCGGTACTGAAGTAGGTGATGACACCAAGTCACCCGCACCAGCTGCAGAGTTCATGATCGTGGTTCGTTATTGAGATCCGCACTATAACCTTAGAGAAAATGTTAGATGATCAATAGGAGAAATCAGAATAATGAATAAAAACTTAATAAACTCAAAACCGAGTAAACTAGAGCTAATGATTACAAAAGTATCATTGCATTTTACAAGATTAACTAATTATAAACATCTCTTACTAGGAATGACTCATGGTTTTCTTATCATTGATGGAATTTACAATGTATGATTTTCATAGGAAAAAACTACATTTACTATTGTCGTTTCATACAAATTCATATAATACCATTCAATAACACATAATATTTACGTAAATGACACAAATGATCATTTTGTTAGGGATTACACATAATAACTCCTTTGTTAGGGATTACACTTAATATCTCCTTTGTTCAAAAAAAAGTAACATGTTTGGTGATTATATATCACTATGCGGCGCTACAAAGTATGTTATATTTATGTGAAAGAACTACCATAATATGATCTATACACTCCAGAGACAGACGCAGGAATTTTTTAGAAATAGGGTCTGGTTGTAAGAGAGTGAATGCATTGAGGTACCTCACCGTGATTTAGAAATAGGGGTTTTCGCCATGTAACTCTCCATGATTTATTCATTTTGATTTTTCTTATTCAGTTTTCTTTTAACATTTACTTTTGTTTCTCTCTAATAACATGTAATATCTAATATCTGATACTTTTTAAAAAATCTAAATACATAGATATGTTTTATTGTTTTCCTACGTTTGGATATAATTTAATTAAAAACCGAGTTGTATACAAAATAAAATATTTTGCGATATCAGGAGACCCAAAATACATTACTTTGGATACAATTAATATTCGTAATATAATTTATATTATAACGTACAAAAATAAAATAGTGAATCCAGTCATGTCGATGGTTTTAGCTCAAAAATGGAGGACAAGTGAATCTAGCCCATTTATCATGTTTGTGGTTCTAGCTCAAAGTTAGTGAATCTAGCCCAATTGTCTCAAAGCTTGAAGACTTCCTTGGTTGTTTAGCTCTGCCACCTCTATCGGATTTAGTCATATCATTCATGCTTATCAGTTTTAGTATTTTTGGCTATATTAGACTTTTAGTGTCCTTAGTTCATTTGTTAAATAGAAACTTATTTCTTTATGGTTCTAGCTCAAAGTTAGTGAACCAAGATTTGTCCAAAGGAGGACTGGTTGACTATGGTCTTTCTTATATTGGTGGCCTGAGTGTCTTATTAACCCTAGCTAATCCTGGGATGGTAAATGATGTAATGGCAAATAACGCGGATTGTTTAGCTAGTATTTTCAGCCGATTCCACATTTGGAGAGGAGAGGATCTCCCGGTGGATCGGATTGCCAATCTCCGGATTACCGGAGTTCCGGTTCATCTTAGGGATAACTCTCTTTTCGCCTGAATTGGTGGTCTTTTTGGATTAGTGATTCAGGGGTCTTCTTTCTCATGGTTGGACCCCGATAATTTGGCTAGCTCAGTTTTGGTGCTAGTACCCCACGGGAAACGTATCGACGAATCCGTGGTTTGCACTGGGAAGAAATAAGATATGTCATCTGGGTCAGCGAGGATTTCTCTTCCTGGAAAACCAGACCTGGATGGTGATTCTATAAATGATGGTGGTGACAATTCTACAGATGAATCAGATGGGCTCTCGGATAACAGTGATGATGTGAATCAAATGGAGGATGATATCGAAGATGGAGAGATCAGATTAGAGGGTCCGAAGGTTGATGACCGGAATGACAATGCGAAGTCGCCGGAAAATGTTAGGTCGCCGGTCACTAACCAGCTAGAGGAAAATCAACAGCCGCATGGGTATATGGATGAAACGGTTCACGTCTCGATGCATGAGAACGTTTATGGTGGAACAAATGTCACGTGCAATGATGGGAATGATTTTGTTGGAAGCTCAAACGACGTAGACATTTGGGAGTTTAATTTGCATGGGGAATCAAATATGGAGCACAGGGATTTGAAGAAAGGTCATCCCAATGTGTCAGGTACCGAAAAGGTTGATTTTGTTGACAATGGGCCCAGGTTAATATTGCAATTGGTGATTTTTTATTTGCTGGGCCTCTAAATTCTCATGGGCCCAATGTCCCCCTCCTAATGGTAAACGGACCAGAGATCAGGGAAGTCCCCCTTCTGTGGGATCTACTCAAGGGCACATTATCAGGATAAGATAAGACATGACAGAGATAACTCTTCTTTGGACCTTAACCGACCTGTTGCTAATCAGAACCCTGGTGATGAAAACCGCTCTGTTTCTCATCCAGATCCTGATTCACCCTCCGTCCATAGGAGCCAAAATCATCGAGTAAGGAACTCCGATTCACCTGGTGTGCTGTCGCCGGCAGCGGCAGAGGTTGTGGCTACAGTTGAAGTGTGTAGTTTTGTAGGAGTAAGTTTGCAAGGTTTTGAAGCCGATGTTCGAGAGGTAATTGATGGTGAAGGTGTTGTTCACGGTTTCCAATGAATTTCCTATCCATAAATCTTAGGGGGGTCTGAGACAATCGGAAGTTGGATTGGATTCGAGGTTTAAAAACTAGCCACGGGGTTCAATTCATTAGTGTTCAGGAGACAAAATTAAGCGAGTCAGCTGGTTTTGTTTTCAACCAGATGTGGGGGAGGTCATTGTACAATTTGGCAGTTGTTGATTCAACTGCCAGGTCTGGAGGTCTAGCTTCTCTCTGGGATCCGTCCATTTTCTCCTACAGTGAAGTAATCAAAAATAGGTATATTTTATGTGTATGTGGTGAGCATATTCCTTCTGGGTTAAAACTGAATCTAGTGAATGTTTATGCTCCGAATGATGCGGTTAGATGAAAGACAGAACTCTGAATTCGTGGCGGCAAATGCCGAAGCCTTCAATGATTTTATTTTGTCGGCGGCCCTTCAGGAATATGACATGGGTGGCGCAAAATTCACTTACATCTCGGACCGTGGGGATAAACTCAGCAAGCTTGACTGATTTTTGGTGTGCGTCGGCTTTATGGAAAATTGGCCGGAGGCGGCGGTGACGGCTCTTGACAGGTTATATTCTGACCACAGACCTATATTATTGTCCACTACTCCTTCGGGGATTTTGGTCACATTCCGTTTAGTTTTTATAATTCATGGTTGGAACTTCATGGGTTTGTGGATTTTGTCTTAGCCAAATGCAATCAATTTACATTTAATGGGCATGGGGATCTCGCCCTAGCAACAAAACTTAGGTGGCTGAAAGGAAAAATCAAAGAGTGGATTGGGGCGGAGAAAAGAAGGGGAAATGAATTATACTCTATGCGTAAGAATATGTTGGCTGAATTGGAATTATTGGCTGAGGTGAGGGATCTAAATGATGCAGAATTGAATTTGAGAATTGAAAGTAGGCAGTTCATGTTGGAGTTTGATAAACAAAGGCAGTCGGACATTCGTCAGAAATCCAGAGTTAGGTGGGCAAGTGAAGGGGATGAAAATACTAGCTATTTCCATTCGGTTGTTAATTCCAACTTGAGTTCTAATCGGATTAATGGGGTCTTTATTGATGAGGTTTGGGCCACAAACCCGGTCGTTATTAAACAACAGTTTTTTGACTATTTTTCTCAATCTTTTCAAGGAGCCAATGAACAATAGGCCTTCTATCGTGTGCCCGTACCTTAAAGTTGTCTCGCCGAACGATTGTGGAGAACCTGGTTGGCCCTTTCTCACTATAGGAAATTAAGGAAGCTATATGGGAATGCGACGGCGACCGAGCGCCCGATCCGGATGGGTTCAACTTCACATTTTTAAAGCGTTGTTGGAGTGGGCTGCAAGGTAGTTTTATGAAAATGTTTGAAGAGTTCCATGGTAACCCGTCTTTTAGCTTTAGCTGCTCTTCTTCCTTTATTGCGTTGACCCCCAAGATTAAAGACCCGTTACGACCTTCTGATTTTCGCCCAATCAATCTCATCGGTTGCATTAATAAAGTACTATCTAAAGTCCTTGTGAATCGGCTGAAAAAAGTTATTGGTTATCTTATTTCGAAGGAACAAACTGCGTTTCTTGCGGGAAGGAACATTATACATGGGCCATTAATGTTGAACGAAATTTTAGCATGGATGAAACAAGCTAAAAGAGTTGGTATGATCTTTAAAGTGGATATACAAAAGGCTTATGATTCGCTCAGCTGGAATTTTCTTGAATCCATTTTATTGCAATGGGTTTTCCAGTTAGATAGTTAGATGGTGTGACTGGATTATGGCTATTATCCGTTCTGGCCGAGCTTCGGTCCTGATAAATGGCTCTCCAAAAATGGAGTTTGTCTGCTCGAGGGGACTCCGCCAAGGGGATCCTTTATCCTCGTTTCTTTTCCTCATTGCTATGGAGGCTCTTTCAGGTATTAGGTATTATGAAGAAGGCGTCTGAGGTGGGTCTTTTCCATGGCATCCAGAATAATGGATTAATGTTATCCCTTTTCTTGTATGCGGATGATGCGATTTTCTTGGGGGAATGGTCGGACACAAATATATTAAATCTCCAACGGATCCTTAGATGCTTCCATTTGTCATCTGGTCTTAAAGTAAATCTGTCCAAATGTAGTTTGTTTGGTGTAGGTGTGGAGGATTCGGATATTGATTGGATGGCGAATATGATAAACTGTAAAGTAGGATCCTTTCCTTTTAAGTATCTCGGGTTGTATGTGGGTGCTAACATGAATCTTGTGTGGAACTAGAAACCTATAGTTGATCTTTCAAAAAAAAAACTATCCATTTGGAAGGCAAAAACCTTGTCGTATGGCGGAAGGACCACACTTATTAAATCGGTATTATCTTCTCTCCCGACTTATTTTTTCCCTTTATAGAGCTCCGTCTCAAGTACTAAATCAACTCGAAGCACTACGTAGAGTATTTTTTTTGGGGTGGGACTGAGGAGGTATCTAAAATGTCGTGGATGGCTTGGGAAAATGTGGTAGCTTCGCTCGAATATGGGGGCTTGGGTTTCAGGTCGTTAAGGGATACCAATTTGGCCATGCTTGCAAAGTGGTGGTGGAGATTTAAAACAGAGAAAAATGGATTATGGAGAAAGGTTATTTGGGCCATTCACTATAATTCTAGATCATGGAACCCGATTCCGGAAAAAGTTTCTATTTCGGGTCCTTGGAAACAAATTTTCAATATATCCACCAAATTATCGTCACTGGGGGTCGATATACCCAATGCTATCACAGGGGTACTTCGTGGTGGAGCGGATATCTATTTCTGGTTCGATGTTTGGGCAGCAACGGTACCTTTACGTGTTCTATTTCCATCCTTATTTATGCTAGAAAAAGTGAAATGGTGCACGGTAGTGGAAAAAAATCATTCAGGTCCTCTCGGCGTTACATGGGTCTAGAATTGGAAGAGGAATCTAATCTCGGATGTGGAAATCGGCGAATTCCAGCAACTGTCTAGCATTGTTCTCAGTTTTTCGATCACTTCTGGCCCGAATCAATGGCTGTGGAACCTGGATTCTTCGGGTGTGTTTCAGGTTAGTAATATCAGAAAAATGTTGGCTGGTTTCAATCGTGTTCGGCCAGACTATGTGGTAAAATGGAATAATTGGATTCCTAAGAAGGTTGGCATGGTAGCATGGCTTGCTTTTAAGGAACGACTGCCGACTAGAGTAGCACTCTAAAGGAGAGGCGTCACGGTACAGAATTTGGACTGCATCTTATGCAGCGATTTTTGTGAAACTAGCGATTATCTGTTCGTTTCGTGTGGTTTCGCTCAAACTCTTTGGCTAATAGTTTTTCAGTGGTGCAAAACGGAACCGGTTATTGCTTTCAGTTTGAGAGACATCCTTGACGCACATCAGAGGTTCGGTGGCTCGGTCAAGAAGAAGAAGGCATTTCAGGCGGTATGTCTAGTTACATTATGGTCCATTTGGAATTTTAGAAATGATTTAATGTTTGCCGGGAAAACAAAATCCATTGCGAATGTCGTGGAGGAGATTAAGGCGAAAAGCTTGGTATGGGTTAAGCACCGTTCGAAGGAGGTGAACATGTCATGGGATCAATGAAGAGTTTTTGATGTTTTTTGAGTTTTGTTTTCTCCTAGGTTCGGTTTTTGGTTAAAGATTTTGGTTGTATGCGGTTGTATTGGTGTATGTAAATTTGGTGTTAGCCGCTGGCTAGTTATTAATAAAGGTTTTTTGTTGGGCCGACACAAAGCTACACAAAAATTACATATTTACAAAGGAACACCACTCTCCCCAATCTAACCCTTTGTGTTTTGATCTCTTGGTGAACCAAAAATATCCCAAAGCCTTAACCTTACTAATTAAACTATCTATCTTGAGAGAATTATTAGAGAATTTAGCGAGGTTCCTAGCGTGCCATAAGCTCCAATAGACGATCATAACAATGCCTTGGACTGCTTCCTTCTTTTTTTCCAAAACTCTAAGATCTTTGTAGAGAACAAGAAGATCCTTTAGCGAAAAAGCGAAAATGTTAGGGATCTTACACCACTTGCTAATACCATTCCAGAACTGAGGCGGCATGACAAGCAATAAAGAGATGGTCCGAGGTTTCTTCTTCCGACTGGCAAAGGGGACACAAAGACTCGCCAATATTCACATTCCTTTTCTTAAGCGCTTCCACCATAGGGATTTTATCCATCTCCATCCTCCATGCGTGTATGTTCACCTTGGCTGGCACCCACCTGCAAGTGATTAAAGATCCAAAATTGTAAGTTTCCAAAATCTGCACTCAAATCTATATTGGTGACCTGTATGACCATTTGAATTGAAAGAAGTGTTAGATACTAGAGTAGAATTAGAAGTATAAAGCAATGTGGTAAGATACTAGACTACAGCCCAGTAATATATAAGAGTGTACCTCAAAAGACTTAAAAAATATTCAAAACATCGTGTAGAAAAGATTTTTATTTTGACATGATCATTAGAACCAAAATTTTAATTTTTGGTTCGAAATTTTGCACTTACTTTCGACCACAATTTCTTGCTTCAATACCATAGCATTCTCTTACTGCAACCATCAAGTGGAATCTGATATAAAGAAAAAAAATTGAAATATGATCTTAATATAGTACTCCGTAAAAATCACTTTCTATAGAGATGACATATGTGTATTTATCATATCCAACACCTTTAAACCTAACGGGTTGAAATGTGTCGGTATCAAGGTGTAGAAATGTGTCTGTTCTCATATGGTTGAGGATTCAAGTGCTATAGTAAATCAATTTATTTTTTTTGAAATCAACTTTCATGAACGAAAACGCCACTTAGCTAATACTATCTCCAAGGCGGAGATAGCAAGGCCAAACAACCAGAACATTACATGAAATCGAAATTAAACCAATTTTTCCACTCTACCGTACCGGCATTGAATCTATTTCTATACCACATTGATGTGAGTAAAATGCAACATATAAATTACATCAAATGAGGCATAAAACTAACCCTTTTTAAGTACTAATGTTGGAAAAAGTGTGCTTTTGTCTTCCTTTTGTATTCTCAGGGTTAAAAGAGCTTAAATGAACAAAAGAAGCAAAAATGCAGCCAAATCCAACATAAATACAAAGAAAAGGAAGAAACGTTGCATGCCCGACTCCTCGACAGCATCTCCCAAAGCAAAAACAAGAAGAAAGCTGAACACGGGGCTGTGTCCAGCGGACACGGGGCGTGTCCAGTTCAACACGGGGCCGTGCTCAGCGAGCACGGGGCAGTTTCCAGGATGGTCAGCCCTGGCAGAAAAGACAAAGTGATAGAAGCTTCTATTGCCCACCACGGGGCCGTGCCCAGCGGACACGGGGGCGTGGCCAGAGTGCTGCAGGTGCATTTATTGTAATTGCGAATTACAATTAATGAAGAGAGAGAGTGTCAGACGGGCACGGGCCGTGTCCAGCGGACACGGGGCCGTGCCCAGGCTTCTGTTCAGCCTATAAATAGGAGTGCTTGGAGCCATTTCAACTCATCCCTTGGCACACCACCTCTCTCACACCTCATCCACCACCCACCACCATAACACCATCATCCACCACCATCATCCATTGTCCATCGTAGAGTGTGTGAGTCGTCTCGGGATCCAAGATTGATCGTAAGAGTTCTTGACAATCAAGGCCATGTTTGCCTAAGTCTCTTACATCACTTGGTGAAGACAAGTGTTTAGTATAATACTTTTTATTTTTAATCTTTTGCACTTTTTATTTGGTTTTGTATTAATGACTTTAATAACTAGTTACTTATGTTGAAGGTGATCTTTCCTTATCGTTTGTCCGTGGTGTCTTGGCATTATTTTACTGTCTATATAAAATAAAAGATTTTCACCATTCATATCTCCACGGTCTATATGGAGGTATGTTGGCTACCTAGTCGGGGGTTAAGGGAACGGTTTGGTAAGGGTCTTGCCCTTGTTCAGCGTTTAGAGGTCCTGCTTGGGACCTGGGTCAAATTTAGTAGGATCTCCTTCAATGCCCATAGGTATTGGATGGCGGGGATCCAAACTCTTTGACCCCCTCATAAGTTAACTACTATTAATACTATAACCCGGCTATTTAGGACTGTATCCCTGCTGACTCAGACTAGTTAGCCGAGGGTAACGTCACCGCCAAAAGCGGGGCCTACCATAATTTGCATTAATAACTTAATTCATTATCTTTCAATAATCCGACCCTTTAGGATTGTATCCTTGCTGACTCAAACTACTGGGTTGAGGGTAACGTCGCCTTCAAAAGAGGGGCCTACTACAATAACTAAGATAATCTCTTAAACAAGTGCAAAAGTGCGAAAATAATCAAAGGTTATACTAATACACGTGTAGGATCCAAGTGATTCATCTTGTCTATCTGTTTTTATTTTATTTTTATTTTCAGCATTTAGTTAGTTTTTATTTTTCTTAGTTTAAAACATTTTTCTAACCTTTTTGATTTGATTAGACGTTGAGGATAAACCGGTATTAAAAGCTCTTGTGTCCTTGGACGACGTCGGTATCTTACCAACACTATACTACGTCCACGATGGGTGCACTTGCCCATATGTGTGTTTAGTGTTAGTGAATATCGTGTTTTATAAATTTAAAACTTGGCTAAAAGTGTAAAAAGGGCTTAAATACTCATAAAAAAAATATATACACACCGACACACATCAAGTTTTTGGCGCCGTTGCCGGGGACACAAGGATTTTAAGAAAGCTTAAAATCGACGGCCTAATCAGATTTTCAAAACCTTTTTAAAAGCGCGCGCATTTTTCTGCATTTTAGTTTAGTTTTGCATTTACAGTAGCCTGAACACGGGGCCGTGCTCGCTGAACACGCCCCCGTGCTGCATATTTTTAGAGTAGATACCCAGATACAGAGTCTGAACACGGGGCCGTGCTCACTCAACACGCCCCCGTGCTCAACGTGACCAGTAACTTTAATTAAAACGCCCAGATACAGACCCTGAACACGGGGCCGTGTTCACTCAACACGGGGCCGTGTCCAGCTTCTGTTTCCGACTTTATTTTTGTTTTCTGGTCCCGAGACTCAGTTGTGGTCTGTTGAGTGATTCTTATGGATCAATACTCAAGAGGTTACAACTACACCTATGATGAGGATGATTATAGGGGTAATTATTGCACTAATTGTCGTAACTCACGCTCGGTTCAATATAATAACTCATATCAACCATCCAATTCATACAACCATTATGAGGAGCCCAGGTACGAGCCATCAACTTCATACACATCCTATGAAGACCAAAGGTATGAACCTCCTCCCTCATACTCATATTTTGAGGAACCAAGGTATGAGCCTTCATACTCATACTTTGAAGACTCAAGGTATGAGCCACCACCTTCATACTCTTATTATGAGGAACCATGGCGTGAACAACCCACCTCATATGAGTACTATGAAGAACAAAGTTTCGACCCTTATCCATCATATACTTACAATGAAGAACAATGGTGTGAACCATCTACTTCATATGAGTACTATGAGGAACCAAGGATCGAACAACCGGATTCAAGCTTTGAGGATCCAAATTCTTTCAATCTCACCGAAGTGACCAATAGGATATTAGAACACATTAAAACTATCGAACGTTGCATAAAAGAATCTCGCGCAAGGGAAGAGGAATCCCGCGCAAGAGAAGAGCTAAAAAATGATAATAACGTAGAGATAGTTGAAAGTGTAAAAATGGAAGAACAAGAAAGTGAAAAACCGACACATGAGTTAAACAACGAAAATGGTGAGTCCGATAATGTTAAAATTCATGAAGAGTCTAATTTTGAAGAAATTAATCTCTTGTCACCTACTTTCGAAAATCATTGTTTAATAACCCCTCATGCCAAGTTTTTAAAAGAGTTAAACACTAGTGCTAAAATCAAAGAAATAGTGAGTGTTAAGTTAACTAATGATCAAACTTCGCTAATAAAAGAAGACCCTTTTGAAATTAACATTACACCGGTTCCATGTTTCTTTCAAAATTCATTTATTAGTAATATCACCATTGATAAAGATCTTTGTGTTAACATAATGCCTAACTACATTTTTGAAAAATTAAGTATTAGTGATTTTGCTCCACTTCAAATACCCATTTTTCTATCTAATCGGAAAATAATAAAATCAATCGGTGTAGTTGAGGATATCTTGGTTCAAACAAATCAAATGGTAATCCCAACCGACTTTGTCATCCTTGATGACGCTCCTCTAGTGTTGGGACGGCCTTTTGTAAAAACTCATGAAGCTTTGAAAAACCGGAAGTACAACAATCTACCTCTTCAATTAGGGGCATTCAAAAGGAGCATAGATCGTGAGCGCTTAATGAAATATCCTTTTGGCAATAATGACCCCCTAATTGAAGATGAGCCTGAACCACCCGATAAGGAGGGTCTAGCCAAGGACCCTTATAAACGTGGCGCACCACGGAGGCATTCCGCGGAACTATCCTTAGTTTTAGATTAGTTTAACTTTTATGCTTTCTAGTTTAGTTTTAATTTGTAGGAATAAAACACACTCGGGATGGTGAAGGATAATAAGGGAAGCTTGAACCAACACCCCATGCGCAAAAACAGAGCCTCTCGACAATTTTTCTTCATTACTGCAAGTTCAGCACGGGGCCGTGCTCACCCAACACGCCCCCGTGCCCAAAAATCTGCAGAAATGCCCAGTTCAGGTACCTGGACACGGGGCCATGCTCACTGAACACGCCCCCGTGCCCAGCCTTCTGTTTACTTTTGGTACTGGCAGTCTGGACACAGGGCCGTGCTCAGCCAACACCACCCCGTGTTCAGCTACCCAGTAACATAAAATCTTGTTTTTAACCCACTTTTACACATTTTAATCAACCGAAAAACTTATTTTTGGAACACATTGAGGACAATGTATAATTTAAGTGTGGGGGGTACTAAAACCTTGAATTTTGCAAGTCCTAATAACAAGCCTTACACAAAACTCTATTGGAACCGCTAATCACCCCAAATTTTTTCAAAAACTTTTCATTTTTTTTACTTGTCTTGGTTTAATTTGGGAATAACAAGTTCTAAAAAGGTTATATTTTTATAAATTTACAACCGATAGCGTCGTGATAAAAAGAACCAAATAAGAAGATTATGAAACGGCATGACAATCTTAGTTAAAATTTGATTATATATACTTGATCACATAAAAACCCATTCCCACAAAAGTGAGTTTTGAGCCTTTATTGAGCATACAAATATACATCTTTAAACTAAATGCTCATTTTTCGTTTCTTGTGTGAATAGCCGCTTGGTTCTTACGACTCTAGAACTTGCCACGACGATACATTCCCGGTCCTTACCAACTTAAACCCGAGTAAGTAAATGATGGAGGCATTAGGACTAACCCCTTTTTATTTCTACACCATTAATTTTCTTTTTTTTTTTACCACCTACCCAAAAATCCCCCAAGTTAACCCCTTTGAGCCTAAACCTTTTCGTTTCTTTCCCCAAAACAAACACCCTTTACCCACCAAAACCTTTTTCATTTTAAACCCTTTATTTTAGTAACAAAACTCGGTTTTCTTGTGACACAAAAAAAAAAAAAAGATGAAGTTAGCAATAAACAAACAAGCTCATCAAAAGAAACCTTGTTTGAAAAATGCTTCATTAAAAAAAAGTGAAGAAAAAAAAAGAAGAAAAAAAAAACAAAGTGTTTTACGAAAACCGACGCTTTTTACGCTTTTCGCCCTTTTACTAACCACTAACCCAACCACCCACCTTTAGCCCAAGCCTAACCCTTCACCCAAAAAGTCCTCTTGATATTTACAAAGGTAAAAAGTTAAAAAGGAGGAGGATTGATTGCTTGGCAAGCCTATGGAAGGCGTAAGTTCCATGCCGCTCTCGAGTGATTCACTAAAAATACACCTTCGGCCGAGTGTTGAGTGATCCCCCGTGAGGTATGTGAACTTGTATATAAATGAAATTTTAAAAAGGCATGTTATGCCCAAATAAGTAATTTATCTTATGAAACGTTCTCAATAAATCATAACGAATAGGATTGTAAATAGTATAAAAATAAAACCCAATAAAGATCTTGGATTCCCGACACTCAAGACAAGCCCAAAACCTTCTCTTCTACCCATTCCATTTGGGAGTGTAAGCCACATATTAAAGAGTTTTGCTTGAGGACAAGCAAAGATTCAAGTGTGGGGGTATTTGATGTGAGTAAAATGCAACATATAAATTACATCAAATGAGGCATAAAACTAACCCTTTTTAAGTACTAATGTTGGAAAAAGTGTGCTTTTGTCTTCCTTTTGTATTTTCAGGGTTAAAAGAGCTTAAATGAACAAAAGAAGCAAAAATGCAGCCAAATCCAACATAAATACAAAGAAAAGGAAGAAACGTGGCATGCCCGACTCCTCGACAGCATCTCCCAAAGCAAAAACAAGAAGAAAGCTGAACACGGGGCTGTGTCCAGCGGACACGGGGCGTGTCCAGTTCAACACGGGGCCGTGCTCAGCGAGCACGGGGCAGTTTCCAGGATGGTCAGCCCTGGCAGAAAAGACAAAGTGATAGAAGCTTCTATTGCCCACCACGGGGCCGTGCCCAGCGGACACGGGGGCGTGGCCAGAGTGCTGCAGGTGCATTTATTGTAATTGCGAATTACAATTAATGAAGAGAGAGAGTGTCAGACGGGCACGGGGCCGTGTCCAGCGGACACGGGGCCGTGCCCAGGCTTCTGTTCAGCCTATAAATAGGAGTGCTTGGAGCCATTTCAACTCATCCCTTGGCACACCACCTCTCTCACACCTCATCCACCACCCACCACCATAACACCATCATCCACCACCATCATCCATTGTCCATCGTAGAGTGTGTGAGTCGTCTCGGGATCCAAGATTGATCGTAAGAGTTCTTGACAATCAAGGCCATGTTTGCCTAAGTCTCTTACATCACTTGGTGAAGACAAGTGTTTAGTATAATACTTTTTATTTTTAATCTTTTGCACTTTTTATTTGGTTTTGTATTAATGACTTTAATAACTAGTTACTTATGTTGAAGGTGATCTTTCCTTATCGTTTGTCCGTGGTGTCTTGGCATTATTTTACTGTCTATATAAAATAAAAGATTTTCACCATTCATATCTCCACGGTCTATATGGAGGTATGTTGGCTACCTGGTCGGGGGTTAAGGGAACGGTTTGGTAAGGGTCTTGCCCTTGTTCAGCGTTTAGAGGTCCTGCTTGGGACCTGGGTCAAATTTAGTAGGATCTCCTTCAATGCCCATAGGTATTGGATGGCGGGGATCCAAACTCTTTGACCCCCTCATAAGTTAACTACTATTAATACTATAACCCGGCTATTTAGGACTGTATCCCTGCTGACTCAGACTACTTAGCCGAGGGTAACGTCACCGCCAAAAGCGGGGCCTACCATAATTTGCATTAATAACTTAATTCATTATCTTTCAATAATCTGACCCTTTAGGATTGTATCCTTGCAGACTCAAACTACTGGGTTGAGGGTAACGTCGCCTTCAAAAGAGGGGCCTACTACAATAACTAAGATAATCTCTTAAACAAGTGCAAAAGTGCGAAAATAATCAAAGGTTATACTAATACACGTGTCGGATCCAAGTGATTCATCTTGTCTATCTGTTTTTATTTTATTTATTTTCAGCATTTAGTTAGTTTTTATTTTTCTTAGTTTAAAACATTTTTCTAACCTTTTTGATTTGATTAGACGTTGAGGATAAACCGGTATTAAAAGCTCTTGTGTCCTTGGACGACGTCGGTATCTTACCAACACTATACTACGTCCACGATGGGTGCACTTGCCCATATGTGTGTTTAGTGTTAGTGAATATCGTGTTTTATAAATTTAAAACTTGGCTAAAAGTGTAAAAAGGGCTTAAATACTCATAAAAAAAAATATATACACACCGACACACATCACACATAAAACCCAAAATTTTCACATCTGCTACAACCTCCACCACCGTATTAGATTTATTGGAGAAAATCTTCTCATTTCGAGCCTTTCATAACCGCCAACATGTAATAATAACTATGTCTTGAAAAATATTCTTCTTTATAGCCGAACCTGGGATCCTTTTATATAATTCTATCAAGTCATGAATGTTGAAGGCAAAAATACTAGGAACATTACACCACTTCGAAATACCTTGCCACACGTCGGTAGAGAAAGCGCATGCCATAAAAACATGTTCCGTCGTTTATTCCGTTTCGTCAGCAAAAAACACAATAATCACTATCAACATGAATGTTCCTTCTCTTTAACGCAATTTTTGTCGGGATCCTATCCAAATTCGCTCGCCACCAAAAAATGTTACACTTACTCGTGACCCAACTACACCATTCAAAAGTGTACCAATTATCTCTCACGACACCACTATCTAACCACAGTTTAACATCCACAACTGAGAATGACTTCTCCTTTTTGGCCTTCCAATACCATAAATCCCTTTTGTTCGACACCGACAGCCAGCTATTAACTCGCAACAGTCCCCCAATTCTTTAACCTCCTGAGCCGATTTAGGAAACTTCGACCAATCCCATAAGAATTCACCTGTATGCTCCACACTACCCAATCTGTCCGCCACTGTGCATCCCTTTCTTCTTTCCAACCGAAACAATAGAGGAAATTTGTCTTTCAAAGATTCTTGGCCACACCAATGATCAATCCAAAACTGGGGAGAAACTCCATCACCTAACTCACATTGCACTATATTTGAGCATTTTGTTTTCCTAGCTTTGTGTAACTTATCAATTAAAATAGGCTGAAACTATTGGCACACCTTGGTTGGCTATCTGCACACTTAAGGTTTACCTACGCTGCATATAGGGTTACCCTTCTATGCTGCGTATAGACCTATACGCATCGTAGGTAAGGGGTAAGGGGTAGGTACACGACCAGACAGTAAACCTAGTACCATGTCAAATCTCTCTGACATACGATGCATATAGATCGATACGAAGCGTATGCACAAAGCTATACGCAGAGTATAGAGCTATACGACAATGATAATTGTGAATTCAAAACTATATTTAGACATCCATCTGTACCTACGAATTCAAACACCATATCAAACACTTTCTTCACTTCCTCTTTATCCACTCACTTCCTCTATATCAAACACTATATTGTTAAAATGTCATCATCATCATTTTGGGACGGGAATTATTTCTTTAATCACTATTCTAATGACGCATGGGGAGTAAATGATGCTAATGAGGAGGAGAAGGTTGTGTCTAGCATCGCTGTTGATCAAAAAATACAGTTGCCAGACTTGAACGAGACTCCGACTCCACCTGTTGATGAACCCTATTACCCGGCGTATCAAGTGTATCCGGATTACGGATACGGGTATGAATCTTCGTACGTGCAACAAGGTAACCAGGATGGATACGTAGGATACGGTGCTGAGAATGCCCCTGTTGATGAACCATATTACCTGACGCAGCAATCGTATCCGGGTTACGGATACGGGGCTGAAGTTTCTTACGTGCAACAAGATAGTTCAGATAGATAGGGTGGATATGAAGGATATGGTGGATACGGTTATGAGCCTCGTAACACACCACTATATGATGATTATCAACCATCTACCCTGGGCAATCCGTTTCAAATACAGGAGGTATCACATTAATATTTGTATTATTCTTATAATAATTTTTATTATTGTTAAAATTATATTGTTATTGTAATTATTAATATTTGTATTGTTGTTATAATTCTTAATATTATAATAACTATTGTTGTTAAAATGATTATAATTATTATTATTGTTAAAATTACATAACTATTGTCAATATTATAATTATTATTATTATTATTATTATTATTTTAAAATTATTATTATTATTATTATTATAACTATTGTCAATATTATAATTATTATTATTATTATTATTATTGTTAAAATTATATTGTTACTATTAATATTATAATTATTAAAATTAGAGTAAACTGCAATTTTATCCCCTGGGGTTAGATGCGATTGGCATTTACCCCCTAATACGAAAATCTTGCGGTCTTACCCCTCAATTATTGAAAAACGCTACACTATTACCCTTTGGTGTTAAAATCTGTTTAAAGTCAATTTCACTTATTAACGGTCAAAGGGTAATATAGTCTTTTCCATTTGTGTTTGATTGCTTCCTCAACACAACACCTTATATTATAACTTTCACTTCATCCTTACCCCCCAAGTATTCCCCCAATCTCCTTTCTTCTATCCTGCGACATCTCAGGCGAACACACCTCCGGCGACAGCTCATAGAAATGCCGATTGGGACACCGATCAGAGAAATTTTGAGCCACATGTCAGGTATGATTCACAATGTGAACTAGATCGATAGAAGTTGAAGCTCTGTTTGAGGTAAACGTCTGGTGAATCAGGGTAACACATTATTAGTATGTTTATGCGGTTTATGATTATGTGAATGTGCTTATAATCGAACAAGGGTTTACTGTTCATGTTGATTTTGATATGAATGATTGAAACAGGGGTTAATTGAATGTGCTTGTGGATTCTTGATTGTTCTCTGCCCATCACTGTGGATTCTTGTTGTTTGAGGAATCATAGTGGATTATTGTTGTTCGATGAATCACATTGGATTGTTGTTGTTCGATGTATCACAGTGGATTATTGTTGTTTGATGATTATAGTGGATTTTGGATGTTTGGGGAATCACAGTGGATTATTGTTGTTCGATGAATCACAGTGGATTGTTGTTGTTCGATGAATCACATTGGATTCTTGTTATTTGATGATTACAGTGGATTCTAGTCATTTGATTAGAATCACATTAGCTTATTACAGTTGTATTTTTTAATCTGTGTTTGTAGTTGAGATGAGGATGCAGGTCACGGTAAGAATGATCATGTTCCACATCGTGGTCAAAATGCATGGCATCCCTTTCCTACACTTCCAGTTTCCCCCTCAGCATGAAATGGTTGCCTAGTTTGATGTTGAATGTGTTTTGATATTATGTTATATATATGTGTATTATAACTGTAGGATGGACTCGAATCTGTAATGTATTCACGTAGGCTAACTTCCAAACGTATGAAATGATCTAATGTTATATATCTTTTTGTTTGATGGTGTGAGTTAGATTAGGATGTGCAGTTAGGATTATGATCAGGATGTGCAGTTAGGATTAGAGGTTCATGCCCTTGTGGATTCTTGATTGTTTGATAGTGGATTATAGTTGATTGTGATTTCTGATTATGTTTGAAATTGTTAACTAGAGAATCAGAGGTTCTTGTGAGTTATTTAGGGCATGCAACTATGTACATTTAGAATGTGTGTCTATATTTACTCCAACTAGTTATGTTGTTCCTTCTAGGTTTGGTTGATTGTGATTTCTTATTTAGTTTGAAATTGTTAACGAATCAGACGTTCCTGGGAGTAATTTAGGGCATGCAATTAGGTACATTAAGAATATATGTCATGTGAGTAATTTTGGGCATGCAATTAGAGGTTTTCGAATTAGGATTAGGAATTATATTCTTGATTGTTTGAAGAATCACGGTAGATTAGAGGTTCATTTGCTTGATGATGGTTCATTTGCTTCATTTACAGTGGAATTAGGATTAGGATTAGAGGTTCGTTTGTTTGAAGAATCACACAAGAATCACACTGGATTAGAAATCAATATGTGCAGGATTTGACTTTGCCTGGTCAAACAATTTAGGCGGGAATGGATACGTTTCTGCAGGGGGTAAGGAAGCAAAGAAATATTTAACACCGGGGGGTAATACGTTTTCTTACAACAAAGCATAGGGGGTAATAAGGAAAGGATAATATAGTCATTTAACACCGGGGGGTAAGACGTTTTCTTACAACAAGGCATACGGGGTAGTAAGAAAGGGTAATATAGTCATTTAACATCCCAGTTAACAGAATTGACACCGGGGGGTAATATTGTAGCGTTTTCAGTAGTTGAGGGGTAAAATAACAAGATTTTCGTATTAGGGGTAAGTTTGCCAATCGCATCTAACCCCAGGGGGTAAAACTACAGTTTACTTTTATTATTATTATTATTATTATTATTATTATTATTATTATTATTATTATTATTATTATTATTATTGTTGTTATTATTATTATTATTATTATTAAAATTATATAACTATTGTCAATATTATAACTATTATTATTATTGTTAAAATTATATTGTTACTGTTAATATCATAATTATAATTATAATTACTATAATAATATTAATTATTATTATTATTATTATTATTATTATTATTATTTAGTCGACGTCGTTCGTAACGCGCGTAGGTCCGTAACGTTAGTGGAAACTAAAATCGTCGTTAAAATATATATATAAGTTTTATTAGTTAGTCGAAGTCGAACCGTAAGGCTCGTTGGTCCCTAACGTTAGTCGAAACTAAGATCGTCCTTAAAATATAAAGTTATTATATTTTAACGACGATCTTATTTTCGACGCTCGTTAGGGACCTACGCGCCTTACGATTCGACTTGGACTAAATAATAAAAAAAACTATATTTTAATGACGTTCTTAGTTTCGACGCTCGTTAGGGACATACGCGATCAAAATCCGTAACGAGTCAAAAATATTTAATTTTTTTAGTGTTTAGTCGACGTCGTCTGTTACGAGCGTAGGTCCGTTACGCACGTCGAAATCCGTAACGATTCAAAAAATATATTGTTTTTTTTTATGATTTAGTCGATGTTGTCACACCCCAACCAATGGCGGAAACATCGGGATGAGACGAAGTGTGAAGATTGCTAGAGACATCATAACACTATTTGTGACAATATTTAAATAATCCCAATTTCATTTCATAACTTCAAATAGTCAATATTACATAAACTCAAATGACAACAAGTTCCAAAAGTAATACATAGTAACACAAGCAAAATTGATACAACATATTAAACCTAAACGTCTATATGTGTATCTAGGCATCAACGCTACTTCTTTTCATAGCATCGTCATCATCAACCTGTAACATGTTTAAAAATACAATTCAATGCAAAAGCAAAGGCGAGTATACAAGTTTGATACGTACATAGCAAAAAATAAGTTTTGAACAATTCCTCATAGCAAGCATGTGATTCAAGATAAACGTTTAAATATGGCATGTGTCTAACATATCAAACCAAGGAAACGCAATATGCTCATGACATTACCGATGATAAAGGGCGGGTCGTTAATCCTATAGCGCTACATATGTCACGGTTTGGCTCGTACGAAGTTAATGATAAGTTCAACACATAAGTTTCACCCAAGTTTAAAGTATCAAGCCATCACGTATACAAGCATGTTATAGGAATGTTCATGTGTTTAAGCAAAATGTTCATGTGTAAGTTTGTTGATAGGTAAACATGTTACACCCCAAAAGTGGTAAAAGTAAAAAGGGGAAATACGAGTATACTCACAAATTGCTAAGTCTTCCGATTATCCAAGTGTCGACGAGTGTGAGGTTAGAATGATGGAACACCGACGTCACCCTACACGGGCAAACGGTGGTGCATGAGTAAACGGAATTATGACGGGAGATTCGAAGTGGAATATAAAGTATAACTTATTGATGTCTTATGTGTATATATATATATATATATTTATATAGTTTATACAGTAATTCTAAATTAAGTCCATCAAAAATATTATAAGAGTTTTGTCAAAAGATAAATATACGTTTATATTTATTGTTACAAAAATTATGGGAATCCGATACGATTTGTGGTTTGACTATAAAGTGTGTATCTATATAGTAATGAAAAAAAATTGGGCAGAGTTTCCTCTATTATTGGAAGATCCCGACAACTAACGTGTCGATATATTTCCAAAAATCCAATCAACAATAAACGAAACAATATATTTATACGAGTTATATTACGAAAATGCATACATTTATACAAGTTACAAGACACGTTTAACGTACAAGTTAAGTAGCTAATGTTTCATGATTAAAACTGTAACTACATATATAAAGTTAATAATAATAGTAAAAAAAAATGCGTTTGTTAAGATTTTTACCAAGTCTTGGTTCGACGGTTGACCAGCAGTTGACCAGTTAACTTTCATTGACCGAGTTGACTGCTGTTGGCTTGCGTTGACTGGACCCGAAACGGAGCCTGACCCGAGCCGTTGGCTGTCGGACCTGAACCGAGACTAACCTGAGCTGAAACCCGCTGAACCGGAATGAACTCGAACTGACCGCGAACCCGAATCTGACTTTGACTGAAACGTTGACCTGTTGACTCGTAGCTTGAACCGAGTTAACTCGGGCGTTGACCGAGTCGAACCGTGTCGGGCCGTAACTGGGTTACCCCGAGACATCCAATCCATTCAAACCCTAGTGCGAACTGAGCCCACTGGTGTCACCCGACCCGAACCATCGGAACTCGCACTCGAAACACGAACTGAAACAGTTCGAGCCAAAACCCGACTCAACCCCTAACTGTCGGAAATTGAAACAAACTCGAAACAAGAAATCTCGAACCTGAACCAGGCTCAAATCGAACCAAAACGGGGCTGAACGACTGTCGTCGTTGCGGATGACGGCAGTGCCGTCGTCTCTCTCTCTCTGCGTCTCTCTCTCTCTCCCTCTCTCTCTCTCTCCCTCTCTCAGTTTCTGTCTCGTCGTCGTGAGCCGCCACCACCACAATGGTGGTCGGCCGTTCAGTTGAGCAGAGGGGGGAAAAGGTTGAGTGGTGAGCCAAGATGAGTCGAGGGGGTGTTGTGGTGTGTCGTTGGAGGAACGTCGCCGGAGTTCCGGTCGGAAACCGGCTCCGGTGACCGGAATTTTGAGAGAAAAGGGGAAGTGAGAAGGGGGGCTAGGGTTTTGAAATGAAGGAGATGATGGGGTTTAAGAAGTTTAAATAGTTAGGTTAAGTTATGTTAAAAAAATACAAAAAAAAAATAAATAAATAAATAACTTAACAACAAAACTAACCATGTTAACTTGTATTATCTAAACTAACTTAGAAGCTTAACAAGACTAACTAGATTAAAGATAAAAAGAATAAAGTTTTTTTTTTTAAGTTTGTAAATTTAGTTACTTTTATTAATTAGCTAATGAGTAACCATTTCTATAACGAAGTAAATTACGGATAACGATTGTTCAACGATTGTTTGTTTCACGAAGCTTTCGAATTTCGAGGTTAGGATCCGAATTTTAAAACGAGTTGGATTTTGGGAGTCCATTTTAACGGATGTTACAGTCTCCCCTACTTTAGGAGATTTCGTCCTCAAAATCTAAGAGGAAGGCCTTTGAAAAGATGACATCTAGGGATTCAAAAGGGAGAATAGATGAGACTTGATCATAATGTTTGTTTAAGGAAAATGTTTTCACATGAATAAAGAATAGAAGGATGGTTTTAAAGGTAAGGAGATAAGTTAGGATTCGAACGTTTAAACAGACTTGATTGCGAACGGGGTTCGTGTAAAAAGGCATGAAATAATGGGGAATAAGGGGAGTATGGAAGTGATAGATTGATTCTTAACGTATGCAGGTATAAGAGTGGCATAAGCATTGGATAAACGAAAATGATGTGTTAAGAATAAAGTCTGGTCATGGATAATCGGATATAATGCGTTTGTGAGTTGCTTAAAGTTTACGTATTAGGTCTAAGTAGGTCTGCAAAACACTGAATTTCCCATGGCACGTTTTACGAAATTTTGGTAACATGGTGAAAACACTTATATATAGGAAGTACCAGCGGCGTATCCACCATGTTTTGACCATGTTACGTCCGTTTCGTCTTCGGCGTCATGTTACGTTCCGTGTATTACCATACGCAGTAGCACACTCTATGGTTCTCATACGCCTATCACTATAATCCCGTGTGCACCCGTGATTATTTTGATCGTCGCATGATCCGCATAGCTTGTACTAGTTGTGTATGAATCGGGGTATACATAAAAAGTTTAGAATGTATTCGTACAAGAATATAGTATATAAGCAAGTCCATGCTTAAGTATGTATGGACCCACGTAAGCGGATCACTCGGATTACACTCGCGTACGGTACGAATTTATGAATCATGAGTATGAATGAAAGTATAAAAGCATAAACATAAGTTTAAGTATGAATAAAATATGTGTATGAATATAAGTGTAAACAAAGTTGTACATGTGTGAACGAGAACATAAAATGTATGAACATGAATATGAATGTAATATAAACATGAATGCGAGTACATCGCAAATGTATAATTGTGGGTGTATGTATAACGTAAAACGTATGAAGTTTGATTCATGAGTATAACGTAAATGTGTATGTGTGAACATAAATGAAGGCATAAAGTGTATAAGTGCGGATGTAGGAAATAATGATTTTGTTTATAATATAAAATTAAAATACATGAGTTTATGCGCGTAAAAGGTTTAAAAGTTTCGAGTATGAAAGGAAAAAGAGAACGAGTGACACGCGTGAGATTGTTGTGAGATATTGACTAAAACGTGTACAATGATATGCATATATAGTTGTTTACGCAAAGCGTGAAGTTAAAATAAATTGAGTTGTCACGAAATATAGGCTTTAGTTTGTGAATGTAAAGAGTGTATAATACGTCTGTTGGTTATGTGAAAAGTTACTTTGTAAAGGAATGGAAATGCTACTGCGGTTTTAAAAAAGTTTACATAAGTTGAAAATTTGTCGGTTCTTATGAAGTTCCCTTGTCCACGTGTTTTCAATTTAATTGGCATATTGAATGAGGTTTTGGAAAAGTTCTAGAGATTAATAAGTTTGCATCATTTTAAGCAACTTTGTGTTAGAAAATTTTGAAACTTACAGCTTCTTGTGAAAAAGTTGATCCTTAGAAAAAGGAATTTGGTACATGAACTTAGTGATTGTTGAAAAAATGTTTCATTGGTTTTGAAAAGGAATTTTCTTTTGTAAATCATTGAATAATATTGGTAATATTTTATAGGTGTGTGCGAAAAAGTTGATTTGATTCTCAATTGAGAATAACAATCTCTAGTTTAATGGTGTGAGAGGAGCGTGTTTCAATGTTTACGTTGGTTGGTGAATTTGTGGGCAATGGATTTATTAAACCGACCGGGCTGACAAGTAGTATTTCGTGAAATTTTGAAAATCGAGGAACACGCGTTTATTGGTAACATTAAAATTTTGTGTATGCGAGTGAGGTGAAATTAGATTATAGAATAAGAGGTACGTTTAAATAAATGAAGCATTTGAAATACATGATAAACGATTTAGGTATAAACATGATCGCATTTACATAATATAGTCTATTAAAAGAAAGCGTTGGTAACGATCACCTAAGTAAGGGAATCACCCCAAATCCGTTAATGATGTCTTTGTAAGATGAGAAAAGAAGCGGAGTTAATCATCAAGTTAAGGAAATCACTCCTATCTCGATGATATGTCTCTGCTCGTTGTTATAAAAGCGTAAATAAAATTACGTGAAATCATGCATGCTAATAATGTATAATCGTATGGAAAGTAAGAGTATGATGTTGCGCAAAAATGAAATCTCGAAAAATTGTTCAAAAGTGACAAAAGATCGAAAATGATAAAGCGTAAGCTCGAATAAAACTTGGACGGTTCCAAACGGAACATTGACTAACCAAAGTGGTCGAAAGATCTTTTGAAATTGAGAAACATGTTTTGGCCTAATAGGTGGAATACTCTCGCCCATATCTCGGCTAACGGTATTCACCCTTCCAGTTACTACATGTTCCCAATCCATAAAAAATTCGAGACTTGGCGGGATTAATGAAAATCAAGAAGTGGAACTAGTCGACAAGGTGCGAGTTTCACCCCTAACTTGGCGATTTAGTATCCTAAGTGTGGTTGGTACTCGTCGGGTCAAAATTTGATTTCAACACTTTGACGAGGGTCCACTAGAATTCAAAATTTGAATTTCTCCATCAAGGTGAGGATTTCACTCCTAACTTGGTGGTGAATTTCGTGTAAGAAAAGAAAAGTAGAAGGATTGAGAGTCATTCACCAAATTGTGGGTTTCACGCCTATTTTGGTGAAGTCGTCTCGTTTGTGTATTATGAGTGTTTTCGGATTTAGAAATACCGAGTAAAATGCATGAGGGAAATGTATGTCAAAGTAATACGCAAATAAGTATAAACACGTAAGAGGGTATGTCAAGAATGGTACATAAATAATGAAATGATAAATCAAGTATTAACACAAAGAGAAATAGGTCGAGAATAATACGTAAAGAATCGAACAACGAAACAAGTATTAACACATAATAAGACAAGCATTAATGCATAAGAATAACATGTCGAATATTACTCACGAGTGATATACATGTTTATAAGAGCATAAATAAGAAACAAATAAAGTGTCACGTAGTAGTTCAGGCAAATCATACGAACAAGGCTCTAAAACTATAGACTAGGTAAAAGCATTCCTACTTTTCCTAATTCCCTATAGTTATGGCTCTGATACCAATCTGTCACACCCCAACCAATGGCGGAAACATCGGGATGAGACGAAGTGTGAAGATTGCTAGAGAAATCATAACACTATTTGTGACAATATTTAAATAATCCCAATTTCATTTCATAACTTCAAATAGTCAATATTACATTAACTCAAATGACAACAAGTTCCAAAAGTAATACATAGCAACATAAGCAAAATTGATACAACATATTAAACCTAAACGTCTATATGTGTATCTAGGCATCAACGCTACTTCTTTTCATAGCATCGTCATCATCAACCTGTAACATGTTTAAAAATACAATTCAATGCAAAAGCAAAGGCGAGTATACAAGTTTGATACGTACATAGCAAAAGATAAGTTTTGAACAATTCCTCATAGCAAGCATGTGATTCAAGATAAAAGTTTAAATATGGCATGTGTCTAACATATCAAACCAAGGAAACGCAATATGCTCATGACATTACCGATGATAAAGGGCGGGTCGTTAATCCTATAGCGCTACATATGTCACGGTTTGGCTCGTACGAAGTTAACGATAAGTTCAACACATAAGTTTCACCCAAGTTTAAAGTATCAAGCCATCACGTATACAAGCATGTTATAGGAATGTTCATGTGTTTAAGCAAAATGTTCATGTGTAAGTTTGTTGATAGGTAAACATGTTACACCCCAAAAGTGGTAAAAGTAAAAAGGGGAAATACGAGTATACTCACAAATTGCTAAGTCTTCCGATTATCCAAGTGTCGACGAGTGTGAGGTTAGAATAATGGAACACCGACGTCACCCTATACGGGCAAACGGTGGTGCATGAGTAAACGGAATTATGACGGGAGATTCGAACTGACCGCGAACCCGAATCGGAGCCTGACCCGAGCCGTTGGCTGGACCCGAAACGGAGCCTGACCCGAGCCGTTGGCTGTCAGACCTGAACCGAGACTAACCTGAGCTGAAACCCGCTGAACCGGAATGAACTCGAACTGACCGCGAACCCGAATCTGACTTTGACTGAAACGTTGACCTGTTGACTTGTAGCTTGAACCGAGTTAACTCGGGCGTTGACCGAGTCGAACCGTGTCGGACCGTAACTGGGTTAACCCGAGACATCCAATCCATTCAAACCCTAGTGCGAACCGAGCCCACTGGTGTCACCCGACCCGAACCATCGGAACTCGCACTCGAAACACGAACTGAAACAGTTCGAGCCAAAACCCGACTCAACCCCTAACTGTCGGAAATTGAAACAAACTCGAAACAAGAAATCTCGAACCTGAACCAGACTCAAATCAAACCAAAACGGGGCTGAACGACTGTCGTCGTCGCGGATGACGGCAGTGCCGTCGTCTCTCTCTCTCTGCGTCTCTCTCTCTCTCTCTCTCCCTCTCTCGGTTTCTGTCTCGTCGTCGTGAGCCGCCACCACCACAGTGGTGGTCGGCCATTCAGTTGAGCAGAGGGGGGAAAAGGTTGAGTGGTGAGCCAAGATGAGTCGAGGGGGTGTTGTGGTGTGTCGTTGGAGGAACGTCGCCGGAGTTCCGGTCGAAAAGACCGGAATTTTGAGAGAAAAGGGGAAGTGAGAAGGGGGGCTAGGGTTTTGAAATGAAGGAGATGACGGGGTTTAAGAAGTTTAAATAGTTAGGTTAAGTTATGTTAAAAAATACAAAATAAATAAATAAATAAATAACTTAACAACAAAACTAACCATGTTAACTTGTATTATCTAAACTAACTTAGAAGCTTAACAAGACTAACTAGTTTAAAGATAAAAAGAATAAAGTTTTTTTTTTTAACTTTGTAGATTTAGTTACTTTTATTAATTAGCTAATGAGTAACCATTTCTATAACGAAGTAAATTACGGATAACGATTGTTCAACGATTGTTTGTTTCACGAAGCTTTCGAATTTCGAGGTTAGGATCCGAATTTTAAAACGAGTTGGATTTTGGGAGTCCATTTTAACGGATGTTACAGATGTCGTCTGATTATTATTTACTGACTGGTTTCCTTTTGTGTAGGTAACTTCACAAGATGATATCCACTTCCATCACCGCTCGAAGCAAGAGCCGGGAGTGGTGTACGAGCGGTGACTTGTTTTTCCTATATTGCCTCTTATACAAGAGGTCGTGCGCTCTCGCACACGGGTTGGCGCAGTACTTCGCCTCCGCGCATCATCGACAGGAGCGCAGATTATTATACGGTGGCGCCTACGTCACTGTGATAGCCCTTTCGTTGGGCTATCACCCGGAGACTGACCCACGTGTAGGCAAGGCGATACAGCCGAAGCGGATAGGGATGAACATGATATCGGGAATGCACGTTACCAAAAATTTCCCATGCGGGAAGTGGTTTAAGGGTGCAGACGGCCAGCCTTACGCGCCTACGCAGCTGCCGGCACAGCTCGAGCTGGTATATCCCCCGCGCGATCCGGAGGTGCCGGAGCATGAGCCGGACATGTACATTCCGAAGCCACCATAGCCATGTGGACCACCCGGGGCGCTACAGTTCCCACGACATTTTGGGCCCGGTCCTGCCCCATCATATCAGCGGCTACGTCGCGACGTTGACAGGCTGACGTATGTGGTGGAGTGGATGGCTGTAGAGCTGCAAAGGCTTTCACAGCGTGAGGGGTTACCTCCACGACACCTTGTTCCGCTTGCGGAATGGCATCAGCAGCAGGAGCAGCACACTCCGCTGCCATAGTATTTTATCTTTTGTTATGTATTTAGAATTGGAACCGTATATACGTCTATTAAACTTATGCTTATATTATAACTTTTGTTTGTATGTACAAATTTATGCTTATATTGTATATATTATATTCAGTCATATTATATCTTTTGTTTGCATGTACAAACTTATAATATTTGTATGTACCAACCGTTAGCGACGACAGGTGGCCAATAGCGGCCTATCAATACCGGCGACCCTTTAGCGACGACAGGTCGCCGGTAAAGGTCAATAGCAGCGACAAATTGGACCAATACCGGCGACACCTGTCGCCGCTAAAGGTGTCCCTTTCTTGTAGTGTATATTCGAACCATATATACGTCTATCAAAAAATTTTAACGGTATATAATATTATGGGTATAACGTTAACGATTATATATTTTAAGCGATTTAACGTTGGAACCGGGTGAGAATTTATTCCACAAATACACCAAATGAGCAAACAAAATTCTGAAAGGTTATATACGCTGCGTATAGCTCTATACGCAGCGTATATAAACTTTGTGAAAAACCGATGCCTCATACCTACCAAAATGACCCAAAAAAATCTGATGGTTTATATATGCTGCGTATAGCTCTATGCACAACGTATACAAACATTGTTTTCTGTACAATGATTGCTGATAAGGCTTTGAAATCCACGGTTTATATACACTGCGTACAGAGTTATACGCACCGTATAAAAGTAACCCTATACGTTACGTATAACTCTATATGCAGCGTAGGTAAAGATAAGGTTTAATAGGGTTAATTGGTGTGCAAATAGGCAACATTGTGTGCCAATATGCACACCCTTAAAATATCATATTTCACGACCAAATCCTTTTTTTAACAATGTGCTTACTTATCAATAAATAACCCATCTTAAATTCATTAGTTAGCATTATATTTCTATGTGGTTATTTATAACATACACATCAAATGATCAAATCATGTTCCTTGAATTAAAATTTTGTGATGACTTACCTTTTGTGATTTTTTAAGTATTATCCGCAAACAAATTCTCCCGACAACTAATTAGATTTGAATCTTTTCTCTAGCAAAGTTTTTGTTTTCTGTAAGACTAGGAACCCGAATGATACTAAAGTTGAATTCCTCTACAATATTCATAAAACTTTAACCACTTTACACAACGTATGAGATTTGGGGGAGTAGGCTACACATCACAAACCAGTCCTTTTGACCTTTTATTTCCTTTTAAAAGAAACCATCTTCCAATTGCCTTATGCACGTTCTAAACAGCTTATGCAACTTTTTATCCTTCTTTTGACATTTTTTATTTAACCTAAACTGACCATTTTTTTTTAATTTCCATATCACTTATCTTGCTGCACATGAAAGTTGTAATATAAGAAATCACCCTTCTTTTAAGTGATGATATCAAATAGATCATAATATAGTTGTTTTGCTCTTTTTGTAGAATTAAACACTCTTTTTTTAACTATTTAGATGGTGAAATTAGATCCTAACTGTTATCAAAATGTGTAATCCAATTCGCTGTATTCGATTTCACATTTTTGTAATGTTTTTTCATTTTTTTTTCAAATGGAAGCATCTAAAGCATCTCTCAACTTTCTATAAAATGGAGACAAGAAATCTTTTTCATTTTCAAAATGGAAAAGGGAAATATTTAATAAATAAAAAGAAGATTATCCATAGATATTACATAACACTTTACACGACACATAACATGTCAAAGGATGATAGCGGTTGTCTCATAACCGCGGAGATTACCCTGAACTTTAGAGATTGTAAAAGAAATCCTAAGCCCTACAGGAAAATCCCCAATATATATCTAATGGTCATATTAAAATATGGGCAAGATTTAATCAAGCAAATCTTCAAGATATGGGAGGGTAGGTTGGGCGTGGGATATTGTGTCATTGTTTATTTGTTTCTTTTCAAGTAGCTATTATATTTTACAATAACGGTCACTGATGAATAATCTGAAAAATACAAAATAATTGGGATGGATACTAGTAGCTAGATAACAATTCTGCTATAACATTGATGAAGAACCTAGTCTTTCTTGGCAGAAATATACATATTGATACAAAGTTTCTTTTATTCATGGATGCATTGAGAGGGAGCAAGTGATCGTGAAACATTTCGAGTATAGAGTTTGGTGTTTAGAAACCGGGTTTAAAATATTTTTTAGTTTAGTCCATTTAATGAAAATGGTCGTTATGCCCATTGTTTAACAGCAAAATGTAGCGGTGTTAGTCTCATGACTAATAAGACATGAAATGGAAACCAATAGAGTTGTAGGAAAAACCTCTAGAGACTGAAACCAAGATTTTCGGCGAATCAGTGACAAAAACCATAACAAAGTAACTAACTCTATATATAATTGATTTGTCGATTTTTTAGAGTATTCTGGTATTGTTCAATAACTACAAACTCCATTGAGTCGTTGCTGATGTTTAGTAAGCTATAGTCAGCGGTCAGTTAGTGAAGATATTTCATCGAAGATAACAAAATAAAATGCATATTATGTTAAAAAAAAGTGCATGATAGAGAAATGTAAAAACAAAATTCGTCATATGGGTTCTTTCACAAACAGAAAATAACTATGATAGAAATACAAGCTAGTTGTCATTCTACCTTTGCACGTCAGCTACGCATTAAAATCAAAAAAATTGCCCCACTTTTGATTTCCAAGTTTCCTATGGTCAAGTAGTCAACTACCATGGATTCAACCAATTTAACTAACACTGTACAACATTTTTCTTCAATCTTATCCTTACATAAAGTAGGTTACTATTTTCTTTTTTAGGAAATTCCAGTGTATACATGTTAATCGTAAAGTTCTTTCGTTACCAAACATGGTTATATGTACGTGGACAGCATTATACCAGCCAAAAATATATGTGATCCTGATCATTGCGTTGTGTTCTTTTCTCAACTGCTGATTTGATTAGTATTTGTTGAAACAAAAAGCAAGATATGGAGAGAGAACATTTATGTGGTAATTACTATACTTTTTTTTAAATCCATAAAAAACACCTTACTACCATCCTATCCTATGATTTTCTTAAAACGACAAAACACACCTTAGGCTACTCGGTGTGGAAGGAGCAAGTCTTTGAAGGATACCCCTCCACCTCAGCACGTCAACAACCAAGGAGGATGCCCCTTCAAGGATGAACCACGGAAAATAAAGGATGAGCCTAAATACATATATATATATATATATATATATATATATATATATATATATATATATATATATACATATATATATATAGGGTATGGTTTTAGAGTGAACACTAGGTTGAGAGTGAATTGTGTGAACTAATCTGGGCCATTGATTACATCATCTATATATTTTTAAACAATGGCAAGATTGTAATTATAATGTGATAACTTCTCTTTAAAATAATTGACATAAGGATATTTTCGTCATTTGTAAAATGCATTTATTAATCAATATAATCAAAATCACTAAAATCTCGCTAGTTTCCTTTAATACAAGATACACATATGTTAGTTTATACGTATGTGTATAGTCTCGTTAGTATCAGTTTATACAAGATACACAAATATTAGTTTATACACATGTGTACAGTCTCGTTAACTATCAGTTTATATAAGATACACAGTTGTTAGTTTATACACATGTGTACAGTCTCACTAACTATCAGTTTGTAGAAGATACACAGTTGTTAGTTTATACACATGTGTACTGACTTTTATACAACTGTGTATTATATTCAGAAATGGTTACATATGTGTATATTAAAAACATAGCATATTATGCATGCACATGAGTAGATTCATATAAAAATTATGAAGTTAATGAAAACAAATCAAGTCACATGTATATAAATTCGTAATATGCATATTTGTATATATGTAACTGATGTGTGTTGGTGTGTATATATTTTTATGTATATTTTAAGCCCTTTTTACACTTTAGTCAAGTTTTAAATTTATAAAACACGATATTTTACTAACACTAAATACACATATGGGCAAGTGCACCCATCGTGAGCGTAGTATAGCGTTGGTAAGATACCGAGGTCGTCCAAGGAAACAAGAGCTTTTAGTACCAGTTTATCCTCAACATCTAATCAAATCAAAATTTTAGAAAAAGGTTTAAACATGAAAATAAAAACTAAAAATGTTGAAAATAAAAATAAAATAAGAACAGATAGACAAGATGAATCACTTGAATCCGACTCGCCTTTAGTGTAACCTTTGATTATTTCCGCATTTTTGCACTTTTTAAGAGATTATCATAGTTATAGTAGTAGGCACATCTTTTGAAGGTGACGTTACCCTCAACCCAGTAGTTTGAGTCAGCAAGGATACAATCCTAAAGGGTTGGATTATTGAAAAATAATTAATTAAGTTATTAATGCGTAATGTGGTAGGCCCCTCTATTGAAGGTGACGTTACCCTCGGCTAAGTAGTTTGAGTCAGCATGGATACAATCCTAAGTAGCCGGGTTAATGTTTTAATAGTAGTTTACATATGAGGGGATCAAGAAATTCGAACCCCCGCCATCCAATACCAGTGGGTATTGAAGGAGGTCCTACTAAGCTTGACCCATTTCCTTGCAGGATCTATACACTGAACAAGGCAAGACTCTTACCAAACCATTCCCTTAACCCCCGACCAGGTAGCCAACATATCTCCATATAGATCGTGGAGATATGAATGGTGTAAATCTTTTATTTTATATAGACAGTAAAATAATGCCAAGACACCACAGACAAATGATACGGAAGATTCACCTTCAACATAAGAAACTAGTTATTAAATTTATTAATACACAACCAAATAAAATATGCGAAAAGATTAAAAATAAAAAGTATTACACTAAATGCTTGTCTTCACTAAGTGATGTAAGAGACTTAGGCAAACATGGCCTTTGATTGTCAAGAACTCTTACTATCAATCTTGAATCCCGAGACTACTACACACACTCTATGATGGATGATGGATGATGGTGGCGGATGTGGGTTGTGATGGTGGTGGTGGGTGGGTGAAGTGTGAGAGAGGTGGTTTGCCAAGTGATGCCTTTAAAGTGAACCAAACACCTCTATTTATAGCCTACACAGAAGCCCGGACATGGCCCCGTGTCCACCCATCTTCTCTTTCTTCATTAAATGCAGCTTGTCTGCATTAGTTGACCACGCCCCCGTGTCCGCTGGGCACGACCCCGTGTGCAGAAGCGTATCTTTACTATCAATATTTGCATAGATTCTACGAATCTTAGCGTTGACCACGGCCCCGTGTCCGCTGGACACGCCCCCGTGTTGGGTGATAGAAGCTTCTACAACTTTGTCTTTTCTGCAGACATTTGGGCACGCCCCCGTGCTCATTGAGCACGTGGCGTGTTCAGCCTTCTGTTCTCGTGTTTTTGCGGAGGAAGATGCTGTCGAGGGGTTGGGCATGCCACGTTTATTCCTTTTCTTGTATTATTGTTTGATTTGGCTGCATTTTTGCTTCTTGTGTTCATTTAAGCTCTTTTAACCTTGAAAAATACAAAAGGAAGACAAAAGCACACTTTTTCCAACATTAGTACTAAAAAAGGGTTAGTTTTATGCCTATTTGATGTAATTTATATGTTACATTTTACACACATCAAATACACCCACACTTGAATCTTTGCTTGTACTCAAGCAAAACTCTTTATAATGTGGCTTACACTCCCAAATGGAAAAGGTAGAAGAGAAGGTTTTGGGCTTGTCTTGAGTGTCGGGAATCCAAGATTTTTATTAGGTTTTATTTTTATGTTATTTACAATCCTATTCGTTATGATTTATTTAGAACATTACATAAGAGAAATTACTTATTTGGGCATAACATGCCTCTTTAAAATTCCATTTATATACAAGTTCACATACCTCACGGGAGATCACTCAACACACGGTCGAAGATGTATTTTTGTGAAACACTCGGGACCGGCATGGAACTTACTTCTACCATATGCTTGCCAAGCAATCAATCCTCCTCCTTTTTAACTATACCCCTTTGTAAATATCAAGAGGACTTTGGGGGAAGGGTTAGGCTTGGGTTAAAGGTAGGTGGTTTGGGTTAGTGGTTAGTAGAAAAGGGCGAAAAGCGTAAAAAACGTCGGTTTTTGTAAGACTTATTTTTGTGACTTTTTATTTAAATGAAACAATTTTTCAAACAAAGTTCTTTTTTTATGAACTTGTTTATTTCTTGACTTCATCAATTTTTTTTATAAGGAATGTCACATGAAAAACCGAGCTTTTTACTAAAATAAAGGGTTTAAAATGAAAAAAGGGGTTTTGGTGGGTAAAGGGTGTTTGTTTTGTGGGTTTAGAAATGAAAAGGTTTAGGCTCAAAGGGGTTAACTAGGGGGATTTTGGGTAGGTGGTAAAAAAAGCAAAAAAAAAAAAAAAAAAGGAAAAATAATGGTGTAGAAAGAAAAAGGGTTAGTCCTAATGCCTCCATCATTTACTTACTTGGGTTTAAGTTGGTAAGGACCGGGAATGTATCGTCATGGGAAGTTCTAGAGTCGTAAGAAACCAGGAGGCTATTCACACAAGAAATGAAAAATGAGCAATTAGTTTTAAAGATGTGTATTTGTATGCTCAATAAAGGCTCAAAACTCACTTTTTGTGGGAATGGGTTTTTATGTGATCAAGTATATATAATCAAATTTTAACTTGATTTGTCAGGCCGTTTCATAATTTTCTTATGTTGGTTCTTTTTATCACGACGCTATCGGTTGTAAATTTGTAAAAACATAACATTTTTAGAACTTGTAATTCCCAAATTAAACCAAGACAAGTAAAAAAAATGAAAATTTTTTGAAAAAAATTTGGAGTGATTAGCGGTTCCAATAGAGTTTTGTGTAAGGCTTGTAATTAGGACTTGCAAAATTCAAGGTTTTAGCATCCCCCCACACTTAAATTACACATTGTCCTCAATGTGTCCCAAAAATAAGTTTTTAGGTTGATTGAATGTGTAAAAGATGTGTTACTGGGCATCTGGACACGGCCCATGCTTGATGAGCACGACCCCGTGGTTAGATTGCTAGTAACGAAAACTTACAGAAAGTGGACACGGGGGCGTGTCTGGTGAACACGACCCCGTGTTGGATAAAGGTCTGCAACATTTTTGACAAACAGTAGGTCTGGGCAATGGGCACGGGGGCGTGTCGGCTGGGCACGACCCCGTTTGGACAAACTGCAAAAGTCACGCCCCCATGCTTGATGAGCACGACCCCGTGGTTAGATTGACACTAACGAAAACTTACAGAAAGTGGACACGGGGGCGTGTCTGGTCAACACGACCCCGTGTTGGATAAAGGTCTGCAACATTTTTGACAAACAGCAGGTCTGGGAAATGGGCACGGGGGCGTGTTAGCTGGGCACGACCCCGTGTGGACAAACTGCAAAAGTGTAAAACAAGTTTCTGCCTTCGGTTCTGCTGTCCCAGCTTTAGTAGCACTAGTATTTAGTGTTGTAAACCTCGTATGTACCTGTTTTACTAATAGATACCACGCCAAACCATAACAAAACATCCTAAATTACCATTGTTCAACCATCCAGACCACAAAGTTAAAATAAAAGAAATGCAGAAAAGTAAAAGTGTTAAGGGAAATAAAATTGTTCAACAAATGGCATGCAGGCCAAGCAATTGTTTGTGAGATAAAGGGTTTAACCTGATAGACCTCCAACCGGCTGATCCTACCTCCACTCCTCCCGCTCAATCCATGTCCTCGTCTTCATCATCATCGTCCCCTCCATGCCCCGCCATGTACTCTCGGATGTTCCCAATATCATCCTGCATGTCGGAGATATTTCTCTCTATTGCTCCGACCCGGGCGTACGTGTTGCTGGCCATGTTGTAGGTGTTCCTGGTGCACATGAGGTTTTTCTGCAGTAAGTCAAGTAAACTTTGAAAGTTAGGAAAACCGCCTCCTTGAGAGGAGGATTGACCCGGATCACCCTAGGGCTGGTAGTGGTACTGAGGAGGAGGACAGATGTGTGGAGTGTGTAAGACGAGTACCTCTTGCGGGTTCCATGCATGCCCTTGAACTCTCTGAAAACTTACCGTCCAGTCATCTGCTTCATAAATCAAGTTCATGGAGCGGCAAATGACCATGTCCACTCTCCCTGACCATGGGCTCTTTTGGAAAGAACTCGGCATCCTATCAACAAAGTGTTTGAAAAGGTGGTAAATCCACCCTCCAAAGAAGATAGGAGTTGGGGGAGTAGCAAGTTAGTTCAAGTGCATGTTTCGGAGTAATAGGTATGGAACATCAAGGTTGGTGTGTGTGTGAATGCAATGGAGAACCACCAGATCTCCCTGCAATGTCGCTACTGTCGTTGTAAAACCCGTGAGGATCACAATGATATCAATCTAACCTTGTGAGAGTGCGGAAACCAATCACAAGGTGATTCAAGAAACAATATAAAGATCAAATAATAAACACACAATAAAGAACAATCAAACCGAAACTTGCATTCAACTTAGAAGATGACTGATACAAGATCGGTGGAACTCGGTTCCCTAGCTTGGTGTCGCCTGCCTTCTATTAGTGATCAACAACCCCTAATCAAGTGATTAGGGGTGTTTATATACAAAACACATCAGGGCCGAAACCATACTTAGGCCCATGCGACACCTACTCTAGCCCAACCCACAAGTGTTTAACCCAAAACATAAACAAACTAGTTACAAGATCAATCCCTATTGTTAACCTACATGAATAAACCTTCAGGTTCTAACAATCTCCCCCTAGGTTTATGCATGCAGGTTCTTCCGACTTCAGCTGCTTTGATGACCACCACTTGCTCTGTCACTACGTCCTCCAAATCCTTCCTTATGAATACGAATCACAGAAGCTACTGCAGACGTCCATCCCTTAGCAATTTCTTCATACTTTTCTGTAGCTCGGATTTGGTTGCTTGCCAGTACTTCAAGATCTTCAACAGCAAGATTCAATAAATCAACCTGATCCACCAAACAGTAACTCTCATCTCCATCACAAACGATTACAGCTTGACCTAGACGTTCATTATACGCCCAAAAGTGCATAGTCTTCAGCGCCCCTTTAGGAATCTTTCTCACCAACGGAATCGTCTTTTCCTTGTCAGTAGCGGGCCAATGCACTATCTTCATCCGCTTGTTTGTATATGGATCCCTGATTCCTTTTGCTGGTTTAACAGTGGTGTCTGCTGTACGCATTGAGGGAAAACCTTTGGCAACTTCCCTTTTCAATCTCTCGAAGAACATATGACCAGGTCCATTAAGCTTATCATCCACATAAGGTTTATTTACCAAATCTGTTAAATCAACCTTAGTGAATGACTGAAATTGCCCTGAACGCTTGTACCATTCGACTGGTCCAACTTTTCTCTTAATCCACCACCTGTTACGATCATGATCATAACCCCAGCTAACAACACCAGATCGATTTCCTTTCTTGTCATAGAGAGTTTCACCAACATCCATCAAATGATGTGTAGCACGTGCATCTTCATCATCAGGATTTGCATTTTTGTTCTTCAGAATTACAAACTCTCTCTTCTTCTTCTTCAACCTCTCTGCTTTCGCTCTCTCTGCTTCTGGATCAGTAACTCTTTCAAAGTACTTTTCCATAGCAGCAGCCTTTTCAGCATTATCTTTCTCAAAAGCTTTCTTTCTGTTCTCTACATCAGTGGGATCAGAAAACTCTTGACCAAATTTCTTTTCAAGCTTGCCTCGCAGATCATAAACAATATTAAACAATAGACCAACATCTCCCTGCAGTTGTTCAATCTGTTGATCTTTCTTCACAATGGTGTCTTCAAGCTGTATGATCTTCGCATCTTTATGGATAGAATCTTGTTCGAGCACAACCAAGCGTTTCTTCATATCTCTCATACTTATAAATTCATCATCATCAATGGAATCACTGTCGAAAGGCATTCTGAGTGGTTCAATAGGCCGTTTACCACTTGAACTGCCCGGTTCCTCATGAATAGTACCAGAAGGTCCAGCACTAACAGTATCAGAAGGCCCAGCTTCAGTGTGAGCTTCAACATTAGGTACAGCTTCAGTTTGAACTTCAACATTAGGCACAGCTTCATGTTGAGCTTCAACATTTGCCGTAACTGCATCATCACCTTGAATTCCAGCATCAGACTCAAAGAAACTATCTGTAGTAGTGGTGGTGTCATCAACATTTGTTTCGAAATCAAACTTATATAAACCTTCAGCATCATCAGCAACAGTTACGGATTGATCTTTACTTCGTTCGATAAACATTCCGGGTCTAGGATCCCGTCTTTTCCTTTTTAGCGGAATATCATCAGAATCCCTTGGGCTTTCTTCAGGCTCTTCAGTAGACACTGACAGATTGGTAGGAGGATTACCCATCGTATCAGTCACTTTCTTTAACAACAGAGCCAAATTCTCAGCAGAAATCACCGGATTAACAGTAGAAACAGCATCAGCATTAACTTCAGGAGGAAGTTCAAAGTCATCATCATCAGAATCACATGCAATCTCAACACCTTCATCGTCAGAGTTGATAGTGATACGCTCTGGCTCTGGCTCATTTTCAATACTCCTTTGAATGTCATGTTCTTCAGCAACTATGGCACGTGCAGGTACGGCTTGTGCCCTGACCGGATTCTCAACAACATCTTCGGTCTCTGCAAACTGACCGAACTTCTCTAATTCAATTAAACCCTCAAACTTCTTTTCTGTTCCTTTCTTCGTTGTAAGAGTACCAAAACAGGAAGGACCCATGGGCTTTAACTCCAGTGTGTTACCCGATCTCCTCAATTCAGGATAACGAGCATTCAGAATCATCTGCACAAACCTAGGATACATCAAAAACTTATCCTTTCGTAGCCCAATAGCATTCCTTTTCATTGCCTCTAGAACGTATCGTGAATAGTTGAACGGCTCATTTGTAATTACGCAAATCACTGCAGCCGTCTGCGTTGTGTTTAGTTGATCAATTCCCCCTCGGTTCTCTGTCATGCACAATAGAAACATATGCAATAACAAACGCCAGTATGGATGAACAAACTTTTTGACCAGAGGAGGAAATCTTCCTTCATAGCTTAGACGTGGCAAGATAGCTTCAATTGCTCCAGCAGCAAGCTCGATTGGATCCGTTTCTTGATCATTAAACTGCAACGCTTCCCTGATAACCTGCTCTGTCACGATAATCTTCGTTCCGTCGATCTCAGCAGTTATTGCTCCCTTTCCTTCAACAATTTCCACCTTTGCAGTCTTCCAGAAATCTCGTATAAGACTTTCATACACAACCGGATTGTCTCGAAGAGCGTGAACAATACGGCAAGTATTTAAGCCTTTAATCAAAGACGTGTACAACTGCTTGTGCTTTACAGGTGGAGGTGCCAAATACGCAACTTGATTGTGAGAGGCAATAAACTTTAGGTCCATTTTCTGCACATCACACAAAACTTATAAGTTTCCAATAGCACAGTGATAAAAATTAAAAATAAAACAAACACTGTTACTGTTCACTCGTAACCATGAGTCGCAACCCAAAGTTTCGAGTCGAAACCATGAGTCGCAACCAGGATAACTGAGTCGCAACCATGAGATTGCGAGTCGCAACCATGAGTCGCAATAGACCAAAATGAGTCGCAACTATGAGTCGCAATCTCGAGGTTGCGAGTCGTAATCAATGGTTTCGAGTCCTGCTGTTCTTGATTGCGACTGGAAACTTCATCGGAAACTTCAACATGTCATCGGAAAACTCATCGGAAACATCAAATCTTCATCGGAATCTTCATAGATTCGCCGGAATCTTCAACAATCCTGCAAAATCTTGAAGAATGACGTCACATTTACCTGTTGATGATCTAACTTGATTGCGAGTCGCAACCGGAATATGAGTCGGAATCTGGTTACGGCCGGAACTTCGAGAGAGAATTCAGAGTAGATTGCGAGTGAATAATGAAGTTGTGACTCGTAATCTGCCTTTTATATGACCACTGTTTCCCATGGGCCCAAGTCTGTTGGGCTTAGGCCTCATGGACTTGGGCTTAGCAAATATTTTCAGAATTTTTGGGCTTAATAAATGTTTTTCAACAGTAACTTAAACAAACCCAATTAAAATTTGATTTTCAAATAACCCATCAAACCCATTGAGCATTATTTTGCAAAACAAAACCTAAAACAAAGATAAATAATAAAATATTATTTACAAAAATAAAAACAGGAAATTTGCATAGATGCTCAGGGATCAAATCACAGGGTCTCGGGCATGACTTCACTTATCAACACTGATCTACTAGAGGATGATCTAGACAATTGCCAGTATATTTGTCCTCTTAAACTCATCTCCCTAGATCTTTTCCATATAACTGCCTGTATCTCTTTTTATCATGTTTTGATATTTTAATAATGAGCACCCAAACAAATATTAATCAAATCCCGGAATTATACACAGCTCACTCTATCATGCAAGCAGTTTCCCTACCACATATTTCACAAGCCCAATCCAAATTTCTGAAATCTTAACTGGGAATAGGTTGAGAAAAGAACAGAATAGATCTTAGAATGAGATGATATAATATACAGATCAAATGAGTTTTCTCAATTTGATATAGGTTTGTTGGGTTTCTTTTGGGCACTAGAGGGCCTCTTTCGGGTGTTTAATTGATCTACAGATCGACAACGTACAGCTAGGTCAGCATGTATCTGGATGCAGCAGAAGCTGACGTTGCCTAGCACCTCCAGGTCAGCATGTATCTGGATGCAGCAGAGGAGGTACACGGCTTTTTCAGATAAGATTTCAGAATCAGACCGAAATTGTGTGTATCGGGAAAAGCATACAAACATTCAAATAGACATGAGCTAATTCCAAGTGATTTTCTTTTCTGAGGTCATATACTGGTTTAGTTCTGAACAGAAACAGCCATTGTTCCCAATCTTAAGGATAGAGCCTACCAACACATCATACTAGAGTCAAACAATTTCGATACTGGTCTTACATGAGTCAGCCCTTGACCATAAAGTGAAAATTCATTTCATTTCCCGGTCCAGCCATACTTCCTTTTGAAACTCTTTTTGTATTTTTTTAATTTTTCAATTTTTTTGTATTTTTCGATTTTTCTCCCCCTAAATTTGTGCATAAAATAAAAAACTACCTAAGAATAGAAAACATTATGAACAAATTTACCTACGAAAAACAAAACAAAACAAAAATATGCTCAATCAGTAAAACGGATCATTTTTAGAAAATCCACAAGCACTCTGAATTTCGAGCTGCTGACAGGTTTAGTGAACAAATCGGCAGCATTTGCATCTGTGTCGATCTGTTCAAGCGTAATCAGACCTCTGTCAAAACAGTCTCGAATGAAATGAACTTTAATATCAATGTGCTTGGTTTTGGAGTGAAAAACAAGATTTCTAACAATTTGTATTGCAGCATCATTATCGCAGTAAATAGTAGTGTTACGATATGTCAAACCATAATCCTGCAATTGATGTTGCATCCACACCACTTGAGAGCAAGAAGCAGAAGCAGCAACATACTCAGCTTCAGCTGTGGATATCGCCACCGTTTGTTGTTTCTTGCACTGCCAAGAAATGAGCCGATCACCCAAAAATTGACATCCCGCAGAAGTGGATTTCCTGTCACTGTCAGTACCTCCAAAATTGCTGTCAGAAAAAGCAAACAAGTCAAAATTGGAATCTCTCGGATACCACAGGCCAAACCGAGGTCGGCCTTTAAGATATCGAAAGATCCGTTTAACAGCAATAAGATGAGAAGTTTTAGGATTAGCCTGATAGCGTGCACAGTTGCAAACAGCAAACATGATGTCCGGACGGCTAGCAGTGAGATACATCAATGACCCGATCATTGACCTATATTGATGTTGATTTACAGACTCTCCTTCTTCATCTTCAGTCAACAATGGTCTCTCAGCCATAGGAGTCTCAGCAGGCTTTGCATCCGTGAACTTGAACTTTGCCAGCACATCATCCACATACTTCCCTTGATGAATCAGAATTCCTTGCGAACTCTGCTTGACTTGAAGGCCCAAAAACAGAGTCATCTCCCCCAGAGCACTCATTTCAAACTTTTTCTTCATAACTTTCTCGAATTCCTTGCATAGATCCTCGCTTGTTGATCCGAAAATAATGTCATCAACGTAGATTTGAACTAAGATTTGATCGTTGCCTACTCTCTTGATGAACAGAGTCTGGTCAATAGTGCCACGTGTATATCCATGAGCCAACAGATGTTCTGTTAGGGTGGCATACCAAGCTCGAGGAGCCTGGTGTAACCCATACAGTGCCTTGTCTAACTTGTAGGCATAATCAGGATGATCTGGATGCACGAATCCTGGCGGTTGCTCGACAAAAATTTCCTCCTTCACATCTCCATAGAGAAACGCGGTCTTGACATCCATCTGATAAACAGTGAATCCCATATATGACGCGTACGCCAAAAAGATCCGGATGGCTTCAAGTCGTGCAACCGGAGCATATACTTCATCATAATCCAGTCCTTCGATTTGCCTAAATCCCTGAACCACCAGTCTTGCTTTGTTTCGAACGATGACACCTGCAGAATCCTGCTTGTTTCGAAAAACCCATCTAGTTCCAAGCTTACGCTTTCCGGCTGGCAACTTGACAAGCTTCCATACTCCAAGTTTTTCAAACTGGTTCAGCTCTTCGTGCATAGCATCTACCCAGCCAGGTTCCTGCAAAGCTATATCAATGGTTTTAGGTTCGATTTGAGAAAGATAACTAGAATATAAGCAAGTGTTAATGGTCCCTGATTGACTCCTGGTCAAAATTCCTGCATTTACATGACCAATCACATTTTCAATTGGGTGATTGCGTTGAACGCTCGTCGGTATGGCCAAATCTGGTACCGTCTCCTCTTCAGTGGTGGTGTTGCTACACTCCCCCTCATCAGGTGCACTTGTAGTGTGAATTACAGGAGAAGTGACTGTACAATCCTCAGGGATTGGATCAGGAAACATTGCAGAGTCACTGGTTGATGCACCTTCAGGGGATTGATTGACCACCGGTGTCGGTGTAGGATGTTGCGTGAACACCATTCCCGGTGGATCAACAGTATGATGCTTCACAATTTCTTCCATCTGTGCTTCGTCCTCTGTATCTTCAAACGACAATGGTTGTTTTGGAACTGATTCACCTGCAACTGAAACATCACTTGACAAAATGTTAAATGATTTAAACAGAGCAGAATAATCATATAACCAATCTGGACCGACTCTAGCGTCCGTAGCATTCTCTTCAAGCCATTCGATGTTGCACGACTCAACGACTTTCCTAGTTACTTTGTTGTATACCCTATAAGCAGAGCCTTTAGCATATCCAACAAAGTAACATTCGTCACCTTTGACTTCAAACTTTCCATTTGAGTCCATTAGTAATAATACACATGGACAACCAAAAATACGAAAGTGTGAAACCGAAGGTTTATGTCCTTCCAGAATCTCATAAGGGGTTTTCATGTGACGTTTATTAACTAAAGCATGATTCTGGATATAACAAGCCGTGCTAACAGCTTCGGCCCAAAAGAAGCTAGGAAGCTTTGAATCAGCCAGCATGGTACGTGCTGCCTCAATTAGAGTACGATTCCTTCTTTCAGCCACTCCATTCTGTTGTGGAGTGCGAGGCGCACTGAACTGTCGATCAATTCCCTTTTCACTGCAGAACGTATCCAAAGTAACATTCTTGAATTCTGTCCCATTGTCTGATCGAATAACCTTCACCTTAGTACTCGCTTGATTTTCAGCCAATGTAATGAACTGTTTCACCAGTGCAGCAGTTTCGTTTTTGTGACTGAGAAAATACACCCAAGTGTAGCGAGAGTAATCATCGACGATTACTAGACAGTAGGCTTTCTTCCCGATACTCAGCACATTCACTGGACCAAAAAGATCCATGTGAAGTAGTTCGAGTACAGCTTTTGTCGAGGGTACTGGTTTAGACTTGTGAGGTTTTCGATGAGCCTTCCCTTTCGCACAAGCAACACACTTCTCTACCAACATGAAATCCTTGATTGGAAGATCTCGTACCAATTGACCTTTAGCTAGACGATTCAGATTTTTCATATTCACGTGCCCTAGTCGACGGTGCCACAATAAACCATCATGCTCTGAAATCTTCGAGAATAAGCAGGTGATCTCTTCACACGGCTTCTTGTTCATGTCAATGACGTAAGCGTTTCCTTTTCTTTCAGCAGTCATTAAGAACCAGTCTTCTGGAATAACAATCCCAGGCTTCAGAACATGACATCCCTTCTTCGTAAAATGAACTGAATTCCCTCTATCACAAATCTGCGAAATGCTCAACAGATTGTGTTTCAGTTCTGGAACATAATTGACATTTTCAAAGCTGAGAACACCGTTTTGAACAGTTCCTTTCAAAGTGATTCTGCCAGATTCACCTCCCGCAAATGAGACATATCCACCATTAAATTCTTTGACATTCACAAGCTGGGATAAGTCTCCTGTCATGTGCCTGGAACAGCCACTATCCATGTACCAGAGGCGCACGGTAGTCCTCCACAGCTGTTCCTGCACGAGTAGCGGGATTAGTTAGATTTAGGAACCCAGCCCATAGTGGATCTGGGTTTCCCTTGAGCATCAAAATACGTTACTCTTTGCCACACTAAATTCTCTTTGTTTAGAAATTTTGAAACATTTCTGTGTGCGGCCTTTTGATGATATGACTTCATTGGGTTGGATTGCATGCCATTGACCTTAGGTTTCCAAAACTGTCTTGACCAGTTAGAATTTAAACTTTCAAAAGCATTACCAAAATAATTTCTCTGATTACGCTGAAAATTTGTTTGTCGATTCTGATTAAGGCGTTTGGCTGCATTCCAATCCTGATCAGAAGGTCTAGTCCTGTGATGATCTTTGCTCTTCATCGTCTTAGTCCGAGCAGACTTCATAGACTCCGAACATTTAGATCGATTAGACGTAACTTTCTGATTTCGCCCAGATGATTTCTTGTCTGGTGTCCTTGGGAGTTTACCACAATTTCTGGCAATGTGGCCGGCAATGCCACAGTTAAAACAAGTTTGACGCTTCACATTTTGAACATTTTTGACATTAGGTCTCTGCTTGTTCGATTTCATGCGATTCAACGTTTTAGTTTTCTGACCATGTTTGATTTGTGGTTTTTCTTTAATCAACTTTTCTGCTGATGATTTCACCCTTTTACCAACCCCCTTTTTCTTTTCACTTACTCTTGATTCCGAATTTGAACATGTATGAGCTTCATCCAAATGTGTTTTATCAACACATTTATCATCTGAAACTGATTCAGGTTCACTTTCCGAACAAGAAGAAGTTTCAACAGTATGCTCTTCCTTAATGCATTTCTCGAGTGAAACTGATTCAGGTTCACTTTCTGATCCTGAAGAAGTTTCATCAACTTGCACTTCCTTAACGCATTTCTCGAGTGAAACTGATTCAGGTTCACTTTCTGATCCTGAAGAAGTTTCATCAACATGCATTTCCTCAGAGCATTTACTTTGTGACCCAGGTTCTGATTCATTTGGTAATTTGGTTTCCAATGGGGTCCCACTAGATTCAACATTAGGGACACCCACTGAGACAGGTTCAGAAGAAGAATCAGGATACACTTGATTTTCTTGAGAAATAGTTTCAGTGGTTTCACTGAATGCATCCTTGGGGACCGCACCTGTAACATTATCACAAACTGAAACATTTGATATGTTATCATCACAAATATTAGCTGAAAAACAATCATCACCACAAATATTGTTCAAATCATCCACACAAACATTATCAGTTTTGCCCAAAACAGCAGGCTCACAAGACGAAACAAACGCAGAAAACGACGCAAACAAGGAATTAGTAAAAGCAATGTCTGACTCAGTAGGTTCAGAATAATATTCAAAATAAGGTTCAGAAATGTTTGAAACAATAACTGGTTCACTCCCATGAACATCATCACATCTTACTTCTGAGCTATCATCTGCACATGACAACGAGATGTTAGGATCAATTGTGCCTTTAGGAATAAACTTTAAAGGCGAGGGTTTTTGTGGCTCAACAGTTTTGTTGTGAACAGACGATTTGCTAGATGAGCCATATGTCATTTTGCTTTCATTCAAGATCTCCTCCTCAGACATTGGCAAATAAGTGTAATTGTTATTGTATGGAGGAGGAGTCTGATTGTAACCCAAACCCGACCCTTTCTTCTTAGAGTAAGCCAATTGTTCATCACACAGATTTTTTACTAACTTACTGGAGGAATCAAATTTCTTGATGTTTAATTGATTGATTTGGTATTTGTCTCTTACACTCTCCAGTTCCTTAGTTACTTCACATAATTTTTCTTTGACTATCATTAGTTGGCCTTTAGCTACACTGACATCGTCCTTTAGTTGAACGATGTCCTTACGCTGAGCTTCGACTTTTTCTTTGAAAAGTTTTTCATTTTTCGTTAAAGTGAAATTTTTTCTTTTAATTTCATTGTAATCTTCGATTAGCTCAGCGTTGTGTATTCTATAAGCCTCAACACGTTCCCTACATTCAGGAGTGCAGAAAACTGAAAGTACCTCTTCTTTGGTGAGACCTTTGACAGGTGCTGACAGGATTTGAGTCATGAAAGCGAAATCGTCAGCAGCAGTCTCTTCCTGTGGCTCAGGGTCATGCTCGTTTGAGGTCATGAAAGCAATGTTAGAAGTTGCAGCTTGATTATCTGGAGCTGATATGTTCAGACGCTCAATCTCAGAGGACCAGTCAAAGTTGACATTTGGCTGCACCACCAGCGCTTGTGCTAATCCCTGCGGCTGTGGACTTCCAGAGGCAGCTGCATCTGCTATACTTGCAGTAGACACAAGAGCCCTTTCTCGATTAGGAGTAGCTGGTTGTGCAGGAATAGTAGGATTCTGATCTCTGTTCATGGGTGGCTTCGGGCAGTTCCTAGCATAGTGTCCTTCCTCATGACAGTTGTAACATCGAAGATTGAAAGGCACTTTAGAAGCTCCATTCCAAGCATTGCCCCACCTGTTTTTACCCGTTTTCTTCACAAACTTTTGAGCTCTGAATGCCGCCATTGCCATTTGCCAGGTGATATCCATTTCTTCAACATCATCTGGATGAATCTGTGACAAATCATCTTGACTCCACTTTGGTGGATCAAGCTTCCCTGCAAGAAAAGCATTCAAACAGTTGATTACAGAAGCTGCTATGTCTAGCTTTTCCTTTGACTGACTTGCGAAAAATGCCATCATCTCATTGTTCGTAGAGTGAGCAGAAGCAGAGGCAGCAGCAGAAGCCTTTCCAACATTTTGAACTGAAGCTGGAGAAGCTGAAGAGACGATTTGATTTGAGGATCCAGATTGAGAGACAGAGGAATTGTTGCGAAACATTTGAAATCCTCCTTGTGATAGAAGAGCTGTGTTGCTGTCGCTAGACGTAGTTGGAGCTATTGAGAAACCGGCAGCCAGCATGCTGTTCTTGTAGTTAGTCTCTCTCTGCTTGTCATCCAATTCACAAGCTTTGATATGCGAGATCATCTCAGACAGGGTACATCTTGCAAGATCTTTGGTCTTCTTGATCATGGCAACATGATGATCCCAACTCTTGGGCAAAGCATTGAGAAGTTGTCTGTTGGTGGAGGCGTTTGAGGTATGAATTTCTTCCATCTGCATTTGAGTCACCAGCTTGACAAACCTTTGGATCTGATTATCTACTGTTTCACCATAAATATGGTTGAAATTGTTGAAATTTTGTTGCAGCAAGTTCCTTCGACTTTCTTTCATATCTTCGTTACCTTCATACACTTCTACCAGAGAGTCCCACAGTTCCTTGGCAGATTTGCAGGTGCGAAAACCCATGGCAATATTAGGACCCAAACCCATGGTCAAGTAAGAGAAAGCTCGATCATCTTCTTCAACAATAAGCAAATCATCTTCAGTGTATTGTTCTCGAGGCTTCTTAACTTTAACATCAGGTTCTGTAGGACTTTCCATCATGATTTCCCTAGGTCCTCTCAAGATGCTGCGCCATAGCTTGTAATCTTTAACCTTAAGATGCTGTTCAAAGCGCCACTTCCACTCGGGAAAGTCGTTGGCATCAGTTAGCCTAGGAATGCGTGATGTGGTCCCAAGCTTCGAATCAAGTTCTTGTTGCTGAGTTAGGGTAGACAATTCACTGTTGGTGGTTGACATTGTTAATTAATCAGTTAATTAATTAATTAATTTAATTTAGTCCAAAGTCAACAGTCCAAATGTCCGTCACAATGTGTCGTTGCGAGTCGAAACGAGGTTGCGAGTCAAAAACTTCTGTTGATTGCGAGTCGTAATGTCGATGGTTGCGAGTCAAGTCAAACTGTGGATGCGAGTCGTAACCGAAGTGGTTGCGAGTCGTAACAAAACAGGATGAGCCGTAACTACAGTTGCGAGTGAAGATCAAACAGCTGGTTGCGAGTCGTAACAAAACAGGATGAACCGAAACCAAGGCTGATTGCGAGTCGTAACTGGGCAGGATGAACCGAAACCAGCAACTGTTGCGAGTCGTAACTGAAACGTGATGAACCGCAACTAAGAGATTGCGAGTCGTAACCTGCAAAACAAAAGTGATAAGAACTGTTGTCTCGCAATCCCGACTTTTCAGCAAATTCCAAAATTCAAAGATATTGTAATCTTTGAATCTGTTGCACCGAAATCCCGAAAAATCAGCAAACACCTATGCTGAAATCAACAGAACCAAAATCAGTGATTTTTCAATGAATTTTTTAAGAACAGTCGATGAACAGATCTGCAAAAACACTTCAACAAACCGGATCAGTAATATATGAAACTTCTTGAATCCGATTGATATCAAAACCGAGCCTTTGAATAGCTTCAATGGCTCTGATACCAATTGTAAAACCCGTGAGGATCACAATGATATCAATCTAACCTTGTGAGAGTGCGGAAACCAATCACAAGGTGATTCAAGAAACAATATAAAGATCAAATAATAAACACACAATAAAGAACAATCAAACCGAAACTTGCATTCAACTTAGAAGATGACTGATACAAGATCGGTGGAACTCGGTTCCCTAGCTTGGTGTCGCCTGCCTTCTATTAGTGATCAACAACCCCTAATCAAGTGATTAGGGGTGTTTATATACAAAACACATCAGGGCCGAAACCATACTTAGGCCCATGCGACACCTACTCTAGCCCAACCCACAAGTGTTTAACCCAAAACATAAACAAACTAGTTACAAGATCAATCCCTATTGTTAACCTACATGAATAAACCTTCAGGTTCTAACAGTCGTGCCTCTGGCTAAGAGAGTAGGTGAGGATCCTGTGGATGTAGCGGTAAAGAGGGTCTCTCAGCTGTGTGCTTTTAGTTCGGCTCAGATTATAGTTGCCATCTCCTATTTGAGCCCAAGTAGCTTGGCGTTGATTTTCTGGAATTTCACGTAGTCCGCCAGTGTTCTCTTCATCCCCAGCATCTTCCTCCGCGTATAGCCCAACAATTGCCCCAAACTGTGCGATCGAGATTGAGTGCACAGTCCCCCCACAACGGAACTCTACCCCATCATTGTCAAATGGATCGGCTCTCGTCTTGAAAGCGAATGTGTTGTGGAATTCCATGTTGTATTCATGGACTGAGCGAAGCCGAGTGCACAGGGCGGCTTGTAGTGGGCCGGTGACAATGTTGTTAAAGCGGTCTAGTTGGTTCACTGTTCCCAGAAGATCCATGCATACTTGTCGTGGGTACTCCTCCGGCCTATTTCTTAGCACATCGTATCTTGCTTTAGCATCCAACTCATTTGCATTGAATCAGGTGAATTTCTTGGCCATCTAAAAGAAAACACCAAACAATTAGCAAAAAAAAAAAACAGTGAAATTTTCGGAGAAAACTGAAAACAGTCGACTGAACACGGCCCCGTGTTCAGCAGACACGCCCCGAGTTCGCCTGGATTTGGCTGGACACGCCCCCGTGCTCGCTGAGCACGACCCCGTGTCCAGACGTCTGTGTCACGGCCCCCGTACCCGGTTTGACCCGGCCCAGGAGTCGCGGGACAGAAAATCCCGTGGTATTTATTTTTACAGCGGAAGTCTTAACAGGATCGTTTTAAATTGGAAAAAATGCTCGAGTATTATTTATTTATATTTCGGGATAAACCCCGTAAATATCATAATTTCATTATTTTACAAACATGTTTATTTATTTATTTGAGCCACCCCTTCAAGCTTGATAGTGCTCCGTAGCACGTATACTTAATTCAGTAGGTCACCTGAAACATGTTGTAAAAAGGTTTTGTCAGCGGGGAAATACTGAGTGAATCATTCATTTTGATAAAATGACACATAGTTATAATTTACAGCATAAGAGCGATTACTATGGCAGTATCTTATTTTATATCTGGCCTTGCCACCCGTGTGACGATGGTCATACCGCTGTTGGGTCCAGTCACCCACTTAGCGACGTTTTGTCACTGTTAGGTCTTATTAGCCTAACCACTGTTAGGGCTTATTGCCTAACCGTGAGAAATTAGTAATGTGCACAATACCCCACTAGCCAGCGGTCAAGATAACCACGACTTAATCCCTGTAATTATAACATTTTGAAAATAATTTGAGGTATTGTAAAACAGTTGATAAAAAGAGAATGACTCACATTGCAGATTTATCGAGCAAGGTATAAGCCTACTGATTAGACTTGATTAAACCTAATTTGATAATAATGCACACACAACGAGTTAGTAACTTAATACAGCAGTTACGTCAATTCACGAGATTAAACCCTCACAACGATTAACAAGTGCAATACTTAACAATTCAATCGGATTCACAACGAATAACAGAGCATAGTCCGAATTCGAACACCACTCAAATATTCAAGTCGAAATCACAACGAATAATCAAAGTACAAGCTCAATTTAAGCAGCACTCGGACAATCGTTGGATAGTTATAATCGATCGGACGTTGAATCGTAATAGCGATCGAGTTATTACCCTGATTGCAGCAGCACCTCGTGATCGTGTGTGTTAATTGTGTTGTTTTTGAAGTAAATCGACGCACAGACTGCAACTTTACGTCGTTCCAACTTTTCTGTGCAAGTCCCAAGGTCGGCTATTTATAGCCAAAATTTAGCCTCGCTTACGGACCGTAAGCCTGATCCCTTACGGTCCGTAAGGGACACCTAAATGTCCTAGGCTTGCCACCCACGGGACTAGCCTAGCTGAGTCAACTAAATTAACAAATCAGATTGTTCCAACGTTTTATTTAGATAAATGTTAACTAGGGTTTGCCCCCCTCGAGTTTTAGGGGCCCTGATCCTGATTCCGATTGTTCTGAAAATTTTAGGGCTAATGCAGAATTACTTGGGTGTCTCAATTAGGGATTTCTTATTGACTAATTATCGTCCTAATAATCGATTTTAGTGACAGTTGTTACATCCTCCCCACCTTGAGAAAAATCTCGTCCTCGAGATAGATGAGGGTATTTTTCCTCATTTCTGATTCTAGTTTTCACGTGTATTCTGGTCCTCTTTTAAATTCTATTTGGCTTTGTCCAGCATTAGTTGTTTGTGCTTTGAGAAACTGGATCTTTCTATCTTTGTAATGGTTTCCCTACCATTTAAATTTTCCATTTACCTCTATATCTTGAAGAGATACTACCAGGGATTCGTCTGAGAGACATTTCTTGGGATTGGATACATGAAACACATCATGTACCTCTATTAATTCTTCTGGTAGTTGTAAATGATAAGCAACTAATCTTATACGTTGGATTATAGGAATGGTTCTACGTACCTTGGACTTAGCTTTCCCTTCATACCGAATCTAATAACTCCTTTCCAATGAGATACTTTTAATAGTATTTTGTTTCCAACTCGAACTCCAACGACTTTCGTCTAGTATCTGTATAACTCTTCCGGCGATCCTTAGCCGTTTTTAGCCTTTTCGTAGTGATACTAAATATCACAGTCGTAGTCACTTATGGATAAACTTTATGGCTCCTAATTCTAAATCTTGAGTGGTATAGCTTTCTTCATGCTTTTCCAATTGCCTTGATGCACACACAATTACCTTTTTGCGTTGCATTATCCTACCTCCAAATTTTAGATTTGAAGCATCACCATATACTTTTAAAATCTTCTGTTCCTTCTGGTAAGGCTAGGATTGGGACATTTGTTAAATTATACTTTAAGATTCTAAAGGCTTCTTCTGGTTTAGATTCTTATTTAAACTTAATTGTTTTAGCTTAGTTAAGAATATATCTATCTGAGAAATGTCCTTAATAAACTACCTTTAGCATCTGGTTAAATCTACAAAATTCCTAATTTCCATTTAGGGATTGCGGAATTTTCCATTTAGTAATTTGCTGTTATCTTAGCAGGATCTAAGTGAATATCTTCATGATTCACCATGTGTCCTAGAAATAGTACTTCCTGCAGCCAAAATTCACACTTCGAGAATTTGGCATAAAGCTTTTCCTTTCTTAACAAAGTTAAGAGTGTATGTAAGTGTTCACAATGTTCCTTCTGACTTGTGGAATAAATAAGCATGTCGTCAAAAAAAAAAAAACGATTACAAATTTATCCAAATACGGTTTACAGATTCTATTCATCATGTCCATAAATGCTGCTGGAGCATTTGTTAACCCGAAGGGCACGACTGTAAACTCGTAATGTCCATACCTAGTTTTGAAAGTAGTTTTAGGTATGTCTTCTTCTTGTACTTTCAGCTGGTGATATCCGGAGCACAAATCTATTTTAGAAAAATACCTAGCTCCTTGCAATTGATCATAAAGATCATCAATCCTAGGTAACGGGTATCGATTCTTAATTGTAACCTTATTCAATTCCCTATAATCGATACACATTCTCATCGACCCATCTTTCTTTTTCACAAACAACACTGGTGCATCCCAAGGGGATGAACTAGGTTGTATAAATCCTTTGCTTAGTAATTCATCTAATTGCTTTTTCAATTCTAGCATTTTAGTAGGTGCTAATCGATAAGGTGCCTTAGCTATTGGTGTAGTACCTGGAATTAGATGAATTCTAAATTCTATTTCTCTATTGGGTGATAATCCTGGTAGGTCTTGGGGGAAAATATCAGGATGTTTCGATATAATCGGAATGTCTTCTATTTTCTTTTCTTTGGTATCAGCAATTATCGATACCATATATATGCTATTCCTTGTTTCTTTGAATAATTGGCCAACTTCATTACTGAAATTAAATTTCAGTGACTTTTGTGGTTTATCTCCGGTGATTATTACTAATTTTCTTGCGGGTGTATGGATTTCTATGGACTTTTATTATAGAGAATTCAAGCATGGCTGGCTATTAACCAATCTATTCCTAATATAACATTGAATCTGGCTAAATTTATTAGTAACAAGTTTTGCAGAAAATTTATATCCTAATTCTATCTTTGCTTCTCGCAAAATCTTATTTATTCTAACGGAATTCCCATCTGCCGTTTCAATTGTAAAAGTCTGCCTAAGGTTGGTTAAGGGTAATTTAAGGGCTTGTCAGAATGAAGTATTTATAAAACTTTGGTTTGTACCAGAGTCAAATAATACTTGCATAAACGTTTGTGAACTAAAACGTACCAACTATGATGTCAGGAATTAGTTCAGCTTCCTGAGTGGTTAATTGAAAAGCTCTTGCGTTTTTCTTGGTAGTCCCTTCTGCAGGTTTCGTCTTTTCGTTTACTGGGTTGCCTAAGTTCGGACAGTTTGTTCTGAAATGTCCGGTTTCTCCACAATTATAGCAGGTTATTGCCTTCTTTTTCCTGCAATCCTCTTCTCGATGTCCTGGAATTTTGCAGTAATTGCAGCATCCTTTGCACTTTCCAAAATGCTTTCCCTTGCAGGTATTGCAAAATGGGATAGTGGAAAATCGTCTGGTTCCTCCTTTTCTGAAATTGCTACTATTACCCATATGGAATTCTTGGGAAATTTTTTGGGCTAACTTCTTCCTTCTATTTTCTTCTCGAGTGCGTACCAGTCCATCAGTTAGAGTGTTGGCTAACTCTACCGCATCGTCAATTGTGCGGGGTCTCGCAGCTTTGACAATGTCACGAATCTCACTAATCAAACCCCAGATATAGCGAGAGATAAGTACCGGTTCCGGCGAAGCCAAAGTAGGTACAATTCTGGCATACTCAAAGAATTTTGAAGTATACCCTCGACAATCTACATCCACCATTCGGTGACTTAAAAACTTATTTGCCATTTGCTCTTTCTCATATTCGGGACAGAATTTTCTTTCTATTAATTGCTTAAATTCTTTCCAACTCATGGCATAGGCCACGTCACTTCCTTTAGCTTGTAATACTGTATTCCACCATTCCAACGCTTCTTATTTGAAAAGGTGCGAAGCGTACATAACCTTATCTTCCTCAACACATTTACTTATTCTGATCACTGCCTTGGTTTTCTCTAACCAACGTAGTGCCACAGTTGCCCCTTCATTGCCTGCGAACTCTATAGGTTTACAGGCAAGGAACCCCTTGTAAGTGCAACCAGGCGTTGCAGCTTTCCTTTTCTTAGGGAGCGGAGCTTGTCGTGGTTCCTCATCATGATTAACATAATCATTGCCTCCGTTTACGCTATTACTGAAGTTATCTTCAGAAATACGTTTGCTAGGAATGATTTGCTGTGGTTCTATTGGAGTTTTAATAGCAGCAATGATTGCTGGAATAGCGTTGGCTATCCCTTGAGCTATCATTGTTGGAATAGTGTTGGCTATTCCTTGAGTAACGATATTCTCTATATCCTGCCTAGTCATATAATGATTCCCCGGTTGTTGTTCAGACTCATTAACTTCATTAACTGGTTCATTATTCACGTTTTCCATCTGATAACTAATTTATATATAAATAATTAGTTATAAAAAAATTAATTCAAGGTCACAAATAAGTGCACATAATCACGAATGTACAAACAAAATTAGCGACGTTTTGTCACTGTTAGGTCTTATTAGCCTAACCACTGTTAGGGCTTATTGCCTAACCGTGAGAAATTAGTAATGTGCACAATACCCCACTAGCCAGCGGTCAAGATAACCACGACTTAATCCCTGTAATTATAACATTTTGAAAATAATTTGAGGTATTGTAAAACAGTTGATAAAAAGAGAATGACTCACATTGCAGATTTATCGAGCAAGGTATAAGCCTACTGATTAGCCTTGAGTAAACCTAATTTGATAATAATGCACACACAACGGGTTAGTAACTTAATACAGCAGTTACGTCAATTCACGAGATTAAACCCTCACAACGATTAACAAGTGCAATACTTAACAATTCAATCGGATTCACAACGAATAACAGAGCATAGTCCGAATTCGAACAGCACTCAAATATTCAAGTCGAAATCACGACGAATAATCAAAGTACAAGCTCAATTTGAGCAGCAATCGGACAATCTGGATAGTTATAATCGATCGGACGTTGAATCGTAATAGCGATCGAGTTATTACCCTCATTGCAGCAGCACCTCGTGATCGTGTGTGTTAATTGTGTTGTTTTTGAAGTAAATCGACGCACAGACTGCAACTTTACGTCGTTCCAAGTTTTCTGTGCAAGTCCCAAGGTCGGCTATTTATAGCCAAAATTTAGCCTCGCTTACGGACCGTAAGCCTGATCCCTTACGGTCCGTAAAGGACACCTAAATGTCCTAGGCTTGCCACCCACGGGACTAGCCTAGCTGAGTCAACTAAATTAACAAATCAGATTGTTCCAACGTTTTATTTAGATAAATGTTAACTACGGTTTGCCCCCCTCGAGTTTTAGGGGCCCTGATCCTGATTCCGATTGTTCTGAAAATTTTAGGGCTAATGCAGAATTACTTGGGTGTCTCAATTAGGGATTTCTTATTGACTAATTATCGTCCTAATAATCGATTTTAGTGACAGTTGTTACAGTCTGTTTCTCAAAAATCCCATTTTCGACCCAGTCCCGAAAACTTGAAAATTTTGGTCCAGTAGGGGCGGTTTTCCTGAAAATGAAACCCCAAGTGCCGTTTTTCCCAAAACAAACCGTTTACCCCTTCAATTTTATCTTTTTTTGGTTCAAAAACAAGGGTTTGGGGTTTTTGTGAGAAATCGGGTGAATCTACAAACAATACAAGTTGATTTACTTCCTATAACATGTATCTACACTAATGCTAACAGATTTATGCAAAAATTTGACGTTCAATCCGGTTCAAGTTGAAGAAATCTAGATTTTTCCCCAAATCTTGATGTTAAACTACATGCAAATGCTTAATCTATCTACTAATGATGATAGAATCATACCTTGATGTTGTTAGAAGTAGGGGAGATGTCGAAATCTTGCAGAAAAATCGCCTGAACCAGAGAGTTTTTGGTGAAACGGGGCGTGTGGAATGAAGAAACTGTTTAGAAAATGGGGGTTTTATCCCGACAGTTGCGCGGACACAGCCCCGTGCTCGCTGAGCACGGCCCCATGGGCGGGCAAGGTTTTTTTTAGTGCTCGTGTGAGTGCCCTGTTTCCCAAAACTTTGGTCTTAGAGATCTTACCGATTTAGATGTTTTCCCGATTGTTCGTAACTTACCAGGTATGATGATGATGCTTGAACCTTTGTTTCATTCTTCAACCGTTTGAAGCGAGATTTCTTCCTCTTCATCCTCAATAAATCCTTGATAGAGCTTCAGCCGTTGGCCATTGACCTTGAATGGATTTCCATTCCGAGATTTAATTTCGACTGCACCGTGTGGGAAAATATGGGTGATGGAAAAAGGTCCTGACCACCTAGACTTTAATTTACCATGAAACAACCGAAGTCGTGAATTAAACAATAGAATTTGATCTCCTACCCGAAATTCATTAGGTTTAATGTGTTTATCATGCAAATTTTTCATTCTTTCCTTATAAATTTCAGAGTTAGAGTATGCATAATTCTTTAATTCGTCTAATTCATTTAATTGACAAAATCGATTTTTACTAGCAAATTTTAAATCCATGTTTACATTTTTAATTGCCCAGTAGGCCTTGTGTGCTATTTCTACTGGCAAATGACAGCTTTTTCTATAGACGAGCTTATATGGGGTTGTACCTATTGTTGTTTTCTAAGCAGTTCGAAAAGCTCATAAAGCATCGTCTAAGTTATCGACCCATTCCTTTTTTATTTAATCCTACGGTTTTTTCGAGTATTCGTTTTAAACCTCTATTAGTCACTTCAACTTGTCCGTTTGTTTGAGGGTGATATGCCATTGAAACCCGGTGATAGACCCCATATCTTGTTAAAAAAATTCAAGTTGATGGTTACAAAAATGGGTACCTCTATCACTAATTAATGCTTTTGGTGTTCCAAAACGAGAGAATAATTTCTTCAGAAATCTTACCATGACTCTTCCATCATTTGTTGGAAATGCCTCAGCCTCGATCCATTTAGACAAGTAATCTACCGCCACAAGTATATATTTGTTTCCTTTTGACGGTGGGAAAGGTCCCATAAAGTCGAGACCCCATACATCAAAAATTTCACAAACAAGAATGCCATTTTGTGGCATTTTGTTTTTAGAAGAAATATTACCTGATCTTTGGCAAGCATCACAAGTCTTGACAAGACTTTGGGCGTCTTTATAAATGGTTGGCCAATAAAATCCTGAATCAAATACCTTTCGTGCGGTACTAGCGGCACCATGATGTCCTCCGTATGGACCTTCATGACAAAGGCGGAGAATTCTTCTTGCTTCACTACATTGTACGCATCGGCGGATGAGTTGATCGGCACACATTTTGAAAAGATAAAGATCTTCCCAAAAATAATGCTTTACATCGGCAAAGAATTTTTTTCTTTGATGATGTGGCCATCCTTTCGCGACTATACCGCTAGCTAGGTAGTTAGCATAGTCGGCGTACCATGGCTCTTCTCGGTATTCCACCATTTCCAGGGACTCCGTTGGGAATTTTTCATTTATTTGTTCATCCCTGGTTGCCTCCAAAGCTGGGTCTTCCAAGCGTGAAAGATGATCTGCTGCGGTGTTTAATAGCTCCTCTTTTGTCTTTGATTTCAATATCAAATTCTTGGAGGAGTAGAATCCACCGAATCAAACACGGTTTAGCATCCTGCTTCTTGAAGAGATATCGAATGGCTGCATGATCTGTATAGACTATTGTTTTAGAAAGAACAAGATAAGAACGAAATTTATCAAAAGCAAATACCACTGCTAGTAACTCTTTTTCTGTTGTTGTGTAATTCTCTTGTGCATCGTTAAGTGTTTTACTAGCATAATAAATTGAGTGAAAATGCTTATCTTTTCTTTGTCCCAAGACAGCCCCAACTGCAAAGTCACTTGCATCACACATGATTTCGAAAGGTAATTTCCAATCAAGCACTATCATGATAGGTGCATTGACTAGCATTTCTTTTAGTGTTAGAAATGCTTGATTGCAATCCTTGTCAAAGATGAAAGGGGCTCTTTTTCAAGTAATTTTGTTAGAGGCCTTGAGATTTTAGAAAAGTCCTTGATAAATCGTCTATAAAATCCGGCATGCCCTAGGAAACTTCTGATAGCTCTAACGGAGGATGGGGGTGGTAATCGAGAAATAGTGTCTATTTTGGCTCGATCAACCTCCATTCCCTCGCTTGAGATTTTGTGACCGAGTACTATTCCCTCTGTTACCATGAAATGGCATTTTTCCCAATTAAGGGCGAGGTTAGTTTCCTCATCGGGATAGCATTCGTTCAAGGTTATCAAGGCATTGGTCGTATGAATCTCCAAAGATAGAAAAGCCGTCCATGAAGACTTCCATTGTCTTTTCTATCATATCTTGGAAGATGGCCACCATGCAACGTTGAAAGGTTGCGGGGGCATTACATAGACCAAAAGGCATGCGTCTTTTCTATCAAATCTTTCTAACATTTGATCAATGAAGGGTGAAGGAAAGTGATCTTTCCTTTTTGCTTCATTTAATTGACGATAATCTATACATACCCTCCATCATGTGACGGTTCTCGTTGGTATTAATTCATTTTTCCGTCATACCTCCTTTCTTTGGAACTACTTGGACGGGACTTACCCAAGGACTATCGGAGATTGGGTAAATAAGTCCGGCGTCAAGTAATTTGATGACTTCCATTTTGCTTCACTTAATTGACGATAATCTATACATACCCTCCATCCTGTGACGGTTCTCGTTGGTATTAATTCATTTTTTCGTCATACCTCCTTTCTTTGGAACTACATGGACGGGACTTACCCAAGGACTATCGGAGATTGGGTAAATAAGTCCGGCGTCAAGTAATTTGATGACTTCGTTTTTAACCACTTCTTGGACATTTGGATTTACCCTACGTTGTGGTTGTATTACCGATTTATAGTCATCATTCATTAAAATTTATGAGAAAACTATATATAAATGAGAAAACTAGAAAACTAACTAAAAAACCTAAATAAAAGCTAAAAAACATACCAAAAAATATTTTTTTTTACAATTTTTTATAAAAAAATCGCTACTTTTTATATATAAAAAAATTTCAAAAAAAATTCTTTTTTGTACTGCACATGTGCATTATATGTGTACTACACATATGCACTATATCCGTAATAGTGTACATGTGCAATACAACAAAAAAAATTATTATTATTTTTTTTTTGAAAATTTTTTTCCATGCATAAAAACCTGCGCTTTTTTAAAAATTTAAAAAAAATTTGGTATGTTTTTTAGGCTTTTTTAGTTAGTTTTTTGGTTTTCTTATTTAAACTAGTTTTCTCAAGATCCATCCCCTATATATATATACCCATAAAAAGTGTAACAACTTTAGTGACAACAATTTAATAATGCATACCAATAATTAGGCATTTTGACAAACTAACCTATGTTTTGGCTAATGCATCCTCCTTTATTTTTGATCAAGGTTGTGACTTCGGTTTGAAACCTTGGGCCGCACTTCCACGCACCGGTTGCTTATTTTTTCCCGCTTGGAAGTTTGGGTTACGTTTCAGGCACAATTCTTCAACATCATCTTTTTACCAGCTAAGACAATCCGACCGATGATGGTGATGATTGTGGTTGCGTTTGAAATTGTAGGTTAAACTGGTTTCGCGTTACCATTTGTTGCATTTGGTGAATTTGTTGCGTTTGTTGCATTTGGTTCATTTGGGTGAAAGCATTGGGGGATTGTTGGAAACCTGCAAAAGAATGTTAGGATGCCGACCAATTCAGCTCGAGAGTTGGAGTGTAGGAAAAAGGTTTAGATTCATGTTCGATGTGGTTGGATTCGGGTTGTTTTGGTTTTAGGGATCCATGGCTTTATAAAAATGGAGAGGGTTTTAAAAAATATTGGAGATTGTGTAAAACAGAGAGAGAATTGGGTTGAGATTATGTGAAAAAAGGATATGGATTGGTTTATTTATATAGAAAATAATTGATTTTTTATTAATCATACCATTGCCTAAGACTATATTTCAAACTTTGAGCCCGTTAAGAGCGGCGAGGGAGGACGTGGGTGTCACACCCTCAAAATCCACATGCGCAGTATTACCGCGAGGCGTGTGACTGACCAGGATCATGCCACCAATCATATTGAACAATAAGTAAAGGTAAATAAAGTCCATCGCAATCAATACGATTAGTGTTTACGAAAATAAATTTCCAAAACCAAATTTTTAAGGTCAGCGGAAGCATAATGTTTAGAACCTAAATCATAAGTTTAAAAGTTCATAAGGTTTCATAAGAACCCAATAATGGTTCTTTTCCCACAACGACCAGTCCTCCGTGCAAGCTCCAGTAAGTATCTAACGACCTTCAAAGCATGTAGTAACGTATCAACAAAAATGTTGGCGAGTTCACAGTTGTTTAGTGTTGTTCCGAAAACGTAGTCTTTGTTAAATTACTTTGTTCTTTTAAAAAACATGTCATGGGGAGCTACCCCATTGTTTTAAACTACTGGACTCGTACCATACCGACTACTGACTGTAGTTATGTTTAGTGCCCCGAGTCAATGTCTATCGTCATTGACTAAGTGCCCAAGTATATTAGTCTATGCCCGTCCTCTGCGGCACGGTGTGAGACTTGTCAAACCTAATAGCGCTATTTATCTAATAACCCGTTCGCCATTGGCCCAGCGATTAATCGATATAAAATGCGTAGGGACTTTTAGATAGAGTTTCCGTCTAGTCCGTTTAAGACATGTTAAATAAATAGTAAATTAACGGTTTTCGTCCCTCACAAGGGGACGAGGTTACCCGTATTCTACCCAAGGAGAATACGTAGGTTGCATCCCACCTAAGGGGGATGGTTGTTGTTTGCTCCATTCCCAAACCACCGGGAATTACATGCTTTTTAGAAAAGTGTGAACTCACCTTAGATTAGCTCAGTAAATTAGATTAAGTGTATGTAATCTAGAGCGACCGACCACGCCCTATAATAGTTACCATGGTATATTAGACTTTATTTAGACATTGCACGAAAGTCCTACACACGTCTAGCAACTAGCACACAAACAAGCAATCACATAGCACGTCTATCATATGTTTCCCTAACCATGTTCACAACCTTTCTACGGTATTAAATATGCTATCTATACAATTATCAAACAAGCATGGATACTAAAAGTAGCAAGTTTGGTCGTTATGCATGCATGCTTTACTGAATAGAAAATCACTGAAATAGGCTGTTTTGGGTGACCCGTTTAACATGTTTACAGGTCTTCAAAAATTATGATTTTTATATGTGACGTGTCTGTCGGAGGGGTAGGCCTTGTGTTAAAATTTTAAGGTCTAACTCTTCACCAATAATTCATAAAAATTCATTTACTAAGCTGTAATCAGATTCATCACTTCTGACTGCAGCTTACAGAAAAATTCATTTAAAATTCCTCATTTATCCGATTGACGAAATTCCAGTTGGAGATTTTTGGAATCACCTGGAAGTACGTACAGTAAATATTTCAGATCATAACCCAATTCCTATATTGAGTTATGACATTTGTAACGGGCTGCAAATTCTGACAGATAACACAGCCTTGACCTTTGTTACGAAATAATTCAGTTAAAATATCAACTGGTGTCGAAAAAATGCAAGTCCAGTGGAGTTCGAAAGATATTTCCTGGAACTACATTATAGAATCAAGAAACACTGATTTTCATTCAATTTTGACCTAGTTACAGTCGACACAAGTCGGCTGTAATTTTCTGGACATAATCAGTTTCGTTACATAGCTTCCTAAAACGACTTTTATGATTTTAGTCACATCGCTAGTGTCACACCCCCAAAATCCACCCGCGGAGTATGACCGCTTGGGAGCGTGACTGACCAGGATCAAGCCACCAATCATATAGAACAGCATAAATAGTAAAAGTAAATGTAATTTAACCAAACCAATCCATATGAAAGGTGTTCAAAACATAAGTATAAATTCAACGTTTAGCGGAAGCATATGAGTAAAAGCCCAAGATAAGTAAAGTATGAAATGTCAAATGTTTAATCAAAGTATTCACGATCCTTGTCCACAACGACCGCGCCTCCCAGTGCAAACTCCATGTAAATCTAACGACCTGCAAGTCATGTAACAGAGAGTCAACAACTAGTTGAGCGAGTTCACAGTAAGTAAGTTCGTAATAGTAAGTTTATTTCGTAACATGTGGCTCTACTAGACCGATAGTATGTTCTATTAGTGGGGGCTTCCCATAGTTGCATATACCCTAGACTATTTGTAACCAAAAATGTTCTTCTTAACCTGAGAACAGTAGTACGTACAAGGTTTACGTAGGTTTTACGTAAGTGTCCTTCTCAACCCGAGGACAGTGGTACGCGGGGGTTTACGTAGGTTTTACGTAAGTGCCTGTCACAACCCGAGGCAGTAGTGAGTATAAGTTTACGTAGGTTTTACGTAAGTGTCCTTCGCAACCTGAGGAAAGTGATGAGTACAATATACGTAGGTTTTACGTATGTATCTTTCGCATCCGAGGACGATGGTAGATAGTGTAGTAACAGTGTAAGTACAATCCCATTCCTTCAATTCCATTCCCAACCCTGGGAATCCCATGCCTTGGTAAGAGTGTGAACTCACCTTGGTTTGCTCGGTTTGTTATTGTGCTTCTAGTGTTAATAAATGGTTAGGTCCGTTACACACGACCTAAGTACATTACACATAAACTCAATGTAAGTGTTTACGTTCAAATAAGGTTTACAATTCCTTGATGTCCAAACAACTGTGTTTCGTGTGATAATTGTTTACAGAATGACATGACATAGATTGTTCATACATACAGTATCATCCAGTAACACAGTAACATACAGTAATATACAGTAACATAGTAACATACAGTAGCATGCAAGGTATTCTTCGCACAGGGTTTTGATCTCAGCATTATAAGTAAACTCGGATCCCTAGTGTTAACATTAGGCTCTAACACTGGCGTTTGCAATAAACTCAGACACTTATTCATACATGAAATTCGGACCATATAGCATCAACAAACTCGGATCATGCTTCACATATAAAACTCGGACTATACAAGCTTCATGAAACTCGGACCATGTAAAGCATCAAAAGTCGGACCAAGTGTTTCATTACCAAAAAGTCGGACCACATACATTTATAAAATTCGGACCACATACATCATTATAAAGTTCGGACCTTATACATCATCATAAAATTCGGACCACATACATCATTATAAAGTTCGGACCTTATACATCATCATAAAGTCGGACCACATACCCCCTTTGAAAACTCGGACTATGTATATTCTCTACAAAAGTCGGACCATGTTTTCTTTCATTACCAAAATTCGGATAAAGTAATCATCCACAAAACTCAGACCATGTTTCACATATAAAATTCGGACATGTTTCATTTATAAAGCTCGGACTATGAGTTCCTTTAAAAAATTCGGACCAACAATTAATCATGCGAATATTCAAATTCAATGGAACAGTTACGTTTTACAATCAAGAACCCTAATCCCAGACATTGCCAGTGCTGTAATCAAACATACAATCTAACTATTCTAGCATATCAAACATCATAGTGACAGGCAAAAGGTTACACAGATACTCATAAACCATTGTGCAAACAATCAGAATGATCAATAAACACAGAACCATTGTTTGTGGAACTAGGGTTTTGCATGAATCACATAACCAATGATTAACAACAAATAATCATTAAACATTTACCTTAGATTGATTCTAGATGAAGAGAGAGATCAAAAGTGATGATTGAGAGCTTGTGCCACCAAGAATGATGAAGAAGATGATTGTAGGAGATGATTGGAGAGAAAGATTGAAAGTACGTATGATGATTTTGTGAGAGAGGTTAGGGTTAGGAGTTATTAAGATTTCACTAACTACTCTACTCACCCCTAAGTATCATCTTTTACATAAAACACACACATCACAATATAATTGACAATCAAGGCACAAAGTTCTCATGTAATTTAAATAATGCATAAAGTAATGTATAGTTCCGTGCAATGCTAACGATTGTGAGACTAACTTAATTGTGTTAAGTTAAAGCATTAACCTGAAGTTACGACTTGTCACAGCTAGCAACCAAGAACAACATGTATTCATCATTTACAGCAGGTTATCACTATATATCATCTAATTCATCAACCATGACTAACAATATTCAAAACAAGATCATAACACATCAAAACCTAGTAATAATACGAACCCTTATGCGATTATAACACCAATAAATCATGCATTCTAAAAACCCTAGACTAAAAGTAGCATCACAAACATCAAGAACATCAAGAACCAGAAAACGCAGCCATGTATACATGAAACATCACACACCGATAGATACCAAGAACACTAACCTTGAGAAGAGATGGAAGAACTAGAGAGAAAGAGAGATGAGGGATCGAATACGGGGGGAGGAGGGGGTGCTTGCTACTGCCGTCGCACACCACAGGGAACAATTTAGGGTTTTTGGTTTCTTTTCCTTCTCATGCACATATAACATATGTAATGTTATAAAACAAGGGTGGGGGCGATTTGGTTATTGGGCCACAAGGGTTGGGCCGAATTGGGGATGGGTGGTGGGTTGGGCTAGGGGTTTGGGTTTCTGGTTCGGTTTAATCGCAGAACTAGCGTAGTGGTTTAAGTTACAATTTTCCCGTATCACGTTTCTATGATATAACTTTCCGCATACAAATAAGACTAATAATTTCCGTAGCATATAATTTAATTATAGTCGTAACACATAATTCAAACAAAATTATAGCATGATTAGTAACGGGTGCTAACCTTGATCGTAAAAGTTCGGGTTGTCACAGTGGGAGACGGGAAGAGCCAAGTGGGGGGCAGTGTGGACGGGGCTCGACGTGCCTCGACGTCCCTCCACTGTTCCCAACACCCAGTAGTCTTATATATTATTGTGTAAAAAGAATTTTGACATTATGACAGATCACGAATCGTCTTTAATAAGAGGTTTACCACTAGGACATATACTACACAAATTAGTATTATCGACAATAATTAATTGAACGATCATCGACCAAAACGAATTAAAACCCAATATAATAGAAAAGGGAAGTTTTTTTAATCGTTAGTGATCCATCAATTACTACCAACCGCTACCATAATCCAGGAAAAACGACTACCACCGACAGATGACTAACGCACACCTTACTTAAGTAAGTCTAGATTTGGTCATTTTTTGCAAACCTCTTTGCTAATAGAAGGTCTATCGAATTCCCATGTTGGATGTTTTTACTAGAAGAAACATCATTACATCCGGGGGTTAGTGTCCATTCTGTAGTGGAATGCTCCAATCGGCAGAGAATATTGTGATCTCTTGTCAATAGATAAATATTGTTTGGCATTTGGTAATTAAATTTTTACATTATAAATATTTGGTCAAGGTTAAGCAGTTCTTACATTCATGATTGAAACTAGTTGGGAAGAAAGGAGTTTAGATGACTTTCGCTTCAAACTGAGAAATTTCTTAAAGTATTTCCAAAAGATAAAATAAGTTGAATTTTGAATTGATCTTATTAATCGTGTTTAACCATGTTTCAAAACACCCTATGGTCTTTCATCCGTCTAGATTCATTAATTGATGGCATAACTACAACATCTTTTTGATAAATATTTCATCCACCCTAGTATTTCACCTTGACGTGCTCCATATTATTCGAGAATTGATTACCATGAGCTAAACAAGGTTACCATCAAATGGAGGTACCACTACCTAAACTTGATGAAATATAAGATTACCACTTGAAGGCTTCTACATATGTAATGGCTATTATTAGTTTTGTGTCATGTATTTCAGATTAGGATCTACCTATTTTGGTTCTATTTAATATCATGACCCAAACCTTGCATAAAACCAACAATACAATTTGTGTTACTAATTCGTAGTGTTTACTTCAACCACCAAACTATAAATCAGAAAGTAAAATTTCTCTTACCTCAATTGGTTAACCATAATATCAAGTCTATTCACTTTTGTGTATTCTACAGACCTGATTTGCTAAGCCTCCTTATCATTTTCCCTTTTCTTTTAAAAGCATCTATCTTTTCAGCCTACTTGATTTCAGTTCAGGTACTCTTGTACGTTTTAGGCTTTTGATATCTTTTAAGGGAGGAAGGGTAAGTTAGCTGATTTCAGTTGTGGAGTTGAAAGATTGTATCTCTTTTGATACATTTTCTAACTCCAGTGGGTTAAGTATGGTGGCAGGTAGTTTTGTAGGTGGAGTTGTGATGGTGAGTGATGTTGTTGTTGTAGTGGATGGTTGATATGTGATAGATGAGGTTGTGGTGGTTGTGGTTTTGATAGGTGATGCCTCAGGAGTTTCTTCATCATCATCTTGGAAAATGAATTTAGTTCTCCTGATTCTGGTTTGAATTGATTGTGTTTTTATAGTGGATGTGGAAGTTGTGTTGTTGGTTTTCTTTTGTGGATGAGAAGTCCTTTAGGGGACTTGTGTGTTGGTGGTAGTGGTGGTGGTAGTGTAGTTGTAACATCTGTTGTCACTTTGGTAGTGTCAAAAGATGTTTGGAAAATGGGAGCAGTGGTTTGAATGGTGGGTGTTTGGATGGATGTGACAGTGGTTTGGATAGTTGTTGCAATAGTGCTTTCTAGAACCTCTGTTGAAGAACCTTGGTTATCTTGAATTTTCTTTATTTCAATGATCTCCTGCACTGTTATCTGCATATTAGCTTCCCTTGTATGTTTCCTTTTTTCTTTCTCTAATGCCTTCGCAATCTCTTCTTTCCTTGCCTTTTTAAGTATAGAAGTGTCAGGCCCTTTTCCAGCCTTTTTGACTAGAGGTGGGAGCTTTCTCATGCATTCTTCCTCCCCCTTTTTGGCATCATCTTGATATCTTAGGAGAGTGAGAGTTTTACCAGTCTTTTCAAGGATAAAGTCTTTGATAGGTTTAACCTCTGCGTGAGTATCTTTGTACTTGGCATCAACCATTTGTCTTATCAACTATACATGCTTGTTTTTTTTTCTTCTGCAGCTTGCTTTTGAAGGTGATGATATGGTTAAACATGTTCCTACATTTCTTTTGTAATGTCTACATTTGTTGGTGGTGGTCTTGAGTTTTGTACCTGTAACACCCCGAATTCCGTACGTCGCAAAATAATATTAAAATTTTATTAATAAGACGTGGTAAATATAGAATTACTTTACCATTCCCTAAGCTTTACAAGTCATGGAAATTCTATAACTTATGTGCACATGAGGTTAACAAAGTTAGTATGTAAAAAGGAAATAAATGACATGTTTTGAAAAATGGAGGGGTTAAAACGGAAAAGTGTTTTAAATAAAACACTTGACAAAAAAATAAGTCAGTATTTTTGTGGGTTTGGGGCGTGCGATCGAGAACAGAGGCCAAGGAAGAGCCAAAACCCTAACATCCTAAAATCAGCAAATTGAGAAGGAAATTAAAGGCTAATCGATTGCATGTGATCAATTTCTCAGTTATCTAAGGGTTCTCCATCATGGGGTAAGTCGAATTTTGTGAATGGATGTTAGATGATGATAATGGTTTTGATTAATCCATGAGATAGTATGAAATTGAACTTGCTTGTGAGTTAGAATAACCAAATAAAGGATGTTTCATGAATAATACTGATTTGTTTGAAAGTTTGAATAAAAACCCATTTGATTTAGTTGAATAAGTGAACTTGTAGTGAATTAATCAAGAGATTTGGATGGGTGATTGTTGTGTGCAAATTACTAACAGATTATTATGTTGTAGAATGAATAAGTGAGGTGAATTTAGTTGATTATATGATTCATGAAAGTTACTAATGAGACTGTGCATTGTATACTTGTACATAGAGCTTACAATGTTATATGCACACCAAGTGTTCGATTAAATGCTTGAATGGGTAATATTATAAATTTGAATGAATTAGGAAGTCTTGTGTTGCATGTAGAAACTTTGGAATTGGTCTTTTATGAAAAACGTTATGGAATGCAAACTATATGTGAATGCAAAAGTTATATAAGTGAACGACGTAGTTAAATGAGAGTGGATTATGTATAGGTATGAAGTTAAAAAGGTAAACATTGTATGCAAGAAACTATTGCATTATGAACTTGCTAGTTAATATGTTATGTTCGGTAGCAATAAAGTATGATGATACACATCCCTTATATGCGTTAATAAGCTAATGAAAGTCGAACATTGCATGTTTTGAAAGCCGAATGGATGAATGTTTGTAAGCTAACCGTGTTACAATTATGATGACATGTATGGATAGGAGTTATGTCATTAGGGGAACATATATTGGAAGCGCCACGATTCGAAGGTAAACACGGAAGCTATGTGTAAATTCGGACGCACGAGGTAAGTAAACTCCCTGACTCCCTCCTTAGTCGTTAAGAGATTATTTGTATGATAAGTGTTAGAAATTATGTGAGATGCTTTATTGTCATTGGTAGCAAGTATGGAGCACTAAGGAAGTGATTTCTGAATCACTTCCTAGACCATTTTAGAAAGGCTATATGCGAGTCACGTAAGTATGAGTCACGTAAGTATGGTAATCTAAGTCTATTTAGGGTTTGGTTATTGTTTGATGGTGTTTATTAAGAAGACCGAACGGGTTAAAATAAGGGTATGTTCCATTACGAAACGTTTGTACACATAATGACGAAGATAATATTTTATTCGGTTAATGTAAAAGTGTTATAGTATTAATGTTATGCAATTTTTGAGTGTACTCAGGTGAGATCCTTGACAAGGTCATGATTGGGTCGAATAATTGTGCATAAGTAGAGTATTGTTAAAGAAATACAGATGGATTTGAGACCCGGGGCAGGGACTTTTAGTTAGTTATGTGAGGAATAACTTTACAAACAATTAGGATTAAGTATCAAGTGATTTGGATGTAAAATGGATGAGTTAAGGGAGTTTTAAGCACAAAACAGGATGTACATCTGGGCACCACCGTAGGTTACGGTGCCCACCGTAGCTTACGGTGGGTGCTGGCCCTTTTCTTTTCTACCGTAAGGCAGTACCTGTCTGCCGTAAGCAATTGGGAGTCTACCGTAAGCTACGGTAGTCACCGTAGCTTACAGTGGAGCTCTGGCGCCCCGCGAAAGATCAGGCAAGGCTGTCGCGGCCCGCGACAGACCTTGCTGCTGGCAATTTATTTGTTGTTTGTGTAGGAATGGTTGTAAATGCCTTTCAAGGCCACTAAGTTAGTGTTTTCGCTAGTTTTAAGTAAAGTGTTGGTTGTTGGCTTACGATTCTCCACTAGATACTCGAAAACCCAATCATGATGCGTTTTAGAAATGCGATCAAGATTTTAATGTGTGAGTAAGAATGTAAAGGAATGAACTAAGTTAGTGGTTATCTATTTATGTATGTATTTATATATATATATATGCATATGGATTAAATTATATTCCAATAGTTGGAACTCTTTGGTGTTTCTAATTAGAAGCCTATAATTAGCTTACTTTAGTAAACCTCTGGAGGATCTGAGTGTTGTATAAGAGTTGTATGTGTGTATGGGGGTAAGCAGTTATGAATGTAAGTTAACATCTATGTATGCATATGTGCTAGTACCCGTGTTTAAAGTAGGATTTATTGCTTATTAGCAAACTAATCTTGAGTATGTGTTTATACAATTTAAATCAGTTGAAGCGATAAGTTACTAAACCATTGTCTTGAGTATGAAATGAGAATGCAGGTATTATATTAATGTCTTTATCAGGATAAAAGGATTTGGAATGCATGAATGTATACGGAAAGCTTATTCGTGAGGATTAGTATGGGAAGAAAGAAGGCGGGCTGGCTACTGATTCGTATGTCTAGTTTAGCAATGATGTCATTGTATCTAACCGATGTACATGTATGTGGTGAATGCAGGTGGCGTGGATTCAGCATCATTACGAAGAAAAGAAGGATTGAAGATCGAGTCAAGAGCGAGGGTTGTACGGGAAGGATCGGTCACCTAGTTTGGCAAATATGGGTCTTGAAGTATTAATATAACGGAACGTGGTGAATCCTTTTTAATGAGTGTATGAATTTTTATAATTGAACCTTCCTGTAAGTATTATGTCTATTAAAGAATGAAATTTTTGGGCTCTTATTTTCCGCTGTGTCGTATTTCAAATTATTACACGTTATTCTTACAGGGAATTGTTCATGATACGAACGGGTCATGCCCGAATTTTGTTAAATAATAGTATGATAATATTCCATTTTGGAATGTGAAATTTGGGCGTTATAAGTTGGTATCAGAGCCTTGGTTTGAGGGAAATCAAGTATGAGGAGGCAAATACTTGAACTCAAACCTGCGTGCTCTTGTGACTAGGAACCCGTACAATCCAAGACTCGATCAAGATCTCAAGGTAGAAGCGAATGTAACTGTGTATTTAAGTATGTATATGAAGAAAAACTAACAGTATGTTATGTGAAGGGTAAGCATAGTTGTTTGGAGAGGATGATCCGCGAGTACGTTCTAGGACCGACACCAAGGCACGTAATAAGATAAATTGGTTCCAGGTACGTAGATTTTATATATGTAAGTACATGTAATGGTAAAACCTATCAATAGAAGGAGAATTTTAAATGAAAGATAATAATTGAATAGTAATAAAGCTTGAAAATGTTACACGTGCTGAAAACTAATTCTTCGGACATAAGGTGACGATTACACGAAGACACGAAACTAGTATGTGGATTGTGTACCTGGCCAGTACACAAGAAACATATGACGTTCGTGAGACCGTGATAATTGTTACAGGTATGTCTGTTAGAATTAGGGAGTAGGTGGACGTGAGGGTGAAGGGAAATGTAAGACTCTCAATGTGACACCTGTGTCACTGCAACCATCAAACAAATACCAAATCAATGAGATATTGTGTTTCATACTTGGTATTTGTAAAAATATGTGTATCGTTTACATATATCAATTCTTGTTCGATTTCCGGCTCTAAATCGCTTTCTGGAAGGTTATACGCGCACTGATGCGTAAATATAACCATTTTAATGCAACAAACACTCCGAAATAGTGACATAGGCTTAACATACCTCAAATAACCTTTACACAACTTAGAAATATGTTTTGGAAGGTTTGGTGTGCCAAAATCAAGTTAATTCGCTTACAGGGACTAAAATTGACAAACTGCGAAAGTATGCCAATTCGTACTGTAACGAACATTTTGGAACTTGATCATAAGTTAAACAAACCCTAAATATCCTTTACATAGCTTAGAAATAGGCTTTGAGGGGTTTGGTATGCTAAAATAAACTTATTTGATCAATAGAGACTAAAAGCGTCAAAAGGGCATAAGTTTGCATTTTCGCAAATATCTTACGTCCTGAATACATCCGGACATCCAAAAATTTATGTAAGCATTAAAATATTTTATTTTAGTGTTTGGCATAAGAAAAATTCCATTCGTCGCGTAATTTGGATCGTTTTTGTGTTCATTACGATTTCCGTCGTAATTAACCGAATAACACAACCGTACGACCAAACGAACCGACATCCGAGATGTTTTTGAGCATATTTTAAGTTCTCTATACTTTAAGTTTATTTTAGAGCCTTGAAATGGGGTTAACGGGGCTTAAAAGTGCAAAAAAAAGATCAAGTTTTACAAGTGCAGGGGCCATTTTTGAAATTTCTGGCAAATACATTGAACTTGGTCCACTTTTGAGATTTGATGGTTTTAACCCATGGTTTTGCAATACCATGGGCTAATATTCAATGGTTTTTATTATACCATGGACTCATTCTAGGGGCTCTCATGGTTTTACAAAACCATGGGCACATGTGTACAGTTAAGATTAAAGCACGTTATTCGACGAACGATCTTAATGGTTCCATGAAATCTATAAATACCCCTCCATTCTCATTTGCAAAACCCACATTTGAATCTGATTTTGGCCCTCTAAGTTGGAGTTCGTACTTCATACCTGAGGGTAAATCGGATCAAATCTTGCGGGGACCTTCTGTAAGTATTCTTTCGTGCTTTTCTTTCGTTTTAGCGTTAAAGTCAAACTGTGTTTGACTTTCTGCATTGACCAGTTTATGGTCAATGCGAAGTTCGTTTGAACTTCATAATGTGAGCGTAATCACGATGGTTATAGTCCCTAGTGACTATACCTACTGATTACCACGTTATCTAGGCTCAGTGACGAGTCGTAGTTTCGGCCAAAATGCGTATTCTTGCGTATTTTGTAACCAAACTACTTTTGGGTATCAAGACCCTTTGTCTTGATACCAAACCTGTTTTTTAAACTTTGTTAAACATGTTTTAACATGTTTAACTCGTCACTTTTAGAATTGTGCTTGTCTAGGGTCGTAAAGGTAAGCGATCTAAACAATCGCTTATGCTTTCGAACCCGACCCATTTGGTCGATCATTAGGATCCGACCAAACACTTTAGGTGACCATAGTTGTATAGGGAATAACCTTCTGAGGTTATACCTTATGGTCACTTCGTTTAAGTAGTTGTATGATAGGTAGTTTATATGCCTTAGGAAAATTACTAAAATACCCTTTTTGCGCCAAAATTCATTTTAAGCATAAGTAACATAACTTTTGACATCTAAACTAATTTGGCAACAATATTAAACATGTTAAGGCATATCTTACTTGTCATAGGGCTAGTTAGGCAGTCCGAACGAGTTTTACGCGAACGACGCGTTAAAGTAGCATAAGCTACCTAAACGGGTCGTAACGGGTCAAAAGCACTTAGGATAGGTTTTGTTTTAGTATATAGGCTTTGTTAAACCATATTACATAAGTTCCCACACTTATTTGGTTTACAAACCCTCGTACTACCCGATCCTCCGATAGGTCCGTTTATTAATGTAGATACCTATATTAGGTGCCGTTTGAATCCTTGATCTTCTAGCTTTGCTTGGTGGATATCTAAAGTCTATTGAGCAATCTCAAGTGAGTACATAGTCCCCTCTTTTACTGTTTTTCAAACGCTTTGGGGTGAAACACATGTGCCTACTTGTTACTTTCGTGCTTTCCTGTTTTCACATCATATAATTGCTATGTTCATTAGTACATTATTAGTACATTATTTCATTATGTTTTATGCTATGTATGTCCTTTCAGTGCATACTTAGTACATAAATTTACATTACATTTCTGCTATGTATGTTTACTTAACATGCTAGCACATTGTTTTACATGACTTTTTGCTGCACATGCTCATCTAGCATATGGCCACATTGAATTACATTTTGAACCGTTGAAACTACTTGACCATGTGAACCGTTTGTAACCATTGAATTATGTGAACCGTTTGTATCTGTTGAACCGTGTGAACCGTTTGTATCTGTTGAACCGTGTGAACCGGTTGTATCTGTTGATTTACATGAACCATTTGTAACTGTTTGAACCGTTGGGTTAGGGAAGTGATTAGGTAACGAGGCGTGTGTAATGTGATACAAGCATGGTGGATACGCCGCTGGTACTTCCTCTATATAAGTGCTTGTATTATATTACATATCGTAGCATTATTTGAATCATTCAATTTGGACTATTACAATTTACACAAATAACATATTTTTCACAAGACATTGTTTTACAAACAACTTATTTTATACAAACTCATTTTTACTTGGTTATTCATTTAACCTTACATTACTCTTTTACATATCATCTACCTTATTATCGCTTTTCAAACGTTTTATAAAAGCAAACACTTAAACTGGATTCATGACAAGTTTTCATTAAACATTTTCTTAAACCTAAGTCATGAATCCTATTTTCACAAAACCTATGTACTCGCCGGCATTTTTATGTTGATGTATTTTCACATGTGTTTCAGGTACAATAGTTGATGATATTTGATGATGATATTGATGCATGCTCAAATAGGATTGGACGAGGCCTTAGTGACATTAAAAGATGCATGACTAGTTAACTATGTTATATTTTCTTTGTTGTTAAGACATTGTAATACATTGAATTCAATAAAACGAAATTGTTTAATCCATGGTTGTGAAACAATGATTCTGTTACAACACTCCCCGAGGTTTCCGCCACGTTTTGTTGTCTTACGTGGTCGGGGTGTGACAGAAAAGTTGGTATCAGAGCCAATGGTTATAGGGAATTAGGTTATTAGTAATGCTTTGACCTAGTCTATAACCTTCCTAGGACCCTAACGCGAGTTTACTTGCGTTTAGTCATAAAACAATACCGTCACTTATCTTTAAGTGACAACCACAATAAGAACATAAATTTGAATCTGCTTTGAAAACTAATCATCTGTTCTAGGATGATTTATTGTAAGATTTTGAACCCTCTAAGTTTTCAAAATCCGGTCAAAGTGTGGTCTAAATAATGTGAACACGTGCAAACTGGAAGGGTGGATACCTGTACCCTGAGTTTTCTGTCTAAGGCTAGAGTGTCCGTACAAATCGGCAGTATCAGACCAATCACTCTTACCTGGGAACTCTTGGGGTGAGTGTCCACTTATAGGCGAGCATGTCTTCGCGATACATTATGAGGACCTATTTTTATTCAGCCTTTGTGTGTCATTTGTTTGCTTCGTGGTTCAAACAAATGACCATCACCCATGCTTTTGGTCGGTATTTGTAACTTCCTATTCTTACCCAATGCCACTTCACTTGTTTCCTCTCTTGTTTCCCCTTTTTGGAATGCCTCCACGACGCGAAAATCAGGTACCTATTGAGGATCTGGAAGTTATCATTATGCAGCAAATGACTGCTGCAATCCCGAACATCGTTGCTCAATGTAACCAAGCTCTCAACAACAATAATGCCCCCTGCAACTTCAAGACGTTCAACTCAGCTAAGCCATCAAAGTTTTCTGGTACTCAAGGAGCGACTGCACTTCTGCAATGGTTCGAGAGTTTAGAGAGCACCTTCAGACATGTTCATTGCCCAAACGAGCGAAAGGTAGACTTCGCTTCTAGTGTCTTTGAGAAGCGAGCTTTGACATGGTGGAATGGTGTGATGAGAGATAGGGGTGCAGATGTGGCACTGGCTCAAACATGGGAAGAGCTTCGAGCTCTGATGTTGAAGGAATTCTGTCCTCGTCACGAGATCAGGGCCTTGGAAAGAGAATTTGACGATCTTAAGCAAGATAGCGGTGAGTATCGAGCCTACACGGATCGTTATGAGGAATTAAGTCTGTTATGCCCAAACATGGTCACGCCTTTGGATAAGGCAATCGAAAAGTACATTGATGGCCTTCCTGACTCAGTACAAGACATTGTAATTGGTAGTAATCCCACTACAGTTAGACAGGCCATTGAGCTATCCGCTACCTTGACTGAATCTCAGATCATGAAAGGTAAACTTTCTCGAAAAAGTGACAAGAAACCGGTCGAGGAATCGAAATCCAAGGAGGAACAGACTGGATCCCCTAAGAAGTCAAAGAAGCGAAAAGCTTCTCAGAACATCGCCGTGGTTACTCAAAATGATCAAGCTGTCCCCAACCAACCAGCTCAACCCCCTGCTAGGAAGCCCTACAACGGAACTGCACCCTTGTGCAACCAATGTAGCCTCCATCATCATGCCAATGTAAAGTGCCGCAAATGCCAAACTTGTGGACTTGTAGGCCATACAGCAAGAGTCTGCCCAGCTGCAGCTGCACCAAATCAAGCTGGCAACAATCCTGCTCAAGGTCGTTTTCTACCAGGTTCTTGCTTCAACTGTGGCGAGATGGGCAATTTCCGAAGAAATTGCCCAAAGCTTGCTAATGCGAATCCAGCGCAGGGATGAGCATCTGACCAATTGGAAGACGACACTGTTTAGAAATAATCAAACCTTATGTATTATTTCTTTTTGTTGTCATGGTCCATAAAACAGTTGTTGATGTTGTTTATAAATAAATCTTTTATTTACATTGCAATATGTTTATGTGGTTGCATATATAAAACAACATATCCCCTACAATACCGACAATCAAGGAACCGTATTCCTTGAAGAACCGACTACCCCCAAATTTCTTCCATTTTATTATCTCTTGCGTTTTCCACGAAAATCCTAAGTACCCGTTTCCTCCATGGAAAACGAAGTACAAGGCGCAAGTTACAACTCTGGACTAATACCCAATCCTTGATAGGATACCTAAGGGTATTTCCGTAAGTCCTTAATTATAGTATACCTTAATTCGAATGTGGTGATTCCTTGTATTCAAAAATTGAATTTTTGGAAGATCATCCTATCTTTTTCAGATAGATGCTTGAGGACGTTGAAGTCCATCGACTGGGTTCCTGGTATACCTTGAATACCCATGTTCAAATCAACGTTAAGTTAATGGCAATCAATAACAAGATAATAACAATTAATAATCAAGAAAACAATTATGTGATTATGTGCTTATATGTTCCCTTTTTATGTCTTTGTATGATCCAAATTTTTGTTATCCAAATCCTCGTAGAATCTTCCATATCTTCGTATAAGGGATTCATAGTAGGATACCCAAAGGTACTATCTTAAATCCTTAGTGGACCTTTACGTTGTAGTTAAGTCCCTTGGGTTATGAAGTACTATTCCATAATTAGACCCCTTAAGTGGTCTAGTTAAACAGATTGATCCAAAAATCTGGTTAGGAATATCATGTGATGATATAGCTGAAAAGACTCCTTGGTGGTCTAATTAAAGAGATCATTTGTCGATCTAATTAAAAGGACCCTATGGTAGTCTAGTCACACTCATCACAGGTTTGATTTTCTTCCCCTACACATTATGAAATATACTGTGTGGACTGTGCAAAGAATTACGTAATTATGGACGCGTACATAATTATGGAATTTAGTGCACAGGAACCACAAAAGGTTTTGTCATGTGTCTAGAGTTTAACCCTTTTCATTTCCGTTTCTAAGGAAGCAACCGTTGAAAATGAATCCGTCCGTTCATTTTCGTTTCTGAAGATTGTCCATTGAGGAAATGAATATCCGTTTGTTTACCCTTTTCATTTCCGTTTCTGAGGAAGCAACCGTTGAAAATGACTCCGTCCGTTCATTTTCGTCTCTGAAGATTGTCCGTTGAGGAAATGAATATCCGTTTGTTTTACCCTTTTCATTTCCGTTTCTGAGGAAGCAACCGTTGAAAATGACTACGTCCGTTCATTTTCGTCTCTGAAGATTGTCCGTTGAGGAAATGAATATCCGTTTGTTTTACCCTTTTCATGTCCGTTTCTGAGGAAGCAACCGTTGAAAATGACTCCGTCAGCTCATTTTCGTCTCTGAAGATTGTCCGTTGAGGGAATGAATATCCGTTTGTTTAACCTTTTTCATTTCCATTTCTGAGGAAGCAACCGTTGAAAGTGACTCCGTCCATTCATTTTCGTTTCTGAAGATTGTCCGAAGAGGAAGTGAATCTCCATTTGTTTAATTCCTTCATTTCCGCTTCTGAATAATACTCGTTGAAGAAAATGACTCCGTTCGTTCATTTTCGTTTCTGAAGAATGTCCGTTAAGGAAATGACAGGATTATGCCTTACATATTTCTGGTGATTATGTGACACAAAGTCACAGATAGACTCCTACGAATAAATTTCGGGACGAAATTTCATAAAGTATGGGACACTGTGACACCTGTGTCACTGCAACCATCAAACAAACACCAAATCAATGAGATATTGTGTTTCATACTTGGGATTTGTAAAAATATGTGTATCGTTTACATATATCAATTCTTGTTCGATTTCCGGCTCTAAATCGCGTTCTGGAAGGTTATACGCGCACTGATGCGTAAATATAACCATTTTAATGCAACAAACACTCCGGAATAGTGACATAGGCTTAACATACCTCAAATAACCTTTACACAACTTAGAAATATGTTTTGGAAGGTTTGGTGTGCCGAAATCAAGTTAATTCGCTTACAGGGACTAAAATTGACAAACTGCGAAAGTATGCTGATTCGTACTGTAACGAACATTTCGGAATTTGATCATAAGTTAAACTTACCCTAAATATCCTTTACATAGCTTAGAAATAGGCTTTGAGGGGTTTGGTATGCTAAAATAAACTTATTTGATCAATAGAGACTAAAAGCGTCAAAAGGGCACAAGTTTGCATTTTCGCAAATATCTTACGTCTTGAATACATCCGGACATCCAAAAATTTATGTAAGCATTAAAATATTTTATTTTAGTGTTTGGCATAAGAAAAATTCCATTCGTCGCGTAATTTGGATCGTTTTTGTGTTCATTACGATTTCCGTCATAATTAACCGAATAACACAACCGTACGACCAAACGAACCGACATCCGAGATATTTTTGAGCATATTTTAAATTCCCTATACTTTAAGTTTATTTTAGAGCCTTGAAATGGGGTTAACGGGGCTTAAAAGTGCAAAAAAAAAAAGATCAAGTTTTACAAGTGCAGGGCCATTTTTGAAATTTCTGGCAGATACATTGAACTTGGTCCACTTTTGAGATTTGATGGTTTTAACCCATGGTTTTGCAATACCATGGGCTAATATTCAATGGTTTTTATTATACCATGGACTCATTCTAGGGGCTCTCATGGTTTTACAAAACCATGGGCACATGTGTACGGTTAAGATTAAAGCACGTTATTCGACGAACGATCTTAACGGTTCCATGAAATCTATAAATACCCCTCCATTCTCATTTGCAAAACCCACATTTGAATCTGATTTTGGCCCTCTAAGTTGGAGTTCGTACTTCATACCTGAGGGTAAATCGGATCAAATCTTGCGGGGACCTTCTGTAAGTATTCTTTCGTGCTTTTCTTTCGTTTTAGCGTTAAAGTCAAACTGTGTTTGACTTTCTGCATTGACCAGTTTATGGTCAATGCGAAGTTCGTTTGAACTTCATAACGTGAGCGTAATCACGATGGTTATAGTCCCTAGTGACTATACCTATTGATTACCACGTTATCTAGGCTCAGTGACGAGTCGTAGTTTCGGCCAAAATGCGTATTCTTGCGTATTTTGTAACCAAACTACTTTTGGGTATCAAGACCCTTTGTCTTGATACCAAACCTGTTTTTTAAACTTTGTTAAACATGTTTTAACATGTTTAACTCGTCACTTTTAGAATTGTGCTTGTCTAGGGTCGTAAAGGTAAGCGATCTAAACAATCGCTTATGCTTTCGAACCCGACCCATTTGGTCGATCATTAGGATCCGACCAAACACTTTAGGTGACCATAGTTGTATAGGGAATAACCTTCTGAGGTTATACCTTATAGTCACTTCGTTTAAGTAGTTGTATGATAGGTAGTTTATATGCCTTAGGAAAATTACTAAAATACCCTTTTTGCGCCAAAATTCATTTTAAGCATAAGTAACATAACTTTTGACATCTAAACTGATTTGGCAATAATATTAAACATGTTAAGGCATATCTTACTTGTCATAGGGCTAGTTAGGCAGTCCGAACAAGTTTTACGCGAACGACGCGTTAAAGTAGCATAAGCTACCTAAACGGGTCGTAACGGGTCAAAAGCACTTAGAATAGGTTTCGTTTTAGTATATAGGCTTTGTTAAACCATATTACATAAGTTCCCACACTTATTTGGTTTACAAACCCTCGTACTACCCGATCCTCCGATAGGTCCGTTTATTAATGTAGATACCTATATTAGGTGCCGTTTGAATCCTTGATCTTCTAGCTTTGCTTGGTGGATATCTAAAGTCTATTGAGCAATCTCAACTGAGTACATAGTCCCCTCTTTTACTGTTTTTCAAACGCTTTGGGGTGAAACACATGTGCCTACTTGTTACTTTCGTGCTTTCCTGTTTTCACATCATATAATTGCTATGTTCATTAGTACATTATTAGTGTAGGATCGTATTGCGACCCGAATGAGTCGATCAGAGGCGTTTTCGTCAATTACAGGTGCAGAAAACAAGTAATCAATGTAGGAATAGCTTGCGATTCACTTTAAACTCTTTCTGTATTAATTTGACAGCAATTACAATCAGTTCTCGATCCGGCAGCACTTCAGTACGAGATTCAACAACCGTTACAAATGAAATCGCTCTTGGGGTATTTATAGTAGTCTGGAACCGCTTATTGGACAAGCCCAATAAGCGGCCCAAACATGACATTGGAGCGATCTAATAACTTGCCACTCGAGCGATCCAACCTATTACCACTCGAGCGATCCTAATTCCTAATGGACCTATAAGCGATCCAATCAACTCAAACCTATACATTTTCACATTTTCTCTAATTTCATGCCCAAATCTAACATTCTAAGATAATGACTCGATACAAGACGTAATCAGCAGATGTAGTGCACCAACAGACTCCCCCTCAGATGTTGATGGAGTCGACTATCGAGTCACAACAATGCTGTGTTTTCACATCTTCAGTCTTGATCAGTCTTTGGGCTTTTCTTTTTCTTACTTCAGACTCCCCCTCTCGATTTACTGGTATTCCTTAGTTCTTCAGTAACATCTTCAGGATCTTTGTCTGGTTTTCCTGCATAAGCTCTACCTCAAAGTAAATTTCTTTCACATATATGTCAAACCTATAACATTGCATCAATTCAGACTCTCTTTCAAAACAAACACAGATTTTGATGAACCACTTGAAAGATTAGATTATGAAAACAGTTAATTTCACACAAACACTCACTCTCAAATATTGCTCATCATGTTTAGCACTCGGAATTTTGAAAATCAGCTATTCAACATCAGTTGTCGAAAAATTTTTTTTACTTTTTCAAAAATTTATGCTAAAACACACTGAAAATCTTTTTGGATTTTTCTGAAAGAAAATAAAATGCAGAAATAAACTATTTACAGACAATATTTTTGTGAGCTCGTGCAAGAGGATCATATCAGTTTTGAGACAAATCACCAATCATCGTTAAGCTTTAAACATTTTCAGTTCTAAACAATTTACCTAGATTGTCAGTATGTTTGTCCACTTAAATTTTCACACATACTTTAATTGATTCGAGATACGATATTAATGTTTTAGAGACTTAAACTTAATTGTGTATCACTCCACTTGAATATACTCCTGTATCCAGATCCCAAATATTCAGTCTTACAGGTGAGTACCACAGATGATATCTGTAAAGGGGTAGATGCGAAACCGTGAGAGCTCAGGTCAGAACTTCCGTTCAGCAGAGAGATGACGGCTCGACTTTTGGTGGGTCCCCTTTAGAGGATCTTTTTTACAACAGCAATGACTATCAATTTTATTGTTTCATCAGCTTGCTGAGGGCGATGCTATGTTTCAAGCATTTTGCGAAAAGCATTATCCGGGGACTAGGTCAGTACTTCCATACAGCAGAAGTCCCGGGATAATACCCCAGATATCACTGAGTATAAAGACCTAGTATCTCAGAATACGGGACCTTTCAAACAAGATTTCGGGGGTTACCCATATATTCAAGAATAGTTACCCACAAATCAAGCAAGTTTGATTTAGGTTTATATCTCGTTTCAATTTACTAAATGTGCGAAAATCTACTGACACATCCGCAGTATGATCGTTTATCACATTTAAACTTTCCAATTCTTTAGCATGTTGTGATAGTTCACTGATGTACTATCATTTCCTCTTTTTCGCAACAAAACTCATTTTTGATTTTATCAAGTTTTTGGCTTTTTCAAATTTTCTAATGTTTTTGGATTTTCTAAAAACTCTTACTCCCCCTAAAATGCAAACACATTAACGAAAATATGAAAACAAACTGTACAGAAACATGACAACTGATATCAAATCACCTCAAATCGCCATTCACTAGGCATAAACAATCAGAACTCCCCCTATCAACAAACTATTTTCCCACTTAGATTTCAAAACACTTAAGTTTGTTTTAATCAAAATGGTTTTTCCGGAAAATAAGTTTGATTGATTTTACCACTTGTAGATTTATCAAACAAATGTTTGGGGATGTGGTTCATCATCTTGTCTTCCAACCAGATGTAGGAAAATTGTCACACCCCCAAAATCCACGTGCGGAGTATCACCGCTTGGGAGCGTGACTGACCAGGGTCAAGCCACCAATCATAGAGAACAACGTATATAGTTAAAGTAATAGCAATTAAACCAAACCAAATCCATATGAAAGGTGTTTCCAAATCATAAGTAAGTTATCATTGTTTAGCGGAAGCGTATAATCAAAACCCCACATAATTAGGTATGTAATGTCAAAAGTGTTTAATCAGATAATCACGATCCAAGCCCACAACGACCAGCTCCTCCATGTGCAAGCTCCATGTATCTAACGACCTGCAAGGCATGTAACAGAGGATCAACAACTAGTTGAGCGAGTTCACAGAAAGTAAATGCGTAATAGTAAGTTCGTATGTAACATGTGGCTCTATTGGGCCGATAATACGTTCTATTGGTGGGGGCTTCCCACGTTGTATATCCACTAGACTATTCGTAACCATAGGTGTTCTACATATCCTGAGAACAGTAACACGTACAAGTTTACGTAGGTTTTACGTAAGTAATCCTTCACAACCGAGGATAGGGGTACGCGGGGGTTTACGTAGGTTTTACGTAAGTGCCTGACACAACCGAGGCAGTAGTGAGTATAAGTTCACGTAGGTTTTACGTGAGTATCCTTCACAACCGAGGATAGCGAGTAGCATAAGTATACGTAGGTTTTACATATGTGTCCTGCACAACCGAGGACGATGGTATGGTAGTCTAGTAACAGTATATGTACGAATCTAGTCAATCTCATTCCTTCAATCCCATTCCCAAGCCCTTGGGAATCCCATGCCTTAGTAAGGGTGTGAACTCACCTTGGTTTGCTCGGTATGCTAGGTTATGCGTTCACAAGTAATCAATCAAGTCCTATTGTGTGCACGTGAAATAAGTCAGTTCATGTTCGTAATGATACACAGTTAATCTATGTCACAAAGCGTTTGACAGCTAACATCATGTATCACATAAGCATTCCACCCTATTCATGCAGTACATATACTTCATATAATGTCTTTCACTATATTCTACTTTAGTTATTCATTAACATACCTTACTTGGTTAACAGTTTAATAAGGTCAACATACATTGCGCAGTACAGTCATCACTAAAAGATAATAGCATCACCAGTATCATATAAGGAAGTCGGATACGATCATATGTTTGAAATTCGTACAACATTATCACTTTAACAAAGTCGGACCACTACTTTTACAAGAATAAAGTCGGACAAGGTACCTAGGCGCAAAGGTCGGATGAACATAGTTCAAAGAACTCGGGCTGGGGATTCCTTTTTAAAACTCGGACAAGGGACTTGTCCCTTATAAAACTCGGACTCCCCATCCTTTGCAAAAACTCGGGCATCCATCCCCCTATATAAAGTCGGACCCCCCCTTCCTAATGAAAAACTCGGACAGGGTAACATCTTGTGAAACTCGGACTAATGCACCTCTTATATACTCGGATACAAGCACACATACATATGATCAAATCTACACTTCATATGCACTAAATACAAAAATGGCCGCCCATACATGATTGGACCGATTAACAATATTAGTCAAACAAAATGAGGTGGTCATGTGCAAGATTAGCCACCACCCTCAAGAATTTGGTTCTTTAACATTATTGGGCCAAGCCCACAGCCAATGGCCATCAACTAACCGCCCACCCCACCAATCGGAGGTTTACAGCTCCTTGACAAAATTGAGTTTTTTTTTTGATCGCCATCAATTCCTAGGACTGATGTTATTGATTATCTATTTTGTCAGTTTACAAGGCCACCTATTTATAACTCATGATGACACCCATTATCACTTTGTAACAATTTAAATCGGTTATGGCAGATAATGTTATTTATTAGCATGTTATGATTGGACCAAATATTTAGTCACATGATTTATCAATTCACTAACAAACATCATATTCAAATCGGCAGTTCGCCATTTCCCAGCCCTTGTCCACCGATTTGACCCATTATCTCGATTTCAATGAATAACCCATGATACTTTCCATTACTCTTATCGATACCAGCCGACAATTTAACCAATGCCTTTTAACAGTTTAAATATGGTTGTCTCACAACTTTAATCACATGAAAACTAACAAATCACATACAAAACACTTTAAAAGAAACATAAGATACTAACCGAATTGGATGATGAAACAGGGAGAGTTTCGAGGGACAAGAAGCAACCGTCGGTTTGCAAGAGAAGAGGAGAGAAGTTTAGGGTTTTGAGAATTTTCATAACCGCTCCCCTAATCTAATATATATATTTACGCAACAAGTTTGGGCCGTAATTGGGCTTTGGCGGTTTTGGCGAATCAAGGCTCGGCGAAACACATATGTTTCGTCGAGTCGGTTAAATGGCAAATAAATTTTGTTTCGTCGGGCATTACGTGATTTAGTCTAAGCGTTTTAATAATAATTCTAATATTATTTTCTACAACAGTAAGTAATCACATATATGTAAAATGACAATACGCTTCATTAAAACACAACGCGTACAATTTCAAGTCCACAAGTCAAAGAACTAAACAGTCAAAGTCAACGCGCATCTAATGTGAAAGTGGAAGTCAGAAACTCGAGATGTCACATTATCCCCAACTTAAAAGAAATTTCGTCCCGAAATTTGGTACGCACTCACTGAGGAAGCTAGGTAAGCTGTAGTGTTCACTGGTTTTCCTGGGGTGTCACATCCCCCCGTTGATTTGGAATTTCGTCCCGAAATTCCGCAGTAGTAGCTTCAGTCTCAGTAGTGGATGCATTGGTTCCGAATAACTGGGGGTACTTTTCTTTCATTTGGTCTTCGCGTTCCCAGGTGTACTCTGGGCCACGTCGGGAGTTCCAACGAACTCGAACAAGAGGGATTCTCTTGCTTTTGAGGACCTTAACATCCCGGTCCGTGATTTCAACTGGTTCCTCGACGAACTGCAACCGCTCGTCGATAGTGAGTTCCTTAAAAGGAACTATGAGGGTCTCATCTGACAGGCACTTCTTCAGATTCGACACGTGAAATACATTGTGAACTGCACCGAGTTCAGCTGGTAGGTTTAGCTTGTAGGCCACTTTGCCTATTTTCTCAATGATCTCGAACGGTCCGACATACCGCGGATTTAGTTTGCCCCGTTTGCCGAAACGAACCACACCCTTCCAGGGTGAGACTTTTAATAAAACCCGGTCCCCGACCTGAAATTCCAACGGTTTCCTACGCTTATCCGCGTATGCTTTCTGACGGTCGCGCGCTGCCGCCATGCGTTGCCGTATCTGTGCAATCTTTTCCGTGGCGTCCACTACAATCTCTGGACCCGTGATCTGACTATCCCCCACCTCTGCCCAACAGAGAGGTGACCGGCATTTACGTCCGTACAATGCCTCGAATGGAGCGGCTTGTATGCTGGTGTGATAACTGTTATTATACGAAAACTCCACCAAAGGGAGATGCTTTTCCCAGCCGTTGCCGAAATCGATAACACATGCCCAAAGCATGTCTTCAAGAGTTTGGATCGTTCGCTCAGACTGCCCATCCGTCTGAGGATGATATGCTGTGCTCATGTCTAATCGTGAGCCAAAAGATCTGTGCATCGCTTGCCATAGCTCTGACGTGAATCGTGCATCCCGATCCGAAATGATAGAGGTTGGCACTCCGTGCCTCGAAACAACTTCTTTCAAGTAGACGTCTGCTAAGGTAGAGAACTTATCTGTTTCCTTAATAGCCAGGAAATGAGCAAACTTTGTGAGTTGATCTACGATCACCCAGATAGTATCATTCCCACGCTGGGATCTAGGCAGGCCAGTAACAAAATCCATGGAAATTTCTTCCCATTTCCACTGTGGTATCCTGGGTTGTTGCAGTAGGCCCGCTGGTTTCTGATATTCCACTTTGACTTTTGCACATGTCAGACACTTGCCGACGTAAGTCGCGATGTGGGCTTTCATGCTAGGCCACCAATATGTTGTTTTGAGGTCGTGGTACATTTTATCCGACCCTGGATGTATTGAGTAGCGAGACTTGTGTGCTTCATCCATCACAAGCTCTCGTAAACCGCCATAAAGTGGGACTCAAATACGCCCCGTGACATAGTAGGCGCCGTCTTCCTTTTGTTCCATTCGTTGCCTCGAACCACGTAAAGCTTCAGCCTTTACGTTTTCTGGTTTCAATGCTTCCACCTGAGCATCTCGTATCTGTGCAGGAAGATCAGACTGAATAGTGAGCTGCAAGGCTCGTACACGCCTAGGTAAAGTGTCTTTTCGACTGAGAGCGTCAGCCACAACATTGGCTTTGCCTGGATGGTACTTGATGGCGCATTCGTAATCATTAAGCAACTCGACCCATCGTCTTTGACGCATATTCAATTCCTTCTGCTTGAAGATATGCTCGAGACTCCTGTGATCGGTGTAAATAGTGCACTTGGTACCGTACAGGTAGTGTCGCCATATCTTAAGCGCGAAAACAACAGCTCCCAGCTCTAAATCGTGTGTCGTGTAGTTCCGTTCATGAACCTTGAGTTGACGAGAGGCGTAGGCAATAACTTTATCCCGCTGCATCAATACACAACCAAGCCCCTGTATCGATGCGTCACAATAAACCACGAAGTCATCCGTGCCCTCGGGCAGTGAGAGGATAGGTGCGCTGCATAGTCTATCCTTCAGGTACTGAAAGGCCGTTTCTTATGTGTTACCCCAACGATAGGTAACACCTTTCTGTGTCAACATAGTAAGCGGCTGCGCGATCTTGGAGAAGTCTTTAATAAATCGTCTGTAATACCCCGCCAAACCCAAGAATTGGCGTATTTCCGTTGGTGTACGCGGTGCAGGCCAGTTCCTGATCGAATCTACCTTGGATGGATCGACATGAATCCCATCCCTGTTCACCACATGGCCTAAGAAGTGGACTTCACGAAGCCAGAAGTCGCATTTAGAAAACTTGGCGTACAGTTGCTCCTTTCGAAGAAGTTCCAAGATAAGACGTAAGTGCTGCTCGTGTTCCTCCTGACTCTTGGAGTAGATCAGAATGTCGTCGATGAAAACGATGATGAACTTGTCTAGATAGGGTTTGCACACCCTGTTCATAAGATCCATGAAAACTGCAGGCGCGTTCGTAAGCCCGAAAGGCATGACTAGAAACTCGTAATGGCCGTAGCGAGTTCTGAATGTGGTTTTGGAGATGTCCTCATCCCGGACTCTCAGCTGATGATAGCCTGACCTCAAGTCTATCTTGGAGTAGAAACTCGACCCCTGCAACTGGTCGAATAAGTCGTCTATACGCGGAAGAGGATAACGGTTCTTCACCGTCACCTTATTCAGTTCACGGTAGTCGATGCACATTCTGAAAGTACCGTTTTTCTTCTTCACGGATAGTACTGGAGCTCCCCAAGGCGAAGAGCTTGGACGAATAAAGCCCTTATCCAAGAGCTCTTGTAGTTGCTTTGACAGTTCTTCCAGTTCAGTTGGAGCTAAACGATATGGTGCGCGAGCTATAGGTGCTGCTCCTGGAGCTAGCTCGACTTGAAACTCGACCTGGCGATGAGGCGGTAGACCAGGTAAATCTTCAGGGAACACCTGAGGAAATTCGCGTACAACTGGAATATCCTCTATTCTTTTCTCTTTCGAAGCTGCATCAGTAACCAGTGCCAAGATAGCAGTATGACCCTTTTGTAAACATTTCTGAGCCTTCAAGAAAGAGATCATGCCAACCACAGCACCACTCTTGTCGCCTTGAACTTCGAGAGGTTCCTTTCCCGAACGAGGAATACGAATGATCTTCTCCTTACATAGAATCTCTGCCTGCTGCTTAGATAACCAATCCATGCCGATGACGATGTCGAAACTACCCAGAACTATAGGAATAAGGTCGATGGAGAAGGTCTGACCAGCTAAGACAATGCTACAACCCTTAACTATCTGAGTGGCCTCTACACTTTTACCGTTTGCTAACTCTACAACATGCTTGGTGTTTAGGGGTGTGGGTGCACGTTTTAACAATTTACTCATTTTCAAAGACATATAACTCGTATCCGCACCTGAATCAAATAAAACAGTAACATAAATATCGTCGAGGAGAAACTTACCCATAACGACATTGGGATCATTTCTGGCATCACCCTGCCCCAACACAAACGCACGACCCCTTGCTTCATTGCCGTTGTTGTTCCCACCATTGTTGTTGTTGTTGCCATTACCCTGATTGTTGTTATGGTTGTTGTTGTTCTGGTTCCTGTTCAGCTGAGGGCAGTGCCTTTTAAAGTGACCCTCTGCACCGCAATGAAAACACCCTTTGTTGCCCTGCTGCTGATTCTACTGTGCTGGTGGCTGCTGCTGATTCTGGTTCGCAGGTCGAGGGCTTCTACAATCTTTGGCCTGATGACCCATCTTGAGGCATCTTTGACAGCGACCCTTGTTACACTGGCCACTGTGGTGTCTGTTGCAGGTGTTACACTTTGGGAGGTTCCCTCGATATCCGCCCTGCCTGTGGCTACCTGAAGAGTGCTGACTGGGACTCTGATAACTGTCAGTCTTTCGCTGCTGAATCTGTGACTGAACTGATGCTGATCCCTTGCCAGAATCCCCATCCCATTTTCTCTTATTTTCACTGGGAGTAGCAAGTGTAGTAGAAGCAGTAGCGGTAGCAGCAGCGCTGATATGTTTAGGCAGTCTGTTCTGATCCACTGCCTGATCTGTGATGCGATGAGCGAGGCGCTAAATAGCCTGAATGTTGTCAAGATTGGCCGATGTTACGTGGCTCTAGATTTCTGGCACCAAACCCTTGAGGTACAACTCGATGCGCTTGTATGGAGGGTCCACCATAGTTGGACACAGCACGGCCAGCTCGTTCGACCTCTTGGTATAAGCCTCGATTTCTGACCCAGTCATTTTCAAATGATAAAACTCATCCTCCAGCTTGTGGATGTCTTCCCGAGTGCAGTATTCCCTCTTGATCAATTCCTTGAAATCATTCCAAGGGGTGGCGTTAGCAGCTGCCAACCCTAAGATCTGCACTTGTGCGTTCCACCAAGTTAGAGCAATCCCCTCAAAAGTACCAGTGGCATACTTGACCCTGCGAGCCTCAGGGCATTCACACATCTCGAACACAGACTCGAGCTTTTCAAACCAGTGGAGGAGTCCAACCGCTCCCTCCGTGCCACTGAACGTGCTAGGATGACAATCCATGAAGTTCTTGAAGGTACACACATGTTGCTGAACGTGTTGACCTAATGTGTAAGAACAGAATGAGGTTAAACATAAGAGTTGATTAGGAACGTAGGATCTAAAGATCCTAGAATGAGTTACGACTGCAGGGTATACCTCCTGCGTTTGCAGCTGCAAGTGCCGCAGCAACTTGTTCTTGAATGAGAGCCGCCAACTGGGCTTGAGTCATGTTCACACGTCCGGACATGATCTTCATAGTAAAGGTAAAATAAGTGAGAATGGTTCGCGAGTAGTGCGATGACAGAAGAGTGTAAGCACACAAATGTGTTCAAGCAATAACAAGTAGTGAGCAATGTAATCTAAGCATACTACGAGCAAAGTTCTATGCAATTCTAGCATGTAGGCAATAAACATAAACCTTATTACCTAGGATGTTGAGTCTTGCACGTGGAGCGAAGCGTCGTTGTGGATCGTTGAGAGCACTGTTCTGGTTATAATCTGGTTTTAATAAAAACGTTTTCCCCTATTAAAACCAAGTTCTCTATAACCAATGGCTCTGATACCAATCTGTCACACCCCCAAAATCCACGTGCGGAGTATCACCGCTTGGGAGCATGACTGACCAGGGTCAAGCCACCAATCATATAGAACAACGTATATAGTTAAAGTAATAGCAATTAAACCAAACCAAATCCATATGAAAGGTGTTTCCAAATCATAAGTATGTTATCATTGTTTAGCGGAAGCGTATAATCAAAACCCCACATAATTAGGTACGTAATGTCAAAAGTGTTTAATCAGATAATCACGATCCAAGCCCACAACGACCAGCTCCTCCATGTGCAAGCTCCATGTATCTAACGACCTGCAAGGCATGTAACAGAGGATCAACAACTAGTTGAGCGAGTTCACAGAAAGTAAATGCGTAATAGTAAGTTCGTATGTAACATGTGGCTCTACTGGGCCGATAGTACGTTCTATTGGTGGGGGCTTCCCATGTTGTATATCCACTAGACTATTCGTAACCATAGGTGTTCTACATATCCCGAGAACAGTAACACGTACAAGTTTACGTAGGTTTTACGTAAGTAATCCTTCACAACCGAGGATAGGGGTACGCGGGGGTTTACGTAGGTTTTACGTAAGTGCCTGACACAACCGAGGCAGTAGTGAGTATAAGTTCACGTAGGTTTTACGTGAGTATCCTTCACAACCGAGGATAGCGAGTAGCATAAGTATACGTAGGTTTTACGTATGTGTCCTGCACAACCGAGGACGATGGTATGGTAGTCTAGTAACAGTGTATGTACGAATCTAGTCAATCTCATTCCTTCAATCCCATTCCCAAGCCCTTGGGAATCCCATGCCTTAGTAAGGGTGTGAACTCACCTTGGTTTGCTCGGTATGCTAGGTTATGCGTTCACAAGTAATCAATCAAGTCCTATTGTGTGCACGTGAAATAAGTCAGTTCATGTTCGTAATGATACACAGTTAATCTATGTCACAAAGCGTTTGACAGCTAACATCATGTATCACATAAGCATTCCACCCTATTCATGCAGTACATATACTTCATATAATGTCTTTCACTATATTCTACTTTAGTTATTCATTAACATGCCTTACTTGGTTAACAGTTTAATAAGGTCAACATACATTGCGCAGTACAGTCATCACTAAAAGATAATAGCATCACCAGTATCATATAAGGAAGTCGGATACGATCATATGTTTGAAATTCGTACAACATTATCACTTTAAAAAGTCGGACCACTACTTTTACAAGAATAAAGTCGGACAAGGTACCTAGGCGCAAAGGTCGGATGAACATAGTTCAAAGAACTCGGGCTGGGGATTCCTTTTTAAAACTCGGACAAGGGACTTGTCCCTTATAAAACTCGGACTCCCCATCCTTTGCAAAAACTCGGGCATCCATCCCCCTATATAAAGTCGGACCCCCCTTCCTAATGAAAAACTCGGACAGGGTAACATCTTGTGAAACTCGGACTAATGCACCTCTTATATACTCGGATACAAGCACACATACATATGATCAAATCTACACTTCACATGCACTAAATACAAAAATGGCCGCCCATACATGATTGGACCGATTAACAATATTAGTCAAACAAAATGAGGTGGTCATGTGCAAGATTAGCCACCACCCTCAAGAATTTGGTTCTTTAACATTATTGGGCCAAGCCCACAGCCAATGGCCATCAACTAACCGCCCACCCCACCAATCGGAGGTTTACATCTCCTTGACAAAATTGAGTTTTTTTTTTTTGATCGCCATCAATTCCTAGGACTGATGTTATTGATTATCTATTTTGTCAGTTTACAAGGCCATCTATTTATAACTCATGATGACACCCATTATCACTTTGTAACAATTTAAATCGGTTATGGCAGATAATGTTATTTATTAGCATGTTATGATTGGACCAAATATTTAGTCACATGATTTATCAATTCACTAACAAACATCATATTCAAATCGGCAGTTCGCCATTTCCCAGCCCTTGTCCACCGATTTGACCCATTATCTCGATTTCAATGAATAACCCATGATACTTTCCATTACTCTTATCGATACCAGCCGACAATTTAACCAATGCCTTTTAACAGTTTAAATATGGTTGTCTCACAACTTTAATCACATGAAAACTAACAAATCACATACAAAACACTTTAAAAGAAACATAAGATACTAACCGAATTGGATGATGAAACAGGGAGAGTTTCGAGGGACAAGAAGCAGCCGTCGGTTTGCAAGAGAAGAGGAGAGAAGTTTAGGGTTTTGAGAATTTTCATAACCGCTCCCCTAATCAAATATATATTTACGCAACAAGTTTGGGCCGTAATTGGGCTTTGGCGGTTTTGGCGAATCAAGGCTCGGCGAAACACATATGTTTCGTCGAGTCGGTTAAATGGCAAATAAATTCTGTTTCGTCGGGCATTACGTGATTTAGTCTAAGCGTTTTAATAATAATTCTAATATTATTTTCTACAACAGTAAGTAATCACATATATGTAAAATGACAATACGCTTCATTAAAACACAACGCGTACAATTTCAAGTCCACAAGTCAAAGAACTAAACAGTCAAAGTCAACGCGCATCTAATGTGAAAGTGGAAGTCAGAAACTCGAGTTGTCACAAAAATACAAGTACAAATTAATGTCCTTGATTTACCATATGCAATTAAATCATCTAACCACTTGTAATTATAACCAACAAACATAAACAAACCTCTTTACCGTTTGTATGATTGACGTTACCGAATAAAATTCAAGAAAGATGCCGATTCATGCTCCACGCTTACCAACCTGGGAGCTCCGGCAAGTCCTGAGACTTACTGTTCATAATATGTACCATCCCAATCACAAACCAGGGATGGTTCAACCTTTTCTTTCGTTGTTTTCTTCTCATAAAATTCCTTAACCCCTTTGACTTTTCGATCAATCATCTTGCCAAAGATGTGTTTTACCTTGGAGTTAAAGACCTTCTCAGCATCAAATTCCTGTTCATCACAATAAAATTGGTTAGAAATTTCAACTTTACCAATTTTCTTTTTATAATTCTCAGCCCTAAGTAATGGAAACTCCTCATCATTAACAATTTGAACTGATTTTTCAACTTGTACATCAGCTTCACATTTTGAAACAACTTGTGGCTCAACTGACTTTGTGGAATCAGTTTCATCGCCCGAAGATAGCTCCTCTGATTTTAATCCATCAGAATCATCGCTAGAGCTTTCACCAACCTTCTTAACAACCCATTTCTGATTGTCAGATTTGGCTCTCTTTTTGTAAAACTTGTTCGAACTCTCACCAATTTCAAAAATAGAATCTTTAAACAGTTTTGTTCTATCAAGTGGTGATTCAAACGCAAACACCTTTTCTGAAATTTTGCGAAAAACTCCCTGTTTTGATTGTATCGCCTGAGAACAATCTTTGGCGATATGTCTAACGTTGTTGCATTTGAAACAGGTTCTCGAGTCTTTCTTTTGTTCAGCTACCTTCTTCAACTCAACTTGTTTCTTTTTCAGAAACTCACTGTTTGTTTCCCTCCAGAAACTTGTCTTTTCTTCTTCATCAGTTGATGTACCTGAAACAAATGACATTTTGGATTTAAAATCACGAACATGTTTTTCATTTTTCTGTTTTTCTGTAGGAATAAAACCAAGACCTTTCTTTTTGAAATTACCGTTATGGTTTGATTTCTTTTGGAAACCAGAACCAGAACCGTAACCCTTTTTCTTGTTTAATCTTTGTTGAACTCTTGAGGTGTAAGGTTTAGGTTTATCAATAAGACATAAGCCTTTTATTTCGGAAATATTGATTTCTGTGAGTATGAAAACCTTTTTAATCAGTTCAGTTTTGACACCTCTTATTGGAAATTCCTCATCAGAATATAATTTGTCCGAATTATTCAAAGTATAAGCAACTTTAAACAACCCATCATCCAAATTAGACTTTGATAACAGGAATTTTCTGTCATAAACTAATTTTCCCTGTTTTTCTGTTAGCACCGGAGTTTTTGACTCAGATTTTGACTCTGACACGGACTCCGACTTTGACTCGTCACTGTCATCACTATCTAACACATGATCCACGACTTTCTTCATCAATTGAGACTGTTGATCAGTGTCAGATGATGTAAACACAACATCAATACTTTCTGGAAGATTTATTGACGACTCTGACTCCCACTGTAAATTTGTGGCCTTTTTGACTCTTTCATCGTTTGGATATCTAGGCAAATATCCATTTTCCAACGGGGGTGGACATCTGTTATAACTGACATCTTTCTTCTTACCAGATGAAGCCTTTTCAGTGTCCTTTTTCTGATCATTCTTCTTCTTGTCAGCAATCTTTTCTCCAGCATCAACTCCAGCTGCAATCTCCTCAGTTACAACATCCTCTTCCCATACCTTCATGCTCTCAACAGTCGGATAAATCCTGTCAATCACATAGGAAGTACATGAGTAACTTTTCAACAAACGATTTACTCTTTCAGTTTCAATTCGTTGCAGCTCAAGCTTCTGTTCTAAAGCAGCACATTTTTCAATGTAATTGTTTACAACTTTTTGTTTAGTCATAAACGCTCCCTGAAGAGTCTTCATAGCAACTGCTTGTTCTTCACTGGTTTGATTGTACTGATTCATTGTCTTGTTCAGCACATCATAAGACTCCTTCAGACTGTTTAAGTTGTAAATCAAAGAGCTATTCTGCTTCTTCACAGCTTCGCAATTTTCACATTTTACAGGAACTTCTTTTGCATCAACTTTTTCTTCAACCTTAAACTTAGGCACTTCTGTCATCTTTTGTCTTCTCATCACCGGCACTTCTTCATCATCACTACTCACCGGCGTTTTGATCTTCTTCTTTTTCTTCTTGACTTTCTCGTCTTCGCTATCACTCTCAGCAAGCAACTTCATATCTTCTCTGTATTTTCTAGCCCAATACTCTGTATCATCATCACTATCATCTACAATCTTTGCTGTAAATGAAGTGTAAGCTGTGGTTTGATCAGGAATATAATCATCCCAAGTAAAATTTGTCCAGCTAAAACCTTCTGGTAACCTCTCATCATCTTGATCAATTATCAAAGCACTACCATCACTTCTTTTTCCACAATCATAACTGCTCACACAAGCTCTTTTTCCTGTATCTTCAACCACATCTCTTCCATGTGCAGTCTGAGCTTGATGTTTTTGTTGTTGAGATGATTGACCAACTTGGTGATAAATGGCTTTGCGATAGTAATCGTTGTTGTTGTTGAACGGATTTTGAGCTCCACTTGATTCTCGGTTTGTACACTCCCTCTTGAAGTGTCCTTTTTCCCTGCACCGAAAACAAGTGACTTTAGATTTGTCAAAACCTAAAGTAGAAACATTCGCATCACGAAGATCATCTCTCCCCGTGATTTGTTTAAACTTCTCAGCTCTCCGTAAAATACTAGCCAGACACCACTTTATGTCCATCAGCTCCATTTCTTCAGCATCTATCTGGTCGTAGTCTTCTTTTGTTAACATTGGATTTCCAATACGACCTGCAACAAAACAAGTGTAAGATTCCAAAACCATTCCTAATAAAGACATTTGGTTTTTGGCAACTTCCTCAGAATAATCTTGATCATTTTCAAGATTCAATACAATGTTGCACTGTAATTTTCTTCCGTTTTTAGTTGCTGAGATGTTTGGATCAAATGATGGAAATGAAGTAAAACTGGTTTTGCTGCTTAATCCAGATGATGGACTTTCAGATACACTTTTGGCACTCATACCAGTAACAATCTTTGGAGATAGATTTGATGATTTCTCATTTACCCCAGCTTTATAATATAACCCGATGTCTTGTTCACTATCGAAGTCTTTCATTCTAATCACTTTTCTCTGTTCCATTTCTTGAGCTTCAATCTTTTCGATGAACTTACTGAGCGTCAGATTGCTAAAACCTTTCTTGTTTCTAAGCATCATCAAGTATGTGCCCCAACTCTCATATGGCAACGCATCAGCAAGTTTGTCGATCAACTCTTCATTACTCTTTTCAATACTCAATCTTTTCATATTAGCAAGTAGATTACAATATCGTTCAATAATTTCTCTTGTACTCTCATTTTTCAACCCTCGGAATAAATCAAACTCTTTCTTCAGAAGTGACTTTTTACTCTTGGCCATCTCCTCACTTCCTCTAAACTTTGACCGTAACGCTTTCCAAATTGAATATGATGTTCCATTATGCTGTAAAAGAACCATGATATCTTCTTTGACTGCCTGTTGAAGAAGACTAAGCATCATTTTCTCATCTTTGTACTTTTTACGAGCATCAGCAGTAAGATCTTTGATTGGAACAGGTTCTTCATCATCGTTCAATGGTCGAACATACTTTGTTTCTATGCATTCCCAAGCATCAAGATAATTCGGTTGCACCCAATTTTCAAACCGACCTTCCCAACCCTTATATTCTTCGATGTTCATTAACTTGGGAGGCTTTTGCATCGTTCCTGTTTCGTTTTCTAGCATTGTGGTTTGAATAGCGGTGATTGGAGTACTTGGAGTAGCGAATGCGTTATAGAAATCTTCATCCATTTTCAAATTTTCACTAAATATTACACACAGCCTTAAAAGCGAACTGGAATATCAAGTGTACACACAAGCGGACAAACAGTTCAATCGGTCACAAAAGCGATCCAATAAGAACAAATAAGCGAATCGGATGGGTCCAAATAAGCGGTCCGAGTTTGAACAAATAAGCGGTCCAGACAAATTCGGTATGAGCGGTCCAAATACTATTCGAACGAGCGGTCCACAACTTGCTAGTTCGAGCGGTTCAAGTAGTGTCCAACCGAGCGGTTCACAAAGTTAATTTGGAGCGGACCATGTCATCCGATCGAATAAGCGGTCCATAATTGTTCGAATAAACGATCCACAAACGTCCAAATGAGCGGTCCAGAACACCTAATTACGAGCGGTCCAAAACTGTCCGAATAAGAGAATCATCAATCGGACCTATTTTTCCTTTGAATTTTGGTTCCAAACTTTCAAGGGTTTGACTTTATACTATCGTGCACAATCCCTGAGATTTTCAGCAAATTTCGACCTTTGAAAGTGTCGAAATCTGAAAAAGAAGGTGTAGAAGACAGAATTTTTGACGATTTCCAGCTATTCTCTGTAGAACTCCTCCTCCTGAAGCTCTGATACCACTTGTAGGATCGTATCGCGACCCGAATGAGTCGATCAGAGGCGTTTTCGTCAATTACAGGTGCGGAAAACAAGTAATCAACGTAGGAATAGCTTGCGATTCACTTTAAACTCTTTCTGTATTAATTTGACAGCAATTACAATCAGTTCTCGATCCGGCAGCACTTTAGTACGAGATTCAACAACCGTTACAAATGAAATCGCTCTTGGGGTATTTATAGTAGTCTGGAACCGCTTATTGGACAAGCCCAATAAGCGGCCCAAACATGACATTGGAGCGATCTAATAACTTGCCACTCGAGCGATCCAACCTATTACCACTCGAGCGATCCTAATTCCTAATGGACCTATAAGCGATCCAATCAACTCAAACCTATACATTTTCACATTTTCTCTAATTTCATGCCCAAATCTAACATTCTAAGATAATGACTCGATACAAGACGTAATCAGCAGATGTAGTGCACCAACAATTAGTACATTATTTCATTATGTTTTATGCTATGTATGTCCTTTCAGTGCATACTTAGTACATAAATTTACATTACATTTCTGCTATGTATGTTTACTTAACATGCTAGCACATTGTTTTACATGACTTTTTGCTGCACATGCTCATCCAGCATATGGCCACATTGAATTACATTTTGAACCGTTGAAACTACTTGACCATGTGAACCGTTTGTAACCATTGAATTATGTGAACCGTTTGTATCTGTTGAACCGTGTGAACCGTTTGTATCTGTTGAACCGTGTGAACCGGTTGTATCTGTTGATTTACATGAACCATTTGTAACTGTTTGAACCGTTGGGTTAGGGAAGTGATTAGGTAACGAGGCGTGTGTAATGTGATACAAGCATGGTGGATACGCCGCTGGTACTTCCTCTATATAAGTGCTTGTATTATATTACATATCGTAGCATTATTTGAATCATTCAATTTGGACTATTACAATTTACACAAATAACATATTTTTCACAAGACATTGTTTTACAAACAACTTATTTTATACAAACTCATTTTTACTTGGTTATTCATTTAACCTTACATTACTCTTTTACATATCATCTACCTTATTATCGCTTTTCAAACGTTTTATAAAAGCAAACACTTAAACTGGATTCATGACAAGTTTTCATTAAACATTTTCTTAAACCTAAGTCATGAATCCTATTTTCACAAAACCTATGTACTCGCCGGCATTTTTATGTTGATGTATTTTCACATGTGTTTCAGGTACAATAGTTGATGATATTTGATGATGATATTGATGCATGCTCAAATAGGATTGGACGAGGCCTTAGTGACATTAAAAGATACATGACTAGTTAACTATGTTATATTTTCTTTGTTGTTAAGACATTGTAATACATTGAATTCAATAAAACGAAATTGTTTAATCCATGGTTGTGAAACAATGATTCTGTTACAACACTCCCCGACGTTTCCGCCACGTTTTGTTGTCTTACGTGGTCGGGGTGTGATACTCAAGAAATTGAAAGTACCAAATACGAGAGAGAAGTATGAATGATATGTTAGAATCCGCGAGACGGATTCAAAACATAGAAGGAATGAGAAAGTATGAATGATATGTTAGAATCCGCGAGACGGATTCGAAACATAGAAGGAACGAGAAAGTATGAATGATATGTATGAATCCGCGAGACGGATTCAAAACATAGAAAGGAATGGAAGGTGGAATGAAAAGTCCGAATTTGTAAGTAAATGCGGACCGAAGAAGTAAATATTTTTAAAGCAGATATTAACCAAGTTATGTTTTAAAACCTTTTACTATATATAAATATATTTATGTAAATGTGTTGTATGCAAGATGGTTAAGAGGGACAAATGAGTCACACGGGTCAAATGGTGATTGCCGTTGAAACCCGGTATTTAATGATATAATTGTTCAAGTCTTATATTTGTAGGTGGGCATAATGCATGATCATCCAATACCACAAATTGGAAAGAAATAACCAACGCAAGGTATGGATAACGAGTCAATGGATTTGACTTGCATTGGTATGTATAAAGATTATGTCTTTTTAATAGGAGCTTATAGCTCGGCTAGAGAGGGATGTGTCAGGACTGGTAATTGGTAAGCATAGGTCGGAATGTATTTACAAATGGACTTCCGAAAAGTCAAACAAAGTAAGTTGATAGTTATTAATCAAGTATTGGTAAAATAGTATGAAGCATTTGACTCGCTAAGTAGGGAAGACTGTTGAAAGCTATTGTAGTAGCAAGAAACAGTACGTGAGAAATGGAATGTGTAATATGTTTTAAGCATGTATGTAAGAAATTTGTAAAAGAGTCTTAGGCAAACAAACACCATGTAGAATGCAAATAATAAATGATATGTGCTAATCCATAATTTTACTGATAAGAATAGAGGAAATTCTCAGTAAGATGATGGTAATAAAGCTGATGGAAGGATGCTCACGAGTAGGAGCATGTTTCGTGAATAAATGAGACCGAATCTGGTACGAAAGGTACCAGCAAAGAAGCGAATCCATCTGGCTCACGGATCACTGATCTATGCGATGAAGACGAGAACGGTATAACTCTTGGTGAGTAAAACTGGTGGATTCTTAAAAGTATGTGCACGAGCGGAAGTTCATCTCATGGATGGGCGAAGTTAGTTTAGTCCAGTTATGGATTTGTGAAAGATGTGGGCCGAACTGTTATAGGCGGCTCAACGCATTGTGCTAGATTACGCGGTTAGTAAATTTCTAAATTCCAATAGTAGGATAGAAAGATATAAATTGAATAGCATTCATATGAATTAAGGTAGCTCAACAATAACATGGTATTGGAGGTTTGACCTATAAGGTCAACAAAGGAATGAAATTAAGATTCAGACTAACGTCAATAAGCAATGCATATATGAAGATATAGAGGGTGGTACATGAGAACAAATGAATGGATAAGTTGAGAATATATGAACTAAATGAATCAGAAATTTAACCTAAGGGTGTATATAGTTCCATCTAGCGAAAGAGTTAAAACTAATAACCGGAAGGTGAAGGTGGTATTATCTAGTAGGAATGAACAAGGTTTCGAGGACGAAACCTTCTTTAAGGGGGGGAGATTTGTAACACCCAGAATTTTGTACGTCGCAATATAATATTAAAATTTTATTAATAAGACGTGGTAAATATAGAATTACTTTACCATTCCCTAAGCTTTACAAGTTATGGAAATTTTATAACTTATGTGCACATGAGATTAACCAAGTTAGTATGTAAAAAGGAAATAAATGACATGTTTTGAAATATGGAAGGGTTAAAAGGGAAAAGTGTTTTAAATAAAACACTTGACAAAAAAATAAGTCAGTATTTTTGTGGGTTTGGGGCGTGCGATCGAGAACAGAGGCCAAGGAAGAGCCAAAACCCTAACATCCTAAAATCAGCAAATTGAGAAGGAAATTAAAGGCTAATCGATTGCATGTGATCAATTTCTCAGTTATCTAAGGGTTCTCCATCATGGGGTAAGTCGAATTTTGTGAATTGATGTTAGATGATGATAATGGTTTTGATTAATCCATGAGATAGTATGAAATTGAACTTGCTTCTGAGTTAGAATCACCAAATAAAGGATGTTTCATGAATAATACTGATTTGTTTGAAAGTTTGAATAGAAACCCATTTGATTTAGTTGAATAAGTGAACTTGTAGTGAATTAATCAAGAGATTTGGATGGGTGATTGTTGTGTGCAAATTACTAACAGATTATTATGTTGTAGAATGAATAAGTGATGTGAATTTAGTTGATTATATGATTCATGAAGGTTAGTAATGAGACTGTGCATTGTATACTTGTACATAGAGCTTACAATGTTCTATGCACACCAAGTGTTCGATTAAATGCTTGAATGGGTATATTATAAATTTGAATGAATTAGGAAGTCTTGTGTTGCATGTAGAAACTTTGGAATTGGTCTTTTATGAAAAACGTTATGGAATGCAAACTATATGTGAATGCAATAGTTATATAAGTCAACGACGTAGTTAAATGAGAGTGGATTATGTATAGGTATGAAGTTAAAAAGGTAAACATTGTATGCAAGAAACTATTGCGTTATGAACTTGCTAGTTAATGTGTTATGTTCGGTAGCAATAAAGTATGATGATACACATCCCTTATATGCGTTAATAAGCTAACGAAAGTCAAACATTGCATGTTTTGAAAGCCGAATGGATGAATGTTTGTAAGCTAACTGTGTTACAATTATGATGACATGTATGGATAGGAGTTATGTCATTAGGGGTACATATATTGGAAGCGCCACGAGTCGAAGGTAAACACGGAAGCTATGTGTAAATTCGGACGCACGAGGTAAGTAAACTCCCCGACTCCCTCCTTAGTCGCTAAAAGATTATTTGTATGATAAGTGTTAGAAATTATGTGAGATGCTTTATTGTTATTGGTAGCAAGTATGGAGCACTAAGGAAGTGATTTCCGAATCACTTCCTAAACCATTTTAGAAAGGCTATATGCGAGTCACGTAAGTATGAGTCACGTAAGTATGGTAATCTAAGTCTATTTAGGGTCTGGTTATTGTTTGATGGTGTTTATTAAGAAGACCGAACGGGTTAAAATAAGGGTATGTTCCGTTATGAAACGTTCGTACACATATGACGAAGATAATATTTTATTCGGTTAATGTAAAAGTGTTATAGTATTAATGTTATGCAAGTTTTGAGTGTACTCAGGTGAGATCCTTGACAAGGTCATGATTGGGTCGAATAATTGTGCATAAGTAGAGTATTGTTAAAGAAATACAGATGGATTTGAGACCCGGGGCAGGGACTTTTAGTTAGTTATGTGAGGAATAACTTTACGAACAATTAGGATTAAGTATCAAGTGATTCGGATGTAAAACTGATGAGTTAAGGGAGTTTTAAGCACAAAACAGGATGTACATCTGGGCACCACCGTAGCTTACGGTACCCACCCTAGCTTACGGTGGGTGTTGGCCCTTTTCTTTTCTGCCGTAAGGCAGTACCTGTCTGCCGTAAGCAATTGGGAGTCTACCGTAAGCTACGGTAGTCACCATAGCTTACGGTGGAGCTCTGGCGCCCCACGAAAGATCAGGCAAGGCTGTCGCGGCCCGCGACAGACCTTGCTGCTGGCAATTTATTTGTTGTTTGTGTAGGAATGGTTGTAAATGCCTTTCAAGGCCACTGAATTAGTGTTTTCGCTAGTTTTAAGTAAAGTGTTGGTTGTTGGCTTACGATTCTCCACTAGATACTCGAAAACCCAATCATGATGCGTTTTAGAAGTGCGATCAAGATTCTAATGTGTGAGTAAGAATGTAAAGGAATGAACTAAGTTAGTGGTTATTTATTTATGTATGTATTTATATATATCCATATGGATTAAATTAGATTCCAATAGTTGGAACTCTTAGGTGTTTCTAATTAGAAGCCTATAATTAGCTTACTTTCGTAAACCTCTGGAGGATCTGAGTGTTGTATAAGAGTTGTATGTGTGTATGGGGGTAGGCAGTTATGAATGTAAGTTAACATCTATGTATGTATATGTGCTAGTACCCCTGTTTGAAGTAGGATTTATTACTTATTAGCAAACTAATCTTGAGTATGTGTTTATACAGTTTAAATCAGTTGAAGCGATAAGTTACTAAACCATTGTCTTGAGTATGAAATGAGAATGTAGGTATTATATTAACGTCTTTATCAGGATAAAAGGATTTGGAATGCATGAATGTATACGGAAAGCTTATTCGTGAGGATTAGTATGGGAAGAAAGAACGCGGACTGGCTACTGATTTGTATGTCTAGTTTAGCAATGATGTCATTGTATTTAACCGATGTACATGTATGTGGTGAATGCAGGTGGCGTGGATTCAGCATCATTACGAAGAAAAGAAGGATTGAAGATCGAGTCAAGAGCGAGGGTTGTACGGGAAGGATCGGTCACCTAGTTTGGCAAATATGGGTCTTGAAGTATTAATATAACAGAACGTGGTGAATCCTTTATAATGAGTGTATGAATTTTTGTAATTGAACCTTCCTGTAAGTATTATGTCTATTAAAGAACGAAATTTTTGGGCTCTTATTTTCCGTTGTGTCGTATTTCAAATTATTACACGTTATTCTTACAGGGAATTGTTCATGATACGAACGGGTCATGCCCGAATTTTGTTAAATAATAGTATGATAATATTCCATTTTGGAATGTGAAATTTGGGCGTTATAGTACCTAAGTTTTCATCATTTCTTTGCTTTCTTTAACCGGTGATTCTAACTTGGTGACTCTCTCCATCAATTCTGGATAGTTTAATCCATCACCTAAGTTAATAGGATCATCTGAATTCCCACCAAAGGTGGTTGTACCTAGTTTTGAATTAGGTGCCCCTTTTTCTTGGTACTGGGGACTTCCAACTGTTGAAGAGACTATTATCTCAACAGTTGTTGCCATCAAGGGGATCTTGGTCTTAATGATGTAACCACTATCCAACTGTGAGACTGTTGTCTCTACAGTTGTAGTAGCTGCCCCACTTGAAATACTTGCTAGTATCTCTCGAGACACAAGAGGTGTTGCCTCCTCTGCTTGTGGGATGAGCTTGCCCTAGTCACTTATTGAAGTGTACTCTCTGTGAGTTTTTGTTGAGAGGAACTAGGTATGTGCAAGTCAATTGTATTAATTGCATCAAGCAATTTTTAGAATGATGATGGGATTGTTTTAGTAGGTGGTGGAGTTAAAAGAAAAGCACCCCTAGGAGAGGGTTTGAGAAGAGATATTGAAGTGAATCATCTCCCTCTTGATTTGGTTCCCATGTGCTTACAACACTCTCCTTTTGTGAGGATGAGTGAGGAGTTTGGATAGGTGGAAATGATTGCATCTCTTATGAGGAAGTAACAACAAATGTTTGTTGTATTTGTGTTACAGAAGGTACCTCTAGTATCTCAACACCCAGAGATACCTTGTATTTGGTTTTTCTTTTGGATTTGGATGGGAATGGAAGTGGTTTTTTGTGGAAATTTATTGTGTGTTTCATAGTGCTGGGTTGTGCACTATGGTCACCCTGAGCAGTGGGCTCAACAACAGATTTTGCAACATTTGTTGCTTGGTTTTGCAAAATGTTTTCTTCTCTCACATTTTCTTTACTTTTAGTCATTATGCGGGTAAAAGCTTTGTTAGAAAGACTATTAATTTCAAGAGCTTCACCATGTTCAAAACTTTCTTGTCTTAAAACATTTTTCAGGTATAAGCTTAACAATCTTGGGTATAATAGGAAAGGATTGCCAATTCCCCTCTTGATTACTTTTATATTTGCTACCAAATCTATAAACAGTGTCTGAGATAACTTATAATCTGAATTTCTAAAGATAGCAAACCCCATATACAGAGTTTTTAGGGGAATTTTATTAAAAGGTTTGTTCTTCGCAGACATGCAAACCATGAGTGTATGTAAAAATAATTCTATTTCTGGTGGGAACTTTGGTTTAAACAGTGTTGCTCCCACCATTTGAGCTTCATAACCCCTTACTATGAACTCATGTTGTAAGTCATTTTTGGGGAAATTTTTCATACCTGCCAAATCCTGTAGTCTGAATATGTTGGAAATGGATTCTAGAGTTATCTCAACATGTTTATTGATGGTAAAGGTGATGATGTAGGGCTTTTTATTTTGGATTGAAAATTTTGTATTTCCCAATGATGGTATTTTGATGAAGTGATGGTGTGAAAAACCGTGTTCTTGTTGTGTTTTACAAGATACAACAAGTAATTGTGGGAAGATTTCAATTCGAGAGCCATGGTTAGATTTGGTCAAACATTTTAAAACTCTTTTAACAAATAATCTTTGATTGAGTACAAAGTTTGTTGAAAGCAAAATCAGAGTTTTTTCCCTTTTGAAATGCTTTGAAATTGATAAGTATGGATGATGGATGTAAACTCTGTTTGTCAAGGGTTGTTATAGGGTTTGAGGAACAGGGATGCCAGCGTGGCCAATGGTTACATGTTTGGTCTACGTGGCCAGTTGTTATTCGTTGTGGCAAACTACTGTTAAGAACGTGGGTCCTTTTGAGGAAAGCCTTTGAAGAAGGAAGATAAGGTATGTTTTCAAAGTATATGTTTGAAACCTCTGTTGTGCTCAATCAGATTTTTTAGTAACCAAATCAGTGGTTTGAACAACTTACTAATAGAGGCTCGTTGCAGACAATTATGAATGGGTTAATTTTGCAGATGATCCAAAGCATTATCTGCTTTGGATTTGGTGGTCTCTACACAACATCAGCTCCTTGCGATTGGTCATTTGTCACAAAAAGTTTTTGTACTATCTCTAACAGTTGTTTCTAACCCTCTGTAAGTGCTTTCACACTTGGATCAACTGTTGGTTGACCATTCCCAATGAGGTGTTTGTAACCATGAGGGTGTCTATTAACTCTTGGCTTCTATGGCATGTGCACAGGTTCTTCATACCTATAAGGTACCCTGGTCCATGGTGGTTGCCCATAGCCTCTTGGAGGTACGTTGTGTGGTGCAACAAATACTTGGCCATCCCTATGTGCAGGGTATTGGATCAAGTTTTGTGTGACAAGTGGTTGACTGGACTCAACTCTTTTGGGAAATGATTGTGGATCGTTACTGACATGGTTATTATCCCTTTTGAAACTCATTTTCCTTCTGAACATATTTTGATTGATATCATACGGTTTAAGAAAAGAGCATTGTTGGGTCAAATGATTAAGTTTTCCACAAATGGTGCACCCAGGTGTGGACTCATAGATGTTTCCTCTGTTTATATCATAAGCTCTTACATTGAAACACTCTTTTGTCAAATGATTTTTCTTTCCACAAAACTAACACAACAGATCTGGAGTTTTAACTTTCCTCATACCTTTATCTCTCTTTTCAGCAAACAATTTTTATCTTGGGTGGCTTAAGACCATATGGGTTGGTGAAATCAACTAGTTTGAAGTTTTCAAGTACATCACATTCATCTGACCGAGTTGGTTTAAATTCATAATTTTGTTTTTCAGGTTGAATGGAACCTTGTGGCTTTTCTAGAATGATTTTCTTGCCACCAGGTTCAGTGATCTTGATTTCTTCACTAGGTGATGTGGTTGGTATAATTTCAACCATTTTTGTGTTAATGGAAGTGTTGGCAAGTTGTTCCTGATCATATTTTCTAAATCCAATACCAAAATTCACATTGTTTTTTCTTTGTTTTTTCCAAAAGCATCTCATAACCATTACATGATTCCACCCACCTTTCACAGGTGATATGTGTGGATTCCGACTCTTTTTTACAGTTTTGATATTTTTTTATCATTGTTTGGATTTGGTCCTTGGTTATGGTTGCTTCATGTCTTAGATTGCTTGTTTCAAGGCAGTGGCGGGCCCAGGAATTTTTCATGGGAGTGCGGAATATTTTTAACGATTTTAAGCCCCAAGCTATATAAAAAAATCCGGTTCACAGCGGGTCGGATCGGGTTGGAGCATGTAAAATAAAAGAACATCAAACTAAAATTTATATGAGTCATGTAAAATAAAAAAAACATCAAACTAAAATTTATATAATCATCAAAACATGTCAAACGTCATTACAAATATATTTAAAATTGTGTCCTACAGGTTTTCATTTTTTGAAATCTATCTAAAATATCATCTAGGGATAACTTTTTAAACAAGTCTTTCTCTATACAAATCGCTCATGGTTCCTATCACATATAAATTGCTCATGGTTCCTACCACATATCTATCTAAAACCCTTTGGAAATTTTCACCCTCCTATCACTTATAAATCACTCCATAAGTTCATAAAACAACACTAAACACTTAAACAAAATAAACAATCATGTTCAACCATGTCCATAATTTTCAATTTTAATCTTTAAACATTCAAGCCTTAGTTTTAAATGTTGATTAGTAATTTAAATAAAACAACAAAATCAATAACTACAAGTCTAGAACAAGTGAACAACAAAAAAACCCATCAAACCCTTATATATCTATAATTACCCCTAATCATCACATAAAACAACAAAAAACAATAAATAAAGAAAGAATACCTATTCTAAGTCGGAATTCTGGTGTAACTATGGTTGGAACGGCGGGAATTTGGAATTTTCTGGCCACAAAAATCGTCTGGTTGTGAGTCGCTTGGGCGTTTTTTTGGGTTATTTTATTTAGTTCAAAATCTTTGGGTTGGGCGTTTTTTTGGGTTATTTTATTTAGTTCAAATTTTTATTTTTTTATACATTCATCATTTTTTTCTATGGGGGGCGGTTGAAATTTTTTAAGGAGTGTGGGTGAAAATTTCCAAGAGGTGTGGTCGGGAGTTTGGACGAAAATTAACACTAATTTTTTTTCAAGGGGTGTGCCCACCCACCCATAAATATGGATAGGCCCGCCCTTGTTTCAAGGTCTTTTTCAGCAATTCTTATTTTAAAATCTCTTTTCAATTTATCAGGAATTATTTCACTGATTTGCACCTTTTCTCTCAGGTTTTCATTCACCTCTTTGATATTAGCAAATGCTATGATACATTTATCAAAACATAACTCTTTGAGAGTTTGAGGTGATACCTTAGAGACAGCCATTTCAACTTGATCCACACTAATGCAATAAGTGGAGCTTTTAAGATAGTTCTCATCCATCCTTCCTGCATCCTTCTTGTCATCAATAGATGTTTGACATGGGCTTTCAGTAGTTTCACCAGCAATTCCTTCACTATTAGTTGTTTGAACCTGATCTTCTTCACCTGAGATATGTTCAAGTGCCATGAAACAAAAATTTGCATGTTCATCACAATCATTTGCCAATAAAGCAAAATTATCATCAGTTAAGTTTTCAGGTAAGCTACTCCAATCAACATTGCCTTGAGTAAAAAAAGCTTTGTTGATTAGGCCCTTCAGGTGCAGGAGCAGGAATAGCTTGTGGTGCTTGAAGATGTGCCACAAGCATCTGAACATACTGAACCTGAGGAACTTGTGGTGCTTGAACATAATGCATTAGCACAGGATTCATGTTTTTTGCAAAGTGGGCTGAATTTTGCATATTTGATCATGGGGTATTTTGGGGATAAAACTGTTGTTGAGTATTAGATTGGGGTCTTTGATTAGGATATGTGATCAATGGTGCAAAGTTGTTTGATTGACTCTTGCACTCTCTTGCAAAGTCACCTAATCTATTAAACTCAAAACATTTGATTTTAGATTTATCTAACCACACTGTTGACCTCCCACTTAATCCTGGATAAGTCCTATTAGTCCTTTTGTAGAAATAATTTGCTCTTAGACTTAGTAGTGCCACTATATGTAATATATCTATTTCCCTTAGGTCAATTGGTTCTATGTTCTTAAGATCATCAAGTCCAAACGATAGACTATCAGAACCATGAGTATCATCGTTTACTGTAAATGCATAACTTGTGGAATGTTGATCAGAGTTGATTCATGTTGATATATCAATAAAATGGCCAAAACTCTGATCATTTCTGTTGGTGCATCCGTCTGTCGCCTACGTCTTGTATCGAGTCTTGCGTCGAATAGGCTAGAACAAGGCACCGGAACTAGAAAGTGTATTTAGAAGGTGATTCCGCTCCAAATGACATCTTGTCATTTGGAGCGAAACCCCTTAAAATGTTAATTCCGCCCGAAAGTGCTTAGCTAGCTGATTCTGCCCGAAATAGTTTAAGACCTGATTTCGCTCGTAATTGTATTTTCCTGATTCCGCTCCTGATGTTCTTGTATGTTCGAGCGAATCAGAACCACTATATATAGTGGCAGTTGGAGCGAAATCAGTAGTAGTAAGTGTGTCATAGTCATTCCGGTTGCCACAAAGTACTGCCGAAGTGTTGTCAGAGCTTGTAATCGATTCACTAATCAATAAAACAACAGTTAAAAGTGAATACGGCTGAGATTGCACCAAAACATTAGTTTCCGCCTCTTGTTTTGGATAAGAAGTCTTCTGATCGACTCGTTCAGGGCCGAAAACGATCCTTCAAGTAGTATCAGAGCTCAGGAGGAAGAATTTTTGCCATTTCAGCTGTGTTTTCTGATTTTCTACACCTTCTTCTTAAAAAATCAAAAATTTTCTTGGTAAAATCGGCTCAATTTCACACACAACACTCGCAATCTTGTATTGATTAATCCTTTAAAGTTTCGAAGCTAAAATCGATCTAAAAACTGAGTTTTACTTAATTCCGCTTGAAATGCATTTCGGATAAGTGACGCCATACTTGATTCCGCTCTAAATTGATCGTGCACCAGATGACGTAAGCAGCACTTTTGGCTAATTCCACTCGAATTGGATTTTGATTCCGCTCGAAAATCTAATTCCGCTCCAAAGTTCTCATTGATTGCGCTCGAGATTGCAATCTGATTCCGCTCAGAGCTTAATTCCGCTTCAAAATTAAAACTGTGATTCCGCTCCAAGCAACTGAGTGATTCCGCTCCAAGTCCAATTGTTGATTTCGCTCGAATAGTTTGTGGTGATTTTGCTCCAGAGTATTTTGCCTGAAACATTAACCTGATTTCGCCCGAACTTGAAATTTGTAAACTTTTGGACAATTGAATTGAACAATGGACGACGAATTTTATAATGCCTTTGCTAGTCCGATTACAATCACTCAGAATGAATTACTAGAAAATGAAACCGGGACATCTCAGAAACCGCCTAAGCTCATGGATATTGATGATTACAATGCATTGTCCAAACGGTTTGGAAATTGGGTTGAAGCTTATCACTTGGATGCATGGGAACATACAGAAGAACAATATGTTAGACCCACAAAGAATGGTATTCAGCAAACGATTAGAGAAATGAGTGCTGAAGAGAAAAAGAAATATAGAGATGAAAAATTGATGGTGAGCCTACTTCAGCAAGCAATCAAAGAGGACATTTTGATATTGCTTCAACATGATGGAACTGCTTATTCGATCTGGACTGAATTGGAAGCAAAATTTGTAGGAAGCGATGATATGCTTAAAAACAAAATGTCACTCATGAAGAAAGAATTTGATCTTTTTCGGGGGTTGAAATCTGAAAACACCAAGCAAATTATTGAAAGATATTGTAACTTGGTGAGAAATATGTCGAAACTTGGTATTAAAAAGGATAATGATGAATTAATTGAAAAACTTGCAGATGCACTACCACATGAAATCTGGGGAACTTTTCTGATGATGCTGAGAAACAAAAGAAAAGAATATAAAAAGCTAACACTGGGAGAGTTCATCAAACACCTGGAAGCTCAAGAGATGGAGCAGCGAAAGATCGCTAGGATGAAGAACTACGATGGAGAACAAGACATCAGTCTGTATTTCAAGAGTGGTGTTAGTGAAAAGACACATCTTTCTCCAAAAGTTGAAACAGCTTACAATGCAAAAGATTCTTCTGAAAAACCATCTCAGGGATCAAGCAGCACTACAAGATTCTCTTCATTTCCGACATATGTTCCACAGTTCACTACAACAAAGAGTGGCAAAGTTCTTCAATGCAACATTGCTTTAAAGCTGGAAAATGATCAGAACTATACTGAAGAAGTTGCTAAAAGCCATATGTCTTTGTTAGTGACCGTGCTTGAATCCTACGGAGGCTTAGTTGCAGGAAGGATCGGTAATCCAATGCTCACAAAAGAGGATTACGATCAAATTGATGCCTAGGAAATGGAATTAATGGACATTAAATGGTGCATGGCTAGTGTGTTGAGACGGGCTGAAAAGTTCAAACAAATTACAGGCAGAGATGATTTTCGCGAGGCTCATGTGTCAACTTTAGGTTTTGACAAGTCTAAAGTTACTTGTTTTCGTTGCAGGGAAAAGGAGCATTTCAAGAGGGAGTGCACAAATCGTGAAGCGAGTGGAGCTCAAAAACCTTTTGGAAACAACGACTACCACAAAAAGGCGATCTATCATCAAGTCACACCACAGCCGTATCAACAACAACAACAAGCACCGCATCAGGCACAAACTGCACATGGAAGGGTGATTGACGATTCAAAAAGAGCGTGTCTAGTCAACCAGGGCAAGGATGGTGGTTTCAGCTGGGACAGATATCTTCCAACAAACAGTAAAGTGTGTTTGGCTGATCAAGATGATGAAAAGTTGGCTGAAGGATTTAGTTGGGACAATTTCTGCCCAGATCAAGAGTTCATGGCCAAAGAGATGTCAAAAGAGACGTCAAACGTTAAAGCTTTTATTGCTAATGCTTACGATCTGAAATGGGCAGAAAAATGCAGAAAAGTCAGGGAAGCTGCAGAAGAAAAGCGGAGAAAAATTGAAGAAGAAGAGGAAGAAGAAGAAAGGCTAAAAGCTGAAGCGGAAGCTGAGAGAAAGAGAAGAAATGAATTTTTCCAATCAAACAGAACAGTCAAAGACGTTCCAGAGTTTGAAATCAAAGTTGATACTGAAGCAGTCAAAGTTTCTGAAAAGTGCTTGAATTGTGATTCTTTGATCAAGCAAAACAATGAACTGTTGCACAATATTAATAGATTAAAAGAATCATATGATATAATGAACAGAGAGATCAACAAGTACACTGAGTCAAACTGCGAACAAGCTGTAGCAATGAATACACTCAAAGGAGCTTACATAAGACAGCTTGATGATGTCAACTTTTACACAAAGAAATGTGCTGATCTGGAGTTGAAGCTGGCAACACAAAGAATAGAAACTGAGAGAGTTAAAAATTTATTGGATAGTTACTCATGTTCTACTTTTGTTGTGGACAGGATTTATCCGATTGTGGAGAGTTTGAAGACTTTTGAAGAAGTAAAGACTTCGGAAGAAAAGATATCCGTGACGAAAGATGATGATGAAGTGAAAGTTTCTGGTAAGAAACCAAGTGTGGCCTATAATAGATGTCCGCCCCCGGTCGAAAATGGATATTCGCCTCGAAATCCAAATTCAGAAAGAGTCAAAAAGGCAATTAACTTACAATGGGAGTCTGGACCATCAGATAACTTGCCAGAAAATATTGATGTCACGTACACGTCGTCCGACACTGATCGTGAGTCAAAGTTAATAAAAAGTGTGGTCGATCAGGTGTTAGATAAAGATGACAGTGAGGAGTCAAAAATGGAGTCCAAACCCGAGTCAAAGTCTGAGTCCGATACGTCAAAGCCAACAATCAAAAAGGACAAACGGGTTTATGATAAAGAATTTTTGCTATCAAAATCTAATTTGAATGACGAACCGGTCAAAGTTGCATATACTTTGAAAGATTCTGACAAATTATATTCTGATGAAACTTTTCCAATAAGAAGTGTTAGAATTGAAATGATTAACAAGGTTTTCAAAATCACATAAATTAATATTTCTGAAATAAAAGATTTAAATCTTTCTGGAAAACCTAAACAATACACTTCAAGAGAACAACAAAGAATTAACAAGAAAATGGGTTACAATTGTGGTTATAGTTTCCAAAAGAAACCAAACCATAATCGTAATTTCAAAAAGAAAGGTCTTGGATTTAATCAAACAAAAAATTATAAAAATGAAAAAGTTTGTAAACCAAAAACTGTGTTTGTTTCAGGAAAAACGACAGAGGCTGAGAAAGAGCAAGCATTCAGAAAGCAGACGAATCAGGAATTCTTGCAAAGAAGCAAGAAGAAGTAAAGAAGAATGTTGTTCAGAAAAAGACAGAAACAAGAACCTGTTTTCAGTGCAAAACTGCTGGTCACATTGCTAGAAACTGTCCGAAAGCATTCAAACCAAAACAGGAAGTTTCTGAAAAACTAAAAGAAAAATTAGTTGAGAAAACTGAACTTTCAACCCGAAAATTTACAGGCTTTGAAAATTCAACCTTTGAGGTAGGAGAATGTTCAAAGAATGTTTTAAAAAGAAAATAAAATGTGAAAAATCAAAAATGGGTTGTTAAGGGGTCAGGTAACAGTTCTGGTGATGAATGTGTCTCCACAAAGACAGATGAGCCGTATGGTGTTGAGAAAAATGAGAAATCAGTTTTGACAGTGGATGATGAGAATTTTCCACCATTGAATGCTAAAAATTTGAAATCTAAAATCAAGAAAGTGGAAATTTCAAATCAATTTTATTCTGACAAGAAGAAATTTGATGTTGAAAAGACTTTCAACGGAAATGTAAAACACATTTTTGGCAAAATGGTCAATGGTAAGGCCAAAAGTGTCAAAGAATTTTATGCTGCCAAAAGAAGTGTTCACAAGTTTGTTGAAAGTAATGATGAAGAAGAGATTGTTACACCCAAGGAAGGTCAGGCTTGGGTGGATATATTTTTCAAAGAATAAAAACCTGACTTGCCGGAGCTCCCAAGTTGGTAATCGCGGAGCATGAATCGGCATTATTTTTATAGAATTTGTTTTGAGAAGTGTGAATTGCCGGAACTCCCAGGTTGGTAAGTGTGGAGTAGGAATCGGCACCTTGAGAATTCAACCAACAGATGATAATGGGTTGAAAAGGTTTGTGGCAGGTGTTTGGTTTTTGATCCTACAAGTGGTTCAATCATCGATTCTACAAGTGATTAATCAAGGTCATTGATGTGTGTTGGTGTATGTATAATTTATATGTATAATTAAGCCCTTTTTACACCTTTAGCCAAGTTTTAAATTTATAAAAACACGATATTCACTAACACTAAACACACATATGGGCAAGTGCACCCATCGTGGACGTAGTATAGTGTTGGTAAGATACCGAGGTCGTCCAAGGACATAAGAGCTTTTAATACCGGTTTATCCTCAACGTCTAATCAAATCAAAATGTGAGAAAAATGTTTTTAAACTAAGAAAATAAAAACTAACTAAATGCTGAAAAATAAAATAAAATAAAAACAGATAGACAAGATGAATCACTTGGATCCGACTCGTGTATTAGTATAACCTTTGATTATTTTTGCACTTTTGCACTTGTTTAAGAGATTATCTTAGTTATTGTAGTAGGCCCCTCTTTTGAAGGCGACGTTACCCTCAAACCAGTAGTTTGAGTCAGCAAGGATACAATCCTAAAGGGTCGGATTATTGGAAGATAATGAATTAAGTTATTAATGCAAATTATGGTAGGCCCCGCTTTTGGCGGTGACGTTACCCTCGACTAAGTAGTCTGAGTCAGCAGGGATACAGTCCTAAATAGCCGGGTTATAGTATTAATAGTAGTTAACTTATGAGGGGGGTCAAAGAGTTTGGATCCCCGCCATCCAATACCTATGGGCATTGAAGGAGATCCTACTAAATTTGACCCAGGTCCCAAGCAGGACCTCTAAACGCTGAACAAGGGCAAGACCCTTACCAAACCGTTCCCTTAACCCCCGACCAGGTAGCCAACATACCTCCATATAGACCGTGGAGATATGAATGGTGAAAATCTTTTATTTTATATAGACAGTAAAATAATGCCAAGACACCACGGACAAACGATAAGGAAAGATCACCTTCAACATAAGCAACTAGTTATTAAAGTCATTAATACAAAACCAAATAAAAAGTGCAAAAGATTAAAAATAAAAAGTATTATACTAAACACTTGTCTTCACCAAGTGATGTAAGAGACTTAGGCAAACATGGCCTTGATTGTCAAGAACTCTTACTATCAATCTTGGATCCCGAGACGACTCACACACTCTACGATGGACAATGGATGATGGTGGTGGATGATGGTGTTATGGTGGTGGTGGGTGGTGGATGAAGTGTGAGAGAGGTGGTGTGCCAAGGGATGAGATGGAATGAAACCAAGCACTCCTATTTATAGGCTGAACAGAAGGCTGGGCACGGCCCCGTGTCCGCTGGACACGCCCCCGTGCCCGTCTGACACTCTCTCTCCTCATTAATTGTAATTCGCAATTACAATTAATGCGCCTGCTGTACTTTCACCACGCCCCCGTGCTCACTGGACATGGCCCCGTGGTGGGCAATAGAAGCTTCTACAAGTTTGTCTTTTATGCTGCTTCTTGGGCACGGCCCCGTGCTGGCTGAGCACGGGGCGTGTTCAGGCTTCTGTTTTCTCTTCTTTGCTTTGGAGGATGCCGTTGAGGGTCCGGGCAGTCTACTTTTATTCCTTCCCTTGTATTTATGCTAGAATTAGTTGTCTTTTTGCTTCTTTTGTGAATTTGAACTCATTTCATCCTGAAAATACAAAAGGAAGACAAAAATACTCTTTTTCCAACATTAGTACTTAAAAAGGGTTAGTTTTATGCCTTAATTGATGTGATTTATATGTTGCATTTTACACACATCAAATACCCCCACACTTGAACTTTTGCTTGTCCTCAAGCAAAACTCTTTAAATGTGGCTTACACTCCCAAATGGAATAGGTAGAAGAGAAGGTTTTTGGCTTGTCATAGAGTGTCGGGAATCCAAGATCTTTTTGGGTTTTATTTTTTTTATTTATTTACAATCCTATTCGTTATGATTTATTTAGAACGTTTCATAGGATAAATTACTTATTTGGGCATAACATGCCTTTTTAAAATTTTATTTATATACAAGTTCACATACCTCACGGGAGAAATCACTCAACACTCGGCCGAAGGTGTATTTTTAGTGAATCACTCGAGAGCGGCATGGAGCTTACACCTTCCATAGGCTTGCCAAGCAATCAATCCTCCTCCTTTTTAACTTTATACCTTTGTAAATATCAAGAGGACTTTTTGGGCGAAGGGTTAGGCTTGGGCTAAAGGTGGGTGGTTGGGTTAGTGGTTAGTAAAAGGGCGAAAAGCGTAAAAAAAACGTCGGTTTTCGTAACAAAATTTTTTAGTGACTTTTTTATTTTGAAGTATTTCTCCAAACAAGCTTTTGTTTGTATAGCTTTGTTTGTTTTTAACTTCATCATCATATATATACTTTTTTTTTAGTCACATAAAAAAAACGAGCTTGCGAAAAACCGAGCTTTGTTACTAAAATAAGGGGTGAAAAATAAAAAGGTTTTTGGTGGGTAAAAAGGGTTTTAGGGTAATGAAATGAAAGGTTTAGGCTCAAAGGGGTTAACTAGGGGGATTTTGGGTAAGTGGTAAAAAAAAATGAAAAATAATGGTGTAGAAAGAAAAATGGTTAGTCCTAATGCCTCCATCATTTACTTACTTGGGTTTAAGTTGGTAAGGACCGGGAATGAATCGTCGTGGCAAGTTCTAGAGTTGTAAGAACCAAGCGGCTATTCACACAAGAAACGAAAAATGAGCATTTGGTCTAAAGATGTAAATTTGTATGCTCAATAAAGGCTCAAAACTCACTTTTGTGGGAATGGGTTTTTAATGTGATCAAGTATATATAATTAAATTTCAACTAGACTTGTTATGCCGTTTCATAATTTTCTTTTGTTGGTTCTTGTTATCACGACGCTTTCGGTTGTAAATTTTATAAAAATATAACCTTATTAATCTTGTGATTCCCAACTTAAACTTTAGACAAGTAAAAAAAATGAAAATTTTTGAAAAAATTTGGGGTGTTTAGCGGTTCCAATAGAGTTTTGTGTAAGGCTTGTTGTTAGGACTTGCAAAATTTCAAAGTGTTAGCTTCCCCCCCACACTTAAATTACACATTGTCCTCAATGTGTCCCAAAAATAAATTTTTAGGTTGATTGGATGTGTGGTGTGGTGTTAAAAAGAAAAGATTTATGTTACTGGCAGTCTGGACACGGCCCCGTGGTGACCGGGCACGGCCCCGTGGTCAGGTGCCAGTAACAGAAATTAAAGAAATGAAACAGAAGCCTGGACACGGGGGCGTGTCCGGTGAACACGGCCCGTGTCCAGTTACCTGAACTGGGCGTTTTTCTGCAGGTGGCTCAGCACGGGGCCGTGTTGGTTGGGCACGGCCCGTGTTGAGCCTTCTGTGATGAAGATTTGTGTCGGGTTGCTCTGTTCTTTGTGCACGGGGCCATTTTTCTCGTTCCCCTTTTCATCCATTACCACCATGAGTGTGTTTTATTCATGCAAATTAAAACTAAAAGATTAAACTAAACTAAGGATAGTTCCGCGGAATGCCTCCGTGGTGCGCCACGTTTATAAGGGTCCTTGGCTAGACCCAATGCGAGGTTATATGTTTTCTGAGTGGGATGCTTGGCGTCCCATGTTACACCGTCGGAGAGCAGCATCCAAGCTCGAATCAATAACCTTCATGTAGTTGACCGGGTCGTCGTCCTCTATTCTTTTCCCGACTCCGAATTTTACTTCATCATCCCCATATCTCAAAGTGAGTGTTCCGTCATTCATATCTACCACCGCTTGGGCGGTGGCAAGAAAGGGTCTTCCTAGTATGAGGGGAACCTCGGTGTCTTCTTCCATATCTAGTATGACAAAGTCGGCTGGATAGACGAATCTGCTTACCTTTAACAAAACGTTTTCGATGACACCTTGTGGAAATTTGACGGAGCGATCAGCGAGTTGTATGCTCATTTTCGTGGGACTCGTGGTTCCCAAGCCGAGTCTTTTAAACATAGATGAGGGCATGAGGTTAATGCTAGCCCCAAGGTCGGCTAGAGCATTACGAACGGGGGATTCCCCTATTGAACAGGGAATCGTGAAGCTTCCGGGATCGATTTTCTTTTGGGGAAGTTTAGTGAGTACGAGTGCAGAGCATTCTTCGCCTAAATTGACTAATTGCAAATTTTCAATTTTCTTTTTATGCGTAAGGAAGTCCCTCATGAATTTAGAGTATTTGGGCATTTGGGTTAGGACCTCGATAAAAGGAATATTGACATGCAATTGCTTTAATAGACTTTCGAATTTTTCGAATTGCTCATTGGTCTTTTGACGAATTAACCTACCGGGGTACGGAACGCGAGGAGCTTTGGTAAGCTCTGGTGATGGAGGGGAGTTCTTCTCTTGCAGAGGTGTGGGTATTGTTTCTTCGGTTGGCGGCGGCACTTCTGCAGGCCCTACGGTGCGGTTTCGTAGTGTGATGAGGTGAACTTGCGCTTTTGGGTTTGTTTCGGTATTACTAGGTAATGCGCCTTGCGGTCTCTCGGCAAAATTTTGAGCTATTTGATTTAATTGTTTTTCTATGTTTTGAATACTAGCTTGTTGATTTCTAAAATTTGATTCTAATTGTAGAAATCTTTTCGAGTTTTTCTTTTCAGTGTCGGAGATGAGGCGAGATACAGTATCTTCAAGCCTTTCTCTTCCACTTTGTTGTTGAGTGAAATTTTGTGACTCATTTCTTGGTTGTTGAAAGTTTGTTCGTTGGGTTTGTTGGTTACTACTATTGTCAGGTTCTCTCCAACCAAGGTTTGGGTGGTTTCGCCATCCTTGGTTGTAAGTTCCCGTTGGGGGACCCGACGGCCTAGGTCTATTATCAATGTAGTTTACCATTTCTTGTTGATCGTCCGTTTCTTTTATACAACTCCAATTTTCATGTGACCCACCACACCCTTCACAAGCCATAACCGAGACTGTTTTTGTCATTTCCAATTTTTTTATTTTTGAAGAAAGGGCCTCGATTTGGGCTTGTAAAGAAGTGCTTTCATTGACCTTATGGGCGCCCGGGGCAATAGATTTATTCCCCCGGGGGGTGTGCCATTGAAAATTGGTTTGAGCAATTTCCTAAATTTGATTATATATTTCGTGCGGGCGACGATTACCTAAAAGTCCCCCGGAGCTAGAATCAAGTGTCTGCCTTGTGTGTGGTAACAATCCATTATACAAAGTGGATACTTGTTGCCATATCGCAAGGCCGTGATGTGGACACTTGCGTAATAACTCCTTGAACCTTTCCCAAGTTTCATATAAGGATTCCCCGTCCTCTTGTGAATATGTATTAATTTCAGTCATTAATTTAGCAGTTTTAGCGGGAGGGAAATACTTATATAGAAATTTTTGGGCTAGTTCATCCCAGGTGTTTACCGATCCAGCTGGGAGGGCGTTGAGCCAAGCTTTCGCTCGGTCTTTCAGTGAGAAAAGAAACATACGGAGGCGGATGGCATCATTTGATGCTCCGTTGATCCGAAAGGTATCACATATTTCTAAGAAATTAGTGATATGTAGATGGGGATCCTCGTCCGCAAGCCCATGGAAGGTTGCGGAGTTTTGGAGCATTTGTATCAAATGCGGCCGAAGTTCGAAGTTATTAGCTTCAACATTCGGAGCATTGATAGCGGCGCCTAGGTTACCTACGGTGGGTCGTAGATAATCCATGAGGGTACGTTGGTCCGCCATTGGAGGTGGATCACCCGAAACTTTCTCTTGTTTTTTAGCTTTTAATCTTTTTCTGAGAAAGCGTTCGGGTTCTTCTAGAGGTTCTTTTATGTCCTTATTAGAACTGGAGCTCATACACTATGTAAGGTTGGCGTCGGGTTCCAAGTCCTGCAATAAAAACAGAAAAGAATGCTGGTCAGAAGGTTCACCACGGCCCCGTGTTCAGCGAACACGGCCCGTGGTCGGAGTTACAGTTAATGTTTTCCAGATCCCAGTTACTGGAAGTTGGACACGGCCCCGTGTTGCACCGACACGGCCCCGTGGTCAGCCTTCTGTAACCTGGAAAACTAAAAACTGCCAGTAACGATGCTGGGCACGGCCCGTGTCCGACCAGGCACGGCCCATGCTGAGCTCTGCAGAAGCTGAAAAACTAAGAAAAATCCTAAAAATTAAAAAGAAAAATAAAAATATGATTAGGCCGTTGATTCCTAACTTTCTTAAAATCCTTGTGCCCCCAGCAACGGCGCCAAAAACTTGATGTGTGTTGGTGTATGTATAATTTATATGTATAATTAAGCCCTTTTTACACCTTTAGCCAAGTTTTAAATTTATAAAAACACGATATTCACTAACACTAAACACACATATGGGCAAGTGCACCCATCGTGGACGTAGTATAGTGTTGGTAAGATACCGAGGTCGTCCAAGGACACAAGAGCTTTTAATACCGGTTTATCCTCAACGTCTAATCAAATCAAAAAGTGAGAAAAATGTTTTTAAACTAAGAAAATAAAAACTAACTAAATGCTGAAAAATAAAATAAAATAAAAACAGATAGACAAGATGAATCACTTGGATCCGACTCGTGTATTAGTATAACCTTTGATTATTTTCGCACTTTTGCACTTGTTTAAGAGATTATCTTAGTTATTATAGTAGGCCCCTCTTTTGAAGGCGACGTTACCCTCAACCCAGTAGTTTGAGTCAGCAAGGATACAATCCTAAAGGGTCGGATTATTGGAAGATAATGAATTAAGTTATTAATGCAAATTATGGTAGGCCCCGCTTTTGGCGGTGACGTTACCCTCGACTAAGTAGTCTGAGTCAGCAGGGATACAGTCCTAAATAGCCGGGTTATAGTATTAATAGTAGTTAACTTATGAGGGGGTCAAAGAGTTTGGATCCCCGCCATCCAATACCTATGGGCATTGAAGGAGATCCTACTAAATTTGACCCAGGTCCCAAGCAGGACCTCTAAACGCTGAACAAGGGCAAGACCCTTACCAAACCGTTCCCTTAACCCCCGACCAGGTAGCCAACATACCTCCATATAGACCGTGGAGATATGAATGGTGAAAATCTTTTATTTTATATAGACAGTAAAATAATGCCAAGACACCACGGACAAACGATAAGGAAAGATCACCTTCAACATAAGCAACTAGTTATTAAAGTCATTAATACAAAACCAAATAAAAAGTGCAAAAGATTAAAAATAAAAAGTATTATACTAAACGCTTGTCTTCACCAAGTGATGTAAGAGACTTAGGCAAACATGGCCTTGATTGTCAAGAACTCTTACTATCAATCTTGGATCCCGAGACGACTCACACACTCTACGATGGACAATGGATGATGGTGGTGGATGATGGTGTTATGGTGGTGGTGGGTGGTGGATGAAGTGTGAGAGAGGTGGTGCCAAGGGATAAGATGGAATGAAACCAAGCACTCCTATTTATAGGCTGAACAGAAGGCTGGGCACGGCCCCGTGTCCGCTGGACATGCCCCCGTGCCCGTCTGACACTCTCTCTCCTCATTAATTGTAATTCGCAATTACAATTAATGCGCCTGCTGTACTTTCACCACGCCCCCGTGCTCACTGGACACGGCCCCGTGGTGGGCAATAGAAGCTTCTACAAGTTTGTCTTTTATGCTGCTTCTTGGGCACGGCCCCGTGCTGGCTGAGCACGGGGCGTGTTCAGGCTTCTGTTTTCTCTTCTTTGCTTTGGAGGATGCCGTTGAGTGTCCGGGCAGTCTACTTTTATTCCTTCCCTTGTATTTATGCTAGAATTAGTTGTCTTTTTGCTTCTTTTGTGAATTTGAGCTCATTTCATCCTGAAAATACAAAAGGAAGACAAAAATACTCTTTTTCCAACATTAGTACTTAAAAAGGGTTAGTTTTATGCCTTAATTGATGTAATTTATATGTTGCATTTTACACACATCAGTCATTAAGTTGAACTTGATTTAACTATCATTCAAAAGATTGGTAAACAATGTGATGAAATGACCCCAAAACCTACAAGTGGTTGATAAACGAACTTATTTTCGGAAAAACCATTTTGATTAAGACAAACTTAAGTGTTTTGAAATCCTAATGGGAAAATAGTTTGTTGTGAGGGGGAGTTCTGATTGTTTAAGCCAAGCGGATGGATAATTGAGGCGATTCATATCAGTTGTCATGTTCTGTATAGTTTGTTTTCAATTTCTTTAAATGTTTTTTTTTTGAATTTTAGGGAGAGTAAGAATTTTTCAGAAAATCCAAAAACATTAGAAAATTTGAAAAAGTCAAAAACATGATAAAACGAAAAATGAGTTTTTGTTGCATAAAAGAGGAAATGATAATACATCAGTGGACTATCACAACATGCTAAAGAAATGAAAAGTCAAGATGTGATAAACAATTTCACTGTGGATGTGTCAGTAGGTTTTTACACATTTAGTAAATTGTGATGAGATATAAACCTAAAAAAAAAATTCAAACTTGCTTATTCTGTGGGTAACAACTTCTTGGATATATAGGTAACCCCTGAAATCTTGTTTGAAAGGTCCCTTATTCTGAGATACTAGGTCTTTATACTCAGTGATATCTGGGGTATTATACCGGGACTTCTGCTGAATGGAAATTCTGACCTAGTCCCCGTATGATACTTTCTGCAAATTGCTTGAAACATGGCAAAAGCCCTCAGCAATTATGATTAAACAATTAAATTGATAATCATTGCTATTGAAGAAAAGATCCTCTAAAGGGGACACACCAAAAGTCGAAGCCGTCATCTCTCTGCGTATACGGAAGTATCGACCTGAGCTCTCATGGCCCTCGCATTTTAACCCCTTTACAGACATCATCTGTGGTATATTCACCTGTAAGACTGAATATTGGGATCTGGATACGGGAGTATATTCAAGTGGTGGGACACACGAATAAGTTTAAGTAATTAAGACATTAATTGCATATCTCAAAACAGTTGAAATTTGTGTGAAAATTTAAGTGGAAAAACATACTGACAATCTAGGTGAATTGTTTAGAACTTAAAATGAAATCAAGCTTAACGGTGTTAGTGATATGTCTCAAAAACTGATATGATCCTCTTGCACGAACTCACAAAGATATTATCTGTAAATATTTCATTTCTGCATTTTCATTATTCAAAAATCCAAAAAGATTTTAGTGTGTTTTAGCATAAATTTTGTAAAATCCAAAAAGATTTTCGACAATTGGTGTTGAAAAGCTGATTTTCAAAATTCCAAGTGCTAAACATGAAGAACAGGTTTGGGAGAGAAAATGTATGAAAATGTTATGATTACAAGTGGTTTTCAGAGAACAAATCATTTTGTAGATTTTCTGACATAGTTTCTAAATGTTAAAGATTTAATCTTTGAGAAACTTATGTATTGGGTAGAGATTGTGCAGATAACATGAGCTGGAAGAGAGCCAGGTCACAATCTAGGAATGAATCATGAGTTTGTGAACTCCAGACTACGATCCCAGCAGTTCGAAAGGGGGAGTCTGAAGGCAAAGTTGAGGAAGCAGTTAGAGCCAGTGCTGATTCTGGAACTGCATTTGCACAAGAGAGAGTGAGGAGAGAAGATAGAGTTTGATGATGCTTTCAATGTAGAACATTTGAGGTAGAGGAGTTTGTTTGTGATAAAGACTGATAAAGACTGAAGGTTGACAACCGAAGACTCGACACTGAAGACTCCGTCAACATCCGAGGGGGAGTTTGTTGGTGCATCCGTCTGTCGCCTACATCTTGTATCGAGTCTTGCGTCGAATAGGCTAGAACAAGGCACCGGAATCCTAGAAAGTTTATTTAGAAGGTGATTCCGCTCTAAATGACATCTTGTCATTTGGAGCGAAACCCCTTATAATGTTAATTCCGCCCGAAAGTGCTTAGCTAGCTGATTCCGCCCGAAATAGTCTAAGACCTGATTTCGCTCGTAATTGTATTTTTCCTGATTCCGCTCCTGATGTTCTTGTATGTTCGAGCGAAATCAGAACCACTATATATAGTGGCAGTTGGAGCGAAATCAGTAGTAGTAAGTGTGTCATAGTCATTCCGGTTGCCACGAAGTGCTGCCGAAGTGTTGTCAGAGCTTGTAATCGATTCAGTAATCAATAAAACAACAGTTAAAAGTGAATACGGCTGAGATTGCACCAAAACATTAGTTTCCGCCTCTTGTTTTGGATAAAAAGTCTTCTGGTCGACTCGTTCAGGGCCGAAAACGATCCTTCAATTTCCCATTCAAGCGGATGATCCCTCCTGACTCAGAAGTGCCATGTTACCAAAAACATAACTGTCAGACACTTTTTCGGTATCCTGGAGCTTTTTTCTAGACAAGCTCATTTTCAAATGTTATGAGCTTTCCATGAAGCTGGGTTAGGCTCGTGTCCTTGCAAAATAGGGATGTTCTCATCACTTTGGAAATAGTGTCCCATTTCTCATGCAAAGATCTTAAAAATTGGTTACTCAAAGTTGTTTTAGTTAATTCTTTATTAACTAACTTTAGTTCATTGATTAGACATGAAAAACATTCAAACTGCTGAGTCAGGGTCTCTCCCTTGACATGAGTGAAGGTTTCATATTACTGGTTAACGAGTTCTCGAGTGTTCTCGATAGCATCTTCCTTTCCACCAAATTGTTCTTTCAATGCACCTCACACCTCTTTGGTGCTGTTACAATGCAACATGCCAATATATATATATCATTCGGCAGAACCATTGCCACAATGCTAAAAGCCTTAACATCTAGCTCGACTTTTTGATAATCTTGCTCAGAGTAATTCTCCGGCTTCATTGGCTCAAATATATTTGGGTTCTCGGCACTTGGTACCATTAGAATATGCAATACGAATAAAACGGACTTCCAACACCATGTATTTTGTTGAGCTAGTATATGAACCATCCTACTTTACCAGATGTTAAATTCGGATCTGACAAATATAAGGGGTTTATTACTGAAGCCGGTATTGTGGGGGTCATTTTGTGCCATTTTCTTTTGTTCTTTTAGAGAAAAACAGAGTATGTGAAAGACACTTTTGAGTTCTTAACTTTTCAACTCTGAGCTAGGAACAATATTGGATCTTTGTTGAGCTGATCTTTGTATGTTAAATTGATTGTGAAATCAAGTTTAACATGAGCAAGCTCTGATACCAATTGTTAAGTCTGAGTTTACAAGGTTTGTGAAAAACTAACAATTAAGCTGAAAACAATTTACATTGTTATAAAGATAAGTAATCACAAACGAGAAGTCATCATCAACAATTGTTTTTCATTGATTCAAATGATTCAAATGTTTTACAGAAAGTTAATTCTACAGAGTCCCCCTCAGACTGATCACTATAACAAATATTGTTGTACAAAAGAAAATGTGATGTGTAGTGATGAATAGATCTCTAACAGGTGAGATCTATTTATAGTAGGTGAGATCTATTTATACTAAGTACGAAAGCTCTGTTTGTGATTGGTTGACATCACTCTGATAGTGACATCTAACATTCATAACAGAAAAGATTCCACAGATGTTGCAAATATCTGTGCAAATCTAACATTTGATCTAACTAAGCTAAACACCAATATAAACAAGTACTGTTACCTTGGGAAACATTTGTTTAGTCTATCCTCTGTTGTTTTAATCCAAACATCTATTTGGCCAAACAGATGTCTTGTCATCTTCATCAGACCTTTGCTCCAATATACTTTACGCTTTAACAGACATTGTTTCTTCATGAACAACGGTTTCAAGGCTTTAATCAGATGTTTGCTAGTCTTCAACAGATGCTCTGATTCAAGTGTTCAAGATTCACAATCTTTGGAGAGAATCTGATTCAAGATTATGTTTATTTCTTGATCACTTAATCATGTTTTGGCTTTTTAATATAATCTGTTTTTTTAGGTCCAACATATTACAGTCCTAATTAGCCAAACATGTGACTTGAATGGGAAGTTGACTAGAACTAACCAGAACAAGTAACTATTGGCTCAGCATATAGTTTTTATATGAGGAAATGTCACAGAATAGTAACCAAGTTTTAAAACTGTTTTAATTAGGTCACTCATATCATTTTTGTCTCAATTAGATAACTTAACATTCAAATCGAGTCATGTCCCTTTTTCCATGCGTCAAGAAAAAAATGGAGCATAAGATACCATGGTCGGATTATTTTAATATATGAAATTAAATTTATTAAAAATAAAAACACTTTAATTACATTAAAAATTAAAAAAAAAAAGTTACAATCCACGTCATCACTCGACGTTAGCATCAAATAAAAGAAAAAAAAAAAAGAAACAAAAATCCACATCACCACGGTTACCTATGAAATGGATGAAAAACTCTGAATTTTAATGAAAAATGAATGTTGAGTGAACGGATTGGAACACATTTGAAACTTAAGTGATCTAATTAAAACACTTTAAAAACTTGATTACTATTCAACAAAGTTACACATTTTTATATTACTCAAAATCTGGTTTTCACTCCTTTAAGGTCCAACCTTAAAGAAAGATCATAAAAAAACTAAACGATGACATAGTTCAGTCTTTAGTCTTGTATAATAATAGGTGAACAGAGAAATGAAAGATATGTTAACACGTCTCTTATAGGTCCATTTCCATTAGACTTAATAAAGGAAGAATAAAGGAAAAGATCTATTGTCGATACATGTTCGATGGATACACTCGAAATCATTAATCTTTTCTGGATAATTTAAAGTTTTGTTTAGTCTTTTTTTACAACATGAGATGTTTGACTACAAAAATCACATTTCACATGGTGTTGGAAATGAAAGTGGGGAACATATGATTATATAAAGCATGATCACAAGCGTTTGTTTAAAAGCAAAACCTTAATGATAAACCGATAATTAATTTGTAATTCTTTTTTAACTTTTTGTATTTTCTTGAACGACAAATTTCTCTTATTTCTGTTGTCTGTAGGACTTGAACTCAAGACCTTCACCTCTCAAAGTGTTTAAAGACTTTGTCTTTGCCAATGAATTTGTATTAGTTTGAGGTTTGGCAATGTGTTTAAAAGCAAAACCGTAGTAATAAACCGATAACTAATTTGTATTTCTTTTTAACTTTTTGTATTAGTTTGAGGTTTGGCAATGAGAATGGGTTACACGGCAGCATAGAGATATCGTGGACCATGCCAAGTTAAAAAGCCTATTTTGATTCAAGTGTAGTGATCGGCATATCTTATTATTAACGACAAATTTTATATTTAATTTTGTCTAGGGATAATAAAGTTTTATGTCTGTTAGTTTATGTTATGAATATCTTGGCAGGGTTTAATTAGAGGAACATAACAATTTACAATATTTTAGTTATAAACCCAATGTCAACCAAACATATAAAAAGATAGAGAAAAAAAATATACTAATTATTATAGTTGTTTCAGATTAGATTTATGATTATCATCAGACACACACGAGATAAGTTGTCATGGGAGGCGAACACCGGAATCTTATTCCGGTAAGTGTTCAGAAGAGGCTTACGAAATTCTATGTGGCTAACCTTCCGGTTCGTTGTAGTGGAAGCGATTTAGCAGGGGTTGTTCGGGTTCACGCAGAGATTTATGACATCTATATCGCAAGGAAGAGGGACAAGATGGGCAACAGGTTTGGCTTTGTGTCTTTGTTGGACGTGAAGAATATGGGGAAGATGGAGAAAACACCGTCTAATATAAGAATGGGCGATTACAAACTTTCTTTTAATGTGGCAAGATTCACTCTAGAAGATGGGGAAATTAACAACAGGCAAACTCGAAAGCCAAAGATTAAGGTGGCAACGGAGGTTACTGGTAATCCAATTCGAAGGAAGGAGATTGGTGGGGAACCATTAGTGGGGGTGAGATCGTTCAAAGATGCAGTGTTGGGAAGATCTACTGAGATGAAAGACGAGAAGGTCATAACGGTGCAGGATGACTTTAAGGCTTATGAGCATGTTATAGGGAAGGCGGTTATTGTGAGAATGGTTGATTTTAAAGCTCTGAGAGAGGCTGGGGGGTGTATTAGAGAGATGTCAGCAGGGGAGGGGCTTGTTCAATATGTGGGTGGCATGTTTATCATGGTTTCTTTTCCTAGCGGTGAAGAAATGGAACGGTTTGTCAGGTTAGCAAAGGAGAAGGTGGATATTTTTCAATCGGTAGAGAAGTGGGCTGGTCAAACGCTACCGTTTGAGAGAGTGGTATGGCTAAGGGTTCAGGGAATTCCGCTGCATCTTCTAGATAATGTTGTGATCAACCGAATAGGGGAGAGCTTTGGCAAAGTTGTTCAATGTGGGCAGCATGACGAACGGGATTCAGATCTTTCCTATGACTACGTCGGAGTCTTGGTGTCGGAAGGCAGGAAGATAGTAGAAGAGGTGATTATACAATGGAAGGGTCGGCGGTACAGGGTATGGGTGGCAGAGGAGACCGGAGACTGGGATACTGAATTTTTAGCAAAAGATAAGGAAGAAGGAGTGCCTCCGGTTAACCGGAATCAGTCTCAGGCATCGGAAAATACGGTCAACCCTGTGGAGAATGTGTTTATGGAAGGTCCTGAAATCGTGGAAGGAAATAAGGAGGGGGAAGATTATGTCCATAATCAGAATATAAGGGATGAGGATGTTTCCGATTTTAACAATCAATCTGTTGGTGTGAATATGGAAGGTTTCGAGAACTTTGCTGGGGTAAGTAAGGAAGTCAATGAGTTGGTTGGTAACGGTCTATTTACAGCTAATAAAGATAAAATAGTGTTTAAAAAAGTGGGTAGAAGGCGTATGGGCCCATATAAGGATAGGATGGTGTCGGTTGATGATAGGCCCAGTTCTAGAAAAAGGCCCAGAATGGAGATTGATACCAACGGTTTAGACCCATTTGGGTTGACGTTCTTTTGGGCCTGAATTATATTTCTGGGGTAAAGTCCAATATCCCCAAGGGGACGTCATATGTAGAGGTGGGTGCAGATGTGGGTCATTCAGAGGGTTTATTCATAAACGCGAACACAGAAACAGAGGAGCAGATTTCGTCAAACATTAAGGAAGTAAACCACCAAACTCTCAAGGGTCCGTGCTCCAATGAACAGCAGGTGGAGATCGATGTGCAGCTTGATCGGGCAGATGTGGCGGAAGCGATGCGGGCCGAAGTGGAATCCACTATTCAATTGGGAACTAGGGTGGGGGCTCAATTGGATAATTTCAAGGAATTTGTGACTAAATTGGTTGAAGAGGAAGGAGTACAAGCAGGTACCTTATGAATTTTTTATCCGTAAACGTCAGGGGATTGGGTGTGCCAGGGAAAAAAGGGTGGTTAAAAGAGTTAAAGGATAGGAATGGTGTGGATTTTGTGGTTATACAGGAATCTAAGATTGCGGAAGGGGATAGGTTTGACGGTAGAAACTGCTGGGGTAGGGGGGATTTTGATTTTGATTTGGTGGAAGCATCGGGTAGATCGGGTGGTTTAATCAACCTGTGGAAGAGCAAGGTTTTTAAAAAATCTTCTAGTGTTTCGGATCCGAATTTCTTACTTACTTCGGGGACCTTGCTGGTTGACGGGTCGGCTTTGAATATTCTGAATATATATGCGCCCCAGAAAATTGCAGCTAAAAGAAGCCTGTGGGAAAAACTAAGAACTGTGATCAGTAGTGGGGTCGGTTCATGGATTGTTTTGGGGGATTTTAACGTTGTACGTTGTAAGGAAGAACGAAAAAACTCCAGATTTAATCAATCGAGTGCGGCTGATTTCAATTCTTTTATTGATGACGCTGGCCTTCAGGAATACATTATGAGGGGGAACAGGTTTACGTATGTGGCAGAAAATAATGGCAGCTTCAAACTAAGTAAGATTGACAGGATCTTGGTTTGTCAGAATTTCTTTAATAGGTGGCCTCGAGCTTGCCTGAGATCCTTGCCGAGAGACATGTCGGATCACACACCGCTTCTGCTAAATGTGGTTTATTCCAACTTCGGGCATAAACCATTTCGATGGTTTAACTCTTGGTTGGAGAGGGGGGGTTGTCAAGAGGTTGTTGGTAAGGCGCTCCGTGATTTTTTTTTTTTTTTTGGAGGGGTGTCCAGATGTGATTTTTATGTGTAAACTAAAACTTGTTAGGGACGCGTTAAGGAGATGGTGGGCGGATGTGGTTCAACAAGAAGGAGAAAAATTAGAAAACCTCAAGAATGATATCCAAAGATTAGAGGGTGCTATGGAGGAGCGGGAGTTGGAAGAAGACGAGGTTTGGGTATGGGAAGAATGTAAACAAGGAATTGCCTAGATTAATCAGTGGAAGAATAGAGATCTGCAACAGAAGTCCCGTGTGAGATGGGCTTCAAAAGGCGACGATAACTCAGCTTACTTTCATAGAACTGTTAATGGGAGGAAAGCTTCGAATGATATATCGGGTTTGATGGTGGATGGTCGGTGGATTTCTAAACCTAGTTTGGTTAAGAAAGAAGTTCTAAAGTTTTTCAGGAATCAGTTTTCGGAAAAATATGTGACGAGACCGGAGCTGATTTGTGATAATCTTAAAGTGGTGACGTCTGAAGATGCTGAGAGGCTGGTTTCTTCCGTTTTCTAAGGAAGAAATAAAGGAGGCGGTGTTCGAATGTGGTTCAGATAGGGCTCCAGGTCCGGACGGCTTCAACTTCAGGTTTGTTAAGCACTTTTGGAGTTTATTGGAAGATGACTTTGTTAAGATATTCAGTAATTTTTACGATACGGGGGTGATAAGTAAAGGTTGCAGTACCTCTTTTATCACTCTCATTCCAAAGAATAGTTCTCCTGTTGGGCTGAAAGATTATAGGCCAATTACTTTAGTCGGGGTGATAAGTAAAGTAATCTCTAAAGTTTTGGCGTTCAGGGTGAAAGGGCTGATGGGGAATATTATTTCAGATTCACAGACGGCGTTTCTTAAAGATAGATACATTTTGGATGGGCCTCTTATAATTAATGAGTTGTACGGATGGGTCAAAAAGACGGGGAGGAAAGGTTTTCTGCTGAAGATTGATTTTGAAAAAGCATACGACAATGTGAATTGGGGTTTTCTCATCAACATGATGGGCCAGTTGGGGTTTCCTAACACGTGGTTTCTATGGATTAAAGGAATTTTGGAATCGGCCAGGTCGGCCGTTTTAGTCAATGGGTCGCCTACGTTTGAGTTTCAGTGCCAGAAAGGGATTAGACAAGGAGATCCGTTATCTCCTTTCCTTTTTCTTATTGTCATGGAGGCCTTTTCGAGTATGGTTAGTAAGGCTTGTGAGATAGGGGGAGTTAATTAAGGATTTCAGAACTTTTAATGGGGTCCAGCTATTTCGCATTTATTATACGCAGACGATGCATTGATTTTGAGGGAATGGTCTAGAGAGAATATAGAGAAAACAGCAAGGCTTCTTAGAGTTTTTTACATATGCTCGGGGTTAAGAATTAACCTTAAAAAATCTCATTTGTTCGGCATCGGAGTTGAGAATGATGAGATTAGTAATATGGCGAAAATTCTGGGGTGCAAAATTGGAGAGTTCCCTTTTAATTACTTGGGAATTAAGGTTGGTGCAAACATGAACAAAAGCTGCCATTGGGAATCAGTTATTGATACGGTTAGAAGACGGTTAGCCTCGTGGAAGGCCAAAACTTTATCTATGGGGGGAAGATTAACGTTAATAAAATCGGTGTTGGCTAGTCTCCCGGTCTACTACTTGTCTTTCTACAAAGCTCCGAGTAAAGTGACGAATAAGCTAGAGAAACTTATGAGATATTTTCTGTGGGCAGGCTCGAGCGAGGACAGGAAAATGAGTTGGGTTGCGTGGGACACAGTTACAAAATCTAAGGAAAATGGCGGGCTCGGAATTTCGAAATTATGTGATGTTAATTACGCTCTCTTGGCCAAATGGGCATGGAGGTTCAAAACTCAAAAGTTTAGAATCTGGCGTAAAGTGGTGGAGATGGTGCATGACGGGAAAGGTAGATTGGATTTATTGCCTCTTAATAATCGGTTCAGCGGATGTTGGAAGTCTATTGTTAAGGAGGTAGGGAAGCTTTTTTTTAAAGGCAAAAGTTTCAGTTCTTTATTAAAGGTTAAAGTTGGGAATGGTGTGACTGTTAATTTTTGGAAGGATTTATGGATTGGTTCGACTATTTTAAAAAATCGGTGGCCTCGTCTATATAGTTTGGAGCGGTGCAAAAATTGCACAGTTGCGGATAGACTAAGGATGTATAATGGTGGGTTACGGCTGGTCCCGGAATGGAAAAGAGATGCTGCCACGGTCGAAGAAATATCCGAAATGCAAGACGTCCAATTTCTTTTAAAGAATGCCTAGGCCTCAGAGAATATAGACATTTGGTTTTGGGGAGAGAAGGAGAATGATACTTTCACAGTGGCCTTGATGAAAAGCATGATTAGAGAAGAAGGTGAGGTTAGACGCGAACACATGATGCGGTGGGAATCGTGGATTCCGATCAAGGTTAACCTTTTCGTTTGGCGAGCGGAAATGGATCGCATCCCTACAAAAATGGCGCTGACTAGAAGACATATTTATGTGGAAGATGGCTCTTGTAGTTTGTGTGGTTCAGGAGACGAAGATGTTATGCATTTGTTCACCGGGTGCGGGTTCTCTTCTGGAGTGTGGTCCTTAGTGGGTCAGTGGTGCAAAATCGATCCTATTTTGGCGTTTCACTTTAATGATCTGTTGGGAATGCATGAGTTGATTGAAGGGGGTAAATGGGCGAAAAAGGTGATTCGAGGTATCATGATGGTTACTTGCTGGGCTATATGGAAGAGCCGAAATGATAAAATCTTTCGGGGGTCTTCGCCGAGGGTGATTGACGTCGTGGCTATGGTTAAGGCTTGTTCTTTTTTGTGGTTAAAAAATAGATCTAATTTTGGTTGTATTGTGTGGAAGGATTGGGCGTTGAATCCATTGTATATGTTGTAGTTTTTGTGGCGGCCCTTGTTTCGAGGGCGCGTCCGGTTTTTTTAATGAAGTTCTCTGTTCAAAAAAAAATTAGAGGAACAAGTATGTCGGGTCGAAGTATAGTAATTAATGAGCAAAATTATCATATGTTTATTTTTGTTTAGACACTAGAATTTTGACCGTGTCACGCGTTGCGGCGGCAACATCGCGTTTGTCACTTCGTTACACGCGTAATTATGATGACATTAACGTGTGTTGATCGCATATACAGTTACACATTTTGGACTTTGTTACACATTACGTTCGTGATATTATTATCATTAAACATAGATAAAAAAAGTATAACGTCTCGAATGTTACGGTGTAAAGTTATAAAAGTAATTTAGACTAAAGTTCGTGTAAAAGTAAGTGTTAGTTGGATAACAAAAAGACATTGTTACATGTTTTTTTGGAAAGCTAGAATAAATTCTTTATATAGAAAAGTTTATGACAGTTTATACGCGTAAGTTTACCAATATACCGTTACAATAACATTAAATATAAATATTAAATAAAACAAAATTAAGCATTCTTCTTCTTATTGTTATTTTGAAAATTAACTTCATTAAACACAAACGCGTCCAACCCAAAAGTGCAAAAGGCCATTACAATACACGCCTCGACCAAAGGGACAAAGGGCAAGACATTTACAACATGTACAAATGACATTTACACCAATCCACACAACTGATGGATTTAAAGGAAGAGTCCATGAATAATCCTTCTATATTTAACTTTCCCCAAAATATCTTGTGGAGTTACTCTTGTTTTTGAAGGTTCTCTCATTCCTACCTTTTCAAATACATCAACAAGTAACCATGATGAGTCCATGAATAATCATTTTTTCCTTTTCCTCCTAAGTTATGAAAATTGTGCGCGTCCATGAGATCTCGTAAAGCAAAAACAAGCAACGGGAAATGTTACACCAAGCATTAAGGGACATATACATTATGTTCGCAAAAATACAAGCCGTAAACAAATGTTCACACGACTCATCTTCCTCCTCGTAGAATAAACATGAAGTCGATGGAATGTTGATATTCCTTTTTCGCAAATTCTTTCGCGTTGCCAATCTATCCATGTTTGCTCTCCAAGCCATGATCTTACCCTTAACGGGACCCACGTGCACCACTTAAACGTTAAAATCCCCATGTCCCCCTATCCTTTACTTGTAATGTTTTAAATGAACTTACAGAGAAACAACCTGAGTTATCTCTCAGCCAAATCCAAGCATCTTTCTCCCTAGAAAGCAACGTACTAGCTACAAGATCTTGGCATTCCTTCCATTCGAGCAACACTTCGGCCGAATCCGGGTTTCTAAACCATTGCCCTAACATTACCCTGCCCCACCCTATCCGCCACTTTACATAATTTGTTTGATTCAATCTCAAAAAGTCTCGGCCACTTGTCTTTAAGCGCCAAACATTTTTATTGGTTGAAATCTTTTATACAAATAATTTTTCCTCATTTGAACCCTCCACTACACTTTATACCCTATATCCCTAATATGACCCTTGTAACTTGCTTATTAAACGGGTTAAACAGGTTAAAAGTTAAAATGAGTCACTAAAGTTATAATCAAGTTAATATTAATATGATGTAAATAAATTGTAATCATGTTGTAGACGTCTTAAGTGGGTTATTAACGGGTTAGCAGGTTATGAATGACCAGCAGCAGGTTGTGTAAATGGCTTGCAAACGTGTTGGAGAGTTGAATATATAAATAAATTTTTATTTTATTTTATTCTATTTCTAAACTTGATGATGCTCGACCTGTTTAATTAGCTACTACTCAAACATGTCACGTTTGATAAATATGGTAAAAAGTCAACTTGATACAACTATTTATTAGATAAGCTAAGCCTAAACATTTTAAAAAAAAAAAAAAAAGCTCTTTTCTATACACGTTCGTCACCTTATTTAAATAGAGATTAACGAATAAAAGGAAAAGAAAAGACCACGATTTCTTTTTTCATCCTCTTTTAAAAAGGTTTAAAGTTTAAATACAAGTAATAAAATTCTTATGATTGGTAGATTTTTATTACCTTTCGGAAATTTTGAAACATGGGTCTACAATTTAAAAGGTCACGTTCATACGATCACTTAAAGTAAACTGATCAATGATCATATATGTCCACATCTTGTATTCAATGAAAGAAATCTATTAAAACATCCCACACTTTTATGAGGTTTCTAACAAAGAGTGTTAACTTCATATAAAAAGTTATGAGTAAATTACAAGTTTTGTCCTTTATGTTTACACCAAATTGCAGACGTTGTCCTTTAGCGCAAAAGTTTAAGGGTTTTGTCCTTAACGTTTCAAAATCTTACACGTTATGTACTTTAGTCCAAACCCAGTTAAATTTTTTGGTTAAATCAGGATATTTTTGTAATTTTAGTGGATATTTTTGTAATTTTATCCATTTAAATAAAAAATATGTTAATTAAAAAGACAAAATATTAAAACACATATAAAGTTAAAACCCTGCTCTCTTCAGTCTCTCTTTATAGCTCTCTTCTCTCTCTCTAACTCTCTCCGCCAACGTCCACCACAGACACCACCACCACCTCCGGCGACAATCTCTCTCTTCACTCGCCATCATCCACCACAGACCACCAACACCTCCGGCGATCCTCTCTCTCTATTAGCCCCCCTTTCTCACTCTCTCTCTTATTCCGACGATGAAAGTGTCACACCCCAACCAATGGCGGAAACATCGGGGCGCGGCACTAAGCGAATCAAATTGCTCAAGAAAATCCACAACACTAATAGTTTCGATATAGATTAATTCAAGTTTCATAAAATTGTCTAAAATATCAAACATAATCATCCACAACCACAACAAGTATCAAATAACATCATGATTCAAAAATTGTTTGAATTTGCCTAATTAACTAAGACGAGTTTCTAAGCATCATCCTAGCTCGTTTTCTTGAATCTGAGCTACTATCAACCTGCAACATGTATTAAAATAAAATCAACAAAAATGTTGGCGAGCATACAAGTTTGAATACGTAGCATAATAGTTTAAAACTCATATCCAACATGAAAACATATAATAAGTTTCACCATGCTAGTTAACGCAGTCCAAGTGATAGCCCAAGTTTCCAACGCATTAAAGTGCCTTTCCAAAAGATTAACGGGAGGTTAATATGTCTCATCCTAACAATACCCCAAGACTCAAGGGTGGGGGGGGGGGCAGGCGTTACTCTTATAGCGCTATAATTGTTAAGGCGGAACTACACACAGGGATTAAACGCTCACATAGCATAAAAGTCTCAAGTATCACAAGTGTCGAGTTTCATGTTTAAATGGATAGAGTATGTTTCAAGTAAGTGTCAAGTGTCTTGATATAAAATACATGTTAAATCCCAAAAGTGTTTAAATCAAAAGGGGATCAAGTATATTCACAGTGGGTGCTTAAAACAAACACTGTCTAATTGGATCGAAGGGAGCGCTGGATCAGCCTGCGTGCGGGGGAACAGAGCATAAGTCCTCTAAGTGTTGACCCGGTTGGGAACAGGGTATCGAATGGTGAGAAAATCGAGTAAAAGTGTCTGACAGAATACCTGAGCGAATGGTCATCCGGACGGAAGACCATTCGAACGGATGGCCATTCAAACAGTGGGTGTTTGTGAACTGTTAATGTTTTCAATGTGGTGATCATAGTGTCCTGAAAAACAAACAACAAGTGTTATCATAATCAGATCATCTGGACGAATGGTCATCCGATCAGATGACCATTCGGACAGATGGTTAGTGAGTGAAGTTTCGTGTATTTTTTAAGTTTTGAGTTAATGGAGATGGTACGACGACGTATCAAACAACGGAAACGTACCAAACACAACTCGTTCGATCGGATGGGCATCACCCCTTTTTGAACCGACGAGCTGTTTCTGATGGAATTTCATGTTTGGCCCGTCAATCGGCCCGTTTTCCTGTAGAATTCAGTTTTCAAGCCGGCTTCTGAGTAAGGAATGAGTTGGAAGTCTGTTTGAGTCTGATTTCACCCATATTTCGTATAAAAATCGAAGAAAAGTCCGAAAATCAGTTGTAAAATGTGATGTTCATCAGATCTGAGCCGGAAACATGTGCAATTCCATCAGATCCGGTGTAAAAGTGTGAGTTTCCTTTAGATTTTGCATAACAGTTGTGAAATCCTTTAGATCTAAGGCCGATCTTGGTTAAATGGTGCTCCACACCAGTTTGCACAAGCAACTGAGTGGAAACCACCTTCAAGAGGCCCAAATCAGTTGATTTTCGAGAAAATGTTAATGTGTTCGTGTGATTTTGATGAAGAATATTGTGTAGAAGTGATAAATGATGAAAGTTATGCAATTATTTAGGAGGAATACTTACGGGATGGGCTTGAATCTTGGTCACAGTGGCTGAGAGTGCGTGTGGTTGAATAGTAGAGGCAAAAGTGTGAAATGAAGGGTGGACAGCCCTATTTATAGGTGATGTTGACAGCTAAGTCGGTGTAGTGTGCAAGCGATCGAATGGCTATTCGGTCGAATGGCCATCTGGTCGGATGGTCGTTCGAGCGGATGGTCATCCGATCGGATGTCCATTCGGATAGCCGAGACCCGTTTGCTAGTTTTCCGACTTTGGTTCGTTTCGCGAGCTAGGTTAAGTGTTTGGTTGCGTATTATTGTGAGTAACCATTACATGGTATTATTACAAAGTTTCTGTGTTTTAAGTCTACGTTTAAGCTAGTTTCCCGTTCAATAGGTATCAAGTTTCTCGTTCAATAAGTATCAAGTTTCTCGTTCAATAAAGAATCAAGTGTCATGTTTCTAGCATCACAAGTGTCAAGATTCAAGGTATCACAAGAGCCTAGATTTACAAGAGTCAAGTTTCACAAGAGTCAAGATTCATATCGTTTATGTATTAAAGCATCACAAAATTAACACATAGAGTAAAAGTTTCACATAGTTTAACATAATTAAGATTCACATAGCTTCATTAAGTATCACAAGGCACGAAGTATCACGAGACTTGCTAGTATTGACTAAGTATTGGAACGCAGGGCGTTACAGTCTCCCCTCCTTTAGGAGATTTTGTCCCCGAAATCTAAGAGTAAGACTGCTCGAAGAGCTGTGGATACTTGGTTTTCATTTCACACTCGAGTTCCCAAGTGAATTCGGCGCCACGCTTTCCTTCCCATCGCAACTTAATTACGGAAATTTCGTTGCACCTCAACCGCTTGGTACCCCGGTCCATGATTTCGACCGGTTTTTCCACAAAGTGAAGAGTCTCGTTTACTTGCAAGTCTTTGATGGGAACACGAAGTTCCTCATCTGCTAAGCACTTCCTGAGATTAGAGACGTGGAATGTTGGATCTGTGTTGCTAAGCTCTCGAGGCAAATCGAGTTGGTAAGCCACCTTGCCAATCCTTTCAAGTATCTTGAAAGGACCCACATAGCGAGGGGCAAGCTTTCCCTTTTTACCAAAACGTATCACTCCTTTCCAAGGAGACACCTTGAGCAGAACGTGATATCCAACATTGAATTCCAGAGGCTTACGCCTTTTGTCAGCATAACTCTTTTGTCTGCTCCTAGCCTTGATCAAGTTATCGCGGATTTGAAGAATCTTATCCGTCGTCTCTTGAATGATCTCAGGTCCAGTAAGTTGCTTATCACCAATCTCATGCAAACTGAGAGGAGATCGGCACTTGCGACCGTATAAAGCTTCGAAAGGAGCCATCTGAATACTGGAATGATAGCTGTTGTTGTACAAGAACTCGATCAATGGTAAATGTACATCCCAATTACCACCAAAGTCGATGACACAAGAACGTAGCATATCCTCTAGGGTTTGAATAGTGCGTTCAGTCTGTCCATCTGTTTGAGGATGAAAGGTCGTACTAAGATTCAAGTGAGAACCCATAGCGGACTGAAAAGTTTTCCAAAGACGTGAAGTAAAACGACCATCACGGTCAGAGATAATGTGCATGGGTATACCATGACGACATATGATTTCATCCGTATAGATTCGAGAAAGTTTCTTCACTTTGAAATCTTCGCGAACAGGAAGAAAGTGGGCTGATTTGGTCAAACGGTCAATGATTACCCATATACTATCATGACCAGCAGGTGTACGGGGTAGTTTAGTTATAAAGTTCATAGCAATGCTATCCCATTTCCAAACAGGGATTTCGGGTTGTTCAAGTAGACCTGAAGGACGTTGATGTTCGGATTTGACCTTTGAGCAAATAAGACATTTCGAGACGTACGCGGCGATATCATTTTTCATATCAGGCCACCAGTAAGTCATACGCAAGTCATGGTACATATTATCAGCACCAGGATGAATAGAGTATCGAGATTTGTGAGTCTCATTCATGATGAGTTCACGAAGATTATCGCAATCTGGCACCCAGATGCGATTGAGATAGTATTGAAGTCCATCAGACTTTGTTTCGAGTTGATCAGTAGATGCACCTCGTAAGCGATGACCTTGTCCCATTGCATGAGCACACATCCTAGGCCACGGTTCGAGGCATCACAATACACCACAAAATTATCATTCCCATCAGGGAGAGCAAGCACAGGATCGTTACAAAGCAGATTCTTAAGAGTTTGAAAGGATTCCTCTTGCTCAGGACCCCAAGCAAAAGGTTTCTCTTTCTAAGTCAACGAAGTGAGAGGAACGACGATTTTTGAAAAGTCCGAGATGAATCGACGGTAATAACCCACCAATCCTAAGATGGAACGAATCTCAGATGCAGGTTTAGGCGTACTCCAATTCTTCACTGCTTCGATTTTGGAAGGGTCAACTATCACACCCCGACCATGATAAAACAACAAATCGTGGCGGAAACGTCGGGGAGTGTTGTAACAGAATCATTGATTCATAACACATGGAAATTTGAAGTTTAGTTTTATTTAAAGATTAAACAATTACATTGTCTTGAAATCTAAACAAACAAGTTAAACATAGTCTATTATTGTTATTAAGTCACTAAGGCCTCGTCCAGTCCTATGTGAGTATGCATCCTAGCAATCAACATTATTCAACAACACCTGAAACATATGTAAAAACAAAGTCAGGAAAGAAATGCTGGCGAGTACATAGGTTTTATGAGAGTGCCGGATTCATGACTAGTTTACATGCTGCAATACTTAATTAAAAACCTTGTTTTGAAAAAATATAGTATTGCGACATAATTAACCAACTCAAATCAAGTTGGTTATAATTTATAAAACCTCGTAGCCATGATTCTTAACCCAAAACATTTATTTAATTAAATCAAATTGTAAAACATCTCGTAAAAACTCGTTAATAAAACTCGTATGGTTTATATCATTTCGAAACTCTCGTAGTGTGACATCATTTTAAAATTGTTTACCCAGTGAACAAAATAATGACACAAAATGTAACATGATAAGAGCACTTATATATAAGATGTGCCAGCGGCGTATCTACCATGCTTTTATCATGCTACACCTGTCCCATTATCTAATCACAATCGAAAACCAATCGTTTAACCAAATCGTTTATCTCGTTTAAGTCGTTTCAAATCATTTAACTTATCCCAAAATCGTTTAACTCGTTTTAATTGTGAAACTACTTTTGGTCGTCTCGCTAATAACATTCAAACCTTCGTGACTCGACTATTTCGCTTTTCACATTAATAAACCACCAAAGGGTAAATTAACAATCACAGATTCGGTCGCTACCCACCTAACCCACACATAACCATGGGTTCAGTCTGATAACGGGAATTGTCAGATCCTATGGTACCATAACCTAATACTGGTCGGTTCGGCCAAAATTAATGAATGTTATTCGTTATGTAATTACAACCAACAAGTTTGTTCACTTTATCAAAATCGTTATTAATTTAATATAAACCATTTTAATCGTTTTCAAAAACCATCGTTAAAACATCGAAATCATTTAACACATATGAATCACTCTAAAACAATCAAAAACAGTAAAATAGGGGAACTATGTACTCACATGAGAATGCTTAGAAGTCTTGAACAACAACCAAGCAAAGCTAGTGAGAGCACCGAATCAATCGGCAGCCTAATAACTATATAAATAAACCGAACCTAAGTCGGAAGATTGGATAGGATGAGGTCTTGTAAACCAAATGAGTTATTGGAACTCATATGACATGGTTTAACAAAGCCTACATACTAAATTGAAACCTAACCTAAGTGCTTTCGACCCGTTACGACCCATTAAGGTAGCTTACGCTACTTTAACGCGTTGTTCACGCAAACGCGCGTTCGAGACGTCTAACTAGTCTTATGACAAGTATTATATGCCTAAACATGTTTAAATATGTTGCATAATCAGTTAGGTGACAAATGTTTAGGTTACATATGTTTAAAATCCAATTATGCATGAAAAGGGCATTTTGGTCATTTTCCTAAGGCATATAAACTACCTATCATACAACTACTTAAACTATGTGACCATAAGGTATAACCTCGGAAGGTTATTCCCTATACAACTATGGTCACTAAACATGCTTGGTAGGATCCTAGTGATCGACCAAATAGGTCGTGTTTGTAAGTCGAAGCGGTGGTTTAGACCGCTTGACATACGACTCTAAACAAGCACTAAACTAAAAGTGACGAGCTAAGCATGTTAAAACATGCTTAACTAAGTTTGAAAACAGGTTTTGATATCAATACAAAGTGTTTTGATATCCTAGAGTAGTTTGGTTGCAAAATACGCTTAAATGTGCATTTTGACCGAAACTACGACTCGTCACTACGCCTAGTCAACGTGGTAATCAGTAGGTATTTTCACTAAGGACTATAACCATCGTGATTACACTCACGTTGCAAAGTTCAAACGAACTTCGTGTTGACCAACTTGTGGTCAAAGCAGAAAGTCAAACAAAGTTTGACTTTTGTGTTAAAAACGTATAAAAGAACGAAAGAGGACTTACAAAGGGTCTAAAGAGATTTGATTCTAAGTATTCTCAGGTAGGTAGTGAATAATCACAACCACTTAGAGAAATTTCAGATCAAATGTGCAGAAATGAATGAGAGGGTGGGGGTATTTATAGTTTTCAGGTAACCGTTAGGATCATTTCTTGGAAAAGAGGGCACGATCTTGGCCATACAAGTGTCAAGGAATGATTGGGGGACTTGTTCATCACACAAACCAGCCCATAGCATGAAAAAACAGAGATCAAAACCATTGGAATAGGTGGAAAGGACCAGATTCAATGTTTGCACATTTTTGCTGATCTGGGGACTGCTTACGGACCGTAATCATATGTCCATACGTTCCGTAAGGACCATACAGACCAGCAAGTTTCAAAAATGGCAGATTTAGTCCCTGAAGCCCCAAACTTGGTTTTCGATGCATTTTTGACACGTTTAAGCCCCGTTAACCCCATTTCAAAGCTCTAAAATGAAGTTAAAGTATAGGGAACTTAAAATATGCTAAAAAATATCTCGGATGTCAGCTCATTTGGTCGTACGGTTGCGTTGTTCGGTAAATTACGACGGAAGTCATAACGGACGCAAAAACGATCCAAATTGAGCGACGAATGGAATTTTATCATGCCAATCACTAACATAAAATATTTTAATGATTACATACATTTTTGGGTGTCCGGATATATTCAGAACGTAAGAAATGCGTGAAAATGCAAACTTATGCACTTTTTGATGCTTTTAGTCCCTGCTTGATCAAGAAAGTTTATTTTCGCATACCGAACTCCTCAAAGCCTAATCCTAAGCTATGTAGAGGATATTTAGGGTATGTTTAACTTATGATCAAGTTCCGGAATGTTTGTTACAGTACGAATCGGCATACTTTCGCAGTTTGTCGAAATTATTCCCTGTAAGCGAAGAAACTTGATTTCGACACACCAAACCTTCCAAAACTTATTTCTAAGTTATGTAAAGGTTATTTAAGGTATGTTAAGCCTATGTCACTATTCCGGAGTGTTTGTCGCGTTAAACTGATTACGTTTACGCATCAGTTCGCGTATAATTTTCCAGAAAGCGATTTAGAGCTCGAAATCGAACAAGAATCGATATGTGCAAATGATACACATATTTATACAAATCCCAAGTATGAAATACAATATTTCATTGAGTTGGTATTTGTTTGATGGCCGTGGAGGCACATATGTCACAGTCTCCCCTACTTTAGGTAATTTCGTCCCGAAATTTAATCAGAGGAAACTTGTGAGAGCTCGAAACATGAAATCGAAAAGATAAGATAGCACCGGTTAGGGTTCTGAACTTCTAGTAACTTTAATAACATTATGCTTGCAATGTAAGAGGGACACTTATATACAAGTATATGAAGCGTCATTGGTGCGTCCACCGTACCTCCATTACATTGTTCACGTTCCGTTATTGTTGCCACTATCGGTTCTTACACATGATAAATCTTACTGTGGTTTCTGTGCACTGAATTTCATAATTATATATGCATCCATAATTACTCAATTCCTTGCATAGTCCACATAGTGTATTTTTATAATGTGTAGGGGAAAACCCAATAAACAAACCTGTGATGAGTGTGACTAGACCAACATAGAGTCCTTTAGATCAAATAAATGATCTTTTAAAACAGACCACCAAGGAGTCTTTCCAGCTATATCATCACATGTCATTCCTAACCAGATTTGAATCAATCTTTTTACTAGACCACCCAAAGGGTCTCCTTAGAATTATGGAATGGTACTTATAATCCAAGGGTTTTAACTATTACGTAGAAGCCCATTAAGGATTTAAGGCAGTACCTTTGGATATCCTACTATGAATCCCTCATATGAAGATATGGAAGATTCTACGAGGATTTGGATAACGAAAAACTCAAATTACACAAAAACATAAAAGAAACACATAATCACATAATCGTTTAACTTGACCTTTAATTTGTTATCTTTGGACACGGGTATTTAAAACATACCAGGAATCCAATCCGTGGATTTCATTTGGCACTTTAAACATCTTCAAGAATCTAACTATGAAGATAGAGAGATCTTGATAGGAATACAGCTTGTCCTTATTGAATTGTAATGTACGTATTAAGGCATACAAAGAATCCAATCAAGGGCTCCGATTTGAGCGATAATAATCCACAAGGATCTAATTGTGAAGATAATAAGATCCTATATGGATTTTGGAATTCGAATAGCAGGAGACGCTTCAAAACCTTGCACTAGACGTGCATAAGTCAACGCACGAGGTAGAATCCTCATGAAGTTGAGGTGCTAGATATGCCAAGGTGACATAAGAAGCAGAATTTGGAGGTTGGGTATAAGGTCGAAAAAGTAATATCCTAAGTTATCTAACCAAGGATTTAAAGTGATTACTCAAAATGTCACTTATATTCGGTATTTCATTTTCTTGAAACGAGTACTTAGAATTTTCGAGGAAATCATGAGCGATCACATGAATGGGAGAACTACAAGAGTAGTTTGTAAAGAACAAAGTTCTTTGATGTAGGTATTATAGGGGTATGCCATACACACATGTAACTACACTTGTACATCAGAATTGTGAACAATGATTTATTTATAAACCAAACAGGTTGTTTCAGAGTTCAACAAAAGAAACAAAAAGCATAAGTTTCCAATTATTCAAAGCAGCAGCATCTTCTAATCAGCCCAATGCTCATCCGTGGGTCAGATTTTCATTGACAAACTTTGGGTATTCGTCCCTGAAATGACTCGTCTCGTTCATAGAAGTAGCAAGTTCCAAGGGGAAAACGAGCTTGTGCTGGATCTGCTTGAAGTTGAACAGGGTTCTGAATAGTTTGGTTTAACACAGCGACCGAACGACAGTCTCTTGCCATATGACCAACAAGTCCACACTTGAAGCATCTTTGGCATTTGACACTGGCATGGTGATGGAGGTTACACTGACTGCACAAAGGGGTTGTTCTTTCGTATGGTGCTCGAGCAGCAGTAGGACCTGCAACAGCTTTGTTTTGGATAACAAAGCGGCACATGTTAACCAAATGTCCTCATCGTCCGCAGTGGGTACATTTGCGACAGGGTATCTGATTCGGATGATGAAGGTTGCATTGATTACACCAAGGAGCAGTTCCCAAGTACGGCTTCTTGGCTGGTGGTGTTGCCACCTGACCACGTCTTGCTTGATTTGGTGCAACGGCTGGAGGATTCTTTGAGGTCTTACTCTTCCTTGACCTTTTCAAAGGCTTGGCTTCTGCTTCCTTTGATGCTTCTCGGGTTGTTTCATCCTGGAGACGGGACATGGCAACAACTAATTCAGCAGTCTTCAGGATTACTTCGCCTATTCGTTGGGCAACTTTAGTAGCCTGTTCGGACATCTGAGCGTCATTGCAATGAAGTGACATTCTAGAGGAAATGGAAGACATAGGAAGAAACGAATGGAATGCTATTGGGTAGTCAAAACAGAATGACAACGCATGAAATTGTGATCATTTGTTTGTTACCTAAGGCAAACAAATGAGACGGTGACTAATCAAAGTAAACGGGTCATATTAATGTATCACTGAAGACATGCTCGCCTATAAGTGAACACTCACCCCAAGAGTTCCCAGGTAAGAGTGACTGGTCCGATACTGCGGATTTGTACGAACACTCTAGCCTTAGACAGAAAACTCAAGGTACAGGCATTCATTCTTCCAGTATGCACGTGTTCCCATTATAAGATCCAAACTTTGACGAGATTTTTGAAAACTCAAAGGGTTCAAAACCTTATAATAAATCATCCAAGAACAGATGATTGGTTTTCAAAGCGGATTTGAAATTTATGTTCTTGTTGTGGTTGTCACCTAAGGATAGGTGACGGTATTGTTTTAAGATCTAAACACAAGATAACTTGTGTTAGGGTCCTAGGAAGGTTATACACTAGGTCAAAGCATTACTAATAACCTAATTCCCTATAACCATGAGCTCTGATACCAACTATTCTGTCACACCCCGACCACGATAAAACAACAAATCGTGGCGGAAACCTCGGGGAGTGTTGTAACAGAATCATTGATTCATAACACATGGAAATTTGAAGTTTTGTTTTATTTAAAGATTAAACAATTACATTGTCTTGAAATCTAAACAAACAAGTTAAACATAGTCTATTATTGTTATTAAGTCACTAAGGCCTCGTCCAGTCCTATGTGAGTATGCATCCTAGCAATCAACATTATTCAACAACACCTGAAACATATGTAAAAACAAAGTCAGCAAAGAAATGCTGGCGAGTACATAGGTTTTATGATAGTGTCGGATTCATGGCTAGTTTACATGCTGCAATACTTAATTAAAAACCTTGTTTTGAAAAAATATAGTATTGTGACATAAATAACCAACTCAAATCAAGTTGGTTATAATTTATAAAATCTCGTAGCCATGATTCTTAACCCCAAACATTTATTTAATTAAATCAAATTGTAAAACATCTCGTAAAAACTCGTTAATAAAACTCGTATGGTTTATATCATTTCAAAAATCTCGTTGTGTGACATCATTTCAAAATTGTTTCCCCAATGAACTAAATAATGACACAAAATGTGACATGATAAGAGCACTTATATATAAGATGTGCCAGCGGCGTATCTACCTTGCTTTTATCATGCTACACCTGTCCTATTATCGAATCACAACCCAAAACCAATCATTTAACCAAATCGTTTATCTCGTTTAGGTCGTTTCAAATCGCTTAACTTGTCCCAAAATCGTTTAACTCGTTTTAATTGTGAAACGACGTACTTTTGGTTGTCTCGCTAATAACATTCAAACCTTCGTGACTCGACTATTTCGCTTTTCACATTAATAAACCACCAAAGGGTAAATTAACAATCACAGATTCGGTCGCTACCCACCTGACCCACACATAACCATGGGTGCAGTCTGATAATGGGATTTGTCAGATCCTATAGTACCATAACCTAATACTGATCGGTTCGGCCAAAATTAATGAATGTTATTCGTTATGTAATTACAACCAACAAGTTTGTTCACTTTATCAAAATCGTTATTAATTTAATATAAACCATTTTAATCGTTTTCAAAAACCATCGTTAAAACAATGAAATCATTTAACACATATGAATCACCCCAAAACAATCGAAAACAGTAAAATAGGGGAACTATGTACTAACATGAGAATGCTTAGAAGTCTTGAACAACAACCAAGCAAAGCTAGTGAGAGCACGGAATCAATCGGCAGCCTAATAACTATATAAATAAACCGGACCTAAGTCGGAAGATCGGATAGGATGAGGTCTTGTAAACCAAATGAGTTATTGGAACTCATATGACATGGTTTAACAAAGCCTACATACTAAATTGAAACCTAACCTAAGTGCTTTCGACCTGTTACGACCCATTAAGGTAGCTTACGCTACTTTAACGTGTCGTTCACGCAAACGCGCGTTCGAGACGTCTAACTAGTCCTATGACAAGTATTATATGCCTAAACATGTTTAAATATGTTGCATAATCAGTTAGGTGACAAATGTTTAGGTTACATATGTTTAAAATCCAATTATGCATGAAAAGGGCATTTTGGTCATTTTCCTAAAGCATATAAACTACCTATCATACAACTACTTAAACTTTGTGACCATAAGTTATAACCTCAGAAGGTTATTCCCTATACAACTATGGTCACTAAACATGCTTGGTCGGATCCTAGTGATCGACCAAACGGGTCGTGTTCGTAAGTTTAAGCGGTGGTTTAGACCGCTTGACTTACGACTCTAAACAAGCACTAAACTAAAAGTGACGAGCTAAGCATGTTAAAACATGCTTAACTAAGTTTGAAAACAGGTTTTGATATCAAAACAAAGTGTTTTGATATCCTAGAGTAGTTTGGTTGCAAAATACGCTTAAATGCGCATTTTGACCGAAACTACGACTCGTCACTACGCCTATTCAACGTGGTAATCAGTAGGTATAGTCACTAAGGACTATAACCATCATGATTACACTCACGTTGCGAAGTTCAAAAGAACTTCGTGTTGACCAACTTGTGGTCAAAGCAGAAAGTCAAACAAAGTTTTACTTTCGTGTTAAAAACGTATCAAAAGAACGAAAGAGGACTTACAAAGGGTCCAAAGAGATTTGATTCTAAGTATTCTCAGGTAGGTAGTGAATAATCACAACCACTTAGAGAAATCTCAGATCAAATGTGCAGAAATGAATGAGAGGGTGGGGGTATTTATAGTTTTCGGGTAACCGTTAGGATGATTTCTTGGAAAAGAGGGCACGATCTTGGCCATACAAGTGTCAAGGACTGATTGGGGGACTTGTTCATCACACAAACCAGCCCATCGCATGAAAAACCAGAGATCAAAACCATTGGAATAGGTGGAAAGGACCAGATTCAATGTTTCTGTATTTCTGCTGATCTGGGGACTACTTACGGACCGTAAGCATATGTCCATATGGTCCGTAAGGACCATACAGACCACCAAGTTTCAAAAATGGCAGATTTAGTCCCTAAAGCCCCAAACTTAGTTTTTGATGTATTTTTGACACGTTTAATCCCCGTTAACCCCATTTCAAAGCTCTAAAATAAAGTTAAAGTATAGGGAACTTAAAATGTGCTAAAAATATCTCGGATGTCGGCTCATTTGGTCGTACGGTTGCGTTGTTCGATAAATTACGACGGAAGTCATAACGGACGCAAAAACGATCCAAATTGAGCGACGAATGGAATTTTATCATGCCAATCACTAAAATAAAATATTTTAATGATTACATAAATTTTTGGGTGTCCGGATATATTCAGAACGTAAGAAATGCGTGAAAATGCAAACTTATGCACTTTTTGACGCTTTTAGTCCCTGCTTTATCAAGAAAGTTTATTTTCGCATACCGAACCCCTCAAAGCCTATTCCTAAGCTATGTAGAGGATATTTAGGGTATGTTTAACTTATGATCAAGTTCCGGAATGTTTGTTACAGTACGAATCGGCATACTTTCGCAGTTTGTCGAAATTAGTCCCTGTAAGCGAATAAACTTGATTTCGACACACCAAACCTTCCAAAACTTATTTCTAAGTTATGTAAAGGTTATTTAAGATATGTTAAGCCTATGTCACTATTCCTGAGTGTTTGTCACGTTAAACTGATTACGTTTACGCATCAGTTCGCGTATAACTTTCCAGAAAGCGATTTAGAGCTCGAAATCGAACAAGAATCGATATGTGCAAATGATACACATATTTATACAAATCCCAAGTATGAAATACAATATTTCATTGATTTGGTATTTGTTTGATGGCCGTGGAGGCACAGATGTCACATCAACATGAATTCCTTGTTTACTAACGACGTGTCCGATAAATTGTACTTCACTAATCCAAAATTCACACTTAGTAAACTTTGCGTATAAGCGTTCTCCACGTAAAAGTTCTAACATTATGCGTAAATGTCTTTCATGATCAGCTCGAGTTTTCGAATAATTAAGAATTTCATCAATAAAGACTATCACAAAACGATCCAAATAAGGATTACAAACACGATTCATAAGGTCCCTGAACACGGCGGGTGCATTGGTCAAACCAAAAGGCGTAACCACGAACTTGTAGTTCACATAACGAGTGCGAAAAGCAGTCTGGGGGATATCTTCTTCGAGAACACGGAGCTGATGGTAACCAGATCGAAGGTCGATTTTAGAGAAACAGCTTGCGCCTTGTAGTTGGTTGAATAGATCATCGATACAAGGAAGAGGATATCGATTCTTAACGGTGAGTTTGTTAAGTTCACGGTAGTCGATGCACATGCGAAATGAACCATCTTTCTTCTGGAAGAATAACACAGGAGCACCCCAAGGTGAGGTACATGGACGTATAAAACCTTTGTCGAGCAGTTCTTGCAGTTGACTAGATAATTCTTGCATCTCAGAGGGTGCAAGTCGGTACGGAGCCTTGGCAACATAAGTTGAACCAGGTATGAGATCAATATGAAAATTAACAGATCGAGGAAGACCAGGAAGATCTTCAGGAAAGACATCGGGGAAATCACACACTACTGGAACATCACTTACACTCTTTCGCTTGCCTTTTTGTTCCACTATGTGGGCCAAGAAGGCAAAGTACTGTTTATGTACGCATTTGTTCACTTGAGTGCATGACATGAGCCTCAGTCCTCTAGAAGGTCGGTCTCCATAGACGTGCAAAGCATCACCAGTCGGGAGAGGTAAACGAACATACTTCTCGTGACAAGCAATCTCAGCATGGTTCTTACGCAACCAATCCATGTCGATTATGATATCGAAACTACCCAATTGCATGGGTATGAGATCAATAGTAAAAATGTGATCGTTAAGAGTCAGGGAACAATCACGGAGAATAGAATCAACTTGAATAGACTTGCCATCGGCAATCTCAACAAAGAACGACTTAGGTAGTTTAAAGTGTGCATAGTTATCAAAGATTCAAATTCTACGAACACAAAGCTTCTGTCGGCACGAATATCGAATAGTATCGAAGTGTAAAGATTATTAACGAGGAACGTACCATTAACGACGTCATTGTCATTACGTGCTGATTTGCATTGATGTTGAACACTCGCCGTCGAGCGGCTTGCTGTTGCTCCTGGTTCAGCTGGGGACATTGGGGATGGAGATGAGTAGTGTCTCCACACTTGTAGCATGCTCGCACATTGTTTGCTGGTTTGGGGTTCTGCTATGCTGGTTGAGCTGGCTGAGCTGGTGGTGCTTGTTGGACCAGATTAGCTTGTCGGTAGTAAGGGGTTGTGTGACCATAGCAGTTGCAGTTGGTACACTGACGGCAAGCTGAGTTGGCAAGGTGATGATAGTTACAAGTGGCACACTTGGGATGAACCCCACTGTACGACTTCTTGGTGTTTTCTGGATCAGGAGGGTTTGGAATAGCAGCAGGCACAATAGCATTGCCAGCAGGGTTTGAATTGCAGCACGGACAATTTCATTGCAGCCAGAATTTTGAGATTTCGTTTCTTATTCTTGTTGCCACTTGGTTGCTGGGTAATCTGATTAGCAGGTTTCGAAGGAGTAGAGTGTCCGGAATGTTTATCACGAACACGGTTGTTGTTCAAACTTGCTGCAAGGCGGTGAACTTCTTCAATGGATTCGAGTTGAGCTACTTCAATGGTGTCATGCATAGTAGGAGGTAACCCATGAATGTACTTGGTGATCATGCGCTTAGGAGTAGACACCAAATGTGGCACGATGATGCTGAGTTGCTTAAAACGGGTAGTTTAAGCCAGATTGTTGTCACCCACTTGTTTCAGATGCCAGAATTCATCCTCAAGTTTTTGCTGCACATGCGGAGGGCAGAATTCGAGCATCATCATCTCCCTAACCTCGGCCCAGGGTAAAGCATAAGCTTCATCATTGGAGCGGATGTTTCTCTCGTTTGTCCACCATTCTAGAGCTCTGCCTTGAAACACGCCAATTACACTCCTAGTCTTTAGATGCTCAGGGCACTCACTGTTGATGAAAGTAACTTCTATGCTGTCGAACCACTCCAGCATTGCAGTCACTCCGTCGCTGCCCATGAAAGGCTTAGGGTTGCAAGAGACGAAGTGTTTGTAGTTGAAGCTCATAGGCTTAGGCTAAACAACTTTCGAGTCAACAGAGGAGGGAGGAGTGTTTGATCCCTGGATTTCAGAGACAATCTTGGGAACAATGCGTGCAATTTGGTCGGCCATGAAAGACGTCATCTTCTTCTGGGTGTTGGCCTTTGACATCTTTTGTGGATTGGAATACGACATCTAAAGAGTCAGATTAAGGATCGGGTGAGACTCGATCATAGTTTAATCAACATAGTTTCGGTCTAATAACATAGTTTCACGAACACGTAGCATAGCATAAAGTTTCACATGACTGCATAAGAGACTCAAGTTGTTTCACACATCACAAAACGTTCAGCAAGTTTCGCATTGTTTAATCAAGTAGTCTCACTGAGCATAGAACGTTCAACATGTTTCTCATAGTTTAACCAAGATTCCTACGTAGTATAATACAAATGAATAAAGCATCATAAATTTAGTTCGTTCTTGAGAAATTATTATTACTGTTTTAGATTGCGGAGATAGTGCGATTCGTGTAAAAGTTTCGAAACGAACAAAGTATCAAGTATAAAACCACATGTAAATTGAGGCAACATAAAAAGATAGGCTCGTAAAACATAGGATTGTTTCGGGTAGAGCAACGTCGACTAACCAAAGTAAATCGAGCCCCTTTCGAATTAAGGCAACGAACCTTGGCTTACTTTAGACAAATAGTTCATCGATGTTAGGCCTATGATATTTGTCCTTTCAGTCTCTACACGTCCTTAATTGATTGGGAAATTCGAGACATTGGCGAGATTGAAAATCAAAGAGTGGGGCTAGTTACCAAGATGTGAGTTTCACTTCTAACTTGGTAACATCGTACCCTAATATTGTCGGCACTTATCAAGCGATAAGACCTACTAGAATATGAAATGGAAATTTCCTTCAAGGTTTGGATGTCACTCTTGTCTTGAGGGTAAATCTCGTGCAAAATATAAACACTGTTGAGCAAAAGTCGTCATCAAAGGCGGGAATCACCCCTGTTTTGATGAGTCGTTTCGAGAGTGTTTTCAAGCATCCAAGTGTGTATTGTGTTAGCCTTAGGAAAGGCATGTAATGTTTAACAGGGAAGTATTGCTAGGAATCATGTACGGTAGAATGCATAAGTTTTAAACAACAAATAAGAGTCAAAGTTTCCTAGAACTATAGACTAGGCAAAGCATTCCTACTTTTCCTAATTCGCTATAGTTATGGCTCTGATACCAATCTGTCACACCCCAACCGATGGCGGAAACATCGGGGCGTGGCACTAAGCGAATCAGACTACTCAAGAGAATCCACAACACTAATAGTTTCGATATAGATTAACTCAAGTTTCATAAAATTGTCTAAAACATCAAACATAATCATCCACAACCACAACAAGTATCAAATAACATCATGATTCAAAAATTGTTCGAGTTTGCCTAATTAACTAAGATGAATTCCTAAGCATCATCCTAGCTCGTTTTGTTGAATCCCAGCTACTATCAACATGCAACATGTATTAAAATAAAATCAACAAAAATGTTGGCAAGCATACAAGTTTGAATACGTAGCATAATAGTTTAAAACTCATATCCAACATGAAAACATATAATAAGTTTCACTATGCTAGTTAACGTAATCCAAGTGATAGCCCAAGTTTCCAACGCATTAAAGTGCCTTTCCCAAAGACTAACGGGAGATTAATATGTCTTATCCTAACAATACCCCAAGACTCAGGGGGCAGGCGTTACTCCTATAGCGCTATAAGTGTTAAGGTGGAACTACACATAGGGATTAAACGTCCACCTAGCATAAAATACAAGCTGCATCCCAAAAGTGTTTAAACCAAAAAGGGATCGAGTATACTCACAGTGGGTGCTTAAACCAAACACTGCCTAATTGGATCGAAGGGAGCGCTGGATCAGCCTGCGTGCGGGGGAATAAAGCATAAGTCCTCTAAGTGCTGACCCGGTTGGGAACAGGGTGTCGAATGGTGCAAAAATCGAGTAAAAGTGCCTGACAGAATACCTAAGCGGATGGTCATCCGGACGGATGACCATTCGAACAGATGGGCTCCATCTGATCGGATGCTCATCCAGATGGATGACCATTCGAACGGATGGCCATTCGAACAGTGGGTGTTTTTGAACTGTTAATGTTTTCAATGTGGTGATCATAGTGTCCTGAAAAGCAAACAACAAGTGTTATCACAATCAGATCATCTGGACGAATGGTCATCCGATCGGATGACCATTCGGACAGATGGTCAGTGAGTGAAGTTTCATGTATTTTCTAAGTTTTGGACACCTTTACAAGATCCATCCAAAAAGTTTTTTCTTTCTGGACGAATGGTCATCCGATCGGATGACCATTCGGACAGATGGTCAGTGAGTGAAGTTTCATGTATTTTCTAAGTTTTGGACACCTTTACAAGATCCATCCAAAAAGTTTTTTCTTCTTAATTGTATCGCTAAGGTTTCAAAATCATTGCCAAATTCATCCAATTTACAAACCTTGTTAAAAACTAACGTTAACTTGGGGGTATTTTGGTCATTCTCTTTATTTAAATTAGATTAATTGCCAAAATCGTCCCTTAGGTTTGGACACTTTTGTCAGTTTTTTTCTCAATTTTGACCATGGGTTTTTTCTCTCAACTTTTAGAAAACTTTGTAAAAATTTATCTTGAACCTCTTGAGTTCCTAAAGTTTTAAGTTTAACACCTTAAAAAACATTATATTCTTTTTTTTAACGACTAAATATTTGCACACACCCCGAGTATTGAACTGATGACCTCCTTCTTTTCAGACACATAGAGGGTTTTCCCTCTACCACTAGGCTAAAGTCTCAATGGCAAAAAAAACACTATATTCTTAAATGCTTATTTTATGTACGTATCTATATAGACTCAACTTGGTTAAACCTAAAAATATAGTATGTTTTCATTTGACGCTATAAATTCATGTTATTGTACGATTAGACGTCATCATAGCGCGCGACGAGTCCTATTACTAGTTGTATCTACATGTATGTCAAGCCAAATTTATAAGATATTCAAGCAAAAAGAACAAAGGCATCATTTATGATGAAACGAACAACAAATTTGTGCTATTGGATTCGCCACCGTTGATACTTGCATGGACACTTAAAACTATGGCATTAAAGATGCCATGCAGTATCACCAGTGGTGGATCTGGAAGCGGAAATTTTTAGGTGTCGTTTCTTTATTCTTGTAGAATAATATTTTTCCGTCCTGTTCTAGACAGCCGTAGTATGGATCGTACATGGACGATAGTTGGAGTCGGCGGCTCTCCTAGGGCTCCCTTACCGGGGATCCCTGGGGAAAAGGATCAAGTTGGCCCTTGCAAACAGCTTGATGCACTATCTCCCTTCAACCCTTTGAGCGAAATACGACAAAAGGAAGGAAAATCCATGGACCTGCCCCATCATCTCCACCCCGTAGGAAATACGAGAATACCCCAAGGACGTCTTCGGCATCCAGGGTGTCACACCCCAAAAACGTCGCAGCAGAAATACAAACATGGCGGTGACGGAGGTTGGTACCCATAAGTGTCTTAGTGGACGATGCAATATAACTTTTTGGACATACAACTTAACTAAAACATAAGTTTAAAGTTTATAGTGCTAGACGCAACCACAACCATGACATAGTTGTTTGACCCTTATGGATCTTAGTACACTTGGTCCCAAATAGTTTTAACAATTGTCCAAAGCATTATTTAATAAACCATTGCATCAAACAACCACAAGACAAAGCAGGCCAAAATCCCAAAGCCGAACTCATGTACCTGAAGAACACGTAAAAATAAAGTGTCAACACAAAGGAAGGTGAGTTCACATATTTCGATTCGTAATAATTCGTTTAATGTAAACCTTCTTACTGTACATTTTTAATGATAAAACATCCATATAAAGTTAAGAAAGTATTTTTTTCCATATAAAGGTTTGATGATCCGCTATCGTAAGCGTTTTTCTGAAAACCTTCGATACAGATTATTTTCCATAAATATTGTATTAAATTCCAGTCCGTCTTTCGGATTCGTAAGTTTGCAAGACATTACGAGCTATATAGTACATTGAGGTTTTAATCAAGTTAGACACAATAAGGATATGAATTCGTCGCTTAATGATGCGGAGCTACCGGTCATGACGGGTTTGTCAACCCAATAGATCTATCAACAATTCCACGCATACAGGATTTAATGATTAAAATACGGCATGAATGCATATCTGCGCCTACAGTCAATTGTACAGTATATATACCTACTAGATAGATAATTTAATATTTTTCAGTGTACAAGTTCCTAGCAGTACCTATCAAGATGTAAGCCAACTTCCGATACTTACTCTCATGAGAGTCAAGGAAAGTCACACTTAGATTAAAATCATTTTTAAATCTATACAGTCGTTTTACCCTGTTGGTGCATGCATCTGTCGACTTCGTCTTGTATCGAGTCTTGTACTAGATTGTTAGATTAGGGTACGAAGTTCGAGATAATAGAATTAAGAGTGATTTCGCTTGAAGGATGATATTCCACTTGAAATGACATTTGTCACTTTCAAGCGGAATCAACAACATTTCTTATTTCGCTTGAGCGTGTTCAAGTGAAATCAGATCTCTATATATAGGTCATTCGAGCGAAATCAGGTAGAACAGTTCTGGATTTTGATACCGAAGTGCTGCCGGTTTGTTTTCTACATGTAATCAGTCAATCAAAAGGAAGTTTAAAGTGATTTGCAAGCTGTTTCGAAGTTTGTTTCTTAGTTTCCGCCTCTGAAACAGATTAAAACTCCTCTGAACGACTCTGTTAGGACACAACACGATCCTACAAGTGGTATCAGAGCTCAGGAAGAGGAGTTCTTACCGATTCAGCTCAAAATTTCTGTTTTCTACACCTTCTTTTCAAAATCAACAAGTTTTTACGATTAAAATCGGCTAACTTTCTCATATATTGTGTAAAACTGCATTTTATCAAACCCTTGAGAGTTTCAGAACAAAATTCGGCTTAAAAATGACTAAAATGGACTGAATTGGCTATTCCGCTTGAACGAACAAATTTCTGATTCCGTTTCAAAGACGTTATTCCGCTTGAGATTTTCAAGCGAAATCAGTGATTTCGCTTCAGTCTGATTCCGTTTGAAAATTGTTGGTTATTTCGCTTGAAATTTTAAGCGAAATCAGTGATTCCACTCCAATCTGTTCTGATTCCGCTCCAACTTGTTATTTCGCTTGAAACTTAATCTCGCTTGAAGTTGTTATTTCAGGTGATTCCGCTTAAAGACCTTATTTCGCTTGAAATTGTCTGTTGTTGAAAAACGTGTTACCGAATCATTAGTGAAGAATTTTACAATGCTTTTGCCACATCTCCGACTACTCCAGCTGCCATTGCTCAAAAAATGAACTTGGAAAATGAGACTGGAACAATGCAAAAACCCCCGAAACTAATGAGCATTGAGGAGTATTACGGATGGAAAGATAGGTTTGAAAATTGGGTTCAAGCTAACCATCTGAGATCATGGGAGTGTATTTTGAAGAAGTATGTTTTACCACGTACAGATTTGCAAGTTGAAAAAGAAATCTCGGAATTCAATGACAAAGAACGTGACATGTACAAAGCTGAAAAGATGATGATTAGTTTACTTCAGCAAGCCATCAAAGAAGACATCTTTGTGTTGCTTCAACATGACAAGACCTCAAAATCAATTTGGGATGCTCTTAAAATCAAGTTTGAGGGAAGTGAAAAGATGATCAAAAGTAAAAAGGCACTTCTTAAGAAAGAATTTGATCTCTTCACTAGTTTGCCTAGGGAAGATACAAAGAAACTAATTGAAAGATATTGCCACTTAGTGCGATCCATGTCGATGTTAAGCATTACAAAAGATCGTGAAGAATGGGTCGACAAGTTAGCTGACGCTTTACCTCAAAAAGAGTGGGGTACTTATCTGATGATCTTGAAGAACACCGGTGAATATGATGGTTTGACAATTTCTCAGTTCATCGAGAAGATTGAGGGTCAAGATCTTGAACAGCAAAAGATTGCAAGGATGAATAATCCGAGTGGTCAACAAGACGTGAAAATGTACTACAAAGGAAGTGTTCAAGAGGTTGAAAGAAGTCCGAAAATACAAACTGCATTTAGTGCTGGAAACTCATCTGAAAATGTTGAACAAAGTCCTAATAGTAGCAGTGGTTTCTCTTCATACCCAAATGTCAATCCAAAGAGTTCATCATCAAGTTTCCATTCTCAAAGTACAAAAAGTGGTGTTTGTGTGATACAGTGCAACATTGCATTGAATCTTCCAGAGGGTCAAAGTTTCTCTAAAGGAGGATTACGATCAGATAGACGCTGAAGAATTGGAACTAATGGACATCAAATGGTGTCTAGCTAGTGTCCTGAGAAGAGCTGAAAAGTTCAAGATGATTACTGAAAGAAATGATTTTCTTGATGCACATGTTTCTACTTTAGGTTTTAATAAATCTAAGGTTACTTGTTTTCGATGCAGGGAGAAAGGTCATTTCAAAAGGGAATGCAAGAATAGAGAAGCCAACGAAGCAAAGAATCCATTTGGAAAAGATGACTACTATCGGAAAGCCATATATCAACAAGTTGGTCAACAACAACAACAACAACAACAACAACAACAACAACAAGAACCACAAGTGGCTCATGGTAGAAAAGTAATAGAAGACTCTTCAAAGAGAGTGTGTTTAGTCAATCAAGAAAATTTCAGCTGGGATGAATACATCTCATCCGACAGCAAAGCATTCTTAATCAATCAAGATGATGAAAGGTTACCTGAAGGTTTTAGCTGGGATATGTTTGTGGATGAGAAAGGAGAGTTTAAAGCTTTCATTGCTAAAATTGTGAAAGAACCAGATATGTTTACCGAGTGGATGAAAGCTATTGGTGTTAATGTGAAGAATGAAGAAGAAAAACCTGTCTCATCAGATGAAAGCTCACTAAGTTCAGATGAAAGTTCAGAAAGAGAAACTATTTTTGATCAAACACCATCTGATTCTGGTTTTTCAGATGATAGTTCTGATAAATCAATTAAGTTTGATCAATCACCAACTGATGACAGTGGTGATGATGAAGAAGAAACACATATTAATGTTGCAAAAACTCATCTATCTCCTGAAAGCTTTCAATTTTATTTTGCAGATCGCTTGGAGAAGCTGAAAGAGAGACGAGCAGCAAAAGAACAAAAGCAAATGAAGTCTGAAAATGTTTTTCAAGAAGATGAGATTGTTCAAAATGAAGAAATTAAAAATGTTGCTGAGGAGATTGTTGAAATAGAGAAAGTGACTGAAGCTGAAAAGATTATTGAAGTAGAAAAAATTGTGGAAGTCATCAAGCCTTGTTCAAAGTGTCTAGAATCTTGCAAAGAATGTGCAGCAAAAGACGAGAAGTTGGTAGAGTTTGAAAAGATGAAGGAACAATTACTGTTCAATCTTAACTACGTGAAGGAATCTTATGATGTATTGAATAGAACAATAACTGTTCTTCAAAAGAAAAATTCTGAGAGAGAAGATGCTTTGACGATGATGAATGCTACAATGATGACGAAACAAAAAGCTATAAACTATTACATTGAGGAATGTGCCAAACTGAAACAAGAGTTGGAGACTGAGAAAATTGAGAATGTGAGAATCAGATGCTTATTGCAGAGTTATTCTAGTTCTGATTATCTTATTGATCGAATTTATCCAACTGTTGCAGGTTTCGAAGTATTTCAGGATGAGAAGCCAAAGAAGAAGGATACTGGTAAGAAACCGAGTGTTAGCTATAACAAATGTCCGCCTCCGATCTGGGAAGGTTATTCTTCCAGAAAACCAAATGAGGAGCAAGTTCAAAAGGCAGTCAATATAAAACTGAAGTCTGATATAACCGATGAATTACCAGAAAACATTGACGTTACTTTCACATCATCTGACGCTGATCATGAGTCTGAGTTAATTAAAAAGGTGGTCGATCAGGTGTTGGATACAAATGAGGAGTCTGAGTCAAAGTCTGAGTCTGGAGGTTCAAGTTCGTCAGTCAACAGTTCAAAACCGTCGGTTAAACGAGCTTACAGTAAAGAGTTTTTGTTATCAAAATCAAATTTGAATGATGAAACATTCGAAATAGCATATACTTTGAATGATTCTGACAAATTATATTCTGACAAAGAGTTTCCAATAAGAAGTGTTAAATTTGAAATGATCAAAAACGTTTTCAAAATGACAGAAATCAATATTTCTAAAATCAATATTTCTGAAATAAAAGATTTAAATCTTATTGGAAAACCTAAAAAATACACTTCAAGATTTCAGCAACGATTAAATAAGAAAAAGGGTTACAATTTTGGTTCTGGTTTTCAAAAGAAACCAAACCATAATGGTAATTTCAAAAAGAAAGGTCTTGGTTTTATTCCACTTGAAAATTATAAAAATGATAAAATTTCTAAAACAAATACAAAATTTGTTTCAGGTGGAAGTGCTGAGGAAGAACAGAAGAAACCTTTCTGGAGACAATCAAACCAGGAGTTTCTTGCTCAGAGGAAAGGGACTGGAGTTTTTCATCGAAAGGAGACTAGAACCTGTTATAAATGCAATGAAATTGGTCACATTGCATGGAACTGTTCTCAAGCTACAAAGACAAAACAGGGAGTCTCTGAAAAACTTAAAGGAAAAATTGTCGATGTTGAACCACCAACTGAAAAATTTAAAGTTTTTGAAAATTCAACTTATGAAGTTGGTGAGTGTTCAAAGAAAAACTTTTACAAAAAGAGAGCCAAGGACAACCAAATGTGGGTTGTTAAGAAGTTTGATGAGAAAACTGGCAATAATTCTAGTTCCACAAAGCCAGAAGAGCCACAGGTTGATATTAAAGAAGAGAGTTCAGTACCTTCAGTAGATGATGTTGAGTTTCCATCTTTGAAGGTTGAAAATGTTAAACAAAAAGTTGGTAAAGTTGAGATCTCAAATCAATTCTATTCTGAGGAGAAAGAATTTGATGTTGAGAAAGCATTCAATGGGAATGTTAAGAATATTTTTTGGAAAAATGGTCGAGGGAAAGGCCAAAGGGGTTAAAGATTTTTATGCTACAAAGAAGGCAACTTATAACCCAACTGAATCAGAGTTAAAATCACCCAAGGTTGGTCAGACTTGGGTGGAAATTCTTTTCCCTTAAAAATCTGACTTGACGGAGATCCCAAGTTTGTAATTGCGGATCATGAATCGGCATCTTTATTAGAAAATATTTTTGAAAAATTGTAAATTTTTGGCAAGTCATACTGCAGGAATTGCCGGAGCTTCCAGGTTGGTAAGTGTGAAGCAGGAATTGGCATCTTTATTGGTAAAATGATTTTGTGTAGATGTGGTATTCCTACAAATGGTAAATCAGGGACATTAAGTTGTACTTGATTTGCTTACAAATGCTTACTTACAAGTGGTATAGAGGTTTTGTTCTGACAAAGTGATTCGTCAAGGTCATTAAATTGAACTTGATGTAATCCTCATACATGTGGTTAAAAATGGACAATGTGATGAGTTTACCTCGAACCTACTAGTGGTTAAAACAAAACTTATTTTCCGGAAAAACCATTTTGATTAAAACAAACTTAAGTGTTTTGAAATCTTAATGGGAAAATAGTTTGTTGAAAGGGGGAGTTCTGATTGTTTAAACCAAGTGGATGGCGAATTGAAGTAATTCGATATCAGTTGTCAATTTTTCTTGTATAGTTTGTTTTCAAATTTCTTTAAATGTGTTTGCATTCCAGAGGGAGTAAGAAATTTCAGAAAATCCAAAAACATTAGAAAATTTGAAAAATACAAAAACATGATAAAATTCAAAATGAGTTTTGTTGTAAAAAGAAGAAATGATACTACATCAGTGGACTGTCACAACATGCTAAAGAAATGGAAAGTCAAAAATGTGATAAACAATCTCACTGCGGATATGCCAGTAGGTTTTTGCACATTTAGTAGATTGTGACGAGATATAAATCTAAATTTCAAACTTGCTTATATCGTGGGTAACATTTCTTAGATATATGGGTAACCCCCGAAATCTTGTTTGAAAGGTCCCTTTTTCTGAGATACTAGGTCTTTATACTCAGTGATATCTGGGGTATTATCCCGGGACTTTTGCTGAATGGAAATTCTGACCTAGTCCCCGTATAATACTTTCTGCAAATGCTGGAAATATAGCGCCGCCCTTAGCATAAAAAATGATGAAACATTGAAAAATGCTAATCATGTGCTGTTGAAGAAAAGATCCTCTAAAGGGGAGACACCAAAAGTCGAACTGTCATCTCTCTACTGAACGGAAGTTCTGACCTGAGCTCTCACGGTTTCGCATCTAACCCCTTTATAGATATCATATGTGGTATACTCACCTGTAAGACTGAATATTGGGATCTGGATACGGGAGTATATTCAAGTAGTGGGACACGCGAATAAGTTTAAGTGCTTAAGACATTAATATCGTATCTCGAAACAGTTAAACTTTGTGTGAAAATTTAAGTGGATCAGTATACTGACAATCTAAGTGAATTGTTTAGAACTTAAAATGAAATGAAGCTTAACGGTGTTGATGATTTGTCTCATAAACTGATATGATCCTCTTACACAAACTCACAAAAAGATTGTCTGTAAATAGTTCTTTACTGCATTAGCTTTTAAACTCAAAAATCCAAAAAGATTTTCAGTGTGTTTTAGCATAAATTTTGAAAAATTCAAAAAGATTTTAGACAACTGGTGTTGAAAAGCTGATTTTCAAAATTCCGAGTGCTAAATATGATGACTATTTTGTGAAGGGGAGTCTGTTAAATCTAAAATGTTTGAATATTCTTCTGAAAGTGGTCACAGAGAGTCTGAGTTGGTTCATACATCTTAATATTAAATTGGTAAAATTTATGGAACTTATGTTTGTGAAAGAGGCTGTGTAGGTTTGAGTAAAAGCTGGGTTAATCGATCCTGAGAAGCTTGTGATTAAAGAGAGCCAGGTTTCGGTACCAGAGTAGAATGAGAACCAGATTATGATCCTGAAGCTGATGATGCTGATGAACTTAAGGAATGCCAGCACATCGAAAGGGGGAATCTGAAGACATCCGAGTGAAGAATAGAGGATTTGTAAGAAGCCCAAAGACTGATCAAGATTGAAGATGAGAAGACTCGACACTTAAGACTCGTCAACATCTGAGGGGGAGTCTGTTGGTGCATGCATCTGTCGACTTCGTCTTGTATCGAGTCTTGTACTAGATTGTTAGATTAGGGCACGAAGTTCGAGATAATAGAATTAAGGGTGATTTCGCTTGAAGGATGATATTTCGCTTGAAATGACATTTGTCACTTTCAAGCGGAATCAACAACATTTCTTATTTCGCTTGAGCATGTTCAAGCGAAATCAGATCTCTATATATAGGTCATTCGAGCGAAATCAGGTAGAACAGTTCTGGATTTTGATACCGAAGTGCTGCCGGTTTGTTTTCTGCATGTAATCAGTGTTAAATCAATCAAAAGGAAGTTTAAAGTGATTTGCAAGCTGTTTCGAAGTTTGTTTCTTAGTTTCCGCCTCTGAAACAGATTAAAACTCCTCTGAACGACTCGTTTGGGTCACAACACGATCCTACATACCCTAAACACCGTAGTTCTTCCTGTTTCTCCCCGAAACGTATTTATATTTAATCAAAACCATGTTTTCCTTTAAAACATAACATTTCGTTTCCAAATTATATTTTTCCATGGAAATATATTAATCATTTATTTAAAGGCATGTTTTATACAAAAGCATATAATTATCCTTTAAAAGTCGTGTTCTTCCCCTAAAACAGTGTATAAAACAGTAAGATAGGGGTTTAGCGACACTCACCTTTGTGTGTTTTTATAATATCGCAATCCCTCAAATTGATCTACACGTCCTAATTTAAATAGGAACGATTTAATATCAACTATCTTACAAACAACTAAGTTTCTCAAATACTTAGAATTTTCGCATAACTTTGAGATTTTCTCGAAAAGTCTTTGTTTTGATTATGTTGGCGTATTTATATATATATATATATATATATGTGTGTGTGTGTGTGTGTGTGTGTGTGTTCACACGCGCACACACACACACACACATATATATATGTATGTATGTATGTATTTTAAGATTTTCGCGACTTGAACGATTTTAGTGTTGAGACTTTATCATTAATTCACGAAGATCGAACAAGTCGGAAATTGAGAGATTTTGTCATTATGAAGATGCACAAAATGTTGCGAAAAGGTTATCCTGCATTCTTAGTCAACATGGTCGATATGAAGATGGAAAGAAGGAAGATTGAAGAGATCTCTGTAATTCATGAGTACCCATAAGTTTTCCCTGAAGACTTACCTAGAATACCCCCCCCCCCCCCCCGCAAGATAGATCAAGTTTAGAATTGATCTTGTTCCTGGTGCAACACCAATTGTAAAATCTCCTAATAGATTAGCGCCATCGGAAATGAAAGAACTGTCGAATCAACTTCAAGAGCTATGAGACAAAGGTTTTATTCAACTAAGTTTTTCGCCTTGGAAAGCACCTGTTCTGTTTATGAAGAAGAAGGATGGTTTCTTTAGGATGTGTAGATTATTGGGAACTAAACAAACTAACTATCAAGAACCGGTACCCACTACCAAGAATTGATGATCTGTTTGATCAATTGTAAGGATCCAGCTACTACACGAAGATTGATTTGCGTTCAGGCTATCACCAGTTGAAGATTGCTGAAGAAGATGTCCCAAAGATTGCTTTTAGAACACGTTATGGCCATTATGAGTTTTTAGTTATGCCTTTTCGCTTAACTAATGCACCTGCAGCGTTCATGGATCTCATGAACAGGGTATGCAAACCCTACTTGGATGAATTTGTGATAGTATTCATTAACGATATACTTTTTTATTCACGAACCAAAGAATATCATAAGCAACATTTGAGACTAATTTTGGAGCTGCTGAAGAACGAGAAGTTGTATGCCAAATCCTCTAAATGTGAGTTTTGGATTCGAGAAGTTCATTTTCTCGGACACGTCATAAATGAGAAAGGCATACATGTGGATCCGTCAAGATTGAAGCGATTAAGAATTGGGAAGCACCAAGGACTCCCTCAGAGGTGCGACAATTCTTAGGACTTGCTGGGTACTATCGGAGATTCATAAAGAATTTCTCCAGATTAGCGCAACCATTGATGTTATTGACCCAAAAGCATTAGAAGTTTGATTGGATAGAGAAGTAGGAGAAAGCTTTTCGGTTGTTGAAGGAAAGGTTGTGTAGTGCACCTATTATATCCCTGCCTGAGGGAAATGGCGGTTTCGTTGTATATTGTGATGCGTCATGTTTGGGCCTTGGATGCGTGCTTATGTAAAAGGAAAAGTGACAGCTTATGCGTCCAGACAATTGAAAGTGCATGAGAAGAACTACACAACTCACGACTTACAGTTAGGATCTGTTGTGTTTGCTTTGAAGATTTGCAGACACTATCTGTGTGGCACGAAGGGTATGAGTTTCACTGACCATAAGAGCCTCTAGCATATCTTTGATCAGAAGGAACTCAACATGAGATGACGACCTTGGGTACAATTACGAGTGTGATATTCGTTATCACCTAGGTAAAGCCTCTTCGTGTTCATGCTTTGGGTTTAACCATACAGATGAGATTGGTCATTCAAATTCGCAATGCACAGCGAGAGAACCATTCAACTTTGGATGATATGTTGCGAGCGTGTGCGATAGATTTCAGTGGAAGTTGGGATACTCATCTTCCATTAGATGAGTTTTCCTACAACAACAGGTATCACGCGAGTATGAAAGTCTCTCCTTTTGAAACCTTGTACGGAAGGAAGTGTCGATCGCCCCTCTGTTGGGCTTAAGTTGGCGAAAAATAACTAACCGAACCCGAGATCATACAGGAAACCACCGATAAGTTGCCCAGATTAAGGGAAGGTTGAAAGCCGCTGCCGATCGATAGAACAGCTATGCGGACAATTGAAGGAAACCGTTGCAGTTTCAGGTCGGTGATCGTGTTTTGTTGAAGGTGTCACCTTTCCAAGGGTATACATTGCAATCCGGTATAAATATAAAGGATGAAAAGTGTAATTTACCCTTACTTTTAAAATATGATGTTTTATAAAACTCTTAATATATACCATTGCGACATTCTTCTTTTTATTACGTGTGTGTAATTTTAATTTGAAACCGAGTTTGTGTGATAATGTACAAATCGTCAAAACACAAACGTACAAGCCACCTTGTTTGCTTCAAGATTTTTGTTTTGTACTTATTTTTTTACTCTTACAAACCTTTAAGATATGATGTGTTTCAAAATTCAAATTTAGCTATTGGAACGTGCTTATTTTTGTCAGCATTTCAACATTAATTTTTTTTTCAAAGAGTTAATACTAAAGTGCAATCGTTGAAATCGAGCGTTACAATTCTATACCCCCGTTGGCCGGTATGAACGGTTTCATTTTTTTTCATTTTTTTTCATTTTTTTCATTTTTTTTCATTTTTAAGTTTCAATTTCATAGTTTATTTTCGTTTTTATGAATTTTGATCGATATAAAACATGTTTTAATATCATTTTGAGCACAATACGACTTTTTTTCAAGTTTTCGATCTCTTTCGGTAGATGTAGCAAGTTCTGGTACCTTACTGACCAAACCAATACTAACTGAATTCTCATTGCTTCCCCCACCGCAACACACTAATTTCATCCATTAGTTAATATGTAAACTTCTAGGGAAATACGAATATATATTATTAATTACCAACTTTGCAATGCATCAAGGGTTATTTGGCATTATGAGTTGCATCATGATGCATTGCAAAGTGGTCTTTTGTATCTTTAAGTTTTGTACAATATTTTTTCATCTTTTACAGTATAACTCCTATACTTTTTCACTGTCAAGTTTAGTCATCTATACTTTTTTATCTTTTACAAATCTTTGGTTTTCGTTTCGATCTAAATTTACGAGTTAACATTAGGGGGGTTCAAAATCATCCGAATCCAAATCCGAATCATCCGAATCCAAATCCGAATTATCCAAAAATTCGGATATCCGAAAATTCGGATATCCGAAAATTCGGATATCCGAAATTCGGATAATCCGAATTTTCGGATTCGGATTCGGATAGTAAGTTCAGAAAGTTTCGGATATTTCGGATATCCGATATCCGAAACATTTTTTTAATATATTTGTATAATATATAAATACCATTTAAAAGTTAAAACCTAATAACCCTAATCCATTCTCTCTAGCCGCTCTCACACCCCATGTCCCCACCCACTACGACCCACATCCAGATTCGAACAACTGAGCATCGAAGATCCATATCTGAAGAATCAAGATACGAATATTAAAGATCGTGATCTGAAAATCGATGTCTCAAGGTTTGTTTCCATATATCGATTATCGAATCTGATTTGTTCAACATTTTATATGTGAACATCAAAAGATTTCATCAGTTTATAATTGTAAACGAACATCAAAGGTTCAATCAGTTTATATACGATTTACTGATTCAGTTTTACACGATTTGTTTCAGTTTCAAAACATGGAAGCTGTTTATATACGATATGGAAGCTGTTTATATACAATTTGGAAGCTGTTTAGGGCTTATTTACGATTTTTTTTGTTTAAAGCATAGAATCTGTTCTTTTTTTCTTATGGTTTTGTTCCATATATTTGTTCCAACATTAGATTTGTTACATTAGTTTAATACTTTATTTGAATTTGTTCCAACAGTAAATGTGCTCCATAGATTTATTCACAAATACCTGTATTTTGATTTTTGGACATGAACATATATGTTTCAGTTGAACTTTGAACAGATTTGTTGCTTATGGTTTTGTTTTGTATTTGTTACAGGTTGTTTTAAATGGATTTCCCTAATGCAAATAACTCGGATTTATTCACAGATTATGTGTTTATTTTGACTTTTAAAACAATGTTATGTGTTATTTTGGACATGTTATGTGTTATTTTAGAACATTGAATTGAGTTGGTTTATTTATTTTGAACATCAGATCTTTTTATTTGCTATTTGGTATGTTCGAAAAGTTGATATTTTTATTTGAATTTTTTTAGGATTTCGGATATCCGGTTCATTATCCGTATTCGTATCCGAAATTTCGGATATCCGACTTTCGGTTATCCGAAATTTCGGATACGGATTCGGATAGTGAAATCCACTATCCGAAATGTTCGGATATCCCACTTTCGGATATCCGAAATTTCGGATATCCGGTTTTGAACACCCCTAGTTAACATGCCACAACGTGGGTGTGTGGTTCCACATTTTTACGCCTATTTTTTCAGTTTCACGACCCATTGTAACGTGTATATGTGGTTCAACATTTTTATTATTGTTTTTTATCTTTTACGTTTCGCATACGTGGTTCAACTTTTCGTTTGGTTTTATTATTTTTTTCCGTTTTTTACATGAATTTTTTGGTGTTGGTGATTGTTAGCATTGGTGTGAAACTAAAACTATTTGGCATGGTTTTACGCCTTCATCCGAAGCTTAATATATAGTAGTTATATATATATATACAGAGTGGGGATCCTACGGAAAGTGTGTTTTTTACTAAAAAGTGTAAAAAGTCATAAAACATAATAATTTCAGGCATAAAACACACCTAAAACTCACAAATAATAGAATGAATATTACTAAAACACCATATCCAAACTCTAATAGTCCATAAAAACTTCAAACACACCATCGTAGAACTATGAATATAAAACACACAATGCTAAACAACATAAAACACAATAATATTTGTCATTCCACAATCAGAGCCTTAACATCTAAAACACAACACAAAACCCACATACATGATGTTTTAGTAATCTTCATCATATTATTTGTAGGTTTTTGGTGTGTTTTATGGTTGACATTATGGTGTTTTATGACTTTTTACACTTTTTAGGAAATTTGGACTTTCTGACCAACTCCTATCCTATATATATATATATATATATATATATATATATATATATATATATCCATCTTAGTGTATAGAAACACTCCATCCACCTAATTAAAGTGACATCGAGACAAGTAACCAACTTTACATTGTTAATCTCACCTTTACACATCGTCTCGAATCACCATCCTTATATTCTCTTTTCCCCACGATAATATATCCATACACACAGTTGTGGCTATATTAATACACCCAAATATAATACTTAATTCTCACTCTTGTGCATTGAGCCACCTTATAAATCTTGAGTCCTTCAATCTCATAAGTTCCCCCCTTCTTCAATTCTCTTTTAAAAGTTTACCAAAATCTCCATTGTCAAAGCTTCAAGTTTTAAGGGTTGTCAAGATACAATCAAACCCTATTTCTATACAACCAACAATCAAAGATAGTTTACATAAATGGCAACACGTTCATTTGTTTCTTGTTCTTCCATTGTAGCCCTGGTTTTCTTGTTGATTTCTAAAGGTAAATTATAGTTTCCATCTTTCCCATTTTGAAACTAAGGTGTATGCATGGAAACCTTCAAGGGTGGTGTAGTGGTAAACACATGATTCATCTATGGTAAATGTGTCATTATCCAATCTTGTTTCCACCAGTTTCCTATCATAACCTCTTGAAGGCGCCTACCAGTGTAAAACTCTGATTTACCTGACCCCACTCGTTAGCAACCGTATTGGAGGGGTGTATGGATCTTGAATCAAAATTTAAAATATATATATTGGGGATTTCAGATTTTGGTGATCACGTATATATTGTTTAAAAAATCTCCATTATTATAGCTTGTTTATCTTTAACTAAAAGTTTCAATAAATTTTTAGGGATGGATCAGTTGACGGTCAGCACAAGCTTCCATCCTCTGATCCAAGTCTTGATTAAGGTGCAGTGGAATATACCTTTTTAAGCGTTTGGATTATTTAATTAATTAATATTATTGTACCGTATAAAAAATATATTTTTTTAAACATCTGTATACATAAAAAAATATATGGATTTATGTTTACAAGTGAAGTTTTATAACTTAGATTTACCTTTTTATTTTTAAATTTCAGGAATATGTGGGAGTACATTCACTTTCAAAAACAGATGTGATCACATGGTGTGGCCCGGGATATTATCAAGTGCCGCTAGCACCCCATTGGACAGCACTGGGTTCGAACTCAGCCCAGGCGAGTCACGATCCTTCCAAGCCTCACCCGGCTGGTCAGGTCGATTTTGGGGTCGAACCGGTTGCACCTTCGATGAAAATGGTCAAGGAAGTTGTGCAACTGGAGACTGTGGGTCCAACCAAATGTCATGCAACGGGGCTGGTGCGACCCCACCCGCAACTCTAGCCGAGTTTACCATTGGGTCCGCGTCAGGGTCAAACTCGCTGGATTTCTACGATGTGAGCCTAGTAGACGGGTACAATTTGCCAATGGCGGTTGAAGCGAGTGGCGGAACAGGTGCATGTGGTACAACGGGATGTGTGACCGATTTGAACCGAATGTGTCCAGCAGAGTTACGAGCAGGAGATGGTCAAGCGTGCAAAAGCGCGTGTGAGGCTTTTGGAAATCCAGAATATTGTTGTAGTGGATCATTTGGATCTCCCGATACTTGTCACCCATCGGTTTATTCGGAAATGTTTAAATCGGCTTGCCCGAGATCATATAGTTACGCTTACGACGATGCTACGAGTACATTTACATGCACTGGTTCAGATTATACCATCATATTTTGCCCCGGATCAACAAGGTAATTTCTGTCACTTTATGTTAGTTAATTGATATAAATATCACTTATGTTAGTTAATTTATTTGAAATATATATAAAAAAAAGTTAAAGTTTTAGTAATAATCAACATTATACATCATTACCAGATAATAATCATAGTGAAAATTTTGAATAATGACATTTTTAACTTTTACTTTCGTTATTAACTAACAATACGGATATGTATAATCATGATAGATTGAATTCAATATACACTTTATTTCCATTTGATTTTGCTCACATGGAATGTACGTTTCCCCTTTCGCACATAATCATCAATGTGAGCGAAATCGAGTAGAAATCAAGTGTTAATCTATCAAGAATATGTAAATGACGTTGTCTTTGACAACGACAATGAAAGTAAAGATCGTCACTGGTCAACTTGTCAATAAAGAATGATATAAGCCAATGGGTTATAACTTAAGTTAGTATAAATCAATTTCTCACATAATCGTGAAAATATGTTACTAATATATCTTTTTGTTGTTTTAGCCAAAAATCATCAACAGATGCATCTGGAACAACTGCAAATGGTTCATCGGTGATTCCTAAAGCACCGAAACCTGAAGATGGTCCCAACGGATCATCATGGCTGCCAAGTTTTACCATTGGAGGATCGTCGAGAAGAATTTCCAACAATGCCCTCACATTGACATTAATTTCATTTATTGTCTTTTATTTTTTACAATTATAAAGAATTAGATATGTTTAAGAAACGAGAATGTAATTATGAGCAATTTTGTATAGGTATGTTTAAGAATTGCTTAAGAACATTTAGAGAAACATAAATTAATTTATTTTTCAGAATATTGTATTTCTTTTCCGACTTATTAATTTGATGTGTGTTTGTTTTCTGTTTTTGTTTATAGCTGGTCTTGCATTGTAGCGATTCTTGCACTATGGATCTTGATCTTATAAGTTAATATGTTAGAACCCCGTTTATTACACGGGTTGAATAAATATAATTTTATATACTAAGGAATAAAATAGTTACATCTTTTAAAAACTCATGTTTTGTACGATTTAAATAAACACATGTCTTACACGAATAATGTAATTCGTTAACACATTTAGTCAATCAAGATGTGTTTTCTAACAAAATAAACTTTGAGGTACTATTTACTTATCGACTATCGTAACATCTCACTTTATTTTTTATTAGGTTAGAGAGTTGTGTATTATATGGTTTATAACATTTTACTTTGTTTTTTTATTTATTATTAGGTTAGAAACTTAGGTATTACCTGATAATCAGTAGAAAAAAAAAAAAAAGAAGAAAAGAAATATTTTAGTAAAAAATATTAAATATACAAGAGATAAGCTGGATATTATGATTTAATATTATTATTTCATTGGAGTGTAAAACGGGATAATGGGATCCTTTATTAGAAGTAGGATTCCAAATATACCACATCCAGGTTACTTTATTATGTAATCTTTTGGGGTATTTTTTGAAATTTATAAATTATAAGGGAGGTAATTTGTAATTATATGATTATAATAATTAATATATTATTATCATTTATCTTTGTCTTTATCATTAAAATCTTTTCTATAAATTTTAAATTTAATATTATCAATAATTGAATTTCCATAATAAATATTTAGAAAAATAATTAAGACCGCCTCATAGAGCGACATGTGTCCCTAACATGGTTTCTTTTATTATATAGAATAGATTGAGTGGTTATAAGTTCTTGCGATATAAATAATACAACAATGTTTCGTTTTGGGTTATCTATGCAAAGTTTTAAAACATAGTTGTATATTTTATAGGAACCGTTCACATATAAAATAAATAAAGCAATTTTATTGCTGGATTAGAATACAAAATGTAAATAAAGAAGTAAATTGCAAGTATCTTTGCAACTGAAATAAACGAAAAATACAAGAAATGTAGATGAAACAGAATATGTAAAAAAGGCTGAGGGTTGTGTTTGACATAGGCCCCCTATAACTCTCGGGTTTGGGGCCGCATGACGAGTGTTGTCAAGCATTCATACGTTTAACCCCAACTATGCCCAAATCAACTCTTGACACGGAAATCGAAAACTGGACAACACGTGGAACGTGTTACTGACGATGGGGCCAACGGCGGCTTGCGACGGTGGCATCTCCGATGCAAACCGGGGCAACGCAGACCAGGGCGTCATGCAGCGGGTGGCCAAAACGTCACGTTAGTTACAACTTAAGGAACCCGCAAATCACTCGAACCAACTCATGACACAGAAATCGAAACTGGACAGCGCGTGGAACATGTGACCGACGACGAGGCCAACAACGGCTTTGTAGCGGTGGCATCGCCGATGCAAACCGGGGCAACGCGGACCAGGGCGGAATAAAGCCAGTGGCCGATAGACAGTAGGTGGTCAGCATTGTTGGTGGGTCGGCACTTAGTGGCTTGGTTGACAGGAGGTGTGTAACGCTTCGCATTTCGTACTTTCCTTATTTAGAAAGTGTAATCCTATTTTTATTTTCGGAAACTTGTATTCATTGTCACACCCCGACCACGTAAAACAACAAAACGTGGCGGAATCGTCGGGGAGTGTTGTAACAGAATTATTGTTTCATAACACATGGAAATTGAAATGTTGTTTTATTGATTAAAAGAGTTACAATGTCTTAACAAAGAAATAAGTATAACAAAATTTAACTAGTCCTGCATCTTTTATTGTCACTAAGGCCCAAGTCCGCCTAAGTGTATCTTGATCAATCCTATGCATCATCTCCTGAAACACATGTGAAAATAGGTACGTCAGCATAAAAATGTCGCCGAGTACATAGGTTTTATTGATTTAGGATTCATGACTTATAAGTTTAGAAAAAAAAGTTGTTTAACAAAAGTCAGTCATGGTCCTTGTAAAATGTTTTGTTTTGTAAATCATTTGAAAAGCGATGATAGATATGTATAGTTAAAAGAATAATGCAAGGTTAAATGAATAACCAAGTAAAATGAATTTGTATAAGACAAACTGTTTTGTAAAACAATGTCTTGTGAAAAATATGTTATTTGTAAAAATGTATAAATCCAAATTGAATGATTTAAATAACGCTACGACATGTAATACAATACAAGCACTTATATATAGGAAGTACCAGCGGCATATCCACCATGCTTGTATCGCATTACACACGTCTCGTTACTTAAATCACTTACCCAAACAAACCACCAATGTAAATTGCCCATGTCTAAACCATTTGTCAAATGTCTTTGTGAAAACCATGTCAAAATGTTTATGTCAAAATGTTGTCCAAGAAATGTGTATATCAATATCAAAATGTCCATGTCAAATATCAATCATGTAATGTGTAAACAAAATGTCATGTATGGCAAGTGAAATATGTTTCAACTAAACCATAGGTAAAAATGCAAAAAACAATGTATTGAAGTAAAACGTGGTTTAAATCAATGTTATGTTGTGGAAATGCATGCTATACTGAATACAAACATTTATGCGGTATTGTGAAAATGCATACATTCAAGCCTTGCGACTGTGGCGATAAACCCCTAACGAATTAAAGGTTTATCTGAGTAAATGTATATCGAATTCGGTCATTCCTTCGACCCAAACAAACCTAGGATCTCAGGAATGGGAGTTGTCAATTCCTATGGTACCACTACCTACTAAGTACTAACGAACGGCGTGATCAATGTTAATGAATGTATATTGTCCCACTTAAACAAACCAAATGTCATACCCAAAATGTAAGCATGTGATGAGATGAAAATGTACTAAGTATGCAACAAATGGACATACATAGCATGTGATGTAAAATGTACTAAGTATGATGAACATACATAGCATGAAAGGGTAATGTAAAACAATGTACTAAGTATGCGCTAAATGAACATACAAAGCATAAAATGTCATGTAAAACGATGTACTAAGTATGAACACAATGGACATACATAGCAAAAACATAATGAAATCATGTACTAATAGTGTACTAATGAACATAGCAAGTATATGATATGAAAACATGAAAAGTATGAAAGTAACAAGTAGGCACATGTGTTTCACCCCAAAACGTTTGAAAAATAGTAAAAGAGGGGGCTATGTACTCACTTGAGGGTGCTTAGAAGTCTTGAATAACAACCAAGCAAAGCTAGAGGGATCACGGAATCAAACGGCACCCTATATAGATAACTACATAAATAACCGGACCTAAATCGGGAGATTGGATAGTATGAGAGTTCGTAAACCAAATAAGTGTGGGAACTTATGTAATATGGTTTAACAAAGCCTACATACTAAAACGAAACTTATCCTATGTGCTTTTGACCCATTACGACCCGTTTAGGTAGCTTATGCCACTTTAACGCGTCGTTCGCGTAAAACGCGTTCGGACCGCCTAACTAGTCCTATTTGACAAGTGAAATATGCCTTAACATGTTTAATATTGTTGCTAAATCAGTTTAGATGTCAAAAGTTATGTTACATAGGCTTAAAATGAATTTTGGCGACAAAAGGGTATTTTGGTAATTTTCCTAAGGCATAAGAACTACTTATCATACAACTACTTAAACGTCGTGACCATAAGGTATAACCTCGGAAGGTTATTCCCTATACAACTATGGTCACCTAAAGTGTTTGGTCGGATCCTAATGATCAATAAAATGGGTCGGGTTCGAAAGTATAAGCGATTGATTAGATCGCTTACCTTTACGACCCTAGACAAGCACAATTCTAAAAGCGACGAGCTAAACATGCTAGAACATGTTTAGTTAAGTTAGAAAACAGGTTTGGTATCAAAACAAACGGTTTTGATACCCTAGAGTAGCTTGGTTACAAAATACGCGAGAAAACGCATTTTGGCCGAAACTACGACTCGTCACTGAGCCTAGATAACGTGGAAATCAATAGGTATAGTCACTAGGGACTATAACCATCGTGATTACACTCACGTTATGAAGTTTAAACAAACTTCGCGTTGATCATAAACTGGTCAATGCAGAAAGTCAAACACAGTTTGACTTTAACGCTAAAACGAACGAAAAGCACGAAAGAATACTTACAGAAGGTCGCCGCAAGATTGATTTCCAAGTATTTCTCATGTATGAAGTGATAACCACTCCAACTTAGAGAAAATCTCATAAATCAAGTGGGTTGGAAGTGAATTCATGGAGGGTATTTATAGATTTCGTAGAACCGTTAGGATCATTTCTTGAAATCTGAGCTTCGATCTCAACCCTCCATGTGTGCCCATTGTTTTACAAACCTAGGAGCATCCAAAACCAACCCACAAGATGCAAGAAACCAGGGGTAAAGGTGGGTAACAGCTGGGAATAGCTGGAATGCACATTCTGCTGATCTGGGAGGGGCTTACGGACCGTATGAGGTCCCTTACGGTCCGTAAGGACCCTGCAGACCAGCTAAAATTTAGTTTTGGCAGTTTAGGTCCCTGTGCGCGTATGGTCGAGTTTTGGCACTTCTAACACCCGTCAAACCCATTTCTAAGCTTTATAAGGATGTTAAAGTATAGTGAACATGAATCATGCTCAAAAATATGCCGGATGTCGGTTCGTTTGGTCGTACGATTGCGTTGTTCGGTTAATTACGACGAAAGTCGTAACGGACGCAAACACGATCCAAATTGCGCGGCGAATGGATTTTTATCAAGCCAATCACTAAAACATAATATTTTAATGATTACATAAATTTTTAGATGTCCGGATGTATTCAGAACGTAAGATAGGCGCGAAAATGCAAACTTATGCACTTTTTGACGCTTTTAGTCCCTGAATGACCAGAAAGTTTATTTTAGCACACCGAACACCTCAAAACTTATTTCTAAGTTATGTAAAGGTTATTTAAGGTATGTTAAGCCTATGTCACTATTCCGGAGTGTTTGTTGCATTAAACTGGTTATATTTACGCATCAGTGCGCGTATAACCCTCCAGAAAGCGATTTAAAGCCCGAAATCGAACAAGAGTTGATATGTGCAAATGATACACATGATTATACAAATCCCAAGTATGAAATTCAATATCTCATTGGTTTGGTATTTGTTTCATGGTTGAAGTGACACAGGTGTCACATTCATATCATGTTCATATTCCACTTTCAGTTTCGTAATTCGAGACTTTGATCGTAATTAAATTCATATTTTATACATACTTGTTATTCGTTCAATCGATCGTTTAAATACTTGTTTACATACAAACCGACACTTGTTATACGTACAATTATTCACACATACGTTCACGATACTTGAATTATACTTATCTACGCGTTTCATACTTAAAAACATGTCAAAAACCAAATTATTACATAAAATAATGAAGGAATCAAAGTTCATGGGCTAAAATGCAATAAATCAAACTTGGGGCAGATGAAATGGGACGCCACGGAGGCGATACCCTAAGCCTTATCTGTTGCAGCCCATCAAACCCCTTGATTCGCATAGTATTGTTTCTTGGTCATGGATTTGCCACCTTTTTACTCCCCAATCATCTTTAATCTTCATTAAACACTAAACACTAAACTCTAACTAACCACTATATAAGCAAGCTTCCTATCACTCATTTTCACTTTCCCAACTCATCTACACTCTCAAATTTCTCTCAAATCAGTTGCAAACATCAGAAAAAGGCAGATTATTCTAAGTGCAAAAGTAAGCACTTCCTCACTTTTCTTCATTTTTCCTCCATTTCAAGGCTTGGAACACCTCTAGGAGTGTATACACAAGTTTACCATGGTAAACTAAGGTGGAACATCCTCATTTTGAGGTCCAAACTTTCTGTTTTGGAAGATCATCTTGTTAACTTTTTATAAAACTTATGATTTCTTATGCAATCTTATACCTACATTGCTTCTAATCAAGTCTATGGTTAGTAAGCTTGTGTATGGTTGATTCTTATGAGTTTAGAGGTGCAAACACCCTCTAAACTTTCTGTTTTGATAGGGTTTAAGACAACCCACAAGTGTTGAAATCATCCAAGTCTACCATAATTCATATGGCAAGACTTGTGTTTGATGAAAGTGTGAACTTTAGAAGCCATGGCTATCCTAAGTTGTTCCACACCTCACTTGATGTTTTATCTTGCAACATGCTATTAAAATATTCAAAAGGTTTGAGTATGGACGTAATTTTAGTCTTGCCATTCGAATTCATTATCTTTGATAAGGCATTGACGATAATCATATTTATTATTTGTATCGAAAAAAATGTTTGTTTTACCTAAAACAACTAATTAATTTTTTATTTTATTTTATGATCCAACTATATTCATCTAGCCCTTATGTTGATACGTGAGTCTTAAAATAAAAAGAATGAAAATTTAAAACATAATGATTTTTATAGGGGAAAGTTTACATGATGAAATATTGGTTAATACTAGATTATCTCAGTTGCTTGTCTCATAAAAGGTGATTTAATATCTATCTTTCACTCGTCGTAAAGCTGATCTTACAAAAATGCGAAGATACGTTTAACCCACTAACCCACCCTTGGTTATATTATATATACACCTTTCTTATTTCTATTTCTAATATAAAAAAATATAACAAACACTTTTGGAAGTTTGTGCGGTGGTTGAGTGCTTATTTTAATAAATATACTTGGAAAACAAGATTATCCCTAAAAAAAAATCAATAGAAAGAGATCGAAGTATGGGCCTAGAGGTGTTCATCGAATCTCAAATTTTTGAATTTTTTAAATCAAATTATTCGAATAATTTTTATTTTTTCTTGAATTAGAATTCGATTAAAACCTATCCAATTCGATTCGAATTCGTATTCGAATAAAAAACCCAATTCGTATTCGAATTAATTCGAATCGAATTAGAATAAATTCGATTTGATTCGAATTCTATTAAAATATGTAAAAAACTATTAAAATGAAACATAAATTTTAAAACAACCATAAAGCACGATATCACAACAAAAAGTTTCAAATAAAGTACCAGAATTCAAATTCAAAACGAGAAGTCGGGAATAAACACTTTACAAGTTAATAATTTAGGGTTAGAAATCTATTAATAGATTTGTTACTTAGGTTTTAGTTATGGGCCATGTAGTGGGTTTGGTAATGGGTGATTTTAATACTTGGAATAAATTTTGTAAATAACTTATAGTATAGCCCAATAAAAGTTATATATGTATTATATATAAAAATGATATCTATGAATAATAAATAAAATATATAAATTTTATTCGAATTTCGAATCGAATCGAATTTGAAATTATAAATTCGTATTCAATTTACTTGACTCGAATTGAATTGAATTCGAATTCTTATAATCGAAACGAATTCTTGATAATCGAATCGAATTTAATCAAATTTCGAATTTTTCGAATTCAAAACGAATTTTGAACACCCCTAAGTATCACCCTCAAAGTTAGCAAAGTGCATCTCATGGTCGGCTGGAAATTAAATGAAGAACCTAAATTGGAGGGTTGGTTGTGTGTTCATTTTAGTAAATTATACCAATCTTCCCCTTAAATCAAGATTGAAGTAATCTACACTTTATGTAGTTTCACTTGGTATGAGAGGCAAAATAGAATGGACCATTATGAGGGATCCAAGAAAAAAGTGTTTGGTTAGTCAATGTAATGGAATCAACTATTACATAAGACATTCCATTCCCTCAAAATCATTCTATCAACCCCCATATTTTTTTTTTCATTTCATCCCCTCTTGCACCCTTTATTAATCCCACCATAACCAACCATCATTGCCACCACCCACCGCCGCCGTCACCCATAACTCGCCATCGCCTCCGCCGCCACCCCGACGTCCACCGCCGCCACACACTCGCCATCGGTGTCACACACCGCCACCTTCGCCGCCACCAACCACCACCGACGCCCACCACCCCTGCCACCACCCTCACCACCACCATCGCGCACCCACCACTGTCGCCACCCACCTCCACCGCCACAACCACCACCGTCGCTGCCACCCACTCGTCGTCGCTGCCACCCACTCGTCGTTGTTACCACTCACTGCCAATTTTATTCCTTCGTCTTTTCTTACCTACCAAATAATCGACGTTAATAATTCATTTCATTCCGCATGAATCAACTACTACCTTGTTTTGTTTATCATATGGTTTCTAACAATTACCAAGAAACAATTTTATGTTTGTTATTTAAACCTGTGAACTCATCAACATCGTGTTGACATTTTCAAGCATGTTTTTTGGTAATTAATTCAGCCATGGAAATGGATTTTAACCAAGCATTGCATTTGTAATGCCATGATTTTATAACTAACTTGGTTTTTGTTATGCTTATGGCTCAAGACTGAATCGAATCGTCCCGTACAACCCCTAAAATCACCAATCTAAGGATTGTGCTTCCGCCGTATCGCGCGAACACCACACTAGTAATAATAAAATAATAATAGATAGATATAATTAATAGATAATAGATATATAAATGTACTTTAGACAATATATTTTATTGGTTAATTGTGTATGTTTATTTGATTCACATTTATATAATTTCAAATGATACATCTATGTAATTGGTCAATTGTGATCAATCGTGTTTGGTCTGGTAGCGATTTGGGGATACTTCGTTTGGGTTCTGCGCTTTGCTTTGTAGAACTCAAAGAAAACACTCTGAGGTGAAGAAGCTAATAGATAAAAGTTAGAAATGATTTGATTTTGTGAAGAAGCTAATAAAGTAGGGTGAAATATACGAGTTTATTTTTTGATAAGTCAGGGTTTCAAAACCAAAGTTTTTTTTTTTTTAAGTAAATTACAAGTTTTGTGCTTTAAGTTTGTACCAAATTTCACGCGGTGTTTTTTGCCTTTAAAATTGATGAGTTTTGTACTTAATGTTTTAAAATCTTGTACATTATGTTCTTTGAACCTAACCCAGATAATTTTTTCTGTTAAATCAGATCATGTGGAAGGCACATGAGGGTATAATAGTTTTTTAACCACTATTATTTAAAAAATATATTAATATATATATATATATATATATGCACATATATATAGTCACACTTTCTGTCTCTAAAAAACCCTCCATTTCTACTTTCTCTCTCTCTCTCTCTCTCTCTCTCTTCACAACTTCCACCACCACCACCACCACAAAAAAACCCCTTTCTCTTAGACTATGGGGTATGGAGCTTGAGTTGGGGGAAAATGCCCAAGCCACTACCCCGGGTGGGCTTGGATTGGGGCGTGGCCCTTGGGGCTTGGGTTTCAAGCCGGGCGTGGGGCGGGTCTAGCAAGCTGACATGGCGGGCTACGAATGGCCAAACCAAACTAGCCGTTGGGGGCTATTTTAAAAAAAAAAATCCTTTATAAATACCTTACCATATTTATCATTTTTCTCACACAATATCAAACACATAAAACACAATCTTGCCATGAGTTTTTCAAGTTATAGTGAATCGTCATTATCATCTGACGATGATGCGGAAATATTTCTACAAACGATCGCGACGGTGGTGAAAGCTATCGTGGAAGACGAAGACGATGAGGAAGAGACTCAACAACCTAAACGGAGGAGAAGGTACATCGCTCGTGAACGGCACACCGCGAACAATTTGTTGGTAAGCGATTACTTCTCAGCGGAACCTAAGTATGATGAAAAAATGTTTAGGCGTCGTTTTCGTATGAGTAGAAGCTTATTTTTAAGGATATCTAGAGATCTTGAGGAGAAGTATATTTATTTCCAACAAAAACCGGATGTAACCGGGCAATTAGGATTTAGTACGTGGCAAAAGGTCACGGCCACACTTAGGCAGTTAGCGTACGACAATAGTCCGGACATTATGGATGACTATTTAAAAATGTCTGCACGTGTAGCTAGAGAAAGTCTTCACAACTTTTGTTCGTGTATTCTAGAACTTTATAGGAAAAGATATCTGAGAAAGCTGTAACACCTCGAATTTTTGTGTCCAATAATGTGTTAACACGTGTCATTTGATTACACGTGGCATTGATATTAAATAAAGGACTAATATTGACAAACCTTGAAAGTATATAAATTCGAGGGTTATAAATGTCAAACAAGGGTAAATATACTGTATAGTAACCCTAAATGGTGCTTGTACCTTCAAACGAATAAATCATGGATCGTACGGAAGCGAAACGCGGAAGAAAGTGAGAGATTACAAGCTACAGGGGTTAACTGTGTCAACATGTTTAATAATACCTCTGAGTGACCCTTTAACGCTCCCGAGGCTTTGTAACAGTATTATACGCTCACTAGAACATATTGTATAAATTCCGCGAAGTTCCGTTTTAAAACGAGAAAGTTATAATCGAATTCGTATGAGAAGGGTTAAAAGCATCAACAATGAAAGTTGAGGCTTTCTGAATAATTAATAAACTAAATGGGGACTTAACAACACGGGTAAATAACACGAGGTCCTTAGTTGTAATTAACCGAGGGCCAAACCGCAAAGTTACCCCTTCAAACCCGAAAGGTCAGGTAAATCATTACGAAAGATTCGTTATTAATTACAAGATTCTGACAATCATTACAAAAGATTTAAAAATCCTGGAATTTTAACCTCTCGCGACCCGCGTAAGGGATTGGGTTAAGTTGAGGCGGGCCGCGAGCCACCTCTTAACCGCGTCTGATCTTTACACATCAGGCGACCCGCGTAAAAGCAGCATGGATTCTCCATGCGGGCCGCGTGAGACGCCCAGATGCAGAAAGTTTGTAATTGCATGCCTTTTGAGCTTGTGAATGATCAAACATCAATAAATGAGGCATGGGCACCCTACACTCGACCCATAGCTCTATGGGACACCTGCCGATCATCCATAATCAGTTGTAGGGTGTTGTGTGATGATCTTGAGTGTATTGTTTCACTATAAATATCCATTCTTGGCTCATAACCAACACACACCTCAAACACAACTACTGATCATTCTAAGAAGCTCTCAAGCATTCTTCTCTGCTCTCTAAGCAAGACACAACTTCTGTAAGTCGTTCAAATCCATTTTGGTCTTGTATTTCCATAGATTTAGCTTATAAACCCAACCGTCGTAACTAACGGTTGTTATAGCGATAATTCACAAATGGTCCAGTGGATTGTCGGATCAAAAGTAGTTATGAGTTGGTATTTATGTAGGTAATAAACCCCTAAAAGGGTTCCCTCTGATCACCACTCTAACTATGTCAAATGTCGAGTCAAACGTGCACTTAAAAAGTCAACAGAAAGCTATTTTGCCGTTTTATACATAATCTGTAATGTATATGTTATGAAACCTGTTTTGACACTCATAAAACATGATATTAAGTATATAAACTTGTTTACGCTCGTTTGAATCGACCATTTGCTATATTGACCCGGTTCGGAGCCGAATGTCGCAAAAGTTTGACTTCTGCTTTGACTTCAGTTCTGACCCGGTTTAGTGAGGTATAGATATGCCTTAGGACTCTCTTAGGACCAGGTTACATGATGGTATAGACCTCTGTGATCGGTTCATGAATTGTCCGAGTCTTTTACGCATTTCCGTTAATCGCCTAAAAGTTGACCGTAACGGCCTTTTAAAAATAAAACGAGTATTTCGGACACGTGAACGGACTATAACCTTGCTTACTAAATTATAAGCATGTCCTTAACGTTTCACGTCAATCCGAGGTCTAGAATGAGAGTTATGCTAAATAGCGCAATTAAAGTGAACTTTTGTAATAAACGGCGCAATTAGCATAACGCCCATCTAAACCAAGATTTCGTCACCAAAACTTTTACCCACTGTTATAAAATAATATTTTTGGAATTTTAAAGATTTTTAATAATTTTTACCTTGCTCATAACCTGCGGTTATGGCTACGGTTCGGTAAATACCGAATATGCCCTTTTCGGCCAAAACTTGAGTTCTACAAGGTCTTTTGACCCGATTCCAGTTGCTACTGATTTTAAATAATAAATAAAGTATTTTAGACTTTGTAAACTGTTCGGGAAACTCAGATTTCCTGTAGAACTCGAAAAGCCCTTTTAAAGTCTTTAAAATGACCAAAAAGCCCCTACGGGGCATAATATTAACTTAAACTCGTTACGGGCATCACGGAAGGTATCCTACTGATACCACAACCTCTTTAAGGCATATTGACTTAGGAAATAAGCGTAAGACTCTCATGGTTAACCGTTTCGCCTATTGCGCGCACGGTTCGGCTTATGAAACTAGTTTTCATAAATTAGCCGATACGGGTCAAACTATATTATTTTGACCCCAAAATCCAGAGTGTGAACCTTGAACCCATATAAAACAAGTCTCTGAACTTGTTTGGGGCAGAATCACATTCCATTCTCGGTTTTCGCCTTTTCGCGCGATTAAACCATATTTATATTCCGGAACCAACCGGTCTAGGCTACGGCCAATATAAAGACCCGTTAGGATTCTAAGAGGTTAATTAAAACCTTCGTTCCAGATTAGGAGCCCAGTAAAAGCTATCGGTGATTTAATCAAATTAAGGAATAATACTTGCAAAGGTAAATACTTTTAACTTATTTCCCCTATATGGGCTTGGGTTACGGTATAATATTTACCGCTTGATTGAGCATCATATCTTCCATCGCTTAGGTGGTTAATTGAATATTATGATCGGCTCATTTAAACAGTTTTGTTTCTTAAAAGCCTTTGGGGGGTTAATGACCGTTGTCCCGGATATCCTTGGCATCATTTTACGAAATGACCACGACCATCGACATCCCGGTGTAGGCGTACACCCGGTATATATTGTCGACATTTAATTAAAAGACGTAGCCGTTGGTTTCTATACTACGGTTTTACGCAATGTGGTGTGTCTATTAATCTTTAACCCGGCACGACCCGGGCTACTGAACGCATAAAAGAACATGTAATACGTTCACAAGATTTTAATAATTTTCCCAAGTTATAAAAGAGTTTGTGCCTTGTGCATTCAAATCAATTTTAATAAACATTTTCAAATGTGTCAGTTGAATGTATTTACCAGTGTAAACTGACGTATTTTTCCCCAAAAGATTAAGTGCAGGTACTATACGAAATTGGCTGGTATTAGCTTCCTAAGCATCACGAATAGTCTCGCAAACTCGATGCCGTATCTGAATGAACAATATTTATTTATTTTGATCCGCTGTGGATACATTCGACTTCTGTAATACATTTGATATTACAACCAGAGGCTGAAGTATATATTTATCTTTAAAGCTTCCGCTGTGCATTTATATAATTGTGTGGTTTGACTATATTGTTGCCAACTACGTCACGGTAATCCCCCACCGGGCCCACCGGTGATACACGTGGAAATCGGGGTGTGACAAAAGCCCTCGTTTAGTGACATGCAACAAATATTGGAACATCACGCAGATTATCATGGGCTACCCGGGATACTAGGTAGTTTAGATTGTATGAAATGGCCTTGGGAACTTTGTCCTACACAATGGCAAGGCGCTCACACGAGTGGATTTCACGGGATGCCATCCATCATGCTTGAAGCGGTTGCGTCCCAAGATCTTTGGATATGGCATGCGTTCTTCGGTATGCCAGGTTCACATAATGATATTACCATCATAAACCACTCGCCCCTTTTCAATGATCAGGTAAATGGTATAGGACCCAAAGGAACTTTCTTTGTAAACGGGGTTGAGTACGTGTACGGGTACTACCTAGTTGATGGGATTTACCCAGAGTGGGGGGTTTTCGTAAAATCGTTCACAAAACACGGTACCATAGATCCAAAGAGATTAAAGTTTAACAGGGTCCAAATGGCTGCACGTAAAGACGTCGAGCGAGCATTCGGTGTTTTGAAGAAAAGGTGGCGAATATTGGCAATGCCTTGTCGACTATGGGACAAGGAACAGATTGGAACCGTGATGTACGCATGTATCATTCTTCACAACATGATTTGGGAGGATGAAGGTAGAGCGGTCGTTACCTACTATGATGACGATGACCCCCAACCAGGTAACATAAAGCGGCAAATGAATTTTTGTTCAAGTCAAGGGATATACATCACAACCTTCGATCTGATTTGGTGGATCATGTTTCAACGATTCCTGGGTTCGAAACCGACGAAGACAACAAAGACGACGAAGAATGATTGTTTTTTATTTTGATAATTATTATGTATGTTTATGTAGTTTTTAAAAAAAAGTTTATGTATGTTTATTATTTATGTAGTTATAAATATATATATATATATATATATATATTAAAAAAATGTTGATGTGGCTTGGCCACGCCAGCCCAGCCACGCCCAACCCAAGCCCCATCATACCCCCTACAACTTGGCTTTGGGTTTGTTCAGCTTCAACATCCACGTGTCAACTCATGCCCCAACCCAAACCCAACCCAAGCCCCACCATACCCCACGGTCTTGCCTCTGTAGCTACTTCTCTCCACCATCTCTACCTCTGTAGAATGAGTTAATCCATAAATCATAAATCAAGATCACTATAAATCAAGATCCCTAATTGTGTCACATGTTATGTCCACAATCATGACCCTCTCTATCTATTTTGGGCATAACGACGAGGGTGACCACTGCCACAACAGAAAAACAACCGCTAATTCTTCCACATTCCAGAACCTTCCATCACTCTCAGAGTAATGATTCTCTCAATCTCACCTCAATTTCACCACAGTCTTCATCACCACGATCTCCGTCGTCACATGACTCACGTGGCTTACAAATCATCCACCACAACCACCGCCGTCCACTGCAGCAACCCTAACACCACTGCAGCACCCCGTCAAGTCAGTATCAGTACTAATAACAACAACAACAATGGTAATGATAACACTGACAAATGCGAAGATGATGACGTCATGGTAACCTCTGCCATCGCAATCGCCGCTGCTATTCGTAAAGCGTCACCGTCCCCGGTGGAATTCGTGTAGAGGAGTGAGAAGAACGGGAAGAATAAAGCGCTTGTGCTTCCAAGTTCTGATTTTCAGACGCTTTGTGTTAAACAGATGGATTTATTTCGTCGGATTGTGGATCCTAACGCTCTGTTATCGGTAATTTTGTGTTTTAAGTTAGTTTCTTCTTTTGCAGTTACAGTTACAGTTACAACATGTGGAATTTGATTGAATTGATGGTAGATTGTAGTTATAGTGAGAATAATGTAACATAATGACAACCTAGGGTTTGATAATATTAGTTGGTAGTGGCTGGTGGGTTGCAGGGAAAGGCGGTGGTGGATGCAGTTGGTTGGCGGTGGTTGGACGGTGGTGGATGTAGGGGAGGCTGTAGAGAGAGTTGGATGTAGGGGAGGCTGTAGAGAGAGTGTGATATAGAGGGGAGAGGGTGAGTGAGGACTCGAGCTCATAAATACATATAACTGTACATATATTTATAATATTTTAAAATTATTTTGTTTTATTTTTTAAATAATATTAATTAAATGGGTAAAAATTACTAAAATACACTTGGATGACAAGATTTAACAATGAAAACGAATTTGGTTAGGGCAAAAGGACGTACCGTGCAAGATTTTGAAACATTAAGTAAAACTCGTCAATTTTAAAAGCAAAGAACACCGTCTGAAATTTGATACAAACTTAAAGGACAACACTTGTAGTTTACCTTTTTTTTACCCATGATTCCTTATGACAACTAATTAATTATTACCTTTATTATCAAACGTTATATATTTAAATTCTCATACAAGATAAAGATATAAGATGGTCTAAACTTAATGAACACTATTAAAAATCCAAGTGACAAGTCATTTGTGGGTTCCATATGTGACCAAATTGGATAAGGTGGTGGGTCTTTTCTTCTCAAAAGTCCATTTCCATGTAGTGTCCCTTATGCGATAAGTAATTTCCCCTACCATTGTTTTAAAAAGACATCAGACATACAAATCTTTTTTTTTCATTCTCTTTTTGCAAAAGCGATGACTACGTTTCTCTTATCTATATACTTTCTGCAACCAACTCCCTTGTCTCTCTCTGCCCTACTCTCTAAGACCGAAACCGGTTGTAAAAATCGGGTATTTCAAATTGACATAATTCAAAAGTGGCATATACACATGTTGACATGAACACAACCGCTTATCGAAAAAAATATTTGGTTTAGTTGATGAAGGGGTATGGTCCCAAAAAGCCGCGCAAATCTCAGTTGAGGTTGTGCGTGAGACCATACTTCTTATTTTAATAAACTTCTTACTGAGAGCCTCGCGCGACCTACACCACTTTCCGATTTGTGCCGCGCGAGGCATAGCCCACAAGAAGCTCAGATATCAGCACTTAGCATAAAATAATGGAACACATGGACATACTAACCCCCGCGCGGGTTAGTTAGATGCCCAACAAGAACCACACAGGAGGGGAGCGCAAGGCTACCTCCGGTGGTACACAAGGTACAAGTGGCAGTGAAAGGAGCCAATGAGCGTCCAGCAGGCTCTGGTCAATCGTGCGCCACGATCGCCTGACGAGAAGTACATAAGGATGCCTACGTGGCACCAATCAGAGGACGGAGACAACTGTCCCACGATCTCCACTTGTCTGCTGATGGCAGAAGAACAGCAAGGCCGACAACAATGACACGTGGCTCCAATCAAGGTGCGCCAGCACCGAAGAACGTCTAGAAGCCACTAAACGGTCGACACCAGCAAGGAAAAGAGCATATCCGTTATGTTGTCCATTTCCGGCCCAAGGCCCATCAGCCCATATCCTCTTACACCTCTCCGGCTATAAATAGAGACCTCATTCCACAGGTTAAACGTTCTATTCCCTCTACTCTCACTCTTAGCACTTAATTATCCTCTCAAAGCAGTCGCTTATTCTCACGCCGGAGCCCGGTTAAGAAGGAAACCCCCACATTCCCCTCTTAACGAGTAACGGTGTTCTGTTTTGCAGGATCATACATCAAGTCGGAGCTCAAATACTCATTAGAAGATTAACCACTATGATAGGAACATAAACCAAACTGATTAGTATCCTTAATCAGTTCAGTGTTTCTTCATTGGCGCCCACCGGTTTTTTCTATAACCAACTTCATCTTCTTTTATTTGAGCCTTTAACATCTTTTCTTCCTTCGACCATGGCTGGTAAGGGAATCATTCCAGAGTTCGGCTTCGGAGCCAACTCTAACGCGGCGTTGGGTGAAGAAATCCAAAACTTCCAAGCCTAACAAATCGAAGAAATTGGTGAAGTCGACGGAACCAATACTGGAGGCCCGCGCGGGAGCATCACCCGCATCACTCAAGTGGTCACCCCAGGGAACAACGAAGAAGGACCTTCGAACCCAGCGCCAGCTCAGAATGTTTCGGCATTATTAGGCTTACCAGAAGGCGAAACCCCAGCCTCATGGTATGCCAAGAACATCGCCACCATCAATGCAGCGTACCAGTCGCTGATTGCGCAACAAGCAGTTTTGACGGCAGAACCGTCCTTAGTGACTCCCCCAAGTCAAGGGGCGCGCCAGATGCCCCCACCGCCAATCTCCAAGGCAGAATAAACAGGCCTCCCCCTACCAGACGTTTGAGCGTACACGACACGCGCGACACAAGAGGGGAAACGGATAGTTATTACGACTATCCGTCAACCCTTCAACGAGGCCCTGTTCACAGCCGGCTCACGCCACGCAATATGAACAACGAATGGGAAGAAACAGACCCGAACGATCCGACTTGGGTAGATGACGAGGGTTCGTCAGTCTTTAACCGCTTTCCGAAAAACCACGAGTACTTCAAGCCGAGGCAGCACATCGGGTACACAGAAGAAGCTGAAAGAGATTTCCGCCTGGCATACCGACCAACGGAAGCTGCGGAACACTCCAAGTTCATCCCGAAAATTGCACTTGTGCCGCTTTCACGAGAGAAGCTACCCCCGACTGTCGGGAAATTCAACGGATTGACTGATCCAGATGATCACGTCAGAACATTCACAAGTGTAGGATGCATGTGAGGTTGGAACATGCCCATGTGGTGTCACTTGTTTATTCAAACTCTTACCGGGGCGGCTCGCGCCTGGTTCGATAGCCTTCCGCCTGGGAAGATTAAATCGTGGGTAGATTTCAAGACGCAGTTTTTGAGCTACTTCAGCCAACAACGTCGCTACCAGCGCGACACAGCCGAAGTAGAAGATATTTGGCGAAGAGATGGTGAAGGTCTGGAGGACTTCATCACCCGTTTTAATAAGGAATGTTTGGAGATAGGCGGCGTAAGCGAACAACTGATGCGGTGTCACTTCAAGAAAGCCATTCGCTGTGACAGCCTCATCAGAACCATCACAGACAAAGACGGAATGCCAAAACAATGGGACAAGCTCATGGACGCAGCGAAGATCGTGGCACAAACAGAAGAATCCCTGAGTGGGTACAAATCCGGTATGATGCTAAAGAGCACCACTCATCTCATCACTACTCAAGGGATTACTCGCGCGATTATAGCAGACACGAGAAAAGGAAGAGATACTCCGACTGGAGTTCAAGATCAATCGAGGACAAGAGCAGGCGTTGGGAGGATACTCGCGCAGCAAGCGACAAAGCACGATACACGAAGCCAGACAAAGAGGACCATCAAGAAAGAAAGTGGACCCAGCTAACCAAGACACCCCTAGAAGTCCTCAACACAGAGAAATTGGATCTCAAAGATCCACTACCAATGCGTAGCAAGAAAGGCCAAGATCCCAACCTGTTTTGCGAATTTCACAAAGACGCAGGCCACGTGACTAACGACTGCATCCAGCTGCGCATAGAAATCGAGAAAGCTCTGAAGAGTGGCAAGCTGGACCACCTCCTGAAGAGTGTGCGCAAGGACATCAAGAAGATACAGAGAAATGGGTGATCGCTGGTCTCGCCACATCACCTATCAAGAATAAACACCGGAAAACCACCGCGCTTGACGGCAGTCAGCGTTCAGGTGGCCTAATACCGTGAAGAATCAAAATTCCACCACACTAGACAGCAGTCAGTGTTACCAGGTGGTGTGCGCAAGAATAACATGTATTCAACTATTGCTGTAAACAGGGGCTACACGCCTAACAAATTGCTAATACAAGCACTCTTTACATGTTGAATTCTTATTCTCTACAGTATTTCCTAGTTACAAATGCATGTTAAACTTTTGATTAGCACGAAAACACTTCAGTAAATAATGAGCTACAACACAGGCCTTCAAGGTTCTTCGCAAACATAGTGCAGGACCGGGCAACTACACTCAGCAAAAAGAGTCACACTTACGTTCATTCGCGCTAACTTAACCAAAGTTTCTAGCCACAGTGCAACTATTGTAACTAGAAAAACAAAAGGCAAAACGAAAAAGATCATATTTTAAAAGCGCAAAAGCGCAACCATTACAAAACATACCCAGTCATACGTGCGCGACTGCGCAAAAATTTACATCCAAAAGAAAGCAAAAAATTACAAGGCACAAAGCCTATCGACAAAGCCTATTCGAGTTCATCATGTGGATCACCATCATCATCGCCATCATCATCGTTCCCACCATCGTCATCACCATTCCCACCATCATCGCCAGCTGGTTCCTCCTCATCTGATAACTCCACAGTCACTGGTGGATCGAGAATGGCCTTGAGACGCTGGCACCAGTCGTCTTTCTTTAAAGCTTCCACAACCAAATCCATTACAGGTAAAGTAAGGTTGTCATAGGCATCCTCAGCACGCGTCAGCGCGGCATTAGCCTGGTAGGTCACCGAGCAATGGCTCACATCAAACTCTTGTCCGATCATCTCCTCAACATGTCGGGCACATTCCAGATAGCCCCCCCGATGACCCACTGCGCGCGCAGCATCTGTAAGAGCAGCGACAGCGCGATCCAGCTCGCCAGCATTGAGGATAGAGTTGGCAACCTATAACGAAAACTGCGTGTTAAAGGCAACCCTTAGCAAATTAAGCTTATAAGTGCAAACTTACCAGCACCACTCCACGATTGCGCATCCACTCGGCCTCAGAGACAAGTGTATCAACGATACCTTGCGCCTCAGAGTAGTTCGTCTGCGCTACATTAAGGGCGGCGGCACTGACAGTGCGCGCCTCTTCTGCAGTGGCAGCCTTAACTTTCTCCGCTCCGAGGTCGATCTCCAAGGACTCGCATCTATCAATCTGGCCATTCAAGCGACGTTTAAGCTCAGCAATCTCGACATCCTTGGCATAGAGATCTTTATCCTTGCTGGATAATTGCACCTTCATATCAGCCAACTCAACCTGAAAAGAGACAAAAGACTTAGACTATTTCGTAAACAGCATAGAAAGAAAGAAAGTGGTAAGCTAACATCAATCTGCTGTTTGGCAGCCTTCTCAGCCTGCGCATCTTCAACCTTCACTGTCAGCTCAGCAATTTTAGCTTGAAGATTAACAATCTTGTTCCGAGCCGCGAAGGCGCGCTCATTATCCTTCTCGCATATACGCTTGAACTCGGCCTTCTCCTTGGCCAGTTGTTGTTCAGCAGCTTGAAGTTTATTCTTAAGGCCCTCGCGCCCCCATTCCTCTGCCTTCTTATCTGCGTCAAACTCGGCTTTCTCCTCATCAAAGGCAGCTTTGGACTTTTCAAAGTCGGTGATACGTTTCAGCATCCATTCGCGGTAACCCTCCCAATCAGCCCGCTCCCTAACCATCGTTCGCCACTCACGAACTATCTGATGATTAGCGGCGCGAGCATTGGCTTCCCCAAGCACGTAAGTTCGGTACAACATTTCATGGGTCTTCGCCCTCTGCCGGTTAACCTCGCCAGGAGTAAAAGAGTTTAAGAACCAATCGCGGCAAGGCCCGAATTCCTGAAAAGTGTCCTTTTGCTTCAAACTCCAGGGAGCTTGGTGAGGAGCATCACCACGTTCTTCCTCGGTGTAACTCTTATAATATATATCACCGACGGTGTCCTTCGCCCCAATGACATTTGGGTTATGGCCCCCAGCTCCACCAGAGCTCGCGCCACAGGAAGTATACCGACTCGACCCCTTGGAAGTAAGTATCTTTGAACGGTCATGGGTCTCAACATGCGCGGGGTGAGTAGGTTTGACAACTTCAGGCTCTTGCCTCCTCTCAGAGCCCCTAACGACTTCAAACTCCTGAACATTGACAGGTTTTTCCATAGCCCTTTTCCTCTTCGCCTCTTCGCATCTCTTCTCCTCCTCAGCCTTCTTCTTTTTCTCCTCCTCAACCTTCTCCTTATCTTCCTCAACTTTCTTCTTTTTCTCTTCCTCCATCTTCCTCTGACGTTCCTCAGCCTTTCGCTGCGCCTCAACAGCCTTCGCCACATCTTTCTCAGCAACATTCTTCTCTTTAGCAGACTCACCAGCAATAGTCTGAGAAGATTTGACGGTGATCTTCGGCCTCTTCGGCTCTGGCTCGGTAAACTTAACACCCTTCTCAGGGGTTTTCTTCTTGATCTCTGCAGAAAACAAGCAGCTACGAAAGGGAAATAGTTGAAGGGAGAGAAATTAAGAGCTTACCAGGAGAGAACTTGTACAGAGAGCGCAGTTTGCTCGTTTTCCCAACCAAGGGAATCACATCAACAATCGGCGCAGAGGCCACACCAACTGTGGTCTCGCTCCTAACTCTCTTTCTGCCGACCAACTGGGCAGCAACATCTTCTTCTTCTTCAGTTTCCTCTTCTTCATGCACCGAGGGGGTCGCGCCAGCATTAGGGTTACAAGAACCCGCGCTTCCAGAGCTCTTTGAGCTACCCGCTCCAATCTTTGTCTCAGCTGTGCGCGATAAGCCTTCAAGTGAGTCACTTATTATGACATAATCGTTTAAGTCACTCTGTCGAAGGCGAAGAGTACCTTTAACAGCGGCAGCGGTTGCGCGACTACTACCAGCCCCCTTGCTGGTCACCTCCGGATCCAAGTTGACTGTTTTCTTCTTCTTCAGGGGTTTCTTCTTCTTCTCTTCTGGGTCAATCCCCAGGTCGCGCAACACACCTGCAAAGATGTTAGACCACGAACTTAACTCGCCGTTTGAAGACCCTACAGACTCCTCGCTGGAAAGATAGACAACCTCTTTCCCAGCGGAAGTCACAGAGCGCAAAGGACGAGGTTTAGGGAATTGCGCACCTTCAGTCGCGGTGGGCAGCGAGGTAAAGGCATCAGCAACAGGGTACATAAAATTGCCTCTGATTTGCTCGTACCAGCTCTCCTCGTCCTCGCGCAGTGGGCGAACGCCCATAGAACCACCGAACGTGGCGAATGCCGCTTGATATAGTTGCGCCTCTACACGTCCAAATAACATAAGTAACAATAAAACAAACACTTGAAACAAAGAAAAGGAAGAGAATCACTGACCTTGATCGCCAATCTTCAAGACAGGCACCTCTTTGCTGTCTGGTGACCACTGGTCACTCATCCGCGCGGCCACCAACACATTTTCCCCAAATATCCGATTCGGGGTAGGGGTTAATTGTTGATACCACAATGCTTGCTTGGGGATTGGAAGATCTTCCTTCATCACGGGCTCAGTCCAGTCTCTGAAAGGCATGGCAATCGGAAGCACCTCTTCCCGAATGAAGAAGAATTTGGGTTTCCAGTCGTGGAAGCTCTTTGGGGGGTTTAACAAGATCTTCTTTGCAGCACCACGACTGGCAAAGGAGAAGAAACCCATCGTCCGTTGCAGTTGGTAGAAGGCACGGAACTTCTCGACAGTTGGCTCGATGCCATGTATCGGCATAAAAACTCAAAGTGACGAACCCTAACCATCCCAGGAGGGCTCATCTGAGAAAGATGGAAATTGTAATGGTGCAATATACTCCCCATGAAGCTCGTCGCCGGTAACCTAAAGTTACCTTGAAGAAAAAGGTCTTCATACAAGGTGATGTAACCCGACGGTGCATCGGCTGCAGTCTGGCCCTGTAACACCTCAAATTTTTGTGTCCAATGATGTGTTAACACGTGTCATTTGTTTACATGTGGCATCTATAATAAATAAAGGACTAATTTTGACAAACCTTGAAAGTATATAAATTCGAGGGTTATAAATGTCAACAAGGGTAAATATACTGTATAGTATCCCTAAATAATGCTTAAACCTTCAAACGAATAAATTATAGATCGTACAAAAACAAAACGCGGAAGAAAGTGAGAGATTACAAACTACAGGGGTTAACTGTGTCAACATGTTTAATAATACCTCTGAGTGACCCTTTAACGTTCCAAAGACTTTGTAACGGTATTATACCCTCACTAAAATAATATATATGAATTTCGCGAAGTTTCGATATGAAACGAGAAAGTTACGATCGAATTCGTAGAAGAAGGGTTAAAAGCGTCAACAGTGAAAGTTAAGGCTTTCCAATATAATTAATAAATAAACCGGGGACTTAATAATGCGGGTAAATAACACGAGGCCCCTATCGGTAAATAACCGAGGGCCAAACCGCAAAGTTACCCCTTCAAAACCGAAAGGTCAGGTAAATCATTACGAAAGATTTCGTTATTAATTACCGGATTCTGATAATCATGACAAAAGATTTTAAAAATCTGAAAAACAGACTTCTCGCGACCCGCGTGAAGGTTAGGCGTAAGTGTAAGCGGGCCGCGAGCCTCCTAAATAACACGCCTGATATTTGAACTTTAGGCGACCCGCGTTAAAGTGCATGGGAACTCCCATGCGGGTCGCGTAAAGTACCCAGATGCAGAAAGTTGTAGTTTCTTGCCTTTTGGAGCTTGTGAACGATCAAATCTTCAATTAATGAAGCATGGGCGCCCCCTACTCGACCCATACACCTTAGGGACACCTGCCCATGATCCATGATCAGTATAGGCCAATGTGGAATGATCTTGAGGTTCATTTTGCACTATAAATAGCAATGTTGTAGTTACAACATTCACACAACTCAAAACACAACTACTGATCATTCTAAGAAGCTCCAAGCATCTTTCTCTGCTCCATAAGCAAGAACACAACTTCTGTAAGTGATCTAACCCTTTGTGGTGTCACATTTCCTTAGTAAATGGCTAAGAACCAAACCGTCGTAACTACGGTTTGACTTTACAATAAATCAGTAATGGTTCAGTCTTATGACGAATCAAAAGTGGTTATGAGTTGGTATTTATGTGGGTAATAAACCTCTAAAATGGTTCCCCCTGATCACCACTCTAACTATGTCAATTGTCGAGTCAAACGTGCGGTTAAAAAGTCAACAGAAAGCTATTTTAGCGATTTATGCATAATCTGTAATGTATATGTTATGGAACCTGTTTTGACAATCATAAAACATGATAATAAGTATATAAACCTGTTTGCGCTCGTTTGAATCGATCATTTACTATATTGAACCGGTTCGGAGCCGAAAGTCGCATAAGTTTGACTTTTGCTTTGACTTCAGTTCTGACCCGTTTTAGTGAGGTATAAATATACCTTAGGACTCTCTTAGAACCAGGTCACATGTTGGTATACGCCTCTGTGGTCGGTTCATGAGTTATCCGAGTCTTTTACGTATTTCCGTCATTCGCCTAAAAGTTGACCGTAACGGCCTTTTTAAAATTAAAACGAGTATTTCGGACACGTGAACGGACCAAAACCTTGCTTATTAAATTATAAGCATGTCCTTAAAGTTTCACGTCAATCCGAGGCCTAGAATGAGAGTTATGCTAAAAGGCGCACTTTTAAGAAAGTTTTGTAATTAACGGCGCAATTAGCATAACACCCATCTAACCCAAGTTTTCGTCACCAAAACTTTTACCCACTGTGGTAAAATAATATTTTGGGAATTTTAAAGATTTTTAATAATTTTTACCTTGCTCATAACCTGCGGTTATGGCTACGGTTCGGTAAATACCGAATATGCCCTTTTTGGCCAAAACGGGAGTTCTACAAGGTCTTTTTATCCGATTCCAGTTGCTACTGGTTTTAAATAATAAATAAAGTATTTTAAGCTTTATAAGCTGTTTGGGAAACTCAGATTTCCTGTAGAACTCGAAAAGCCCTTTTAAAAGTCTTTAAAATGACCGAAAAGCCCCTACGGGGCATAATATTAACTTAAACTCGTTATGGGCATTACGGAAGGTATCTTACTGATACCAAAATACTTTTAAGGCATATTGACTTAGGAAATAAGCGTAGGACACTAATGGTTAACCGTTTCGCCTATTTGCGCACACGGTACGGCTCATGGAACTAGTTTTCGTGCAATAGCCGATATGGGTCAAATTATATTATTTGAACCCCAAAATCCAGAGTATGAACTATAAACCCATATAAAACAAGTCTCTGAACTTGTTGGGTCCAAATCATACTCCATTCTCGGTTTTCGCCTTTTCGTACGAATTAACCATATCTATATATCGGAATCAACCGGTTTAAGCTACGGCTAATACAAGGACCGTTAGGATTCTAAGAGGTTAATTAAAACCTTCGTTCCAGATTAGGAGCCCCAGTAAAAGCTATCGGTGACTTGATCTAAATTAAGGATTTATACTTGCAAAGGTAAATACTTTAACTTATTTCCCCTATATGGGCTTGGGTTACGGTATATTAATACCGCTTGATTGAGCATTATATAATTCCATCGCTTAGGTGGTTAATTGATTAAATATGATCGGCTCATTTAAACAGTTTTGTTGCTTATAAGCCTTTGGGGGGTTTAATGACCGTTGTCCCGGATATCCTTGGCATCATTTTACGAAATGGCCACGACCATCGACATCCCGGTGTAGGCGTACACCCGGTATAAAGTGTCGACACTAAAAATTAAAAGACGTAGCCGTTGGTTTTTATACTACGGTTTTACGCAAACGTGGTGTGTCTATAAATCTTTAACCCGGCACGACCCGGGCTACTGAACGCATAAAAGAACATGTAAAACGTTCACAAGATCATTATGAATTTTCCCAAGTTATAAAAGAGTTTGTGCCTTGTGCATTCAAATCAATTTTAATAAACATTTTCAAATGTGTCAGTTGAATGTATTTACCAGTGTAAACTAACGTATTTTCCCCAAAAAGATTAAGTGCAGGTACCTAAACGTAATTGGCTGGTATTAGCTCCCTAGCGTCGGGATAAGCCTCGCAAGCTTGATTGCAGTATCTGATGGAACAATACTTTATGTTATTTACGATCCACTGTGGATATTCAACTTCTGTAATACATTGATATTATCACCAGAGGTTGAAATATATATTTATCTTATGCTTCCGCTGTGCATTATATAATTGTGTGGTTTGACTATATTGTTGCCAACATCGTCACGGTAATCCCCCACCGGGCCCACCGGTGAGACACGTGGAGATAGGGGTGTGACAGGTTGGTATCAGAGCCAACGTTGAGTGAATTAAACACTATCCTATTGTGTTTAATCTCAATGACACAATTGCACATACTTGAGTCTAGACAAGAACTTAGGACAAATTCGGATTATTACTCCTTTTTGTCTTTATTTTCGATTTGATTTTTAATAAGTTTTGGAGCAGGAAAATGCCACCTGTTATATTCCGAGGAAGAGGAAGGGGAAGAAGAGGCCGAGGAGAAATCGTGACACATCACGATACCGAAGCTGGACCATCTGGTACAAGACATCCTTCGATGACAAGGAGCGAAGAGCCACAACGACGAAGAGATCTTTACGAACCCGCGAGGCATTCCACTTCGCACAGCTCGACGCCATCCTACCGGCACTCCTTTGGGCCAGATTCAGAAAATAATCCCAACAACCCACAACCTTCCTTCATACCTCTGCAACGTTCGGTTTCGCACCGGAATTATGACGACCCTACTCCATACTACATAGGTCAGTTTAATCCGGCTGACTACATACAGGAACCTTCAGGTTTTGTTCCACTAGGGCCACAAGACCATTTTTCTGAAGATCCCATGGAGGAAGATGAGGATCCAACTGAACCAGCTCGTGGTACGCCCACGCATCCGATAGAAGTTTCTGATGGGTCATCCTTCCATGGAACACCCTATCAAGGACCTGACAGTTTCCAAGCGATGTTTAACCGACATGAGTGGTACTACACACCACCTCAACAAACATCTCAACAACCGAGACATCCACAAGATCCCTCTGAGGATTCACGCTTTGAGGCAGTTACGCCACCACCTCCGCCACCGGCACAACCAGTAATACCTGATCCGCCGAGGCGTAGGAGGACAAATGCTCGTATGTCTACACGAGGAGGAGGAGGTATCCACTTCAGCACTCCTCGACATTCTAGTAGTAGCCACTATCCGCCACTACAAGAAGAAGGACCTTCAAGTCCTATACAGGAGGCGAACTCCGCACCTACTGCACGAAATTCGCCACCATTTGGGTACGACCAACCCATACCAGCTTACACAGGTCCAACGGCTTACAACCCGTTTGAACCATCACAAGCACAATACAACTACGGCTATGAGCGCGACCCATATGTGGTGTCGGCTAGATATAATGCGCGCTACCCTGACGGAGCACATGGAAAAATGGGACCACCGGACTACTCAGCTCATGGGTATCCAATACCTCCCAGACCTCCCGTTCCGCATCAAGCGCCACAACCACGATTCTCTCCTCCTGAACAGGAAGAAATACTCCATCGACTAGATCGTGTGGAGAGAGAGTTCGAGGAAGAAAAGAAAAGCCACCGAGGATTTCTCAAGGGCTTGGCGAATCTACTAAAGGGCAAAAAGAAGAAACGGGACCACTAGCCCTTAATAGTCGTACTAATGAAATTTCTACTTTAAAATAAGTCCCTGTGTGGACAACTTATCGTATTTCAGTCCCTACGTGGACTTATCTTTAGTCCTTGCATGGACACCTATCTTGTATTAGTCCCTGCGTGGACTTGTCACTTATTTTTAAACCTCTATGAAGGTATGTATTATTTGAAAGACCCGTTTAGGGCAATATGTAATTGTATTTGAGATTTTGGAATGTAGGTTATGAGTTTTGTTTTAATATATATATAAGAATAAATCAAAACCATTCCTTTTATATTGATCTGCCTAAATAAAGAATCTTAAAAGGTGAAACCTAGCTTGGGGTCTTTTAAGATCTAGTCAAGATGGTACGACCTAACTGAAAAGATTCTGATTCCCTGTTAACCTCTGTACGCATGTTAACATTCATGGCAGATGTGATTCGTTATAATCACGCACGTCATTCTTATACAATAATCCTTTAAGGATTTCAAAACCCAACTAAATGATTTATAAATCGCGGGTTAAATCACCAATAAAGGTGACCAAAATTATAAAGACATCCATTAGTGATGCAGTGCCTACGGGCCAATATTATAAAGACATCCATTAGTGATGCGGTGCCTACGGGCCAGTATTATTAAAACATCCATTAGTGATGTAGTGCCTACGGGCCAGTATTATAAAGACATCCATTAGTGATGCATTGCCTACGGGCCAACATATTAAAACATCCATTAGTGATGTAGTGCCTACGGGCCAATATTATTAAAACATCCATTAGTGATGTAGTGCCTACGGGCCAATATTATTAAAACATCCATTAGTGATGTAGTGCCTACGGGCCAATATTATTAAAACATCCATTAGTGATGTAGTGCCTACGGGCCAGTATTATAAAAACATCCGTTTGAGATGTAGTGCCTACGGGCCAACCATACTAAAACATCCATTAGAGGTGTAGTGCCTATGGGCCATAATAATTGTCTTATAAAGACAAAAGGGAGTGGTAGTCTATGACTCTCTGTCAGAAAGAGATAAAAGAACTACGGTTCAACTCTCTATGCCTTTGATTCTCTGAAATCTCGGCTAACATTATAAAACATCATCATGATTAGGCTTTATGCCGCCAATACTATTTATATAGTTAAAATAGGATATATTCAAATCCTAATATTTAATGAAATAAAAAGTTAACCAAATATGGTCTCTGTACCATGGTTGACAAATTGTCATAAAAGACAATCATATAATAATCTCCTAAATTAAAATTTTGTTATCTTCTATAACAGATTCAAGTTATAATGGCGGATCCCAATGGAGAGAACAGCCACACAAACGAAGATGACTATGACAATGCGTCAGTGCATTTGACAGGCGCACAACTGAAGGCTCTGATTGACAATGCTGTTCAGGCAGCTATTGATCGTCAACATACTGAGTCCCAAGGCAGAACTGTGTCAAAACCACCCTCTAAACCAAAGACACACTCCAAACCACCCTCTGAACCCAAGAAAGATGACGACAAGCACTCGTCTACTGAGCACAGCGTTCATCGCGATAGAGAATATACTGATGCGTCAAGTGCCAAGGGTTGCACCTACAAATACTTTGTATCATGTAAGCCCCGGGAATTTACAGGGGAGAAAGGTGCGGTTGACTGTATCACCTGGCTAGACGAGATGGACACTATTGTGGACATCAGCGGGTGTGCAGCGAGGGATGTGGTTAAGTTTGTGTCCCAGTCATTCAAGGGCGAGGCCCTGGCGTGGTGGAGAGCTCTGGTGCAGGCTTCAGGTAAGTCTGCCTTGTACAAAATGTCATGGGGGGAGTTTATTACCCTCATAAAAGAAAACTACTGCCCTCAGCACGAGGTTGAGAAGATTGAGGCGGATTTTGTCTCACTGGTGATGACAAACCTGGATTGTCAAGCATATCTGACAAGTTTTAACACTATGTCACGCCTGGTGCCATATCTTGTGACACCAGAACCTAGAAGGATTGCCCGTTTCATTGGGGGCTTAGAACCGGCAATCAAGGCCAGCGTAAAGGCCTCTAAGCCAACGACCTTCAGGTCAGTTACTGACCTCTCCTTGTCTCTTACACTTGATGCTGTCCGTCTGAGGGCACAAAGGAGCAAGGAGGCTGAAAAGCGAAAACGTGAGGATGATACCTCACGAAAGTCTGGGAAAAAGCACCGTGGAAACGGTGAGGGCAAGAGAGGGTCGGAGGCAAAGAAGGAGGGGCAAGCTGATGGAAGGCCTCACTGCAAGGTCTGCAAGAAACCTCACTCCGGGAAGTGTAGGTTTGCGTCTGGTTCGCAGTCGCAACAAAAGACTCCATCCTGTGGGCTATGCAAGTCCAAGGATCATAAGACAGTGGAGTGCAAAAAGATAAAGGATGCAACCTGCTATAATTGTAATGAGAAGGGGCATATAAAGAGTAATTGCCCGAAGTATGCCAAGAAGGCGGAAGAGACGAAGAAGTCGAATGCGAGAGTTTTTCGCTTGGATGCAAAGGAAGCGGTTAAGGACGACAATGTGCTTACAGGTACTTTTCTCGTAAATAATATATTTGCAAGAGTACTGTTCGATTCTGGCGCTGATAAATCCTTTGTAGACCAGAAATTTTGCCAACTACTAAATATGCCAATCAAAACCCTTGACGTGAAATACGAAGTAGATTAGCAGACGGCACGATAGAAACCGTCTCTACTGTTCTAGAAGGATGTGAAGTGTCCATTAGGAACCATTCTTTTCCTTTATCTCTACTTCCTTTCAAACTTGCGGGTTTTGACATCGTGCAAGGCATGGACTGGTTATCCCATAACCAGGCCCAAATCATTTGCGGCAAGAGGCAAATAGTCTTAAAGACTCCGAGTGGTGAATCTCTTACCATTCGAGGGGATACGCACTACGGATTACCCGAAGACGTATCTATGCTGAAAGCTTCAAGGTGTTTGAACAGAGGCTGTGTAATTTACATGGCTCAGGTGATAATTGAAGAACCAAAGCCGAAGATCGAGGATCTTCCTGTCATTTCTGAATACCCCGAGGTTTTTCCTGAAGAACTACCTGGTTTGCCACCAGATAGACAAGTGGAGTTCAGAATTGACATCATTCCTGGAGCAGCTCCGATAGCAAGAGCACCTTACAGATTAGCGCCAACGGAAATGAAAGAACTGAGGACCCAGTTGGATGAACTGCTGGCGAAAGGTTTTATCAGACCTAGTTCATCTCCCTGGGGAGCTCCTGTTCTGTTTGTAAAGAAGAAAGACGGATCAATGCGGTTGTGCATTGATTACCGTGAGCTGAACAAAGTTACCATAAAGAATAGATATCCTTTACCAAGGATCGATGATCTATTCGATCAGCTGCAAGGAGCAAGCTACTTTTCCAAGATCGACTTAAGGTCGGGTTATCATCAACTAAGGGTCAGAGATGAAGATGTACACAAGACTGCATTTAGGACTCGCTATGGTCATTACGAGTTCCTAGTGATGCCTTTTGGGCTCACAAATGCACCGGCTGCGTTCATGGACCTCATGAATCGCGTTTGCAAGCCGTACTTGGACAAATTCGTCATAGTCTTCATCGACGATATCCTTATCTATTCCAAGAACCAAGCTGACCACGAGAAGCACCTCCGTTGCATTCTCGAATTACTACAGCGTGAGAAACTCTACGCCAAATTCTCGAAATGTGAATTCTGGCTACGAGAAGTTCAGTTTTTAGGACACGTTGTGAGTGAGCGTGGTATCCAAGTGGATCCCGCTAAGGTAGAGGCAGTCATGAACTGGCAAGAGCCAAAGACGCCTACCGAAATTCGTAGTTTCCTGGGTTTGGCAGGATACTACCGAAGGTTTATTGAGAACTTTTCAAGGATTGCTGCACCCTTGACTTCTTTGACCAAGAAGAAAGAAAAGTACATTTGGGGCCCAAAGCAGCAAGAGTCCTTTGAAATACTGAAGCAGAAGCTAAGCAACGCACCTGTGTTAACCTTACCTGAGGGTACAGATGAATTCGTAGTTTACTGCGATGCATCACACACAGGCATGGGGTGTGTGCTTATGCAGAAGGGCAAGGTGATTGCCTATGCTTCAAGGCAATTAAAGGTGCATGAAAAGAATTACACCACCCACGACTTGGAGTTGGGTGCCGTGGTATTTGCACTGAAGTTGTGGAGGCATTACCTTTATGGTATTAAATTTGTGATTTATTCTGATCACAAAAGCCTCCAGCACCTGTTCAACCAGAAAGAATTAAACATGAGGCAACGCCGTTGGATGGAAACCCTGAATGATTATGACTGCGAAATCAGGTACCATCCCGGCAAGGCGAATGTAGTCGCCGATGCCTTGAGCAGGAAAGAAAGGGTAAAACCTATTCGAATCAATGCCAAGAGCATTGAGGTCAAGAACAATTTAATTGAGAGGATTTTGGCTGCACAGCGAGAGGCTGTGTTGGAAGCTAATTATCCTAATGAAAAGCTGGGAGTAACTGAGGAGCAGTTGACTCTTAGCAAGGATGGAATTCTTAGGCTGAACGGACGTATATGGGTTCCGATTTATGGAGGACTACGAGATGTTGTTCTCCAGGAAGCCCATAGTTCCAAATACTCAGTCCATCCTGGTGCTGATAAGATGTACCAAGACTTAAAGGCAAATTATTGGTGGATAGGCTTGAAAAAGTCTGTAGCCGCCCATGTAGCTAAGTGCTTGACTTGTGCTCAAGTCAAAGCCGAGCACCAAAAGCCGTCTGGCTTGCTACAACGGCCTGAACTTCCCGAGTGGAAGTGGGAATGCGTAACTATGGACTTCATAACCAAGTTACCCGAAACCAGGAAAGGAAACGATACAATATGGGTCATAGTCGATAGGCTGACTAAATCAGCTCATTTTCTACCCATCAAGGAGACATATAGCTCCGATATGCTAGCCCAACTTTATGTTGATAAGATTGTAGCCTTACACGGCATACCAGTGTCTATTATCTCTGACAGGGATACTAGATATACATCTCACTTCTGGAAAAGTTTCCAGCAATCTTTGGGCACGCGTTTAAACTTTAGTACGGCTTACCATCCCCAGACGGACGGTCAAAGTGAGCGTACTATCCAAACGCTGGAAGACATGCTTCGTGCATGTGCGATCGATTTAGGTGGTAACTGGGATAAAAACCTACCCCTAATCGAATTCTCTTACAATAATAGCTACCACACCAGCATAAAGGTTGCGCCTTTTGAGGCATTATATGGTAGGAAATGTAGATCGCCTGTTTGTTGGGCGGAAGTAGGAGAGGTCCAATTATCGGGACCAGAGATTGTTTTCCAGACAACGGACAAGATTGTCCAGATCCGGGAACGTCTCAAGGCTGCCCACGATAGGCAGAAGAGCTACGCTGATCCAAAGCGTAAGGATTTTCACTTCGAAGTGGGTGAAAAAGTATTACTTAAGGTGTCACCCTGGAAGGGGGTGATGCGTTTCGGCAAGAAAGGCAAACTGAGTCCGAGATACATAGGACCTTTTGAGGTCATTGAACGGGTCGGATCAGTCGCCTATAAGTTGAACTTGCCTGAAGAGCTCAATGGAATTCACAATGTGTTCCACATCTGCAATCTCAAAAAGTGCTTCGCCGATGAATCATTGGTGATTCCACACACAGATATGCATATAGATGAGAGCTTAAAGTTCATAGAAAAACCTTTGTCGATTGAAGATCGACAGGTGAAGAAGCTTCGTAGAAAGCACGTACCGATTGTAAAAATCAAATGGGATGCTCGTAGAGGTCCTGAATATACGTGGGAAGTCGAAGCTACAATGAAAGAAAAATACCCCTATTTATTTGAGTAAATCTCGGGTCGAGATTTATTTTAAGGGGGTGAGGATGTAACACCTCGAATTTTTGTGTCCAATGATGTGTTAACACGTGTCATTTGTTTACATGTGGCATCTACAATAAATAAAGGACTAATTTTGACAAACCTTGAAAGTATATAAATTCGAGGGTTATAAATGTCAACAAGGGTAAATATACTGTATAGTATCCCTAAATAATGCTTAAACCTTCAAACGAATAAATTATAGATCGTACAAAAACAAAACGCGGAAGAAAGTGAGAGATTACAAACTACAGGGGTTAACTGTGTCAACATGTTTAATAATACCTCTAAGTGACCCTTTAACGTTCCAAAGACTTTGTAACGGTATTATACCCTCACTAAAATAATATATATGAATTTCGCGAAGTTTCGATATGAAACGAGAAAGTTACGATCGAATTCGTAGAAGAAGGGTTAAAAGCGTCAACAGTGAAAGTTAAGGCTTTCCAATATAATTAATAAATAAACCGGGGACTTAATAATGCGGGTAAATAACACGAGGCCCCTATCGGTAAATAACCGAGGGCCAAACCGCAAAGTTACCCCTTCAAAACCGAAAGGTCAGGTAAATCATTACGAAAGATTTCGTTATTAATTACCGGATTCTGATAATCATGACAAAAGATTTTAAAAATCTGAAAAACAGACTTCTCGCGACCCGCGTGAAGGTTAGGCGTAAGTGTAAGCGGGCCGCGAGCCTCCTAAATAACACGCCTGATATTTGAACTTTAGGCGACCCGCGTTAAAGTGCATGGGAACTCCCATGCGGGTCGCGTAAAGTACCCAGATGCAGAAAGTTGTAGTTTCTTGCCTTTTGGAGCTTGTGAACGATCAAATCTTCAATTAATGAAGCATGGGCGCCCCCTACTCGACCCATACACCTTAGGGACACCTGCCCATGATCCATGATCAGTATAGGCCAATGTGGAATGATCTTGAGGTTCATTTTGCACTATAAATAGCAATGTTGTAGTTACAACATTCACACAACTCAAAACACAACTACTGATCATTCTAAGAAGCTCCAAGCATCTTTCTCTGCTCCATAAGCAAGAACACAACTTCTGTAAGTGATCTAACCCTTTGTGGTGTCACATTTCCTTAGTAAATGGCTAAGAACCAAACCGTCGTAACTACGGTTTGACTTTACAATAAATCAGTAATGGTTCAGTCTTATGACGAATCAAAAGTGGTTATGAGTTGGTATTTATGTGGGTAATAAACCTCTAAAATGGTTCCCCCTGATCACCACTCTAACTATGTCAATTGTCGAGTCAAACGTGCGGTTAAAAAGTCAACAGAAAGCTATTTTAGCGATTTATGCATAATCTGTAATGTATATGTTATGGAACCTGTTTTGACAATCATAAAACATGATAATAAGTATATAAACCTGTTTGCGCTCGTTTGAATCGATCATTTACTATATTGAACCGGTTCGGAGCCGAAAGTCGCATAAGTTTGACTTTTGCTTTGACTTCAGTTCTGACCCGTTTTAGTGAGGTATAAATATACCTTAGGACTCTCTTAGAACCAGGTCACATGTTGGTATACGCCTCTGTGGTCGGTTCATGAGTTATCCGAGTCTTTTACGTATTTCCGTCATTCGCCTAAAAGTTGACCGTAACGGCCTTTTTAAAATTAAAACGAGTATTTCGGACACGTGAATGGACCAAAACCTTGCTTATTAAATTATAAGCATGTCCTTAAAGTTTCACGTCAATCCGAGGCCTAGAATGAGAGTTATGCTAAAAGGCGCACTTTTAAGAAAGTTTTGTAATTAACGGCGCAATTAGCATAACACCCATCTAACCCAAGTTTTCGTCACCAAAACTTTTACCCACTGTGGTAAAATAATATTTTGGGAATTTTAAAGATTTTTAATAATTTTTACCTTGCTCATAACCTGCGGTTATGGCTACGGTTCGGTAAATACCGAATATGCCCTTTTTGGCCAAAACGGGAGTTCTACAAGGTCTTTTGACCCGATTCCAGTTGCTACTGGTTTTAAATAATAAATAAAGTATTTTAAGCTTTATAAGCTGTTCGGGAAACTCAGATTTCCTGTAGAACTCGAAAAGCCCTTTTAAAAGTCTTTAAAATGACCGAAAAGCCCCTACGGGGCATAATATTAACTTAAACTCGTTACGGGCATTACGGAAGGTATCTTACTGATACCAAAATACTTTTAAGGCATATTGACTTAGGAAATAAGCGTAGGACACTAATGGTTAACCGTTTCGCCTATTTGCGCACACGGTACGGCTCATGGAACTAGTTTTCGTGCAATAGCCGATATGGGTCAAATTATATTATTTGAACCCCAAAATCCAGAGTATGAACTATAAACCCATATAAAACAAGTCTCTGAACTTGTTGGGTCCAAATCATACTCCATTCTCGGTTTTCGCCTTTTCGTACGAATTAACCATATCTATATATCGGAATCAACCGGTTTAAGCTACGGCTAATACAAGGACCGTTAGGATTCTAAGAGGTTAATTAAAACCTTCGTTCCAGATTAGGAGCCCCAGTAAAAGCTATCGGTGACTTGATCTAAATTAAGGATTTATACTTGCAAAGGTAAATACTTTAACTTATTTCCCCTATATGGGCTTGGGTTACGGTATATTAATACCGCTTGATTGAGCATTATATAATTCCATCGCTTAGGTGGTTAATTGATTAAATATGATCGGCTCATTTAAACAGTTTTGTTGCTTATAAGCCTTTGGGGGGTTTAATGACCGTTGTCCCGGATATCCTTGGCATCATTTTACGAAATGGCCACGACCATCGACATCCCGGTGTAGGCGTACACCCGGTATAAAGTGTCGACATTAAAAATTAAAAGACGTAGCCGTTGGTTTTTATACTACGGTTTTACGCAAACGTGGTGTGTCTATAAATCTTTAACCCGGCACGACCCGGGCTACTGAACGCATAAAAGAACATGTAAAACGTTCACAAGATCATTATGAATTTTCCCAAGTTATAAAAGAGTTTGTGCCTTGTGCATTCAAATCAATTTTAATAAACATTTTCAAATGTGTCAGTTGAATGTATTTACCAGTGTAAACTGACGTATTTTCCCCAAAAAGATTAAGTGCAGGTACCTAAACGTAATTGGCTGGTATTAGCTCCCTAGCGTCGGGATAAGCCTCGCAAGCTTGATTGCAGTATCTGATGGAACAATACTTTATGTTATTTACGATCCACTGTGGATATTCAACTTCTGTAATACATTGATATTATCACCAGAGGTTGAAATATATATTTATCTTATGCTTCCGCTGTGCATTATATAATTGTGTGGTTTGACTATATTGTTGCCAACATCGTCACGGTAATCCCCCACCGGGCCCACCGGTGAGACACGTGGAGATAGGGGTGTGACAGGCCCTGAGCCGGGTACCGAGCATCCCACTCCGGTGGAAACCGGAAACTCCGAACAATCTGTTCAAACAGTCCAAGATCCCACTTGAGAACGGGAACAGGACCCTCCTCTGAAGAAACAGCCTCCTGATGCTCCTCAGTCATTGTAATGAGAGTCACAAGTTTCTGAAGAAAACTTGGAAGATTTGAAGAAAAAACTTTGAAGATTTGAAGAATCACTTGAAGATTTGAAGAAAATCTTGAAGATTCAAAGAGACAAACGAGAAAAAACAGGAAAGCAAAGAAGAGAAGTGAGAACCTCTCACATCTCTTCAGATATATATACCCATCGCATTTAATGCGATGGGTAAGCGTGCCGCTTTCGCCGCTAGGTTAGCCAACGAGAGGCTGCCACGTCAAGCGGAAAAGCAGGGGTGACGGTTACCACGCGCGCGTGGGCCTCACTCTCCTGACACGAAGTGCAACCATCGCAGTCGGCATGATGACATCCGTGCCAGGGGTCAACTCAGACGTCGCACTCAACGACTTATCCTACCAACTCGCCAGAGTTCAAATTTCGAAGTTTCCCGCCATAAAATTACAAGTAACTTCAGGCAAAAGTTACCAGGGCTGCGCAAGCTAACATCGCCTTAGCAACACTTCGCGCCCGATCAGATAACCAATGAACCACTTGGAACCTGCCTTGACAAGCTGCGCAGTTGGAAACAACAATTTTTACACGCGCCACACCAACCAAGAGCAAGAGAGCATTCCCCTTCTACTTTTATTTTTCTAAGTCCAGAGCTCCAACCACTTGCGTTGCGCATGGTGCAGCACTGAACTGGGGGGACTTGAAGGGGTATGGTCCCAAAAAGCTGCGCAAACCTCAGTTGAGGTTGCGCGTGAGACCATACTCCTTATTTTAATAAACTTCTTACTGAGAGCCTCGCGCGACCTACACCACTTTCTGATTTGTGCCGCGCGAGGCATAGCCCACAAGAAGCTCAGATATCAGCACTTAGCATAAAATAATGGAACACATGGACATACTAACCCCCGCGCGGGTTAGTTAGATGCCCAACAAGAACCACACAGGAGGGGAGCGCAAGGCTACCTCCGGTGGTACACAAGGTACAAGTGGCAGTGAAAGAAGCCAATGAGCGTCCAGCAGGCTCTGGTCAATCGTGCGCCACGATCGCCTGACGAGAAGTACATAAGGACGCCTACGTGGCACCAATCAGAGGACGGAGACAACTGTCCCACGATCTCCACTTGTCTGCTGATGGCAGAAGAACAGCAAGGCCGACAACAATGACACGTGGCTCCAATCAAGGTGCGCCAGCACCGAAGAACGTCTAGAAGCCACTAAACGGTCGACACCAGCAAGAAAAAGAGCATATCCGTTATGTTGTCCATTTCCGGCCCAAGGCCCATCAGCCCATATCCTCTTACACCTCTCCGGCTATAAATAGAGACCTCATTCCACAGGTTAAACATTCTATTCCCTCTACTCTCACTCTTAGCACTTAATTATCCTCTCAAAGCAGTCGCTTATTCTCACGCCGGAGCCCGGTTAAGAGGGAAACCCCCCCACATTCCCCTCTTAACGAGTAACGGTGTTCTGTTTTGCAGGATCATACATCAAGTCGGAGCTCAAATACTCATTAGAAGATTAACCACTATGATAGGAACATAAACCAAACTGATTAGTATCCTTAATCAGTTCAGTGTTTCTTCAGTTGAATATTATTGTTTTATTATTATAAATTATAGAAAAAATTATAAGTATACATATATATAAAACAATTAGGTTAAAATATAAAACTTACGATAATTTCTCTTTTAACGTTTATGGTTTAACATAATGAGAATGATTATTATAGAAGAGATTCCTACAAAGTGTAGGAGGGGGGGGGGGATATTCCACAGTCCTTCCAACCGCCGAGGTGATCCCCCCTCGCAGACCGTCACCCAACAAGCCTGAGTCTGGGGGTAAATCCGCTACCGTAGGAGCATTGGGAACGAGCAAGACTCGAACCCGCCACCTCCGGGTTAGAATGCGGGCTGGTGGCCATTGGGCTGACACCCAATGGTTAGTGTAGGAGACTTTCAAAGAAAAGGGTATTATAAATAGATCCAATATTGTTAACTCATAAACCCATTTTCTTCACGATTTTCAAACGACTATAATTTTTTTCGTACGATAATTTTTTTTTTAAATTATACCGTATTAACGAACATTTCATTCTTTTCAATTTGAGTAGACTATTGTTATAATTTTCTTAATTTTAATTTTTTTACAGGATATGTGATTACAGTGTAGGGATATGGTAAAAAGTGTCTAAAATGTGAGAAGGGTAAGAAGTGTTTTAAACCATTGGATATTTGATCTAATGGTTGAGATCAATAGGGTATAAAAATGTAAATTATGCTTTAATTAGAAGGACCTTAGGTAAATTGAAGGGCAATAGTGACTTTTCCAACGTTTCAAATATGGTAACCGTTTCAAAACCCCCATCAATCTCCTAAAAATCAGCGAATTTCTCGTACAGAATAAATTTTTCGATTTCCTTCACAACAACTTTTATAACACTATAAGAACAGTATATTACATGATAAAACACTATAGGAAGATATAACACTATCTGTTTACTGTAAGACACTATACATAAATAAAACGCTATTGGTGGGGATAAAACACTATGAAAAGGAACAGTATATTACATGATAAAACACAATAGGAAGATATAACATTATCTGTTTACTGTAAGACACTATACAGAATAAAACACTATGAAAGGAACAGTATATTACATGATAAAATACTATAGAAAGATATAACACTATCTGTTTACTGTAAGACACTATATAGAATAAAACATTATTGATGGGAATAAAACACTATGAAAAGGAGATTAAAGATGGCCTGTACATAATATAACACTATTGACTGGGGAATATAACACTAAAACAAGAACTTACCGTAAACAACTAAATGTATAGAACAATTCGAATTCGCCTGATATATCTCATCGCCAGTTTTTGGCAGTTATCTTTGGAAATCAATTAATTGATAATAATGGAAAATTACTAATACACCCTTTTGAATTAGTTAAGATAAAGGACACTTGTCATTCCCAAATTATTTCTTACACTTCTCACAAAAGTCTCACTTTGTACAGGATCCTCTACCTGTGATTACACATTGAATATAAATTATTACGTGGTTACACATTCAATATGATTTATTATAACTGATGTTATTACAATTAAATTTATTGTGATTACACATTTAATAATGAGAACTTAATTGTTTATGCTTTATTACGTGATCTGTAATATACGTCATTACATTGTTATTATAGGTTGATTGGTTAATATTTTATATTACATTAATACTTTATATATGATTAGACTTGAAATATTAGGCACTTTACGAAATATTATGCATTATATGTTTTTTTTTATTAAAGTTATGGTTAGTAGATAATTATGTAATCACTTAGCGGGTTTTAACATAATACTATAATAAAATCACGTAATGGATATTCAAAATCAGCTAATCACGTAAATATTACATAGTCAACTATTGTTACGTAATTACGTACTGATACACAATCACGTAACATTACACTTGATTCATAAATTAAATGCATATTACGTAACTACGTACAACGTATTGATACATAATCACATAACGTTATAGTAATAGTCTAGTTAAATTAAAGAGAATGAAATGATCGTTAATATGGTATAATTTTTTTTAAATATTATCGTATAAAAAAGTTATAGTTGTTTGAAAATCATGGAGGAAGTGAGTTTATAAGTAATATTAGATTTCCCCATTTTGCTATTTACCTATGTGGTTCCCTTATTTTGTGTCACGTAAATTCTACATTTGAGGATTCAATTAATCTTAACCAATGGATTGCTAGCTAGATTAAAAGCTAAAAACTCCTCCTTCGTACGCTAAGAAATTCGTGTAAATGATAATTTCCCTTGACATAATATGGACAACTAGTTTAACTAAATTAGTTTAGAAAGTATAATAACTAGCCAATCCATGTCAAGAATACTTCGCATAAAAAAATAAGAGAAAAATGCTCGGATAGTCCCTGTGGTTTCACCTTTTTCACCTATAGTCCATATATTTCTAAAACTACTTGAATAGTTCCCAAGTTTTCGATTTTTGTTCTCGGATAGTCCCTGGGTCTAACTTCAGTTATTTTTCTCTGTTAAATGGTTGTTAAGAGGGTGTGAAATGACAAAAATACTCTTTCCTTAAAAGGCGAAACCACAGGGACTATCCGGGCATTTTTCTCTTTTTATTTATAAAACCCCACCACCACACTTCATCTTCAACCTCCACCCACCATCACCCTCCTCCACCCTCCACCTCCACCACCACCATCTGCCACTCAACAATAGACACACCACCCACTCCCGATCTAATCCAACAAGCTTGCAAATCCACCAGGTACCAACAACTATGCGAATCTTCACTAACCCAATACCCTAACAAAACCCCAATCCAAATCATCCAATCAGCATTAACCGTTTCATACAACACCCTCCTTGAAGCTCAGTCAATGGCTGCACAGTGGCTCCGGTCACACACACCCACCTGCAAACCCCCACCCCTCACTTAAAACCCTACCTACAAACACACCAGTCAATGGCTGATAGTCGCCATTTCAGATTGTAATGGGCGGGCGGGGCAATAAGCGGCACACCACCGTTTCTTCTCCGACGACCAACGAATCACCTCCGCCATCATCACCACCGTCGCCTTCAATCTCCTTCAACAACCATCCTTCTCACCGTTCAACCACCTCCATAACCACCACCTCCGATCTCCTCTGTTTCTTAAATCAATCAAGAATTGAAGACATAATAATAGCCCCCTCTTCTAACCCCTCATCCCTCATCCCTAATACCGTCGGCATCCTCGTCAACATAAATCAGCGATATCAATCATCACCATCATCATCAATATCATCATTGGCACCCTCGTCGATCATCAGTACCATCGACCTCCAACACCGCCGCCGTCGGTGTACCACCACCGTCACAGCGTCGTTGCCACCTGACGCCACCCCCACAACGCCACTGGTTGTGGGGTTCTGCTACATCGCCGTGAACCACCACCGGTGATGGTGGCTGGCCGGTCTTCATCGAGCAGGGAGAGAGAGGATGAGAGATTTTAGGTGTGTGGGGAAGATGATTGTTGTGTGAATCTGGTTGTGGTTACCTCCTAGGAATCGAGTAGGAGAGAGCAGACCAAGAGATGTGTGTGAGTATTTGAACAAAAATGAGAGTTCTAGGGTTTCTTCAAGAAGATGCAGAGGAAAGGGTATTTTTGTCATTTCACATCATTTTAACAGAGAAAATAAACTGAAGTTAGACCCAGGGACTATCCGAGAACAAAACTTGAAAACTTGGGGACTATTCAAGTAGTTTTAGAAAGATAGGGACTATAGGTGAAAAAATGTGAAACCACAGGGACTATCTGGGCATTTTTCTCAAAAAATAAATAGCATAATGATATCTTGGCCTAGTAGTCAATGGGGAGGTGGGAAGGTTTACTTCTTCAGGAAAGGAGGATTTTAATACTAACTTGGTGATGCTAACTATTAACCCGGTTAGCGACAACTCAAGACCTAATGCGCAACTTAAACCCAAAATATGCTTGTGTTGTTTCATGAAGGCCAAAAAAGCTTGCACACATATGATGTGTATTTAAAGCACCAGAACTAGAAACCTTATTTTGGTTACAAGTCCATTTTTAATATAACTTATATCAAAATATAGACAAATATATCGAACACTAAAATGCATGTGTATTTAGATTTTTAATAAATATTACAATTTTTTAAAGAAAAACTAAATTACATGTTAAATAAAAATCAAAGGAAAGGGAAAAAATAAAAAATAAAAGAAGGTTTATAATACGGATTGAATTTGAATGAACTTGAGATTGATTAACAATGGTCAAGCTGATTAATACTCAGGGATGCTCGGACAAGAAGGAGCTTCCAAAAGACTGGTAATGGCAGTTGAGGAGATCAGTGGGTTGAGAAGAAGTTGTTACTATTTCCAAGATGCCTTATTCTATTACAACATGTCTCTTTTATACCCAAAATATTCAACTAACTAAACTAACATTCAACTAACACAACTAATCCAACTAACCGTTGACTTATTGACTATTACTAATACTTATACAACAACTAGCTCAACTCATTAGTACATATCAGTTTATATCTAAAATATCTCACCATCATAAGCTTCATTGCTACCTTGAGAGTATCAAGAAGATTATATTCTTAATGGGCATCTTTAATATTCAAGATCTTATATATGCAAGCCACCCAAGTATAGGAGTTGTTGGGTGTGTAGGTATGCTATTAGGGTGTAAGGGGCACTCACCTAAGAGGTGAGTCCCCTCTCTTATGCCCAACCAACCAAATAGTGCTATGTCAACTCCCCTCTTAAACTCTTCTAACACCTCATTTTGATGGCGGCACTCCCCTCTTAGGGGAGTTGGGTTTTTTTTTTTTTTTTTGGTAAAATTATGCATGTTTATAAATTAAAAAAATATTAATAAAAATAAAAATAAAATAAAAAACATTTCATTAAATTAAAAAAAAAATACATTCAAACTAGAAAAATAAAAATCACATTCATACTAGAAAATAAAAATTACATTAAAACTAGAAAATTAAAATTTTAGAAATCGCATGGCCACCCGTACTTGTTAGCGATTTCGCGCTTTCGGGCGAGGATGAACGGCAACATACTTGGCGGAGCATCGTCGTGCGGCTTGAGGAATGTTTTCATATCTCGATCGTAATTGTAGTTTTTCATCGTCTCGCGTTGTTCCGATATGAGCTCGCGAGCCTCCGACTCTCTTTTTTTCCTCAATTCGATCGCCTCCAATTCTACCGCTTGCTTCGCTTCTTTCATGGCGGTGTACTCTTTGAATTGTGCCGCCAACTCGGCCGAGCTTCCCTCGGACGATTTAGCTTGACGCTTGTCTCGCCGTTGTGGTCTTTGTGGCGAGGGGTCTTCGTTCATATCCTGTATCGAAGGGTCCACATCAACGGGTTTTCTTTTATGTGCCGAACCTTCACCTTCCTCACCCAACAATGGGACTTGGGACCATTTCTCGTGTCTTCGAACGACCTCCCACGCCTCGACATGTTGAAAACCGTTCGGAAATTTATCTTTAAATTCTTTTAACGCGACTTTCATCACGTCGAGATCCTTACATCCGCTTCCTCGTGTGCGATCCTACATATTATAAAATAATAAAAATAAAATAATAAGTGTTAAAAAAATATGAACTTAGAAAAAAAAATTAAAAATATACAATGTTAAAAAAAATATAATTTTTACTGCTTGTTGGTATAGGCCGTTGATCATCATCGGTTCCATTTAGACCGTACTTGATGAACGGTCCGGTTACTTCCACCGACAGTTTTGTTAAAATGCTCTAAAATCTTACGCCAAAAACTTTCGCGGTTTTGTTGATTGCCCTTTTTTTTGTTGGTAGAGCAATGTACCCACGCCTTTGCCAACGCCTCTTCTTCGACCTTTGTCCAATTCGTGCTCTTCGTTTTTCCCTTTTTTTCCCGAGCGTCATCTTCTTCGTTGCCCGCGTCTTCATCCACATTATATTCATCTTCCTCGTCCTCGTCGCCCAAATTTTGAGTTTCGGGCACTACCTCATCGTCCTCGTCGTCGAAAATAGGTAGAGAACGTTCGACATTTCCTCGTGTAGATGGAACTTGTGGGGCACGAAAAGCATATGGGTCGAAGGCGGGGGATTGAGGAGGAGCGTCCATTGATAACAAATTTTGAAAATAGCCGAAATTGGGTTGTTGGGGGTTGTGGTTGAGCACTTGCACCGCTCGAACCACCACGAGACGGTTGCGAGCCCCGTCCCTTAGTTTTTTTCTTGGCCTCGCGGGGTTGGTTCTCCATTGCTCGGTGTGAAGGGGGTGTGGTTTGAGAGTATAAAAAATAAAGTGAAGTGGGTGTGGTTGGAGAGTATAAAAAATGTGTGAGGTTGATATGGTTTGAGTATAAAAAAATGGAGTGAATGGGATGGTTATTTATATATGTTTTAAAAAAGTGAATTTTTTTTTTTAAAAATCCGACCGTTGCACATGTAGCCGTTCCTCAGTTCTCGTGCAAAACCAGCGGTGAGTCCACACCGATCTCACCCCCCGATTCGGGTCCCCGCGTTGATGGCGACGGTGTTCCCAATCGGGGACAAGGCTCACCGAATGCTTTCCCCGCAAACGCCCCGTACACCTTTACAATGTGACTATCACCACTTGATGAATCAAAATCACTGATAGAATCAAACAAATACACACAAAACAACATAAAATATGGGATGATCAAAAATAACTACCATATTTTGTTAATGACAGAAAGTCAAAGGCAGTGGGAATAATATTCAGTGTGCAAACTCATATTCTCAATCTGTGTGATTTGACCATTTTCTATTAATGAATTATTTCCAAATTGGCAATCTGTGGAAGGAGATGAGGCGCCAGGTCAGCGGTTTGTGTCATGTGCTTTCTATGGACTTCGGATATGATTGTTGATGAGCATAATCTGAACTTTAGTGTGGATTAAAAGGAACGAAGGCGTCACAAGTGAAGAAATCAAAAAAAGCAAAATGGGCTAAGAAAGCCAAAGCTGACTTTGACCAGAAAGTCAACTTAGTTAAAGTTGGCACCGTTGATCCCTCACTTGTGGTCTAATAGCAGAAGGCTTGGGTTTTCTAATGGAGACTCAAGTTCAATTCTCATTTGTGTTATATTGGGGTGAATATAGGCAATGAAGGATTTAGACAAGGTCTTGTGTGAGGTTGTCAGTTCGATTCATGAGCCCAACCGGGTTTTCGTCCCACCGTGTGTTACGCTAGAGAGTTCTGCTATTGTGGTGACACAACGACTGTCAAGTGGCAGTCGGCGGTATAGTTTCCCGGGGGAACGCCCAAAAAATCCAAACTTTGAAGCCACTGTGGGTCCGTTTAAGCCAACATAGTCTGGCCAAAATAGAATAATACGGGGCTCTCCGATTTAAAAAGTATGATAACCTTATACATGAACGTTAAAAAAAAGTTGGCACTGTTGAGCAGTTTTTTTTAAGTTTCATTATTTTGCACGTAGCATTGAGTTCTTTGTTTCAAAACTATTTCCTCTATATAGGGTTATTATTTTAACTTTGCATTGTGACTTGTGAGTCAACTTAGTATTCAATTTGGTATCAGTTTTTCTTTATATAACTAGGTTATGCCCAGCCCGTGTTGCGGGGCGATGGCCGATAATTCTCAACCAATTAAAAAAACAGTACTATAGTTTTGCTAGAAAGAAAAAAGTAAAAAGAGTGTTAGGCAGCTCTTTAACACGATTTTTAGCTGGGGGTAAAGTCGTATTTTTATTTTTACTTAGGGGAAAAATTAAATTTTTTTCCTAAGGGTAAAATCCTAATTTTTAGCTAGGGAAAACCATATTTTTATTTTGCACTGGGGGCAAAAACGTAATTTTGAATTGAGGGTGATATCGTAATTTTGAACCGAGTGGAAATTCGTAAATTTTAGCTGGGGGCAAAAGTATAAATTTATTTAGAATTGAGGGCAAATACGTAATTTTAAACTGTGAGCAAAACCATAATTTTAAAGTAGGAATAAAATAATAAACTGGTGTAAAATTGTAATTTTGAGCCGGGGGAAAAACAAAATTTTATTTTGAACTGGGGCGAATACATAATTTTGGCTGAGAGTAAAAGCGTAACTTTTTACCGAGGGCGAAATAGTATTTTATTAGCTCGGGGCAAAAGGGTAAATGTATTCTGAAGTTTAGGCAAAACCGTATTTTTCAACTGGGGAAAAAAGGTAATTTTAAAGTGGATATAAAATAATAAACTGGTTGGTCTAATAGGTATTGCTCGCTGCCCATTTGAACCAATGGTAGAGAAACACTATTACAGGGCAAAAACGTAATTTTAAAGTGTGTATAAAATAATAAACTGGTTGGTCTAATAAAGAAGGAACGGCCACCCATTTGAACCAATGGCAGAGTGATACTATTCCCTACCATGTGGTTTGTATATATTGAAAATACAAGCAATTGTTGCTGTACTTTTAAAAAAAAATTAATACAATAAAACATGTGCAGTCATCTTTAAACTTGGAAAATGATTTATTTATTCTACAAAGATATAATCTTATGTCATGTATACTCTTATGTTCATATTTCAAAAATATATATATTAACCATGTATTAGTTATGAAATATGGTTTTTTCTCATATGATTAGCTATTCTTCTTTACTATAATGCTAATATCCTGATATATCAGTGATATATCGCTTATTGGCCTCCTATCGAGATAACGGTGTAAAATATCGGTCAGAATATCGGTACCGATAATATCAGCAATATTGACTGATATTTGACTAATATATCATCAATTTTCCCGATATCAGTACCATTCATCTTATTTCTACCATTTGTCTTTCTTCTTATTGCTGCTATTAGTGTTTTATGTCTTAATTGTTAGTTGTAAAGGCAAAAGATCAAATACAAATAATCTTAACATACTAAACATACAAATTGAAGGAAAACTCAAAAAGACAAGGTGGCATTTTTGTAATTACCACCAACTATCAAAGTTACTATACAAATGTGAACTCAACCAAAAATACCTAAAAAACACATTTTTTTAACAATTTTTTATTAAAAAATCGCTACATTTTGTTAGCAAAAAAAATTGTTTTTTTTTTGCTGCTACTAAAAGTAGCGATTTTTTAATAAAAAATGTTAAAAAAAATAAATAATTTGTGTGTTTTTTTTATTTTTTTAGATTTTTTGAGGGTTTAGTTTTTAGCATTTTAGCTTGGGGGGGGTTAGGTTTTTGAGAGGTGCGGGGTTTAGGTTTTTTTTGTTGTTTTTTTTTTTTTTGGGGGGGGGGGGGGGGAGGGGTGCGGGGTTTAGGTTTTTTTTTGTTGTTTTTTTTTTTTTGGGGGGGGGGGGGTGGGGGGTAGGTTTTTTTTAAGTTTTTGGGGGTGGTTAGGGTTTTTTTTTTTTGGGGGGGGGGGGAGGGGGGTTAGGTTTTTTTAGGTATATTTGTAGAGTAACTTTGATAGTTATTGATAATTACAAAAATGTCACCTTGTCTTTTTGAGTTTTCCTTCAATTTGTATGTTTAGTATGTTAAGATTATTTGCACAAGAACTTTACCCTAGTTGTAAATGTTAAATGTTAGTGTTTTAAGTCTTAGTCAGTTTCTACATGCTACAATTGTTAGTGTTTTGCAAGTTGCAAAATGTTAATTTGTTAATGGTTGGATGGTATACTGGATTGTTAGTGTTAAATTGGTATATATACATAAATTTAGCATGATCTTAAAATTTCCAATATCCCATCGATATCCCACCGCGATAACCAATATCTCAAATATTAGTCCTTGACCAGTATCTGATATTTTACCGCATTAACTACTTAGCTATAATGTTTACCTTTCGGTCTAATTTTTGCGAGTTAACTCGTCGTAATGTGTGTGCATGATTCAACATTTTTACGTCTATTTTTTTCAGTTTTACAGTCTCACCGCAATTTAGGAGTCCAAAATAGTAGTTGATATTAGTTCCAATTGCAATAAATGGAACTATCCATCAATGATCATTAACAATTTGCTTTACTAATAATGAAAATCATGTTCAATGTTTTTTATGTAGTTGAAATCAACTTAACCTTATTTGAACTATCCATCAATGATCACATAGGTCTTGTTGGCAACGAATTTTGTATTATTTACAGTTATTTATCAACACACATGTGTGTGTATTAATATTCATTTTAGAGTTCTAATACTAACTATATCATGTTAAAGATAAGGTAGAATAGTTAATAGTCTCTATTTTACTGCTCTTATTTTTACACTAAGTTAGTTCCTAGTGTGTTACACGGGTTGAACAATTTAAACTATATAATAAATCCTTTGTATTCTAATACATGAATTAAATATATGTAAAATTACTTTTATAATATATAACCCGATTAGATGGTTATAAATTAATATTGATCATAATTTTATCACAATTAAATATAGTCATATATATTTTTTAATGTTTTTCAGTGATGGATTATCGTATAGCACAAATATTTATTATGATTATCACAATTAACCAAGATTATTTATAATTATCGTACTAAATAAGTCCTAAATCTTTTATAGTTGATTAATACCATATGTCCTCTAAGAGTTTACTTTATTATATAGTAAAGATAAAGATTTTAATTGTTATTTGTATAGATATAAATAATAATTATCTATAATAATTAGGTTGTAGAGATTAAACTAAATAATATTTCATAGGAGATTATCTATAATTAATTAGAATATATTAAACTAAATGATAATTATCCATAGAATACATGGCCTAATATTATGACAAGTGTCCAAAACATGATTTCTTTTATTATATAGTATAGATTATTTTCAGACTTGGACTTTGATAAATATAGCTTCTGATAAAAACCAAAGAGAAAAAGAGATAAACTGAATTCCACCCGTTCATTCTATTTAACATTACAACATATAGATAAACACAAGTGTAATCCCTAAAACCCCTAAGTATTGGGTTGGTCCTAAAATGTCTGGTTTATAACACTCCCCCTCAGACATTTAGAATTATACATAGTTTAACAACATACTTTAGGATGATGTTAAATAGGTACTTCAGGACCTGAATGAATAAATTGATACTACTGGATCCGCTATGCTGCCTCATTAAAAACCTTATTAAGAAAACCCAGTGGGATAAAACTTAGTTAAGGGAAAAAGAGTACAACGTGTATAATTCTCCCCCTGAATTCAACAAACATCTTTAAATCTACAAAAACCGCTCTTGTGTCATAGTTGCTCGAAACTGCTTCTTGGTAAAGATTTTGTTGTGTGATAGTTGCTCGAAACTGCTTCTTGGTAAAGATTTTGTGAACAGGTCAGCTAAATTTTCACTTGACTTGATCTGACGAACATCGATTTCTCCTTCTTTCTGCAAGTCATATGTTGAGAAGAACTTTGGTGAGATGTGCTTTGTTCGATCACCCTTGATGTAACCTTCTCTGATCTGAGCTATGCAAGCAGCATTGTCTTCATAAATAATTGTCGGCTCCTTATTGATCTGTTCTAATCTGCATGCTTCTTGTATGTGATTAATCATTGATCTCAACCACACACATTCTCGACCAGCATCATATAGTGCTATTAATTCGGCATGATTTGATGATGTTGTTGTAAGTGTTTGCTTAGTTGACTTCCAAGAAATTGTTGTGCCGCCGTATGTGAATACATAACCTGTCTGAGATTTTGCTTTGTGAGGATCTGATAGATATCTGGCATCAGCATACCCGACAAGCTGGGACTTTTGATCTTTCTGATAGAAAAGACCTAAGTCTTGTGTCCCGCAAATATACCGGAATATATGTTTTACATTATTCCAGTCTCTACGTGTTAGATTCGAACTGTATCTCGCTAGTACATGTACTGCAAATGTAATGTCAAGTCTTGTGTTATATGCGAGGTACATAAGGGCACCGATCACGCTTAAGTACGGTACTTCTGGACCAAGTACTTCTTCGCCTTCTTTTTGAGGGCGATAAGGATCCTTGTGTGGATCTAGCGGTCGGACAACCATAGGTACGCTAAACGGATGTGCTTTATCCATATTGAAACGTACTAACATCTTCTGGATGTAGTTTGATTGATGGACAAATGTGCCATTGCACACACACTCAAATTATAGTCCGATGCATAATTTCGTCATACCAAGATCTTTCATTTCAAATTCCTTCTTTAACAACTGAGCAGCTTTCTCTATCTCTTCAGGAGATCCGATGATGTTGCTATCGTCAACATAGACTGCTATTATAGTGAAATTTGAAAGTGATCATTTTATAAAGACACATGGACTGATTACATCAGACTTGTATCCTTCCTTTTCGAGATATTCACTAAGTGGATTGTACCACATACGACAAGATTGTTTGAGACCATATAAAGATCTCTGGAGCTTTATAGAACACATATCTCGAGGTGTTGATTTTAATGCTTCAGGCAATTTTAATCCTTTAGGGATTTTCATGTAGATGTCATTTTCAAGTGTCCCGTATAAGTATGCGGTGACGACATGTCACACCCCGATTTCCACACGTTTCACCGGTGGGCCCGGTAGGGGATTACCGTGACGTAGTTGGCAACAATATAGTCAAACCACACAATATTTAAATGCACAGCGGAAGCATAAAGATAGATATATTTCAACCATCAAATGTAATATCCAAGTATCACGAGTAGTCGAAATAATCCACAGGGGATCAAAATAAAACAGAAATATTGTTCAACAGATAGTGGCATCCCAAGCTTGCGAGACTTTAACGATGCTAAGGAGTGGCCAGCCTATTTCGTGTAGAACCTGCATTTAATCTTTTTGGGGAAAATACGTCAGTTTACACTGGTAAATACATTTAACCGACACTTTTGAAAAGTTTAATAAAATTGATTTGAATGCATGAGGCACAAACTTTTATAACTTGGGATAATTAATCAAATTTAATCTTGTAAAAGAATTACATGTTCACTATGCGTTCAGTCGCCCGGGTCGTGCCGGGTTTAAGGTTAATAGACATGCCACATAGCATAAAGCCGTGGCGGGAAAACCAACGGTTATACCTTTATAAATATAGACACATTGTCGGGTGTACGCCTACACCCGCGTGTCAAGGTCGTGGCCATTTCGTAAAATGCTGCCAAGGATATCCGGGAGATGGTCATTAAGCTCCCAAAGGCGTAAAGCCAACAAAAGCAATTTTTAAACGGGTCACATTGATAATACCCAACTACTAATGAGTTAGGGTCAATTGCCCGACCAAGCGGTATTTTATATACCGTAACCCAAGCCCGTATAACGGAAAATAAGTTAAAAGTATTTACCTGAGCAAGTAATAACCTCAACAAACAAATGCAATTATCTTTTACTGGTCTCCTATTCTGGAACGAAGGTTTATAACAACCTATTAGAATCCTAACGGGTCTTTAATTTAGCCTTAGCTTAGACCGGTCAGTTTCAAAGGATAAATACGGTTTAATCGCGTGAAAGGCGAAAACCGGGAATGGAATGTGGTTTGGACCCAACAAGTTTGAAGACTTGTTTTATGTGGGTAACATAAACACATTCTGGATTTTGAAGTAAAAACGATAAGGTTTGACCCGTTTCGGCCAGTTTATGTAAACTAGTTACTTAAAACCGAACCGTACGCGTAAAAGACGTAACGGGTAACCGTAAGAGTCCTACACAGGTTTCATAAGTTAATATGCTCTAAAGAGGTTGTGGTATCAGTAGGATACCTTCCATTATGCCCATAACGAGTTTAATCCTAATATACGCCCCGTAGGGGTATTTCGGTCTTTTTAAAGATTATAAAAGAGATTTCCGAGTTCTACAGGAAATCTGAGTTTTCCGAACAGGTTATAAAGTTCAAAATACTTTATTTATTATTTAAAATCAGTAGCAACTGTATTCGGGTCAAAATACCATGTAGAACTCATTTTACGTCCGAAAAAGGGTATATTCGGTATTTACCGAATCAATGCCATAACCGCAGGTTATGAGCAGGTTAAAAATAATTGAAAATCTTTAAAAATCCCAAAATATTATTTTACATCAGTGTGTAAAAGGTTTGGTGTCGAAATTTGGGTTTAGATAGGTTTTATGATTATTGCGCCGTTTAATTACTAAACTTTCCGTAATTGCGCTATTTAGCATAACTCCTATTCTAGACCTCGGATTGACATGAAATTTTAGGGACATGCTTAGAAATCAGTAACTAAGGTTATTGTCCTTTCACATGTCCAAAATTCTCGTTTTAAAGTTAAAAGGGCGTTATGGTCAACATTAAGCATATAACGGAAATGTGCAAGCGACTCGGACAAACAACGAACCGGTCACAGAGGGTTATACCATCATGTAACCTGGTCCTAAGAGAGTCCCAAGGCATATCTAAATCATACCATAACGGGTCAGAACTGAAGTCAAAGCAAAAGTCAAAGTTTTGCGACTTTCGGTTCCGAACCCGGTCAAAATAGTAAATGGTCGGATCAAACAAGCTTAGACCAGTTATAATACTTATTATCATGTTATATGAGTGTCAAAACAGGTTACACGCCATCTACATTACTGATTATGCATAAAATCGAAAGTTAGCATTTTGTTGACTTTTTCTAAGCAACTTTGACCCGACATTTGGACTAGTTAGAGTGGGAATCAGAGGGTGCCCTTTTAAGGGTTTAATGCTCACATGATTACCACCATATAACTACCTTTGTTTCGATTAATCACTGGACCATTTATGATTAACCGTTAAGTCAATCGTTAATCACGACGGATTGACTTTTAAGCTATATCTAAGCAAAAACTAAACCATAAAGGGTTAAGCACACTTACAGAAGTTAAGTACACGACCAGAGATGCTAAGAGAGTATTCTTGAGCTCCAGAAGTGATCAAGAAAGCAAATTGAGGTGTGTTTACTAAGTATGCACTTCATCGCCTTTTATAGTGAAATTGGAAGCATAAGATCATTACAACAATGCCTACAAGTGTTCTTAGATGATCAACAACTGTCCCTGAGTGCTAGGGGACGTTTAGGGGGCACCCATGCTCTTCATAATTGCTCCTAAGTCGGTTAAAACAGCAAACAGTGCTTCTGTCCACGTTTTCTGCATCTGGGAGGCTGACGCGGCCCGCGTCCATGGTCATGCAACCTTTACGCGGCCCGCCTGAATCCTAATGTCAGAGCCCATATCTTTGCTGTCAGCGCGGCCCGCGTAAAGCCCTTTGCTACTTTTACGCGGCCCGCCTGAGACCTATTTGCAAGATTTTCAAATCTTTTTCATTATTGCAGTTGGCCTTTGGTGTTTCGAAGGGGTAACTTTGCGTTTTGGACCTCTTTTATTTACGTATAAGGGCCTCGTGACTTTACCCGCGCTGTTAAGTCCTCGGTTAGTTCATTACTACCCGAAAAGTCCTAACTTTCAATGTTGACGCTTTTAATCCCTCGCATACGAATTTGATCATAACTTTCTCGTTTTAAAACGGAACTTTGCGAAATTTATATTGTATATTCTAGTGAGCGTAATTTACCATTACAAAGCCTCGGGTTTGTTAAAGGGTCACTCAGAGATATAACTTAAACATGTTGACACATTTAACCCCTGTAGTTTGTAATCTCTCACTTTCTTCCACATTTTGTTCCGTACGATCCATGATTTATTCGTTTGAAGGTACGAGCATCATTTAGGGTTATTGTACAGTATATTTATCCCTTGTTGACATTTTGAACCCTCGGATTCACATACCTTCTATGTTTGTCAACTTTAGTCCTCATTTAGCATTTATTATCACGTGTAAACTTATGACACGTGTCAATACGTTATAGGACGCAAAAATTTCGAGGTGTTACATGACATCCATTAGTCTTATATGAAGTCCTTCAGAGATTGTGAGGCCGATTAGGAACCTAAAGGTTATCGCATCCACTACAGGGGAATACGTTTCCTCATAATCAACTCTTGGGATTTGGGAAAACCCTTGTGCTACAAGTCGAGCCTTATATCGTACAATCTCATTCTTTTCATTTCTCTTTATTGCAAACACCCACTTATAACCTACTAGTTTGACGTCTATGGGCGTTCGGACTACAGGTCCGAAAACATGTCGCTTTTCGAGCGAATTTAATTAAGCATTTATGGCTTCTTGCCATCTTGGCCAATCATTTCTGTGCATGCACTCTTATAAAGTTTTAGGCATGTAATCATTTTCATTGATTACATTCGTTGCTATAGCATATGCAAATATATCAGCAACATGTGTTTTATTCCGGTTCCACATTGTACTATCTTGTACATAATTAATAGAGATCTCATTTTCGTTCGGTACCGGTGTTTCTTCTGAAACTTCATTTTCCTCTGGAATTATAGTTGTCTCTTCTGGGACATTTACCTCTACTAGGGTTTCATTTATAATCTTTTGTGAGTTTTCACCAACTGCGTTACTTTGCTCTTTTCGTTTCTGTGGGTTTTTGTCTTTGGAACCGATTGGTCTCCCACGCTTTCGTTGTATAGTAATCGCTTCTGGGATTACTTCAATTCGAGAAGGTGCATTTGATGCTGGTACATGTGACTTTGTCACTCTATTCGTGTCTGTGAATGCAACTGGTAATTCATTCGCTATTCTTTGCAAATGTATGATCTTTTGGACTTCATATTCACATTGACCACTTCGGGGGTCCAGATTTGATAGCGATGATGCATTCCACGTTATTTCTTGTGTTACCAGTCTTTCTTTGTCCTTAACTCCCCCTAAGACTGGGAACATTGTTTCATCAAAATGACAATCAGCATACCGTGCTGTAAACATGTCTCCCGTCATTGGTTCTAAATATTTAATTATGGAAGGGGAGTTAAAACCAATATAGATGCCCAGTCTTCTTTGGGGTCCCATTGTAGTACGTTGTGGTGGCGGTATTGGTACATATACCACACAACCAAAAATTTTAAGGTGGGACAAACTTGGTTCTCGTCCGGAGACCAGTTGCAATGGGGAGTATTCGTGATCAGCAGTTGGTCTCAATCTAATCAGTGCATCGGCATGCAAAATAGCATGACCCCATGTAGAAGATGGTAATTTACATCTCATTAAGAGTGGTCTAGTGATTATTTGTAATCTTTTAATCAGAGATTCAGGTAAACCGTTTTGTGCGTGAACATGAGGTACTGAATGTTCAACATTGATCCCAGTTGACATACAATAGTCATTAAAAGCTTGAGATGTGAACTCTCCCGCATTATCCATCCGGATGTTTTTAATTTGATTATTGGGGAAATTGGCTCTCAATTGTATGATTTGAGCTAAAAGTCGGGCAAATGCTACATTTCGAGTAGCTAAAAAGGCTCACATGTGACCACCTTGAGGATGAGTCTATTAAGACCAAGAAATAGCGGAATGGTCCACACGGAGGATGAATAGGCCCACAAATATCCCCTTGGATTCTTTCTAAAAATGATGGGGTTTCATGTATCAATTTAGTTTGTGAAGGCCGAGTTATTAGATTGCCCAGAGAGCATGCTGCACATGATAAGTCTTGTGGTAGCAAAACTTTTAAGTTTTTGAGAGGGTGCCCGGTTGCACTTTTGATTATTCGTCTCATTATTATGCTACCAGGGTGACCTAGACGGCCATGCCATATATTGAATGTGTTTTTATCTAACAGCTTTTGGTTACTCACCATGTCTGATTCTATGGGATTGATATTAGTACAATATAATTGATGTCTGTCGTTATGGACATGCAAAAACCAACTAAACTATGTAGATAGGATAAGTCGGATATCGAACCAAGGGAGGACTGTGGAAAGTGTCGTAATGGAAAGGATTGATTAACTATTACTGAATAAGAAAATCGGTTTGTTTGATTTTGAGAAATAGCTAAATTAACGAATAAAATTGTGTTTTAAATCAATGAGAAGAAAGATGGTTCCTCCAGATTTCAGGTTTTGCAGTTAACTTCAATTATGTGTTTAATCGTACCTACATAGACATAGGTGTTAAACTTGATTAATTAATTGTGACAACCAACGACTAAGTACTCCGGTCAATACATAACGGGAGGTTATCGAATGATTATCAATTACAATTACAAACCCTAACCCCATGTCAAATATATCCCAATTACTAGAACTCTCGGGAACTGAATGCTTAGAAATTAAGGTTTAAATAAACGTAACTGTTTACAATCAAGAAATCAAATCAATGGTGAAAAGCATCGAATCCTTAGATCACCAAGTTATACGATTGTATCAAACACATAATATTCATTAACTTACAAAAACCCTCCATCCGGAAGAAACCATAAAAAACTAGCTGCTCATGTCGGTTGAGTGATCTTCTATGCGATGGCTGTCCCCCCTCTCTTGCCGGCTACTGCCGTCGAGATGATGATGATGATGTGAAATCAATTAAGCTCTCTAATATGCTCCCCAAATTCGTGTGTGTATGTGTTGGCCCAATCCAATATGCGGCCCACTCCATCTCAAAGAAGTCCACTCGTGATGGCCCTTTGTCACGTGTTTGTTACTGCTCCCCAATAATGATGATGTTAATTGTGATGTGCTTTGTGTAACCATGTGCGGCCCAATCAACATAATCCAAAAGTGTCGTGAATTTGGGTTTTAAAACCATTAAAACTATTATCCAAACCACCTCACATCTTACATGTGCCGCCCAAAACATAGCCCACATGTGCACCAAAGTCCAATATATGTGATGTTGATGATGATTTATTTGTAGGATTTTTTAGATTAAAATAATAATCCCCAAAGATGGCTGCCAATTTCAATGAGAATGATGATGATTGACAATTAATTCAACTCCACTTAAAACTCATGTGAACATGGCCTCCAAACAGTCTAGTCAATGCGTGATGTTGATCTGACCCCTCACGTGAATTATCGGCCCATGTGTGATGAGATGCTCCTCTTAGCTATTGGGCCTTACATGAGAAGTCCACGTGATGTATATTGGCTGCCACTTCCTTGTCTTGTCACGTGAATGATCATGATTTCCTTCAAAGTCTGATGAATTGATGATAATATGTTGATGTCACAAAATATACTTGTTGCCTCTAGTCTCTTGATGTACGTGTATAATATATGGTGAGAACCAATGAGTCACGTGAATGCAACCTTTTTCCAAAATCAATTGCGCTGCCAACATGTATCACCAACCATAGCCTATGGTTTGATACCGTAGGTTACGGTACAAAGATTCTGTTTCTTTGTTTTGCATCTCTTTCAACTTTGAATAAAGTACCCAAAGGCCCCTAGACTTCATTTTATCACATGTTTCGCACCTTTGAGTTATCTCCTCGACCCGAACAACTCCCATTAGACTTTATGTCTCTCTAATAATCATCCGTGCTTGTCCCGGTTCATTACTAAGCACTTTAATTTCACCATATTAGGCGTTTAACCTGTAAAACCACAAACTTTCGCAGTAAACATATTCCAAACGTACAATCACGTAAACGGCAACAAATCACACAAATTAAACATATTAACACTCGGATTTCACAACCTCCATCACATCCCCACACTTATCATTGATTGTCCTCAAGCAACCATTACAAACATTACTTACCTTATTAACAAATCACCATTGAATCCCTTACCGAATTAGCAATTTAAGATCCCAAGTCATACCCGTCCCATAGACTGACACAATCGAGATTGACAATTTGACAAATAAATGATACGCCTTTAAAACAATGTAAGACTTACCTAACTAAAACTAACATGCTTATGATACTACACACATGCCACACGCCCCTCACAATAATCACTCCTCTCGGTTTTATCAAGACTAGCGTGTAATGTGCTAGCATATATCTCGCTCAAAACCAAATACGCTACTTTGCAATCATAAGCTTGTACAGCAATCACACCTCCACTGTATCAAATAACGTAGCACATATCAAAAGGACTTACGGGTTTTGGGTTAAGGGTAAAGGTAAGGAAATTTTTTTGGCTTTTTATATTTATTTGGCGAGCACAAATGAACATACCAAACCATGACAACTTATTAACAATAACACTAACACCTGGTGATTTTCACTAACACGAACATAATAATGATTTTTTTTCTTTCTTTTTCTTTCTTTTTTTATTTTCTTTTCCTTTTTTTTTCATTTCATTTTTTCATTTTTTTTTCAACAAACATCTAACATAAACTTGTCATTCATGGTTGATAAGCAAACGGGTCAAACACGGTGTATCAAACGAAGGGTAAAAGGCTCAACATGGTTTACTAAGGTGGGTGGATAAACAATCAACAAATAGAACAATGAACGGATCCTAATGCCTTTATCATCTATGTGAAAACGCTAAAGCACAGTCTCGGCACGTATCAAACCACACAAGTTCTAACACAAAGCAACATATGGCCTACACTCAACAAATGAACATTCATTGTAATTCAACTATCACTAAGTGGGCTCAAATATCTCACCGAACAAAAGGAATAAGGGTTACCGACATGTAGCATGTGTAATTCCTAAAGCATGTTACCCCTAGTTAGGCATCTTTTCTAAATTATTTTCTAAAAACATGTCAGAAATACTCTCATGAAACTTAAAGGGACAACCATGACTAGGGATCTATATTAGTTTAATATCAGCAAGAAACCCCTTAGCGATTGAAAATGTTGGTTTTCATGTAGTTCAAGCATACTTGAGACAAAAATTTTTCAAAATTTTTCAATTTTTGCCCAATTTCAACCACTTCAAGCATTTGAGATCATCAATCCTACCAACCCTCTCTCGAATTATCGCATCCCCACACTTGGGATACATTGTCCCCAATGTATGGTGCAATTTATAATCTAAACTCGAGAAATACCACCTACAAACCATGAACGGCTAACAACTAGACGACTCAACACAAAGAAACCACTCCCAACACAAAAATTTCACACCACCAAGTACACGAAAACAAATAAAACAAAGGATAGATAAACACATGCACCTGATCAGAAAACAAATGAGTGTTTATAGTGGTGTAGCTGCTGCGATCTAACCGGAACATACGCCCCTCATAGATTCTTTGAGATCTCACCGGGGATGTTGCCAAACATCCCCACACTTGATTCATTGCATCCGTGAAGATGGCATCGTAAGAACCTGTCAAAACACAAACACACCAAAACGAAACCAAACAAAGTACAATACTCTACATCCTCGGGCTGCCTCCCGAGAGCGCTAAGTTTAAAGGTCTTCAGCCAAACCGTACCTGATATGTGTTACGGTGGTCTCAATGCACACTTACCTAATATATTTCCAATGAATGCCCGGAAATTTACATGCCATCTCCATAAGCTCGTCAGTATAATTGGCATGTTTAGAAAGCACATGTGGGTTTCGCAGATCCACTTCACGAGATATACACCGATGTCTCTTAGCTTCACCCTTTTCATCTTCTTCCTCGAACCCTCTTCCCCACACTTGTTAATTGGAATAATTGATATGGGAAGAGGTTCGGTACACACATTCATCTCATCAGACTGCTCTGCCTCATCATCCTCACACACCATCTGATCCACCAGTGACTCTTAATCAGATAAAGGATTCATTGGTTTGGTATTATCCTCCACAACCTCCTCCTCCATGTGAGAATAATCTCTAATATCATCAGGTAATGGTGAGAGATGCTCTTCTATTGCTATCTTCATTTTTAACTTCTGACACTTGGAAGCTAGACAGCTGATTCGATCTTCATCGGAAAGGTTGGGTGCTGATAAATGCTGCTCGAGTTTGGACAAACTCGCTTCCAACATAACAAGCTTTTTCTCCTCCTCGGTCTGATAAGCATACACACCCTCGGGCTTAGAATAATCGTCGGGATGATACTGTCGGTATCCCTGATACGGTTTTGAGATGTATGCATCCATCATTTTTTTATTCCAATACTCTGGATTTTCCAAATACACCGCGCACACATCCTAATCATAAGAAGTATGACAACGACCGCAACAGAAACATCGTCCATCCGTCCTTGGCTCATAATAAGCATCCTCGTCCCGATCATATCCATCCGAGTAATAATCATCCTCCACCGTTGTATCAGAGTCATAGAAATATGGTGGAGGGGAAGGATTATCATAGCAAGGCATCGGTGGTTTTGCCAATTTCGCTCTTTCCCGTCTAAATCGGGCCTCGTGGCAACCGATACACGGGTGAAGAGGTTCCCTACACAAAATGCATCTAGAAGAGTCGCATAATATTGTAAGATCTTTCATCCTGCACAAACACAAAAACACAAGCACCACGCATAAATCTGAACAAAACAAAACAAAACTGACACTATTTTTGGATTTTTATTTTTTATTTTTTTATTTTTATTTTCTTTTTAAACTAAAACTTAACACTAAACAGTTTACACACACCTCCCCGGCAACGGCGCCATTTTGATGTCTGTCATTATGGACATGCAAAAACCAACTAAACTATGTAGATAGGATAAGTCGGATATCGAACCAAGGGAGGACTGTGGAAAGTGTCGTAATGGAAAGGATTGATTAACTATTACTGAATAAGAAAATCGGTTTGTTTGCTTTTGAGAAATAGCTAAATTAACGAATAAAATTGTGTTTTAAATCAATGAGAAGAAAGATGGTTCCTCCAGATTTCAGGTTTTGCAGTTAACTTCAATGATGTGTTTAATCGTACCTACATAGACATAGGTGTTAAACTCGATTAATTAATTGTGACAACCAACGACTAAGTACTCCGGTCAATACATAAGGGAGGTTATCGAATGATTATCAATTACAATTACAAACCCTAACCCCATGTCAAATATATCCCAATTACTAGAACTCTCGGGAACTGAATGCTTAGAAATTAAGGTTTAAATAAACGTAACTGTTTACAATCAAGAAATCAAATCAATGGTGAAAAACATCGAATGCTTAGATCACCAAGTTATACGATTGTATCAAACACATAATATTCATTAACTTACAAAAACCCTCCATCCGGAGGAAACCATAAAAAACTAGCCGCTCATGTCGGTTGAGTGATCTTCTATGCGATGGCTGTCCCCCCTCTCTTGCCGGCTACTGCCGTCGAGATGATGATGATGATGTGAAATCAATTAAGCACTCTAATATGCTCCCCAAATTCGTGTGTGTATGTGTTGGCCCAATCCAATATGCGGCCCACTCCATCTCAAAGAAGTCCACTCGTGATGGCCCTTTGTCACGTGTTTGTTACTGCTCCCCAATAATGATGATGTTAATTGTGATGTGCTTTGTGTAACCATGTGTGGCCCAATCAACATAATCCAAAAGTGTCGTGAATTTGAGTTTTAAACCCATTAAAACTATTATCCAAACCACCTCACATCTTGCATGTGCCGCCCAAAACATAGCCCACATGTGCACCAAAGTCCAATATATGTGATGTTGATGATGATTTATTTGTAGAATTTTTGAGATTAAAATAATAATCCCCAAAGATGGCTGCCAATTTCAATGAGAATGATGATGATTGACAATTAATTCAACTCCACTTAAAACTCATGTGAACATGGCCTCCAAACAGTCTAGTCAATGCGTGATGTTGATCTGACCCCTCACGTGAATTATCGGCCCATGTGTGATGAGATGCTCCTCTTAGCTATTGGGCCTTACATGAGAAGTCCACGTGATGTATATTGGCTGCCACTTCCTTGTCTTGTCACGTGAATGATCATGATTTCCTTCAAAGTCTGATGAATTGATGATAATATGTTGATGTCACAAAATATACTTGTTGCCTCTAGTCTCTTGATGTACGTGTATAATATATGGTGAGAACCAATGAGTCACGTGAGTGCAACCTTTTTCCAAAATCAATTGCGCTGCCAACATGTATCACCAACCATAGCCTACGGTTTGATACCGTAGGTTACGGTACAAAGATTCTGTTTCTTTGTTTTGCATCTCTTTCAACTTTGAATAAAGTACCCAAAGGCCCCTAGACTTCATTTTATCACATGTTTCGCACCTTTGAGTTATCTCCTCGACCCGACCAACTCCCATTAGACTTTATGTCTCTCTAATAATCATCCGTGCTTGTCCCGGTTCATTACTAAGCACTTTAATTTCACCATATTAGGCGTTTAACCTGTAAAACCACAAACTTTCGCAGTAAACATATTCCAAACGTACAATCACGTAAACGGCAACAAATCACACAAATTAAACACATTAACACTCGGATTTCACAACCTCCATCAATAATCCAGAGTATAAGGCTTCTAATTGTTCAACAATTATTTCTTTGCCATTTTTGTTTGAAGTAATTTGAAGATATTCAATATTATTTTCAGATATTGTTTTTAGGTGGTAACCGTTTTTTCGAATATCTTTAAAGCTAAGTAAATTTCTTCTTGATTTACTAGAATATAATGCATTATCAATAGTTAATTTGGTACCCGAAGATAATGTTATGTGTGCTCTGCGGAGCCTTCGATAAGGTTACTGACACCAGATATAGTACTAATCGGTGTCTCTGCCGGAGACAACTCAGAGAAAAATTTCATATCTTTGAGAATAGTGTTAGTACTACCGCTATCTACCAGACATTCATCACCAATAATAGCTCTACTGGAGCTAGTATACATATTTATTTTCAATGAAATCACATGCATCCAAATGAACGTCTGGTATCGTATCGTGGCTGGAGGTGCATCCTCAATCAGATTAGTTTCAGCATTCTTTCCTTTTTCTTTCATCATGCGTTGATATGCCTCAACGAGGTGTTTAGGGGTGCGACATGTGCGGGACCAATGATTTGACATCCCACCTTTATAACAAATGTTGCTTTGGTTCCCGCTACTTTTCCCTTTTGAAGGTCGCCCCGTATTATGTCGACTCGATTCACCACCGCTATTTTTATTGTTATGGGACTCTCGATGCCACGTATATCCTCGTCCTCGACCACGACCTCTATTGGGGCCGCGACCTCTACCTCTACCTCATCCGCTTTGATAATTGGCCACATTCGCTTCAGGGAATGGGCTTGCACCGGCGGGTCGCGATTGATGGTTTTGTAGTAGGAGCTTGTTGTTTTGCTCCGCGACCAGAAGACACGATATCAATTCAGAATATTTAGTAAATTTACGTTCCCGGTATTGCTGCGATAGGAGCATGTTTGAGGCATGGAACGTTGAGAAAGTTTTTTTTTCAAGCATGTCTTCATCGATTATTATTTTTTTTCACCACATAATTTTAATTCAGAGGTAATGCGGAACAAGGCAGAATTATATTCACTGACAGTATTAAAATCCTGTAGTTGTAAATGAAGCCATTCCTAGCGGGCTTTGGGGAGTAAGACCAACTTCTGGTGGTCAAAACGTTCTTTGATGTTTTTTATCTTGAGGTGAAGTTTGATTACCATCAATAATTGTCTCCCCCAAATTATTTGCCGTCAAATGGATTTTAGCATCAAGAGTCCACACGGAAGGTAGTTGTTACCCGAGATGTCAAGTGCGGTGAATTCAAGCTTTGATAAGTTCGTCATTTTTATCCCCAAGGAAAGAAATGTATACGGTATGAGAACTTCAGGTTCTCTTTAATTATAACTACATGTTCTAAACATCATATGATAAGGCTGTTTTGATGTGATTGTGAAGGAAAATAAACATCATACGAGTTGACGCTAATCCGCGCGTTGCGACAACGAGCCTTAATGCATAAAGTTTTTATTGAATATTGAACCAGACTATCATTAACATATCTAAAAACGAAATTGACGATTTTAAAACCTCGCGACTGAACGATGACTTTCGGGCCATCGGCGATGGCAAAGGCCCCGGTTGGCGGTTGAGGACAATCGCCGAAGAAAAGTTTTCGGGTAAGATTATTATGTGTGACGGTAGGAACCGTCGTTTTCTATCTAACCCTTCTTATATATAGGGATCAGTTCACGTATAATAAGAATTTTCCATACGAATTGTGCGCAACAATTCAGACCCCATACCTTTTTTCTATTACCATAATTACGGTCACATGATATAAATACATTATTATTAATAATACAAACGTGAAATAAAATATACGGTCACATCTTGATCTAATATTTTTTTCTTGCTTTAGAATTAAATATTCAATGAACAAAAGGCTGCTTAATTCAAAAGAAGCCGGCTAGAGAACAAAAAAAAAAAAAAAAAAATCTAATTTAATACATGCCTGAAAACGAGACAATTGTAACGGTGTGTTTTTGTTTGTGAAACGGTGCCCACAGATGGGGTAAACGGTAGTGATGGTTGTGATTTTCTCAAAGGTTTGTGATATTTTCAATTTCGTGATTAATGATTTTGTTTCTATCCTAACTTACAACAATAGGGCAGTCCTAGTTTGTTCTAAAGTTCAAAATAAAATTAAAAAAAATTGATAGTGTATCCGGATTTGATGAACGGCAATTATCTGAATCCAAGCTGGTAAATTCTCTGATGAATATAGCGATCGTGCAGATAACATGATAAAAACCAAAGAGAAAAAGAGATAAACTGAATTCCACCCGTTCATTCTATTTAACATTACAATATATAGATAAACACAAGTGTAAACCCTAAAACCCATAAGTATTGGGTTGGTCCTAAAATATCTAGTTTATAACAGTTTCTTATTTGTTACTATATATATAAAGAGATATCTATGAGTCATGAAAAATATAAAAACATCGATCAATATCATCTTTTTTTCTTACAAATCAGGAACTGACCATGGATTATAAAAACTAGAAGAACAAAAAAATAGGCATCGATACTGCATTTAAAAACAAGAACACATTCTAACCTGGCACGGATCATGAACTTTAAACACCTTAACAAATTAAAATCCTGAATGAATCCGGGTTTTTAAAACCGGAACACATTATAAACTTGACTTCGGACATGAATTTTCAAAGTCGTAGTAAGTTAGATAAAGATGAAGATTTAGAATCACAAGAATGAAGTAGAGAAAGAAATTCTTACAAGCATATCAACAAGAGTAAATTACAAAAATCGTCCTTTATATATGTCACTTATTGCAAACTGTGTCATTTATCTTCAATAATTACAGAAAACATACTCGATGTTTGCAAACCCTTACAAGTTATGTCTTTTAGCCCTAACTCAGTTAATTTTTTGTGGTTAAATCTGAACAAATGGACCCCACATATCGGCGACAAATGGAAACCAACACGTAACTTAAGGGGGAATATAGATATATATATGTGTGTGTGTGTGTGTAAGGGTTCTAATCTTAAGGGGGCATATATATATATATATATATATGGGAAGGTTCATTAGGGAACCACTAAAAAAGTGGGGAACAGTGGGGAACCGACTTAAACGAACTCCGATTGGACTCATTCCAGTGGCGTTGGAACCGGCTCGTCGAACCCTAACTAAGATCTCTTAACCCTAAATCCTAACTCCTAAAGTCTAAACCCTAAAGCTAAAAAATAAGGCTAAAACCTAAGCTAAACTGTAAAATCTAAACTATAAACCCTAAAAGCTAAACCCTAAAGGCTAAACCTAAAGCTAAACCATAAACCCTAAAGCTAAACCCTAAACCCTAAAGCTAAGCCCTAAAGCTAAATCCTAAAGCTAAACACTAAAGCTAAAACCTAAAAGCCAAATGATGACTGTCGTCAGAGTCAATCAAAAACCTAAATAAGCTACGTAGATAGCGTAAGTAGGGTATCGTATCCACGGGGAATTTGTGGTTAGTGTTTAACTAGAGAATTATTATATATTAAAGAAACACAACTCCCACCCAGAATCCCGATTGCAAGTTTAACACAAAAACCCGTTTACAGATTCATAACACCACATAGACATGGCCTCGGAATTAATGAATTTGATTAATTATTAGGGATAGTTTTTAAGATTCACCATACAACCTAATAATCCATTTATTTATATCAACTACCCACCAATTTACCAACCCGCTAACGATGCAAGTATATCGCCAATACGCTTGATAAATGACAAATAATTCAAATATAAAAAACGTTTACCAAGAATTCAACACAAGTGGTCAAGTTTTACCAGTTAAAAAGAATCCGCAAACAAAGTTTAATGAAAAACAAAGCAATCGTTCATCCGGGCAGAAGCCACAAGCAAAAAGATAAAGGTAATGTCCTCCAAGTTTCAGATTCTAGGTTTACACAAAACTCAATTTAATCATTAATTGGACACCACATAGACATGGTGCTGAAAAGTTGGTTAATTTAAGTGGTAGTCAAAAATAGGTCTTTGTCATCAGATCTTTTACAGTTCAATTACCCTATTTACTAGTGTGAGCCAACCTACTCTATGTCACCCAACGAGCTACAAAGTTTTGTCATCAACCGAGCAAGTTGTAAAGTAAGAACTCAAAACACATAAAAATAGTTCAAAGAAACCAACACATCAAATTGTTTAACAACGTTGTCAATGTCAAAAACACCAATCATGAATAAAATTAAGAAAAGTATCAAACCCTATGAACCGTACGCTTGAAGAAAGCCACCTAAAATCATGCCTTAAACCGTGCACAGCTGCCCGAAGGCGGCTGCCTTCCGTGCGTGCCCACTCTTCAAAAAGTTGCCGTCAATCCTCCCCTCCTCCTCTTGCGTCCTATTCAGCCTCCTTTTATTCCCTTGACAACCTAACCGACTCACATATCCTCTTTGTGTGTGGGCTGCCGAATCACAAACTGGCCCATTTTATCAACTAGAGCCCCACTTAAATTATGTCCATTAAATCAACTCTTGATTCTCCATACAACCTGCAACGTGTCAAAATATGTTTATTAATTAATTCTTTTAAGTCCAACGTTAATCCTCATATAAATTACTTTACTACATTTAATACTATAATAGATATACTTGAAACTTTATTATGTAGTTTAAATCTGAATTGATGGTTATTGATATTAATTTATATGTCTAACTTAATCATTTTAGCTCGTTTTCATCTTTACCCGTATGATAATAAAACCACATCAAAGAACCATAATTTTAACCAATATCAATGCATTTTAATTATAATTAATATGAACTAGAGTATACCTAAAATGCACCGATCACCAAACCCTAATATATTTAGGGTTCAGAGGTTATGATTTAGGGTTTAGGTTTAAGAGATCCTAGTTAGGGTTCGACAAGCCGGTTCCAACGCTGCTGGAATGAGTCCAATCGGAGTTCGTTTGAGTCGGTTCCCCACTGTTCCCCACTTTTTTAGTGTTCCTCAATGAACTACATATATATATATATATATATATATATATATATATATATATATATATATATATATATATATATATATATATATATATATATATATATATATATATATATATATATATATATATATATAGGGTAAGGTTCATGCGAGAAACACCTTTATTGCGAGAACCGCGAGAACCAATGTGAAACTAAACCCCCAAAAAACCTAAAAAATCTAAAAAAATCAAAAAAAAAATCTAAAATTTTTTTTTTATTTTTTTACTATTTTTTATGTTCAAATCGCTACTTTTAGTAGCCAAAAAAAAAAATTTTTTTTTTTTAAAAAAAAATTTAAAAAAAAAAATTTTTTTTTTGGATACTAAAAGTAGCGATTTTTATATAAAAAATAGTAAAAAAATAAAAAAAAAAATTTTTGGGTGTTTTTTAGATTTTTTTAGGTATTACTGTTTGTGTTCACACTGGTTCTCGCGGTTCTCGCAATAAAGGGTGGTTCCTAACGGATCTTTGTCCTATATATATATACAGTAGGGATCCTGCGGAAAGTGTGTTTTTCCTAGAAAATCTAGGAAACGATCTGGGCCATCCAATGGGTGTGTTTAATGGTTAAGATGAAGTCAATGGCAATCTTGTAATTTTTTAGTTTATTTAATTCATTGTTTTAAAAGACTAGGGGCAATTTTGTCAATATATCGTGTTTTAAATCAATTAGATAACCGTCAGTCAAACCCAGTCCCTAATTTCACGCGATTTTCCCTTTCTCTCTCCAAACCCATCTTCGAAACCCCAATCCCTACCAAAAATAACTACAATCATGGAAGAAGATAACTTTAGAAAGGATGGAGAGCATCGGATCAAATTAAAGCACTTCTCCATCTCCACCATCTCCAGTTCATCATCACCATTCAAATATTGTTCTTATCATCTCCGTTTTCTTGACGATGTGTTTTAACAGCAAGCAAATTAATACAGTTGTGTTTTAGCAGCAAGCAGATTAATACAGTTGTGTTTTAGCATTCAGATTCATACAGTTGTGTTTTAACAGCAAGCAGATTCATACAGTTGTGTTTTAACAGCAAGCAGATTCATACAGTTGCGTTTTAGCATTCAGATTCATACAGTTGTGTTTTAGCATTCAGATTCATACAGTTGTGTTTTAACAGCAAGCCGATTCATTACAATTGTGTTTTAGCATTCAGATTCATACAGTTGTGTTTTAACAGCAAGCAAATTCATACAGTTGTGTTTTAGCATTCAGATTAATACAGTTGTGTTTTAACAGCAAGCAGATTCATACAGTTGTGTTTTAACAGCTAGCAGATTCATACAGTTGTGTTTTAGCATTCAGATTCATACAGTTGTGTTTTAGCATTCAGATTCATACAGTTGTGTTTTAACAGCAAGCCGATTCATTACAATTGTGTTTTAGCATTCAGATTCATACAGTTGTGTTTTAACAGCAAGCAAATTCATACAGTTGTGTTTTAGCATTCAGATAAATACAGTTGTGTTTTAACAGCAAGCAGATTCATACAGTTGTGTTTTAACAGCTAGCAGATTCATACAGTTGTGTTTTAGCATTCAGATTCATACAGTTGTGTTTTAGCATTCAGATTCATACAGTTGTGTTTTAACAGCAAGCCGATTCATTACAATTGTGTTTTAGCATTCAGATTCATACAGTTGTGTTTTAACAGCAAGCAAATTCATACAGTTGTGTTTTAGCATTCAGATTAATACAGTTGTGTTTTAACAGCAAGCAGATTCATACAGTTGTGTTTTAACAGCTAGCAGATTCATACAGTTGTGTTTTAGCATTCAGATTCATACAGTTGTGTTTTAACAGCAAGCAGATTCATACAGTTGTGTTTTAACAGCAAGCAGATTCATACAGTTGTGTTTTAACAGCAAGCAGATCCATACAGTTGTGATTTAGCATTCAGATTCATACAGTTGTGTTTTAACAGCAAGCAGATTCATTACAGTTGTGTTTTAGCATTCAGATTCATACAGTTGTGTTTTAACAGCAAGCAGATTAATACAGTTGTGTTTTAACAGTAAGCAGATTCATACAGTTGTGTTTTAGCATTCAGATTCATACAATTGTGTTTTAACAACAAGCAGATTCATACAGTTGTGTTTTAGCATTCAGATTCATACAGTTGTGTTTTAACAGCAAGCAGATTCATACCCTGTGTTTTACCATCCTTATATTGTGGGATCTATAAAAAAATTGACTTTAGCCCTGTAAACTGTTAAAACACAACACCAAGAACATGCTGATAATTTCCAGAAATCTTCTGAACAATGGAATATGCGATTGGTTTAGATTTCGAAAACAAATTATTCAGAAAATTATGGAGAAAAACGGTTACAAAATATGGACATGGATAGTTAGTTAATGAAGATAAATTCCAAAAATAATAATAGAATGTGAAAGTACACAATTGCCCTTCTAGTTAAAAATCTTCAATGCCACATGTAAATTCTGATTGCTTCCTAGACTTTTTAGGAAAAACCCAATTTCAATCCAACTCCTACTATATATATATATATATATATATATATATATATAGAGGGGGCTGCTAGAATGAGAACCACCTCGAGTTGTAAGAACCGCGAGAACTACACCCCACGGGTGGGCGTTCACCATGATTTTTTTTTACAACTAAATGTGTGTATTATAAACACAGCCGTAAAAAAAATTTTAAACGCCGCGGCCGAGGAGGTAGTTTTTTACACCACAAGTTTGGTGTTTTTAATTTTTTTTCTTTTTTCTTTTTTTTTCACCAAACTTGTGGTGTAAAAAACTACCCCCTCGACCGCGGCGTTTAAATTTTTTTTTTTTTTTACGGCTGTGTTTAAAATACACACATCTAGTTGTAAAAAAAAATCATGGTGAACGCCCACCCGTGGGGTGTAGTTCTCGCAGTTCTTACAACTCGGGGTGGTTTTCATTCTAGCGGCTCCCTATATATATATATATATATATATATAGAGAGAGAGAGAGAGAGAGAGAGAGGGGGAGAGGGGGTAAGGATAGTGTAAAAAGGGCCTAAAGTGTGAGAAGTGTATTATAACAATATATATAATACTATATAACACCATATAAACACCGTATAACAATACGTAACACCATATAATACCATATAACACTATGTAACACTATATATCATTATATAACAAATATAACACTATACATCTATCATAGACATGCTATCAGACAACCTATAGTGTTATATTTTTTATATAATGATATATAGTGTTACGTAGTGTTATATGGTATTATATGGTGTTACATATTGTTATACGGTGTTTATATGGTGTTATATAGTATTATATATAGTGTTATAATACACTTCTCACACTTTGGATGACCTGGACCGAACCATTAAACTCGGTTTTTCAGACAGATGACCTGGACCAAACCAGACCTGTTGAACAAGCCGATTTGCTTTGATTTAGTCTGTTTGGTCGGTTTCTAGAGTTCATAAACACCCTTACAGCTTCATTACGCAAACCTATCTAGAGTCGAATACAGACCCAGACTTGTGGATAAACACGGTTAAGTCATGTTATAAAAATACATTTATAACACCCAACCCAACCGCATTTTATGCAATCTTTCTCTAAATTTCTTTGATATTATATATATGATGAAGAAATTACAACTCTATGAGAACAAAGTTCTGAAAAAGGAAAATTAAGAAATAAATCACTGTAAAAACCTACTTTCTTTTCCCATGAATAAGATCCACCCTTTGCCACCCCCCACACTGCCAAGTTTTTATTCGAATTCTACCGACTAAAAGTTAACCGCTCGCCTAATCTATAAAACTGTGTCTAATAATAATAGGAAACCCGATCAACATGAATGAAAAATAAACCTCTATTGCCATGGTGGTTGTTGATGCTTGTAATTCATCGGGAATAATTCCCAACCGCTGTCGGGTTCTTCACGTTTCCCTCCAGTAACCGAACTCGAAGAAGCTTGATTGTGATTGAAAAACTGTCTCAACCCCATGTTGTTGTTGTTCATCTCCCGATTTCCCATTTCGGTTATGAAGCCGGGGTTCAAATCAAGGCTGTTACGTGACGGGCCAGCACCGTTTGAACCAGATGGTGCACCGGTTGCAGCCATGTTGAAGAAGAACGGTTGTGTCGGTTGAGGAAAAGTGGGTTGGACCATGTATGGGATTGGTCCACCGGGCGGTGCATACATGGGTCCCATCGTATAACCATTATGGCCATAACCGTAAGCAGGTAGATTAGCGTAAGGCATAGAAGATCCAACCCCAAAACCCGACCCGGACCCGGGCCGACCCAAACTGAAATCCACTGAAGGTTCCGGAATCCTTCCATTACTAGGCGGGAAAGTAGGATGCGGAATATATTCGTTGTGGTTTACTTCAACTTGGGTACCAAAAATGGAAAAAACCGATTCGTCTCGTTTGTTGTTAAACGGCTTGCCAAAAAGCGTATTGTTAAACGACGCATTATTTTGAATAGTCAAGTGATCATTTAAATTCAAATCCATTTTGTGGGCCCCATTTTGTCTCACCCGACCGTCATGTTTCCAATCTAAAGAAATAACTCCAGCGTCACCGTCACCGAAACTATTAAGATCTAACTGGAGTTTCGAAGACTCTTCGACTTTGTCTCGAGATAAGAAGTCTTGAGTTTTATCAATTTTATCGTCACTGTCTTCCGCCACGTTCAGATCAAAGTCAAGGTGGTTCAAACGTTGGTTCGAGTTGTTGTGGCTTGAGGAGGACGAATACGTCTTTTCACTTTCAGGGATCCGTCTAAACGCACTCGTGGCAGCTGACCCTTTCCAACCGAGAGTACCCTCGAATTGCAAAGGGGCAACCGGTAGCCCATCCGCTGCTGCCGCCCTTGAAGCTGAAACAACCGAGACCGGCGTCACAATCTGGTCAACCAGACGTTCGTTTTCGGTTTCGATTTCATGAGAAGAAACTTCTTGATTAAGATCAAACCCAGAAAAACCCTTTTCGGGATTAAGTCCTGATTCTTGACCCGTCTCGTTAATTTGAGTAGCTGGGTGTTCAGGTTCGGCTGGGCTAGGTGAACCCTTTGAAGATGGCCCGGGTTCAGGTTCACTTGTAGTACTACTGCAACTTTGTTCTGGTGAATCAACTTCTAATTCCACTTCATTAGCGACTTGTCGAGCAAGCTCTAACGGGTCCACCATTCCATAGTCGAGTTCCATATCAGACGGTCTTTTGTTAATGAAATCATCACCGCGTTTTTTTAATCGTGAATGGCTTGCCGAATCATCCCCACTTTCGGTTCCAACATCTTTTTTATCATCTTCATCCGCCTCATCACTCTCTGTATCCGATGTCATTTTAGGATGATTATCGGCATCAGGTGAATCCTGCAAACCGCCACCACCAGCGGAATCACCAATTCTACTAGTGGTTTCGAGTTCCGTTACGGTGTCCCCATGGTCTAGATCCACCATCTCTTCATCTTTGTCAATAACGTCTTCCATTGTTTCGGTCTTAGTAGCGGACTCCAAACCGTGGTCAACGTCAATATCTGAAGTCAACGTTTTGTGTTCCGCAGGACTGGATGAAGTACAGTTATTCTCCGGTTTCTCTTTCACATCTTCCAAAGTACTAGAAATTCCCGTTAAAAGCGTACTTTCCGATTCCGATTTAGATTTATCGTTTTCAACCATAATTATTTCCTGTGTTGGCATCTCGTCTTTATCAGTTTCTTGTTGAACAGTATCAGAACACACCGACTGTTCCACATTTTCTACGTTATTATTATTATTATTCCCACCTGGAGAAATAGAAGCCGAAATGACATCTGCCGGAGCTCCATCAACGTCCTGAACTGGAGCCCACCTCTCACAAAGTTCTTTAGCTTTCTCCCGAACCACTAAACTACTATGACCAACAAGACCCTGCACGGTTAGCCCAATTCCCGAACCAACAGACAGATCATGGTCCACCTGCAGCCTCTCTAGCCCCCGTAACAACGCAACGATTAACTCATCAAAACCACCATTTCCACTATCATCCACAACATTTTGAGCATCTTTGAGCCATTTAGCAATGAACGAGAGTCCATCTAACTGGACAAATAGATCAAGACACTCTTTATTTTCAGTGGCTGCAATAGCGGTTGCAATAGCAGACCACTGGCGCGTTCCATGACTTCCGTCACTAACATTTTTTCCAATGTTTTCTTTCTCATTTTGCATAACGGTTAGGAGTTCGTGAACTCGTGTTGGAGTTGTGAGCCCATGTTTTAACTCGACTGATGTAAAGAAATCCTCGAGTGTCATATTGATTTAACTAACGAGTTAATATTTCCAAGATTAAGCCAGATATGGACCATGCTATTACATTGCTTCTCATCGATGGATCAATTTTCCGAAGTACCCTGTGAACATAAAACAATAAAATCAATGTCATCCCAAAAACATTAAAAAAAAAAATTATACAATCTTGGAGCCCAAGAGAGGTTTTGTTACTATATCCTGTTTTGCGGTCTTTAACATGAGCATGTGGCCATTCACATTACACACATATAAACACAGTCTATGAATAAGTGGACAAAAGAATAACTTAAACTATGGTTATCCAGGTAGAGGATCCTGTACATTAATCCAGAAGTGTGAGAAGTGTATTATAACACTATATAACACCATATAAACACCGTATAACAATATGTAACACCATATAACACTATGTAACACTATATAACAAATATAACACTATAGTTTGTCTGATAGCATGTCTATGATAGATGTATAGTGTTATATATTGTTATATAGTGTCATATAGTGTTACATAGTGTTATATGGTGTTATATGATGTTACATAGTGTTATACGGTGTTTATATGGTGTTATATAGTGTTATATATAGTGTTATAATACACTTCTCACACTTCTTACACTTCTGAATTAATGTACACTATCCCTACCTTGGTTATCCATTCATTAGATAAATCTATACAAAAAAATAACATCAAGTTAAAAAGAAAACAAAAAGAGAACATCAAGTACAAATGAAAATAACGAGTTGCAACTTTTAATAAACTGACTATATTTGTGTTCTTTTAGGGTACGGGCATTATAGTCTATACCATTATAGAATATAGATACATTAACCCCCCCCCCCCCCCCCCACAAACCACAACACATACACTGTCCCAATATCCAGAACAAAAAGCACAAGCTTGTAAGCAATCAAGTGTAAAAAAAATTAATAGATAAAAATGTGAGAATACTGATAACGATAAGTGATAATTACACACACGCATTCAACTATTTACAAGTGAAAATCCAATGAAAATCCAGAAATCCTTTATGCAGTTAAAATCAGTTAAAATGCATTTCTTTCCTTTTGGCTCCTAACCATACTTTTCAGATCTATATTTCAAATCTATCAAAGTAAAGCCGTAAAGCAATTGCATTTATGCGAACTTAGAAACTTGCAAAATATGCACATGTCTTCAAACAATAATAAATAGTGCATGGCGGAACCACCTCGACGTAGAAGCTAAAAAAAAAATTCAAAATAAATTCCAAATTCTCAGAGACCTCCTTTTTCCCTTAATCCCTGATGAGTCATGTAACCTTATCTTAGAATCAAACTATCAAACACCAAGAGTAAAACGGATTTTCACAATCCCTTAATATCTAAAGCTACAACTATGAGCAAATATTTACCATGACTAAGAGGGTGTTTGGGGTTGAGTTTTGAAAATAGATTATACGTTTTGAATAATCAGAATCAGATAATTAACTGTAACAAAACGTGATGTTGAAAGATAGTGTTTGGATTTGATTATGTTGCTTGATATCACAATAATCAGATAATCAACTATTTGAGTGTTTGGCAAATATATATTTAAAAAAATAAACAAGTGAAAATCCTTTTCTAAACGCAAATAATCAATTTTTGGAGAACTGCGTTTTGTTGCAGTAAGGGGGGGGGGGGGGGGTGCTTTTGGAAAACTGCGTTTTGTAACTTTCTAAACGCAAATAATCATTTTTTTAATTTTTTTACTCAAACACTCAAAACTGATTATTTACGATTTCAAAACTCAATAATCTAAAATTCTCTTTCAAAACTCAACCCCAAACACCCTCTAAGTAAGCAAAAGTCACATAAATGACTTGTAAACGTAAAAGGTATATAAAAATCCATCCGAACTTGAACAAGCACATCATCTGTTTTCTTTTTTATTTCTTAAACAGTGCAAATAAACTTAGTTACATGACTCTTTAAGGAATCATACCAGACTTTCTGCTTGCCTCATGGCACAGAAATTGTCAAACGTCACACACACGGTAAAATTACGTTTCTTTTATTTGTCTAACAAAACCATGAGGGTGTAAAATGTTTCCAAAAGCAAACTACTCACACATTGTAATTAGCTCCATACAAGAATAACCGACCACATAACATATTACTGTCAATCAAAAAGATAATAAAACAAAACCGTCCCAAGGTTACAGAATATAGAGAAGATACAGTACAGATTGTCATATAATCAACTACAAATATAAATTTTTGATTCTTTTACAATTGAAAATAAATCATATGTAAGGAGGGGCGTAGCTTAGTTGACACCCCAATATTTCGGTTACAAGTGTAAAATTTCCGATTTTTCGTCGAAAAATTTTAAAATTATAAAGAACCCCCCCCCCCCCCACCACCCCACACACACACACAATTATTTTGCTTACCTGTTAATCTGATATTATGATCACACTATATCACACTTTAATCAATCCTGCAACCAAATCACCAAAAAAATCATAAAAAACCCCTAAATTGAGAAAAAAAAAAAGTGTAAACAGTGAGAGCTCAAAATAAACTCATTGTCACAGAAAACCCCAAAAAAAACAATTACTTTCAAAAACATACGAAACCCTAATTCCCAAAATTCAAATTCACCGTAACACAAAACAATCATGTGTAATTACAAAAACCGTTGAAAAATGTTAGTTCCATTAGATTTCATTTAACTCAAATAATTAAACCACAAAACACGTAACAAAATTTAACTCCATAAATCTTTCAAAAATAGAAACATAAAAAAATATTAAAAAATCATAAAAATTATAAAAAAAAAAAAAAAATCATGAATTCGTAACATAACAGCACAACAATTCTCTACACAAATTGAATTGAATTCATCATACAAATTAAAACATAAACAGTGAGTGAATTTCGAGTTTATGGTGCGTATAGTGAGTGATTTTTTTGTGTAATGATGAAAAAGTGTGTACCTGATAACGTCGTGTGTTGGTGAAATTAACGGTGACCGGAAAACGGTATCGTTTTGGTGAAGAAATAGAGATCGATCGATCGAACGTTGCTTTCTCGCTTTGCGTCTTCAGAAGCACCTGTTTTCTTCCGTTTTTTGTTATGTGTCTTGAGTTGCAGAAAGGCCCTACTGTTTTCGTTTGTATATGTTTTTGCCCCTAAATAGTGGCAAACTGAAGATAAAAAAAAAAAAACTCAGGGGTTGTTTGTTTACCTTTTAATGAGTCTCTTAGGGTGTACGGTGTGGTGATCGGCAAAGAGTGGCAAACTAGTTTACCACTCGGTAAACACCGCCGCCAACACTAGTTTGCCACTCAAAGTTTACCAAATCGGTGATGGTTTGACGATTCGGTGAGGGGAGGAAGGAGAGAGAGAGAGGGTATTGTGGGTGGGGTCCATTCCTATCTCAACCAATCACACCTTTTTCCTTTTTAAAAAAAAAAATAGTTTACCACTTCACCAAGTGTTTAAACCATTGCCAACACTTTTCACCAAAGTTTAAACATTTTTGACTGATTGACATGGCGCGCCCTGATTGGTCGGTTTTTTGGTTTACCACTCCAAAGTGTTTAACCACTCCCTACACCCTTAATGGTTTAGACCTCTTACTGGTTCAACACTTAATGATTCAGATTGTTTGTTTCACGAGCAAATGTCTGAATGGCTCAGACATTTGTCTTTGAATGGTTAGGCATTATACAGAGTCTGAATGGTTAAGACATCTAATCTTAATTGATCTGACATTTGTCTCTGAACGGTTAAGCTTATACAGGCTTTTATTAGTTCAGATCTCTTACTGGTTCAGCACTTAATAGTTCAGACCTCTTACTGGTTCAGCACTTAACCATTCAGATGTTGCCAAAAAAGCCCTTAGTTTTAAGTTAAAATTAAATTATAGAAGACGGCGTTTATGTTTATATCGGATTGCAAAGTATCTATGTTTTGCCCCTTCAATGTTTTTACTGACCGTAAGTTAGACCTAAATAGTGGCAAAAATGATAAAGGAAAGAAGTTATTGTTGAATCACAAGACGATCCCTATTTGGATTTGTTTACATGTTACTGATGATTAGATTATAAAAGAGTGTTTAAATGTATTTTGCTTGTTTAAAGTTTAATGGTTAACTAATTAGTGTTGTTAATAAGAGGATTACGACCCAAGTTTTGTGAGTTTTCGAGGGAGGAAAGGGTGATTGACATAGAAGATAGGGATGAAGTGAACGAGGGAAGGACGGATAACCTTGGAAAAATCATCCAAAAATGAGTTATGTGAGAGGGGAGAGGAGTGTTCTTGGGAAGTTTTTGAAGTCGTTTTTTGTTTGTGAGATGAGCAAAGTCTGTGTACGGATTACATGGAGACTGTTTTAAAGCATGGGGGTTGTGAGTGCGATGAGTAGCCTAGCTAAAAGTAAAATTCTTTGAAGGAAGGTTAGAAAAATAGCTTCAAAAGTTGGACTTACATGAGTTGTTGTGATGTTGGTTGTGGCGTGAATCCAGGGCCGTCTTCGAAAATGTCGAAAAAAATTTGGGCCCTGTGCGAGATAAAAAAACGGGCCCTACCCGCCCTAGTAAAATGCCAGTAGCGGTTTTAAATATTGATATCGAGACCGATTTTTTTCGATCAAAACCATACTCTATTCTGAATACAACTATGTTTTCAAAAAAGTTTACACCTTCCTTTTTAATAAGGATCGTCTATTGATAAGACGGTAGAAGATCTAATGAATCCATTTAACTTATAAATATTTTACTATGTTGCCTGCGTATGTATTTTCTTACGTTTTTTTATGTGATTGATCTTGTAGCTTTACATATCGATCGTGTTGGTATCGATGCTATTCGGCCGGTATTACTTCGCTTTATCAGAGTACCATTACCATACTCGTACTCGCTATAATATGTTGTAACAAGAAAAATTCTCTATTGTAATATAATTAGTAGAGCTCAAAGTTATTACATAATCATAGTTACTCTACTTAAATAACATCAACTAACACCAAAAAAAATCTCTTATTTATGCATTGCGTATTTACTTTTCATATAAACAAAATTTTGATCCAAAAGAAAGAAGAAATCTCTTAAAGGAACTCAAAAATAATTACTGAAATAAAAAATTAACTTATTTTTCAATAGTAAAGGCGGAAAACATATATTTATTAGATGTTAACAAATAATCTGCCATTAATTAAAAGTATGTGAGCCCATTAAATGATAAGAAATAGCCTGCCATTAACTAAAAGTATGTGAGCCCAAAAATTGATGTGCTATAACAAAGTTAAAAAAAAACTCAAACACAAGAGTCGAACTTGCGATATAGAAGTTGGAATGAGTCTTTTCAACCACTGAACCAAGACCTGTGTATGCGTAATGGTTTTACAGATTTAAATAATATATATAAATATATATATGTATACGAATTTTTAAAAAAATTGCGGGCCCTAATACGTTTTTGGCCCTGAGCCGGCGCCCACCCAGCACTTGCTCAGGGCCGGCCCTGCGTGAATCGTCGAGGGTTTGGGAATGGTTTCATATTTTTTTTGTTTAAACTTTAATAAAAAATGGTACGAGTCCCTCGTGCATTGTGGCGTAAATCTGATAGATACTGGTTCGGCTTATTATGTTTCGGTATCATATTGGCAATTGGTACAAGTGAAAGAAAGAACTTAAAAATTAAAGACATAATATGTCCAAAGGATATTTACATGTGTTTTACATCAATAGAAAAATATAAAAACAAATATTGGTGACGGCTGGTATCGATGTTGTTCGATCGAATTCGATCAGTTTGGTATTGTATCGTTACGGTACCGACACTCGATATAGCGATCGATACGGTGTATCAAATTAACGCAGAGTTGATACACTTTAAGAATATTCTGTGTGGATTAATGAAGTATGCTTGAATTAGGTTGTACTTTGACGCATCTAAAGGTTCTAAATTACTATATAAAGTTTGATAATTGTTATATAAATCATGATAAATGGAAATTTCACATCACCTTAGGTCCATTTCTTTATTACAAGGACCATACACGTTATGACAAATAATGACAAAAAAAAGTTATAATTTAATCTTATGATAAGAATAATAACCTCATTATATAGTAATAAATATATGATAACAAGTTTAAGATTTCCAAAGTATGAAATATGCAAGAATTGATACATGACTACACAGAGAGCAGATATAATAATAGAGAGTGGGGATCCTACGGAAAGTGTGTTTTTCCTAAAAAGTGTAAAAAGTCATAAAACACAATAATTTCAGGCATAAAACACACCTAAAACTCATAAATAATAGAATGAATATTACTAAAGCACCATATTCAAACTCTAATAGTCCATAAAAACTTCAAACACACCATGGTAGAACTATGAATATAAAACACACAATGCTAAACAACATAAAACACAATAATATTTGTCATTCCACAATCAGAGCCTTAACATCTAAAACACAACACAAAACCCACATACATGATGTTTTAGTAATCTTCATCATATTATTTATCATATTATTTGTGGGTTTTTGGTGTGTTTTATGGTTGACATTACGGTGTTTTATGACTTTTTACACTTTTTAGGAAATTTGGACTTTCTGGCCAACTCCTATCCTAATAATAGATTACCATTATGTTACTTAAACAAAACAGTTGTTATGAACATCTAATAATATCAAGACACAAAATCTTAACATTTATTAACACGCACTCTGTAAGTAGGAAGCCTATAGTTGTATATCTTCAGATTTTCACATTGCGATTCACGTACATAGCGTTTTGATGGTTATTTTAAAGCTGAGCATCTTAAAACGTAGTGCTATTCAGGGCCGGCTCAATGGGGAGTGAAATAAAGCAAGAGCTTTAGGCCTCCATTTTCCTAGGACCTCAAGTTCTAAGAAAATATATTATATTTTGGTAATTTTGGCTTTGAAATTGTTAACATTGAGGTTTATGATCTATAATTATGCGTATACAAAGATGATATATGAATAATAGATTCATAGCAATTTTTTTCGTTTACAAAAAGGGCCCCAATTTTGCTATCCGCTTTAGGCCTAGAAAAAATTAAAATTTTTTGAGACAGCCCTGGTGCTATTATGGTCGATTTGTAAATACTAACCATTATTGTCGAAGTTGTGTAGGTAGACACGATGCGATCTCTTTGAATGTGTTCTTGAAAAATCATGTCAACGTTAAGCCCTATCTGTGTTGATAAAGTTCTTTGATTTGGGGATAAGATGCCCGGTATGTGAAGAAGGTAATTATGGTGTTGATAACGTTCTTTGATTTGGGGATAAGATGTAAAAAACGTTAGACCACGCACGTTTGTAAGAACCTGTAGAAAATGACGTATTAATAAAAGTTGTTACACCATAATCATGCACGTACCTACAACCAAACATTTTTTAAACTCATAAAACATAAGGTACAATACATATATGCAACCCTAAAACCATAGGTGCAACCAACCATTGCAAAAAAACAACCTATAAGCATAAATTACAAACGATTATGCATAACATTATTTTGAATTTTAAATTAATAATATATAAATATGGTGGCCAAAGCCATATAAATGAACATCTCATTCATAATTGGTTTGTACAAGTGGTAGGTGTTTAATAAATTATCAATACCACTATTTTAATATGCTTCGTAAATTCTTATCTAAATTGTAATAACAACATCGAGGGTGGACCATCATACATGTAACTTATCAAATTTAAAAAAGAACATGAGTAACCAAACTTACATAAGTATGTGTTTTGTATGGAAAACAATCTAAGTGTTGTTTTTATCCAATATTATAGTGCGAAAAAATAGAGAGGTTGCGAAAAAATATATGAACTTAATTAGAAGAGTTAAATGCCATTTTAGTCCCTGTGGTTTGGGTCATTTTGACAGTTTAGTCTAAAGGTTTGATTTTTAACCTGTGATTCCAAAAAGGTTTCACAGTTGCCATTTTAGTTCACTGGGTTAACTTTATATATTTTTTCTGTTAACGAGAAGGCCAATTTGGTCATTTTGTATGTAATTCTGTTAACTAAAAGGGCAATTTAGCCATATAAAATGATCGAATTGGCCTTCTCGTTAACAGAAAAATGGATAAAGTTAACCCAGTGGACTAAAATGGCAACTGTGAAACCTTTTTAGACCTACAGGTTAAAAATGAAACCTTTGGACTAAACTGGCAAAATGGCCCAAACCACAGGGACTAAATTGGCATTTAACTCTAATTAGAATATAGAGGATATTGATTTCTATCATGTGGAGATTGGACTCCACCGCGGGTACACATTGAGTTCGGTTTTTTTTTTTTTTTTTTTTTTTTTTTTTTTTTTTGCAATTGTCTCGAATAAATTGTCAAAGTCCATACAAGAATTATCTCCATGGTGCATGATTTTTGCAGATGATATTGTGTTAGTTGCAGAGACTAGACAGAGCTTAAATGTGAGATTAGAGGAATGATGAGCAGCTAGAGGGCAAAGGTCTAAGGATTAGTTGATCAAAAATTGAGTACGAGTACTATGATTTCAGTGGTACATGCAACAACGAGAAAACTCTTACCACCATTGAGGGCCAAGAGGTCCCGTAGGTTACCAGATTCAAATATTTAGGATCATTTGTGCAAAATGATAGGAGATGTATAGTGATGTAGCTCACAGCATTCAGGTTGGTGTAGGTGGAGAGCAGCCACAAGGGCATTGTGCGCAAAGATGTTCCTAGCTAAATTAAAAAGGAAATTTTATAGCATTACAGTTAGACATACTATGTTATATGGGACATACGGTTATGCTATCAAGAAGACATAAGCGCACAGACTTGAGGTAGCAAAGATGAAGATGTTAAGGTGGATGTTTGAGCACACAAGGTTACACATGATAAGAAATGAGGTTTTTGGAAAAAAAGTTACGCGTTATTAGTATATCATATGAGATAAAGGAAGGGAGATTGAGATGGTTTGGGCATGTGAAGAGGAGGCTAAGGATGGCACCAGTTAAAGTAGTGGAAACCCTCATTGTCGAAGGAATTAGGAGTATGGGCAAACCTAAACTAACTTGGGATGACCAAATTAGGCTAGATTTTTCAAAATTATACATTTATAAGGACATGGTATAGGGTAGGAATTCGTGAAGACGTAGCATTAAGGTTAAGGACTTTTAGTGGATGTGTTTGAGCTTTGTCATCACGTGGACTTTGCATGTGATTAACTTCCTGTAATTATGTCTCTATGTTGTCGGGTGATGTTATATCTATTTTGTGTTATCATGTTACTTTGTCACCACTTTTTTTGTATCATTAGCTTTCTATCCATATATTTTTGGGGAACTATCATCTTTATCCTTAGGGATAGAGGTAAGGCTTACCTACAACCTACCTCCTAGACCCTACAAATAGTTGTGTTATTTGTGGGATTTAGTGGGTATATTTGTTGTTTATTATAGTGCAAAAGATACTATAAAATTTTCTAAAAATAAATAAATGTATGGGTCAAACAGCAGTTGGGCTCACGGGTTAACGAAGGACCAGCCCAGGTACTGATAACACAACTAAAAATCTAGACCTGAGATGATCGAAATGAGTTCGCAAGCCTAATCCCAAGTATACAGTTAATGTGGCCTTAACGGAGTTGAATGGACTGAACCATAAAGCTTTGACGTGGCGTGTATGAGGAAAGTGTGGCTGAAAGCAATGCAAGCCGATATTGAAGCCATGCACAAAAATGAGACATTGGTGTTAGTGCCAAAACCAGAAAACGTAAAGCCAACAACATGCAAATGGGTGTACAAGGTGAAGCGAAAATCTGATGGAGTGGTGGATACATTTAAAGCTCGTTTAGTGGCACACAGTTTTTCTCAACAGTTTGGCATTGATTATGAGGATGCGTTTAGTCTAGTGGCCTTAAGCATAGGGTGGTCCTTAAAACAAATGGATGTAAGAAACGCGTTTTTGTGCGGCGATTCAGACCGTACGCTTCATATGGATCAACCAAGAGGTTTTGAAAGTAAAGAACATCTGGACCATGTGCGCAAGTTGATGAAAGCAATTTACGGGTTAAAGCAATCTCCTAGGGCATGATTATCCAATTTTAGATTTATAAAAATGATTTTTATTTAAACTAAATACACACAACGGGGAAAGAACCCATCGTGTATAGTATAGGTTTAAATAAATACCAAGTATGGTCCAAGGATACGCTTCCCCTACTCAACCGTATATTATTATTATGACCATTATTATTTGTATTTAGTTTAGTAAACTAATATAGTAATATAGAACTTGTGAATAAGTCTTTCGTAATTAATGTAGTTTATTTTATAAAATGAGGAAAATGGTTAAGTCTTCAGTTTTATCTTTTATATAAATCAGAAATGGCTTCCTTGGTCAGGTTGCAAGCTTCCCTCAATCTTGCCACAACATATAATAGACCGGTCTGGAAATATGTCCATAATGAACCGTCCCTAGCCTTTCAACTAGTAAACGATATGCCATAACAAGATTGGTGATATACACCAAATGCGGCATATAAATTATATCAAATAATGTATAAAATCAACCCTTTTTAGTACTAATGTTGGAACAAGTATGTTTCTTTGTATACTTTTGATTTTCAGGATTAAAAGAGCTTAAATTCACAAAAGGAACAAATTAACGGCAAAAATCAGCATAAATACAAAAGAAAGGAAGTTGATACATCATACCGACCCTCCGAGCTTCACCCCAAGACCAAAAACAACGAATCAGAAGACAAGCACGGGGTCGTGCCATCAAGGCATGGGGTCGTACCCCACTCAAGATTCCAGAAAGAAAAAGACAAACAGAAGCAGACAAGAGACATCATAACGACTAATTGTGAAAATATTTAAGAAATTCAATTTCATTCATACTAAAATGGAAAATACATTTTTTTTTTTGAAAGAAAAGTAGAACAAGTTGCAAATGATCGTAACAACATGAAACAATACATAAGTTTAAAATCTAGGTGTGTTTCTAATCCACCCTAAGTACGTTTCTTCATTCCTCATCAACTAGTTTTCTGCAACATGTTTTGAAATAAAGATCAACGAAAGTTGGCGAGTATACAAGTTTGAATATATATAGCATAATTGTGAAGTAAATTTGTCTCATATCCAACATGGTAAATTGCATACATTGTTCGTTATCATACTAGCATGTGTTAACTATAAGTCAAATCAAATGTACCGCAATCGTGCATACCATTGTCGCCGAAACAACAAGGACGTAAAATAGTTTACTTAACAATACCACAAGAATACGGGTGGTGCGTTAATCCTATAGCGCTATAATTGTTAAGGTAGACTTGCGAAGTTAATGAGCATACAGAACACAAAGTATACATAACATGTGATAACAAGAATAATACAAGTATCATGTTATTAGCGGATAAAGTATGTTTGTAAACAAGTTTAATTGTGATTTCGTGATTTGTATAAAGGGTACATGTTGCACCCAAAGTTTAATTGGGATCGAGTATACTCACGGTTTTACGTAGAAATCCCGCGAACGCGAGTTGAAGCGTAAGGGAGTGGAGAACACCGAAGTTACCCTACGTTAGGGAAACGAAGGTGTGTGAGTTTATAAAATTTGTGGAGAGTTCGGATTCGGAATTTAATAATAAAAGTATGTATGTAATGAAAATATATCTTGTCTAAATACTCGTTTGGACACTAAGTTTGTACGTGTTTTCATGGGTCCTAATTTGCCCATTAGAATCACAAACGAGGAGTTTAGAATGAAGATAATATAACCTAACTTCATGTCATCTAACCATAACCCGGTTAGTATCAAGAATCCGATAAAATATATTTTTACATAGTATAGTATAGTCCATCATGTATAATCATATAAATCATGTAAGTCAAGTATGGAGGTAAGATTAACCTCTTTTGTATGATTCACCAAAGCACAAGTTTATGAACGTAGTTGATAAACCGGTTGGTAATGAATGATATATATATATATAGGAACGAGATCAGGAGAAAACGCCCAAAAGTGTGAGAACGGTGAAAACGCATCCTGGCCCAACACGTGTCACGCGACATAGAGAAGCGCGGATGGGCTTTTTTGTCCTTTCATATTTCTTTTTTTAAACGCGTGTCACATCACCTTTCCATTTTTTGGCGTTTAATAAATACACGGCGTTTTTATTGTTTTTAGATCAGGATCATAGTAAATATTTTGGCATTTTAAGTAAGTTTGGCGTTTTTATTGTTTTTAGATCAGGATGCAGGCCTATAATGTAAAAACAACAGTAATTTTCTTGATGTTTATTTTTTTTCTATCAACTGTTGTGCCATGTAGGATACAGGCCTATAATGTGACAGGCAATTATGACGTTTTGAAAAGATAAATAAATTCAATTTTCCATGTAGTGACTTTTAATATAATAAATGTTTGGCAATAATGTTATCGTCTCTTCATTTTACTGTTTTGCAATTACTGTTTCGTTCAATTTTATCTGTCAATTAGTGTTGCTTTTTCCAGTAATACTTTGTTTGACGTTTTTTGGCGTTTTATATAGCAACATCATGCTTTGCTAGCATCCTTTGTCACAGTTTTCACACTATCAGGCGTTTTGGTGTTTGTAGTTTTTGGCGTTTGATACTCAATTTTTTATTAGTAGAGAATTAGATTATAAACAACAGAGAATTAAATAACAAACAATAGAAAATGAAAAAAAAATAAAAATTATAATCTAATTTCTCATCCAAATCTTCATTGTCATCAGCCTCTTCTACTTTATTTAACCTTTTTGGCGTTTTGAACCTGTTTTTGAATATCTTATGTAGATCGTTATTTTCTTACATAACGCTCGTCTTTAGAAGATGCTTATTTTTGTGACATCCTTTATTGTGATTTGATATATACTTGTTTGGTGACATGTTGAAGATCAACGCCTGCTCGAATGTATTGATCCCTTCATGCCATCAATATATCCATCAAGAACAAAGTGACATGATGACATATCAGTGTCATCAGTCTCTTTTTCATGAATATAGAAGAAACGAGATACCCACCTCAGAGAAAAATCCATTCAGTGAAACTTCATTCAGAACAATACTCAATATAGAAGAAACGAGGTTCCGCATCTGTGGCTTTAATAACTATTTTTTGGCGTTTTAAAGTGAATAGTTTGTAAGAAACATGGCGTTGTTTTTGGTTTGTGATCAGTTGATTGTGCAGAGACTTCTCTCTTATAGGATGTTTTTGGCGCTTAGTTTAGGCGGGATTTTATTTATAATAAATGATATTAATAAAGTAGTTGTCTTTTCAGTTACTGTGTGTATTTTTACTGTTTTTGTTCAGCTTTTTATGAGTTTTTAGGGTCATAGACGTTCCATCTTCCAAGGTTGGCGTTTTTAATGGCTTTAAGTAGTTTTTGGCATTTTTTTCCATTTTTAGCTTTTTATAATACTTCTCCAAATTACTTTTATTATAGTTTGGGAGCTTTTGGCGTTTTACTGCATTATCGCGTTTCACAATCATTATGACTTTTTGGCGTTTTATTAATATAATGTATTTTTTTTATTCTAAGTTGAAAAATACATAACAAGCAACAGAAAAAGAAAATTAAAAAAATAAAAATAGAAACAATTCATCTTCCAAATCTTCACTGTCATCAGTCTCTTTCTTCTTTGAAACATGTTCACTGGCGGTTTGCCTTTGTCATGCTTGTGTTTTTGTGGCCGTTTGGAAAGACAAAATGACATGAGTTTTTTGTTTGAATATGTATCTTCAAACCACTCATCAGTGTCATTTGTCTCTTCATGCCATTATAATATTCATCAATAACAAAACACAAAAAATGACATAAGTCTGACACCAGCATCTTTTTGTTTATGATTTGTCCATCTCATGCAACAAAATGTTATTTGAGTCACAACACCTCAGGGAAGAATGCATTCTCCGAAACTTCGCGTAGAACAATATTGAATATACAAGAAACGATATTTGCCATTTTTGGCGTTTTACTAAGGAAATATTGTATCTGAAAGAAACGTCGATTTTTTGGATTCTTTGATGTTTGAGTGTTTTGGCGTTTTCTAAGATGATTGGTATATAGTAAAATATGGCGTTTTTTGAGTAGGTGTGTTTGATGTTTTGGGGATTTTGGCGTTTGTAAGATGAATGGTACATAGTAGAAAGTATGGCGTTTCAGGTTCGGGGGGTGTGTTTTTATGTCTGAGATGTTTTGTTTATATAGGTATGTGTTTTGGCCCGTAATGGCGTTTTATTCATTAGTTTGGCATTTTGGTATAGAAGTGTAAAAGCCCTTTTACCCTTAATGAACCGCGTCCGCTTAATAGAATTCGTGTTATTTACGAAAACGCCACCGTGCCAATCTAGTCCATAGATTGTTTTGATCGGACGATCCATGAGCGTTCTCACCGTTCTCACACTTTCCACCGTTTTCTCTAAATCCTGACCCTATATACATATATATATATATATATATATATATATATATAACTAGTTCGTCAAGTAGCCAAGTAAGGATAACCCGGGCGTGTCATACCCAACATGGCAAATGTTGGAGTGTTGCTTTGATTCTTGGAAGCTACTTGATGTCATTAGTAAAAAAAAGTATGAACAAGTGAGATTTTATGGAACTAATTCGGATAGCCAAAGCTTCCATGGTTCACACATAACTCATGCACAAGCCTTTCAACATGGAAGGTTGAAGCTTGGATGGTTTTCAATCACTTAGAACATATATGGGCACAATTTAAAGAAGGTCTTAAGCTTGTTTCTTGGTGGAAATCAACAACAACACAAACCCATAACTATGAGCTTAGTTGGGAGCAAGGTGGGTACAAGATTCCACTAAGTTTTAAGCATTATATATAAGAAACAAAAAGATAAATTAGAGCAGAATTTTATTCTACTTTAGACCTCAAATATGGTGAGGTTCCACCTTAGTTTGACATGGCAAACTTGTAGAAACATTCCTAGAGGTTGCCCAAGTAGTTTGAAAGAAGACTAGAAGAAGAAAGGTGAAGAAAAGTGAGTGAAAACTCACTTAGAACACTTGGAAGTATTCTTCCTTGCTTGGAATTCTTGAGAGGATTAGAGAGTTTGGGAGTAGATTAGTGTGTGGAAAGTGTTTAGGAGGTGGTGGAGGATTGTATTTATAAGTGTGGATTAGGGTTTGGGAGTTAATGAAGATGGAAGGTGACTGGAGGAGAAAGGAGGTGAAGAATGGTGAAATCTAATTGGCTAAAGAAGGGGATGAAGGTGATTGGAGGTGAAAGGAGGTGGAAAAGCTTTTGGTTTTGCTCACTTTTAGTCCTTGCACTTTGTAACTAGGTTATTTTATGTCGTTTTCTTGTATTTTAACTTGTTTTTAGTATCCAAGGTGTATTTTAAGTCTCATTTTGCGTATAAACACGTATTTAAAGATTGATTGCGTATATAACACAAATATGAAAGGTAACACGTATATGTATAAAATGAATTTCCATTATGATCAAAGCCTCGGATTAAAAGATTGGAAATGAAGCACGAATATGACACAATTATAAGTTTCAAAAAATAGAAATGCGAATACAACTTTCTAAATATGGAAAGTTTGAAAATGTGAATTGTTAGGCCATGGGGTATGGGGCTTGGGTTGGGGCGTGGGTTGGGGGAAAACGCCCAAGACACCACCCCGGGGGCTTAGGTTGGGGCTTGGGTTTGGGCGTGGCCCCTTTGGCGTGGGCTTGAAGCCGAGCGTGAGGCGGGCTAGCAAGGTGACATGGCGGGCTCTCAATGGCCATGTGTCAACTCATGCCCCCCAACCCAAGCCCCACCATACCCCATGGGCGTGGGTTTTTTTTCCCATTCCACGTGTCAACCAATGCCCAACCCAAGCCCCACCATACCCCACGGTCTTACATAACACCTCTGATAACAAATTCAGAAATGAAAAAGAACAGTTACTTGATCAAAAAAAGTTGCCAAAATCAAACCAAAAGTATTGAATAGTACCTCACCTTCCATTGACTTGGTTGGAATACGCCGCCTGACCCTCAAGATAGTGGCTACAGTCGTCGATGTAGCCGATTTGGATTCTCAAAATCCCACCTCTCGATCTTGCACCATCGTCAGGCATGGGCATGAGAACCACTATCTCTTTAAAGCTGTATCAATGATCCGAACATGTGAGTCATAGGAGACCATATTTGACCATCAAAGAACCATGTTCATATCAATAATCTATGTAGAGAACCCTCAGTCACAGACCAGTTTGGCAGATTTGGTCACATAACAGTAATAACAACAATGTCGCCGCCGCTAGGCAATTGTTCTCTGCTTTAGCCTTGAAGTAGTCGACATCGATTATAGGCTCTCTCTCATTGTTATCGGAGAACACCAATATGAGACAGTTTTTGCGATGGTGGTGCAGAGTACACATGTGACACCTGTGACAAAACCAGGTAAACCCTAATCGATAAGTATGACTTACACGACTAACAGAACACTACTAATGGCGCCTCAGACAAATCTGAGGGCACGTTGTAGTTAAAATATGAACATTATTAATTAACAAAGTGATATTAGGGCCTTATAATGCAGAAAAACAGTTAAACGAAAAGAATTTCGGCTAACAATGCATTAATAGTTAAACACGAACGAGGATGTCGTAAGCGAACCTAAAGGAACAGAATTACTTAAATATGATCCGTAGATCATAACATAGGTCATTGATGCCTTATCAAGAAAAAAACCATGTTAATTTTTAAAGATTATAGTGTACTGTGACAAAAATACTCCAAGGTATAGTGTGTTGTTTTCTTTAGCCATCTTTAAATAATCTTCGTTGATGTTCGTCGTGTTTCCGTATGCAAGCACGCGTAGCGCTGAAGTACACTTCTGAATAGTGATAAATCCAAGCGTCCCTCTCGCATCCTGGTTTTGCTTAAAGTAATTGAACTTGTTTTCCAAGTCTCCGGCAATGCGTAGAAATAAATGTTTACTCATTCGGAAACGACGCCTAAAAACATTTGGGTTTGGATAAGTCGGCGTTTCATCAAAATAATCGTTTATCAAACGAGCGTTTGCCGATAGTCGTTCTGGTTACATATATTTTCTTCAGAAAATTTGGCGTGGAGGGCAACTAATGTGTTTCATATACCACGTCGCTAATTCACATGAACTCGTAACCGCCTCTTGCTCGACCTCCTCGTCGGTTAACTCACCGACGTTGGCTAAAAACTCTTTGTAATAATAATTGGGAACAGATGACGTAGACGTGGAGGAACACTATAAGAAAACCGAGCAATACCAGTGACGCCAATAGCCACAACACCGTGCAATACGATTGCTTTACCAGTCGTCGCTATTGCACGGCGTCGTGGCTATTGGCGTCGCCGGTAATAACTTGATCCAACGGGTGTTGTCTTCCCCCTCAAACAAACACAATTCAAATGTACATTCATCTTCTTTCTCCCCAAAACAAACACAAGTGTCATGGCCACTTCTTTATCACTGGAGTATCTTCTCCGACCGCCAAGTTAACGACCAACATTCGTCACTAGAGCACCTTGTTCTACACCGGAGCACCTTGTTCGTCACCAGAGCACCTTCTCCGTCAACCATTACCGTAACTGGCCACCTTCTCCGTCAACCACCACCGTAACTGAGCATCTTCTTCGTCATCGGAGCATCTTCTCCGTCAGCGGGGCACCTTCTCCGTTATCGGAGCATCTTCTTCGTCAACCAGCACCGTAACTGAGCACCTTCTTCCTCAAGCTCCGGCTTGTTTTTTTTAATGTTATGCAGAAACTGTGTAATGTAATTTTATGTAAAAAGCTTTGTTTAAGTTTTGTTTGAGTTTATGGATTAAATATATGAGATTTGAATGATGATATAATGCTCCTTTGTCTTCCATCTTTGTTTGAGGTTTTGCATAACCAGTTTATTACTTCCATATCTTTCCATGGAAGGTAGATAATCGAGCATCAGCGACGTGTCAAACTTGTCTCCGGTGAAGTTTTAGGCAAAAATCCGACTAAAGCATTAGCAGCGACATCTCTCGCCGCTATTGAGTCAACCCTTTAGCGGCGACAGGTACCAACAGTGGCGACATATGAGGCAATACCAGCCAACATTTAGCAGCGACCCTTTAGCGGCGACATGTCGCCGCTATTGGTAATAGTGGCGATATAAGGAGTCTTTAGCGACGACATTTGTCGCCCCTATTGCCCCGTTTTCTTGTAGTGGAATCCATTTTTGTAGAAGATGGTGTGGAGTTTTGTTTATTTTTTGTGGTATTATTAGTTGTGAATGTGTGTATATAGTTATTGGATCTAAAAAAAATAAATAAATAAACAATGTAGCCGTTATTTAGCCGTCGCCCAATGGATTGATTGGTCAAGAGTTCTTCATCCTGGTATTTTCATGGCCACGCGCAACCCAAAAAGTTCAAAAAAAACACCCCGGGGCGGTTGGTGCGGCGTTTTAGATGAAAAAAACGCCCAAACCACCCCACTACGGGTGATCTAAGATGAAAGAGACGTGATCAAATTTTCCAATTTATGTAACTGTCATAATTCTCTCCTAACAAGGATTATATATTCACACTTGATTCCAATTTTTATGACAATATCAAGAATACAAAACTTTGAAGAGTATAAAAAGGAATACTGACAGTGCGACTACGTACAACAAAAATACATGAAAACAATTTTGATGATACTTAAACCATCATAGTACAAACTACGAAGTATTATACGTGAATATCATGTAGGAAATAGGTTCACCTTTTGTAAAATATAATTACAAAATATATCATAACGAGACTCTCGTTATTCGTAGGAAATATCATAGTACAATACCGGTTGCAATAACTAAATAAAAAGAATATAGATATAATTATATATACCAATCTTGATTCAAGCCGCATCTCTGGTGGGTCCTTCACGCGCACTTGATAGCATCCTAAACTCGAGTATTCATCATCTTGAGTCTTGAAAAATACTCCTTGACTGCAACAAAGAGCACACTAAAACGTTGACGATTTTGGTTGAGGCACGTGTTCAACACGCTTCCCTTAAAACAGATTTCGCGCCTCTACTAAAGACGACGCGTCTGTCTCCCAGGGTACAACAGCCGAAGCAGTCTGTACTGCCGGAGATGGCTCACCGGCCCAAGGTTACATCCGGTAATTGTAGTGTTTGAACTCATGTGGTGGAAAACAAGTAGAGAATACTCATCTCTCTAGTTGGTCTTCAAGTGTTTATCCTACTTCTAGTATTCTTTATGTATAAAGCAATACCCTATTCTCTTATCACAAAAGAAAGCACATAGCCTACTATTTGTACAAGACTAGTGAAAGGATTCACTTAATTATTCACATAATTAGTCACTTAATTAGGACTTAAAAACTCTAATAAAACTAATTAAATACTCAAGAGTTACTCTTTAACTTACCACATGAATATTCTAAGTAATATTTATAATTTCATTAAACTATAAATATATTTATTATCCATTCACCAAATTTCCAACAATCCCCCACATGAATGGAGATCATTCAAAACACTTAAAATTTCCAATGTAACCTCGACAGTTGAGTTTTGCATACGATAGGTAGGTGTTACCCTTTGAACCTTCGCTCATGAAATGCACTTAGCCCACTAGCTTTGAGTAGATCTCGATGTCTTTGAACTCGTATGCCGTTTGTGTAGACGACAATACACTTCACACAAGACTCTCCCTAGCTGGGTCATCTCCTCATAGTCGTGTCCAATAATGGTCGTGGAACACTTTCCTGGTTCTGCGAGAGCTCTAGGAATTGTGCCCTCAATTCCATTCGAAGCGACCCCACTTCTCTCTAACATAGGTGATTCTCCTTAGATCATTAAAAGCATTGTGGTTATCGTGATTTATCCAAATCATTTACCACATATTATGCTTAGCCTCACACTTGTCACTTTTAGGAATGGACTAGGAAGTTTATTAATTTTTATAATAAAGTACCTTATTAAATGCGTAGGGTTATTCCCCCACAGTGACCTCGCTTATTCATACAATTAGGTTTTCCTATTGAATTCAATTCTTGGGATCTCCAGTCTACTGAGTTAGGTTTCCATCATATGAACTTCATTTTTCAAGGGCTTCAGTCCCATTCCACAACTTGATCTCTAATAAACCCTCAGGTTGTTGGATCCATAACATTAGCAAATAACTTTGCGTATTTGAGATCAGTTGTCATGATGTGTTATTAACTGATAAGTTAATTTTGCCTATTGTCAACTTCTAAGACTATAACCTCAGTGGCCATCTGAATCTGGTTATAATATATGTCTTTGTAAGATACACTTATCATTTAAGGCAAACACATCTCCATTATGCACTGCGACCTTTGTGTCCTCCACATAGTCGTCTGTTTGCAATGTTAGATTACAAAATCCTTATTGCCAAACTTTTATGATACAAATGTAAGACACCCCCACATTTAAGTGTTATAGGATATCATCTAGATGGGTAATGTAAACCATTTCTACATACCCTTATACGGTTGTTTCTAAATGGATCCTCCCCCACATTTCTTGCCATTTGATCAACATTTCCGTAACTTCACTTATGACGATATTTATACACATATGATTGAACAAGATCAACCTCATTGTATCAGTGAATTCAACTCACTGCATTAGCTTACATAAGCTTCTGAGCTAACCAAAGCAACACTTGCCATTGTCATAAGTTTGTCACCAACTTAGAATAATTCTAATTTAACATCTAGAATAAGCTTAGACAATGAGTTCTCCTCATTAGCTTTTCGAACAAACTCTTAAAAGTTACATGTCTTTTCCTTATAATGAATGAAAAATCCCCCTCAACTTTGTCTATACACAAATTCTTTTTGTGTTCATACACATTTGAATATTTAGAGTTAATTAGTCTCCGTCAAGACCCATAATTAACCAAGTACTAGTCTAGCATGCTTTAGACTATAATACTTTAGCATGTGAACAGAAGATGCATCATTCTGATTCTTCACAGCCCTAAGGATATCATAATATCACTTTGCAACATTCATCCCTTGTTAAGACAAAATAATGAGACTTATTCATAATCCTAAAACATCAATATTTAGGAAAGCCTCACAAATTATTGTATATAGCACATAGCTAAATTTTATCATTCATTTAAGGAACATAACTTGTACCTTTGATCTCCAACATTCTACCATTGACTCATAAGTACTTAAACATAAGTCTTAATCCAAGTCACTTGGTAAACACATTCATCACCAACAAGATGAATGTTTCTGTCTACAATCACTATTATGTATGAGATAGAGTTAACTAGATCGACACTCAACAACATGGCATTCATAATTTGCCATAAGTGATTTGCACACATCTATTGTTATTCATTAGGAGATATATATATTTAGGATGCTCTCCTAAATAAAGGTAAAATCTCCATATGGATCTAACAATAATCAAGTGGTAGACGCATCTACTTATAAATCTCGCAAGATTTATTAAAGGTATACAATAACATATAGTACTTTTACTTTAATATGTTAGAATTCACACTTGTGAATTTTCCAACGACTTCTAATGAAGTATGTCGACATGAATGTCGTTAGTGTATTTCATCTCAATACACTCACTACGTTCTTTCATTACTCACTCATGATGTGGTTATACATTTGATGTTTTGTTTTGGACTTTTAGTCAATGTAACAACTCTCAAGTTATTTATGTCCAAGTATTTTCATGTACTATCCGTTTAAAACCATATTCTTTTAAACAATGTATAACCGACGTTATAATTATTTTCCACAAAAATAATTTATACGTCACAACCATTAGTGATTTATTTCTTTGTAAAAAAATGCATGTGTTATCCGAAGATATTGAACACAAAACAATAAAATACATTGGAAACTAAATCATAAGTGCCAATCACTTTTGAAATTTAAACGGAACATAGACAATTTGTAGACATCAAATAGTAAAGTGCTTTTATTTTCAACACTTTAAAATCTGACCGAAATCTTCTCAACAATATCGTCTCATGGCATGTCTTGAGGTACTCTCTCAATAAGACTCCATGCACTTGTAAGTACAAGTTTCCTATTTCATGTTTAAACTTTAAACTTGGACAATTATGCTCAAAACAACACCAAGTTGTTACAAATACTACATTTACATAGTAAACTTGGACAATTAAATTTGTTCACAACAACACGAAGTTGTTTTTCACCAAATAACATTTTCTAACACGCATGTTAAAAAAAACGTTATAACAAGCACATTATAGAATCGAACGTTTACATAAAACGTTTTCCAAAGATATAGTTTATAAAATAAACCATTTCTCATCATCTTTAATGCTCACATAGGCAATTAAATGTTTACATAAAACATTTCTGTTCATTATGAACAATCTTTAACCTCGTATTATTGATACACATTTTCTAACACACGTGTTAGAAAATTTAGGTTATTTTATATGTACCAAACATGACCAAATTAGAGCATTAAATGTTATCATTAAAACTCATCAAATGCCATCATTAAAACTCTACTCAAGAGTTTCACCAAATGAAGAATTAAGAGTCTCAATAATTATATACTTAAACTCTAATAAAACTCATCAAATGTCATCATTAAAACTCTACTAAAGAGTTTCACCATATGAATAGTTAAGAGTCTCAATAATTATAGACTTAAAGTCTAATAAAACTCATCAAATGTCATCATTAAAACTCTACTCAAGAGTTTCACCATATGAAGAGTTAAGAGTCTCAATAATTATAAATTTAAACTCTAATAAAACTCATCAGATGTCATCATTAAAACTCTACTCAAGAGTTTCACCATATTAGAGATTTTATTAGAGACATAAACTCTAATAAAAACTAATAAATTGACATAAATACACTACTAAAAGTCTCACTTTATTAGAGAAAAAAAAACTCTAATAAAAACTAATAAATTGACTTGAAACTCTCCTTGAGAGTTTATCTTCCATATGAAGAGTCTACTAAGTGATTTTAATTTCATTAAATTCATATAAATACCACACCATCACTTTATGGTGATTTAATTCCTTGAAGCCAATCAAACATTAACTTCAGTGTATGACATTTTATTTCTAAATCATACAAAGCATTAAAACAATGCTACAACAAATTGCTTATATAAAATGTCTACATAAAACATTTCAAAGCATTTGTATTTTAACCATTTTTAACAATCATGTTAAAATTTAAGAAATTCTAACGCGCACGTTAGAAATATTAACATTTTCACAAAATGTTAATTGACTTGCTAAAAGCACATATATGGTTCAAATAAATAAGTCATTTCTAATACCCACGTTAGAAACTAAACAATTAAAATTGCTTCCAAACTAACGCGTTTCATGAACGTTTCTAACACACATGTTAGAAGACAAATGATTACAAAAATCATTATAAGACTTATTTGTTCATATCAATCCATTGGTGGATGAAAAGTCTACTTTAAATAGAGACATAAAACTCTAATCAAGTAACATAAAACTCTTATTTAAAGACATAAAAAACTCTACTGAAGAGAATTTAACGTTTACAAAAAACGTATGGTTTACACCAATAATTCTGGTCTAACACACATGTTAGAGAATTTAACGTTTACTAAAAAAAACGTATGGTTTACACTAATAAACCCGATCTAACACAAAAGTTAGAAAAATTAACGATTCCCAAAATCGTTTCAAAAACCAAACGTTGGAACCAAAACAATTCGTTTTGTACCACGGTATAGGATTTAAGATTTTATCTCAATCTCAAAAAATCCAAACACAACAAGTTGTACTACATACATATTTCCCAAAAAAATATTTATAAGATCATAACCTCTAAAAATATTTTTTATTCTATTATAAATCCTTTCGTAAACCCAAAATCCTTATAAATAAGGTTTTTAAGATTGTACCAACAATCTCACTAAATCTGTTTTAAGTTTGTAAGAAATAGGTTCACCTTTTGTAAAATATAATTACCAAATATATCATAACAAGACTCTCGTTATTCGTAGGAAATATCATAGTACAATACCAGTTGCAATAACTAATAAAAAGAATATAGATATAATTATATATACCAATCTTGATTTAAGCCGCATCTCTAGTGGGTCCTTCTCGCGCACTTGATAGCATCCTAAACTCGAGTATTCATCATCTTGAGTCTTGAAAAATACTCCTTGACTGCAACAAAGAGCACACTAAAACGTTGACGATTTTGGTTGAGGCACGTGTTCAACACGCTTCCCTTAAAACAGATTTCGCGCCTCTACTAAAGACGACGCGTCTGTCTCCCAGGGTACAACAGCTGAAGCAGTCTGTACTGCCGGAGATGGCTCACCGGCCCAAAGTTACATCCGGTAATTGTAGTGTTTAAACTCATGTGGTGGAAAACAAGTAGAGAATACTCATCTCTCTAGTTGGTCTTCAAGTGTTTATCCTACTTCTAATATTCTTCATGTACAAAACAATACCCTATTCTCTTATCACAAAAGAAAGCACATAGCCTACTATTTGTACAAGACTAGTGAAAGGATTCACTTAATTATCCACATAATTAGTCACTTAATTAGAGACTTAAAAACTCTAATAAAACTAATTAAATACTCAAGAGTTACTCTTTAACTTACCATATGAATATTCTAATTAATATTTATAATTTCATTAAATTATAATATATTTAATATCAATTCACCAAATTTCCAACATATCACACACATTTGCATCTACCTCAGTTATTTGTACTTTTTAGTATCGTAAAACAGATACTATTGTTTGTGAACTATTATGAAGGCATGCACGTAAACGTTACAAGTAAAACTAGATTTTTACCCGTGCCGCGCGTTGCGGCGGTAACATCAGTTTGTGACTTCGTTATATGCGATACTATGATGACATTAACGTGCGGTGCTCACGCGTGACTTGACATGTTTTTAACTTTGTTACACACATTACGTTAGTGACATTAACGTGGTTATGCATAGATAAAAAGAGTATAATGTCTCGCACATTGTGGTATAAAGTCGTAAGAGTAATTTAAACAAAAGAATTGAGGTGTTGGAGAAGATGAGGTGTGAAATTTTTAAGTAGAAATAAATGATGGGTCAATGTGTCACTTACCAAAAGATTAGGTTGAATATGTAACGTCTATAAACTTGAGGGTCACAAAAGAAAACTTAAGACCATTGTTCACAACAATGGTTTTTAAGTTTATACCAGTTATTTAACCCGTGCATTGCGACGGAGGATGAAAAAATCATATATCTTATGTAAGTCATGATCCATACGTAAATAAGCTTATGTTAATGTTTTTGGGTAAATTAAGAGGTTAGTCGTAACAATAATATAAAAAAAGAATAGTAAAATAAAGAAGGAAAAAACAATGATTAAAAAAAATATTAAAAGAAAGAAAGAAAGAACATCAATTATAGAAAAATGGGTTGAAGCAAAGTCGAACCCCTAACCTTTGGTACATATTTGTCACAACCAACCATGCATCAAAGCAAATTAAAGTTTTGATTTCAATGAAGTAGAACATTTTTATATATAAAAGAAGGTGGTGGCTGTGATATGACAGCCACCGACCTTCTTCGGGTATAAAGTCGTAAGAGTAATTTAAACAAAAGAATTAAGGTGTTGGAGAAGATGAGGTGTGAAATTTTTAAGTAGAAATAAATGATGGGTCAATGTGTCACTTACCAAAAGATTAGGTTGAATATAACGTCTATAAACTTGAGGGTCACAAAAGAAAACTTAAGACCATTGTCCACAACAATGGTTTTTAAGTTTATACCAGTTATTTAACCCGCGCATTGCGACAGAGGATGAAAAAATCATATATCTTATGAAAGTCATGATCTATACGTAAATAAGCTTATGTTAATGTTTTGGATTAAAATGAAAAAAATATATTTTGGGTAAGTTAAGAGGTTAGTCGTAACAATAATAAAAAAAAGAATAGTAAAATAAAAAAGAAAAAAACAATGATTAAAAAAAATATTAAAAGAAAGAAAGAACATCAATTAAAGAAAAATGGGTTGAAGCAGAGTCGAACCCCTAACCTTTGTACATATTTGTCACAACCAACCATGCATCAAAGCAAATTAAAGTTTAGATTTCAATGAAGGTGGTGGCTGTGATGTGACAGCCACCAACCTTCTTTAAGAATATATAAATTGTTCTGATATTACGATTAAAATATGACAAATCTAGAAATGTATCTAATATCCTAATTCATCCTTTAATTATTTATTTTTCATGTAACATCAATCTAATTAATTAATAGATATGTTATAAATTTTTCTTTAAAATGTTTATTTTTGTGTTCTATTAAATATAATTTTGAGATATCGAGTGATTGTAATATGTATATTTTTTTCTGATTTTCTCCATAACGCAAATTTAAAGAAATAATGACAAAAATAAGAGGGGAGGGGTCGAGAAACGAATGTGATGATGGCGATTTAGAGGGGTTGGTAAAAGGGAACTTTGTTTCATCGAATATTACATGTCGCTAGAAATGGTTTAACCGGTGGCGATGCCAAGGCATTGATACCCGCGGTAGTTGGCCGGATAACCGAGAAAGACACATGGAGTAGATCGAAATGCAAGTTTGTGAGGGCGAGTGGATGAAAGGTTGGGATAACACAAACAACCAAATACCCGAAGATGGTCGTAGGAAGGTTGACGGAGGTATAAAAGGGCGGTAGGAGTATGATTTTGATGAAGTTTGGTGGGTAGAATGTTATGGAGGTACGAGGCCGTGTGTAAAGCCTCGACCCAAAAAGTGGATGGGAGGCGAGCATGGGTGAGAAGAGCAAACATAATTTCGTTAATACGACGAATCATGCGCTCGGATTTACTGTTTTGTTGAGACGTATGAGGGCAAGAAAACCGAATTTGAATACCGTTTTGAGTTGTGAAATTTTTAAAATTGGTGTTATCAAATTCGCCTCCCAGTCGCATTGGAAAGATTTAATAGGGAGATTAAATTGGGTTTTGACAAAGTTGTGAAAATTGGTGAATTTTGTTAAAGTTTCGGATTTAAATTTTAACGGGTATACCCATGTATATTGTGTGTAATCGTCCGTTAAGACCATATAGTACTTAAAACCTGCATGACTCAAGATTGGAGAAGTCCACAAATCATAATGCAATATAGTAAAAGGTAACAAAGTACGAGTAGTATAATCCGAAAATGGCAAACGTTTATGTTTGGACAATTGACACGACTCGCAAACAGGTGGAGTCTTTATTTTAGAACCAAAAATAAAATGCTTAGAATTAAGAAATTCCATGACGGGTTGACCCGAGTCTCCAAGCCGATCATGCCAAAAAGGAGAGTCTTTAATTAAAGCAAAGAAAGCGGTTGCGGAAGCAGGTGGAGTGAGCGGATAAACGTCACTGGTACTGTTGTGACGACTCAGGATCGTGCCATCCTTGAGATCCTTCACAGTGAAACCAAATGGTTCAAATTCAATTGAAGTCCAATTATCAGCATTGAACTTACATACAGATATAAGATTCTTAATAAAGTTGGGGTTACAAAGGACCGATTTTAAATGTAAAGGTCTGGATGGTGTGGGAATGGAGTTGGAACCGGAACCCAAAACTGGAATCCTATTGCCATTACCAACAAATATTGACGATATTGGTGAATACAAGGAAAAAGTATTGAGTTTCCCATGATCAAACGTCACGTGAGAAGACACACCTGTATCGAAATGCCACTGATCATTACTAGAGTCCATGGAAAGTGCATTGACTGCTGCTGCTAATTGAGTGGGCTCAAGTAGGTTAGTTTCGATGATGTGGGCCTGGGCCGATTGCTACCTGGAAGGACCCTGGCTATTGGAGGGCCGAGAGTTGGGCCTGTTGTCACCTGGGGAAGCCCAAGGTTGCGTCGGATAGGGGGAAAGGGGCGGTGCCCAGTAGGGTGGATAGTCAGGTGGAGGAGGCCAATATGGAGCATACTGTGGCTGATGAAATGGGTACGGCCGGTTCGATGTCTGCCTGGGTCCTCGCTGATTGTTTTGACCCGTCCGATTGGAATCACGACGAGGATGAGAGTCCCGATTGTAGGAGTGACGGTCCCGATTTGAGGAAGGCTGTTGTTCACGGGATTTTTCTTGTGGAGAACTGACGGCGGCATTAACTATGGGAGTTGGAGACAGAGAATCACGAGCCGCAGAACGTTGGGCCTCGGAGTGAAGTTGGTTGCACGCATTTTCCCAAGTAGGAAGACCCTGGTTGAGAATGGAGGTCGTGGTGTCGTACTCATGAGGCAGCCCCTTAATCAGATGCAGAATCTTTTGTGTGTTATTAAGGGGACAATCAGCCGCGGCGAGTTGATCCGTAAGATCCCGAACCCGCTGGCAGTAGGCGTCAAGGGTAGGCATAGATGCCAAGGTGAGATTGGAGAGTTCCAGTTGTAAGGCGGCGGCTCGGGATGCCTTGTTGTTGAGAAACAAGTTTTTGACCCGAACCCACGCCTCATAAGCCGTAGATTCATCTTCCAAAACGCGAACCAGGTACTCATTCGTGAGTGTGTCGTATATCCACTGTAAGACGACGACGTCAATTTTCTTCCAAGAGGGATATTCTGGTGAATCTTTATCGGGTGACGGCGTGCCGTCGATGTGGTTGAGAACCTCGTAGCCGGCGGCGTGGAGGGTGAAAAGCTTAACCCACGTGGGGTATGAGACTTCAACACCGTCAAGTACACGCACCTTATGTTGAATGTTTGTTACGGTATAAACCGGGTGAAGGGTGGAGGTTTGGGTTTTGGGATCGGTTTTATCGGTCATGGTGGTAGAGAGGAAGAAGACTGTGAAGAAAGGATGGTGGTGGCTGGATCGAAATCAAAGCCAGAAGGTTGATACCATGTAAGAATTATAAAAGACTGAATCATCATTATTGAATGAGTAAGTTACAATATATAGGGATTACGAGTAATCCTAGAAACCTAACTAAACTGTAGTCTGATGAGCGGCGGCGGCACGACGGCAAGGGGCGGCTTGATGCAGACGCGAAATCAATAAGATGAACCGTAGCATCATCTATGTGGTAAGAGACTGTAAGAACACTGGTGAATCTAGAACCGAAAATGAAGCTTGGGAAAAAAAGAACCGGAAACGGAAAACGAACAGCGGCTGGACAGGGCGGCGGCAACAGCCTGTCTAGGGTATTTCTCAAGTGGTGACGGCTAGGGTTTGGTTATTTGTGTGTAGCGCGGCGGAAACGGTATAGAGCTTAGGCTGGCTCTGATACCATGTAAGATGGTCAATATTCCTTGCATAACAAATGGGAATCACCCCTATACATAGTACAATGAAATGAGACAATTACGACAACAAACTAATCATAATGAATGTAATCCTAACAAACTTATTAATACAAAATATACAAAATATACATGCCAATAATATCAAAAGATATTACCGGCTAACAAAAACAACGCCCAGGGGCAGTTGGTGCCAGGGGCGAAGTATTGTGGATGCCCGGGGGTGCACCCGCCCACCCTAATATTTCGGTTAGAAGTGTATAAGTTCCGATTTTTCGTCCGAAAATTTTAAAGTTATATAGGATCGCCCCCCTGGTTATTTTTCCTAAATTGTATATCCTAAATATTTATAAACTCTGTATATAAATGATGGGTAGTTTGGTAGATATACACTTTGTTTTATTTGGAACTATTATTATTTGACCCGATTTGAATCGAATAGCCAACCCAACCCCACCCGAAACATAAGGATAGGAAAAAAAATTTGGGTCTCATCACTTTACGCCCCCTCGAAACTTTTGGTCAAGCTCCGCCACTGGTTGGTGGAGCGTTTTAGATGAAAAAAACGCCTAAACCACCCCACTACGGATGGTCTAAGATGAAAGAGACATGACCAAATTCTCCATTTATGTAAGTGTCATAATTCTCTACTAATAAAAGGACTCGGGGTGGTCCCGTTATAGTTGTTCATCACGCGTTGAATGGCCACGGAACACCGCCGCCGCAGGCTTCATAACGCATGGAACTATCACGCTGTTGATCCGAGCACGCGTTGAACATTTGAAAAATTCGACCGTTTGAACATTTTGACCGTTTTAAAACGGTAAACAATCAATAAAAAAAATTATCCATTTTATCTATATATATATATCTACATTTTAACTATTTTACACACACCAATCTACATATTTTATACCAATTTAAACCCATTTCACACAATTTTTATATCTTTCTCAAATGGAATTCCCTACGGATTCGACGTTTCCGATGTCTAGCGATACCGATTCCGAGTCGTCTTCCGACAACGACACGCTAAACTATTTTGTGTCGGTGTATAACAAGCTTGATGCCGAGTCGTCCCGCCCAAAGAAGAAGATGGTCGACCGTGATCGTATACGTGCCAACGAAGTTTTGATGAATGATTATTTTGTAGAAAACCCGCTATACAATGCCGAAACGTTTAGAGATCGGTTTCGTTTACCCAAAGAATTATTTTTAAAGATTGTTGGAGACATCGAAGCAAGCGAGGAATGGTTTCAAGAACGTTACGATGCGAGGGGCAAACCAAGTTTCACGCCGATACAAAAATGCACGTCCGCCATTCGCCAACTAACGACAGGTAACCCACCCGATCAATATGATGAATACCTAGCTATGTCTGAAAGAACTTCACGTGAATGTTTGCAATTTTTTTGCAATGCGGTCATTAAGTTGTATGCTAACGAGTTTTTACGTAAACCGACGAGCCACGACATCTCACGTATTTACGCCGCACACGAGGCTAGATGGCATTTTCCCGGGATGCTCGGTAGCATCGATTGTACACATATCGAGTGGAAAAATTGTCCAAGAGAGTTGCGAGGGGCGTATGTGAGGGGAGACATCAAAAGACCAACCATCATACTAGAAGCGGTGGCGTCGAATGATTTATGGATTTGGCATTCGTATTTTGGTGTTCCAGGTTCAAACAACGACATCAATGCGTTGCACACGTCGCCGTTGTTCCAAAGCGTAACGGATGGTACCGCACCTTCCTCTCCTTTCTATGTTAATGGTCGACATTACAGACGAGGCTTTTATCTTGTGGATGGTATCTACCCGTCTTGGTCTGTTTTTGTGAAAGCTCCCTCATTTCCTGTCGAGGCTAAAGAAAAGGCGTTCAAAAAATTGCAAGAATCGGCAAGAAAAGATGTTGAGAGGGCATTTGGTGTTTTAAAGGGTAGATGGGGTATACTACACCGACCGGTTCGTTCGATGACCAAGAAATCAATACATAGCATAGTGTATGCATGTATCATATTGCACAATATGCTGATCAAACATGACGGACGTGCAATATCCCCGGATTGGGTGCTGGATCCTCCTACACAAGTTCAAGTTCCACAAGATATCCATTTACAATTGCGTAAAGAAGAAACTCACTTTCGGTTGAGATTCGATTTAATCGAACTAGTAGGTTCTCTAGGTTTGGAGTTTCCGGATTCGAACGAGGAGTAGTTTTTTTTTTTTTTTTTTTTTTAAATTGTATGTTTCTAGTATGCTAAATTGGAGTAGGTTTTTTTTTTTTTAAATTGTATGTTTCTAGTATGTTAAATTGAAGTAGTATGTTTTAAATTTAATGAAATTTTTAATTTTAGTGTTTTATTGTTAATTTCTAGTTAAAAAAAAATTAAAAAAATTAGTGAAATTTATAATTTTAAAATGAAAATTAAAAAAAATTGGGAGTGATAGAATTCCATCACTAGTGATTCCACCCCTCCTACATTTCTATCACTAGTGATGGAAATTTGATTGATGACATGGCATGATTTTATTGGACATTGAGAGTGATAGATTCTATCACTAGTGAACCACCCCTCCTCCCCTTAAACCATCTTAGTACAAACTACAAAGTATCGTACGTGAATATCACGCACATTTGTATCTCTCAGTTATTTGTACTTTTTAGTATCATAAAACAAACAGATACTATTGTTTGGGTTAGGAACTATTATCAGGCAATGCATGTAAACGTTACAAGTAAAATTGTTCTGACATTACGATACAAATATGACAAATCTAGAAATGTATCTAATATCCTAATTCATCCTTTAATTTATTTATTTATTTTTCATGTGAAATCAATCTAATTAATTAATAGATCTGTTATAAATTTTTCTTTAAAATGTTTATTTTTGCGTTCTATTAAATATAATTTTGAGATATCGAGTAATTGTAATATGTATATTTTTTCTGATTTTCTCCATAACGCTAATTTAAAGAAATAATGACAAAAATAAAGTTTACATCATTAGTTCTAAAGAAAAATGACATTTTTTTACGAGTTTTTCCTAAAGTGGTATTGGTGGAAAACTTATTTACCAAAATGGGTGATTTGAAAAATATTTACCAAAATAGGTATTTTTTAAAAAAATATTTTTTTCTCACTCCTAATTTTATTGGACAAAAACAATTTCTTCTTATAAATATTTTATTTGACAAGATCCAGAGAATTTTTTTATAGCATTTAGACCCAAAATTTTTAAACAAATAATGATATCTCACTTTTCGTGTAGTGTTGTTTGTAATATAGTTTTTCTTGTTTCGGAATTTATCATTATTTGAGTAATATTAATTACGACAACGAATGTTAATGTAGGAAGAGGAACGTCTTTCATTCACAAATATGTTTTTAACTTCTTTAAAATTGTTTTTGTTTTTGTTTTTTTTTCCTGAAGTTACATGTTTAATTAATTTAACACCTATGCAAAGCCAGTAGCGGAACCAGAACTTTTTTACTGGAGGGTCGTAATACAATTCTTTTACATCCGAAATCTGCTAGTGTACATGATTATTTTTTTACATGCATTTGCTAACTATAAGCATAGAAATCCATGTCTTAAAAACTGTATTAAAATTGTTTTATTTTTCCTTACTTGCAAAAACGTCCAAAAACCGTTTCCAAATAATAATAATAATAATAATAATAATAATAATAATAATAATAATAATAATAATAATAATAATAATAATAATAATAATAATAATAATAATAATAATAATAAATTACGTTTTTGGCCCCTGTGGTTATATCACTTTTACTATATTAGCCCAAAATAAGAATTTTTAACATATCTGCCCCCATGGTCTCTATAATTAACCATTTTGGCCCCTAAGTCTAACCATTTTAGCCCCCATGGTCTCTATAATTAACCATTTTGGCCCTCATGATCTCTAGACTTAGGGGCCAAAATGGTTAGTTATAGAAACCATGGGGGCAGATATGTTAAAAATTCTTATTTTAGGCTAATATAATAAAAGTGATATAACCATAGGGGCCAAAAACGTAATTTACTCTTATTATTATTATTATTATTACTATTATTATTATTATTATTATTATTATTATTATTATTATTATTATTATGTGGAAACGGTTTTTGGACGTTTTTGCAAGTAAGGAAAAATAAAACAATTTTAATACAGTTTTTAAGACATGGATTTCTATGCTTATAGTTAGCAAATGCATGTAAAAAAAAATCATGTACACTAGCAGATTTCGGATGTAAAAGAATTGTATTATGACCCTCCAGTAAAAAAGTTCTGGTTTCGCCACTGGCTTTGCATAGGTGTTAAATTAATTAAACATGTAACTTCAGGAAAAAAAACAAAAACAAAAACAATTTTAAAGAAGTTAAAAACATATTTGTGGATGAAAGACGTTCCTCTTCCTACATTAACATTCGTTGTCGTAATTAATATTACTCAAATAATGATAAATTCCGAAACAAGAAAAACTATATTACAAACAACACTACACGAAAAGTGAGATATCATTATTTGTTTAAAAATTTTGGGTCTAAATGCTATAAAAAAATTCTCTGGATCTTGTCAAATAAAATATTTATAAGAAGAAATTGTTTTTGTCCAATAAAATTAAGAGTGAGAAAAAAAATATTTTTTTTAAAAAATACCTATTTTGGTAAATATTTTTCAAATCACTCATTTTGGTAAATAAGTTTTCCACCAATACCACTTTAGGAAAAACTCGTAAAAAATGTCATTTTTCTTTAGAACTAATGATGTAAACTTTATTTTTGTCATTATTTCTTTAAATTAGCGTTATGGAGAAAATCAGAAAAAATATACATATTACAATTACTCGATATCTCAAAATTATATTTAATAGAACGCAAAAATAAACATTTTAAAGAAAAATTTATAACAGATCTATTAATTAATTAGATTGATTTCACATGAAAAATAAATAAATAAATTAAAGGATGAATTAGGATATTAGATACATTTCTAGATTTGTCATATTTGTATCGTAATGTCAGAACAATTTTACTTGTAACGTTTACATGCATTGCCTGATAATAGTTCCCAACCCAAACAATAGTATCTGTTTGTTTTATGATACTAAAAAGTACAAATAACTGAGAGATACAAATGTGCGTGATATTCACGTACGATACTTTGTAGTTTGTACTAAGATGGTTTAAGGGGAGGAGGGGTGGTTCACTAGTGATAGAATCTATCAATCTCAATGTCCAATAAAATCATGCCATGTCATCAATCAAATTTCCATCACTTGTGATAGAAATGTAGGAGGGGTGGAATCACTAGTGATGGAATTCTATCACTCTCAATTTTTTTTAATTTTCATTTTAAAATTATAAATTTCACTAATTTTTTTAGTTTTTTATTTTAAACTAGAAATTAACAATAAAACACTAAAATAAAAAATTTCATTAAATTTAAAACATACTACTTCAATTTAACATACTAGAAACATACAATTTAAAAAAAAAAAAACCTACTCCAATTTAGCATACTAGAAACATACAATTTAAAAATAAAAAAATCATAAGTTACACAGTATGTATATTTAAAAATAAAAACAAAACTAATATGATGATGTAAAACTGAATGAAAAACAAAATTCACACACCACTAATTTATTAAATAAAATATATATATCATTAAAACTTGGTCTGACATAACTAAATTGTAGGCTAAAATAAAATTAAGAGTAAATTACGTTTTTGGCCCCTATGGTTATATCACTTTTACTATATTAGCCTAAAATAAGAATTTTTAACATATCTGCCCCCATGGTTTCTATAACTAACCATTTTGGCCCCTAAGTCTAGAGATCATGGGGGCCAAAATGGTTAATTATAGAGACCATGGGGGCTAAAATGGTTAGACTTAGGGGCCAAAATGGTTAGTTATAGAGACCATGGGGGCAGATATGTTAAAAATTCTTATTTTGGGCTAATATAGTAAAAGTGATATAACCACAGGGGCCAAAAACGTAATTTACTCTAAAATTAATAAAATAATGCATTGTTGTACTGGACCTTTTACCTTTTAGTTAATAAAAAATTAAAAAAATCGATTTTATCATCTTGTGTCTCCCTGTTATCTCTGCATCTAACTTAATCGTTCAATGCCGAACAACTTCATCGGACCACTGCATCATCGCCACCAGCCAGAAATTCTTTGAATTTAGTTACCAGATCTTTCTCATTTAGCTTTAACTACTCGATCTGACACAATCGAGAGGGTCAAGATATAATTTTTTTCCCGATAAAGCACTCCGGTATAAGGTAAAGTTGGCCGGCCGGAAGGTCAATGGACCCTCCTGACCCCCTTGTAGATCCGCCAATGTGCAAAGCTATTATTTAATACTTTATACATATAAAAATAAAAATACATCATCTTAAAGTAAAAATATAACATAAATATAAAATCCACTTATGAAAAGCTAATATGTTCAATCAACTCACATATATCTAGTTTAGTATGTTAATTACTGTATTGATTAGTTAATAGCGTATTTGGATCGATGGTGTATATAAAACATATCCTATCTAATAAATGAAAAACTTGGGTTGCCACATGGCACCCTTGACAATCCAACATTTTGGAGGGAATCAATTATAGAATATCTTCATTTTTTAATAAAAAAACTAAAATAATTTCCTATTTTTACTCCTAATAATCTTCACATTCCTAAAAGTCAAATAAAATAGAACTATAACTCCGATTAAGCTGCAATCTCTTTGTTATAGATTGAGACTTCAAATTTAAATTGATTTTTATCAAGATTTGTACACAATCCTGACACTGGATGTGTTTGTAAAAATAATTGTTGTCACGAATTTGTGTATTTCTTGTTGCGCCTTTGAATAATTGGTCAATAAGGTTCGTTTTTTGCAAATCATTTTAGATAAATGTGTTGATTTGGATAATCAGATTCGTTTTTGGGTTAATTTCTAACCCAACTTCAAAATCGCATCTCAATTTCTTTATTCATCTTTATATTTATATGTTTATATGGTATGATGACTTTACAATCACTTCCACATATTACTCTTGTGTGAAAAAAGAAAATATTGGTATTAATGTTTCTGAATCACAATTAGATGTTGAAATATTTATTATTAAATTGATTTTCAAGAATGGGGAGTGGTAGTTAAACAACTCTATATAGTTTTTACAAAAAAAATAAATCTTTGCATGTTAATCTTTTGCTTCTGCATCCACAACCTCTTTTAATATATCTTCACTTGATTTACTGCTCCCCTCATAATTCTTTTGTTTTCTATTCTTAGTTTTGATTAATATCCGGTCCCAATTAATTAACAACATTCTGCGAGTGTTCAAGACCCATAAAATACAATGGATAATATTATGAAATGTTGTTATATAAAAAACTAGAAACTTCATAATATGTGAAAAGAAGAGATGTTTGACTTTAAAACTTGACCTTGAGCTTCTGATTGTCATTAGTGTTTCTATTTTCTCATTGTCAGCAATACGAACTTGATCTATTTCTCTCTTTACAAAATAAAAACAACTTTTGCTTATTCAACCCGTGTAAATTAACTTGTAATTTTGTAACTTTTAATCAACGAGTTTACTAATTTTTTTCTCTGGCTTTTGAAGGTTAACATTAGATTTGGAACTATTGTTGTACAAAATGTACATGTTGTTGGTGTCAAATGAAGCTAACAATTTAGTAGTGAGAAATTGGAAATTGATGCAGTTGGGCATTCTGCACAAGATATATATCAAATAGTTCTTCCTCGTAATATATGGAATTAATTCCAAAAGATTTTGCTGTAAGGGTATCCGGGGCACCAGCAGGGAGGCATTTCGGTGACCCTATCCACCGATCGGGAACACTGCCGCCATCCCTGCGGTGACCCGATTCTGTGAGTGGCAGCGGGGAGAAGTCACTGATGAAGGTGAGGGGGAGATGGTGGGCCAGCCTCACTTTCAACCAATCAAAACCTTTTTTTTTTTTTGAATAAAAAAACAAGGGGAGTTAAGAGGGGAGTGGCGCTATCAAATTGAGGGTGTGAGGGGAGTTTAAGATGGGAGTTGACGTGGCACACGAGGATTGGTTATGCGTAAGAGAGGGGACTCCCCTCTTAGGGGAGTGCCCCTCTCACCCTAAGTTTCAATTATATCACATTTTTTCCATCTATTGTTTGCTTTATTCTAATATTTTCTAGGCTTTGGTGAAGAACGATTGGCTTACGAGTCAAGCATCCACAAGACTTGATAAACATTATTAAAATATAAAAAGATTTTTGTATGAAAATGTTTTTTTTTCACTATTATGCAGGTATCTAAAATAGGTTTTTATCACATTAAAAGTTGTAAAATGAAAAGTATCTTTTATTTGTTTTGCTTTTAATCATTCTCTATATATGTTTTTATATGGGTACTTGATTCATAACCCAATTTGGGTGTTGGTGTAGGATTTAGGATGACTTTATTTATGACGGACACCACACATGCAATGAAGGAGATGACAAATGTAAGAATTTGATTTTGAATGTTAATTTTTATTTACTATTTGCTTTAATCATTTAAGAATTTGTTTGAATTATGTTTAGGTTTGCTAATCTAACTGTACGCACAATGCAACTTGGGGACCAATGGAAAAAGATCGTGTGATATTTATCTATCTTTATGCATGTTTGTTGCTTTATATTTTTTATTTGTATGTTTCAAGGGAGAAATAAATCAGTTTTCGGATGCAACGTCATGAGATATCCTCAAGAATGGTTAGGTGTTGATATTGTTGGAAGAAAATGGAAGTCCGGCCTGATATTGTTAATTTAATCTTATGTGCAACTGAAACTAACTCATAATTTACCCAGTCCAGTCCAGTGAGGTGTTCTTTATAGAACCTTGGTGATAACCAACATAGGAGTCAATAACTTATGTTGTATACAATGAAATATCTAAGGGATTTGTGAATCATTTATAGGTTTGGGAATTGTAATTTTTGTTATTCATTACTTAAAGTAATATATAGTTTCATTTAGAGTTATATATACCATTTATTTATATACTTATGACTTATATATTTTTATTTTTAACCGTGTAGTACACGGGTTACTAACCTAGTCTATATCTATACTATATAATAAAAGAAACCAACTTTAGGACACTTGTCATTATTCTAGTCCATCCTTAATTTTAGATAATTATTATTTAATTTAAATTATTAAATATCAATTAAATTAATATAAATCTTATCAACCCTAAATTATTGGCATAAACTTAATTTCAAATTGTAAAGTCTTAATTTATATTAATTTTTAACCTCCGTTAGAAAAAAACTAATTATGCTACAAACAACAAATTTTTTTTTTAAGTTTTGACAGTATAACTAAGTTTTTCGATATATGCATATCACCTCTCGCAAGAAAGATAATAAAGATTTTTTGGAGTGGTCTTTAATTAATTCTATTTTACTTTTTTATTTCCTTTAATAAAATATAATCAAATCAAAAATTTAAAATAGTATTAACCTAATTTAAAAAATAATAAAAAAAATCCATTTTGATTTAGAAAGATTTTTTTAACAATAGATAAACCCGTGTAATACACAGGGTTTTTAAAGATAGAACATTTTTTTATTATTTGCTATATAAAATTAGATTTATTAAAGCCCGTATAATACATGGAGTTTTTTTTTTAAATATAACTTATTATTTAGTATATAATTGCATTTCTTCAACATGTGAATACACAAGGTTTTTTTTTTTAATATAACTTTTTAGTGTTTGGTACATAAATTTACATTTCTTCAACCCGCACAACAAACGAGGCTCTTAAAGGTATAATTTTAAAGATTTTTTTAACAATAGATAAACCCATGTAATATACAGGGTTTTTAAAGATATATCATTTTTTTATTATTTGCTATATAAAATTAGATTTATTCAACCTGTATAATACACGGAGTTTTTTAAAATATTTTTTTATTATTTAGTATATAAAATTATATTCTTCCACCCGTGAATACACATGGTTTTTTAAAAATATAACTTTTTATTGTGTGGTATATAAAATTACATTTATTCAACCCGCACAATAAACGAGGTTTTTAAAGATATAATTTTTTATTTTTTTAATATATAAAATTATATTTACTCAACACGTGTAATAAATGGGTTTTTAAAAATATAATGTTTTTTTATTTAGTATATAAAATTACATTTATTCAACCCGTGTAATACACGGGGTTCTAACCTAGTATGTTATATAATACAACTTTCCAGATAACAAATGATATATTATATTATAAGTAATTAAGAAAATATTTACCAAAGGATTAAAAACATATATGTTAAAATAACGTATATAAAGAGTTAAAGACGTTCTTTTATAAAGGTTAAAAAAATTTTAATTGAAAATGTAAAGTTTCATGATTCAACAAATTGTTTTTTAATTTTGTTATAAACTTTTTATAACTCTTGTTAAAGAACATACTTTTGCTAGGAAAATGATTTTATCTAATAAATTAAGAGTGAGAAATGTAACTTTCAAAAATCATTAATTTTGGTAAATATTTTTAAAAATCACTCTTTTTGGTAAATAAGTTTTTCACCAACACTATTTTGAGAAAAAAAAAACTCTAAAAAAACACCTATTTTAGTAATATTTTTTAAATCACCCATTTTGATAAATAAGTTTTTCACCAACACCACTTTTGAAAAAAACTCCATTTTTTACTATTATAGTTACGTGGTGTACTTATTATCTTCTAATTTTTTTATGACAAAAATAAAATAATAAAGCAGAAATTGAAAACGTTTTAAAAAATCAGTTTTGAAACAAGTTGACTATTTAGATTTCCCAATGCTTTTTAGTTCGTTTATAGGTCGCTTGAGGTTTCCCTGACTTTACAGTTTCAAGAGACCTTCATATTCCTATCTAGTTTTTCTGCAATAATCCATAATTTGTTCACTCCTACTTGTTTTAAGATGACCAGGCGAGTCGAAAGAACTGCGATCGGCATTGATCTTGGAACAACATATTCTTGTGTGGCAGCCTGGTTTGATAAGCACAACCGTGTGGAGATCATTCCTAATCAACAAGGTAACAAAATCACTCCTTCATGCGTTGCTTGGGATGGAATACAAATGTTAGTAGGCGAGGCCGCAAAAAATCAGATCACCAGGAACCCCAAAAACACTGTTATTGGTAACTTCATTTGATCAACAACTTTCATATATATTTTAGGAGCTTTATTTTTGATGGCCTTGCATTTTTTTTTGATAAATATGTGCAGATGTTAAACGTTTAATGGGAGCCAGATTCAATGATGGTGTAGTGCAGAAAGACATAGAAACTAGACCTTTTAAGATAATTGAAGGCTCTGGGGAGAAGCCAATCATCGTATTTGAACACGAGTCGAATGAAAAGAAGTTTTCACCAGAAGAATTATCATCAATGATTCTAACAAGTTTGAAGGAGGCTGCTGAATCATTTCTTGGAACAACTGTTACCGATGCAGTCATAACCGTTCCTGCGTATTTTAGTGACAAGCAACGACAGGCAACCATGGATGCTGGTGTGTTAGCTGGCCTTAATGTTATGCGCTTGATTAACGAGCCCACATCAGCAGCTATCGCATATGGTCTAGACAAGAGTGCTGATGTAAACTGCCCTGAAGAGAAAAACATATTGATATTTGATATGGGTGGAGGAACCTTTGATGTGTCTCTTCTCAAGATTGGCAAGGATGGTACAATTACTGTTAAAGCAGTGGGTGGCGATACTCACTTGGGTGGCGAAAATTTTGACCAGTTGATAGTGAATCATTGTGTTGAAGTTTTTAAAAAGAAAGAAAAAAAGGACGTGAGCGAGAATGCAAGAGCAAAGACGAGGTTGAAAATCGCATGTGAGAAAGCAAAGAGGGATTTGGCTTCAACAACACAAATACCAATCGAAATCGATTGCTTATACGAGGGAATTGACTTCTCAACTAAATTTAGCAGGGCAAAATTCGAGGAGATTAATGCTGGTTTCTTTAACATGTGCATTAAGCATGTGGAGAACTGTTTGAGAGACGGAAATATGCACAAGAGCGATGTTGATGACGTGGTTATTGTCGGTGGGTCGACACGAATTCCTAAAGTACAACAAATGCTGATTGAATTTTTTGACGGGAAGCCTCTCTGCAAGAGCATTAATGCTGATGAAGCTGTGGCTTATGGTGCTGCGGTGTTTGCTGCAAACTTAAGTGGTTATGGGAACAAGAAAGTGCGGGATTTGATGCTATTAGATGTGACCCCTCTTTCTCTTGGTATGAGGGTTCATATAGATGTTATGAGCGTTGTGATACCTAGGAACACACCCATACCCACTGTCATGGAGCGTGTTTATGGTACATTCTCCGAGAACGAATCATCTGTGTCGTTTCATGTCTATCAAGGTGAGGGTACAAGTACTAAAGAAAATATCTTTCTTGACACCTTCACAATTCATGACATTCCAGCAGGCGAACAAAGGTACAGGGTTTGCTTTAACATAGATGCTAATGGTATTCTCAATGTTTCGGCTGAGGTGTTTTCCACTGGTAATAAAAGAAGCGTCACAATTGCTACGAGTGGAGGTTTGTCCAAGGATGGTGTTAAGAAGATTAGGCATTGATAAACTGTAACAAGTTAATTCAGATTATGTTTCGTTGGGAATATAGCCGTTTAAGTTTCTGTTTAGAAATTTTCTAAAAAAAAGGTCTCCCGGAGAAAGTCAAGTGGTCTATTGTAATAGTTTTAGTTTTAATTGTAATTGCACTATTTTTTTTTTCAACAGCATGTTATATGCAGAATCTTTAAGAACAATGATTTTCCACTGACCAGAAAACTTTTTGGTCAGTTTTCGACGACCTTTCTTGATCTAAAAGAACCGTGCCAGCAGCGGCTGAGGAACTAGCAGCTGGTGTGTGACTGACATGAGCAGCAGTGGTGACTTTTGTTGGGGGTCCAATTCAGATAAGCAACCTGCTGATCAAGTTGCAGGTTGATGGTAAAATAGAAGAAGTAGACACGAGGATTTACGTGGTTTAGTCTCGTTGTCAAACCGGCTTCCCTCCATCTCATCCTTGTTATAGCTACTTCTTAGTTCTTACAATTGGCGTCTTCGCCAACTAGACATCAATAACACCTTTCTTCAAGGAACCCTTCCCGAAGTTGTCTATATGTATGTCTTAGCCACCGGGCTCCTCCCTTCCTAATCACGTTTGCAAACAATCTTCAACAAGCATCACGCCTTGGTATAATGAACTTAAAAACAATCTTCTTTCGGTTCATTTTAAGCTGACTATCTCCAATTCTTTACTATTTGTCAATCATTCTACTGCTTCAACCATATACATTCTTGTATATGTTGATGATATCATCATCACTGGACTAAATATTTCTCTAGTAAATGCGTTTATCACCTTTCTTGCTAATCGTTATTCTTTTTTAGACATTGGCAAACTTTCATATCTAACAGTTTATTCCTTTCTCAAACTAAACATATTCTCGAGATTCTTAAATGTGCCAACATGAGTGATTGGAAACATGCTTCCACCTCAATGACACCCTCTTGCTCATCAGCTTGATGGCAACCCTTATCCCCACTGACTACCGCGGTTTTGTGGGTGCACTTCAACGTCTTTCTTTAACATGTTCAGATGTTAACAAACTATCACAATTCATGCCCTCACCAACCAATCAACATTGGGTTTCCCTTAAACATTTATTTATTGAGATAGTTACATGGTACGATACATCACGATTTGCTTATTAGACGCCATTCTCCGTCGCCTTTACCAATGTTGATTGGTGGGTGATAAACAAACGTCGCGGCACAACAGGCTATAGTGTTTATCTTGGTAACATCCCCATTTCTTGGAGCTCAACACGTCAACCCACATTGGCTCACTCATCCACAAAAGCAGAATTTCAGGCTATAGCATCTACTACTACCGAGGTACAATGGGTTATATCATTAATGTCGGAATTTAGATATAAGTCTATCATAATCCCAACCATTTATTGTCATAATTAGGTGTGTTACTCAGCCAACCCCTTGTTTCATTCTCACATGAGACATCTTGCACTAGACTTTCCTATAATTAGGTGTGTTACTCAGCCAACCCCTTGTTTCATTCTCACATGAGACATCTTGCACTAGACTTTCCTTAGGTTCATGACGGGTCCATACGTATTACTCATGTTGCCGAGGGATGTCAAACTAGCCGATGCACTAACTAAGCCACTACTCAAACACCGCTACCATTCTCTCCTTTCCAAGATTGGACTTCTTGTATTTTTTTTTTTTTTTCTGAACAGCTAATTTCTTTTAATCTTTGGACCATTAGTTGGACTTCTTGTATTTACATTACTGTAATTGTTTCGTTAGATAAGACCTAGTTTATAGCTATTGTTCCTATTTTGTAACTTTATCTTCACATTGAGTGCGAAATAAACAGATTCCGTCACAATTCTTATAGTTTTATATATACAAGGTAGAGTGAATTTCAAATTTTGTCCTTTATGCTTATATCAAATTTCAGGCGATGTCCTTTATCTTTAAAATTGATGAGTTTTGTCCTTAACGTTTTTAAATGCTACATGTTTTGTCCTTTGACCCTAACCTGGTTAATTTTTTTAGTTAAATCAGATCATGTGCTTTGCACATGAGGGTATTTTTGACATTTCACTATTCAAAGGACTATTGTGCAAATAATTATCATAAAGGGACTTTTGTGTATATAAATGAAAAATATACATATAGAAAAACCCTGTACTCTCTTTTTCCCTTTTATCTTCTCTCTATCTATGTGGGTGTTTGGGATTCCTTCTCAAAAATGACTTATTAACTTATATAAGTCATAAGTGAGAAGTTAGAAATTCTAACTTCTCAAAAATGACTTCTCAACACACAAAACCCTCCAAAATAAGCTAACCAAACACTCAAAAAAAAAAAAAACAACTTATTAACTTTTATAAGTCAATAAGTCATAAGTTGCTCCAAAATAAGCTAACCCAAACACCCCCTATAACATGCAATCGATGTTGAATATCTGGTGGTTGGTGGTGGTGGATGGTTGAGGTTGTTGGTGGTGGATGGTTGTGGTTGTCGGTGGAGGGTGTGGCTGGTTCGCTACGGGTTATTGGTGGTTTCTGAGGGCTACGGTGGTGGATATTGGGTGGTTGCAGAAGGCGGTGGAGGGTGGGTGGTTGATGCTGGTGGATGGTAGCGTGATTGTGGTGATGAGAGTTACGATGGTGGATTGGTGGTCCGGTGGTAACGGTGGTTGTTGGAGGCTACAGTGATTGAGGGTTAGGTATTGTTTGAAATCGAAAAGGGGTTTTTTATGTACGTGTAGGATCGTTTTTGGACCCGAACGAGTCAATCAGAAGAGTTAAACTCAGTTTGAGCGGCGGAAACAAACAAACTAAGCTCAATTCAGCTAGTATATCACTTTAAACTGTCAAATTGTATTGATTGAAAGACATTTACAGCCCGGTGACACTTCGGCAGCACTTCTTGCAAACCGGAAGAACAACTATGAGATTTCGCTTGGAACCCCCTATATATAGGGCTTTGATTCCGCTTGAACATGCCATGAGCATTTCAAGCGGAATAACAACAATGACATTCAAGCAAAATCAACACCTATCATTCGAGCGGAATTAGAACATAACAGATTTCGCTTGAAAATGACCTAATGTCATTTCAAGCGAAAACACCTCTAAAATCCACTTTCTCGTTTTTCGTGCCCTGATCTAATTACATCTATACAAGACTCGATACAAGACGAAGACGACAGACGGATGCACCAACAAACTCCCCCTCGGATGTTGACGGAGTCTTCAGTGTCGAGTCTTCGCATCTTCAATATCAGCCTTTGGGCTTCTCTTTGAAGTATCTGACGCTGTAAATATCTTCAAACTCTATCTTCTCTTCTCTTTAATCATCAACAAACTCCTTCCCTCGAGTGTTGAATCTTTAAATTCATTCCAAGATCATGATCTGGCTCTTATCTGGCTCAGGATCGTCACCTGGCTCAGATTCACACCTGTACAATCTCCACTTCAAAGTAAATTTCACACATTTAAACATTAACACACTCTCAGACATCACTTGAAACAATCACAAAATGATCTAACATTTAGTATCTGATGAACCACTTGCAGAAATCATTTTTTCTACAAAACTTTTGATGACCACTTGTAAGATATGTTTCAAAACATACTCTCCCAAACCAACTGTCGTCATGTTTAGCACTTGAATTTTGAAAATCAGCTCTTCAACACCAGTTGTCGAAAATCTTTTTGGATTTTTCAAAATTTTATGCTTAAACACACACAAAATCTTTTTGGGATTTTTGAATATAAAGGAATGCAGTAAAGAAATATTTACAAACAATCTTTTTGTGAGTTTGTGTAAGAGGATCATATCAGTTTCTGAGACATATCACCAACACCGTTAAGCTTCATTTCATTTTAAGTTCTAAACAATTCACTTAGATTGTCAGTATACTGGTCCATTTAAATTTTCACACAAAGTTCAGCTGTTTCGAGATACGATATTAATGTCTTAAGCACTTAAACTTATTCGCGTGTCCCACCACTTGAATATACTCCCGTATCCAGATCCCAATATTCAGTCTTACAGGTGAGTATACCACAGATGATATCTGTAAGGGGTTAGATGCGAAACCGTGAGAGCTCAGGTCAGAACTTTCGTCCAGCAGAGAGATGACGACTCGACTTTAGTGTGTCCCCTTTAGAGGATCTTTTTTTACAACAGCACATGATTAGCATTTTGCAATGTTTCATCATTTTTTATGCTGAGGGCGTTGCTTATTTCAAGCATTTGCAGAAAGTATTATACGGGGACTAGGTCAGAATTTCCATTCAGCAGAAGTCCCGGGATAATACCCCAGATATCACTGAGCATAAAGACCTAGTATCTCAGAAAGAGGGACCTTTCAAACAAGATTTCGGGGGTTGCCCATATATCCAAGAAGTTGTTACCCACAAAATAAGCAAGTTTGAAATTTAAGTTTATATCTCGTCACAATTTACTAAATGTGCAAAAACCTACTGGCATATCCGCAATGAGATTGTTTATCACATTTTATCTTTCCAATTCTTTAGCATGTTGTGACAGTCCACTGATGTACTATCATTTCCTCTTTTCACAACAAAACTCATTTTTGTTTTATCATATTTTTGTAATTTTTAAAATTTCTAATGTTTATGGATTTTCTGAAAATTTTTACTCCCCCTAAAATGCAAACACATTTAAAGAAATTTGAAAACAAACTATACAAGTAAATAACAACCGATATCAAATCACATCAAATCACCATCCATTAGACATAAACAATCAGAACTCCCACTCTCAACAAACTATTTTCCCATTTAGATTTCAAAACACTTAAGTTTGTTTTAATCAAAATGGTTTTTTCCGGAAAATAAGTTTAGTTGAATTTACCACTTGCAGGGGCATGGTTCATCATATTGTCTTTCAACCACTTGTATGAGGATTACATCAAGTTCAAATTAATGACCTTGACTAATCACTATGTAAAAACCAAACTCTTATAGGAATGAAACATCTACACACAATTAAACCTCTGTACCACTTGTAAAAATGGAATCACCAAAGCGAATTTCTTAAGAAGATGCCGATACCTACTCCTCACTTACCAACCTGGGAGTTCCGGCATAGTCCATCACCTGTAAACATTTCAACCACTTTAAAACTTTCACAAAAACAATTTTAACAAGAATGATGCCGATTCCTGATCCACGATTACAAACTTGGGATCTCCGGCAAGTCAGGTTTTTCAGTCAAAGAAAATATCTACCCAAGCCTGACCAGCCTTGGGTGTAACCAAGTCATCATCACTTGGTTTCTGTCACACCCCGGCCGCGTATAATGTGCAACCGCGGCGGAAGCGCCGGGGAGTGTTGTGGACAGAATTAGTTGTTTCATAACCATGGAAATTAAAGTTTCATTTTATTTATTAAACACGAGTGTTACATTGTTTTAAAACAGGAAATAGAGTGTTCAAAACATAATTAAACTAGTCTATCTTCATTTTTAGTCTCTAAGGCACAGGTCCGCCCTAGTGTCACCATTGTCATCCTACACGATAGCTCCTGAAAACACATGTGAAAGTAGGTACGTCAGCATAAAAATGCCTGTGAGATACATAGGTTTTGTGAAAATGGGATTCATGACTTGAGTTTAAAGAAATGTTTAATAACAGTCAGTCATGAACCTTGTAATTTGTCTTGCTTTGTAAACCTTTTGAAAAACGATAATATCAGATGATATGTATAGATAAGTGTAAGGTTAAACGAGTAACCAAGTAAAATGAGTTGAATAAGATAAGTTGTTTGTAAAAATAATGTCTTGTGAAGAGTATGCTATTTGTGTAAAATGTAATGTGTCTAAACTGAAATGACTTAGATAACGCTACGATATGTAATATTATACAAGCATTTATATATAGGAAGTACCAGCGGCGTATCCACCATGTTTGTATCATATTACATACGCCACGTTACTCCAACCATTTACCCAAACCAACCACCATGTAAATTGTTCATGTATAAATCAATTGTCAAGTGTTATTGTGTAAACCATATCGAAATGTCTATGTTCAATGTAAACCACCAAGTATGTACATCAATGTCAAAATGTTTATGTTTAATGTAGATCATGTAATGTGTACCCAAAATATATCTTGTATGGTAAGTGAGATGTATCAACTAAACCATATGTAAAATGCACAAAACAGGGTGTTGAAGTAAAACATGGTTTAAATCAACGTTATGTTTTGTGGAACAATGCATGCTCTACTGATATAAACATTTATGCGGTATTGTGAAAATATGCATACATCCAAGCCTTGAGACTGTGGCGATAAACCCTTAAACAAATTAAAGGTTATCTAAGTTATGTATATCGAATTCGGTCATTCCTTCCAATCCAATCAAACCAAGGATTTCAGGAACGGGAGTTGTCAATTCCTATGGTACCACTACCTACTAACGAACGGCGTAGCTAATGTTAATGAATGTATTGTTCCATGTTAAACAAACCAAATGTCATAACAAAATGAAGGCATGTGATGTAAACAATTGTACTAAGTACGCACACAATGGGCATACATAGCATGAAATGTAATGTAAAGCAATGTACTAAGTACGCACACAATGGGCATACATAGCATGAAATGTAATGTAAAGCAATGTACTAAGTACGCACACAATGGGAATACATAGCATGAAATGTAATGTAAAGCAATGTACTAAGTACGCACACAATGGGCATACATAGCATGAAATGTAATGTAAAGCAATGTACTAAGTACGCACACAATGGGCATACATAGCATGAAATGTAATGTAAAGCAATGTACTAAGTACGCACACAATGGGCATACATAGCATGAAATGTAATGTAAAGCAATGTACTAAGTACGCACACAATGGGCATACATAGCATGAAATGTAATGAAAACATGTACTATAATGTACTAACGAACATAGCCGGTATATGATGTGAAAACATGGAAAGCATGAAAGTAACAAGTAGGCACATGTGTTTCACCCCAAAATAGTTTGGAAAAAAGTAAAAGATGGGGTTCTATGTACTCATCTGAGATTGCTTTGAATTCCTTGTGTAATAATCACACAATGCTAGAGATCACGGGATATCAAACGACACCTAATAGGTAGCTATATTAATATATCGGACCAAAATCGGAAGGATCGGATAGTATGCGGGTTCGTAAACCAAACGAGTATGGAGACTCGTGAAATATGGTTTAACATAGCCTACATACTAAAATGAAACCTAACCTAAGTGCTTACGACCCATTATGACCCGTTTAGGTAGCTTATGCTATCTTAACGCGTCGTTCGCGTAGAACGCGTTTGGAACGCCTAACATCGTGGCCATAAGGTATAACCTCGGAAGGTTACAGCTATGGTCACCTAATGTGTTTGGTTGGATCCTAATGATCGACCAAATGGGTCGGGTTCGAAAGTATAAGCGATGGTTTGGATCGCTTACCTTACGACCCTATATAAGCACTATACTAAAGTGACGAGCTAAGCATGTTAGAACATGCTTAACTAAGTTTAGAAAACAGGTTTGGCATCAAAACAAACGGCTTTGATGCTCACGAGTAGTTTGGTTACAAAATACGCAAGAATGCGCATTTTGGCCGAAACTACGACTCGTCACTGAGCCTAGATAACATGGTAATCAGTAGGTATAGTCACTACGGACTATAACCATCGTGATCACGCTCACGTTATGAAGTTCCACGAACTTCGCATCGACCATAAACTGGTCAATGCAGACAGTCAAACATAGTTCGACTTTCGGACTCGAAAAGCGATAAAACAACGAAGGAACACTTACAAAGGGTCCCCGAAAGCTAATCTTGATCAAAGAAACTCAGGTATGAAGCAATACTTCAACTTAGAGCTTTTAGATCAGATTTCTTGTGGGTTTTTGCAAGAATGGGGGGGGGGTATTTATAGGAAAAGCATAACCGTTAGGATCGTTTCTCGAATATCGTGCCATGATCTTGTCCATACACTTGTTGTAATACTTATGGAGCATCAGTTTTGCCCCTAATTGGCCTGAAGTGGCAAGTGCATTTTGACCTTTCACTAACTTGAAGAGGCAACAACATTTAAAACTGAATCTGCTGTTCTGGAGACGTCTTACGGACCGTAAGCAAAGGTCCATACGGACCGTAAGGACCTTGCATGTCAGCAACTTTCAAAATTGGCAGTTTTGGTCCCTGCAGCTCCAAAACTTGGTATTTGATGCATTTTTGACACGTTTAAACCCCGTTAACCCCATTTCAAAGCTCTAAAATGAAGTTAAAGTATAGGGAACTTAAAATATGTTCAAAAATATCTCGGATGTCGGTTCGTTTGGCCGTACGGTCGCGATGTTCGGTTAATTACGACGGAATGCGCATAAGCGCGTAAGACGATCCAAATTGCGCGACAAATGGATTTTTATCATGCCATACACTAAGGCATAATATAAGGATGCTTACATAAATTTTTGGATGTCCGGATGTATTCAGAACGTAAGTTATGCGTAAAAGTGCAAACTTGTGCACTTTTTGACACCTTTAGCCCCTGAATGATCCAAAAGTTTGTTTTAGCATACCAAACCCCTCAAAGCCTATTTCTAAGATATGTAAAGGATACTTATGGTATGTTTAACTTATGGACATGTTCCGGAATGTTCGTTACTGTCACACCCCGACCACGTAAAACATCAAATCGTGGCGGAAACGTCGGGGAGTGTTGTAACAGAATTATTGTTCCACAACCAAGGTAATTAAAATAATATTTTATTCATCACCCAAGGGTGGAATACATCGTTCAAAACAAGAACCAACATGTTACATTGTCTTAAAACTACTGAAATAAAGAGTACATAACGTCATTAAACTAAGTCTAGCTCTGTTTTATGTCACTAAGGCCCGAGTCCACCCTAGCGTGTCACGATCATCATCCTATGCATTAGCTCCTGAAACACATGTGAAAATAGGTACGTCAGCATAAAAATGCCTGTGAGTAACATAGGTTTTATGAAAATAGGATTCATGACTTAAGTTTAAGAAAAGTGTTTAATAAAAGTTAGTCATGAATCTTGTAAAATGTTTTGTTTTGTAAATTATTTGAAAAGCGATGAAATCAAATGATATGTATAAATAGAAGAATAACGTATGGTTAAAAGAATAACCAAGTAAAAATAAGTTGTATAAAACAAGTTGTTTTTGTAAAACGAAGTCTTGTGAAAATGTGTTATTTATGTAAAAATGTATAAGTCCAAACTAAATGATTTAAATAACGCTATGACATGTAATACAATACAAGCACTTATATATAGGAAATACCAGCGGCGTATCCATCATGCTTGTATCATACTACACACATATCATTACTTAAGTCATTAAACAAATCACCAATGTATAAAGTCCATGTTTAAACCAACCATCAAATGTTCTTGTCTAAACCATTGTCATATGTTTAAAACCCAAAATGTAGTCATGTAGTTAAGTGTAAACAAAAGTTATGTATGGTAAGTAACAAAATGAGAATACTTAACCATAAGAAAAAAAGGAACAAAACAAAGTATTTTGAATAAATCAAAAAGTTATGTTTTGCCAAGTAAAAGCTTGTTTTATTGATACAAACATTTATGTGGTAAGTTAACGCATTACATTCAAGCCTTGAGACAGCAGGATAACCTTAGAGTAAAGGTTATCAAAGTAAAATGTTTTCGGATTCAGTCATTTCTTTCACCCAAACAAACCTAGGGTGTCAGGAACGGGATTTGTCAAGTCCTATGGTACCATTACTTACTACCGAGCGGCGTAGCTAATGTTAATGAATGTAGTAAAAGAACCGTTTATGCAAACCAAATGTCATACCAAATGTAAACAAGTTATGTGAAAACAATGTACTAAGTATGCTAAGTAAACATACAAAGCAGAAAAGTCATGTAAAACAATGTGCTAATATGCCATGTAAACATATATAGCAAAACAATGTAATGTAAATCAATGTGCTAGCATGCCAAGTAAACATACATAGCAAAACATAATGAAATCATGTACTAATAGTGTACTAATGAACATAGCAAGCATATGATGTGAAAACATAGAAAGCACGAAAGTAACAAGTAGGCACATGTGTTTCACCCCAAAATGTTTGGAAAACGGTAAAAGAGGGGTCTATGTACTCACATAGACACCTTGAAAGCTTTTGAAAGATGGGGTTCTATGTACTCACATGAGATTGCTTAGAAGTCGTAGGATAACCACCAAGCAATGCTAGTAGATCACGGAATCAAACGGCACCTATAAAGGTATCTACATTAATAAACGGATCTATCGGAGGAACGGGTAGTACGAGGGTTCGCAAACCAAATAAGTATGGGAACTTATATAATATGGTTTAACAAAGCCTATATACTAAAACGAAACCTATTCTAAGTGCTTTTGACCCGTTACGACCCGCTTAGGTAGCTTATGCTACTTTAACGCGTCGTTTGCGTAAAACGCGTTTGGAATGCCTAACTAGCCCTATGACAAGCAAGAGATGCCTTAACATGTTTAATATTGGTGTTAAATCAGTTTAGATACCAAAAATTATGTTACATAGGCTTAAAATGAATTTTGGTGCGAAAAGGGTATTTTGGTAATTTGCCTAAGGCATAAGAACTACTTATCATACAACTACTTAAACGTCATGACCATAAGGTATAACCTTGGAAGGTTATTCCCTACACAATTATGGTCACCTAAAATGTTTGGTCGGACCCTAATGATCGACCAAATGGGTCGGGTTCGTAAGCATAAGCGATTGATTAGATCGCTTACCTTTACGACCCTAAACAAGCACAAATCTAAAAGCGACGAGCTAAACATGCTAGAACATGTTTAGTAAAGTTAGAAAACAAGTTTGGTATTAAAACAAACGGTTTTAATACCCTAGAGTAGTTTGGTTACAAAATACGCAAGAAAACGCATTTTGGCCGAAACTACGACTCGTCACTGAGCCTAGATAACGTGGTAATCAGTAGGTATAGTCGCTAGGGACTATAACCATCGTGATTACGCTCACGTTATGAAGTTCAAACGAACTTCGCGTTGACCATAAACTGGTCAATGCTGAAAGTCAAACACAGTTTGACTTTAACGCTAAAACGAACGAAAAACGCGAAAGAATACTTACAGAAGGTCCCCGTAAGATTGATATTCCAAGTATTTCTCAGGTATGAAGTGTTCAACACTTCAACTTAGAGAAAATCTCAGAATTCAAGTGGGTTTTGAGCAAGACATGGTGGGGGTATTTATAGATGTAGTAGAACCGTTAGGATCGTTCGTTGAATAACGTGCTTCGATCTAGGCCGTACACATCAAGCCCATTGTTTTACAAAACCAGGGGAGCCCCCAAACCAGCCCATACATTGCCCAAAACCATTTGCACAAGTGAGGAACAGCTGGATCAAGCTGGATTGCATTTTCTGGTATCTGGCACCTGCTTACGGACCGTATGGAGTAGGTCTTACGGTCCGTAAGGACCCTGCAGGTCAGAAAGATTGAATTTGGCAGAACAGGCCCCTGTACCTCCAAACTTGATTTTTGATGCGTTTTGGCACGTTTAAACCCCGTTAACCCCATTTTAAGGATCTAAAATGAAGTTAAAAGTATAGTGAACTTGAAACATGCTCAAAAATATGCCGGATGTCAGTTCGTTTGGCCGTACGATTGCGTTGTTCGGTTAATTACGACGGAAGTCGTAACGGACGCAAAAACGGTCCAAATTGCGCGACGAATTGATTTTTGACAAGCCAATCACTAAAACATAATATTTTAATGATTACATAAATTTTTGGATGTCCGGATGAATTCAGAATGTAAGTTATGCGCGAAAATGCAAACTTATGCACTTTTTGATGCTTTTAGTCCCTGAATGACCCAAAAGTTTATTTTAGCACACCGAACCACTCAAAGCCTATTTCTAAGCTATGTAAAGGATATTTAGGGTGTGTTTAACTTATGGGCATGTTCCGGAATGTTCGTTACATTTCAAATCAGCATACTTTTGCAGTTTGTCAATTTTAGTCCCTGTAAGCGAATTAACTTGATTTTGCCATACCAAGGCCTTCAAAACTTATTTATAAGTTATGTAAAGGTTATTTAAGGTATGTTAAGCATAAATTGATGTTCTGGAGTATTTGTCGCGTTAAACTGGCTACGTTTACGCACCAGTTTGCGTATAATTCTCTAGAAAGCGATATAAAGTTTGAAATCGAATAAAAGTCAAAACATGAAAAACACCAAACATAAACAAACAAACATAGGGATCAAATAACTTTATTTCATTGATAACTGAACTGTTTACAATGATCACAAGCACAGATGTCACAGTCTCCCCTACTTGTGGAAATTTCGTCCAGAAATTTGTTTAGAGGAAACTCGTGGGAATAGATGTGGATATTTCGCCTTCATTTGATCTTCACGTTCCCAAGTAAACTCAGGTCCATGTTTAGATTCCCAGCGAACTTTAACCAACGGAATGCGCTTGCGTTTAAGCCATTTGACTTCACGATCCATAATTTCCACAGGTTTCTCGACAAAATGAAGTGTTTTATCAACACGGATTTCATCAAGCGGTATGTGGAGGTTCTCATCAGCTAGACACTTTTTGAGATTGGATACGTGGAAAGTTGGATGAACATTTCCAAGTTCGGGAGGTAATGCAAGTCTGTAGGCTACCTTGCCGATTCTTTCGACGATCTTGAATGGTCCAACATATCTAGGTGCAAGTTTTCCTTTCTTTCCAAATCTGATCACACCTTTCCAAGGTGAGACCTTAAGTAATACACGATCACCGACTTGGAATTCTAAGGGCTTGTGTCGTCGGTCCGCGTAACTCTTTTGACGGCTTCGAGCTGCCTGTAAGTTATCACGAACTTTCTTAACCTTGTCAGTTGTCTTTAGAATAAGGTTAGGTCCAGTAAGCTGAGCCTCACCTATTTCATTCCAGCAGACTGGTGAACGACATTTTCAACCATAGAGAGCCTCGAAAGGAGCCATGTTGATGCTGGAGTGATAACTATTGTTGTAGGAGAATTCAATCAATGGAAGATGTGAATCCCAACTACCACCAAAATCGATCACACAAGCTCTAAGCATATCCTCCAAAGTCTGGATTGTTCTTTCAGTTTGGCCATCTGTTTGTGGATGATAGGCTGTGCTCAGATTGAGTTGGGTCCCCATAGCAGATTGCATAGTTCTCCAAAATCGGGAAGAGAAGCGAGCATCCCTATCAGAAATAATGTTCAAAGGAACACCATGTCGAGATATAATTTCATCCACGTAGTTTTTGGCCAGATCTTCAGCAGATAGATTCTCACGGATCGGCAGGAAATGCGCTGACTTTGTAAGACGATCAACAACTACCCAGATGGCATCATGACCTTTCTTAGTGCGCGGGAGTTTAGTAATGAGATCCATAGCAATGTTTTCCCATTTCCAAACTGGGATCTCAGGTTGCTCCAAAAGACCATAAGGATGTTGGTGTTCAGCCTTGACCTTGAGACAAGTAAGGCACTTTGAAACGTACAAGGCAATGTCTTTCTTCATACCAGGCCACCAATACTGAGTACGAAGATCCTTATACATTTTATCTGAGCCAGGATGAATAGAATAACGAGACTTATAGGCCTCATCCATAAGTAGAGTGCGAAGATCATCTTGGCTTGGGACCCACAAACGGTCCATGAAATAATACGATCCATCTTCCTTCAGCACAAGGTTAGGCTTAATGTGATAGGGTAATTCCTTACCCATCAAGTCTTGTGAAACACAAGCCTGTTGAGCCTGAGTAATGCGTGCTTGGATATCAGATCGAGCTTGAATAGCAGATTGAACATGAACACAATGAAGCATAGTGCGTTCCTTACGACTCAATGCGTCAGCCACAACATTTGCTTTACCAGGATGGTAGCGAATTTCGCAATCATAGTCGTTTAGGAGTTCGACCCAACGTCTTTGCCTCATGTTGAGTTCTTTCTGATTGAAGATATGCTGGAGACTTTTGTGGTCAGTGAAAACCACACATTTTGTGCCATACAAATAATGTCTCTAGATTTTGAGAGCGAAGACAACTGCACCCAACTCAAGATCATGAGTGGTGTAGTTTCTCTCATGTACCTTCAATTGCCTTGATGCATAGGCTATGACTTTGTTCCTTTGCATCAGAACACAGCCAAGACCCAATTTCGATGCATCACAGTAAACGACAAAGTCATCATTACCCTCAGGCAAAGTTAGAATAGGTGCATCACAAAGCTTCTGCTTCAAGGTCTGAAACGCTTCTTCTTGCTTAGAACCCCATTCAAAGGGTTTGTTTCTGAGTTAGAGCAGTTAGAAGAACTGCAATCTTTGAGAAGTTCTCGATGAAGCGGCGGTAATAACCCGCAAGACCAAGAAAAGAACGAACCTCAGTAGGAGTAGTAGGCGTATCCCAATCCTTAATCGCACTGATCTTGGAGGGATCTACATGAATACCTTGTTCGTTGACAATATGTCCCAAAAATTGAACTTCCTTAAGCCAAAATTCACACTTGGAGAACTTGGCAAAAAGTTGCTCTTTCTTTAGGAGTTCCAGAGTAAGACGAAGATGTTGCTCGTGATCAGCTCGCGTCTTAGAGTAAATCAAGATATCATCGATTAAAACGATGATGAACTTATCTAAATAAGGCTTGCAGACCCAATTCATTAAGTCCATGAAAACAGCAGGAGCATTGGTCAAACCGAATGGCATGAATGTGAACTCATAATGCCCATATCGAGTGCGAAATCCTGTTTTGGGAATATCTTCTTCATGCACACGAAGTTGATGATACCCAGAACGAAGGTCGATCTTCGAAAAGCAAGTAGCACCCTGTAACTGGTCAAAGAGATCATCAATGCGAGGTAGGGGATATCGATTCTTGATGGTAAGCTTATTCAGCTCACGATAATCGATACACATTCTGAAGGATCCATCCTTCTTCTTGACAAAAAGAACGGGAGCACCCCAAGGAGAAAAGCTAGGATGGATAAAACCTTTGTCAGAAAGCTCCTGAAGCTGCTTAGATAGCTCTTGCATCTCAGACGGTGCAAGACGATATGGAGCTCTAGCAATAGGATTTGCACCAGGTACAAGATCAATACGGAACTCGACTTGGCGTGCTGGGGGTAGACCAGGTAACTCTTCAGGAAACAACTCCGGATAATCCCGAACAACAGGAATATCTTGCATAGACTTACCTTGGTCTTTATCTGCTGTAACATGTGCCAAGAAGGCCACATAGTTCTTTCGCAGATACTTTCGAGCTTGAAAACAAGACATGAGCTTGAGGCTACTAGCAGGTTTCTCACCATGAACCTGGAGTATCTCACCTGACGAAAGCGGCACACGAACGATCTTCTCAAAACAAACTACCTCTGCGCGATTCTTGGCTAACCAATCCATACCCACAATAATGTCGAAGCTTCCAAGTTGCATAGGCGTGAGGTCAATAGGAAAAAGATGGTCGTTAAGGTTCAACTGGCAGTTGCGAAGAACAGAATCAAGAACAACGGGTTCACCATTCGCAACTTCGACTGTCAAAGGCTTACCTAGTTTCGTTCTAGACACGCGAAGAAAGGGCTCAAAAGATAACGACACAAAACTCTTATCGGCCCTTGAATCAAAAAGAACAGACGCAGGTTGATTATTAACAAAGAACGTACCGTTCACCACCTCGTTGTCTGCTTGCGCCTCAACAACATTCATGTTAAAGGCTCGTCCACGAGCCTGAGCTTGAACTGGGTTCGCATTCACCAATCTTGGACACTGGTTACGGTAGTGGGTCAGATCCCCACAGTTGTAACAAGAACCTGGTGGGAAGTGAGGTCGTGCTGCTTGACCTTGTTGCTGAGCAACCTGTTGAGCCGGGTTCTGAGCTGCCCGATTCTGATTGGCAGGTATGCGGCATGTAGCAGCAAGATGACCAGGTCTTCCGCAGTTAGTGCATTGACGGCACTGGTGGTGTGGTTGATGATGTCCGTTACACTTATTGCACAGAGGTGCATTACCAAAATATGGTTTCTTGGCAAGAGGTTGCGCAGGCTGATTCGTCTGTGTAGTAACGGCAAAATTTTGGGAAGCCTTCCGCTTCCTAGAACCCTTCGAAGAACCCGCATCACTCCCCTTCTTGTTTTTACCTTTCTTGCTATCCTTCTTGTCAGACTCCTGCTTCTTACCCTTGTTGTCACCCTTTCTATGCAACTTACCCTTTCGAATCTGCGACTCAGTCAGCGTTGCAGATAGTTCGATAGCCTGACGAACAGTGGTAGGTTTACTACCGGTAACTATGTCTTGCACATAGTCAGGTAGACCATCGATGTATCTTTCGAAAGCCTTATCAAGTGGGGTAACCATCGTTGGGCATAACAAACTCAACTCTTCGTACCTGTCAGTATATGCCCGGTTCTCGCCACTAAACTGCTTTAGATCGTCAAACTCCCTTTCCAGTGCTCATAGTTCATGACGAGGACAAAAATCATTCATCATGAGAGTCCTCAACTCAGCCCATGACTGTGCTAAAGCGACTTCAGCACCTCGATCTCTCATAACCCCGTTCCACCATGTCAACGCCCTCTTCTGAAAAACACTAGAAGCAAACTCAACTTTGCGATTATCAGGACACTGAACATGACGAAAAGTATTCTCAATGCTCTCAAACCATTGAAGGAGCCCAGTTGCCCCCTCAGTACCACTGAACTTGAGTGGTTTAGCCGAATTGAAGCTCTTGAAGTTACAAGGAGTGTTATGGTTGATGTTAGCTTGGTTAAACTGAGCAATAAGATTCGGGAATGCAGCATCCATATGCTGTGCGATGATTTCTGCCAGTTCGGCATTCGGTAGCTGATTTTCGCGTCGAGGAGGCATGCTAAAAAGAGGAAAACACGAAAGGAAACGAGTGAGATGATTAGATGAAAAGAACGAGACGAAACAAAATCAACAAAGCAAGGATGGTGGTCATTCGTCCGTATCACAAAGCAAACAAATGACACACAGTGACTAATCAAAGTGAATGGGTCCATAAATAATGCTTAGCGAAGACACGCTCGCCTATAAGTGAACACTCACCCCAGGAGTTCCCAGGTAAGAGTGACTGGTCCGATTATGTGGATTTGTACGAACACTCTAGCCTTAGACAGAAAACCCAGGGTACAGGCATTCACTCTTCCAGTTTGCACGTGTTCACACTATTTGGAACCCAAAACTTTGACGAGATTTTGAAAACTTGGAAGGCACAAGGCCAAAAGAATCATTAAAACAAATGATAAATTTTCAAAATCAATTTGAAAAATCAAAAGGGTTCAAAACCATATAATAAATCATTTGAAAACAGAGGATTGTTTTTCAAAAATCGTTTTAGAAAACTGGGTTCTTGTTTTAGTGATCACCTAAGGATAGGTGAAGTGCATGTTTTAAAATCTAAACACAAGACTACTTGTGTTGGGGTCCTAGAAAGGTTATAGTCTAGGTCAAAGCATTACTAATAACCTAATTCCCTATACCCATTGGCTCTGATACCAACTCTTCTGTCACACCCCGACCATGTAAAACATCAAATCATGGCGGAAACGTCGGGGAGTGTTGTAACAGAATTATTGTTCCACAACCAAGGTAATTAAAATAATATTTTATTCATCACCCAAGGGTGGAATACATCGTTCAAAACAAGAACCAACATGTTACATTGTCTTAAAACTACTGAAATAAAGAGTACATAACGTCATTAAACTAAGTCTAGCTCTGTTTTATGTCACTAAGGCCCGAGTCCACCCTAGCATGTCACGATCATCATCCTATGCATTAGCTCCTGAAACACATGTGAAAATAGGTACGTCAGCATAAAAATGCCTGTGAGTAACATAGGTTTTATGAAAATAGGATTCATGACTTAAGTTTAAGAAAAGTGTTTAATAAAAGTTAGTCATGAATCTTGTAAAATGTTTTGTTTTGTAAATTATTTGAAAAGCGATGAAATCAAATGATATGTATAAATAGAAGAATAACGTATGGTTAAAAGAATAACCAAGTAAAAATAAGTTGTATAAAACAAGTTGTTTTTGTAAAACGAAGTCTTGTGAAAATGTGTTATTTATGTAAAAATGTATAAGTCCAAACTAAATGATTTAAATAACGCTATGACATGTAATACAATACAAGCACTTATATATAGGAAATACCAGCGGCGTATCCATCATGCTTGTATCATACTACACACATATCGTTACTTAAGTCATTAAACAAATCACCAATGTATAAAGTCCATGTTTAAACCAACCATCAAATGTTCTTGTCTAAACCATTGTCATATGTTTAAAACCCAAAATGTAGTCATGTAGTTAAGTGTAAACAAAAGTTATGTATGGTAAGTAACAAAATGAGAATACTTAACCATACGAAAAAAAGGAACAAAACAAAGTATTTTGAATAAATCAAAAAGTTATGTTTTGCCAAGTAAAAGCTTGTTTTATTGATACAAACATTTATGTGGTAAGTTAACGCATTACATTCAAGCCTTGAGACAGCAGGATAACCTTAGAGTAAAGGTTATCAAAGTAAAATGTTTTCGGATTCAGTCATTCCTTTCACCCAAACAAACCTAGGGTGTCAGGAACGGGATTTGTCAAGTCCTATGGTACCATTACTTACTACCGAGGGCGTAGCTAATGTTAATGAATGTAGTAAAAGAACCGTTTATGCAAACCAAATGTCATACCAAATGTAAACAAGTTATGTGAAAACAATGTACTAAGTATGCTAAGTAAACATACAAAGCAGAAAAGTCATGTAAAACAATGTGCTAATATGCCATGTAAACATATATAGCAAAACAATGTAATGTAAATCAATGTGCTAACATGCCAAGTAAACATACATAGCAAAACATAATGAAATCATGTACTAATAGTGTACTAATGAACACAGCAAGCATATGATGTGAAAACATAGAAAGCACGAAAGTAACAAGTAGGCACATGTGTTTCACCCCAAAACGTTTGGAAAACAGTAAAAGAGGGGTCTATGTACTCACATAGACACCTTGAAAGCATTTGAAAGATGGGGTTCTATGTACTCACATGAGATTGCTTAGAAGTCGTAGGATAACCACCAAGCAATGCTAGTAGATCACGGAATCAAACGGCACCTATAAAGGTATCTACATTAATAAACGGACCTATCGGAGGAACGGGTAGTATGAGGGTTCGCAAACCAAATAAGTATGGGAACTTATATAATATGGTTTAACAAAGCCTATATACTAAAACGAAAACCTATTCTAAGTGCTTTTGACCCGTTACGACCCGCTTAGGTAGCTTATGCTACTTTAACGCGTCGTTTGCGTAAAACGCGTTTGGAATGCCTAACTAGCCCTATGAGAAGCAAGATATGCCTTAACATGTTTAATATTGTTGTTAAATCAGTTTAGATACCAAAAATTATGTTACATAGGCTTAAAATGAATTTGGTGCGAAAAGGGTATTTTGGTAATTTACCTAAGGTATAAGAACTACTTATCATACAACTACTTAAACGTCGTGACCATAAGGTATAACCTCGGAAGGTTATTCCCTACACAATTATGGTCACCTAAAATGTTTGGTCGGACCCTAATGATCGACCAAATGGGTCGGGTTCGTAAGCATAAGCGATTGATTAGATCGCTTACCTTTACGACCCTAAACAAGCACAAATCTAAAAGCGACGAGCTAAACATGCTAGAACATGTTTAGTAAAGTTAGAAAACAGGTTTGGTATTAAAACAAATGGTTTTAATACCCTAGAGTAGTTTGGTTACAAAATACGCAAGAAAACGCATTTTGGCCGAAACTACGACTCGTCACTGAGCCTAGATAACGTGGTAATCAGTAGGTATAGTCACTAGGGACTATAACCATCGTGATTACGCTCACGTTATGAAGTTCAAACGAACTTCGCGTTGAACATAAACTGGTCAATGCTAAAAGTCAAACACAGTTTCACTTTAACGCTAAAACGAACGAAAAACGCGAAAGAATACTTACAGAAGGTCCCCGCAAGATTGATATTCCAAGTATTTCTCAGGTATGAAGTGTTCAACACTTCAACTTAGAGAAAATCTCAGAATTCAAGTGGGTTTTGAGCAAGACATGGTGGGGGTATTTATAGATGTAGTAGAACCGTTAGGATCGTTCGTTGAATAACGTGCTTTGATCTAGGCCGTACACATCAAGCCCATTGTTTTACAAAACCAGGGGAGCCCCCAAACCAGCCCATAGATTGCCCAAAACCATTTGCACAAGTGAGGAACAGCTGGATCAAGCTGGATTGCATTTTCTGGTATCTGGCACCTGCTTACGGACCGTATGGAGTAGGTCTTACGGTCCGTAAGGACCCTGCAGGTCAGAAAGATTGAATTTGGCAGAACAGGCCCCTGTACCTCCAAACTTGATTTTTGATGCGTTTTGGCACGTTTAAACCCCGTTAACCCCTTTACCCAAAAAAAAAAACCCCGTTAACCCTATTTTAAGGATCTAAAATGAAGTTAAAGTATAGGGAACTTGAAACATGCTCAAAAATATGCCGGATGTCGGTTCGTTTGGCCATACGATTGCGTTGTTCGGTTAATTACGACGGAAGTCGTAACGGACGCAAAAACGGTCCAAATTGCGCGACGAATGGATTTTTGACAAGCCAATCACTAAAACATAATATTTTAATGATTACATAAATTTTTGGATGTCCGGATGAATTCAGAATGTAAGTTATGCGCGAAAATGCAAACTTATGCACTTTTTGACGCTTTTAGTCCCTGAATGACCCAAAAGTTTATTTTAGCACACCGAACCCCTCAAAGCCTATTTCTAAGCTATGTAATGGATATTTAGGGTGTGTTTAACTTATGGGCATGTTTCGGAATGTTCGTTACAGTTCAAATCAGCATACTTTCGCAGTTTGTCAATTTTAGTCCTTGTAAGCGAATTAACTTGATTTTGCCATACCAAGGCCTTCAAAACTTATTTCTAAGTTATGTAAAGGTTATTTAAGATATGTTAAGCAAAAATTGATGTTCTGGAGTATTTATCGCGTTAAACTGACTACGTTTACGCACCAGTTTGCGTATAATTCTCCAGAAAGCGATATAGAGTTTGAAATCGAATAAAAGTCAAAACATGAAAAACATCAAACATAAACAAACAAACATAGGGATCAAATAACTTTATTTCATTGATAACTGAACTGTTTACAATGATCACAAGCACAGATGTCACAGTTACAGTTCAAATTGGCTTACTTTTGCAGTTTGTCAAGTTTAGTCCCTGTAAGCGAATTAACTTGTTTTTGCCATACCAAAGCCTTCAAAACTTATTTCTAAGTTATGTAAAGGTTATTTAAGGTATGTTGAGTATATGTTGATGTTTCGGAGTATTTGTCGCATTAAACTGAGTACGTTTACGCACTAGTTTGCGTATAATTCTCCAGAAAGCAATGTAGAGTTTGAAATTGAACAAAAGTCAAAACATGAAAAATGTAAAACACAACCAAACAAACATTGGGATCAAATAACATTGTTTTATTGATAATTGAACTATTCATAATGATTACAAGCACAAATGTTACAGTCTCCCCTACTTGTGGAAATTTCGTCCCGAAATTTATTTAGAGCAAACTCGTGGAAACAGATGCGGATATTTCGCCTTCATTTGATCTTCACGTTCCCAAGTAAACTCGGGTCCACGTTTAGATTCCCAGCGAACCTTGACCAAAGGAATGCGCTTGCGTTTAAGCCACTTGACTTCACGTTCTATGATTTCTACCGGTTTTTCAACAAATTTCAGTGTTTTATCAACACGGATCTCGTCAAGCGGTATGTGGAGGTTTTCATCAGCTAAACACCACTTGAGATTGGACACGTGAATGGTTGGATGAACATTTCCAAGTTCAGGAGGTAACTCAAGTCTGTAGGCTACCTTACCGATTCTTTCGACGATCTTGAATGGTCCAACGTATCTTGGTGCAAGTTTTCCTTTCTTTCCGAATCTGATCACACCTTTCCAAGGTTAGACCTTAAGTAATACACGATCACCGACTTGAAAATCCAAGGGCTTGCGTTTTAGGTCCGCGTAACTCTTTTGACGACTTCTAGCTGTCTGAAGGTTATCACGAACTTTCTTAACCTTATTTGTTGTCTCTAAAATGAGGGCAGGTCCAGTAAGCTGAGCCTCACCGATCTCATTCCAGCAGACTGGTGAACGACATTTTTGACCATAGAGAGCCTCGAAAGGAGCCATGTTGATGCTGGAGTGATAACTGTTGTTGTAGGAGAATTCAATCAATGGAAGATGTGAATCCCAACTACCACCAAAATCGATCACACAAGCTCTAAGCATATCCTCCAGTGTCTGGATTGTTCTTTCAGATTGGCCATCCGTTTGTGGATGATAAGCTGTGCTCAGATTAAGTTGGGACCCCATGGCAGATTGCATGGTTCTCCAAAAATGAGAGGTGAAACGAGCATCTCTGTCAGAAATGATGTTTAAAGGAACACCATGTCGAGCTACAATCTCATCTACGTAGATTTGAGCAAGTTTGTCAGCAGAAAAATCCTCACGGATTGGCAAGAAATGCGCTGATTTAGTAAGACGATCAACGACTACCCAGATGGCATCGTGACCTTTCTTTGTGCACGGGAGTTTAGTAATGAGATCCATAGTAATGTTTTCCCATTTCCAAACTGGGATCTCTGGTTGCTCCAATAATCCGGAAGGGCGCTGATGTTCAGCCTTAACCTTAAGACAAGTAAGGCATTTGGATACGTATAAGGCAATGTCTTTCTTCATACCAGGCCACCAATACTGAATACGAAGATCCTATACATCTTATCTGAGCCAGGATGAATAGAATAACGAGACTTATGGGCTTCATCCATAAGCAAGGTATGAAGATTATCTTGGCTCGGGACCCACAAACGGTCCATGAAGTAATACGATCCATTGTCCTTCAGTTCTAGAGTAGGAGTTATGTGATAAGGAAATTCCTTATCCATCAAACCTTGCGAAACACAAGATTGTTGAGCCTGAGAAATACGGGCTTGGATATCGGATTGAGCTTGAATAACAGATTGGACACGAACACAATGAAGCTTAGTACGTTCCTTGCGACTCAAAGCATCGGCTACGACATTCGCCTTTCCAGGATGGTAGCGAATTTCGCAGTCATAGTCGTTTAGAAGCTCCACCCAGCGTCGCTGTCTCATGTTGAGTTCTTTCTGATTGAAGATGTGTTGAAGACTTTTGTGGTCAGTGAAAACCACACATTTTGTACCGTACAAATAGTGTCTCCAGATCTTAAGAGCGAAGACAACTGCACCCAACTCCAGATCATGAGTGGTGTAGTTTTTCTCATGTATCTTCAACTGCCTTGATGCGTATGCTATGACTTTGTTTCTTTGCATCAGGACGCAGCCAAGACCTAATTTAGATGCGTCAGAATAAACGACGAAATCATCATTGCCCTCGGGTAAAGTTAGAACAGGCGCGTCGCAAAGTTTTTGTTTCAAAGTCAGAAACGATTCCTCTTGTTTTAATCCCCAATCAAATGGCTTGTTCTTCTGAGTTAGAGCAGTTAGAGGAACTGCAATCTTCGAGAAATTTTCTATGAAGCGGCGGTAATAACCCGCTAGACCAAGAAAAGAACGAACTTCAGTAGGAGTAGTAGGTGTATCCCAATCCTTAATCGCACTGATCTTGGAGGGATCTACATGAATACCTTGTTCGTTGACGATATGTCCTAAGAATTGAACCTCTTTAATCCAGAATTCACACTTGGAGAATTTGGCGAAAAGTTGCTCTTTCTTTAGGAGTTCCAAAGTAAGACGGAGATGTTGCTCATGATCAGCTCGCGTCTTAGAATATATTAAAATGTCATCGATGAAAACGATGATGAACTTATCCAAATAAGGTTTGCAGACCCTATTCATCAAGTCCATGAAAACAGCAGGATCATTAGTCAAACCAAATGGCATGACTGTGAACTCATAATGTCCATAGCGAGAGCGGAACGCTGTCTTGGGAATGTCTTCTTCATGCACACGAAGCTGATGATATCCAGATCGTAGATCAATCTTTGAAAAATAAGAAGCGCCTTGCAATTGATCAAATAGATCATCAATGCGAGGTAGGGGATATCGATTCTTGATTGTGAGCTTGTTAAGCTCACGATAATCGATACACATCCTAAAGGATCCATCCTTCTTCTTGACAAAAAGAACGGGAGCACCCCAAGGTGAAAAGCTAGGACGGATAAAACCTTTGTCAGAGAGCTCCTGAAGCTGCTTAGATAACTCTTGCATCTCAGACGGTGCAAGATGGTATGGAGCTCTGGCAATGGGATTTGCACCAGGTATGAGATCAATACGGAACTCGACTTGGCGTGCTGGAGGTAGACCAGGTAACTCTTCAGGAAAAACTTCAGAATAATCCCGAACGACAGGAATATCTGAAATAGACTTACCCTTGCCTTTATCTGCTGTAACATGTGCTAAGAAAGCCACATAGTTCTTCCGTAGATACTTCCGTGCTTTAAAACAAGACATGAGTTTGAGACCACCGGCAGGCTTCTCACCACGAACCTAAAGGATCTCGCCTGTCGACAGCGGCACACGAATAATCTTCTCAGAACAAACTATCTCTGCGCGATGCTTAGATAACCAATCCATACCTACTATAACGTCGAAGCTTCCAAGTTGCATTGGCTTGAGGTCAATAGGATAAATATGGCCGTTAAGGTTCAACTGGCAGTTGCGGAGAACAGAATCAAGAACAATGGGTTCACCGCTCGCCACTTCTACTGTCAAAGGTTTACCTAGTTTCGTTCTAGACACGGGAAGCATTGGCTCAAAAGACAATGACACAAAACTCTTGTCGGCACCCGAATCAAAAAGAACAGATGCAGGCTGATTATTAATAAAGAACGTACCATTCACCACTTCATTGTCTGTTTGTGCCTCTTGAGCATTGATGTAGGTTAAAATACACACATTTGTCCCATGTAAATTGTATAGTTATTGTATAGTTATTTTTTCTTTTAGTTAGTTTTAGTATTATATTATATTCTTTTGTGTTTTGGCTAGGTCCTGGTGCAAATGGAGTGAAAACGAGTAATATGGAAATGACCAGCCAGTTGGACAAAGTAGGACCGAATGAAAATTGCAGCTATTTTCTGTGATTGGGCCGAGCCCACTGTATCTATATTATAAAAGCTGTTGCAAATTACAATTATTCAAGTGGGCCACCAAGAATAACGGCCAATGTCTTCGTGAATTGAATGGGCTTGTGAATCAATTTTGTATATAACCCAAAGGATTTCTATTGGACCATACATCAAGAAAGGAGGCAGCCCTATTTTTCTTCTTTAGATATATCCGACAGAAAAGAAATTAAAGGAGGGGTGCACTTTAATTGGCTGAAGTGGGCGGCATACTTTAATTGGTTTTAGTGGGCAGCCCTTATTGGTTAGGGGGGCGGCATTCTTGATTGGGAGCCCAAAAGATCAGACGGCAAGAGTGGGGCGCAAGAATAAAAGAAGGAAACCATAAATCACGAATGATTATTCAAGGAGACGGCTGTACATTAGACAACATCGGAGACGCACGGAGGCTGCGATCAAGAAAAAAAGGAGCAGGTTCAAGATTCAAGCTAGAGATCAAGATTCGAGATAGTCCGGGTTCACAACGAGTTAGTGTTCGGTTTTAATTTACTTTGTGTTATTTGAACCAATGAACATGATTTGTTATTTATTTGAGACTTGCTTCTTGTTCTTGATGATGTTTCTTGGCTAAAACCTTTTAACTACCTAGGCTAATGACAATAGCATAATAAAGTTTGGATTTTTATTCGATTTTTGGCGTGGTTGTGGATTTTTCTTGTATTGTAAAAGCTTGGGGAATTTAACTTGGTGCATATGCGTGCTTGAGATTATTTGATTATTGTTTATTGCTTCATTCGATTCTTGGTGACGGTCTTTATCACATAATAGAGTCGGATTAGGGTTCTTGATTTAGGTGAGTGTCTATATCACGTAATAGATCATTAATCCTTTAGGGTGAAAACGCGTAAGTAACCTTAGAACAATATTCGGTAATTTATTAAAATCAAGTGTGCTGCTAGACTCGTCGCGGAAAGGCTCGAGGATATTAATAGGTCTCGGTTTAGTTATAAGGACTTAACATTCCATTGTCTATTAAGCCAAGATTAAAACCCATAGTTGCTTTAGACGTTTGCGCTGAAAGGTAGAGCGTCTTACATAAGCACTTTCAAGAAACTAGAGGACGGAAAAGAAATCTAGAAAACCGGTGAGCGTAACAGCCTAGGTAGTGCCATAAGAATCGCCTTTAGAGTGTTTGAGGGGCTTAGTGGTGTCTTAATAGGTTTAGTATCCAAAGATCCCGGTTCCACACCACAAAATCATCGAATAGAGATCCATTCTGAGTTTAGCTTGCGTCTAGCCTAGGTAGTCTTCATCTCCACTGGTCAAAGTCTTCCTTCGAGTTCGTGTTAGTTATTTAGCTAATCTAGTTCGTTATTTGCATTCTTAGGATTTTTAGAAACCCCCCCCCATCGAATAAACAATTAGTTAAAGTCCGTGTCAGTCTAGGTCTAGATAGAGTCATTAGCGTAATTTATTAGAGTCTCTTGGGTTCGATACTCAGACTTCCTTAGGCTATACTGCATCGATAGGTACACTTGCCGGTCGTGTGGTTTAGGGTTTAGAGAGTCTTAGTTTTATAAATTTAAAACTTAGAGAGTCTAGAATTAGGGTAATTTTAGTTGTTTTTAATTAACCCATTTTCAGCACATCAAGTTTTTGGCGCCGTTGCCGGGGACTCTTTGGCAATTGCGTTGATTACTTTGTTTGGACTTGCTTGACAAATACGTGCTACTTGCTTTTGTATATTGAGTCGTAGGAGTCTAATTGTCCGTGTCTTTTATTTTTCTTGAGTCTTGTAAATATGTGTGAAATTTGTGGAGGACCTCATTTTACTGTTAAATGCCCCCAATATGAGGGGTCCTCTACGCAATATTATGCTAACCCCTTTGTGCAGCCACAGCAATATTCCTTGCAGGGGTATTCTACAGACGCTAAAGAGAGGTTTCCCCATTTCTTTAAGCTTAGGGAAGTGATTATGCTTTGCCTGCAGTTGATAAAAGAGCTTCAAGAGCGCGGGGATCCAAGGTTTTTGAAGATGTTCGGCATACTTGAGCGACTGACCGGGCTAATAGACCCAATGTTAGAGTATGACCTCAGTCGGCAAAGGAATCCAAGGTGTGAAAAATGTGGTGGACCACACTGGTATGAAGAATGTGGATTTGCTGCTCGGTTGGAAATGGGTTGGGGAAGCAGTGAGCGGAACCAACAAATACAATGGGGTGATTATGATGATGAGTGGATTACAGTTCAAAGCTCATATTATAAGGCGATAGTGCTCCCCGAGCTTGCTGATGGAGAGACAATATGGGGATATGTGGAGAGTAAGGAAGAAAAAATAGAGATAGAAAGAAAAGGAGAAGAGGAGGAAGAAGTTGAGCAGCCATCTAAGGAAGATCAGATGTCTTGGAAAATGAACTTAGGGATGAATTAGATGGGTTGCCGGTAGATGAAGAGATAGAGGAGTTTGATCCAGAGGGAGACCTTGCTTACTTAGAAGCTTTACTTGAAGGAAGCCCAATGAAGGACATCAAACAAGAAGAAGAAGTGGTGGAAGAGGAAGAGCACCACAGCTGGCCCATGGTATTAGTGATACATGAAACTGAAAAATCAGAAAAGCCACGGGAGAAGGCAAAGGAAAGAAAGAAAAAGGATCTAAACCAGAAGAGGATCGAAGGTTGGGGCGAGATGGAGAGGAAGGAGTCATTCACGCATGATCGGTCTTCTCATTACATGCCACGCATCCGGTTTCTTCCAGGTATGTTTAAATTTTGGTGGTCTGACCCATTTAAAATTTTGAAGCTAAAATTTTTAAAATCATTTTATTATTCCACCATTATATTTTTGAATATTTTTGAGGATTGGGTGGAATTGAACGGGTTGGACAGGGTCCAGATCAAAGAGAAACCTCCTGATTAAATTCAAGTGTGGGGAGGTTTTGTAGAGTTTGTAATTTTATATATTTGGTATATTTTCGGTAGTTTGTATAGTGAGTTATTTATTTTGTATATTGAGTCTTAGTTAGTAGTTTTGAGTCATTTTGTATTTCGAGTCGGTATTGCTTTGGTATTTTGCTTGTTTTTGTTTATGCAGGTTTGAATACGTACCACCCGTACTCAATCTCCATTCGGGTGATTTTGGAGCTGCTTTTCAAATTTCAAGGCATTACCAAGTGTACCAGTCAGAGTCAAAGCCGATCGCGACCGAAATGCTATACGATCGGGCTGGATTGGACGAGAGATTTGGAGCTTTTGCGATAATTAACCAGCTAAGTCCTTTCCAATTTGCCCTTGGTTTTTTATTTCTTATTTATTTTTAGTTTTTTGAGTCGGTTTCCATCTTACATTGAGGGCAATGTAAAGTTTAAGTGTGGGGATGGGAACTATTGTTTAGTGTGTCTAGTTAGAAGTGTCTTGAGTCATAAAAAAAAATTAAAAAAAATTAGAAAATGTCTTTTTAAACAATAAGTTTGCAAAATAAAAACGGAAAATGATAGAAAAGTTGGGTTTTTGTTCGGGTTCAAATAATAATAATATGAGATAAAATAGTTGAGCTTGTGTCTAGTTTGGGATGTGCGGGTAGGCTCGGGTCGGTTTTGAGTTCCTTTGATCTTAATATACCTAATGTCGGTCTACTAGTGGGTTCTCATCTAGGGAAAGTGGGGAAATTGAAACCGCCAAAAATAACATAAGGGGCACCGTTATAAGTTAAAACCGTTAGAGTTTGTGGTCATGCGAAAAAAAAAAAGAATAAAAAGTGAGCTAGAAACTAAATGAAAGTAGCCATTCCTATGTAGTCTGGGTTGGGGATAGCGACTCTACAGCCGGATTACCGCTAGGGTGTGTGAAATCGACCGTGCAAAGCAAAGAAAAGAAAAAATAATAAAAAGTACCGAAACTAAGTAGTCTGTGGTTGGGGATAGCGACTCTACAGCCGGATTACCTCTTGTTTTGGGAAAGCACCGTCTAGACTCACGAATGAAAGGAAAAAAAATGAATGAAAAAAAAATATATGAAAAAAAAGAAAAAAAATCTGATTGTAAACTCTCTTGGTTTTGATATAAAACGGTTGGGAATTGGTCTATGATCGTTCTCTTTGTCCTATAAGTTTGAGGTGGGATTAGATGGGCATGCGATTTCTAGTGTAAGACCCTAGGTGGATTGACCCATATTTGAAACTAAATTGCATGATAAGGGCTTGGAACCAGGTTGGGTTTAAATGGATCAATATACTTGCAATCGCGGCTAACACGAGTTTCGGTTTTAATAAATTAACATAAGCTTTGTCTCGAATGATTATTCCGTCTATGATTCCGTTTTGCATAATTCTTTTTCGAGGACGAAAAAAGGTTAAGTGTGGGGATATTTGATGTAGGTTAAAATACACACATTTGTCCCATGTAAATTGTATAGTTATTGTATAGTTATTTTTTCTTTTAGTTAGTTTTAGTATTATATTATATTCTTTTGTGTTTTGGCTAGGTCCTGGTGTAAATGGAGTGAAAACGAGTAATATGGAAATGACCAGCCAGTTGAGCAAAGTAGGACCGAATGAAAATTGCAGCTATTTTCTGTGATTGGGCTGAGCCCACTGTATCTATATTATAAAAGCTGTTGCAAATTACAATTATTCAAGTGGGCCACCAAGAATAACGGCCAATGTCTACGTGAATTGAATGGGCTTGTGAATCAATTTTGTATATAACCCAAAGGATTTCTATTGGACCATACATCAAGAAAGGAGGCAGCCCTATTTTTCTTCTTTAGATATATCCGACAGAAAAGAAATTAAAGGAGGGGTGCACTTTAATTGGCTGAAGTGGGCGGCATACTTTAATTGGTTTTAGTGGGCAGCCCTTATTGGTTAGGGGGGCGGCATTCTTGATTGGGAGCCCAAAAGATCAGACGGCAAGAGTGGGGCGCAAGAATAAAAGAAGGAAACCATAAATCACGAATGATTATTCAAGGAGACGGCTGTACATTAGACAACATCGGAGACGCACGGAGGCTGCGATCAAGAAAAAAAGGAGCAGGTTCAAGATTCAAGCTAGAGATCAAGATTCGAGATAGTCCGGGTTCACAACGAGTTAGTGTTCGGTTTTAATTTACTTTGTGTTATTTGAACCAATGAACATGATTTGTTATTTATTTGAGACTTGCTTCTTGTTCTTGATGATGTTTCTTGGCTAAAACCTTTTAACTACCTAGGCTAATGACAATAGCATAATAAAGTTTGGATTTTTATTCGATTTTTGGCGTGGTTGTGGATTTTTCTTGTATTGTAAAAGCTTGGGGAATTTAACTTGGTGCATATGCGTGCTTGAGATTATTTGATTATTGTTTATTGCTTCATTCGATTCTTGGTGACGGTCTTTATCACATAATAGAGTCGGATTAGGGTTCTTGATTTAGGTGAGTGTCTATATCACGTAATAGATCATTAATCCTTTAGGGTGAAAACGCGTAAGTAACCTTAGAACAATATTCGGTAATTTATTAAAATCAAGTGTGCTGCTAGACTCGTCGCGGAAAGGCTCGAGGATATTAATAGGTCTCGGTTTAGTTATAAGGACTTAACATTCCATTGTCTATTAAGCCAAGATTAAAACCCGTAGTTGCTTTAGACGTTTGCGCTGAAAGGTAGAGCGTCTTACATAAGCACTTTCAAGAAACTAGAGGACGGAAAAGAAATCTAGAAAACCGGTGAGCGTAACAGCCTAGGTAGTGCCATAAGAATCGCCTTGAGAGTGTTTGAGGGGCTTAGTGGTATCTTAATAGGTTTAGTATCCAAAGATCCCGGTTCCACACCACAAAATCATCGAATAGAGATCCATTCTGAGTTTAGCTTGCGTCTAGCCTAGGTAGTCTTCATCTCCACTGGTCAAAGTCTTCGTTCGAGTTCGTGTTAGTTATTTAGCTAATCTAGTTCGTTATTTGCATTCTTAGGATTTTTAGAAACCCCCCCCATCGAATAAACAATTAGTTAAAGTCCGTGTCAGTCTAGGTCTAGATAGAGTCATTAGCGTAATTTATTAGAGTCTCTTGGGTTCGATACTCGGAATTCCTTAGGCTATACTGCATCAATCGGTACACTTGCCGGTCGTGTGGTTTAGGGTTTAAAGAGTCTTAGTTTTATAAATTTAAAACTTAGAGAGTCTAGAATTAGGGTAATTTTAGTTGTTTTTAATTAACCCATTTTCAGCACATCAAGCATTCATGTTGAAGACTCGCCCTCGAGCCTGAGCCTGATTCTGGTTTGCATTCTGGTTCTGGTTGGCTAGCCTTGGGCACTGGTTTCTGTAGTGGGTCAGATCCCCACAGTTATAACAAGCACCTGGTAGGTAGTTTGGTCGTGCAGCTTGACCCTGTTGCTGAGCAGGAGGCTGAGCAACTTGTTGAGCAGGGTTCTGAACTGCGCGATTTTGAGCAAACCGACAGACATCGGCAAGATGACCTGACTTCCCACAGTTAGTACAGAAACGGCACTGATGTTGCGGCTGATGGTGACTGTTGCATCGATTGCACAAAGGTGCACTTCCTGAATAGGGCTTCTTTGCTGGAGGCTGTGCGGCTTGGTTGGGAGCCGCCTGGTTAGCTTGGGCAGTGACAGCATAGTTTTGGGAAGCCTTACGCTTCTTTGCCCTTTTCGATGAACCAGAATCCTTTCCATTCTTGTTTTGACCTTTCTTGCTATCTTCCTTGTCAGACGACTGTTTCTTGCCTTGTCACCCTTCCTGTGTAATTTATTCTTTCGAATCTGCGACTCAGTCAGTGTCGCTGATAACTCGATTGCCTGACAGAGTGTGGTAGGGTTACTACCAGTAATAATGTCTTGTACCGAGTCAGGCAGGCCGTCGATGTACCTTTCGATAGCCTTGTCGAGTGGGGCGACCATAGTCGGGCAAAGTAGACTCAACTCCTCAAACCTATCAGTATATGCCCTGTGCTCGCCACTATCTTGCTTCAAGTCATCAAACTCTTTCTCCAACGCTCGTTGCTCATGACGAGGACAGAACTCCCTCATCATCAGAGCTCTTAGTTCAGCCCACGTCTGTGCTAGCGCAACTTCTGCACCACGGTCTCTCATTACCCCATTCCACCATGTAAGAGCCCTCTTCTGAAACACGCTTGAAGAAAACTCGACCTTGCGATTATCCGGACACTGCACGTGGCGAAAAGTATTCTCGATGCTCTCGAACCATTGAAGAAGTCCAGTTGCTCCCTCAGAACCACTAAACTTGAATGGTTTAGCCGAGTTAAAGTTCTTGAAATTGCATGTACCATTGTTGTTGTTGTTGGCTTGGTTCCATTGAGCAAAGAAATTTGGGAATTAAGCAGCCATCTGCTGCGCAATAATTTCTGCCAGCTCGGCAGTTGCTATCTGGTGTTCGCGTCGAGGAGGCATTCTAAAAGAGGAAAAACATGAAAGGAAACAAGTGAGATGATTGGATGAAGAGAATGAGATGAAACAGAATCAACAAAAGCAAAGATGGTGGTTATGCATCGCTAAGCAAACAAGCGACACATAATGTCTAATCAAAGTAAATGGGTCGATAATAATGCATTGCGAAGACATGCTCGCCTATAAGTGAACACTCACCCCAAGAGTTCCCAGGTAAGAGTGACTGGTCCGATTATGTGGATTTGTACGAACACTCTAGCCTTAGACAGAAAACCCAGGGTACAGGCATTCACTCTTCCAGTTCGCACGTGTTCACACTATTAAAACCCGAAAACCTTGACGAGATTTTTGAAAAATCCAAAGGGGTTCAAACCATATAACAGAGGGTTCAAAACCTAGTAATCAATCATCCTAGAACAGATGATTAATTTTCAAAGCGGATTCGGAATCGAAATTCTCGTTGTGGTTATCACCTAAGGATAGGTGAAGTGCATGTTTTAAAATCTAAACACAAGGTAACTTGCGTTAGGGTCCTAGAAAGTTATAGTCTAGGTCAAAGCATTACTAATAACCTAATTCCCTATAACCAATGGCTCTGATACCAACTCTTCTATCACACCCCGGCCGCGTATAACGTGCAACCGCGGCGGAAACGCCGGGGAGTGTTGTGGACAGAATTAATTGTTTCATAACCATGGAAATTAAAGTTTCATTTTATTTATTAAACACGAGTGTTACATTGTTTCAAAACAGGAAATAGAGTGTTCAAAACATAATTAAACTAGTCTATCTTCATTTTTAGTCTCTAAGGCACAGGTCCGCCCTAGTGTCACCATTGTCATCCTACATGATAGCTCCTGAAAACACATGTGAAAGTAGGTACGTCAGCATAAAAATGCCTGTGAGATACATAGGTTTTGTGAAAATGGGATTCATGACTTGAGTTTAAAGAAATGTTTAATAACAGTCAGTCATGAACCTTGTAATTTGTCTTGCTTTGTAAACCTTTTGAAAAACGATAATATCAGATGATATGTATAGATAAGTGTAAGGTTAAACGAGTAACCAAGTAAAATGAGTTGAATAAGATAAGTTGTTTGTAAAAATAATGTCTTGTGAAGAGTATGTTATTTGTGTAAAATGTAATGTGTCTAAACTGAAATGACTTAGATAACGCTACGATATGTAATATTATACAAGCATTTATATATAGGAAGTACCAGCGGCGTATCCACCATGTTTGTATCATATTACATACGCCACATTACTCCAACCATTTACCCAAACCAACCACCATGTAAATTGTTCATGTATAAATCAATTGTCAAGTGTTATTGTGTAAACCATATCGAAATGTCTATGTTCAATGTAAACCACCAAGTATGTACATCAATGTCAAAATGTTTATGTTTAATGTAGATCATGTAATGTGTACCCAAAATATATCTTGTATGGTAAGTGAGATGTATCAACTAAACCATATGTAAAATGCACAAAACAGGGTGTTGAAGTAAAACATGGTTTAAATCAACGTTATGTTTTGTGGAACAATGCATGCTCTACTGATATAAACATTTATGCGGTATTGTGAAAATATGCATACATCCAAGCCTTGAGACTGTGGCGATAAACCCTTAAACAAATTAAAGGTTATCTAAGTTATGTATATCGAATTCGGTCATTCCTTCCAATCCAATCAAACCAAGGATTTCAGGAACGGGAGTTGTCAATTCCTATGGTACCACTATTTGTGGCTCCTCTGATTTTGTGGAATCAGATTCATCGCCAGAAGATAGCTCCTCTGATTTTGACCTATCAGAATCATTGCTAGAACTCTCAACAGATTTCTTAACCACCCATTTCTGTTTATCAGTTTTAGCTCTCTTCTTGTAAAACTTGTTTGAACATTCACCAATTTCAAATGTAGAATTTTTGAATAATTTGGTTCTGTCAATCGGTGGTTCAAACTCAATCACTTTCTCTTTCTGTTTACGAGAAACTCCCTGTTTTGAAGTTATCGCCTTAGAACAATCTCTGGCAATATGTCCAACACGGTTGCATTGGAAACATGTTCTCATATCTTTCTTCTGACCCGCAAACTTCATCTCTTTTTGCTTCTTTGCAAGGAACTCACTGTTTGAATGCCTCCATAATTCTTTCTTTTCTTCCCGTCTGCTGAGGTACCTGAAACAAATGTCATCTTTGATTTAAAATCATGAACATATTTTTCATTTTTCTGTTTCTCTGACCGTGATGCTCGGTTTATCTCACGACTGTGGGAAACATTTCAAGCGGCTCTCGGTACTACGCTTAATCTAAGTACCGCATTCCACCCTCAAACTGACGGTCAGACTGAGAGAACGATTCGAACCCTTGAAGACATGCTCCGTTCGTGTGTCATAGATTTCGGTGGTAATTGGGACGCTTACCTGCCGTTAGTCGAATTCTCGTATAATAACAGTTATCATTCCAGCATTCAGATGGCACCGTTTGAGGCTTTATACGGAAGAAGATGTCGATCGCCTATTGTATGGCATGAGATCGGGCACTCGCAATTAACCGGTCCTAAGCTATTGCAAGAACCGACTTACAAAGTCCTCCAAATTCGAGACAATCTGCTGAAAGCTCGGAGTCGTCAGAAAAGTTACGCCGATAGACGATGCAAGCCCCTTGAATTTGACGTTGGCGACTACGTACTCCTAAAGGTATCACCTTGGAAGGGTGTGGCCAGATTCGGCAAGAAAGGGAAACTAGCGCCTCGATATGTTGGACCTTTTAAGATTCTGGAAAGGATCGGAAAAGTCGCCTACAGACTCGAACTACCGGAGGAACTTAGTAACGTCCACCCGACTTTTCATGTTTCGAACCTCCGGAAGTGCCTGGCTGAGCATGATTTAATTGTACCTTTTGATGATCTTCAAATAAACGAAACACTACACTTCGTGGAGAAGCCTGTCGAGATTATTGAACGCCAAACCAAGCAACTCAGACACTAGCGCATTCCTATTGTGAAAGTCCGATGGGAAGGCAAACGAGGCGCAGAGTTCACTTGGGAACTCGAAAGCGACATGAAGACGAAGTACCCGCAGTTATTTGTTACGGCTTCGGCCTAATTTTGGGATGAAATTCCCTCAACTAGGGGAGGCTGTAACACCCCGTGTTTCAGAAGTCAAAGTCAAGATTAAAGTCAAAGGGAGACAAGATTGCTAATTTTGATCTATCACTCCTTGCTTAATTCGTGTTTTGACTTCTTTGACTCGTAGATAGTCTATTTTATGCTTAACGTTAGTTGTATTATGTGGAGTACTTATTAATAGTCTAGGTCTATTTGATATTTATCGCATGTTTTATCACTTATCGCAATCGCGCTCGTAACTCGAATTACGCGTTCTGGATATTGTTTTACGTGTGTGTGCCTTATGTGTTACTTGTGCATGTTTATTTATGTTTATTTTGTGGTGATTAATCGAAACGCCATCGAAACCCGAATCGCAATCAAATCGCAAACGCGAAACGCAAGTTAATTAAGGATGATTGTATGTTGATATAGTAGTTGGGATTAAAAGTAATTTGAATAGGAAACCCTATCGTATCGCAACGCTCAACACGCGAATCGAAATCGCAAAACTCATCGCGTCGTGCCCTCCACTCGAATGGCCAGCCGATCGAGCTGCCACCCAATCGGGCTGCCATCCGATCGAGGTGCCACTCGATCGGGCTGCCACCCGACCAGGGTAGCCACTCGATCAACCAGCCCTCTCCTCCCCCTTTCCTTTTATAGAACCCTATAAATACCCCTGTCAACATCACAAACTTGCCATTTTCTGCACCTCTCGTCCGACCAACGCTTCTTGCCCACTGTTCTTCAGATTTCTCACAATTCTTGTAAATTTTCCACCTAAATCTTGCACTTTCTTGATCTACACGCACTCCTACACCTTTCTATCTTTTGAATCTTAACTTTTAACCATGAAATCACTAGATTTGAGGTGTTCTAGGATGATTTCATCATGGTGTTCTTAAGAACTTCATGTTTTGACTTCAATCCACCAGGAACAACTTAGATCTGAACGATTTCCACACAAATAAACAAAGATCTTTCATAGATCTAAACATATTCAAGGTGAAAAAGGATTGAAAGATGGTTTTCCAACGTTCTTTCAACTCTTTTACACTCAATGCACTCAAAACCGATAGAATCGGAGCTCGTTCTAACCATCTACTAATTCTTGTTGATGTGTTGGTTCAAGATCTGGATTCAATCCACGAGATTACCGATTTCGGGTTGAACATGGAACACCGCCACGAACAGTTAACTGGTCGGATTTGGGTGGTTCCTGTCCGATCAGACTACCAAGTTTGGACGAGGCTTTTGTTGTTCAACATGTTATCAAATCGTCTCGATAAAACTACAAACCATCGAAAACAACCAAGTGTAAGATGATCAGGCTGACCAGGACGGAGTGCCGCCCAATCGGACTGTTGTCCGATCGGATTGTCACCCGATCGGGTTACCACCCGATCGGCTTGCACCTTGGACCCACACTTAACTTTTATTTCAAACTTTAAGTGTTTTGAACACCAAACGGATTGCTGCCCGAACGGGTTACCACCCGATCGACCGACCATCAGACCCTGTGATGTTTTGAACTCGACACTTAAACAATTTTCAACATGCTCAATACCAGTGGATTGCCACCCAATCGGACTACAATCCGATCGAGTGACAAACTGCTATGAACTTGTTCTCACTGAAGTGTCCAACCAATCGAATTGTCGCCCGATCGAACGGTCGTTCGATCGATTGACCTGAAAGGTAGAAATACTTCTATGTTTTCAAAATACTACAACGAAAACTTCAAAAGACAAGCCATCATACACAAACACGTCCTTCCCAAAAGAAGTAACAATCCACTCGAAAGATCACCCAATTGGATGACCATCCGAGCAGATTATCACCCGAATGACCGGCCACCCGATCGGATTGCCATCCGATCGGATTGCTGTTTGACCCACTGACACTTTGCTTCGTTTTACGCGTCGCTTATCGTTATGCTATCGTTCTGATCAGGCTAATCTTACTCTCTAGCACTCCCTTCAATCCACCAATCGCTGTGAGTATACTCGATCCCTTTTTGCTTTACGCACTTTGGGTGTTACATAGTTACTTATTCTAAATCACATCAAACACACTACGCAATACTTTAATCGCTAACCAATTACCGCATGTTATACGTGACTTAATGAATGCTTGTTTGTTATGTTTACACATGGAATGTTGTCTACTTGCCTTAGCAACGATAGTACTATTTGTTTAGATTCAGCACCTGTTCACTCAGGGGTTATTAAGGACAATTTGTTACATGGCTCACAGTGGTGAGTGTGTATTACGAACTGCCTTGGGCAGTCAAGCCGCAGTCATTGGTATCGATAGGTTCATGTCGATAACTAACATGCCTCATTTTACACTGTGTACGTGCTGGTTATGCGTAACAATTTCGAACTCTATTATATCTATTAAACATGTATGCTCGCCTTTACACTACGTGTATTGACTTTTACTTTAACGTATGTGACAGGTGCTTAGGATGCTTATATGCTTAGCTTGCTGTGAAATCTAAGTTGTCGTAACAGAACAATTTGACTAGATCTTGCCTGTAATAATTATGTAATCTTTTATGACATGGTATGGGGCATGTTACTTTAGATCTTGCCCCGATGATTCCGCCATTGGTTGGGGTGTGACACTGGTGAAGTGTAAGGCCTACCCCAAACTTATTGTGTTTGATTGGACCACTTTGATTCTGTGAACAAGAACGATAATGATTAAACACCATGTAAGATTGAATATGATCCATGTCTCATTGTTCAATTGATGTCTTTTACAGAAAGGATAGATGACAACGATTGCCATAAGTGTCACACTCCCAAAATACCAGATGCGGAAACACCGCGGGACGTGTGACGTACCAGGATCCAAGCCACCAATCGCATTGAACTAATAATAAATATTTAAATAAAACATCCGATTCATTTCATAATATAAATCCAAGTCATAAGTTAAAACCAAAGTAAACGTTCAGCGGAAGCATAAGATTATTCATTGTTCAAATGTTTCAAAACAATGTACTAAACCAAGAATAAATATCCAAGAGTTGTGAACCATGACCACTCCAGCACTCCCAGATAGCAAGTTCCATGTCCAAGAATCTAACGACCTGCAAGCATGCAGACAAGTGTGTCAGACGACGCTGGTGAGTTCAAAGTTTGTTAACACGTTTTAGTTACCAGATATGAGTATAAAACATTTCAACGATTTGATGTTTTTAATAACTCTATTACCGCATATGGCTCCAGATTATTTGTGTGACAACTATGTTCTATTAATCGTGGTTCAATGTAAACAATGTTGATTATCGATAAAACAATGTGCTTTGGTGTTACTATATGTGTTTTGGTGTTATTATATGTGTATTTATGTTTGGTGATTTTACAATTTGATTCAATTCCAATTACAAGCTTTAAATCGCTTTCTAGAAGGTTATACACGCACTGATGCGTAAATATAACCAGTTTAATGCAACAAACACTCCAGAACAGTGAAATAGGCTTAACATACCTTAAATAACCTCCACATAACTTAGAAATAAGTTTTGGATGGTTTGGTGTGTTGAAATCAAGTTTGTTCGATCGCAAGAACTATTTGTGTCAAACTGCGAAACTATACCGATTTGTATAGTAACGAACATTCCGGAACTTGATCATAAGTTAAACATACCCTAAATAACCTTTACATAGCTTAGAAATAGGCTTTGAGGGGTTCGATATGTTAAAAATAAACTTTATTGATCAACAGGGACTAAAAGCATCAAAAGTGCACAAGTTTGCATTTTCGCGCATAATTTACGTTCTGAATACATCTGGACATCCAAAAATTCATGTAATCATTAAAATATTATGTTTTAGTGTTTGGCATGATAAAAATCTATTCGTCGCTTGATTTGGATCGTTTTTGCATTCGTTACGACTTCCCTCGTAATTAAGCGAATAACGCGACCGTACGACCAAACAAACCGACATCCGAGATATTTTTGAGCATCTTTTGAGTTCACTATACTTTAACTTCATTTTAGAGCCTTGAAATGAGGTTAACGGGGCTTAAACATGTCAAAAATGGGCCGAAATGCATGTTTCTCAAGTTCAGGGACCAAATTGCAAAATCTGGAAACCTTGCCCAGGCGGGCCGCGTGAGACTATGTGGTAGGCTTACGCGGGCCGTGTGAGAGGCCCAGTAACAGAAAACTGGTTTTCAGAAACAGCAGCTGGTTTGCAGGCTTTTGGACATGGTTTTTGATCAATCTATGGGCCAAATTTGATGGTTTTCAAGTGCCCATGGTATCCAAATACCATGTGCCCACTTGTACGGATGAGATCAAAGCTCAATCTTCGAGAAACGATCTTAATGGCTCTTGAAAATCTATAAATACCCACCTTCATACCTTGCAAACTCACACTTGAATCTGATTTTGGCTCTCTAAGTTGAAGTCTATACTTCATACCTGAGAGTAAATCGGATCAAGAGCTTGCGGGGACCTTCTGTAAGTATTCTTTCGTTCTTTTCATTCGTTTCTATCGTTTAAGTCAAACTGCGTTTGACTTTCAGCTTTGACCAGTTTATGGTCAATGCAAAGTTCGTTTGAACTTCATAACGCGAGCGTAATCACGATGGTTATAGCCCCCAGTGACTATACCTACTGATTACCACGTTATCTAGGCTCAGTGACGAGTCGTAGTTTCGGCCAAAATACGTATTTACGCGTATTTTGTAACCAAACTACTCTAGGATATCAAAACCGTTTGTTTTGATATCAAAACATGTTTTCTAACTTAACTAAACATATCCTAGCATGTTTAGCTCGTCACTTTTTAGACTAGTGCTTGTGTAGAGTCGTAAGTCAAGCGGACTAAACACCCGCTTAGATTTTCGACAACGACCCATTTGGTCGATCATTAGGATCCGACCAAACATGTTTAGTGACCATAGTTGTATAGGGAATAACCTTCTGAGGTTATACCTTATGGTCACCAAGTTTAGGTAGTTGTATGGTAAATAGTTTATATGCCATAGGTAAATTACCAAAATACCCTTTTCATGCATAATTGGTAATTAAACATATGTAACCCAAACTTTTGTCACGTAACTAATTATACAACATATTTAAACATGTAGAGGCATATAATACTTGTCATAGGACTAGTTAGACGTCTCAAACGCGCTTTTGCGCGCACGACGCGTTAAAGTAGCGTAAGCTACCTTAATGGGTCGCGATGGGTCGAAAGCACTTAGGTTAGGTTTCAATTTTGGACGTAGGCTTTGTTAAACCATATCACATGAGTTCCAACACTCATTTGGTTTACAAGACCTCATTCTATCCGATCGTCCGATTTAGGCGTCTATTGTTTGACTAGTGGTTCGGTTATTAGGTGCTACTTGATTTCTCTGATTTGCTTGAGTTTGTTGGAGTTCTATTTGATCGAGGATACTTTGCACTTCATGTGAGTACATAGTTCCCCATGTTTTGGGGTGATTCATATGTACGAAATGGTTTCAAAGTTTAAACGGTGGTTTTTCAAAAAAAATTAAGATGGTTTATATAAAACTAATAATGATTTCAATAAAGTGAACAAACTTGTTGGTTGTAGTTACATAACAAATGACATTCATTAGCATTGATCAAGCTGACCAGTATTAGGTTATGGTACCATAAGATCTGACAAATCCCGTTATTTTACTACACCCGTGGTTATGTGTGGGGGTTGTGGGTAACGACTGAATCTGATGTTAGTTAATTTACCCTTTGGTGGTTTGTTAACGCGAGAAGCGAGACGCTAGGTGGTCGAGTCACAAAGGTTTGAATGTTATTAGCAAGACAACCATATTTAGTTTTCACAATTAAAACGAGAATGATTTTAAACGATTTAAACGAGTTAACGATTTGGAAACGATTTGAACAAGTTAAACGAATTGGAAAACGATTGATTTTTGGTTAGTGGTTAGATAACGGGACGGGTGTAATGTGATGAAGGCATGGTAGATACGCCGCTGGTACTTCTTATATATAAGTGTTTTCATCATATTACATACCGTGGCGTTATTTAATTCACTTGGGTAAACGATTTTGAAACGATGTCACACAACGATGTTTTCTAAAAGATATAAACCATACGAGTTTTTAACGAGTTTTTACAAGATGTTTTACAAGTTGGTTTTCTAAAACAAATGTTTTTGGGGTTAAGAATCATGGCTACGAGATTTTATAAACTATAACCATCTTGATTTGAGTTGGTTAATTATGTTGCAATACATTTTTCAAAAACAAGGTTTGTATTTTGACTCTTGAAGTCTACTAAAGTAATGCAGCATGTAAACGAAGCCATAATTCCGATACTCTTATAAAACCTATGTACTCGCCAGCATTTCTTTGCTGACTTTGTTTTCACATATGTTTCAGGTGATGTTGCTTGATTGATTCTAGGATGCATGCGTCACGTAGGATCTGGACAAGGCCTTAGTGACATAATAACAAGTGATAGACGATATGTAGTTTATTTGTGATGTGTTAAGACAATGTAATGTTTAATTTTATTCAATAAAACGAAACTTTTTGTATCCATGGTTGTGAAACAACAGCTTCTATTACAACACTCCCCGACGTTTCCGCCACGGTTTGTTGTCCTACGTGGTCGGGGTGTGACAGGAGAAGTTGGTATCAGAGCCAATGGTTATAGGGAATTAGGTTATTAGTAATGCTTTGACCTAGACTATAACTTTAGGACCCTAACACAAGTTTACTTGTGTTTAGATTTTAAAACAATACCGTCACCTACCCTTAGGTGATAACCACAATAAGTTCGAATCCGCTTTGAAAACTAATCATCTGTTCTAGGATGATTGATTACTAGGTTTTGAACCCTCTATTATATGGTTTTGAACCCTTTAAGTTTTCAAAGTCTCGTTAAAGTTTTGGCCAAAATAATGTGAACACGTGCAAACTGGAAGGGTGAATGTTTGTACCCTGGGTTTTCTATCTAAGGCTAGAGTGTTCGTATAAATCCACATAATCGGACCAGTCACTCTTACCTGGGAACTCTTGGGGTGAGTGTTCACTTATAGGCGAGTATGTCTTCGCGATACATTAGTTTGACCCATTTACTTTGATTAGTCATTGCGTGTCATTTGTTTGTTCAAGGTAACGAACATATGATCGCCTTCCTTGTGTTTTGTTGGTATTTTCAATACCTCTTTTGCTTTTCAACCTCACTCGTTTCCTCTGTTTCCTTGTTAGACAATGCCTCCTCGACGTGAAGCACAATCTTTCACTATTGAAGAAATCGCAGCCCTGGTCTCTCAGCAAGTGGCTGTTGTACTTCCAGGCGTTGTGACCCAAGTCCACAAGATATACAACAACAATAATAATAGCAACAACAATGCACCGTGTAACTTCAAGAGTTTCAATTCTGTGAAGCCTTTAAAGTTTTCTGGGTCGCAAGGAGCAACTACGCTCTTGCAGTGGTTTGAGAGTATCGAGAGCACATTTAGACATGTGCAGTGTCCGAATGCGCGAAAGGTTGAATTTGCTTCTAGCGTGTTTGAGAAGCGAGCGCTTACCTGGTGGAATGGTATTATGCGCGACAGGGGTGTCGAAGTGGCATTGGCACAAACATGGGAAGAGCTTTGGGCTCTCATGATGAAAGAGTTTTGTCCCCGTCGCGAAATTCGGGCTTTGGAGCGAGAGTTTGATGATCTAAAGCAAGATGGGGCTGAACACCGTGCATACACGGATCGTTTTGAAGAACTTAGTCTATTGTGTCCCACCATGGTTACCCCTCTGGAGAAAGCGATCGAGAGATACATCGATGGTTTACCTGATTCCATTCTGGATATTGTGACCGGTGTTAATCCTACTACCCTTCGTCAAGCAATCGAGTTGTCGGCTACCCTGACTGAATCTCAAGTCAGGAAGGGTAAACTCACCCGCAAGGGTGATAAGAAGAAGTTGGCTGATTCTGGGAAAGACAAGAAAAAGGGTAAGGGTAAGGAAGGTGAGTCGTCAAAGAAGAGGAAGCGAAAGGGTGCCCAAAATTTTGCTGTTACGGCACAGACTGGTCAGAACCCACCGGCTCAGCCACCTGTAAAGAAAGCATATGCTGGTACCGCACCTCATTGTGCACGCTGCAACGGTCATCACGTTGCACAGCAAGCTTGTAAGCAATGCACGACATGTGGTAAACTTGGGCATACGGCCAATATTTGTCGCTTAGGGCAGAATCAGGTTGCTCAGGTTCCAGCTCTGGGTCAGGGGAATGCTGTGAGATTCCCACCGGGTTCATGTTTTAATTGTGGATAGTATGGTCACTTCAGAAACAACTGTCCAAGGCTGGGGAATGCAAACGCGAACCCGAATGCGAACGTGAATGTCAACGTGAATCCCGCTCGTGGACGAGCGTACAATTTGAATGCAAACGAAGCGAGGGCCGACAACGAGGTTGTCAATGGTACGTTTCTTGTTAACAATCGACCTGCATCTGTTCTTTTTGATTCTGGTGCAGATAGGAGTTTTGTTTCATTATCTTTTGAGCCTTTGCTTGCGATACCTAGAACTAAACTGAGGAAACCCCTATCTGTTGAAGTCGCTACTGGTAAACCTCTCGTTCTCGATTCTGTTATTCGTGATTTTCAGTTGAACCTTGATAACTATCTTTTTCCTATTGACCTCACGCCAATGCAACTTGGGAGCTTCGACATTATCGTTGGAATGGATTGGTTAACTAAACATCATGCTGAGGTGGTTTGTTTTGATAAGATTGTTCGTATTCCTTTGTCTTCTGGTGATGTTTTGGAAATTCGTGGCGAGAAACCGTCAGGAGGATTGAAACTTATGTCGTGTATGGAAGCCCAAAGGCATTTACGGAAAGGATATGTTGCTTTTCTAGCACATGTCACCGAGGAGAAAAGCAAAAGTAAGAGTATTCAGGATATTCTGATTGTTCGGGATTATCCAGAGGTGTTTCCTGATGAACTGCCTGGTTTGCCTCCAGTTCGTCAAGTCCAGTTTCATATTGACCTTGTACCCAATGCCAACCCAATTGCAAAAGCGCCTTATCGACTTGCACCGTCTGAGATGCAGGAATTATAGAAGCAACTTCAATAGTTACCTGATAAAGGATTCATCCGTCCAAGCTTTTCACCTTGGGGAGCTCTTGTCCTCTTTGTGAAAAAGAAAGATGGATCTTTCGAATGTGTATCGATTATCGTGAGCTTAATAAGCTTACCATCAAGAATCGATATCCCCTACCTCGAATTGATGATCTCTTCGACCAGCTGCAAGGTGCTTCATGCTTTTCCAAGATCGATTTGCGTTCTGGGTATCATCAACTTCGTGTTCTCGAAGAAGATATTCCCAAAACTGCTTTCCGCAAAGATATGGGCATTATGAGTTCACTGTCATGCATTTTGGTTTGACGAATGCTCCAGCTATCTTTATGGACTTAATGAATAGGGTCTATAAACCTTATTTAGACAAGTTCATTATTGTGTTCATCGACGATATTCTGGTCTATTCGAAGTCTCGAGCCGAGCACGAGCAACATCTTCGCTTAACATTGGAACTTCTGAAGAAGGAACAACTTTTTGCTAAATTCTCCAAGTGTGAATTCTGGCTTAAAGAAGTTCAATTCTTGGGTCATATAGTCAATGAGCAGGGTATTCATGTGGATCCATCCAAGATTGTTGCTATTAAAGACTGGAATACACCAACAACACCTACAGAAGTTCGATCTTTTCTTGGTCTTGCTGGTTATTATTGTCGATTCATTTCAAACTTCTCAAAGATCGCGGTTCCACTCACTGCTTTGACTCAGAAGAATAAGCCTTTTGAGTGGGGACCTAAGCAAGAAGAAGCGTTTCAAACGCTGAAACAGAAGCTTTGTGATGCTCCTGTTTTATCTCTACCCGAAGGAGTTGATGATTTCGTTGTCTATTGTGATGCGTCGTACCTAGGACTTGGTTGCGTCCTTATGCAACGAGGTAAAGTCATAGCTTATGCGTATAGACAACTGAAAATTCATGAGAAGAACTACACGACTCATGATCTTGAGTTAGGAGCTGTGGTTTTCACGCTTAAAATCTGGAGACATTACCTCTATGGAACGAAGTGTGTGGTTTTCACAGACCACAAAAGTCTCCAGCATATTCTTAATCAGAAAGAGCTCAACATGAGGCAACGTCGTTGGGTTGAACTCTTAAGCGATTACGATTGCGAGATTCGTTACCATCCTGGTAAGGCGAATGTCATAGCTGATGCGCTTAGTCAAAAAGAGTGAGTCAAGCTTCATTCTATTCAAACGCTATCTGATCTTCAAACTCGTGTTCTTCAAGCTCAGCAATTTTATGTTTCACAAAATTTGATAGGTGAGGAATTGCCACGTCAGCTTGAGCTTAAGCTCGAAAGAAAGGACAATGGTTTGCTCTATTTCAAGGATCGTTTGTGGATTCCAAAACAAGATGATCTTCGCACCTTGGTAATGGACGAATCTCATAAGTCTCGATATTCTATCCATCCTGGTGCTGATAAAATGTACAAGGATCGTCGTACTAAGTTCTGGTGGCCTGGTATGAAGAAGGATGTTGCCTTGTATGTATCAAAATGCCTGACCTGTCTCAAAGTCAAGGCTGAACATCAACGGCCTTCTGGTTTGCTTGTACAACCAGAGATACCGGTTTGGAAGTGGGAGAACATTGCGATGGATCTCATTACTAAATTACCGCGTACATCTAAAGGTCGTGATTCTATTTGGGTTGTTATCGATCGATTAACGAAATCAGCTCATTTTATTGCAATTCGCGAGGATCTATCTGCTGATAAACTTGCAAAGATTTATGTTGATGAGATTGTATCACGACATAGTGTGCCTTTGGATATCATTTCTGATCGTGATGCTCGATTTTCATCTCATTTCTGGAAGACCATGCAATCTGCTTTGTGAACCCAACTAAATCTAAGCACTGCTTATCATCCCCAAACAGATGGTCAATCTGAGTGAACAATTCAAACTTTGGAGGATATGCTTAGAGCATGCGTGATAGACTTTGGTGGTAATTGGGATTCTCATCTGCGAATGATCGAGTTCTCTTACAACAATAGCTATCATACTAGTATTAATATGGCACCGTTCGAATCTCTCTATGGTCGAAAATGTCGTTCACCTGTCTGTTGGAACGAGACCGGTGAAGCTCAGCTTACTGGACCTGAGCTCGTTCTGGAAACAACAGATAAAATCAAGAAAATCCGCGATAATCTTGTGACAGCTCGAAGTCGTCAAAAGAGTTATGCGGATATGCGACGCAAGCCCTTAGAATTTCAAGTCAGAGATCGTGTCCTACTCAAGGTTTCACCTTGGAAGGGAGTTGTGAGATTTGGAAAGAAAGGAAAACTTGCACCTCGATATGTGGGACCATTCAAGAATGTGGAAAGAATTGAGAAGGTTGCCTATCGACTAGAGCTACCTCCAGAGCTTGGTAATATTCACCCGACTTTTCACGTGTCCAATTTGCGAAAGTGTTTAGCTAACGCTGATCTTCACATTCCTCTTGACGAGATCCAAATCGATGAAACGATGCACTTTGTCGAGAAACCTGTGGAGATAGTGGACCGTACTTGCAAACTCACACTTGAATCTGATTTTGGCTCTCTAAGTTGAAGTCTATACTTCATACCTGAGAGTAAATCGGATCAAGAGCTTGCGGGGACCTTCTGTAAGTATTCTTTCGTTCTTTTCATTTGTTTCTATCGTTAAATCAAACTGCGTTTGACTTTCTGCTTTGACCAGTTTATGGTCAATGCGAAGTTCGTCTGAACTTCATAACGTGAGCGTAATCACGATGGTTATAGCCCCTAGTGACTATACATACTGATTACCACGTTATCTAGGCTCAGTGACGAGTCGTAGTTTCGGCCAAAATACGTATTTACGCGTATTTTGTAACCAAACTACTCTAGGATATCAAAACTGTTTGTTTTGATATCAAAACCTGTTTTCTAACTTAACTAAACATGTTCTAGCATGTTTAGCTCGTCACTTTTTAGATTAGTTCTTGGGTAGAGTCGTAAGTCAAGCGGACTAAACACCCGCTTAGACTTTCAACCACGACCCGTTTGGTCGATCATTAGGATCCGACTAAACATGTTTAGTGACCATAGTTGTATAGGGAATAACCTTCCGATGTTATACCTTATGGTCACCAAGTTTAAGTAGTTGTATGATAAATAGTTTATATGCCATATGTAAATTACCAGAATACCCTTTTCATGCATAATTGGTAATTAAACATATGTTACACAAACTTTTGTCATGTAACTAATTATACATCATATTTAAACATGTAGAGGCATATAATACTTGTCATAGGACTAGTTAGACGTCTCAAACGCGCTTTTGCGCGCACGACGCGTTAAAGTAGCGTAAGCTACCTTAATGGGTCGCGATGGGTCGAAAGCACTTTGGTTAGGTTTCAATTTAGGATGTAGGCTTTGTTAAACCATATCACATGAGTTCTAACCCTCATTTGGTTTACAAGACCTCATTCTATCCGATCGTCCGATTTAGACGTCTATTGTTTGACTAGTGGTTCGATTATTAGGTGCTACTTGATTTCTCTGATTTGCTTGAGTTTGTTGGAGTTCTATTTGATCGAGGATACTTTGCACTTCATGTGAGTACATAGTTCCCCTATTTTACTGTTTTAAATGTTTTGGGGTGATTCATATGTACGAAATGGTTTCAAAGTTTAAACGATGGTTTTTCAAAAACAATGAAGATGGTTTATATAAAACTAATAACGATTTCATTAAAGTGAACAAACTTGTTGGTTGTAGTTACATAACAAATGACATTCATTAGCAATGATCAAGCCGACCAGTATTAGGTTATGGTACCATAGGATCTGACAAATCCCGTTATTTTACTACACCCATGGTTATGTGTGGGGGTTGTGGGTAACGACTGAATCTGATGTTAGTTAATTTACCCTTTGGTGGTTTGTTAACGCGAGAAGCGAGATGCGAGGTGGTCGAGTCACAAAGTTTTGAATGTTATTAGCAAGACAACCATATATAGTTTTCACAATTAAAACGAGAATGATTTTAAACGATTTAAACGAGTTAATGTTAGGATCTGAGTTTGGATTGATTGTGATTTGTGTTTGAATTTAGATAAACAATGAAAGAGTAGTGCAGCGGAAATTAAATGGAAGCAAACTTTTCACAATCAAACATAAGTGTAATATCCGGAAAATTCACCAAGTAATATTTAAACGAATCAACTGCCCGGATTTATACCAGGTGGATCGGTCAACAGGTTCTTTTAATGCGAAAATATTTATTTAATGGATATAAGGATCCCGTGAATAACTTTAAAATGTAGTTTTAAGAGGGAACGTGTGATATGAAACTCTAGGGACCAGACTGTTGTTATGGGAATTGGATTTTAGTAGCTTTAGAAAGAATTGCATCCACTAAAGACTTGAGGGAGCGTAATGTAAATAATCCATTTAATCATTTCTTTAAAAATTCCACCTACGTGTTATATATGTTTTGTTTTCAAAACATTCTTTTTTTTAGAATTAAAACCTATCATCTGCTAGGGCTTGCAAATGCCCTAAACTACTGACGCCATACGAATGAGAAGAACTAACGGAATGCGACGATCCAGGTTCGTTCTTGGGTTCTAGTCACAGTTAAGGTAATCTTCCAATCTGTTTGTTTGTTATGGTTATATTGCTTATTTGGGGTTTTTTTTAGAGTCGAGTGGAGTTTGGTTTAGGTGGTCGTTTAAGTTGTGATGATGAAGGTGACGGAGGACGATGGTGGTGGCCGAGGGGGTAGCCTGTGATGAGGACGATGGAGGTGGTATAATGCACTGTAGAGAAGGAGATGGTGTAGTGTTTCCGCAGTGGTGACCGGGGTGGTTTAGCTCGGTCCTTCCGGTGATGTTGTCAGTGGTGTACTATGACAGTGATATAGATGAGCGGCCTGGCGGGGACGATGAAAGTTGATTATGTTGAGGACGGTGAGTGTTGGTTGTGGTGTAGGGTCACGATGGAGTCGCGTGAAGATGTATCATGAGTGGGGTGGTTGACGATGGTGTGTGGGTGATCGGATAAGGTGGTAGCAATAACGGTGAAACGGTTGTAGGCGGCTTGGCCGTGATACAAAATCGCATGGATTGGGGTTGAAGATGGCATCTGATTAAGGGATGGAACATGTTACGACTTAGATGGGTTAGGATGAGGATCATATATCATGGTGAAGAAGGTGCAAGGTACTATGGTGTTGGGTGCGTCCTTAGATCTGTGTACTATGTGTGTGTACTTCAAAGAAGGTGCAAGGTATGAATGGATTATTTTGAACATGGATATGAATTTCGAGATGATGATGTATAAAATTGTTAATGGTGCATGAGAATGATGGCAATGCATGGGAGCCGATCAATAGTTATGGTTTTCTGATGATCATGGGGACTAAGTGTTTTCATGTACATGTATAAATAATAAATTGAAATTGAAATTGAAATGTGGGTGCTTGTGAACAGAATGTGACGTGAAGATTTTGTATACTAAAACCAAGCTAGCTAGCATTTTAATTATTTAAGCTTGCTCGCTAGCACCTCTTTTCTCTCTCATGTATTTTCATGAATTCTAATCATATTTGTAGTAAACTAGTTGATACCCCGTTTGTGTTGTGGGGCGATGACCGAATAGTTCTAAATCAATTAAAAAAATACTATTATAATTTTGATAGAAAAAAGCTAAAACGATGATAAGACCGTAATTTTGGGCTCAGAGCAAAACTGTAATTTTTCAGAACTAATGAGCCAGTGTTAGGCAGCTCCTTTAGACGAAAAAAAAAACTAAATCGAATCAACCAAATAAAACAAAAACTTTTACAGTTTTGCTAGAAAAATGAAAACGATGGGGAAAACTTAACTTTGAACTAAGGGGGAAAATCATAATTTTGTTTCAAGGATTAAATCGTAAATTAAATGGACCAATGGGGTTGAGGGCAAAATCGTAACTTGGCTGTGTGAGGAAAAAAACTAATGGCAAAACTGTAAATTTAAACGGTCAAAATCGTAATTTTGAACCGAGTGCAAAATTGAAATTTTTAGCTGGGAGCAAAAGCGTAAATTTATTTTTAAATGAGGGTAAAAACATAATCTTGAATAGATGGCAAAATCGTTATTATAAGAAGAAAAACCTAATGGCAAAACTTTAAATTTAAACGGGGCAAAATCGTAATGTTAAACCGAGGGCAGAATTGAAAATTTTTAGCTGGGGGCAAAAGCCAAAATTTATTTTTAAGTGAGGGTAAAATCATAATTTTTAACTAATGGTAAAATCGTAATTTTAAAACGGAATAAAATCGTAAATTTGTTGGGCCAATAAGGGAGTGTCATGCATTACTATAAATATAAACAGGGGAAAATCATAATTTGGGAAAAAAAAGAAAGAAAGATTGTGGGTGGCATGTGACCGCCGTCCAACTCAACCAATCTCACAAAAGGACTATTGCCCTCCATGGGTTTTGTTATTGTGGATAATATGTGCGTGGGTGTATGCGATGCATGAGCGATGGACACTAATTACTTGATAAGTTGGATCTAGGGTCGGGTAACTCGATGGATATCTTTTTGGTTCGTAACCCTGACTTATTCGGTTAAAGGTTTGGTTCGAGGACGCAATTTGAGACGGTTAGCATGTGGTCCGGAAGCTTTGCAACCGGTGAGTTCTAATCCCCTTTCTCTTAAATATTTTTGGGGCGAGCATACATGCTTTTTACATGTTTTTATACGGGTCATGAGTTTTATATATTAACGACATATGTGATAAAAATGTTTTATAAACATTTTTTTTTCACAAACAATATTTTTATACGACGTAGTGACTAATCTGGCTTTATAGTCCTGCGTAGGCATATGTTGTTTACTTAGTGATGTCGAGGTCGTATAGGTATGGGGCGTGGTAGATGTTGATATTTAAAGCACTATTTGTGTCATGATAAATTTTAATTGGTAACTCTATCATAGGTTCCGAACCTTAGTGGTATCGGGAACGTGAAGGTAGTAGTTGTTGGGTAGTTAACGTGTGTTTAACTTTATATGTGTGTCTATGTGTTTTATGTGAATTAGCATCCTTGGGGTGCTTAATGCCGGTTACTAGTGATGGCGACGTTACCTTCGGGGTGGCGTCAGGTCACGAGATGTGGATTATTAGTGATGGCGGTGTTACCTTCGAGGTGGCGTCAGATCACGAGATGTAGGTTACTAGTGATGGCGGCGTTACCTTCGGGGTGGCGTCAGGTCACGAGAAACATCACTGAGATGTTTAAATGATTAGCCCTTGTGGCAACGATGAACCCTTCGGGGTATTATGTGGGTGACGGACTCTTCGGGGTCAAATTAGATGAGACGAAACCCTAACGTGGGTGCCCTGATGAGGGCAAATGATGATAGCCTAAGGGCAACAACTGATGTGTTAGGTTCCCACCTTATGTGCTTATATGTTTCACGTTAGTTAAATGGTGGGTAAATGATGATTATTTGTGTACTTGACGAATGATGTTAAATGATGTGGGTGACGAATGATGTTCTATTATGCGGTTGTCGAGTGGTGTTAAAGTGTGTAGTTGTCAGACGAGATCAAGTTACAATTGAGTTTTTAGGACATTAATTGTTATGTTCTAGTTATGAGTCGGTTTGGTTCATGGTCCTATGAATTAAGATGTATTGGGGGTTATCCTTTGGTGTCTAAGTAATCTGATCCATATCGGAAAGGATTAATGGTAGGATGATTAGACCGACGATATAGGTGGAGTTTTGGGTTACGGGTTGGAGTCATAAACTTTAAAATGATGTTAATGTATTTTAATAAACGATGGTGGTTTTAAAATGATGGTGTTTTGGGTGTCAGATAAAGCATTTGGGATGTTTTAAATGCTTCAACTAAACTGTTAGAACTCATTCAGTGTAGCTGACTTTTGCATGTATGTTAGATTGTTTTGCAGGTGTGTGATTCGAGTCGGTGTTGCTCTTGGCTAGCAGATGGGATTACTCGTGTATATGGTGGAATGCATTCGATTTGCTAGAAACGAAATAACATTTTAAGTTTTTATTTACTCATGTACTGTCTTAATTAAAATTTCCGCTGCGTATTTTTGAGAAAATACTTATTTTCAAACAGTACACTGTGATGTGACCCGACTATAGGGCGCCCGGTTTGGGGGCCTTACAAGAAGAAATGCTTTCAATCGTACATTTTCAACACAGAATCAAATGATTAAATTTATTTCAAACTTTGATTACAATGCATGTATGATTTGCAAACTCCCCCTTAGCCCGAGCTCAGTATTTGTTCGTGCAGGAAGAATGATGGTGAAAGAGCTAAACAGAACAGTACAGAGCACTGTTCTATTTATAGGCACTAGCAAACTACTGAGCATCTAAGCTGACGTCACCATGAAAGTGACATCTAACCTCCTAACAAACTCTTAACAACTGACCTATACAAACACTGCTATACTAACTACTGATGTTACAGTTTATTACATAAAGTAAACATAAACAGCTGTTGCATCCTTCCACTGCTGTGAAACCAGCAGTACTTGTCATGATCAGCAATGCTTGAAACAAGGCAGTAGATTGAGCAGCAGAGCTTTAATTCTTCAACAGACTTTGACTTGATCAGCAGTTGTAGGTCAGCAGTTTGCATGATCAGCAGATAGGAGGTCAGCAGATGTTGAAACCACTTTCAAGGGGAGAGACTTGCAACCAAACATCTGCTTATTCTGGATCCACTGCTCTGATCCAATTTTGGCTTTCATTATCTGTTCCTTTGGTAGGGTTCAATCCCAACAATCTCCCCCTGGAACAGATAATGCCAAAACTCTCCATTATTGTAGATCTTTATTGCCTCATCAGCAGTTCCCTTATTTGTCCTTTGTGTTGTAATTCAAAGGTTAAGGCATCTGTATCATCATCATCCCTGCTAAGTGGAAGATCAAGGAGATCCTACAAATCTTCAAGACTCAGGCCAAGAGCTTGTTCCCTTGTTAGTTTCTTCACTTCACCACTAGACTTGAACACTGTCAGTACGTGGGTCTGTTTATCAGTTTTCCACTTTAGTACTTTTGAGCCTGGTGGGTTTCTTGGGAGCTGTTTATTTGATGAGGTATTTGGTGATGCTGGCCTATTCATGACTGGCTGAGCAGTACTTGCAGATTGTTCCAGTTCAGATTCTTCTTTCTCATTAACATAATTCCCTCTTTTACAAGGTCATTACTAGCAATTAAATCTTGAACTGTTTCAGCATCCACCTGGTTTTGACTCCTTCTTTTGTAGATGATAGCACCAGCAAGAGCAGTGGTTCTTTTGGCTTGCAGCTTTGGTGGTCTTCTCGAGACCTCTGCTTTGGAGTAGTCAGGCTTTTGTGGAGCTGTTGGATCTTTCTTCCTAAGTTCCTCCAACCTTTTATAGGTGGCCCTGACCCTAGCTTCTCCCCACTTTGACACAGAGTTCCTTGACCCATAATCAGCTGTAATAAGCTCCTCTTTCATTCTCTTCAACTCTAATGCCTTTTCATCTTCAAACTGTTTGAATTTTTCAGGAGGAGTCTGCTGGACTTTATTTTTGATCATTTCATGAATCCTGGCTATTTCTTTTTCAAGCTCAGGAATGGTCCAGTTTTTGTACATGTGTTTCTCCCCCCTTGTATTTCTTGTCGGTCATGATATTTTCAATGTAGTCTTTTCTCAGGGTCTCATCTGCCCTTTCTGAAATTTGTTGACTAACATTTTTGGCAAATTGCTCCATTGATCTAACCTGTGTGAGGAGAAACTGATAGTTTTGCTAAAATTCCCTATCAGACTTTCCTTGTTTATTTTTGTTAGCGATATCCTCTGCTTGCTTGGCTTTAATTTCTAAATATTCTTCAATGTTGTTTGGCCTAGGATATCCTTTAACTGAAGGCAGGCTCCTTTTGGCAGGGTTATCCTCATAGTAGAGAGATTTGATTTCATCTCTAACTGCTATGAGTTCTAAAGGAAATACAACACCTGCAGGAGGTAATGGCTTTTGAGTTTGAGTTGAAGAGAGAGGAATGGGTTTTGGAATTGTGACAAGTGCTTGGGATTTTGAAGCTGTTGGTGGTGGTGATGGAGAATCATCATCAGATATGATAATCCTTCTCCTTTTAATTTTAGGAGAGGCAGATGATGTGTTGGGTGGAACAGTGGAGGTGATTTGAGTGGCAGTGGTTTGTGACTGACTAACAGTTGTTGAAACAACTGGTGTTTCAACCACTGTTGCCATTACAACAGATGTTTTAACATCTGCAGTCTTCTGCTTTATGGCAGGAAATGATGGTGAAGATGATGGTGATAAGGCAGTGGTAGTGGTGTGTGTTGAAGTGGTGTGTGTTGAAGTGAGAGCAGTTGTTGCAACAACTGAAGTACCAGCAGATGTTGGAATAATAGAAGTTTCAGCAACTGTTTGAGTGGAGGTTTGATGTTGGTGGCTTTTGGATGGTGGTTTTGAAGTATGCTTAGGAAGGCTGGATGGTGTGGATTTGGGTTTCCTTACTTTTCTAGTAAGATTTCTTTTTGGAACAGGATTTTGATCATCCTTTTCACCAGAACAACCCTGCGCATTCAGCTCCATGAAAGCTCTCTTCTCCTCATTCCACTTTGATAAATCCTTTGCCGCTCTATCCCTTTTTACACTTATGATACCATCATCAAGTGCATTCTGGGTAACATCAACCTTTTTGCTACCATCTGGCAAAGGAATGTTTCTGAGCATTGCATCCTTTTCTGGATCAAGATACACCCCATTATCAATCCCTTTCTTTATCCACTCCTTAATTTTCTCCCCCTTTTTGGCATTATCTGAGGGAATTTCATCACTATAAAGAACTGTTGGAGGAGCAGTGCCAGTGGTTGCCAACATATGTGTTTTTAGAGCCTTGATGTCTGCTTGTGTGGTTTTGAAACTAGACTCCATTGCTTCTCTGAGCTCTTGAACATGTTTTTCATGCTGCAGCTCAGCCATCTGTTGTTGTTGGTGGAGAAATGGTTGAAAAAGATTCCAGAGCTCATTTGTAACATCTGCTGGTGGTGGAGCAGGTGCTTGAGGTGGAACAGCAGTGGATGGTACCATTTGAACTGTTAACAACTGTTGCAGCATTTCTTTGATTTCTACAACAGATGTATCCAGTTTTTCAACTCTTTCCGTCAATTCCTGGTACTTTAAACCATCACCCAATTTAATGGGATCATCTGATTTCCCACTAGCAGTGGTTGTATCAGATGTTGAGGTAGGGAGTGTACTCCAAACATCAACAACTGATGCCCCTTTTTCTTGGTACTGGGTTCTTATTCCTTCAACACTTGATAATCTTTTGATGGAACCAGTGGTTAATACAAACTCACTAACAGATAACAGAGGTGTTATGGAAGGAATTGCCTCCAAGGAAGTCTTATTGATGTAACCACTGTCCAAGTGTAAACCGGTAGGTTCAACACTTGTAGTGGCTGCTTCACTTGGATTACCACCAAGAGTTACTTGTAACTCAAGGGGTGTAACCTCCTCAGGTTGTGTTGGTGGGTTAGCAAAGATTGATACATTAGGCCCAGTCTGTTGTTGAGGTATATTCTCATGGACAGGTGATTGAGAAGGACTGGTTTATGCCAGGTTCAGATTAATTGCATCCAACAGTAGTTTGGTATTTGGTGGAACTGGGGATGTGAAGGTAGGTTTAGAAAGTGAAATTGCCCCGGGCATTGGGCTGTGGATGATGGAAACGAGTGCTTCCAGAGCATCATGATGTGGTGACCCTATTTGTACAACCTGTTCTTTTTGTGAAGAGTCAGGAGGAGTTTCAGGTATGGGTTGAGATATTTTTATCAACTGCTGTGAGGAAGTAGCAGCAGTGGTTTCTTGTGACTTTGGTTTTGTCACAGGCAGTTACTCTGGTATCTCATCCTCCAGAGTTGCCTTTTCGGTAGGTTTTGGGGGTTTTTGATTTTTCTTTTTCTGTGGCTTTTTGGTGATTTTAGGTGTGGGTTTCAAGGCAGTTGTTTTGCTACCTTGATCACCTTGAGCATTGGGCTCAGCAGCAGATGCCTGAGGAGCAGTGTTTGCTGCTAAAGTCTGCTCAGGCACCTCTGCTTGTGTTTTTCAAGGTGTTGACATTCTTGTAAAAGTTTCAAGAGTTAAGCTGTGCATTTGTAGAGATTCACCATGGTTTATTACCGCAATATCATCCTTACTGAATTTTTTTTCTCAAAATAATAACTTAAAAATTTTGGAAACGGTAAGAATGATTTTGTTTCAACATTTTTAACCAAATCATTGAAGATTACCTTGGAATAGTTAAAATTTTCTTCTTGTAAAATAGCATATCCCAAGTTTTGAATCTTCAGTGGTATTTCATTAAAAGAAGTGGTTTTATTTGAAACACACATGAGAAGGGTATGAAATAAAAATCTTGTTGCAGGAGGGAAGAAACCTTTTTGTAAGGTATCCCTCTTCATCATTGTGTCTGCATACCCTCTCTAAATGAAGTCAATTTTTAACTCGTTTTTAGGGAAAGAATCTTTACCTTCCTGATCAGCGAGCTGCAGGACCTCTGATATGGATTGCGGTGTGATGTTGACAGTTTTGCCCTTTAGAGAAGAGGTAATGGTAATGACAGTTTCACCTTGTTTTTCAAGGGTTGCATTCTTCCAGAACTCTCTTTGGGTCGTCAAGTAAATTGGTGCATCGGCGGTTAAAAAAGTTTTGTACTTTGTTGCATTAAGCATATCAAGAATGGAATCAAAGGTATCGGTGGTGTCAGGCTTTGTGAGAAGACCCAGAAGATTATGAGACGATTTGTGTGGGATTTCTGTGGAGGTAGCCTTTTGAGAGGCCCCTTTGGAAGATTTTGCGGATGATTTCGATTTTATCATTTTGAAGATGATGATTGAAGATGAGGTTGTGAAGAAATTTGATGGAATGGGATGGAAACTGCTTTGAGAAGAGAATTTTTAAGAATTCAATTCGACAGTGAAACCCTGTTTGGGGTTTGAAAAGGGGTTTTATGGAGAAAAAGTGAATGCTGACGTGGCAGCGGTTACAAAAGGTCTGACCACTATGTACTGTCCGCATGCCATCCCCTGGTGAAATGAAGGACAGTACTTTTGAACAGTACTTTTTGTGAAAACAACTGGTGAAGACAGTAGTTATAACAGTAATGGAGAATAGTGGATGCTTTTAACTATCAGTGGATAGCACAGCAGTGGATAAAACACTGATTTTGAACATCAGTACTTATCAGAGGAAAATGAGAACAGGGGATGACTTTCAGCAGTTGACAGACTTTTGAGGTAGAGCAGACTTTTGAACCCATCAGTGGTTATGGCAGACTTTTAGGATTTTTTTATTGAAAAATTCATTTTTAGCTATTTTTAAGGATGGATTTTTGATTTTCTGAAAACATTTTAATGCTTTTATTCAAAGAAAAATAGGATTTTGCCTGTTATTCCATGTTTAGCATGCCAATCCTAGAGATCAAGAAAGCTTTGGTTAGCACATCTGCCAGCTGATCCTTAGTTGGAACATGATGCAGAGAAATCAAACCTTTTTCATAGCAATCCCTCACAAAGTGATGTCTGATGTCGATGTGTTTGGTGGTTGAGTGAGAAACTGGATCTTTGATAATATTTTCTGCTGCCTGGCTGTCCAACATGAGTGGTGTCTTCAAGGCAGTGATACCAAAATCCAGTAACTGATTTTGAAGCCAGAGCAGTTGGATGTGGAAACAGCTGCTTGCTTTTTGCTTTGCCAAGACACTAAGCAATTGCCTAGGAATTGGCACCCTCCTGAAGTGGACTTCCTTGTTTTATCACATCCAACAAAGTCACTATCTGAGAAACCTGAAAGCTCAATTTTACCATCAGCTGGATACCAGATACCAAGTGTGGGAGCACCTTTGAGGTATCTGAATATCCTTTTTACAGCAATAAGGTTTGACTTTCTAGGGGCTGATTGGGAGCTTGCACAGACACATGTTGCAAACATGATATCTGGTCTAGATGCAGTGTAACATTTGTGCTTGTAATCATTATGAACAGTTCAATTATCAATAAAACAATGTTATTTTATCCCAATGATTGTTTGATTGTGTTTTACATTTTTCATATTTTAACTTTTGTTCAATTTCAAACTCTACATCGCTTTCTGGAGAATTATACGCAAACTAGTACGTAAACGTACTCAGTTTAACGCGACAAATACTCCGGAACATCAACATATACTCAACATACCTTAAATAACCTTTACATAACTTAGAAATAAGTTTTGAAGGCTTTGGTATGGCAAAAACAAGTTAATTCGCTTACAGGGACTAAACTTGACAAACTGCAAAAGTATGCCAATTTAAACTGTAACGAACATTCCGGAACATGTCCATAAGTTAAACATACCATAAATATCCTTTACATAGCTTAGAAATAGGCTTTGAGGGGTTTGGTATGCTAAAACAAACTTTTGGATCATTCAGGGGCTAAAAGTGTCAAAAAGTGCACAAGTTTGCACTTTCGCGCATAACTTACGTTCTGAATACATCCGGACATCCAAAAATTTATGTAAGCATCCTAGTATTATGCCTTAGTGTTTGGCATGAGAAAAGTCCATTCGTCGCGCAATTTGGATCGTCTTTCGCGCTTATGCGCATTCCGTCGTAATTAACCGAACATCGCGACCGTACGGCCAAACGAACCGACATCCGACATATTTTTGAGCACATTTTCAGTTCCCTATACTTTAACATCATTTTAGAGCTTTGAAATGGAGTTAACGGGGCTTAAACGTGCCAAAAACGCATCAAATACCAAGTTTTGGTGCTGTAGGGACTAAAATGGTAAATCTGCCAAACTAGGGGCTTACGGACCGTAAGCCAAAGCCCATACGGTCCGTAAGGGGTCCCCAGTACAGCAGAACCCACATTTAATGCTGATTGGCTCTTCAAATCGCGAAAGGTCCGATTGCCTTTTCACCCAATGAAAGGCCAAGGGCCATATTCAGTGAATCTAGCATTGTAACACATGTACGCACAAGATCATGGCACGATATTCGATAAAACGATCCTAACGGTTCCACTTTTCCTATAAATACCCCCCCCCCTTTTGTGTAAAAATCACAAGAATCAGATCTAAAAAGCTCTAAGTTGAAGTATTACTTCATACCTGAGTTTCTCTGATCTCGATTAGCATTCGGGGACTCTCCGTAAGTATTCTTTCATTGTTTTATCGCTTTTCAAGTCCGAAAGTCGACGTTTTGTTGACTTTCTGCATTGACCAGCTTATGGTCGATGCGAAGTTCGTTGGAACTTCATAACGTGAGCGTGATCACGATGGTTATGGTCCATAGTGACCATACCTACTGATTACCCCGTTATCTAGGCTCAGTGACGAGTCGTAGTTTCGGCCAAAATGCGCATTCTTGCGTGTTTTGTAACCAAACTACTCGTGAGCATCAAAGCCGTTTGTTTTGATGCCAAACCTGTTTTTAAACTTAGTTAAGCATGTTCTAACATGCTTAGCTCGTCACTTTTAGTATAGTGCTTATATAGGGTCGTAAGGTAAGCGATCTAAACCATTGCTTATACTTTCGAACCCGACCTATTTGGTCGATCATTAGGATCCGACCAAACACATTAGGTGACCATAGCTATAACCTTCCGAGGTTATACCTTGTGGTCACGATGTTAGGCGTTCCATACGCGTTCTACGCGAACGACGCGTTAGGGTAGCATAAGCTATCTAAACGGGTCGTGATGGGTCGCAAGCACTTAGGTTAGGTTTCATTTTAGTATGTAGGCTTTGTTAAACCATATTACACGAGTCCCCATACTCGTTTGGTTTACGAACCCGCATACTATCCGATCCTTCCGATTTGGTCCGGTATATTAACATAGCTACCTATTAGGTGCCGTTTGATATCCCGTGATCTTTAGCATTATCTGGTTATATTACAAGGAAGTCAAAGCAATCTCAGGTGAGTACATTGAACCCCTCTTTTACTGTTTTCTAAACTGTTTTGGGGTGAAACACATGTGCCTAACTGTTACATTCATGCTTTCCATGTTTTCACATCATATGCCTGCTATGTTGTTAGTACATTATAGTACACGATTTCATTACATTTCATGCTATGTATGCCCATTGTGTGCGTACTTAGTACATTGATTTACATTACGTTTCTGTTGCATATGTTTACTCAGCATATAGACACATTGATTTACATGAACATTTCTGTTGCATATGTTTACTCAGCATATGGACACATTGATTTACATGAACATTTCTGTTGCATATGTTTACTCAGCATATGGACACATTGATTTACATGAACATTTCTGTTGCATATGTTTACTCAGCATATGGACACATTGATTTACATGAACATTTCTTCTTCGTATGTTTACTTTGCATACTTAGTACAATTGTTTACATCACATGCCTTCATTTTGTTACGACATTTGGTTTGTTTAACATGGGACAATACATTCACTAACATTGATCACGCCGTTCGTTAGTAGGTAGTGGTACCATAGGAATTGACAACTCCCATTCTGGAAGTCCTGGGTTTGATAGGACTGGAAGGAATGACCGAATTCGATATACATAACTTAGATAAACCTTTAATTTGTTTAAGGGTTTATCGCCGCAGTCTCAAGGCTTGGATGTATGCATAGTTTACAATACCGCATATGTGACAACTCGAATTTCCAAGATTTCTATTTCGCATTTATTGCACGTTCATTTATTATTTAGTTGTTTACTTGCACAATTGATTGCTTTGGAATTCTATACGTTTTGATGCAATGAATCGTATTGTGTGATTGTGCATGGTTGTTTGTTAGTTGTGAAAGACTTGGTAAATATATAAACTTGGTGGTGAAACTGTGGAATTGTTTGAGATGGTGTGCTTGTGTAAAATATGATACTTAGGGAGGAAAAGAGTAATTAGTGAAATCCTAGAGATTTATAACCCTAATCCCTTTTCACTAATCATTTGACAAAACCAAAGCACGTACTTCACATTCTCTGGCAATCATCACCAAATCATTGGCAAGATATTCATCACTCTTGATTCCACATTTCTCTAGAATCAGTACAAGGTAATTGTTAATGATTGTTTGTTGATTATTTGATTGATACCAATTCTTAATTCTTGAAATCCTTGCAAACCCTAGTTCTTCATATAATTATCCTGTGATTTTTGATTGATTCTGAAATATTGCAATAATGATGACGATGATTAGTTGCATGCTTGATAGATTGTTCTTGTAATGATTATTGTTGTTAAGCATTGATCGATTGATTATGATTCTGCCGTAAGCGGATGAAATTAGGGTTCGTAGAAGGATGAATGAAACTGTTGATCGAAAGAAAACGTAACTGATACAATCTCTTTGAACAGGAACATTTCGTATGTTTAATTAGTTGTCTGAGGTTTGTGAATGAATGAAATTGTCTGAGTTTCATGAGTTGAGTTTGATCCGAGTTTCTTATGATATGTTTGTCTGAGTTTTTGAATGATACGCAAGGTCCGAAGATTTCTTTAAACATTTGTCTGAGTTTTATAATGAAAACATTAAGTCCGAGCTAAACATGAAACATATAAGTCCGACTTTTAAACAAGGGATATGGTCCGAATTTCTTAATGTGAAACCCTAGTCCGACTTATATGCATACAACACTTAGTCCGAGTTTCCTTAAAACATTGCTGGTCCGAATTTTTGAAGATGTAAGGAGGGTTGTCCGAGCTTCACAAAGGGCAGGTGGTCCGAGTTTGTTTGAGGGGGGTGTTGTCCGAGTTTTCTGGCCCCCAAAACCTTGTCCGAGTTTTTAACTCCCCTCACAAGGTCCGAGTTTTGATAAGCCTTCCTCAGGTCCGACTTTATGACCCCATTCCCCCATGGTCCGAACTTTGAACAGGGATCCCCCTCCCCCTTCATCTTTTGTCCGAGCTTCTATATATTATGGTTGTATATGAGTTCTGATTTCCTGCCAAGGGATTTAACTGGGTGGAATGTAACTGTGTAACATTTATTAGAAACAAAGTGTCTGAGTTACATGCTTTACATCCAAATTTCTTGAATGGTTAAGTGCATAGCCCTGTATGATAGACAACCTGCTACTGAATGCTACTGTCTGCTACTGTATGCGATTATGTGATACTGTCTAATAGGATGCTACATGTTATTGAATGACACGACATGTTACTGTGTGATACGATACCGTATGTTACTGTTGAACAGCAAGAACCTGTAAACTTTAATTGAACGTCAACACTTATCTTGAATTTATGTGCATCATATCCTAGGTCTTGTGTAACGGACTTAGACAATTATTAAACCCTAGAGCATAGCATACCGAGCAAACCAAGGTGAGTTCACACTCTTACTAAGGCATGGGATTCCCAGGGTTGGGAATGGGATTGAAGGAATAAGGTTGGATAGATTCGTACTGACACTAATACTAGACTACCATACCATTGTCCTCGGTTGTGCAGGACACATACTTATGCCACTCACTGTCCTCGGTTTTGCAGGACACATACTTATGCTATTCACTGTCCTCGGTTGTGCAGGACACATACATACAATCTACGTAGACTTATACTTACTACTATCCTCGGTTGTGAAGGATACTCACGTAAAACCTACGTGAACTTATACTTACTACTATCCTCGGTTGTGAAGGATACTCACGTAAAACCTACGTGTACTTATACTTACTACTATCCTCGGTTGTGAAGGATACTCACGTAAAACCTACGTGTACTTATACTTACTACTATCCTCGGTTGTGAAGGATACTTATGGTTACGAGTAGTCTAGTGGATATATAACATGGGAAGCCCCCACCAATAGAACGTACTATCAGCCCAGTAGAGCCACATGTTACATACGAACTTACTCTTACGCATTTACTTTTTGTGAACTCGCTCAACTAGTTGTTGATCCTCTGTTACATGCCTTGCAGGTCGTTAGATACATGGAGCTTGCACAGGGAGGAGCTGGTCGTTGTGGGCTTGGATCGTGATTATCTTATTAAACACTTATGACATTTCGTACTTAATTATGTTGGGTTTCGATTATACGCTTCCGCTAAACAATGATAACTTACTTATGATTTTGGATCACCTTTCATATGGATTTGGTTTGGTTTAATGGCAATTACTTTTACTATATATATACTGTTCTATATGATTGGTGGCTTGATCCTGGTCAGTCACGCTCCCAAGCGGTGATACTCCGCACGTGGATTTTGGGGGTGTGACAGATTGGTATCAGAGCCATTGGTTATAGAGAACTTGGTTTTAATACGGGGAAAACGTTTTTATTAAAACCAGACTATAACCAGAACCGTGCTCTCAACGATCCACAACGACGCTTCGCTCCACGTGCAAGACTCGACACCCTAGGTAATAAGGTTTATGTTTATTGCCTACATGCTAGAATTGCATAGAACTTTGCTCGTAGTATGCTTACATTACTTTGCTCACTACTTGATACTGCTTGAGAACACCTATGTGCCTACACTTTTCTGTCATCGCACTACTCGTGAACCATTCATACTTATGCTACCTTTACTGTTCGATCATGTCTGGACGTGTTGACATGACTCAAGCCCAGTTGACGGCTCTCATTAACGAACAAGTTGCTGCGGCGCTTGCAGCCGCACAAGCAGGAGGTATAACCTGCTATTCCAGACCTATCCTAGGATGTTAGATCCTACTCTCGTGACGCAACTCTCGCGCTTAACCTTGACCTATCTTTCTCGCGCAACGGGTCAGAACGCATAGCAACCTGTCTGCACATTCAAGAACTTCATGGACTGTCGTCCAAGCACATTCAGTGGCACAGAAGGAGCAGTTGGACTACTCCATTGGTTTGGGAAACTCGAGTCGGTATTCGAGATGTGTGAATGCCCTGAGGCTCGCAGGGTCAAGTACGCCACTATTACGTTGGAAGGAATCGCGCTAACCTGGTGGAACGCGCAAGTTCAGATATTAGGGCTGGCAGCTGCTAACGCCACCCCCTGGAACGAATTCAAAGAACGCATTAAAAGGGAATACTGCACGCGTGATGACATCCACAAGTTGGGAGTGGAGCTTTACCATTTGAAAATGACGGGGTCAGAAATTGAAGCTTATACGAAACGGTCGAACGAACTGGCCATCTTGTGTCCAACCATGGTGGACCCTCCAAGCAAGCGTATCGAATTGTACCTCAAGGGTCTAGCCTCAGAGATTCAGAGCCATGCTACATCGGCTAACCTCGACAATATCCAAGACATTCAGCGTCTTGCTCATCGCCTCACGGATCAGGCAGTGGAACAGAACAGGCTGCCTAGTTGTATCAGCGCTATTACTACCGCTTCCACTTCTGCTACTCCCGCTACTCCTAGTGAGAACAAGCGGAAATGGGATGGGTATTCCAGCAAGGGTTCAGCTACCGTTCGGTCTCAAGCACAGCAGCAGCGCATGAATAGTGATCACCAGAGCCGAGTCAGCCAACTTCTGGTGGTCAGGGGCAGGGTGGATATCGGGGAATTCACCCAATGTGTAACTAATGCAACAGACACCACGGTGGTTAGTGCAACGAGGGACGTTGCCAGAGGTGTCTCAAGATGGGCCATGAAGCTAAGGATTCAGGAGCCCATGGCCTGCAAATCAGAATCTCCAGCAGCAACAGCAAGCAGAAATCCTATGCAAGGAGAAAATCATTCGTATTCCTCGTGCGGGGAAGGAACCTCTCGAAGTTTAAGGCGACAAGAGTGGTGCTATGGTTGGCATCATCTCTTTCCTGAAGGCTCAGAAATGCTTACGAAAGTGTCATACGGCTATCTTGGCACTTGTTACTGATGCATCGACAAAGGAGAAAAGAATAGAGGATATTCCAGTGGTATGCGAATTTCCTCAAGTGTTTCCTAAAGACTTACCAGGTCTACCGCCTCATCGTCAGGTCGAGTTTCAAGTTGAGCTAGCTCCAGGAGCAGCACCTATAGCTCGCGCACCGTATCGTTTGGCTCCAACGGAATTGGAAGAACTGTCTAAGCAACTACAAGAGCTCTTGGGTAAGGGCTTTATTCGTCCAAGCTCTTCGCCTTGGGGAGCTCCAGTATTATTCGTGAAAAAGAAGGATGGCACTTTCAGGATGTGCATCGACTACCGCGAATTGAACAAGGTCACAGTGAAGAACCGCTATCCTCTTCCACGTATTGACGATTTATTCGACCAGTTGCAAGGGTCGAGTTACTACTCCAAGATTGATCTACGGTCTGGTTACCATCAGCTGAGAGTCCGAGATGAGGACGTCTCCAAGACAGCATTCAGAACTCGCTACGGCCACTACGAGTTACTAGGCATGCCATTCGGACTTACGAACGCGCCTACAGTATTCATGGATCTTATGAACAGGGTGTGCAAACCCTATCTTGACAAGTTCGTCATTGTCTTCATCGACGACATTCTGATCTACTCCAAGAGTCAGGAGGAACACAAGCAGCACTTACGACTTATCTTGGAACTTCTTCGAAAGGAGCAACTGTACGCAAGGTTTTCAAAATGTGACTTCTGGCTTCGTGAAGTCCATTTTCTAGGCCATGTGGTGAACAGGGATGGGATTCATGTTGATTCATATAAGGTAGATTCGATCAGAAACTGGCCTGCACCGCGTACACCAACGGAAATACGCCAATTCTTGGGTTTGACGGGTTACTACAGACGGTTTATCAAAGATTTCTCAAAAATTGCTCAGCCACTTACACTACTGACACAGAAGGGTGTCACCTACCGTTGGGGAGATCCCCAGGAAACCACTTTCCAGTACTTAAAGGATAGGCTTAGCAACGCGCCTATTCTCTCACTGCCAGAGGGTGCAGACGATTTTGTAGTATATTGTGACACATCGATACAGGGGCTTGGTCGTGTATTGATCCAGCGGGATAAAGTTATTGCCTACGCTTCACGACAACTCAAAGTTCACGAACGGAACTACACGACGCACGATTTAGAGCTGGGAGCTGTTGTCTTCGCGCTCAAGATATGGCGACACTACCTGTACGGTACCAAGTGCACTACCTACACCGATCACAGGAGTCTCGAGCATATCTTCAAGTAGAAGGAATTGAATATGCGTCAACGACGATGGGTCGAGTTACTTAATGATTACGAATGCGCTATCAAGTACCATCCAGGCAAAGCCAATGTCGTGGCTGACGCTCTCATTCGAAAGGATACTTTACCTAGGCGTGTACGAGCTCTGCAGCTCACTATTCAGTCTAATCTTCCTACACAAATACGAAATGCTCAGGTTGAAGCATTGAAACCGGAAAACGTCAAGGCTGAAGCCTTACGCGGCTCAAGGCAACGATTAGAACAAAAGGAAGATGGCGCCTACTATGTAACAGGACGTATTTGGGTACCATTATATGGCGGTTTACGCGAGCTGGTAATGGACGAAGCTCACAAGTCTCGCTACTCGGTACATCCAGGGTCGGATAAAATGTACCACGATCTCAAAACTACATATTGGTGGCCTGGCATGAAGGCCCACATCGCTACTTACGTCGGCAAGTGTTTGACATGTGCAAAGGTCAAAGTGGAGTATCAGAAACCAGCGGGCCTACTTCAGCAGCCCAAGATACCGCAATGGAAATGGGAAGAAATTTCCATGAATTTTGTTACAGGCCTACCCAGATCCCAGCGTGGGAATGATACTATATGGGTGATCGTGGATCGACTCACCAAGTCTGCACACTTCCTGGCTATAAAGGAAACGGATAAGTTCTCCACTCTCGCAGACATTTATCTTAAAGAAGTAGTTTCGAGGCACGGGGTGCCCACCTCCATCATTTCGGATCGGGATGCACAATTTACGTCAGAGCTATGGCAAGCGATGCACAAATCTTTTGGCTCACGATTAGACATGAGCACAGCATATCATCCTCAGACGGATGGGCAGTCTGAGCAAACGATCCAAACTCTTGAAGACATACTCCGGGCATGTGTTATCGATTTCGGCAACGGCTGGGAAAAGCACCTCCCTTTGGTGGAGTTCTCATACAATAACAGCTATCACACCAGCATACAAGCCGCTCCATTCGAGGCATTGTACGGACGTAAATGCCGGTCACCACTCTGTTGGGCAGAGGTGGGGGATAGTCAGATCACGGGTCCAGAGATTGTAGTGGACGCCACGGGAAAAGATTGCACAAATACGACAACACATGGCGGCAGCACGCGACCGTCAGAAAGCCTACGCGGATAAGCGTAGGAAGCCATTGGAATTTCAGGTCGGGGACCGGGTTTTACTTAAAGTCTCACCCTGGAAGGGTGTGGTTCGATTTGGTAAACGAGACAAACTCAATCCACGGTATGTTGGACCGTTCGAAATCACTGAAAGAATAGGCCCAGTAGCCTACAGACTGAACCTACCAGCTGAACTCGGTGCAGTTCACAATGTATTTCACGTGTCGAATCTGAAGAAGTGCATGTCAGATAAGACCCTCATAATTCCTTTTAAGGAACTCACTATCGACGAGCGGTTGCAGTTCGTCGAGGAGCCAGTTGAAATCACGGACCGGGATGTTAAGGTCCTCAAACACAAGAGAATCCCTCTTCTCCGAGTTCGTTGGAACTCCAAACGTGGCCCAGAGTACACCTGGGAACGCGAAGACCAGATGACAGAAAAGTACCCCCAATTATTCGAAACCAATGCAACCACTACTGAGGCTGAAGCTACTACTACTGAATTTCGGGACGAAATTCCAAATCAACGGGGGGATGATGTGACACCCCAGGAAAACCAGTAAACGATACAACTTACCTAGCTTCCTCAGTAACCGCATGCTAAATTTCGGGACGAAATTCCAAATCAACGGGGGGATGATGTGACACCCCAGGCAAAACCAGTAAACGATACAACTTACCTAGATTCCTCAGTAACCGCATGCTAAATTTCGGGACGAAATTTCTTTTAAGTTGGGGATAATGTGACAACTCGAATTTCCAAGATTTCTATTTCGCATTTATTGCACGTTCATTTATTATTTAGTTGTTTACTTGCACAATTGATTGCTTTGGAATTCTATATGTTTTGATGCAATGAATCGTATTGTGTGATTGTGCATGGTTGTTTGTTAATTGTGAAAGACTTGGTAAATATATAAACTTGGTGGTGAAACTGTGGAATTGTTTGAGATGGTGTGCTTGTGTAAAATATGATACTTAGGGAGGAAAAGAGTAATTAGTGAAATCCTAGAGATTTATAACTCTAATCCCTTTTCACTAATCATTTGACAAAACCAAAGCACGTACTTCACATTCTCTGGCAATCATCACCAAATCATTGGCAAGATATTCATCACTCTTGATTCCACATTTCTCTAGAATCAGTACAAGGTAATTGTTAATGATTGTTTGTTGATTATTTGATTGATACCAATTCTTAATTCTTGAAATCCTTGCAAACCCTAGTTCTTCATATAATTATCCTGTGATTTTTGATTGATTCTGAAATATTGCGATTATGATGACGATGATTAGTTGCATGCTTGATAGATTGTTCTTGTAATGATTATTGTTGTTAAGCATTGATCGATTGATTATGATTCTGCTGTAAGCGGATGAAATTAGGGTTTTTAGAAGGATGAATGAAACTGTTGATCGAAAGAAAACGTAACTGATACAATCTCTTTGAACAGGAACATTTCGTATGTTTAATTAGTTGTCTGAGGTTTGTGAATGAATGAAATTGTCTGAGTTTCATGAGTTGAGTTTGATCTGAGTTTCTTATGATATGTTTGTCTGAGTTTTTGAATGATACGCAAGGTCCGAAGATTTCTTTAAACATTTGTCTGAGTTTTATAATGAAAACATTAAGTCCGAGCTAAACATGAAACATATAAGTCCGACTTTTAAACAAGGGATATGGTCCGAATTTCTTAATGTGAAACCCTAGTCCGACTTATATGCATACAACACTTAGTCCGAGTTTCCTTAAAACATTGCTGGTCCGAATTTTTGAAGATGTAAGGAGGGTTGTCCGAGCTTCACAAAGGGCAGGTGGTCCGAGTTTGTTTGAGGGGGGTGTTGTCCGAGTTTTCTGGCCCCCAAAACCTTGTCCGAGTTTTTAACTCCCCTCACAAGGTCCGAGTTTTGATAAGCCTTCCTCAGGTCCGACTTTATGACCCCATTCCCCCATGGTCCGAACTTTGAACAGGGATCCCCCTCCCCCTCCCCCTTCATCTTTTGTCCGAGCTTCTATATATTATGGTTGTATATGAGTTCTGATTTCCTGCCAAGGGATTTAACTGGGTGGAATGTAACTGTGTAACATTTATTAGAAACAAAGTGTCTGAGTTACATGCTTTACATCCAAATTTCTTGAATGGTTAAGTGCATAGCCCTGTATGATAGACAACCTGCTACTGAATGCTACTGTCTGCTACTGTATGCGATTATGTGATACTGTCTAATAGGATGCTACATGTTATTGAATGATACGACATGTTACTGTGTGATACGATACCGTATGTTACTGTTGAACAGCAAGAACCTGTAAACTTTAATTGAACGTCAACACTTATCTTGAATTTATGTGCATCATATCCTAGGTCTTGTGTAACGGACTTAGACAATTATTAAACCCTAGAGCATAGCATACCGAGCAAACCAAGGTGAGTTCACACTCTTACTAAGGCATGGGATTCCCAGGGTTGGGAATGGGATTGAAGGAATAAGGTTGGATAGATTCGTACTGACACTAATACTAGACTACCATACCATTGTCCTCGGTTGTGCAGGACACATACTTATGCCACTCACTGTCCTCGGTTGTGCAGGACACATACTTATGCTATTCACTGTCCTCGGTTGTGCAGGACACATACATACAATCTACGTAGACTTATACTTACTACTATCCTCGGTTGTGAAGGATACTCACGTAAAACCTACGTGTACTTATACTTACTACTATCCTCGGTTGTGAAGGATACTCACGTAAAACCTACGTGTACTTATACTTACTACTATCCTCGGTTGTGAAGGATACTTATGGTTACGAGTAGTCTAGTGGATATATAACATGGGAAGCCCCCACCAATAGAACGTACTATCGGCCCAGTAGAGCCACATGTTACATACGAACTTACTCTTACGCATTTACTTTCTGTGAACTCGCTCAACTAGTTGTTGATCCTCTGTTACATGCTTTGCAGGTCGTTAGATACATGGAGCTTGCACAGGGAGGAGCTGGTCGTTGTGGGCTTGGATCGTGATTATCTTATTAAACACTTATGACATTTCGTACTTAATTATGTTGGGTTTCGATTATACGCTTCCGCTAAACAATGATAACTTACTTATGATTTTGGATCACCTTTCATATGGATTTGGTTTGGTTTAATGGCAATTACTTTTACTATATATATATACTGTTCTATATGATTGGTGGCTTGATCCTGGTCAGTCACGCTCCCAAGCGGTGATACTCCGCACGTGGATTTTGGGGGTGTGACAGATTGGTATCAGAGCCATTGGTTATAGAGAACTTGTCTTGTGCATTTTACATATGGTTTAAGTTGATACATTTCGCTTACCATACATGATACATTTTGGGGAACACATTACATGATTTACATTAAACATAAACACGTTGACATTGACATACACATTTGGTGGTTTACGTTGAACATAAACATTTGACATGGTTTACACAATAACACTTGACATTTGGTTTATACATGAACAATTTACATGGTGGATTGGTTTGGGTAAATGGTTTGAGTAACGTGGAGTATGTAATATGATGCAAACATGGTGGATACGCCGCTGGTACTTCCTATATATAAATGTTTGCATAATATTACATATCTTGGCGTTATCTAAATCATTTCAGTTTAGACATATAACATTTTATACAAATAACATACTTTTCATAAAACATTGTCTTACAAAACAACTTATTATATTCAACTCATTTCACTTGGTTACTCGTTTAACCTTGCACTTATCTATACATATCATTTGATGTTATCATTTTTCAAATGGTTTACAAAGCAAGACAAATTACAAGGTTCATGACTGACTGTTATTAAACATTCTTTAAAACTCAAGTCATGAATCCCATTTTCACAAAACCTATGTATCTCACAGGCATTTTTATGCTGACGTACCTACTTTCACATGTGTTTTCAGGAGCTATTCCATAGGACGTTGATCATGATTCTAGGGCGGACCTGTGCCTTAGAGACTAAAACTGAAGATAGACTTAGTTAACTATGTTATAAACTCTTTGTTTTCCTGTTTGAGACAATGTACTACCCGTGTTGATAAATAAAAATGTAACTTTAATTTCCATGGTTGTATAACAATTAATTCTGTCCACAACACTCCCCGAAGTTTTCCGCCGCGGTTGCATGTTACACGCGGTCGGGGTGTGACAGAAGAGTTGGTATCAGAGCCAATGGTTATAGGGAATTAGGTTATTAGTAATGCTTTGACCTAGACTATAACTTTCTAGGACCCTAACACAAGTTATCTTGTGTTTAGAGTTTAAAACATGCACATCACCTATCCTTAGGTGATAACCACAACGGGAACTTCGGTTCCGAATCCGCTTTGAAAATTAATCATCTGTTCTAGGATGATTGATTACTAGGTTTTGAACCCTCTGTTATAAGGTTTTGAACCCTCTGTTATATGGTTTTGAACCCTTTGGATTCTCAAAAATCTCGTCAAAGTTTTGGGTTAATAGTGTGAACACGTGCGAACTGGAAGAGTGAATGCCTGTACCCTGGGTTTTCTGTCTAAGGCTAGAGTGTTCGTACAAATCCACATAATCGGACCAGTCACTCTTACCTGGGAACTCTTGGGGTGAGTGTTCACTTATAGGCGAGCATGTCTTCGCGATACACTAATTCTGACCCATTTACTTTGACTAGACATTTCATGTCGCCTGTTTGCTTTGCGATGCATAACCGCCATCTTTGCTTTTGTTGATTTTGCTTCATCTCATTCTCTTCATCCAATCATCTCACTCGTTTCATTTCATGTTTTTCTCTTCTAGAATGCCTCCTCGACGCGACAACCAGATAGCTACTGCCGAGCTGGCAGAAATTATTGCGCAGCAGATGGCTGCTCAATTCCCAAATCTCTTCGCTCAATGGAACCAGGCCAACAACAACAACAATGGTACATGCAAATACAAGGATTTTAACTCGGCTAAGCCACTCAAGTTTAGTGGTTCTGAAGGAGCAACTGGGCTTCTTCAGTGGTTTGAGAGCATCGAGAACACTTTTCGCCACGTGCAGTGTCCGGATAATCGCAAGGTCGAGTTTTCTTCAAGCGTGTTTCAGAAGAGGGCTCTTACATGGTGGAATGGGGTTATGAGAGATCAAGGTGCAGAAGTTGCTCTAGCTCAGACATGGGCTGAACTGAGAGCTCTTATGATGAGGGAGTTTTGTCCTCGTCATGAACAACGGGCGTTGGAGAAAGAATTTGATGTTTTGAAGCAAGATAGTGGCGAGCACAGGGCTTATACTGATAGGTTTGAAGAGTTGAGTCTGCTTTGCCCGACTATGGTTACCCCACTCGATAAGGCCATCGAAAGGTACATCGACGGCCTACCTGACTCAGTACAAGACATCCTTACTGGTAGCAACCCTACCACACTCCGTCAGGCAATCGAGTTATCAGCGACACTGACTGAGTCGCAGATTCGAAAGAATAAGCTACACAGGAAGGGTGACAAGGGCAAGAAACAGTCGACTGACAAGGAGGATAGCAAGAAAGGTCAAAACAAGAAGGGAAAGGATTCTGGTTCCTCAAGGGGGTCAAGGAAGCGTAAGGCTTCCCAAAACTATGCTGTCACTGCCCAAGCTAACCAGGCAGCTCCCAACCAGCCTCCAGCAAAGAAGCCCTATTCAGGAAGTGCACCTTTGTGCAATCAATGCAACAGTCACCATCAGCCGCAATATCAGTGCCGTTTCTGTACTAACTGTGGGAAGTCGGGTCATCTTGCCGATGTTTGTCGGTTTGCTCAGAACCGTGCAGTTCAGAACCCTGCTCAACAAGTTGCTCAGCAACAGGGTCAGGCGGCACGACCAAACTACCCACCAGGTGCTTGTTATAACTGTGGGGATCTGACCCACTACAGAAACCGGTGTCCAAGGCTAGCCAACCAGAACCAGAATGCAAACCAGAATCAGGCACAGGCTCGAGGTCGAGTCTTTAACATGAATGCACAAGAAGCACAAGCAGACAACGAAGTGGTGAACGGTACGTTCTTTATTAATAATCAGCCAGCATCTGTTCTTTTTGATTCGGGTGCCGACAAGAGTTTTGTGTCATTGTCTTTTGAGACAATGCTCCGCGTGTCTAGAATAAAACTAAGTAAACCTTTGACAGTAGAGGTTGCCAGTTGTGAACCCATTGTTCTTAATTCTGTCTACGCAACTGCCAGTTGAACCTTAACGACCATATTTTTCCTATTGACCTCACTCCAATGCAACTTGGAAGCTTCGACGTTATTGTGGGTATGGATTGGTTATCTAAGCATCGCGCAGAGATAGTTTGTTCTGAGAAGATTGTTCGTGTACCGCTGTCAACAGGCGAGATCCTACAGGTTCGTGGTGAGAAGCCTGCCGGTGGTCTCAAACTCATGTCTTGTTTTAAAGCTCGGAAATATCTGCGAAAGCACTATGTGGCTTTCTTAGCACATGTCACAGCAGATAAAGGCAAGGGTAAGACTATTTCAGATATTCCTGTCGTTCGGGATTATTCTGAAGTTTTTCCTGAAGAGTTACCTGGTCTACCTCCAGCACGCCAAGTCGAGTTCCGTATTGATCTCGTACCTGGTGCAAATCCCATTGCCAGAGCTCCATACCGTCTTGCACCATCAGAGATGCAAGAATTATCTAAGCAGCTTCAGGAGCTCTCTGACAAAGGTTTTATCCGTCCTAGCTTTTCACCTTGGGGTGCTCCCGTTCTCTTTGTAAAGAAGAAGGATGGATCTTTTAGGATGTGTATCGATTATCGTGAGCTTAACAAGCTTACCATCAAGAATCGATATCCCCTACCTCGCATTGATGATCTCTTTGATCAATTGCAAGGCGCTTCTTATTTTTCAAAGATTGATCTACGATCTGGATATCATCAGCTTCGTGTGCATGAAGAAGACATTCCCAAGATAGCGTTCCGTACTCGTTATGGACATTATGAGTTCACAGTCATGCCGTTCAGTTTGACTAATGCTCCTGCTGTTTTCATGGACTTGATGAATAGGGTCTGCAAACCTTATTTGGATAAGTTCATCATCGTTTTCATCGATGACATTTTGATATATTCTAAGACGCGAGCTGATCATGAACAACATCTTCGTCTTACATTGGAACTCCTAAAGAAAGAGCAACTTTTCGCCAAATTCTCCAAGTGTGAATTCTGGCTTAAAGAAGTTCAATTCTTAGGACACATTGTCAACGAACAAGGTATTCATGTAGATCCCTCCAAGATCAGTGCGATTAAGGATTGGGATACACCTACTACCCCTACTGAGGTTCGCTTTTTTCTTGGTCTAGCGGGTTATTACCGCCGCTTCATTGAGAACTTCTCAAAGATTGCAGTTCCTCTAACTGCTCTAACTCAGAAGAACAAGCCATTTGATTGGGGAGTCAAACAAGAGGAAGCATTTCTGACTTTGAAACAAAAGCTTTGCGACACGCCTGTCCTAACATTGCCTGAGGGCAATGATGATTTCGTCGTTTATTGTGACGCATCTAAATTAGGTCTTGGCTGCGTCCTGATGCAAAGAAACAAAGTCATAGCATACGCATCAAGGCAGTTGAAGATACATGAGAAAAACTACACCACTCATGATCTTGAGTTGGGTGCAGTTGTCTTCGCTCTTAAGATCTGGAGACACTATTTGTACGGTACAAAATGTGTGGTTTTCACTGACCACAAAAGTCTTCAACATATCTTCAATCAAAAGGAACTCAACATGAAGCAAAGACGTTGGGTTGAACTTCTAAATGACTATGACTGCGAAATTCGCTACCATCCCGGTAAGGCGAATGTCGTAGCCGATGCATTGAGTCGCAAGGAACGTACTAAGCTTCATTGTGTACGTGTCCAATCTGTTATTCAAACCGATATCCAAGCTCGTATTTCTCAGGCTCAACAAGCTTGTGTTTCACAAGGTTTGATGGATAAGGAATTTCCTTATCACATAACACCTGCTCTTGAACTGAAGGACAATGGATCATATTACTTCATGGACCGTTTGTGGGTCCCGAGCCAAGATAATCTTCGTACCCTGCTTATGGATGAAGCCCATAAGTCTCGTTATTCTATTCATCCTGGCTCAGATAAGATGTATAAGGATCTTCGTATACAGTATTGGTGGCCTGGTATGAAGAAAGACATTGCCTTATACGTATCCAAATGCCTTACTTGTCTTAAGGTTAAGGCTGAACATCAGCGTCCTTCCGGGTTATTGGAACAACCAGAGATCCCAGTTTGGAAATGGGAAAACATTACTATGGATCTCATTACTAAACTCCCGCGCACAAAGAAAGGTCACGATGCCATCTGGGTAGTCGTTGATCGTCTTACAAAGTCAGCGCATTTCTTGCCAATCCGTGAGGATTTTTCGGCTGACAAACTTGCTCAAATCTACGTGGATGAAATTGTAGCACGACATGGTGTTCCTTTGAACATCATTTCTGACAGAGATGCTCGTTTCACTTCTCATTTTTGGAGAACCATGCAATCTGCTATGGGGTCTCAACTCAATTTGAGCACAGCTTATCATCCGCAAACGGATGGTCAATCTGAAAGAACAATCCGGACACTGGAGGATATGCTTAGAGCTTGTGTGATCGATTTTGGTGGTAGATGGGATTCACATCTTCCATTGATTGAATTCTCCTACAACAACAGTTATCACTCCAGCATCAACATGGCTCCTTTCGAGGCTCTCTATGGTCGAAAATGTCGTTCACCGGTCTGCTGGAATGAGATTGGCGAGGCTCAGCTTACTGGACCTGCCCTCATTTTAGAGACAACAGATAAGGTTAAGAAAGTTCGTGATAACCTTCAGATAGCTAGAAGCCGTCAAAAGAGTTATGCGGACCTAAAACGCAAACCCTTGGATTTTCAAGTCGGTGATCGTGTATTACTTAAGGTCTCACCTTGGAAAGGTGTGATCAGATTTGGAAAGAAAGGAAAACTTGCACCTAGATACGTTGGACCATTCAAGATCGTCGAAAGAATCGGTAAGGTAGCCTACAGACTTGAGTTACCTCCTGAACTTGGAAATGTTCATCCAACTTTTCACGTGTCCAATCTCAAGAGGTGTTTAGCTGATGAGAACCTCCACATACCGCTTGACGAGATTCGTGTTGATAAAACACTGAAATTTGTTGAGAAACCGGTAGAAATCATGGAACGTGAAGTCAAGTGGCTCAAACGCAAGCGCATTCCTTTGGTCAAGGTTCGTTGGGAATCAAAGCGTGGACCCGAGTTTACTTGGGAACGTGAAGATCAAATGAAGGCAAAATATCCGCATCTTTTTCCACGAGTTTCCTCTAAATAAATTTCGGGACGAAATTTCCACAAGTAGGGGAGACTGTAACATTTGTGCTTGTAATCATTATGAACAGTTCAATTATCAATAAAACAATGTTATTTTATCCCAATGATTGTTTGATTGTGTTTTACATTTTTCATATTTTAACTTTTGTTCAATTTCAAACTCTACATCGCTTTCTAGAGAATTATACGCAAACTAGTATGTAAACGTACTCAGTTTAACGCGACAAATACTCCGGAACATCAACATATACTCAACATACCTTAAATAACCTTTACATAACTTAGAAATAAGTTTTGAAGGCTTTGGTATGGCAAAAACAAGTTAATTCGCTTACAGGGACTAAACTTGACAAACTGCGAAAGTATGCCAATTGAAACTGTAACGAACATTCCGGAACATGTCCTAAGTTAAACATACCATAAATATCCTTTACATAGCTTAGAAATAGGCTTTGAGGGGTTTGGTATGCTAAAACAAACTTTTGGATCATTCAGGGGCTAAAAGTGTCAAAAAGTGCACAAGTTTGCACTTTCGCGCATAACTTACGTTCTGAATACATCCGGACATCCAAAAATTTATGTAAGCATCCTAGTATTATGCCTTAGTGTTTGGCATGAGAAAAGTCCATTCGTCGCGCAATTTGGATCGTCTTTCGCGCTTATGCGCATTCCGTCGTAATTAACCGAACATCGCGACCGTACGGCCAAACGAAACGACATCCGACATATTTTTTAGCACATTTTCAGTTCCCTATACTTTAACATCATTTTAGAGCTTTGAAATGGAGTTAACGGGGCTTAAACGTGCCAAAAACGCATCAAATACCAAGTTTTGGTGCTGCTGGGACTAAAATGGTAAATCTGCCAAACTAGGGGCTTACGGACCGTAAGCCAAAGCCCATACGGTCCGTAAGGGGTCCCCAGTACAGCAGAACCCACATTTAATGCTGATTGGCTCTTCAAATCGCGAAAGGTCCGATTGCCTTTTCACCCAATGAAAGGCCAAGGGCCATATTCAGTGAATCTAGCATTGTAACACATGTACGCACAAGATCATGGCACGATATTCGATAAAACGATCCTAACGGTTCCACTTTTCCTGTAAATACCCCCCCCCTTTTGTGTAAAAATCACAAGAATCAGATCTAAAAAGCTCTAAGTTGAAGTATTGCTTCATACCTGAGTTTCTCTGATCTCGATTAGCATTCGGGGACTCTCCGTAAGTATTCTTTCATTGTTTTATCGCTTTTCAAGTCCGAAAGTCGACGTTTTGTTGACTTTCTGCATTGACCAGCTTATGGTCGATGCGAAGTTCATTGGAACTTCATAACGTGAGCGTGATCACCATGGTTATGGTCCATAGTGACCATACCTACTGATTACCCCGTTATCTAGGCTCAGTGACGAGTCGTAGTTTCGGCCAAAATGCGCATTCTTGCGTGTTTTGTAACCAAACTACTCGTGAGCATCAAAGCCGTTTGTTTTGATGCCAAACCTGTTTTCTAAACTTAGTTAAGCATGTTCTAACATGCTTAGCTCGTCACTTTTAGTATAGTGCTTATATAGGGTCGTAAGGTAAGCGATCTAAACCATCGCTTATACTTTCGAACCCGACCTATTTGGTCGATCATTAGGATCCGACCAAACACATTAGGTGACCATAGCTATAACCTTCCGAGGTTATACCTTGTGGTCACGATGTTAGGCGTTCCATACGCGTTCTACGCGAACGACGCGTTAGGGTAGCATAAGCTATCTAAACGGGTCGTGATGGGTCGCAAGCACTTAGGTTAGGTTTCATTTTAGTATGTAGGCTTTGTTAAACCATATTACACGAGTCCCCATACTCGTTTGGTTTACGAACCCGCATACTATCCGATCCTTCCGATTTGGTCCGGTATATTAACATAGCTACCTATTAGGTGCCGTTTGATATCCCGTGATCTTTAGCATTATCTGGTTATATTACAAGGAAGTCAAAGCAATCTCAGGTGAGTACATTGAACCCCTCTTTTACTGTTTTCTAAACTGTTTTGGGGTGAAACACATGTGCCTAACTGTTACATTCATGCTTTCCATGTTTTCACATCATATGCCTGCTATGTTGTTAGTACATTATAGTACACGATTTCATTACATTTCATGCTATGTATGCCCATTGTGTGCGTACATAGTACATTGATTTACATTACGTTTCTGTTGCATATGTTTACTCAGCATATGGACACATTGATTTACATGAACATTTCTGTTGCATATGTTTACTCAGCATATGGACACATTGATTTACATGAACATTTCTGTTGCATATGTTTACTCAGCATATGGACACATTGATTTACATGAACATTTCTGTTGCATATGTTTACTCAGCATATGGACACATTGATTTACATGAACATTTCTGCTTCGTATGTTTACTTAGCATACTTAGTACAATTGTTTACATCACATGCCTTCATTTTGTTATGACATTTGGTTTGTTTAACATGGGACAATACATTCATTAACATTGATCACGCCGTTCGTTAGTAGGTAGTGGTACCATAGGAATTGACAACTCCCATTCCGGAAGTCCTGGGTTTGATAGGACTGGAAGGAATGACCGAATTCGATATACATAACTTAGATAAACCTTTAATTTGTTTAAGGGTTTATCGCCGCAGTCTCAAGGCTTGGATGTATGCATAGTTTACAATACCGCATAAATGTTAATATCAATAGAGCATGCATTTTTCCACAGAACATAACGTTGATTTAAACCACGTTTTACTTCAACAACTTGTCTTGTGCATTTTACATATGGTTTAAGTTGATACATTTTGCTTACCATACATGATACATTTTGGGGAACACATTACATGATTTACATTAAACATAAACACGTTGACATTGACATACACATTTGGTGGTTTACGTTGAACATAAACATTTGACATGGTTTACACAATAACACTTGACATTTGGTTTATACATGAACAATTTACATGGTGGATTGGTTTGGGTAAATGGTTTGAGTAACGTGGAGTATGTAATATGATGCAAACATGGTGGATACGCCGCTGGTACTTCCTATATATAAATGTTTGCATAATATTACATATCTTGGCGTTATCTAAATCATTTCAGTTTAGACATATAACATTTTATACCAATAACATACTTTTCATAAAACATTGTCTTACAAAACAACTTATTATATTCAACGCATTTCACTTGCTTACTCGTTTAACCTTGCACTTATCTATACATATCATTTGATGTTATCATTTTTCAAATGGTTTACAAAGCAAGACAAATTACAAGGTTCATGACTGACTGTTATTAAACATTCTTTAAAACTCAAGTCATGAATCCCATTTTCACAAAACCTATGTATCTCACAGGCATTTTTATGCTGACGTACCTACTTTCACATGTGTTTTTAGGAGCTATTCCATAGGACGTTGATCATGATTCTAGGGCGGACCTGTGCCTTAGAGACTAAAACTGAAGATAGACTTAGTTAACTATGTTATAAACTCTTTGTTTTCCTGTTTGAGACAATGTACTACCGTTGTTGATAAATAAAAATGTAACTTTAATTTCCATGGTTGTATAACAATTAATTCTGTCCACAACACTCCCCGACGTTTTCCGCCGCGGTTGCATGTTACACGCGGTCGGGGTGTGACATGCAGTTAGGTATAATAAAGACCCAATCATGCTTCTATATAAGGTCTGATCAACCAAATCATCCTTTTCTTTAGACATGACCAATTTATTGGTTGCAATGGGTGTACTACATGGCTTACAATCATCCATATCAAATTTCTTTAAAAGTTCTTTGGCATATTTGCCTTGATGGATGAAAGTACCATTTTGCAGCTGCCTTACTTGGAGACCAAGAAAGCACTGGAGTTCACCCATTGCACTCATTTCAAAATCAGTTGTCATGAGTTGTCTGAACTCTTCACATATTTTATTACATGTGCTTCTAAAAATGATGTCATCCACATAAATTTGGACAATCATCAAATCCTTTCCTCTCCATTTTAAAAACAGTGTTTTATCAATCCTGCCTCTGGTGAAACCAATGGAAAGAAAAAAGGTGGACAGAGTATCATACCAGGCCCTTGGTGCTTGTTTCAAGCCATACAAAGCTTTATTCAGCTTGTAGACATGATCTGGATTAAATGGATCCTCAAAACCTGGAGGTTGACAAACATAAACCTCCTCTTGAATCTTACCATAGAGGAATGCACATTTGATATCCATTTGATACACCTTGATGTTGTGGTTGACAGCAAAGGCCAGAAAGAGTCTGATAGCTTCAAGTCTTGCTACAGGGGCAAATGTTTCATCATAGTCAATGCCCTCTTCTTGTCTGAAACCTTGAACCACAAGCCTGGCTTTATTCTTGACAACAATACCCCTTTCATCAGTTTTATTTTTGAAGACCCATTTTGTGCCAATAGGACTCACACCCTCTGGCAATGGAACAAGCTCCCATACTTGTTGTCTTCTAAACTGTTGGAGCTTCTCTTGCATGGCTTCTACCCAGCTGTTGTCTTTTAGTACCTCTTGGTACTTGACTGGCTGATGGAGTGATAGAAAACCAGCAAAAAGACAAATATTTTGGGATTGCCTTCTTGTGAGCACCCCTTCATTGATGTTGCCAATGATTTGATCTGGTGGATGAGATTTCAAGAAGATGAGCTCTCCTTGGTATGGAATAATGGCATTGAGTGGTGAGGGCTGCAGATGTGTATCATCTGAGCTAACCACTGCTGGTGACTTTGATGACCCAGCAGTGGCTTCAAAAGGTGGTGGCATAGGGGGTAAAGGTGTGGACACCTGCTGACTTTGATCCACTGTTTGAGGACTTTTGTCAGCAGTGTTTGATGAGGTGGAAGCAGTGGTTAAAGGGCTACTTTGGTCAACAACTGTTGAGGTAGTAGTGGTTGAGCTTTGACAACTGTTTTGAACAACTGATGCTCTCCCTATTGAAGCAGACTTTTGAGGAATGATGATCTTATATCCATAGTCTGGTGATGAATCTTCTGATGGACCTGCACTGTTAGTCTTGACAGTAGTATTTTCAAAAGTGAATTTTTCAAGATCAAACAATTCTGTAGGATTTGCAGGGATTTTCATTGATGAAAGTTCATTGAACTTTACATTCAAAGTCTCTTCCACTGCTTTGGTTCATGTATTGAATACTTTGTAGGCCTTAGCAGTGGTTGAGTATCCCAGGTGGTATCCCATATCAATTTTGGCTGCAAACTTTGAGATAGAATCTTTTAAGTTTAGAATGAAACATGGGCAACCAAAAACTTTGAAATATGAGATTAATGGCTTTATTTTATACAGAATTTCATAAGCAGTCTTTTTGTGCCTAGGGTTGATTAAAACTCTGTTTTGGACATAGCAAGCAGTATTTACTGCCTCTGCCCAAAAAGTTAGGCAACCTGAATCTGCAAGCATGGTTCTGGCAGCCTCAATCAATGTTCTGTTCTTCCTTTCAACAACCCCATTTTGCTCTGGTGTTCTAGGGATGTTGTACTGCCTTACAATCCCTTTCTTCACACACAAGGCATCCAACTCCTTATTTTTGAATTCTGTGCCATTGTCACTCCTGAAGACTTTCACTGGAAGGTCAAATTACTTTTCAACCTGTGTCACAAAGTCTTGCAAAATGCCTGCAGTCTCATCTTTTGAGTGTAAAAAGAAGGTCCATGTAAACCTAGAGAAGTCATCAACAATAACCAAGCAATATCTCTTCTTTTTGAGACTCATGACTTGCACTGGGCCAAACAAATCCATGTGCAGCATTTGCAAACACTGGGTTGTTTTAAACTCTTCAATGGGCTTGAAAGAGCTTTTATGTTGTTTTCCTTTTAAACAGGAAACACAATGCCCAGGACAGGAAAACATTTTTTGTGGTAAGCCTCTCACTAAGCCATTTTTTTTTTTGAAATTTCATTGATTTTCTTGAGATTTGTGTGCCCCAGTCTTTTGTGCCATAGCTCTGTCTCTTTGTTAGAGGCAGCTGAGAACAGACATGCATCAGCTCTGGGACACTCTCTTGACATATCAACAACATAAACATTGCCACTTCTTTGAGCAACAAGTTTTGTTTTTCCTGATTTTATTATTGCTTCAATCTTTTCAACCATTTCTGGTCCAACAATCTTACAACACTCCTTTGTGAAGAATGTCCCATACCCCTTGTCACTCATTTGTGAGACACTCAGGAGGTTGAATTTCAGATTGTCTATCAGATTGACATTTTCAAATTTTATATTTCCAGACTGAACTGTACCAGACCCCAGAACTTTCCCTTTACTATTATTCCCAAAGGATATATCACCCCCTCCATGGATTTTGAAATCTTTGAGTAGGGCTTTACATCCTGTCATGTGCCTAGAGCCTTCACTGTCTACAAACCAAAGACTATCTAAGCATGCAGAAGCTCACATGAAGTAAAAGGATTAGTTCATTAAGGTTTCCAAAGCCAATAAGGCTTTGGATAGGGTCTCAACAGTGTCTGGGCTGATGATAGATGCATGGACAGTGGTTAGCTCAGGGGTTTGAACATTTTTGAGAATGTTTTTCTCTAACCACTGTTGGGGGTCTTGACCAATCATCTGTTGATAACCAAAAGGATACCTGTTCACTTTGGGTTTAGAGAGCTTTTTGTAAGTGTCATAAACATGTGGGATCCTATGGTATGATGGTTGTCCCTTACCTCTTTTGAATTGATTGGCAGGGGGTGCATCAGTCACCTGAACATCTCTTTGAACAGATGTTTGGTTCAGCTGTTTGGACTGGGATGAACAGTGGTTGTTTCTTGGTGAACTTAACAGATGATGCTGATGAACTTAAGGATGTTTTTGCAGTGTACTCTTTCTTCTTTTCATCAAAGTTCTTGAGATACACACATTCCTTAGTTTTGTGGTTATTTTTACCATAGATGGTGCAGCTTTCAGCAGAAACAATAACATTTGTTTTGTTTAGATCATGTGCTTTAAGATGAAAACAGTATTTTGTTAGATGATTCTTCTTTTCACAAAAATCACAAAACAGGTTTTTAATCTTTTCTCTTTTCTTCCTTTTCTCAGATTCATTTGCAACAGAGTTTTGAACCTCTGTTGGGATATCTTTGATAGGAATGATTCTTGCTTTTGGAGCTTTTACACCATCAGTGGTTGTGAAATCCATTGGTTTGAAGTTTTCCAGGATATCACACTCATCAGACCATGTGGGTTTAATTGGTATTTCTCAATTTCCTCAAAAGTCAAGGATCCCACAGGTCTTTCCAGAGTAATTTTGTTACCAAGTTTGTCAGTTATTTTAACCTCTTGGCCATTTTTGTTGGTTGGAATTATCTCAGTTGAACCAGCTTGTTTTCCAGCAGTGTTTTCAAGATCATCATATTTTCTATGTCCCATACCAAATTTAACATTGCTTTCAAGCTGTTTTGCAAGCATAACCTCATACCCTTTACAAGACTCTACCCATCTTTCACACGTGATCTGGGTAGACTCCAACTCCTTTTTGCAAACTTGGTATTTTTCTACCATAGTTTGGAGTTGAGTTTTGGTTATGCTCTGCTCTTCTTTTAAACTGCTGATCTCTTTATCTTTTTCAGCCAATTTGTTTCTAAGTTCTTTTAATGACTTTTCAAATTTGACTTCATCAGATAAGATTTTATTCCTAAGGTTTTCATTTACCTCTTTGATGTTAGCAAATGCAATAATACATTTGTCTGAACACAGTTTTTCAAGAACTTGAGGTGATACCTTAACAGTAGCCATCATGGCACAGTCACATTGATGATCACCTTCTTCATCAGCTCTAACTTCTTCCTCACTAGCTTTCTTCTTTTCTTCTTCCTTTTTGTCTTCTTTGGACCAGGGGTCAGACAGTGATTCAAGCAGGGTTTCTGAATTTTCTCCCAGCAGTAGTTCACCAGCAACTGCAGTAACCACTGCTTCAGCAACTTCATCCACTATTTCAGCACTTAGCTGTTCACCTTCAGTTTCAACCCCTTCTGGTATTGACTCTAATGCCATCAAACAAAATTCATCATCAAAAGTATCATTAGAAGCATAGAGAGCAAAATTTTCATCACCAAGTTCATCAGGCATGCTGTTCCAATCCACAAAGCCTTGTGTGAAAAAGCTTTGCTGATCTGGTTGTGTCACTGTTGGAGTAGCTTGTTGAGGTGCAACAGGTTGCACTTGTGCCTGAGGAACAGGGGCCTGAACATACTGAATTTGTGGAACAGTGGTTTGAACATAATGCATAGGCAGAGGGGTTGCAGCATAATGAGCAGTGTTAACATGTGCTGCAGGGGCATATTGGGTATAGTGCACAGTGTTTTGTTGTTGTGGTCTAGGGTTTGAGCCAGGGTGATTATGGGACCAGTGGTTTGACTCCTACATTCCCTAGCAAAATGACCTAGCCTATTACACTTGTAAGACTTGATTTTTGACTTATCCAACCCCACCCTTAAATTCCCGTGAAGCCCTGGGAATTTTCTCCCTGGTCTTTTGTAGAATTGCTTGTTCTAACACTAAGCAAAGCCAAATGATGCAAAATGTCCATTTCTTCTAAGTCAGTGGGATCAAAATGTTGCAAATCATTCAGTTCAAAGCACAAGTTATCTGACATCTGGTTTTCAGTATTTGCAGAGAAAGCATAATTTGCAGAGTGAGAATCAGAGTTGTTAAAATTACCCCCAGCAGTTATGTCAATAAAGTGATCATAACTCTGATCCTTACTGCTGCTACCAGATTCTTCCTGACCAGTGCTGCCAAATGAATAGTCATCAGCAACTTTTCCAGACTCTTGCAACTTCCTTTTCTGGTTTAACACCCTTTCATAGGTCAGGAGTCTACCATGGAGTTGGGTCAGGGTCAGATCTTTGAACTCAGCTGAATTTCTGGTTACAAAAGCAATTGTGTCCCATTTTTCGGGCAGTGATCTAAGGAACCTGCTATTTTGAGTTGCATTTGGAAATGTAACTTTAACAAGCCTTAGTTCACTGATGAGACAACTGAAACGTTCAAATTGTTGGGTTAGTGACTCCCCTTTGATATGACAAAATGTTTCATACTGCTGATTCAGAATTTCCCTGTTGTTTTCAATAACCTCTTCCGTTCCCCCAAATTGTTCCTTCAGTGCATCCCATAATTCTTTGGCACTGTTACAATGTAACAGCCCGGCATAGATTTCATTGGGTAGTGCAGAAGCTATGATGCTAAATGCTTTGGCATCAAGTTCAAACTTCTGAAAATCAGATTCAGTATAATTTTCAGTTGGTTTAGGAACGAACTTTTTGATATCCTCAGCACTTGGCACCATAGGAACATGAGGGCCGAAAACAACAGACCTCCAACATCCAGTGTTCTGTTGAGCAAGGATGTGACACATCCTTCTCTCCCAGATGTTGTATTCATTTCTTTTAAGCATAGGAGGTTTAAAAAGCGAGCCAATGTTATTCTTATCATCTTGAGACTGTGATGATATCCTGGTTGTTTTACAGGCACTGATTAATCAACTTTATTGGTGATTAAACCTTGCTCTGTTTTTCAACAAGACGAACAAACTATCATTATCAACGATTTCGAGCTGAACTATTTACGTCAAAATGATTGTTAAATCAAATTTGACTGTCCAAGCTCTGATACCAATTTTTAGGATCTGAGTTTGGATTGATTGTGATTTGTGTTTGAATTTAGATGAACAATGAAAGAGTAGTGCAGCGGAAATTAAATGGAAGCAAACTTTTCACAATCAAACAGAAGAAATGCTTTCAATCATACATTTTCAACACAGAATGAAATAATTAAATTTATTTCAAACTTTGATTACAATGCATGTATGATTTGAAAACTCCCCCTCAGCCCGAGCTCAGTATTTGTTCGTGCAGGAAGAATGATGGTGAAAGAGCTAAACAGAACAGTACAGAGCACTGTTCTATTTATAGGCACTAGCAAACTACTGAGCATCTAAGCTGACGTCACCATGAAAGTGACATCTAACCTCCTAACAAACTCTTAACAACTGACCTATACAAACACTGCTATACTAACTACTGATGTTACAGTTTATTACATAAAGTAAACATAAACAGCTGTTGCATCCTTCCACTGCTGTGAAACCAGCAGTACTTGTCATGATCAGCAGTGCTTGAAACAAGGCAGTAGATTGAGCAGCAGAGCTTTAGTTCTTCAACAGACTTTGACTTGATCAGCAGTTGTAGGTCAGCAGTTTGCATGATCAGCAGATAGGAGGTCAGCAGATGTTGAAACCACTTTCAAGGGGAGAGACTTGCAACCAAACATCTGCTTATTCTGGATCCACTGCTCTGATCCAGTTTTGGCTTTCATTATCTATTCCTTTGGTAGGGTTCAATCCCAACAATCTCCCCCTGGAACAAATAATGCCAAAACTCTCCATTATTGTAGATCTTTATTGCCTCATCAGCAGTTCCCTTATTTGTCCTTTGAGTTGTAATTCAAAGATAGACGATATATAGTTTATTTGTGATCTGTTAAGACAATGTAATGTTTAATTTTATTCAATATTTTGTATCCATGGTTGTGAAACAATAGCTTCTGTTACAACACTCCCCGACGTTTCAACCACGGTTTGTTGTCCTACGTGGTCGGGGTGTGACAATTTGCTCTATTCCCCAAAGCCTCTATCAAAGCAATGGTCAAAGATTTGGGTCATTAGTTCACTCCCGACCTTCCCAAGTGCGGTGTGAGGGTGCCAAACCTAAATAGCGCAATTAACTAATACCCCCATTGCCTCCTCAGCAACAATCGGTAGAAGGGACTTAAGTGATAGATATGAGTGTATTAACCAACATCCCAATAACCCGACATTCCTCCCTGGAACGTTTACCAGATGTCCCTCCCTAGGACGCATGCTTGGAAAAAGAGCAATGAACTCACCTCGGTTTGCTCGGTTTATTAAGTTACACGTTTCCCAGTTAATCAACCAACCCTACCGTGGTTACCAATGAATATCATTTTCACAATTAAACAAGTCATTATTTTCACAAAGATTGCATTTCTCACAGAATCACAGTATATCAGGTAGCCAATACACCTTTCTAATGCAGTTCACATCTCATGTAATTTTCTCATGTAGCACATAACATAACAGGTGGGTTTGTTATATCAACTAATCGAACCAAGTTTCTTGTTATCATTGGCATGTAACATAGATAGTGTACAAACACAAGTATCTATCATCATTAACATCATAGGCACCTACTATTCAATTCAGTGACTCACACGGCGAAACACCCCTTGTGATGAAAGATCATCTTTCGTCGGGATGCTTGTCGACGAAGGACCCTAGGTTTCGTTGGAGTGCTTGTCGACGAAGGATCCTATGTTTCGTCGATATGTGATGTGACAAAAAACTATATGTTTCGTCAAGCAAAGAGTTACAAATCCAATGGTTACAATTCGACATGTTCTAAAACCCTAATCAACATCAACAGTTACATCATGATCATCGATCAATCATCCAGTTCCCAATTATCATCAACATGCAACAAGGGCCTTAACAATTTGCATACTCATATGATCCTCATTATCATAACAGTCATTCAATTAATACCTACTTATCATTCTAACCAAACAGTAATCATGAGGACATACAAGAACCTTCAACACTCCATCCAACTACCCTAACTATGAATACGGTTAATGAGCGATGAACATTACGCACACAAGATCCAACGTATTCACACATAATCATTACAACACAAATCCACGTATCGGATATAGATCCAAAGAACAAAACAAAACACTAACCTTGATACAAGATAAAACAACAGTGCTTAGGGTAATTAGACCAAGAGGATGATGCTTCGAGAGGGTTTGCTGCCGTCGTTAGGTTTAGAGAGAGTCTAGGGTTTGATAACAATTGACTTACGTATAACTGTGTGAATACAAAATGTATAACTAAGTCATTACTGGGCCGAAGGCCCATACGACGAAATAAAATTCCGGCGAATCAAGGTGATGGCGAAACACCCATGTTTCGTCGAGCACGGTTTGTGGCGAAACACTAATGTTTCGTCTTGTATGGTTTTAATTTGTAAACAGTTTAATTTGTTCATTCACAATAACATAACAATTCATTAATCACATTCATCAATCATCACAACTCTAGTCTTTCAAACAATAACACATTACATAACACAAAACAATTTATCAAAACAGAATTGTCACACAGGAGATACGTAAATGAAGGAACTTGAAATCTCGGGTTATCACATCATCCCCAACTTGAAAGAAATTTCGTCCCGAAATTTGACAAGCAATCCAAAACGGTACGGTGTTAGATCAAGATAACTGTGCATCTTTCGCGGGTGCCACATCATCCCCAACTTGATTGGGAATTTCGTCCCTATATTCACTAGTTGCATTAGATTTGGATTTTTCAGCTGGGAATAAGTGAGGGTACTTGAGCTTCATCCGATCCTCGCGTTCCCATGTGAACTCTGGTCCACGTCTTGAGTTCCAACGAACCCTCACGATCGGAATTCGACTATGTTTACAGACCTTGACTTCCTGATCCATAATCTCTATTGGTTCCTCGACAAACTACAACTTGTCGTCAATCTTCAATTCTTGAAACGGTACCACAAGTGTTTCATCGGACAAACACTTCTTTAACTGAGAGACATGGAAGACATCATGGACGTTACCCAACTCAGCAGGTAACTCTAAATTGTAGGCCACTTTACCAATTCGCTACAGAATTTTGAATGGCCCTACATAACGAGGGTTAAGCTTGCCGCGTTTTCCAAAATGCACCACACCCTTCCACGGTGAGACCTTCAACATAACACGATCATTAACTGCGAACTCCAAAGGTTTTCTACGCTTATCGGCGTAGCTTTTCTGACGATCACGCGCTGCCACCATACGATTCCTTATCTGAACAATTTTCTCGGAGGTTTCAAGTACAAGTTCCGGGCCTGTAATCTAGCTCTCACCCACCTCAGCCCAACAGAGAGGTGAACGACATTTCCACCCGTACAATGCTTCGAATGGAGCTGCCTGGATACTGGTATGGTAACTATTGTTGTAAGAAAACTCTATTCACGGCAAGTGTTTCTCCCAACCCTTGCCAAAATCAATTACGCATGCTCGTAACATATCCTCAAGTGTCTGGATGGTTCGCTCACTTTGACCATCCCTCTTCGGGTGATAAGCAGTGCTCATGTCGAGACGCGAGCCGAATGATTTGTGCATCGACTGCCACAAATCTGAGATGAAACGCGGGTGACGGTCAGAAATAACAGAGGTCGGTACCCCGTGCCTAGAAACCACTTCCTTCAAATAAACAGCTGCAAGTTGTGAGAACTTATCCGTTTCCTTGATTGCTAGAAAATGTGCAGACTTCGTGAGACGATCAACGATCACCCAGATGGTATCGTTCCCGTTTTGAGTTCTAGGTAGCCCAGTGACAAAATCCATGGCAATTTGCTCCCAGTTCCACATGGGTATCTCTGGTTGTTGAAGTAGGCCTGAGGGTTTCTGATATTCCACCTTGACTTTTGAGCATGTCAAACACTTACTCACATAAGTCGCAATGCGAGCTTTCATCTTCGGCCACTAATACAAGACTTTAAGGTCCTGATACATCTTATCCGATCCTGGGTGAACAGAGTATCGAGACTTGTGTGCTTCGCCCATCACAAGTTCTCTAAGGTTACCAAACAAAGGAATCCATACACGCTCCACGAAGTAGAGGATACCATCCAACCTCTCTACAAGTCGTTTTTCCATGCCCCTTAGGTACTCTGCTTCAATGTTTTCTTCTTTCAATGCTTCAGTTTGTGCAAAACGGATCTGGTCAGGCAAGTTAGAATGGATAGTGAGCTGCAGGGCGTGAACACGTTTGGGTTTTGATTCCTTTCGACTGAGAGCGTCAGCTACAACGTTAGCCTTACCCGGATGATACTTGATTGCATAATCGTAGTCATTTAAGAGTTCTACCCAGCGACGCTGTCGCATATTCAATTCCTTCTAGTCAAAGATATGCTAAAGGCTCATGTGGTCGGTATAAATTGCGCATTTTGTACCGTACATGTAATGCCTCTAGATTTTGAGCGCAAACACCACGGCTCCCAACTCTAAGTCGTGTGTCGTATAATTCCTCTCGTGAACCTTCAACTGTCGAGTGGCGTAGGCTATTACCTTCTCGCGTTGCATCAACACGCAACCGAGACCCTGAATAGAAGCATCACAATATACCACGAAATCTTCTGTGCCTTCAGGTAAAGATAAGATCGGTGCGCCGCAGAGCTTTTGTTTCCACAACTTAAAAGCATCTTCTTGTTTCGTTCCCCACGAGTATACAACACCTTTCTATGTTAGCGAGGTAAGAGGTTGAGCAATCTTCGAGAAGTCTTTAATAAATCTGCGATAGTACCCAGCGAGACCAAGAAATTGTCGCACCTCCGAAGGAGTCTTCGGTGCCGCCCAATTTCTGATAGCATCAATCTTAGCAGGATCCACGTGTATCCCCGATTCATTCACAATGTGGCCAAGGAAGTGTACCTCTCGAATCCAGAAGTCACACTTAGAAAATTTTGCGTAGAGCTGCTCCTTCCTCAGAAGTTCCAAAATAAGAAGTAAGTGTCGCTCGTGATCTTCCTTGCTCTTTGAATAGATCAGAATGTCGTCGATAAACACAATAACGAAGTCGTCGAGATACGGTTTACATACGCGGTTCATGAGGTCCATGATGACCGCTGGCACGTTCGTCAACCCAAACGGCATAACTAAAAACTCGTAATGTCCATACCACGTTCGAAAAGCCGGTTTAGGAACATCCTCCTCTCGGACCCTCATCTGATGATAGCCCGATCTTAAGTCGATCTTCAAGTAAAAACTTGACCCCTGCAACTGGTCAAACAAGTCGTCGATTCGTGGTAAAGGATAGCGATTCTTGAAAGTCACCTTGTTGAGCTCCCGATAATCAATACACATACGAAAGGACCCGTCCTTCTTCTTCACAAACAAAACTGGGGCTCCCCAAGGTGAAGAACTTGGTCGAATAAAACCCATGTCCAATAACTCTTGCAGTTGATTAGACAACTCCTGCAACTCTCCAGGTGCTAAATGATAAGGAGCACGAGCAATTAGAGCCGCTCCTGGTGCACGATCAATCTGAAATTCCACTTGACGATGAGGAGGTAAACCAGGTAATTCCTCAGAAAATACATCAGGAAATTCACGAACAATTGGCAGGTCTTCGATCTTTCTCTCTTCGGACGGAGTATCAGTAACAAGTGCTAGAATAGCAGGATACCCCTTTCGTAGACACTTCTGCGCTTGCGTAGCTGAGATGATACCGACCATCGCCCCACTGCGATGCCCTTGAACCGATAACGATTCTCCATCGGGGAGAGGAATACGTACGATCTTCTCCTTACATAGAATCGCAGCTTGATGCTTAGACAACCAATCTGTACCAACCATTACATCACAACTACCGAGGGTAATAGGAAGGAGGTCAATATCAAACACTTGACTCACAAGGTCTAGCTTACATCCCATAAGAACGTGTGAGGCTTCAATTGTTTTACCATCGGCTAATTCTACTACATGCTTAGCTTCTAGAGGTGTTGGAGCTAACCCTAATCGTTGAATGAACTCTAAGGACACATAACTCCAATCGGAACCAGAATCAAATAATACTGAAGCAAAGAGGTTGTTCACAGAAAACGTACCAGTCATGACATTGTCGTCGTTCCTAGCATCACCAGCACCAATCATGAATACCCTTCCACGAGATCCATTGCCCCCATTGTTGCCATTATTGTTGTTCCCAGCATTGTTGTTGTTCTGACAATTGTTGTTATCGTTGGCATTCTGATTCAGCTGAGGGCAATCCCGTTTAATATGACCCTCATCCCCACACTGGTAACACCCCTTCTTAAAGCCTTGGTTCTGATGGGGCTGATGCCTTTGCTGTTGTTGATGTTGCTGATTCTGTTGCTGGTTTTGCTGCTGCTGCTTCGGGTACGGAGCTCTACAGTCTTTTGCCGTATGACCCACCTTATCACACCGGTGGCAAGCTCGGACACACGGCGCATGATGATTATACCCACACTTGTTGCATTTCGGCTTCCTACCAACATAGAAGCCTTGACTCTGATTGCTGCCCTGGCCTTGGTTAACTGAGGACGACTGACTGAAACTACGGTTATTGCTGTTGTCAGGCCTTTTCTGAGATTAACTTGCACTGGTTGCTTTGTTAGCATCGTTCCATTTACGCTTGTTATCACTAGCAGGTGTGGTACCTGTAGCTGCAGGGGTAGTAGCAGAAACACGGGGCAGTAGCGACCCACTCTCGACCTCCTGGTCAGTAATCTTGTGTGCTAAACGGATAATCTGGGGCAGATTGTTAAGGTTTGCAATAGTGACCAAACTCTTTACTGCTGGTGCCAAGCCTTTGATGTACAACTCAATTCTTCGAGGTAAGGGTCGAGACAAGTTAGGGCACATGTTTGCTAGCTCATGTGACCTCTTTGTGAACGCTTCAATTTCAGACCCCTCCATCTTCAGATTGTAGTATTCGTTCTCAAGTTTCTGAATCTCATCACGAGGACAATACTCCTCCCGCATCAACTCCTTGAAGTCATCCCAAGTGGTTGCATTAGCCATTTCAATACCCAACATCTGCACTTGAGCATTCCACCAGGTCAGAGCACCATCCTCCAATGTGCCAGTAGCATACTTCACCCGGTCCCCCACGGGACATTTACACATAGCGAACACTGACTCAGCTTTCTCGAACCATCGAAGTAGCCCCACTGCCCCTTCAGTCCACTGAAGGTCTGTGGCTTACAATCCATAAATGTCTTAAACGTGCAAGCAGACGGATTGTTCTGATTCTGATTCGCTTGCTGACCTAATAAACGAAAATGAGAGATACAGCACACGGGTAAGAGTTGTGTACGTGACACAAGAATAAAGAAGATTTGGCACATACCGTACCAGCTTGATAGGCTGCCAATGCCTCAGCCACACGTGTGTTGATCAAGTTTGTCAACTCGGCCTGAGTCATCGTAATGTGACCACGTCCATGATTTTGTCCGCTCATGATTCTATATATGAGAAAAGGGAAAAGTTAAGGGTTGAGATAAGGTAGGAGTCAAAGCTCATGAAGACTTCTACAGACTACTAAGTTTACATCAATCAACAGAGCGGAACCCCTTTTTCACACTCGTTAAGGCCCATTGGGACTCACATGCACGCCACCTTATTATTATGTGTGCACCCATAATAACAATGTGATTTGCATATTTATCTCAGCTCCCCCTAACTTATGCTAAAAGGTTCCTCAAATCCGAGAAGCAAAACACATGACACCACAAAACGTAAACCACGAAAGTCTAACGAGATATCACACTGTGACTCTACCAATCACATAACCTAGGCAAGTACGCATGAGTTCAGTTTGTAGTGCAAAGTGTGCAATCACATGCAACATCATACACTAGTGTACTCTAGATATGCTATGCAATAAGTAAGCGAAAGACCAACCTTGCAATCTGGAGCTGAGTGTCATGGTCGATTTCGAAGCTGCTTGGTTATAGTCTGGTTTTATAAAAATGTTTTAAAACCTAGTTCACTATAACTAGTGGCTCTGATACCGGACTGTCACACCCCTAAAATACCACATGCGGAAACACCACGGGACGTGTGACGTACCAGGATCCAAGCCACCAATCACATTGAACTAATAATAAATATTTAAATAAAACATCCGATTCATTTCATAATATAAATCCAAGTCATAAGTTAAAACCAAAGTAAACGTTCAGCGGAAGCATAAGATTATTCGTTGTTCAAATGTTTCAAAACAATGTACTAAACCAAGAATAAATATCCAAGAGTTGTGACCCATGACCAATCCAGCACTCCCAGATAGCAAGTTCCATGTCCAAGAACCTAACGACCTGCAAGCATGCAGACAAGTGTGTCAGACGACGCTGGTGAGTTCAAAGTTTGTTAACACGTTTTAGTTACCAGATATGAGTATAAAACATTTCAACGATTTGATGTTGTTAATAACTCGATTACCGCAGAAGGCTCCAGATTATTTGCCCTATTCCCCAAAGCCTCTATCAAAGCAATGGTCAAAGATTGGGGTCATTAGTTCACTCCCGACCTTCCCCGGTGCGGTGTGAGGGTGCCAAACCTAAATAACGCTATTAACTAATACCCCCATTGCCTCCTCAGCAACAATCGGTAGAAGGGACTTAAGTGATAGATATGAGTGTATTAACCAACATCCCAATAACCCGACATTCCTCCCTGGAACGTTTACCAGATGTCCCTCCCTAGGACGCATGCTTGGAAAAAGAGCAGTGAACTCACCTCGGTTTGCTCGGTTTGCTAAGTTACACGTTTCCCAGTTAATCAACCAACCCTACCGTGGTTACCAATGAATATCAATTTCACAATTAAACAAGTCATTATTTTCACACAGATTGCATTTCTCACATAATCATAGTATATCAGGTAGCCAATACACCTTTCTAATGCCAGTTCACATCTCATGTAATTTTCTCATGTAGCACATAACATAACAGGTGGGTTTGTTATACCAACTAATCGAACCAAGTTTCTTATTATCATTGACATGTAACATAGATAGTGTAGACACACAAGTATCTATCATCATTAACATCACAGGCACCTACTGTTCAATTCAGTGACTCACACGGCGAAACACCCCTTGTGATGAAAGATCATCTTTCGTCGGGATGCTTGTCGACGAAGAACCCTAGGTTTCGTCGGAGTGCTTGTCGACGAAGGACCCTATGTTTCGTCGATATGTGATGTGACGAAAAACTATATGTTTCGTCGAGCAAAGAGTTACAGATCCAATGGTTACAATTCGACATGTTCTAGAACCCTAATCAAGATCAACAGATACATCATGATCATCGATCAATCATCCAGTTCCCAATTATCATCAACATGCAACAAGGGCCTTAACAATTTGCATACTCATATGATCCTCATTATCATAACAGTCATTCAATTAATACCTACTTATCATTCTAACCAAACAGTAATCATGAGGACATACAAGAACCTTCAAGACTCCATCCAACTACCCTAACTACGAATACGGTTAATGAGCGATGAACATTACGCACACAAGATCCAACGTATTCACACATAATCATTACAACACAAATCCACATATCGGATATAGATCCAAAGAACAAAACAAAACACTAACCTTGATACAAGATAAAACAACAGTGCTTAGGGTAATTAGACCAAGAGGATGATGCTTCGAGAGGGTTTGCTGCCGTCGTTAGGTTTAGAGAGAGTCTAGGGTTTGATAACAATCGACTTACGTATAACTGTGTGAATACAAAACGTATAACTAAGTCATTACTGGGCCTCCTCTGGGCCGAAGGCCCATACGACGAAATAAACTCCCGGCGAATCAAGGTGATGGCGAAACACCCATGTTTCGTCGAGCACGGTTTGTAGCGAAACACTAATGTTTCGTCGTGTATGGTTTTAATTTGTAAACAGTTTAATTTGTTCATTCACAATAACATAACAATTCATTAATCACATTCATCAATCATCACAACTCTAGTCTTTCAAACAATAACACATTACATAACACAAAACAATTTATCAAAACAGAATTGTCACACAGGAGATACGTAAATGAAGGAACTTGAAATCTCGGATTATCACATCATCCCCAACTTGAAAGAAATTTTGTCCCGAAATTTGACAAGCAATCCAAAAAGGTACGGTGTTAGATTAAGATGGCTGTGCATTTTCCGCGGGTGCCACAATAAGTCTATTGTCTTCAAGTAGCAAGTCGTTGCTAAAGGGAAGGTACCCTTGTTAGTGACTTTAAAGTGTCATGACCTGTTGGGGGCAGCTATGTGTAGCTAGAGCACCGCTAGCTGTCTGCGTTGAGAACTTATCAGAGACCGTCCAAGTGGGAGCTGTTGGATATTTATGTCTGGTTCGATAAGTCAACGCTGTCGACCGGGTCTTGACCCGTAAGAGTTACACCGTGGGCAACGAACTAAAAATCCACTTAACTAATTTAACTGGTAATTGCGAACGATACACAGGTATTAAACTGAGAGACGGGTACATGGACCGGGTGAGACAAGAGCATTCTTCTACGCCACTTGTCGCGCGTGCACTCTTGCATCGCCACTTGTCGCGCACCTAGATCTCGGCCAATGGCATTACATGCACTATGCATGTCCGCCACTTGGCAAACATGCATAGATCTTCATCCCCTATTTATGTGATGGTTGGTCTTGCATTTTGAGGGTTGGATGAACAAGGAAAAAGGCTCTCATAACACCACAACCAAAACCGGCCACAACCGCCTCGGGTTGCCTACCGCCGCCGACCCACCCTGCTGCCGCCACTGATCGCTGCCGGTCACCGCCGCCGCTACACGGGTTCGCACTCGCATCTCGATCGTTTGTATCACTAGAACTTGTTCGTTGAACCTCGGTGTCTCAACCGGTTATTCACTAACCGAAGGTATATCTAAACCCCCTATGGTTGATGTTCTATTTCGTGTTTGCATGTTGGTGATCTTGTTCCATTGCGGATATCCCTTGGTATAAAAGTGTTCATATTTTGTATATTGTTACTCATGCTTCTGTTGCTTAAAAATGTATGTATATATATTTTTCACTAGTTAAAGTTTATCTTAACTAATATATATACATGTACACTTACTTGTCAAAAGTGTTTTGACTATTTATTTGTAACAAATAAATATATATACGTATATGAACCGGGTTCATAAAATTAAAAATAAAAATTTATACCAGGGACATCCTTCAGGGCTTTTTCACTTCTTCTTTGGGCACAATAATTGTGAGCACTCCATTTTCCATGGCAGCCTTCACCTGATCCTTTTTAGCACTCAATTAGCCTAGTGCTTCTCACACGATCCTAACCCTATTCATATATTTGTTATAAATAATAAATACATATTTATATTTATTTGTATATTTAGAAAGTGTTTTATCAAATAACAATATAATGAAAACAAAATAACAATAAAAATAAAAATAAAAATAAAAACATTTGTTAAATGTACAAATAAAAATACTAATTTAAGAGGGAAGAAAGTTTGAGGTTAGGGGTTAGTTTTGTTTATATGAGTAATTACATAAATAACCCTTTAAACAATAAAAGAAGTTTGTAATTTACATAAACAGCCCCTAAGGTGTACAAAAACCAAAATGCCTTTACATTTAACTAGAAAAATGTAACAGAGCTAATGTTAGGGGCCAAAACCATTACAAAATGCAACCTTAGGGTCTAATATGTCAAAAGAATCTTTTTTTGGAGTGAAAGGGTTAAACGCCTTAAACCGCAAGGGCCAAAATAGTAATTTACTCTTAAAAAAATAGCTTAAAAGGAAACAGCCTAAAAGTCGCCAAAGTGTAAATGAAACCATTATAATTTCACAATCATATTTAACACCTTAATTATTTATAAAATAAAAAAAATATTGGGACTTAAAAGTATTGCGGGTCAACCCAACCTAACCTAGCCCGTACTAAAAAGTTGACCTTTTGACCCGAACCATATAACTTTACAATCTAGTTGATTCAATTAACACCTGCGTTGATGAACCATCATTGCATTTTGCAGCAATTCTCTGGCTTTCCTTCTAGTGAACAACCACTAGCCTCCATATCCGTATATACTACAAGTACCTTGTCAAACTCCTTTGCTCTTATCAAAGCTTTCATAAGTGTAGTTGTTCCAAACATGTCCAGCAAATCTGTAAACCATTTTGCCTTTCAACGTATGACAATTACATGCCAAAAAAAATTGAGATTTAATTAGGAAAAATACATGTGTAGATAAAAAAAGCAACATAACAAAACATTTAATAATGTCAGTTTAAATAAAACGTTTGTTCTAGATTGTTGTTGAGTATAATCAGACATACACTAATTTAATCTTTATGTAAATAACAACATAATGTAAAGAAACATCGCCAAATTGTATATCAAAAACCCTAAAAAAACGAAACACAAGTTTACGAATGATCAAATCGACTACCAAAACCCTAACGAACCTAGTCTGAAACAAAACAACATCAAATCCGCTATTAAAATTGATGAGTAATAGACGACATTCAATGATTACATCCAAATATAGGTGAAAATCAAAACCATATAACCAAACAACATGAAATCGGATATCAAACCCCTAAAAAAAAGGATTAACTTAATTGATATTCAAATCATGTAAAATAACTATATAGATCATCAATTAACTCAAAATGGCTGATGATACTCAAGACATAAGAGTAGATGAACACAGTAATTAAAACCCTAATAAACAAAACTTATGTCCGTCGAACATGAAAATCGGCTATTACAAACCCTAACGAACAAACTGTAAACCAAAACAACATCAAATCCGCGATTAACATTCAATATTAACTACCAACATTCACTGTGTTGATCAGAAGATGGAATAAAAAACATACAAACAAACAACACGAAATCGTGTATCAAAAACCAATCGAAAACAGGGAATGTAATATCGATCTTCAAATCATGTAACATTAACTATATACATCAACAAATAACAGTCAATCAATACATAACAAAACCGATTACGGCAAACCATTCAAACATAATCATAAAATAAGAAGATCAAGGAATCAAACGTTACCGTCGATTGTTGATTATTGGGTATTGAAGATGGATTAAAGGTTGTCGCACAGGGTTGATTGAGATCCGGAGGCAGATGATATCGCCTTTAGGGTTTTCGTAAAAAGGGTAACGAAGATTGAGAGAGAGAGTCAACGAATCTTCCCTTGTACACAATACCCTAATACTCGTTCCATATGAAGCCGCGTGTGATGATTTCTTTTAGAGAGATAAAGCATATGTGGCTTAACCATGGGGTGACATGTGTCCCCCAATGGTTTAGTTTATTAGAGATACTAGCGGTAAGACCTGTGTGCAAACATGGGTCGTTTCTTAGAAAACCATGCATAACACATATTAATAGAACATATACATATGTGTATAGATATTGTACCAAAACGTGTTATCTATTATAGCTAAAAGACAACTATAGACATGCATCATCAGTTAATATATAAGATACATACGAGTATTTCCATTGTGCTATCCACACAAAAAAGTAGCACCCACCCATTGACAATGAAACCTGTTTATAGACGTAACTACATATAGAACATGTCTAAGAAGCAAAATTAATACCACCAATGAACCAAATGTACAACCACAAACAATCATGACATGAAACTAAGAGGACTTTATCTTTGTCATGATATGCACAACTTTTTTTAACTTCAACAATTGAGTAGACTTGTGAAACTCTAACGAAAGTTCATCAGGACTGTTATAACTAACCACTGCTCCTTATAAAATATTATTTAGCTAGGTTATTACCCGGGATTGCTTCCCGGGCTTGAGAAACATAGTTATATTAATTACTATTTGTTATTAATACGACCACATTACATCAAGCATCTCATTCGATTCAACAACAATGTCTTCAAATCACCAGATTAGATCATGAACCCATATTAGAGGTCAAACAAAAGCACAACAGGACCACATGAATAACATCATTTCCACTTTTACTTCAATTCACTTAAATGATAGGGTGATTTGGGATTTTGTAAAAATGTTTGTTTTTGTACTACTTTACAAAATTACATAGAATTCAAGAAAACGAAACAACGAATTAAACAGATGTTAAGTTATTCAAAGTTCTGTTGAATACTAAATGAGATGTTGACCAAAATTCAAACAGATGTTGACCAAAAGTCAATCAGATGTTGACCAATAGTCAAACAGATGTTGACCTTAAACAGATGTTTAGTTTAAGGCCAAACATCTGTTTATGGCCAAACATCTGTTTAAGGTAAAACATCTGTTTAAGTCCAAATATCTGATATAGAAGGCTAAACATCTGTTTAAGGCAAAACATTTGTTTAAAGTGAAACATCTGTTTATGGGCAAACATCTGTTTAAGGTCAAACAACTTTTTAAGTCCAAACCTCTAATATAAAAGGCCAAACATCTGTTTAAGCCTGAACAGATGTTTAACTTAATCAGGTCTATTGTCTTCTCACATTGTTTTCCTCTTCAAAACATTGGTGAACCTAACATGGGTTTCCATTAACTATTGACAAAAAGGTAAACAAATGTTCAAACCACTGTTTGTTATTGTACTTCTTTACAAAATTACATAAAATTCAAGAAAACAAAACAATGACTTAAAGAACTATAATTTAACACATAATCTAATTGGGCAAACCAATCTATTATCTGACAATTCCCTGGTTTTTACAACATGAAACACAAAATCATCATGCCAAATACAGTCATATATATCCATCCATTATTCTGAATTCATAAACCTATAAATGCAGAAGAATGTCACATTTGCGATTAATAAACCAAGTTTCTACTAATTGCAGTTACTATTAGCAAAAAGAAGCATGATATCATCTATATATAAAAATAAAGTGCTAATAACAGTGTTTTATCATGTTAGCCATACATAGCAACAAAACATCAACTTAACAGTTTAAAAAAAACATACAACATCACCATCAAAAATTTCATAGTTATAATATCTGATATCAGAACATACTTAAATGTCGTTGTTAAACTGAGGTAACTTGATTTAATAAGATCTTCTGTTGCGAAGACACATATGTGAAGTGCAACATATCACCAAACCTCAAGTTATTCTCAGTCATAAACTTTCGCCAACCGTCCAACGCATAGCATGGCTTCAATTCTCCGACTTAACATCATAAACCTCCACAACTCCAACCATGTTTTGAACTTTCAAAGGATGAAGATCAACAGAGAGACCTGCTCGTCTGGCAACTTCAACAGGAAGACGCTACATGAAAAAATAATAGTCAGACAAATAAACATAAATCATTAGTTTGTTATAAAAAATGGTATACCAGCCTATAGTCTCCTTTGTGATCAAAAGAAAGAACTCAGGGTCGAGAAGATGTCCAGAATGTTTTTTTGCAGCCTTTGTAATCTTGTTTCTACGGTTAAGCTTTTTCTGAACGTTGGCGGCTCTCTTCCCCTTGATGAAAAAGTAAACATATACATGTGAATTAAATGAATGTTGAATATATGCACAAAAAAATAGTTTATATAACATATATTAATTAAGTGGTGAGTATAGATACCTTAACTTTGTGAGCAGATGAAGAACATCCAATATGATCACTTGTGTCAACAGGTAAGGCAGCATTTCCCTTAGTCATATTTTTTACCGTCTCCTTTCTCTCATAAGTAACTTTACCTTTCTTCTTAACCTGTTGTCATAGAGTAACTTTAATAACCATAGTAATATAACAATCTTTAAGACGGTAAACTTACATCATGTGTTTTATTCAATGGTGAAGACATGCATCTCTTCGACGTACATTCGGCATTGGTTGGTAACTTCTTCTAAATAATATATTATTGGATAAATGTAACATCAGTAAACAGCATTACTAATAGTTGTAAAAACATTAAATTCTTATATGTGTTAAATTAAAAATAAATAATTTTAATAATTTAGTAAGTACCTGAGTAACGGATCTCCTTTACCTACAGACACAACTTCTTCATCCTCACAGATGTCCTGGTCAACATTAATGAAATAATTAATATAATGCTAAAATAATTAAAACTTTTACTGCTAATGCTAAATACATACGTACCTTCAATAAATTCTCAACATACTCAGCCTTCGATATCTCAAGTACACTATCATCATCAGATTCAGGTTTCTTCGAAAAGCAAATCTCAGTCTCATCTCTATAAACTACTACCTCAAAAACAATATCATCAATTCTGCTAAACACAAGCAAATCATCCTCCAGTATCCCAACATCGTTGCACATTTTCGGCCATCCTCTAGCAAATACAAAGTTGGTATCAACCTTAGACGCCTTAGCATTCCAATAGGAACCCTTATAACAGATTTGAAATTTGCCACTTGGTGGGCTGTTTACGTAAAATTGTTTAATGAAGCAGTCTTCGATTACCTGCATAAAATTAAAAATAATGAATACTATACGTGAAGTATGTAACTTATGAGAATAAGTGTTGACACGTTTAAGATGCAAAAGGATTCAAGTTAAGATCAACGGTCATACCGTAAAACCAAATCGTGTATAACGATTAAACGTGAAATAAGATTCACCACACATGCCATCAACAAAACATGAAAGTTCAAGCCCAAAATCACCTAACGGTCTGAAAACCAACAAAGTATCCCTCGGCAGATTGAGATCTTTAACAACATTGTCCCAACCATCAGTTATTGTTGGCGTTGAATTTTCTGTTCTGACCCTCACAACCCATTTTTTACCAGACTCATGATAGATTCGCAACTATTTTTTTTCCAACAATCTCCCCACTTTTGATTAGCAAAGGCTATAGGTACATCCTGTATATAATTTTTAAGTAGTGTAAGAAAATATAAACCATAACAACTGTTAAATATATATCTAAATAAAAATAAATTATGTATATAAAAACATGTCATACCAATTTCAAAGATTCTGGGTTATCAAGAAACTTGACAAATGTAGTATACATGATAAAACCTGAATCAGTAAAGATGTTAAAGATTGGAATTAAAAAGTTGGCTTCGAAGATGAACATTAACTTTTTTGTATTAACAGAGTATCTACTGAAATTAATCATAGAAACAGAGTATGAGTTAAAAAATTTCTGCAAATAATAACTATTTTAATATGTTCTCAACAAATTATTCAAACACCTAACTAAACCCTTCTTGAATGTATGGCAATAAACGTTTAAAATCGTATTTGTAGCAAGATGGGATTTGAATTAAAATTGGTTAAACAATATAAAGTTCATTACAATATGAATGTATATACCAGTTGCTGAAGAAAAAACAATAAAACCTCCAGTGGTTGAAGTGTAGAACACGGAGAATAAGAAAGTTGAAACCCAAGAAAATGACTGGGAAGAAGAGATTTTTTAAAGAAGAGATGATAGATGTTTGATGTGTAATGATGCTAAAGAAATAATGATGGTTGTGTTTTCATTTTCCCATATTTTCAACTGATGAAAAATATTTACACATACACCCCTTATTGAATTTGTTATTTACATTTACATTGAAAACCATGCATAACACATATTGATAGAACATATAGATACATGTATAGATATTGTACGAAAATGTGTTATCTATTATAGCTAAAAGACAATCTATAAGTAAATATAAAAGATATTTAACAAACTTAATAAAAGATGTCTAACAAAATGTGTTTGGAAACCTCTGTTGGTCGTTGGGAACAGTGTGAGTCAAACAGTCGTTAGATAAACATAAATTATGAGAATAGATGATAACATTCAGCAGTTGTTTTATTTTTAGCTAACATCTGTCCGCATCAAAACCTCTGTTGTCATAATGGATGACTGTCAGCAGTATAGTAAATCAACAGTCATTTGGATAAACAGAAATTATGACAACAGATAGTACCCTTTAGCAGTGGATGTATTTTTAGGCAAGTAGAAGTTTCAAAAACAATTGTTTTCAATCGGTGTAACTCAACAGTCGTAAGTCTAACATCTGCTATTAGCCCAACCACTGTTAGTATCAAATCCTCTGTTAAACATTTTAAGATTGAATATCATCTGTTGTTCGTTAACATCTGTTGACCCATAGCAGACCTTTGCATCTTCAGACATTTATTCATTAGCAGATGCTCTCTTTTGTCAGACTTTAGCTACAACACACCTTTTATAACAGCAAAATATACCGTAAATTCTTCCAAAAAACTGTTATTGACATACAAAATTATATAATAATACTTATAGTAGACCTTATATAATAATATTTATTCATCATTAGACCAACCACTGTTAGTATCAAATCCTCTGTTAAGCATTTTAAGATTGAATATCATCTGTTGTTCGTTAACATCTGTTGACCCATAGCAGACCTTTGCATCTTCAGACATTTATTCATCAGCAGATGCTCTCTTTTGTCAGACTTTAGCTACAACACACCTTTTACAACACCAAAATATACGGTAAATTCTTCCAAACAATTGTTATTGTTAAACAAAATTATATAATAATACTTAGGAATGACTGAAATAATTAAAATGAAGATGCGACAACAAAGATTAATACTATTAAAACTTATTCATTTAGTCAACAGTGATAAATCAACAGTCGTTAGCATACACAGTTGTTTCATCATCAGCAGATGTTCTCTTTTACCAAACTTTAACTACAACAGACCTTTTACAACTCCAAATATTGACTCTCTGTAATTTACAGGAGCACAGATTCTTCAAAAAACTACTATCAATGATCAAATTCTTAACATTTATTTTATCTTTGCACTCATTTGTTCACCATCAAACCAACCCTTGATACTATTAAACCTCTGTTGACTTACCAAACAGATGTTTAGACACAATTCAACATCAACATAATCTGTTCACCATCAAACCAACCCTTGATACTATTAAACCTCTGTTGACTTACCAAACAGATGTTCAGACACAATTCAACATCGACATTATCTGTTCACCATCAAACCAACCCTTGATACAATTAAACTTTTGTTGACTTACCAAACAGATGTTCAGACACAATTCAACATCAACATAATCTAAATCAAACTCAAACACTAAATAAGTAAAACTAAAACGCAACATAGATTCATAAGATTAAAATTTATTCATTTATTCATGACAATTAAAGTCCAATAATTACATATCATACTGAACAACATTAAAGTTCAAATCTAACAATAACAACAAGAATTAAGAAACTTTAGCTTCAACTCCATCGATTGTTGAACCTCTCGATGTATGTCCTTCAGCATCGCCATGAACTCCACGTCTCTATCACCGCACCCTATATTACTGACAACACAAAGCTCACGAACGGAAGTTGAAGGCATCCGCATAAGATTTCTGGAAACCCGCTCTCTCGTGAACAGACCAACTTGCAATCCATCAAAATATCTCTTCAGCTCTTGAAGAGTAGCCCTATCTTCATACACCTGTTCCTCGATTTGCCTGACAAAATGCTGCTTTAAATCATCTGATTTTACAGAAGTGAATGACGCCATTTGAATAAACTATATTACTCGACTTTCCTAAAAGCATGATATATTCGTAGGAAAACATGATGAAAAACAGGTGAAGTGACTATGAGTTTATATACTGAAATATCTAACAGTTAAAATGTGTAGATTTAATATAAACATATTAATGTATAAATCAAAACAGCAGTCTTTTAATGCAAAAACCTTTTCAAACCCCCACTTTTATGGGAAACCCGTAAAATTAAATACCAAGAAACCCAAGGGACAAAATTTCGAAGTTCAAAGAACAAAAGCAGATTATCACAATTACAATTAACCTCTTCATTTACCATGTAGACGCGTTTTTAAACTCTATAAAAGACCGATGATTACTTTTGATTCAAAACATCAACAAATTGTCCTACAAATCACTTTCTATCAAACATTGTTCCAAATCAGAAAAACCAACAAAAAATCTACATGGCAAACTTCAGCTTCTACCACTGGTGAGACACCAGCGATGTTAAAACACAATTCTCGATGTGGTCACTCAAAGAACAAAGAACAGACGAAGAACTAAACAGGAAAGTCAACATAATCAATGACACTAATTACAACAAAACCTAGAACAGCATAGCATTGCTTGATGAAGTCCTCCACTCTCCTCCATCAGAGTTCCAGAAGAATGCAGAAGAGTTTCTAACACAACTTCTAAATCAGGATCAGAAAATCTGCAACATGCTAACTGACCTGAAATTCAAAAGAAAGCATGAAATCACATGGAGAAAGACCAGAGTCTAAGAAATCCTAGCAAGTGTTAACTCTAGCGTGTAATACTTTATAAATATTTCATTAAATTACTATTTTTCTATGTAGTAGTTCATTTTAATAATATCAACATGCATCTTAACATATTCTAAAATGTCAGTGTCAATAAAAACTCTCAACATCATCAACAGTTAATCAAAATAACAAACAAACCTAAAATGCAAAGGTCTCCTCTCAACTGTTGTAGCACATCTGACTTTCGATTCAACGAAAATCGAACAATGCAACTCTCCCATCAAAGAAGGTAGCACATGCAACTTTTCACGATGTTGCAACAATTATACTGCAACAGCGATATTGAAAGGTTGATGTGTGATGGGAAGCTTCATTGAAACGATGATGTTGGAACAATGATACTGGAACGATAACATGTAAACAGAATCATGAAACATTCGAACAAAGAAGTGTAATCGGAGATTAGCAGCTGAATCATGAGAAAGATGCATTTGAGAGAGAGAGAGAGAGAGATACGCTCGCAAATATGAGCGAGCGAGATTTGAATGTGGAGCTAGATAATTATATCTTATTTGTAGGATTAGAATATATGGTTTGAATTTTGAATTTTGAATGTGGAGCCATAATTTTAAATCTGGACAGATGTTTCTTGGGAACAGATGTTTGATTATAAAATGTTGAGGGCAGATTTTTAGACAAAATTTTAAATGATATTTTATATTAAGCTTTATGATGTTTATTGTGCTGTTTTGGTCGAGATTGGGCATTAGTTTTCCAGATTGAGACATTTTTAGTGGTAATATGAGATCAAAAAGGACTTCTTATACGTAGATTTGAATTTTGAATCTGAAGCCAAAATTTGGAATTTTGAATGTGAGCAGAGGTTTTTTGAATTTTAAATGAACATCAGTGCTTTAAATTATGAATGAGGGCAGACGTTTGCCCATTTGTATGTGGGCAGACCTTTGAAAATGTGGATGTGGGCCACCTTTGAATTTTAAAGTCTTTTAATATTGAGGTTTATGATGTAAAAATGACATAAGAAAATCCTTGTTGGACAGCCTCTTCAGCTGACACATCAGTTTTTCTTATGTCATTGGGATTTCTCCTTTTATAGAAAGTATAGATAGATTATTTTTCTTAGATGTTTATTTCTAATAACTTTGATGGTTAGAAGCTTACAAGAAGCAAAGGTTTGACTTTTGAAATCAAACTATGACTTAAAAGAACTTTAAGAGGGGCTGCAAAACATAAATTTAAACATATTAAAGTAAAATAAAATGATCCCTGATCAGTAAAACAAACTTGTAAAAAAATAATCGAAAATATTAGATTCTTATGGAATTAATATATATTTATTTAAAGATTGAGAAAAAAACATAACAGAAAGTGTTCCGGGTTAACCACCCGACCGGTTTCAACATATACAAAAGATTATGCATTTTGACGCGAAATTGTTTTGATCAATCACCCTAACCCGCCAATTTTGCCACCTCCAGCATAAACAAAGGACTCTCACCAATTATTGCCTTCATTATGAGGATCAAGAATGTAACTCTAAAGAATGCAAAAGTAACGCATGCTACCTAGAGGTCTAACCAAGTTACCCTTTATCCAAGCACAACCTAATTACATCATCAACACTCATATTCAACTTCAGATGAGTTATGCACATGTAGGTTTTTTTAAGGGCATTATGCGCATATATGTATCCCGCAAATTATATATAGTTTTTTTTTCTATCAAAGATCAAGAACATTTAAGAGGAATGAAAAAATAAATAAATTCTTTGTTGATAGTGATTTTCTTGAGTTTTCATGTATTTTTTTTAGTTTTTCTTATGATCCCTTCCTCTTCCTCTCCCTCTCACTCTCACTCTCTCTATATAAGGGGAGGCGGGGCGGTGCCATATTTGTACATGATGGAAATTATCAACGCGTGGAACTTGGTCAAATTCCACCGCCACCTATTAAATTTCACGTGTGAAACACTAATCCCGTTATAAAATTCACGCGTGATGGAAGGAAGGATGTGAGGGTGTGAGGGTTTGTTGTTGGGTGTTGTGAGTTATGACCATTTCCACTAAAAGGTTGTGAGTGATGGAATAATGGTTGATGACATGGCGGAACTTGATTGGATGTTGTGAGTGATGAGTGATCACCACCCCCTCCCCCTAATTATGTGTGCTGAAAGTGTTGCAATGCTTTATGTCAAGAAATTCAAAAGTTAACTACATAAAGACTATAAGATTGTAACGCATACTCGCATAGCTAGAACATTCAACGAATCATTAAGTATTGGTTGTTATAAAGTTAATATGAATATATGTACATAGTTTTATGGTGGGTGAGGTTGAAATGCAGAAACTCATAAATTAGAGACACAACGTGAAACTTAATAAAGCATAACAACCGGCTTTGAAATAAAGGCGCACATAGATATTGTAGACACGGTTTTTCGTACACAGATATATTACGTACACAGATATACTGCGTACACTGAATATTTTGCATATAAATATATAAGAATAGATGTCGCAATGTACAGTTGGCCTATTGCCAATATTACTACTTAAGCCTGCTTATTTTGCCCCCCATCATGAGTTAAGCATAACTGTCACTTTTTGTTAGTAAGTGTTCCAACTTGTGTTTGTCAATCAACTTTGAGGAGATTTTCTTGATCCTTTGATTTGATAAGTAATTGTACAAAAGTAATATCATATTAAATTTTTATATGTTAAATCTTATACATTGTAGGATCGTGTAGTTGACCCGAACGAGTCGTTCAGAGAGTTCTGATCTATTTCAGGTGCGGAAAACAAGAAATAGACTTAGATACAGCTAGCAATTCACTTTAAACACTGATTTGATTCAAATAGCAATGATTACAATCAGTCTTCACACCGGCAGCACCTCGGTATGGAAAACAGCAATCGTTACAATGATTTCGCTCCTAATGACTATGTATAGTAGCCTTGATTCCACTCGAAACATACATTAACCAATTGGAGTGGAATTAGAAGCTTGTGATTCCGCTTGAAAGTGTCCACAGTCATTTCAAGCGGAATCAGCAATTCGAGCGGAATCACTTTCTAAACACTCTAAAACTTGATATTTTCTCGACCTACGAGCCCTGATCTATGCAATCTAATCTAAGACTCGATACAAGACGAAGTCGACAGATGTATGCACTAACAGACTCCCCCTCAGATGTTGACGAGTCTGACTGTGTCGAGTCTTTGCAACTTCAGTCTTTATCAGTCTCTGGGCTTCACTGTGACAACTCGAGTTTCCGACATTTCACTTTCGCATTTATTGCATGATGACTGTTAGTTGCTTGATTAGTTGCTTTGTAACCGTACACTGTACACTGGGTCATAGTTCAGATAATTGTTTGTTTGTGCATGCTTATGTGTTTGGATGTTTAAGTGTATACGTTGTGACATATTTAAGTGACATGATAACCCACTAGACGAAACGAGTAGACAAAACAAGAGTGTTCACCATTAAACAGCCCGACGAAACACTGATGTGTTTCGCCATAGAACATCACAACGAAACAGATTTGTTTCGCCACCCTTTGATTCGTCGAAGCAAAAATGTCTCGCCGGCCCAGTTCATTGCAAAGCCCAGTATGGGCCCAAACTTTTATGCGTAATATATATTAGTTTAGGTTATGTAAATGGGAAACGGTTATCAAATTCTCAAACCCTAGACCCCTCCCCTATTGACGGCAGCCTTGTGACTTCGTGACCCTCAAAGAACGATCAAGATTACTTCCTTGTTCATCGTGGTTAGTGCAAGTCATTATCCGATTATGTGTTTTAAAACGATTATTTGAATATTATGCTTGCATGTTGTCTGTGATGATAATTGATATCATAGTTGTCGGCTACTGTGTTTTCTTTTTGGTCCAATAACATCTCGCATTAGTATCGATATTATAATTGTCATCTACAATATTCCTTGATATTATTGTTTGTGTGTAGCAGTCAAACCCACCGAATTATTTGATCCAATAACACATTGAGGTGGTTAAAAATTTGGTCGGTTCATTATAATCGATTGGGTTGTTAAAAATTGATGGTGGGTAACATGATGACTAGTAAAATGGCGGCTTAGTAGATCTAGGGGTGCAGACTACAAAGAAATAAACAAAGTCAGTAATTGTCATGGGGATATGTGGTGAGATATTTTGATTGGTGGGGTTGGGCGGTCAACCGAAACTCATTGGCTATGGGCTTCGGCCCAATAATGCTAGGGAACCAAGTCAATAATTTGTACCGATAATCTTATTTAGAACCTGTATTATTGTTTTGGGTTGGGGCGTAATAAATGCATTGGTGAAACACCTTTGACGGCAAAACAGACATGGCGAAACACATTATGTTTCACCGAGACTAATCATGACGAAACAAACTTGACGAATCAAGGGTGTTCCGTCGAGGGATGTCACGACGAAACAGAAGGCGTTTCGTCGAAAGGGATTCACGGCGAAACAGGGATGTTTCGCCGATTGGGTAAATCTGCACAGAAATCTGGTTTAATTCTGTTAAAGTTAACTAGATTTATTAACTACCGTTAGCTGATATGCATGACTTGTATGAACTTGAATATGTGTCATATGATGTTCATGATTTCTAGTTCAACACTACTGTGATTGTATATGCTTACATGGACTTAGTGAATATAAACTGATTATGTATACGTGCGTACTCTAGGACTTGATTGATTAATTGTGAGCACATAATTTAGCATACCGAGCAAACCAAGGTGAGTTCACACTCTTACTAAGGCATGGGATTCCCGGGGTAGGGAATGGGATTGGTTGATGAATTGTACTTGCATGGTTATGGGAATTACTTCTAGACTAGTGATACCTGGGGAAACCCCCACTACTCTTCGCACACATGCCTGTAATGGCCGCGATACTGATACTGTTCTTCGCACACATGCCTGGTTTGGCCGCGATACTTATACTAATCTTCGCACACATGCCTGGAGGGCCGCGATACAAATAAAAACTAGTCTACAATACATGGGAAATCCCCACTAATCTTCGCACACATGCCTGGAGGGTCGCGATGTAAATAATAATGATACAAGGGTTACTAAACAAACAAACGATTTATGAAAAGAACATTATTACTAAACAACCCACTGTGAACTCGCTCAACTAGTTGTTGACTCTCTGTTACATGCCTTGCAGGTCGTTAGGTACGCTTAGAGCTTGCACTGGGAGGCGCGGTCGTTGTGGACAAGGATCGTGAATGCTTTGTCAAACGTTTATGACATTACACACTTATGATTATGTTGGGTTTACTTTTATGCTTCCGCTAAACATTAAGATTATACTTGTGTTTTGAAACACCTTTCATATTGGTTTGGTTAAATTACATACACGTTTGCTATTTACATTTAATGTTCAATATGATTGGTGGCTTGATCCTGGTAAGTCACGCCTCCAAGTGGTGATAACCCAGCTCATACTTAAACCTGTATAATCTCTACCTCAAAATAAGTTTTACACACTTAACAGTTTGAATAGAAACACATGCACTAACACTTACTCCTTCTCAATATTAACTATCCTCTTTGATGAACCATTTGATAATTTGATCAGAAAAACATTTGATTTCAAAGCACACACTCCCCCTCACAAAAATGTCATCATGTTTAGCACTTGGAATTTTGAAAATCAGCTTTCCAACATCAGTTGTCAAAAATCTTTTTGGATATTTCAAAAATTTATGCTAAAACACACCGAAAATCTTTTTGGATTTTTAAATGTAAAGAAATGCAATAAAGAAATATTTACAGACAATATTTTTGTGAGTTTGTGTAAGAGGATCATATCAGTTTATGAGACGAGTCACGAACACCGTTAAGCTTCATTTCATTTTAAGTTTTAAACAATTCACCTAGATTGTCAGTATATTGGTCCACTTAAATTTTCACACAAAGTTCAACTGATCCGAGATACGATATTAATGTCTTAAGAACTTAAACTTATCTTCGTGTCCCACTACTTGAATATACTCCCGTATCCAGATCCCAATATTCAATCTTACAGGTGAGTATACCACAGATATACTGTCATATCTTTAGCATGTTGTGACAGCCCACTGATATACTATCATTTCCTCTTTTATACAACAAAACTCATTTTTGAATTTATCATGTTTTTGTATTTTTCAAATTTTCTAATGTTTTTGGATTTTCTGAAATTTTCTACTCCCTCTAAAATGCAAACACGTTATAGAAAATTGAAAACAAACTGTACAGAAAATTGACAACCGATATCAAATCGCCTCGATTCACCATTCACTTGGCATAAACAATCAGAACTCCCCCTATCAACAAACCATTTTCTCATTAAGATTTCAAAACACTTATGTGACAACCCGGATAATTAAGGCTAACATTGCTTGAAATCCCACAACTTTTAGCGTATGCTTGCCTATCTCGTGAACCACTAAACGATTACATGGTTTCGTATGTTTAACTGATTAATTATATGTGATTACGTACGTTTAACTAATTAAAAGTTGTGTTGTGCAACTGATTTAGAAAACTAAACGAGTTAGGCGGTGTACATTTGGTCCACATAATCACACTTCATTGGATAACGACATTCATAACTTGAATAATCCATCATCTGGATCCCGGCCCATTACATACTTTGGACCGTCGGCCCACTTAAGCTTATTTAGCACTTGATTAAGATGTTACGTAACCTCTATGTGCATATCACATTATCACCACAACAAACCCTATCTTTTTTTTTTTTTGATCGACGACTGGAGACCCCCTCCCCTTCTTTCAAAGAATGTGGTGCTCGAACACTTCTTTTCTATGCGGTTAGTATAATTTCTTGATCTGATTTTCTTGTCATATAAACATAGTTATAGCAATATAAGGCTGTTGTTGATTATATTAATATTAATGGTATAGCAGCAGTTATATTGTTAACGAATGGGTTATAGGCTAGGGTTTATGTTAGTGCTTGATGTTTATATTAATAAATTAAGTTGTGATTGCCATGATTGAATGTATGGAGGGGATGGTTTATTTACACAGTAGGATCGATGGGAGGGTTAGATTATGGTCTGTTAATTACATGATCTTGAGTTACGTAATATTAAACACTGAATGATTATTTGTATTGTTTGGAGTGGCATTGATTGTTTTGCATGATCATAGTTGTTTTATTGTTATGTGATAGTCGAACAGGAATTCATAAACTCAAGACTATCTGATATAATTAGGTGTTTATATTAACAGGTCATGGACTAGATTATTTGTGATAAACAAGATTGGGTCAATGTTAAAACAATCACTATGGGCTAATGAAGTGGGCTGATAATTTAATATTAGGTTGGGCTGCACGATTGGGTTATCTTGCTGGGTCTAATAAAATCATGGGCTCGGGAATAGGGTGTAGTCGCTTAACTGTTTGGGCTGGGTCGTGTGAGCTTGGGCCGCACATCTTAACCTGGTCGCACATTCTATGGGCTTGGGGTTACCGGGTCTCACACACAGTTGGGTCACGGGTCCGATTAGAATCGCACACCTCGTTTTGGGCAGCACACATTCTGGTTGGTGCTGGGCAGGGCTTTGTTTTAAAGACCATGTTTAGTAGTTAAGAGTTGATAGTGTCTTGGTTCATAATTTAGGCCAATGATTATAAACAATTGAAATAATATGAATACTCCATTAATGATGTTTATTGACAGTCAAAATATTATGTGTATTGGATGATGCTATGATGCTCTTGTATGTGAAAATTGGATCTGTCTACATAATGAAATATATTGGCATGATGACACGCAACTTAGGGTAATTTGGGATTGGACTGTTGGGGGGTCAAGTAGATAGTGGATGGTACACATTGGGTCCGACATACACACACACACACCAATTGAATTACACTTGGGCCACATCACATCTAAACTGGGCCAGCAAGGGTTGGGCCAAATTGTTATGTAAGCTCATATTAGTAACAGGTGATTATAGTGTGTATGATGAATTAGAACATGTATGATATGAAAAATGGTTATGTGAGCGGGGTACGAGTATTTGTAATATGTTAAGTGAATCTCGTGATTTAATTCATGTAGTAGTTTAAGTGACATGAATTGGTAAGTGATGTTGTGAGACATGGGCACAGTTGATTGACTGACACAACTTGCACAACCTGTCTGATGAGTACATGTGAAACAATACGCACTAAGCTTGTATGCGAACTGACTGTTATGTGCAACTATCGTAGGATTCGATTGATCATTTCTATTAAACAAGTAACTAAGTCTTACCGAGCAAACCAAAGGTGAGTTCACTGCACTTTTCTAAGCATGCGTCCCGGTGGTTGGGACATCTGGTAAACGTATCTGAAGGGAACACTGGGTAAATTGTTAATTCGGGATGTTGGTTGTTGAACACAGTATAAATCATGTAAGACCCCGTACATCTACCGTGTTGCTGAAGAAGCAACGAGGTATTTAGTTGATAGCGCTATTAGGTTTGGCACCCTCACACCGGGCCGAAAGGACGGGCGTGAACTAATTACCTGGACTTCATGACCAATGCCTAGTTAGAGGCATTGGGGTTGGGCATTCTCATCGTGTACATATAAGACCCCTTACATCTATTCAAGGTTGTTTGATACCTTGACCTCATGACCAATGCCTAAATGGAGGCATTGGGGTTGGGCATTCACATCTAGTCGCCACATACGGTAATCGAGTAATAACAACATCAAAACTAAACGTTAAACTGTTGTAACACACATCTGGTAACTAAACGCGTTAGCAAAACTTTGAACTCACCAGCGTCGTCTGACACACTTGTCTGCATGCTTGCAGGTCGTTAGGTTTCTTGACATGGACTTGCTATCTGGGAGTGCTGGAGTGGTCATGGATCAAGGCTCTTGGATAAACATATATCTGATACATTGGTTTTGAACATTTATTATGAAACAGTTGTTTAACGAGTTACTATATGCTTCCGCTACACAACTCTTTTGGTTTAAACTTATGATTGACATTTACTATTGGCAATTAATGATATGGTTTGTTTAAATACAATGCATGGTTCAATGTGATTGGTGGCTCAAATCCTGGTACGTCGCACATCCCGCGGAGTTCCCGCATGTGGTATTTTGGGGGTGTGACAGTTTGGTATCAGAGCCACTGGTTATAGTGAACTTGGTTTTAAAAACGTTTTTATAAAACCAGACTATAACCAAACAGTTCTGAAAACGGGAATACGACCATGACACTCAGCTCCAGATTGCAAGGTTCGGCTTTCTCACTTGATGCATTCATTACATGACTAGTGTACACCTGTTTATGATGTAGCATATGGACACACACTCGTCACGATAGCATAATTACATGAACTGCTTGTTTACATTATGATATGTTGTTAGTGTGTCGTAGCCCTGGGATTCTTGTAACCTTGATGTTTTGACAGCCCGTGTTTGATATCTGAGTTTGAAGGACCATTTGACATGAGTTGGGAGGAACTGAGATGCGCATGCAAATCACAATATTATTGTGGGTGCACACATAATAATAATGTGGGGTGCATGTGAGTCCCAGTGAGGCTTAACAAGTGAAAAAGGGGTTCCGTTCCGTTATTTGGTTAATGTGAAACACAACAGTCTATAGGAGTCATAGCAGTGATTGTCTCCTACTTGAATGTGATCTTTTCACTTCCCTCTGAAACCTTTCAAATCTCAATGCTATCGAGTATTACCTGATCACCCATCTGAATGCCTAGCAAACTGTATAGAATGATAGGTGATTGTACGAACGTCCCTGAGTGGATGTTGCAGCGTCAATGATTGATCTATACCCCCCTCACTCCTCTTTGTTGTTGGAACTCAATGTACTGACGTCTTAGACCCCGAAGTACGATCACATCTGCAACACTCTGGAAACATACCGTGCGTTACCCAGTTAACTTGCAAGAACGATGGACAAGAGGATGAGCGTAGAGCCTCACCAACCTCAGTATTATAACGACCCTGATTACTGGCAGCGAACATCAGCAATTTGACTTCAATCGAATCCTAAGCGACTTATGAGAGTCAACTTTTACGAATCAATCGGGACATCGGCAATTACAATCGACTGTAGTATGGAGTGTGTGACTGTCAGCACAATGAGTAACGCTTTAGGACGTGGCACGGAAATGTCACAGGATGGACCTTGTTGGTGAAAGGTCGCAGGGCTCTGTTTCAAGCAACGACATCAGAGGCAACAGTCATGGCAACATCAAGGTACTCCTAATCGTAACGTGGAAACGAAGGTGACATTAGCAAGGAATGACTGCTGTTAGGTCAAGACATCAACAACCCAGGGAACAATGACAGTTTTAGAAGTTCTAGTAGCAGTAGCAACAACACGGGGTGTGGTACTCGTGAAGGGTATTTAGGGTTGGCGTGGGCGACGCCAGGACTATAACAACATGGTGGCCTACACGTTCTTAGTAACTAATCACTTCGTCACTGTTTTGCTCAACCCTGATGCTTCTTGAAACCGGACCTGCTGTGGAATCGGCAGATAGCAAGCCCACTGAAACCTCATATGATTGTTGGGATGCAAACTCGACCTTGTGGGAAAAGTTTTCGACATCGAGCATCCTTCTACTACCCTTGATAGTTTTGATGCAGTAGTCCGTATGGATTGGTTATCCAGATATCGCGCAGATATACCCCGTGAGGAGAAAGTTGTCGCCTATCGTAAAGTATAGGAGTGGTGCAGAGGTTAGCATCAATCCAGCAATGAAGGTTAGAAGTGTCCACGGAAGGATTACCCCGCTATGTTGGCACTCGTACCGATGTTAAAGCTAAAGAAAAGAGGATCGAGGATCCAACAACTATTCGTGATTTCTTTTGGTGTGCTACCCGAGGAACTTTCAAGTTTACTTCCACAATTGTTAGACAGAATCCCAGTTTGACCTCGCGCCAGAGGCAACCCTGATTACTTGTACGCCTTACCGTCTTGCACCAGGAGGGTTGCAAGAACTGTCTAATCTACTACGGGAATTGTTGGACAAAAGTGTTGTCGGACCTAGCTCTTTTCGCGTTGGGAGCCCCTGTTTTACCAGTGAAGATAAGCCTCATCGTTAGACATATGTAATGATTATCGAGAACCCCGCACGATGTCAGTCGGAAACCATCACCCATTACCTCACTGACGACTCTCCTGAGCAGCTGCAAGGGTCAATCATCTACCCGGGAACCGACATGAGATCGGGCAATCATCAGATGGAAGTCCAGGAGGAGGATGTTCCTGAGACGACATTCAAACGCAGTACGGCCATTACGATTTTCTATACACCAGCAACTTCATGGGCCACCAGAATCGACCGTGTTTGTTGATGACGTTTTGAATCATTTCTAGGAGAAAGGAACACCATGGGCGGCACATGTATCTTATTGTAGAGCTCCTGAGGGAGGAGCAACTCCATGTGAAATCTACCTAAGTGTGACTTCAGGATTCGAGAAGTACACTTTCTTGGTCGAGTAGTCAATGAAGTGGGGATACACCTGGATCTCGCTAAGATCCATTTTAGCGGAATTGGTCAGCACTAAGGAGTCCTTCGGGGTTACAGCAATTCCTTGGTTTCGCTAGATACTATCGCGGATTTATCGTGGGATTTTCGAAGATTGCGCAGCTTTGACCTCTTTAGCACAGCGGGGTGCTGTGAATTCATGGGAGACAAAACAGGAGAATGTCTTTTCAGCTTCCGAATTCCAACTCTGCGATGCACTGAGCATCGTCTTTACCCGAGGGTACGGGCGATCTGGTAGTATACCATGATGGCCCTAATCAGAATCTCAGTTACACACCGATGCAACACGAGAGGGTGATAGCTTATGTGGTGGATTAACAGGAAGAGTTGCACGACTCACAACCTGGAGTGGAAGCCACTATCTCGGATTTGAGCTGGAGGCATTACTTGGACGGTAACAAATGCACTACTTAGACCGATCACAAGGGCCTCCCGTGTACCTTTGTTTCGAAGAAGCTAAAACATGTAATGACATCGCTGGATGGAACTTTTGAATGATTGCGACTGTGAAACCTGAGCATGCACGAGCTTTGCAACTCACTATCGAATCTAACTTACATGATCCGACTCGCCTTGTTCAAACTGGAGAATTGAAGGAAGAGGATTTTCCAGTTGAACCCATGCGGGGCATGGAGAAGCAACCTTGGCAGGACAGACGATACTCGCTACCTCGTGGAACGAACGTGGATCTCATTATACAACAACTTTAGGGAATTTGTGTTGAGCAAAGCACACCGGCCTCGATACTCCAGTCATCTGAGTTTTGATGAGAGATATTAGGGTCTATGAATCTTGTGCTGGTGATCAGACATGAAGGCCCGCCTGGCAAGGTATATGAATAATGTTTGGCTTGTGGGATAGTCAAGGTGGAGTATCAGCAACCAGATGCATCGAAACAGAAACAATAACACTTGGGTGATCGTTGATTGTCTCACGCTACCAGCACGCCTTCTTGAAACCAAGGAAACTGACGAGTCTTCACAGCTGTGAACGTTCCTCTGAGAGAGGCGACTTCTAGGCACGAGGTGCCAACTCCCGTTACTTCTGATTTTGAGGTATACCTGATTTATGGCAGGCAATACACGATACCCTGGGCTCACGTCTAGACATGGGCATTGCTTATCACCGTAGGACAACCGGACAGAGTAAGCGAACTCCCGACACTCGAAGACATGCTGCGATCAAGTGTGTGGATGAATTTAGTAAACATTTGGGAAGGACACTTATCATTGGGTGAGCTCTACTGCAGTCGTTACCGTTTCAGTATGCGTACAGCTCTGTTTAAGGCATTGCGTGGATGATAATGCCAACCTCCTTGTTACATTGAGGTGGATGACAACCTAATCACGAGTCTAGGACTTGCACTCGGTATTGGAAATTGTGTGGCGACAACGCAGAATCGCCAGGAACCCTGAGAACTTAGGAAACACCGGGAGTTCGCTGTAGGCGATCGTATCGTGTAGAAAGTCTCACCCTGGGAGGGTGTGGGATACTTGGGAAGCGTGGCGAGCTTAACTGACGTCTGATGAAACACGTGCGATACCTTCACTGGAGAAATTTGTCAAACACATGGACCAGCAAGTCAAGGTTCGATTAACATAGTCGTATTCCGATTGTGAGAGTTCGTTGGAACTCAAGACGTAGACCGGAGTTCACGTAGGGACGCAATTGTCGGAGTAAACTCTAGGATCTGCATTTATCTAAACGATTGTGTCAACGTCTGTTATCATTGGAGAATTTCGGGACGAAATTCCTTTTCAAGTTGGGGATGATGTGGCACCTGAGAACCTGCAACAATCCTGATTTCTCACTTCACTCCTTTGTGCTTACTTGTCAAATTTCGGGACGAAATTTCTTTCAAGTTGAGGATGATGTGACAACCCGGATAATTAAGGCTAACATTGCTTGAAATCCCACAACTTTTAGCGTATGCTTGCCTATCTCGTGCACCACTAAACGATTACATGGTTTCGTATGTTTAACTGATTAATTATATGTGATTACGTACGTTTAACTAATTAAAAGTTGTGTTGTGCAACTGATTTAGAAAACTAAACGAGTTAGGCGGTGTACATTTGGGCCACATAATCACACTTCATTGGATCACGACATTCATAACTTGAATAATCCATCATCTGGATCCCGGCCCATTACATACTTTGGACTGTCGGCCCACTTAAGCTTATTTAGCACTTGATTAAGATGTTACGTAACCTCTATGTGCATATCACATTATCACCACAACAAACCCTATCTTTTTTTTTCTGATCGACGACTGGAGACCCCCTCCCCTTCTTTCAAAGAATGTGGTGCTCGAACACTTCTTTTCTATGCGGTTAGTATAATTTCTTGATCTGATTTTCTTGTCATATAAACATAGTTATAGCAATATAAGGCTGTTGTTGATTATATTAATATTAATGGTATAGCAGCAGTTATATTGTTAACGAATGGGTTATAGGCTAGGGTTTATGTTAGTGCTTGATGGTTATATTAATAAATTAAGTTGTGATTGCCATGATTGAATGTATGGAGGGGATGGTTTATTTACACAGTAGGATCGATGGGAGGGTTAGATTATGGTCTGTTAATTACATGATCTTGAGTTACGTAATATTAAACACTGAATGATTATTTGTATTGTTTGGAGTGGCATTGATTGTTTTGCATGATCATAGTTGTTTTATTGTTATGTGATAGTCGAACAGGAATTCATAAACTCAAGACTATCTGATATAATTAGGTGTTTATATTAACAGGTCATGGACTAGATTATTTGTGATAAACAAGATTGGGTCAATGTTAAAACAATCACTATGGGCTAATGAAGTGGGCTGATAATTTAATATTAGGTTGGGCTGCACGATTGGGTTATCTTGCTGGGTCTAATAAAATCATGGGCTCGGGAATAGGGTGTAGTCGCTTAACTGTTTGGGCTGGGTCGTGTGAGCTTGGGCCGCACATCTTAACCTGGTCGCACATTCTATGGGCTTGGGGTTACCGGGTCTCACACACAGTTGGGTCACGGGTCCGATTAGAATCGCACACCTCGTTTTGGGCAGCACACATTCTGGTTGGTGCTGGGCCGGGCTTTGTTTTAAAGACCATGTTTAGTAGTTAAGAGTTGATAGTGTCTTGGTTCATAATTTAGGCCAATGATTATAAACAATTGAAATAATATGAATACTCCATTAATGATGTTTATTGACAGTCAAAATATTATGTGTATTGGATGATGCTATGATGCTCTTGTATGTGAAAATTGGATCTGTCTACATAATGAAATATATTGGCATGATGACACGCAACTTAGGGTAATTTGGGATTGGACTGTTGGGGGGTCAAATACATACACACACACACCAATCAACTTACACTTGGGCCACATCACATCTAAACTGGGCCAGCAAGGGTTGGGCCAAATTGTTATGTAAGCTCATATTAGTAACAGGTGATTATAGTGTGTATGATGAATTAGAACATGTATGATATGAAAAATGGTTATGTGAGCGGGGTACGAGTATTTGTAATATGTTAAGTGAATCTCGTGATTTAATTCATGTAGTAGTTTAAGTGACATGAATTGGTAAGTGCTGTTGTGAGACATGGGCACAGTTGATTGACTGACACAACTTGCACAACCTGTCTGATGAGTACATGTGAAACAATACGCACTAAGCTTGTATGCGAACTGACTGTTATGTGCAACTATCGTAGGATTCGATTGATCATTTCTATTAAACAAGTAACTAAGTCTTACCGAGCAAACCAAAGGTGAGTTCACTGCACTTTTCTAAGCATGCGTCCCGGTGGTTGGGACATCTGGTAAACGTATCTGAAGGGAACACTAGGTAAACTGTTAATTCGGGATGTTGGTTATTGAACACAGTATAAATCATGTAAGACCCCGTACATCTACCGTGTTGCTGAAGAAGCAACGAGGTATTTAGTTGATAGCGCTATTAGGTTTGGCACCCTCACACCGGGCCGAAAGGACGGGCGTGAACTAATTACCTGGACTTCATGACCAATGCCTAGTTAGAGGCATTGGGGTTGGGCATTCTCATCGTGTACATATAAGACCCCTTACATCTATTCAAGGTTGTTTGATACCTTGACCTCATGACCAATGCCTAAATGGAGGCATTGGGGTTGGGCATTCACATCTAGTCGCCACATACGGTAATCGAGTAATAACAACATCAAAACTAAACGTTAAACTGTTGTAACACACATCTGGTAACTAAACGCGTTAGCAAAACTTTGAACTCACCAGCGTCGTCTGACACACTTGTCTGCATGCTTGCAGGTCGTTAGGTTTCTTGACATGGACTTGCTATCTGGGAGTGCTGGAGTGGTCATGGATCAAGGCTCTTGGATAAACATATATCTGATACATTGGTTTTGAACATTTATTATGAAACAGTTGTTTAACGAATTACTATATGCTTCCGCTACACAACTCTTTTGGTTTAAACTTATGATTGACATTTACTATTGCCAATTAATGATATGGTTTGTTTAAATACAATGCATGGTTCAATGTGATTGGTGGCTCAAATCCTGGTACGTCGCACATCCCGCGGAGTTCCCGCATGTGGTATTTTGGGGGTGTGACAACTTAAGTTTGTTTTAATCAAAATGATTTTTCCGGAAAATAAGTTTGTTTTTTCCACTTGTAAATCACTTGTAAATGAGGGTTCATCATCTTGTTCAAATTTTAACCACTTGTAGTAAATCAAGTACAACTTAATGTCCCTGATTTACCACTTGCAAGTATGCATTCTCAACCTCTGTATCAGCTGTAAAAACATAATCAACTGTATCAAGTGTAGGAATAAAACATCTACACTAGATCATTTTACCAATCAAGATGCCGATTCATGCTTCGCACTTACCAACCTGGAAGCTCCGGCATAGTCCTTTAACCTGTAAAAATTCCAACAATTTTCAAATCTTTCACAAAAACCATTTAACAAGAATGATGCCGATTCCTGATCCACGATTACAAACTTGGGATCTCCGGCGTAGTCAGATATTCAAGGGAAAAGAATTTCCACCCAAGTCTTACCAACCTTGGGTGTTGTCAGCTCTTTTAGCTCTTGCTCAGTCAGGTTAAAAGTTGCCTTTTTCGTTGCATAAAAATCTTTAACCCCTTTTACTTTCCCATCAAGCATTTTCCCAAAAATTTTCTTAACATTCCCATTGATTGTTTTCTCGACATCAAACTCTATTTTCTCAGAATAAAACTGATCTGAGATTTCAACTTTACCAACTTTTTGTTTAATCTTCTCAAACTTCAGTGATGGAAATTCATCATCATTCACTGAAGACACAGATTTATCTTCCTTTTTCTCAACTTGTGGCTCTACTGGCTTTGTGGAACCAGAATCATCGTCGACTTTCTCATCAACCTTCTTAACAACCCACACTTGGTTGTTCTTTGATTTTCTTTTATAAAAATTCCTTTTATAACACTCACCAACCTCATAAGTTGAGTTTTCAAAAATTTTGAATTTTTCGGTTGGTGGTTCAACATCAACAACTTTTTCTTTCAATTTCTCAGAAACTCCCTGCTTTGTCTTGGCATTTTTCGGACAATTCCATGCAATGTGACCAGCTTCATTGCATTTGAAACAGGTTCGAGTCTCTTTTGTATGAAACACTCCAGTGCCTTTTCTCTTCTTTTCAGCAAGAAACTCCTGGTTTGATTGTCTCCAGAACGGTTTCTTCTGTTCTTCCTCAGCACTTCCTCCTGAAACAAATTCTGTTTTTGTTTTAGAATTTTTCTCATTTTTATAATTTTCTGGTGGAATAAAACCTAAACCTTTCTTTTAGAGCTACCATTATGGTTTGGTTTCTTTTGAAAACCAGAACCAGAATTGTAACCCTTTTTCTTGTTTAAACGTTGTTGAACTCTTGAAGTGTATTTTTTAGGTTTTCTAGTAAGATTTAAATCTTTTATTTCAGAAATGTTAATTTCTGACATTTTGAAAACCTTTTTGATCATTTCAAAACGAACACTTCTTATTGGAAATTCTTTGTCTGAATATAATTTGTCCGAATCATTCAAAGTATATGCTACTTCAAATGTTTCATCATCCAAATTTGCTTTTGATAATAAAAATTCTTTACTGTAAGACCGTTTAACCGACGACTTTTGACTGTTGACTGACGAACTTGAATCTCCAGACTCAGACTTTGACTCATACTCCTCATCAGTATCCAACACCTGATCGACCACCTTTTTGATTAACTCAGACTCATGATCAGTGTCAGACGATGTGAAAGTGACGTCAATATTTTCTGGTAATTCATCAGTTGTATCGGTTTTTAACTTTATATTGACAGCCTTTTCAAGTTGCTACTCATTTGGTTTTCTGGGAGAATACCCTTCCCAGATTGGAGGCGGACACTTGTTATAGCTAACAGTCGGTTTCTTACCAGTATCTTTCTTCTTTGGTTTGTTGTCTTGGAAAGCTTCAAAACCTGCAACAGTTGGATAAATTCGATCAATAAGATAATCAGAACTAGAATAACTTTGCAATAAACGTCTGATTCTCTCATTCTCAATTTTCTCCTTTTCCAACTCTTGTTTCCACTTTGCACTCTCGTCGATATAGAAGTTGATAGCTTTCTGCTTTGACATCATCACAGCATTCATCATTGTCAAAGCATCTTCTCTTTCTGAGTTTGTCTTTTGAAGACCAGTTACTGTTCGGTTCAAAACGTCATAAGATTCCTTAACATAGTTTAAGTTGAACAGTAATTGTTCTTTCTTCTTTTCATACTCAGCCAACTTCTCATCTTTAGCAGCACATTCTTTGCAAGGTTCTAAACACTTCGTGCACGGCTTGATGACTTCAACAATCTTTTCTACTTCGATGATTTTCTCAACTTTAACCACCTTTTCTGCTTCAGTTACCTTTTCTGGTTCAGCAACCTCCTCAGCAGCAACCTTAACTTCTTCATTTTGAACAATCTCATCCTTTTCAGCAACACTTTCAGTATTCATTTTCTTTTGTTCTTTTGTAGCTTGTTTCTCTTTCAGCTTCTCCAAACGATCTGCAAAATAAAAATGAAAACTTTCAGGAGAGAGATGAGTTTTAGCAACATTAATATGTCGTTCTTCTTCATCATCACTGCTGTCGTCAGTTGGTGATTGATCAAACTCAATTAACTTTTCAGCATTATCATCCGACGAACCAGAATCTGATGGTGTTTGATCAAAAACAACTTCTTTTTCTGAACTCGCATCACTCTGTGAACTTTCATCTGTACTCTGTTGTAACAACTCTCATTAAAATCCATAATTAGGATGATAATTAGTCAATAAGAAAACCCTAATTGAGACACCCAAGTAATTCTGCACTAACCCTAAAATTTTCAGAACAATCGGAATTAGGATCAGGGCCCCTAAAACTCAAGGGGGGCAAACCCTAGTGATAATTATCTTTAAAATTTGTTGTACAGATTGAAATTCGATTTTAAAATGAGTCATGCAAGCTAGTCCCGTACCCAGCTAGCCTATGTAATTAGACTGCACCCCTTACGGACCGTAAGGGGAAATGCCATATGGTCCGTAAGCATGTCCCAAAAATCAGTATAAATAGCAGACATTGGGACTTGCTTCCTGTTGTTAATTCGACGAAGAAATTCGTTGTGTAGAGTACGTTATAAGCAGAAACAGTCCCAAAACACACACTAATATCGAATTGCTGCCGCAAAACAGGGTAATAACTCGATCGCTATTACGATTCATTTTCCGACCGATCAATATATCCAATGGATGTTTAAGTGCCGCCCACATTAGGGTGATACTTTGTCGTTCGTCATTAAATCGATGGATGTTTAAGTATCGCACTTTGTCGTTCGTTGTGAGAATTTGATCTCGTGAGTTATCGTAAATGCTGTATTGATCACTAACCCGGTTTTATATGCATTATTATTTAAATTAGGTTAACAAGGCTAAACCATATTCTGTCCGTGTTAAATCTGCAATGTGAGTCATTCTCTTTTTATCAAATATTTTACGATACTCCAAATTATTTTCAGAATTATAATTACAGTGATTAAGTTTATGTAATCACCAAATTACAGCCGGTATGTGGGGTATTGTGCACATTACTACTGTTTTAATCACATTAGGTGGGCGAACCTAAAATTAAGTGATATACGTCATTCATTGGGGCAGCCAATGGTGATATGACCACAGTCACAGATCCGGTCGAGTGACAAATACTGTGGGTAGTTGGTAGATATCAGAAACATATGTAAAAACTCTTAATACTGTAGATTATAATAAACGAGTCATTTTAGTAAACTGAATGATTCACTCAGTATTTCCCGCTGACAAAACCTTTTTCCAACATGTTTCAGGTGAACTACTGTAATTCAGGAAAAGTGCTGGGGAGCATTTCAAGCTTAAGAAAGTGGCTCATTATAAAATAGAGAAATATGTTTTCTAAAAATAAAGATTTATCAGTAAAATCATGTTATTGTAAACTACCGGGATTTTATCCCGAATTGTGAAATAAAATAATCGGGAAAAGTTTTTAGCTTTACAACGATCCTGATGATAAACTTCCGCTGTTAAACTCAATTAAATAAATATCACGGGATTTCTGTCCCGCGGCTCCTGAAACGGGTCAAACCGGGTCGGGGGCCGTGACAGAAATGAGGTGGTATCAGAGCCACTGAGTTAAGCTAATTAAGTATTTAGAGATACTTAATTTTTCCTAATTACTATTATGTGATTATGTGTTATATTAAACTGACCATGTGTTAGTTACAGTATGGGTAAGCAAAAGCTGCAAGATATCTATCTCAAATTAGATAGGTCAGTCTATGAAGAGGGAAGTTCATCCCAAAACAAATCTTCAAAACTCCCTACAATTCCTGAAGAAGGAATATTTGTGCGAAAAGCACAATATGAGAAACCGCTTTCTCCTAGAAAAAGGAGTATGATTATTAAGAAAAGTAAAGAGCAAATCCGAGAAAAGAGGATTAAAAGGGAAACCCAGGAATTAATCAATAAATCACCTTGGGAAGACAAGCTAGATGAGAAATGGGCAAATTTGTATATGCTAGCCACAGTAGCAGAACATGCAGATCTTTAAAACCCTAAGTCTAATAATAGCACTTCCCAGTAAATAAATAAATAAATCCGAGTGTGTTCTTTCCTGTTATTTTGTACAAATAGTGTGCAATAAAACTTCAATGTTTATTTGTTAAACTTTGTTCCAAAGTTTTAACTTAGTATTTTTGTGCATTTTGCATATATGCTACACAGCATGAATGAGATATCTGAAGCCTTTCAGAACCTCGATCTTTACCCAGTGAATGTAGAAGTTTCCAAAGATTTCATTGGATACTTTGCTGATGTGGAACAACCTGTAGAATTCAATGCTCCACCTTTGACAAAGCCAAAACGAAAGAAAAGAAAGAATTATGTATGGGGTAGTCGTATCCGTAGGAAAAAGCCAGCCACAAAACTTCCTAAAATAAACAACCCTTTAGAAAAAGGAAAAGAAATTGTAATCAAAGAAAGTACTAAACAGCAAGAGATGGAAACTGAAGTCAAGAAAGATTCTAGGCAAATGGAAAAACAGTTTGAGGAATATTCTAAAGATATAGAAATGGAAGTAGGACAAGGTTCTAGACCAACTCAGATAGAAATTGGAGAGAGCTCAAACCAAAACCAGGGAATAACTTTTCAGGAGGAAATAGATTTCCTATTGGCAAGCTGTGAGACTATTCAGCCTGTCAATACTAATGTTTTTACCTATCCTAGTGAAAATCCACTCCCTATGAATTTTGAACCAGCAATCCCAGAACCAATAGTCCATTCCCAACCTGTAGAAATGGACGAATGGTGGACGAACGATTGGCAATTTCAAAATATTGTCAACGACCTTATTCCTTTCTTCCACAATTCGATCCAGAACCCCTACCTAATCCACCAATGAGTAACGAAAATATGGCGGAACTTCGCCATTATGGTGAGGAATTGATGGATGCAGGAAATAGAATCAGGGAGATAGGGGGACAAATTGCCTGGAAGTATGATGAAAGGGAATTTCGTTTTTAGAACGACAAGTGGCGAGAGATAGGAGGGTGGTAAAACTCTAGTTGTGTAATAGTAAAAGAAATAGTGAAATCAGTCTGTAACATAACTACGAATAAAACATTGTAAGATATTGTGTGTAGTGATGCATACTATAACCAATATAAAATGAAATCGAGAAATCGATAGTTTTGACTATACGTGTATTGTAAATTGTCTGATTGTTTGTGTATAATTGCTATTTATCAAATACTAATAAAAATTATATATATATTATCAGATGGCAAATATTGGTAATGAACCGGTAAATGAGGTTAATCAGTCGGAGCAACATCCAGGGGATCAATATATGACTAGACAAGATATTGAAAATATTGTTGCTCAAGGGATAGCCAATGCTATTCCAGCATTCGTTGCTGCTGTAAACAGTCCAATCGAACCGCAACATATCGTTCCTAGTAAACGTACTTCTGAAGATAACTTCAGTAATAGTATAAACGGGGGCAATAATCATGTTAATCATGATAATGAATCCCAGCACACGCCGCTCCCTAAGAAACTGAAAGCTGCAACACCTGGTTGCACTTTCAAAGAATTCCTTGCTTGTAAACCCACTGAATTTGCAGGCAATGAAGGGGCAACTGCATCACTGCGTTGGTTAGAGAAAACCGAAGCAGTAATTGCAATAAGTAAGTGTGCCAAAGATGATCAGGTCATGTACGCATCAAATCTGTTTAAAGAATGAGCACTCGAATGGTGAAACACTGTGTTACAAGCTAAAGGAAGAAATAGGGCTTATGCTATGACTTGGGAAGAATTTAAGAATCTTGTAGAAAGAAAATTCTGTCCTGAGTATGAAAAGGAACAAATGGCAAATAAGTTCCTAAATCATCGGATGATAGGTGTGGATTATCGTGGTTATACTTCGACATTCTTTGAATATGCTAGAGTGGTACCAACACTGGCTTCGCCAGAACCGGTACTCATTTCTCGCTATATTTGGGGATTAATTAGCGAAATTCGCAATATCGTTAAGGCTGCGAGACCTCGCACTATTGACGATGCTGTAGAATTAGCTAACACTCTGACTGATGAATTGATACGCACAAGAGATGAAGACAGGAAGAAGGAACTAGCTCAGAAAATTACCCAAGGATTTAGGGTGGGTAAGTAGTTTCAAGAAAAGAGGTGCAGGGCAATCTTCAACTTTGCCATTCTGCAAAATTTGCAAAAAGAAACATTTTGGAAAATGTAATAAAATTTGCAATTTTTGCAAAACGATAGGATATCGTGAAGAAAACTGCAGAAAGAAATTCATAATTTGTTACAATTGTGGAGAAGCCGGAAATTTCAAAACAGAATGTCCTAAGTTAGTCAAACCAGTGGACAACAAAACCAAGACGACCGAAGGAGCTACTAAGAAGAATGCCAGAGCATTCCAGCTAACCACTCAAGAAGCAGAGCTCATCCCGGATGTGATAGCCGGTACGTTTTTAGTTCACGACGTTTATGCAAAAGTATTGTTTGACTCTGGTGCAAACCAAAGTTTTATAAATACTTCATTCTGCCAAGCTCTTAAGTTACCCTTAACTACCATTAGGCAGATTTTAACAGTCGAAACCGCAGATGGGAATTCAGTAAAAATCAATCAGGTTTTGCAAAAAGTAGAAATAGAACTTTCAGGTCATAAATTCGCTGCAAACCTATTACCTATGAAATTAGCTGAATTTGATGTTGTGTTAGAGATGGATTGGTTAATAGCCAACCATGCTCAAATCATTTGTGATAAAAACTCTATAGAAATTCAATCACCTACTGGAGAAGTAATCATGATTACAGGAGATAAACCTCGAAAGCCACTGAAGTTCATATCAGTAATGAAAGTTGCTAATTATGAACGAAAACAAGGAATAGTATATATGATTTTAGTAATCATTAGTACTAAAGGTAAAGAACTTAAGGAAATTCCTGTAGTCTCAGAATACCCAGATATATTTCCAGAAGATTTACCTGGGTTACCACCAGATAGGGAGGTAGAATTTAGGATTCATCTAATTCCAGGAACTACACCGATAGCCAAGGCACCCTATCGATTAGCTCCTACCAAAATGCTAGAATTAAAGAAGCAATTAGATGAATTACTAAGCAAAGGATTTATACAACCTAGTTCATCCCCTTGGGGTGCACCAGTGTTGTTTGTGAAAAAGAAAGATGGATCAATGAGAATGTGTATCGATTATAGAGAGCTAAATAAGGTTACAATTAAGAATCGATACCCATTACCTAGGATTGATGATCTTTTCGATCAATTACAAGGCGCTAGGTACTTTTCTAAGATAGACTTGCGCTCCGGATATCATCAATTAAAGGTTCAAGAAGAAGACATACCTAAAACTGCTTTTAGAACTAGGTATGGACACTATGAGTTTACAGTCATGCCCTTTGGGTTAACTAATGCACCTGCAGCATTCATGGACATGATGAACAGAATCTGTAAGCCATATTTGGATAAATTTGTAATTGTTTTCATAGACGATATACTCATTTATTCAAAAAGTCAGGACGAACATTGTTAGCACTTGCATGCACTCTTAACTTTGTTAAGAAAAGAAAAATTGTATGCCAAATTTTCGAAGTGTGAATTTTGGCTACAAGAAGTGCAATTCTTAGGACACATGGTGAATCATGAAGGTATTCACGTAGATCATGCTAAGATAGAAGCAATTACCAATTGGAAGGTTCCGCAAACCGCAATGGAAATTAGAAGTTTTATAGGTTTAGCCGGGTATTATAGACGGTTTATTAAGGATTTTTCCAAGATAGCTGTACCATTAACTAAGCTAACCTGTAAAGCCATTAAGTTTGAATGGGGACCTAAACAAGAAGAAGCCTTTAGAATCTTGAAGCAGAAATTAACCAATGCTCCAATCTTAGCCTTACCAGAAGGAACAGAAGACTTTGAAGTATATTGTGATGCTTCAAAATTAGGATTCGGATGTGTGTTAATGCAACGCAAGAAGGTAATTGCGTATGCTTCCAGACAATTGAAGAAGCACGAGGAAAACTATACGACTCATGATTTAGAATTAGGATCTATAGTTTTTGCCCTTAAGATATGGAGACATTATCTGTATGGAAGTAAGTTTACTGTTTATACAGATCATAAAAGTTTAAGGTATATATTTGGGCAAAAAAAGTTAAATATGAGGCAAAGAAGATGGATGGAAATCCTGAGTGATTACGACTGTGATATTCAATATCACGAAGGAAAGGCAAACGTAGTCGCAGATGCCTTAAGTCGTAAGGATCATGAGAAGCAAAAGCGAGTCCGTGCTCTTAGAATATATCTACAAGTAGATTTAATGGAACAATTAAAGGAAATTCAGGAAACAGCAATCAAGGATGATGGTGAAGGAATGAAAGGTTACCTAAAAGAATTAGGACAAGGAAATGATGGAATTTGGAAATTCCACAAAAGCAGAATTTGGGTACCTGAACAGGGAAATTTAAGATCAAAGATTTTAGAGGAAGCTCATAAATCTAGGTATACTGTACATCCAGGAAACAATAAGATGTACCAAGATTTAAGAAAGAATTTCTGGTGGATAGGAATGAAAAAGGATATAGCCGAATACGTATCTAAGTGTCTAACCTGTTCACAAGTTAAAGCTAAACATCAGAAACCTTCAGGACTACTACAACAGTTAGAAATGCCTGTATGGAAATGGGAACTCATAACAATGGACTTTGTTACTAAGTTACCCAAAACCAGAAAAGGTAACAATGCGATTTGGGTAATTGTGGATCGATTAACCAAATCTGCTCATTTTCTACCTATGAAAGAAACCTTTAGCATGGAAAGGTTAGCCAAGTTGTATGTGGATGAAGTAGTATCCTTACATGGAGTCCCACTCTCCATTGTATCGGATAGAGATAGTCGTTTCACTTCCCGTTTCTGGACAAGCTTCCAAGAAGCAATGGGAACCCGACTCAATCTAAGCACTGCATATCATCCACAAACAGACGGACAAAGTGAAAGGACGATCCAAACTCTAGAAGACATGCTCCGAGCATGTGTAATTGACTTTGGTGGTAATTGGGATAACCATTTACCATTAATCGAATTCTCCTATAACAATAGTTATCACTCAAGCATCAAGGCCGCTCCATTCGAAGCACTGTATGGACGCAAGTGCAGAACTCCCGTATGTTGGGCAGAAATAGGAGAAAGTAAATTATCAGGTCCAGAAATCGTACAAGAAACCACTGACAAGATAACTCAAATCAAGGAAAGATTGAAAACAGCCAGAGATCGTCAGAAAAGCTATGCAGATAATCGCCGCAAGCCACTAGAATTCCAGATAGGAGACAAAGTATTATTGAAAGTTTCTCCTTGGAAAGGAGTAGTACGATTCGGTAAGAAAGGAAAACTGAGTCCAAGATATGCTGGACCATTCCCAGTGATCCAACGAATAGGACCAGTAGCTTATCGCTTACAACTACCAGAAGAATTAGCTGGAGTACATGATGTATTTCATGTATCCAATCTCAAGAAATGTCTATCAGACGAATCCCTGGTAATACCTCTTCAAGACATAGAGGTAAATAAAAAGCTAAAATTCATAGAGAAACCCTTACAAATAGAAGACCGGAAGGTCAAGTTTCTTAAACACAAGCGACTAGTACTAGTGAAAGTCAAATGGGAATCCAAGAGAGGACCAGAATATACTTGGGAACTGGAGTCAGAAATGAAGCGGAAATACCCTCATCTATTTTAATGAATCTCGAGGACGAGATTTTTTCTTAAGGTGGGGAGGATGTAACAACTCTCATTAAAATCCATAATTAGGATGATAATTAGTCAATAAGAAAACCCTAATTGAGACACCCAAGTAATTCTGCACTAACCCTAAAATTTTCAGAACAATCGGAATTAGGATCAGGGCCCCTAAAACTCAAGGGGGGCAAACCCTAGTGATAATTATCTTTAAAATTTGTTGTACATATTGAAATTCGATTTTAAAATGAGTCATGTAAGCTAGTCCCGTACCCAGCTAGCCTATGTAAGTAGACTGCACCCCTTACGGACCGTAAGGGGAAATGCCATACGGTCCGTAAGCATGTCCCAAAAATCAGTATAAATAGCAGACATTGGGACTTGCTTTCTGTTTTTAATTCGACGAAGAAATTCGTTGTGTAGAGTACATTATAAGCAGAAACAGTCCCAAAACACACACTAATATCGAATTGCTGCCGCAAAACAGGGTAATAACTCGATCGCTATTACGATTCATTTTCCGACCGATCAATATATCCAATGGATGTTTAAGTGCCGCCCACATTAGGGTGATACTTTGTCGTTCGTCATTAAATCGATGGATGTTTAAGTATCGCACTTTGTCGTTCGTTGTGAGAATTTGATCTCGTGAGTTATCGTAAATGTTGTATTGATCACTAACCCGGTTTTGTGTGCATTATTATTTAAATTAGGTTAACAAGGCTAAACCATATTCTGTCCGTGTTAAATCTGCAATGTGAGTCATTCTCTTTTTATCAAATATTTTACAATACTCCAAATTATGTTCAGAATTATAATTACAGTGATTAAGTTTATGTAATCACCAAATTACATCCGGTATGTGGGGTATTGTGCACATTACTACTGTTTTAATCACATTAGGTGGGCGAACCTAAAATTAAGTGATATACGTCATTCATTGGGGCAGCCAATGGTGATATGACCACAGTCACAGATCCGGTCGAGTGACAAATACTGTGGGTAGTTGGTAGATATCAGAAACATATGTAAAAACTCTTAATACTGTAAATTATAATAAATGAGTCATTTTAGTAAACTGACGATTCACTCAGTATTTCCCGCTGACAAAACATTTTTCCAACATGTTTCAGGTGAACTATTGTAATTCAGGAAAAGTGTTGGGGAGCATTTCAAGCTTAAGAAAGTGGCTCATTATAAAATAGAGAAATATGTTTTCTAAAAATAAAGATTTATCAGTAAAATCATGTTATTGTAAACTACCGGGATTTTATCCCGAATTGTGAAATAAAATAATCGGGAAAAGTTTTTAGCTTTACAACGATCCTGATGATAAACTTCCGCTGTTAAACTCAATTAAATAAATATCACGGGATTTCTGTCCCGCGGCTCCTGAAACGGATCAAACCGGGTTGGGGGCCGTGACATCTGTGAACTTTCATCGGATGCAAAAGACTCTTCCTCCACATTCTTCACAATCTCACAAATGGATCTCATCCATGTGGCAAACATATCGGGTTCTTTCACAATCTTAGCAATGAACGCTTTAAATTCTCCCTTTTCGTCTACAAACATATCCCAGCTAAAGCCTTCAGGTAGTCTTTCATCATCCTGATTGACTAAGCATACTTTGCTTTCGGGTGATATGTATTTATTCCAATTAAAATTCACCAGACATGCTCTCTCTGAATCCTCGATCACTTTTCTACCATGAGCCACTTGTGGTTCTTGTTGTTGTTGTTGACCAACTTGCTGATAAATGGCTTTCCGATAGTAATCATCTTTTCCAAACGGATTCTTTTCATCATTTGCCTCTCTGTTCTTACATTCTCTCTCGAAATGACCTTTCTCCCTGCATCGAAAACAAGTAACTTTAGATTTATCAAAACCTAAAGTAGAAACGTGTGCATCAAGAAAGTCATTTCTCCCAGTAATCAGCTTAAACTTTTCTGCTCGTCTAAGAACACTAGCTAGACACCATTTGATGTCCATTAGTTCCATTTCTTCAGCGTCTATCTTATCGTAATCCTCCTTTGTGAGCATAGGATTCCCGATCCGCCCTGCGACCAAACCTTCATAAGATAGAAGCACAGAACCAAGCAATGCCATGTGATCTTTCGCAACCTCTTCAGAAAAACTTTGACCCTCTGGAAGATTCAAGGCAATGTTGCATTGTATCACATAACCACTTCCACTTTTTTACTTTGAGAACTGAAACTTGAACTTGTGCTTTTCGGATTAACACTCGGGTATGAAGAAAAACCACTGCTGCTTTTAGGACTTTGATCGGATTTTTCCGAAGAATCTCCAGCACTAAATGCAGTCTGTATTTTCGGGCTTCTTTCAGCTTCCAGAACAATACCTTTGTAATACATCTTTACATCCTGTTGACCACTAGGACTATTCATCCTCGCGATCTTTTGTTGTTCCAAATCTTGACTCTCAATCTTCTCAATAAACTGAGAAATTGTCAACACATCATAAACCCCAGTATTTTTCAGAATCATCAAATAGGTACCCCATTCCTTTTGCGGTAATGCATCAGCTAACTTGTCTACCCATTCTTCACGATCTTTTGTTATACTCAGCATTGACATAGATCGCACTAAGTAACAGTATCGTTCAATCAGCTTCTTTGTATCTTCTCCCGGTAGACTGCTGAATAAATCAAACTCTTTCTTGAGCAGTGCTTTCTTACTCTTGATCATATTTTCACTACCCTCAAACTTGACACGAAGAGCATCCCAAATAGATTTTGATGTCTTATCATGTTGAAGCAATATGAAGATGTCTTCTTTGATAGCTTGTTGAAGCAGACTGATCATCATCTTCTCCGCTTTGTACATGTCACGTTCTTTATCACTAAATTCCGAGAGTTCTTTGATAACTTGCAAATCTGTGCGTGGCAGAACATATTTTTTCAGAATACATTCCCATGACCTCAGATGGTTTGCCTGAACCCAGTTTTCGAATCTGTCTTTCCACCCGTAGTACTCTTCTATGCTCATCAGTTTCGGAGGCTTTTGTAACGTTCCGGTCTCGTTTTCCAAGTTCATGTTCTGAGCAATGGAAGCCGGAGTAGTCGGGGATGAAGCGAACGCGTTGTAGAACTCATCCCTCATGATTACGTATCACGTTTTTCAAAAACAGTAACTTTCGAGCGAAATCACTCAGTACAAATTCAAGCGGAATAGCAGACAATCCTTTCAAGCGAAATAACCAATTTAACTCTTTGGACCGGAATCACCAGGATGCAGTTTGGAGCGGAATCTGTGATAAGGTAGTCTGGAGCGAAATCACAACTTATATTGAAGCGGAATCACTGATTAGGTATTCTGGAGCGGAATCAGCAGAGTGTTTGAAGCGAAATCACTTTTGGAGCGGAATCAATGTTCTTACAAGCGAAATAGCAGGTTTCGCTTGAAATGTTCAAGCGGGATCACACAACTCAAGCGAAATCAGATTTTGTACATTCGAGCGGAATCAATTCGGGGTTCAATTTCTGTCATTTTTAGTCCGAATTTTACTATGAAACTTTCAAGGGTTTGTCTATATGTATTTTTATACAGTCTGTGAAAAATTGAACTAGTTTTGACCGTTAAATCTTGTTCTAATGAAGAAAGAAGATGTAGAAGTAAGAAATCTCGATGAAATCAGGCTGTAATCTGCAGAACTCCTCCTCCTGAGCTCTGATACCACTTGTAGGATCGTGTAGTTGACCCGAATGAGTCGTTCAGAGAGGTTCTGATCTATTTCAGGTGCGGAAAACAAGAAATAGACTTAGATACAGCTAGCAATTCACTTTAAACACTGATTTGATTCAAATAACAATGATTACAATCAGTCTTCACACCGGCAGCACCTCGGTATGGAAAACAGCAATCGTTACAATGATTTCGCTCCTAATGACTATACATAGTATCCTTGATTCCGCTCGAAACATACATTAACCAATTGGAGCGGAATTAGAAGCTTGTGATTCCGCTTGAAAGTGTCCACAGTCATTTCAAGCGGAATCAGCAATTCGAACGGAATTACTTTCTAAACACTCTAAAACTTGATATTTTCTCGACCTACGAGCCCTGATCTATGCAATCTAATCTAAGACTCGATACAAGACGAAGTCAATAGATGTATGCACTAACATACATCATCCTAGATTTATTATTGTGGATACTGAAATGAACCATTTATGGTTTTGCTGCATAATGCTAGTTATTTTGATAGATTACTAGTTGTTCCTACTTCATAAATCATTCGACCAGCTAGCTCCCATTTATATGTTTAAGAACGCTACATTTCATTCTTATGCTGAGGAAGTTCTTTTAGACCTGTATCCAGCCTAAAATGAAGGAAAAAAGAATTCTTTATAATTTCGTCTATTTGAAGCCTCATATTTGCTATGAAATCAAATAATTAGACACTTCGAGTGTCATGATGACAAGATCGGTTACCGCTATAGGTTCATGGGCCTCAACTTGACATATGCTTAACTTGATATACGAGGTGTTCGTGGTCTTGGATTCTAGCCTTCTAGGTAGTCAAAGCACTCAAGACACAAACGCTTCGCCTGTCACCTAGGCACAAGGCTAAAAAAGCACACGCAAAAAGCACAAATGTTAAAATAATGTGCACACACAAAAACATAAAAGAATTACTACCATTTTACGAATATAATAAACAACCAAATAGAATTAACAATTAGAATCTTCAAACTGATACCAAAAGCTCAAACATAAAACAATTTACAGAAAAGATACAAGGTTCATTGTTAATCATAGTTAAAATAATTTGAAGATAATAAGAAAAATTGAATCTTGCTTGGTTTGTGCCTGGCCAAAGATGCACACCTCGGTTGTGCCTTTGAAAGCTCCTCATCTTGTGTCACCTGTAGTTCACCTTATGTAGTTTTGACAGCTATGTTTGTATTTTACGCCAACATTGTGGTTTACCCGTGAACTTTTTGTTTTTTTTTTCAATCATGTTCAGGAAAAGAAGTTAGAAATAAGAATCGCTTAGACTGCAGGGAGTGGGGGCTTGGGTTGAGGGCATGAGTCGCCATGTGACAGCCACGTAGGCAGTGTAGACTCCACAACTCAAGCCCAAAAAAGGGAGGGAGTGGAGGGGCATGAGTTGACACGTGCCACTATTTTTGTTTTTGTTTTCTTTTAAATAAATAAATAAAATTAATTTATATTAAAAACATTTTTGTTAATTAAAAAAAGAATGGGCCAATAAAACATTGCCACTTTGTCAATCTTCACCCCCCCCCCTCCCCCGCGCCGGTGACTTCCCCCACACCAAACACAAACCCACCTCGGGGCGGTGTTCCGGGCGGGAGTTCCCAACCCACGCCCACTCCCTAAAGTCTTTAAACAAGTTGGTTATACTTTCTGGTAAGTAGTAATCAATATAACCGCATTGGTTTCTCAACAGCACAAAGTTGCAAGTGATACCTAACTGCAACTAGCAAAACGATATAATCGACTTCTTTTGTAAGGCATTCTTTCTTTTTGTTGTGTTTTTGAATTTGGTAGGCTCTGCTACATTATGGATTGGTGAAGAAGGTTGTTGAAAATAAATGAAGCATTCACCACATCTCTTGCTATTTCTTCAGTCTCGAATGTGCACTTGAATAAAGCTTTTGACTCCTTTTACATGTTTCATGCATACTTGAACTTCATCCTGCTGTGATGTATTGTTTTGTTTGGTCTGCAACTTTTAATATCTGTTTTAAGGACGTTTCTTAATCTAACCATTTTTTTATATAAGCTCACTAGTGATCATAGAATCCAACCCCTCCACATGTTGATAATGTCTCAATACTCAAAACGTTTAATCAATTTCTTTTTTGTTTGAACCGTTTAATAAATATTATATTTGTATTAAACTTTGGGTTAACTTGATATAAAGATTCTTTATCACACCCACCTTTCCCTTCTTGCAACAACAATTCCGTTACTTTCAAAACTTTGGGATCATCATTTATTAAAATAGTAAATTATGTTGAATATTATATATAAATTGTTATTAAAAGATACAATTGTTACATATTTAAGTATTGGAGTAAACTTAATAATATTTTTTATACAAAAAGAACATCCTTGAATTGGTTTTCTTGATCAATAGTTCTTTTTTTAATATCTTGGGCTGTTATATACGTGTAACCCATTAAACTAGCTAATTTATTCACGTCTTTCTAATTTAACATTTTATATACACGTATATAGGTTATGTATAAGTAATATAATATATCATGACTTACTAGGTTCTCGAGCTATAATATATGTTCATATATCCACTAAAAACTTGAAAATCACTTTCAAATAATCAATTCTTTATTTTAGTTTATTTTTTTCATTTCTTTATCTAAAATACTAGTATCATAAAAAATGTTATACGTGTCTCGCACGTTACATATCAGTATCTCAAACGAGGGGTGTGTGTGTATATATATAGAGAAAGTGTACAGTACAATTGGCCTTAACGTACGAGCATACACAATGTGAATTCTGCACATTATAACACCCCATAACGAAACCCCGCATGTTGTAAAAAACACAAACCCGCATGTTGAAAAAAGAAACCTGCATGTTGTATAAAAGGATCCGCATGTTGTAACTGCATCTCGTACACATCGTACGTTAAGGCAAATTATGCGTTAACCAACCCCATATATATAGAGAGAGTGAAAGTGTAAAATACAATATCCCTTAACATACAATACGTACAAGTTGAAATAATAACATGCGTGATTAGGGTTTTACACCATGCGTGATTTCCGATTTTGTACATGCGTGATATGTTCATGCATGATTTTGGTTTTCAACATGCGTGATTATGTTTTTTCAACATGCGTGATTAGGGTTTTGAGTTTTATAACGTGCATAATTTCATCACGTACGCATCATATGTTAAGCAATATTGTACGTTAACCAACCCCTATATAGGGTCAGGATTTAGAGAAAACGGTGGAAAGTGTGAGAACTGTGATGGCTATGGATCGTCCGATCAAAACAATCTATGGACTAGATTGGCGCGATGGCGTTTTCGTAAATAACATCAATTTTATTACGTGGACGCGCTCATTAAGGGTAAAAAAGGTAAAACATCATTTCTTACATAAAACGCTGTTGAAATATAAAACGCCAAATAAATACAAATCGCAAATTTTATCACTGCGTGTTTTTTCTATGTTTTTATTTAAGCTCTCAGGCTACAAAAACGCCACAAAATGTGAAACACCATAACATATAAACGCCAACCCTTACATCCGGATAAATGTTAATTACATTTTTTGTTATAAAAATAATATCTCGCCTAAACTACGCGCCAAAAAAATCCTATAAATAGTCTCACCATCTTCCGTTTATCACACCAAAAAAACACACAAAAACGCAGTGGTTCCTAAAAAATACAACTCAATGTAAAACGCCAAAAAGTTGAGAGAAATCAATTATGCCAAACATCTTTTCTTTGATACTCAGTAATATTCTGCATGAAGTTTCGCTGAATGATTTGTTAGGTGAGGGGAGTAAGATTTTGCTGCATGACATGGACAAAATTCAAGAAAGAGAGATTGATGACACCCATATGTCATTTTGTCTTCTTTGTTCTTGAAGAAGATTTGGATGATTAGAAGAGACTTATCCCAGTGTAAATGTTACTTTAGCCTCGATGATTATAATGAAGACGACGGGCAGATAGCATCCACCCACACGGAGTCGATCTATGTCTCCAACATCCACAAAGACACTTCAACACATGAACAAAGAAAATAAACCACGCCAAACCCAAAACGGCATTTATTTGTGACAGTTCTTGTTGTTTCAAAAGAAGAAAGAGACTGATGACACTGAAGATTTAGATCATAAATTGTTTCTATTTGTTTTTTTTTTATTTTCTTTATCAGTTGTTTGTTATGTAATTTCAGCTAAGAAGAACAAGTACATTAATCCTATAATGAAAAATAAAATAAAACGCCAAACGGGCAAATGCTTGTAAAACGTCATCATGCCATAAAACGCCCCCAAAACTACCAAACTATAATAAAATTACTTTGAACAAGTACTATTATAAGAAATCTTAGAAAAGCTTAAAACAATGTGCAAAGAAAATAAAACAAAAAATCTCATCGTTATCTAAACGCCATTGGAAAACAAAACGTCATAATTACAGCCGTCAAGATTAGACGTGTTACACCATAAAAACAGATGAATCTGAAAACAAAACATGGTAACTACAAAATAGTAAAATGAAACGACGAAACATAATTACTAACATTTATTATATTGAAAGCCAAATACTTGTGGAATTGAATTTATTTATATTTTTCAAAACACCATAATTACCTGTCATGCGCGGGAAAAAAAGTCATTATAAAAGTAGACCATGAGAACACAACCTCAAACCCGCCAAAAACATTGACTAAAAACGCCACTTATTTTCCAAAACGCCAAAAACTTCAAAAATGGCTAAGGTTATTGCATGGAGGTTTGAAGGGAAGGAGAAACGATTCATCGTAAAGTTCTCTGATAGGAGAAGGGTGAAGGTAAGGACAATCAAAGTCATGCTTGGTATGGATTAAGGGGTTCAGAAGGATATACTGGCCCTTGGGGTTCCAATGGCCAACGATTGTGAAAGAACCCGAACTGTAATAAAAAAATTGAAGAGAAAATTTCCGGCAGAAGATGACGATGAAGATGATGATGATGATATTGACGATACTCCTCTACCAACACTTAGCAGTTGGGTGATGCATGAAGAAGCAGGAACGGTTGAAGTGACTTATCAACACGGGGTGCAATATTCATTGCCAACGGAGGAAATGTTGAAGACAGGGAGGCTATCTCTCATTGAACAACTCTGTGATTTAACACCTTCGAACGATGCAAAATCCAGGGTTGCAATGATATTCAAGAATAAGTTGCAGCAAAAAAGAGACGAGCTAATGGCGTTATACGCCAATCTAAAATTTGATGATGATGAATCTGAAGAAAGTGGTGAACAAAACGATGGGTACATCTCTGATGTAATCCCATCCACAGAAGACTATTAGTTTATTTTGATTTCGTATTATTGTAATCTTATAAAATATTAATCTATGGTAATCAATTATTAACAAAAGACCCAGAACGCCAAAAAATGACCTGGAAAACACCATAACGCCAAAAAAATTAACTATGTGACACAAAAAAAAATTATTTCAACGAGAAGAAATCGGGGAAAAACAGTAAAACGCCAAGTAATTAATGATTCTAGTTAACGCCAAAATTATCTTGCACGCCAAAAATGAAGCAGCATGTCACACGCGAAAATCGGGAAAAAAGAAGAATATTGAAAAGACAAAAAAAAAAACCCCTCGGACCCTGATCATGTCTCGCGCCACGTGTTGGCCCAGGATGCGTTTTCACCGTTCTCACGCTTTTGGGCGTTTTCTTCTGATCCCGTACCTATATATATATATATATATATATATATATATATATATATATATATATATATATATCTGTGTGTGTGTGTGTGTAATATGTAGGATCGGTTTTAGACTCCGTTTCGATTGCGAACCGACTCGTGTAACGTGCGTAATCCGTACACGAACGTGGACCGAACACGAGAACATACTATAAACGTGATTCTATTGATAGATCTGAAATCGTACAAGAACCGTGAATCACCTTGCCACTTTCTCTCTCTAGCCTCTAAGCTCTCCAATCTCCAAAATGGCAAAAGTTCTAAGGCTATAGGGTGTGGTCATGACCCTCATGACCATCATGACCCTCCATGTTAGTGTCATGTAATTCATCTTTAATCCACCATCCAAAACCACTACCCTAAGGGTATGGTCATGACCCAAACCATTAGCCCCTTATTTATTATCTTTGTCTAAACAAAAAGGAAATGATTTGTTGAAAAATGGAAAGGAGGACCATGGTTGTCATGGTTTAATCCATGCAAACCATGGTGGATCAATCAAGGGGGTGGTGTAGCCTTCCATTCATGTTCCTATGTGACAAATCATTTCCTAACCATGATCCCCACACCCTATAGCCTAAATGAGAACCCTAAGGGTTCTATTTATAGGCAAAGGATATAAGGAGACTTTCCTTATTTACAATAATGCCACCTTGCCCTTTTTCCTAGCTATTACAATATAAAGCTTTGACTTGTTCAGTTTATTGCTACGATCTGTATTGACGGAGGCGATAGACATAAATGCACTAACATAATAACTAATTACATATATGTAAAAAATTAGTTTACATATGTGTAATTATAAAATTACATATAAAAATTGATAAAATTACTCTTAACATGTATGTAATCATAAAAATACACACAATAAATGATAAAATTATCCTAAACATAAAAATATATAAATAAAAAAATTGTTTATTAGGAGTTTTGCGAGTTCTGTAAATATTTATGGTTCTGAAATGATCCTGACCCTATATATATATATAGGGATGGGTTAAAATGAGAACAACCTTGAGTTGTGAGAATCGTGAGAACTAGGTCATCCAAAAGGGTTTTCTGAATTTTTTTTTCTCAAAAGTCATAAAAAATCACCTGTTTCAGCAAAAAAAACATAAAAAAATGCCGCATACCCACATTTACATGAGGCGTAAAAAAAATATTTATCTTCGTACAAAATTTACACTAACGCGTAAAAGAAAATTGTATCATTCAAAACTACCGACTCGACAATTTTTTTTTTACTTTTCTTTACAGATGTGTTTATAATATTTTCATCTACGTTTGTGCAAAAAAATTTTGGCCCAACTCGCGCGGGAATAAAAAGTTTTCACAGTTCTCACAACTCACGGTGGTTCTCATTTGAACCGAGCCCTATATATATATATATATATATATATATATAGAGAGAGAGAGAGAGAGAGAGAGGAGGAGTTGGGTAGAAAGTGGGTTTTTCCTAGAAGTCTAGGAAGCAATAAGAATGTGATACGTGGCGTGGAGGGATTTTAACTAAAAGGCACTTGTGTAATTTGTCATTTTATTTTATTTTTGGAATTTTATCTCTCATTAACTAACAATGCCTAAAATTATGGAAACTGTTTCTCCAAGATTTTCTAAATGTCGCAACCTTCTCCTTCTTCGTCATCATCAAACACTTCTCCATCTCCACCATCTCTGATTTCACATCACCATTCAAATACTGTTCATATCATCTCCGTTTTCTTGACGATGTGTTTTAACAGCAATGTCACACCCCGATTTCCACGTGTCACCGGTGGGCCCGGTGTGGGGTACAGTGACGTAGTTGGCATCGTCATAGACAATCAACACAATATAATAATGCACAGCGGAAGCAGAATAGATACATTTCAACTTTAATTAAAATGACATAATAAACATCATAAGTAGTTGAAACGGATCCACAGGCGGATCAAATAAAAATAGGAATAAATTGTTCAACAGTTATTTGTCGTCCGAGCTTGCGAGACTATAGTGGACGCTCTTAGGAAACAGCCAGCCTATTTCGTATAGTACCTGCACTTAACCTTTTGGGAAAAATACGTCAGTTTACACTGGTAAATACAAATCGACTGACTCATTTTGAAAATGATTGAAAATTGATTTAAATGCACAAGGCATAAATATTTTTATTAACTTGGGATATTTATGCAATATAAACTTGTGAACGATTTACATGTACCCGTACTTATGGTGGCCCGGGATCTGCTGTCCGGGCTAAAGGTTAAATGACACACCACATTAAAGAGTTATACATGCCGGGTGTACGCCTACACCCCGTGCTCTGGTCGTGGCCATCTCGTAAGATAATGCCAAGGATATCCGGGACACGGTCACTAACCCCCCAAAGCCTAAAGTAAGACAAGACTGTTTAAACGAGTCGCACAAGCTATTCAAGACTGTACACCCATAAGGTGCAGGACTTGTGCGCCCGATCAAGCGGTATTTTAAATACCGTACCCCAAGCCCGTATAGGGAAAATAAGTCAAAATGTATTTACCTGAGCAAGTATAAGTCACAAATGATAAGTGTTGGTAGCTTTTACTGGGCCTCCTAATCTGGAACAAAGGTTTATAATAACCTATTAGATTCCTAACGGGTCTTTTATTTAAGCCTAAGCTTTGACCGGTTAGTTTTAAGGACGATACGGTACAAGCGCACGATTAAGCGAAAAACCGGATAGAATGTGATTTAGACCCGACAAGTTTGAATACTTGTATAATATGGGTATACTAAATACATTCTGAATTTTGAGATAAAAATGATAACGTTTGACCCGTTTCGGTCAATTTACGCAAACTAGTTACGTAAACCGAACCGAACGCAAAAAGGGCGTTACGGGTAGCCAAAAGAGTCAAATGCAAGTTCCCTGAGATAATATGCTTTAAATATGATATAATATCAGTAAGTTATGTTCTATATTGCCCGGAATAATTTTAAACTCAATTTATGCCTTAGAAGGGCATTTTGGTCTTTTAAAAGATTATAAAAGAGTCATATTAGAAATCTGAGTTTCGGGTCTGGTTTATACAGTAAATATACTCCATTTAACATATTATAACAGTAGGGTATGACCCATATACCAAACTTAACATTTAAAATCAAACTATGCACCGTAGGGGTATTTTAGTAAATTCACAAGGGCTAAAAATGCCAAAACTGGAAATCTGAGTTCATATACTCATACTTACTGTTATTATATGAAAATATGCTGATTACATCAGTAGGTATAAGTCTTATATGTTTAAAATGAGTATAACGCTTACTATGCGCTAAAAATGCTTAAAATGCGATTTAACGCCGTTTCCGGGTTTTCAAAATAAATCTGGGATTTTTATATTTCCAGAATACTTAAAATAATTTATTTAACATATAAAATCAGTAGGAAAAGGTTTCGGGTCAAAAGAATGCATAAAACTCATTTTATGGCTTAAATGGTCAAAACCGACATAACCGAAATAACCAAGCGATCTAAGATACGACCAGCCAAAAAATAAATAAAAATCATCAAAAATCCCAAAATATTATATAACATCAGTGGGTAAAAAGTTTTGTATCAAAACGTGGCCAGAAATGGGTTATACGCGAAATACGCCGTTTATTAAACATAAGAACATGGTTTTACGCTATCGGCCATAATTCACAATCTGGACCACCAACTGGTCTCAAATTTTCGGTGCAAGTTTATATATTAGAAATAAAGATTTCTACTCTTTCACTTTTCCAAAAATCACGTTTTATATCAAAAAGGGCAAAATAGTCAACTTTAAGCATAATCGGAAACATGCAAATGAATCGGCTAAGTATAGACTCAAGCAACAAAATTCCAGAGAGTTTTACCAAAATAAAAATGGTCAAAAATACTCTCCAATACAGATCTCAAACATGCATGTACGGATCCGAATCGATAGTCTACGAAAAAGTCGTTTTACAAGACTTTCGGTTCCGATTCGTATTTATACTATAGATTTGTCGAGTTTATTATGATAAAACATATTCTTACATGTATTATAAGTTGTTTATGATGATCAAACAGATTGCATGTCCTTTACATTATCATTTAAGCTTATTTTTGCAAAAACAACTTCTGTTGACTTTTTAGAAACAAGTTTGACTCGACAATCAGCATGCATATAGTGGGAATTAGAGAATACCCTTTTGAGGGTTTGTTTCCCACATAAATACCAACATATTCGTGGTTTCAATTTGAGAAATGACTGAGTAAAACTCGTTTAATCAGAAAGTCAAAGTTTAAGAACAACAGTTTGACTTTTAGCAATTAATCTATGCTAGAACGAATTTGAGGATGATATAAAAGATTACCAAGGTCCTAATGAAGCCTAGCAAGTACTTGGAGTCGGCCTTGATGTCCAGAAATGCTCCAGAAAGTCTTGAGAGCTTTTGCAAGTTGAAAGAGTTCTTGTTCACAAATGCAAATGCCAAGGAATGGAGCTTTGATCTGATTTAAAGAGGGATTCAGAGGTTTGAGGATAGGTTACTATTACCATAGGCATGCATGGGATTTTATTGGAGCTTGGAGAGGTGGAATGAGCTGTTACACACTTCAATTTCGGACCAAAAATGCAAAATTCGCGAAATTCTGATGCTGGTAGTCCCACGCGGCCCGCTTGGGTCTGTCCAGGCGGGTCGCCTGACCTGCTGATCAGCCAAACACTTTCAAACTTGGCAGCTTTGGTCCCTGGTCTTGCACGCGATGTTTCGGCCTCTTATTTTGACTCGTAAACCCCCAACCTTGGTTTTTAAGAACCTTGGGACATTTACCAACATGGTAATGTCCTCGGATAACTTTGCGCTCAACCGAAAAGCCATGAAATTCGACGTTGACGCTTTTAGTCCCTCAAGTACGGTTTTGGCCATAACTTTCTCATACGTTGACGAAACTTCACGAAATTTTTACCACATATTCTAGTGAGTATATTTTAGCATTATAAAGTTTCGGGTCTGCCAAAAGTTCACTCAGAGGTATAAATTAAACATGTTGACACTTTTGGCCCCTATAGTTTGCAATTCCTCACTTTTGTGCAATTTCCGCGTCGTATGATCCATGAACCATCCGTTTAAGGTTATAAACATTATGTAGGGTTATCATAGAGTCTATTTATCCATTGTTGACACATTGGACCCTTACGTTCCATAGTTTTCACCGTTTGTCACTTTTAGTCCCTCTAAAGTTTGTTTTCACATACCGGAACCTTATGACACGTGTCAAGACATTATTGGACGATATTTTTCGAGGTGTTACATCCTCACCCCCTTAAAAGAAATCTCGACCTCGAGATTTACTGAAACAAATGAGGGTATTTCTCTTGCATCGTGGATTCCACTTCCCACGTGTATTCGGGACCTCTACGGGCATCCCATTTGACCTTTACAATAGGTATGTACTTCCTTCGAAGCTTTTTCACCTGTCGATCCTCAATCGACAAAGGTTTTTCTACGAACTTCAGACTCTCGTCTATGTGTATATCTGTATGCGGTATAACCAGTGTTTCGTCCGCGAAACACTTCTTTAAATTACAGATGTGGAACACATTATGAATAGCGCTAAGTTCTTCAGGCAAGTTTAACTTGTAAGCGACTGACCCGACACGTTCGATAATCTCGAAAGGTCCTATATATCTCGGGCTTAGCTTGCCTTTCTTTTCAAATCGCATCACACCCTTCCAGGGCGATACTTTAAGCAATACTTTATCACCTACATCGAAGTGAAAATCTTTGCGCTTAGGATCCGCATAACTTTTCTGCCTGTCCCTGGCAGCTTTCAAACGATCGCGAATCTGAACGATCTTGTCTGTCGTCTCAAAGACGATATCTGGTCCTGACAGTTGGACTTCTCCAACTTCTGCCCAACAAATGGGCGATCTACACTTTCTACCGTATAAGGCCTCAAAAGGCGCAGCCTTTATGCTGGAATGGTAGCTATTGTTGTAGGAAAATTCAATCAGTGGTAGGTTCTTATCCCAACTACCACCCCATTCGATCGCACATGCACGAAGCATGTCTTCCAAAGTTTGAATAGTACGCTCACTCTGACCATCAGTCTGAGGATGATAAGCCGTACTAAAATTCAAACGAGTGCCCAACGATTGTTGGAAACTTATCCAAAAATGCGACGTATATCTAGTATCTCTATCGGAGATAATAGATACAGGTATACCATGTAACGCTACAATCTTGTCGACGTATAATTGGGCTAACATATCGGAGCTATACGTCTCCTTGATGGGCAGAAAATGAGCTGACTTAGTCAGTCTATCTACTATGACCCATATGGTATCATTTCCCTTTTTCGTCTTCGGCAACTTGGTGATGAAATCCATTGTCACCATTTCCCATTTCCACTTGGGAATTTCAGGTTGCTGAAGCAAACCTGACGGCTTCTGATGCTCAGCCTTGACTTGCGCACAAGTCAAACATTTAGCTACATGCTCAGCTACTGACTTTTTCAAACCAATCCACCAGTAGTTTGCCTTCAAATCCTGGTACATCTTATCAGCTCCAGGATGAACGGAATATTTAGAGCTGTGGGCTTCCTGGAGGATAACATCCCGAAGTCCTCCATAAACTGGAACCCATATTCGTCCGTTTAGTCGTAGCATTCCATCTTTGTCGTAGGATAACTGCTCCTCAGTTACTCCTAACTTCTCTGCAGGATAGTTAGCTTCCAACACAGCTTCCTTCTGTGCAGCTAACACCCTTTCGTTCAAATTATTTCTTATTTCAATGCGTTTGGCATTGATTCTGATTGGTTTCACCCTTTCCTTTCTGCTTAAGGCGTCGGCAACTACATTTGCCTTGCCTGGATGGTATCTTATCTCGCAGTCATAATCATTTAAAGTTTCCATCCATCGCCTTTGACGCATGTTCAATTCCTTCTGATTGAACAGATGCTGAAGACTCTTGTGATCTGAATATATTATACACTTGGTTCCATACAAGTAATGTCTCCATAGCTTCAAAGCAAATACAACTGCACCCAATTCCAAATCGTGGGTGGTGTAGTTCTTCTCGTGCACCTTTAGCTGTCGAGAAGCGTAGGCAATGACTTTGCCTCTTTGCATGAGTACACAACCCATACCAGTGTGTGATGCATCGCAATACACCACAAATTCTTCAATACCATCAGGCAATGTCAACACTGGCGCATTGCTCAACTTCTTCTTTAGAATGTCAAAGGATTCCTGCTGCTTAGGGCCCCAATCAAACTTAATCTTCTTATGAGTCAACGAAGTTAGGGGCGCAACAATTCTTGAAAAGTTCTCAATAAATCGCCTATAATATCCTGCCAATCCGAGGAAACTACGAATCTCGGTAGGCGTCTTCGGCTCCTGCCAATTCATGACTGCTTCTACTTTAGCGGGATCTACTTGGATACCACGCTCGCTTACTACATGTCCAAGGAATTGGACTTCTCGAAGCCAAAATTCACACTTCGAAAATTTGGCATAAAGCTTCTCTTGATGCAGAAGTTTGAGAATACAACGAAGGTGTTTCTCATGGTCAGCTTGGCTCTTCGAGTAGATAAGGATGTCGTCGATAAGGACGATGACGAATTTATCCAAATAAGGCTTGCAGACACGATTCATGAGATCCATGAATGCGGCTGGTGCGTTGGTGAGCCCAAACGGCATCACTAGGAACTCGTAATGTCCATATCGAGTCCTAAACGCGGTCTTGTGTACATCTTCGTCTTTGACCTTTAACTGATGATAACCTGACCTCAGGTCAATCTTGGAGAAATAGCTTGCTCCTTGCAACTGATCGAACAGATCGTCGATCCTGGGTAACGGATATCTATTCTTGATAGTGACCTTGTTAAGCTCACGGTAATCGATGCACAGACGCATCGACCCATCCTTCTTTTTAACGAACAAGATTGGCGCTCCCCAAGGAGACGAGCTAGGTCTAATAAAACCTTTAGCTAACAAATCATCCAACTGCGTCCTCAACTCCTTCATCTCCGTTGGTGCCAATCTATATGGTGCTCTTGTTACAGGCGCAGCGCCTGGAATGATGTCTATCCGAAACTCCACCTGCCTATCTGGTGGCAACCCGGGTAGTTCTTCAGGGAATACCTCAGGATATTCCGAAATAACAGGGATATCCTCAATCTTCGGCTTCGGCTCATCAATGGTAACTTGTGCCATGTAAATGACACATCCTTTCTGCATGCACCTGGATGCCTTGAGCATGGACACTTGCTCCGGCAGTCCATGTTGGGTATCTCCTTGAATAGTGAGTGACTCACCAGACGGAGTCTTCACTACTACTTGCTTTCTGTTGCACAGAATCTGGGCTTGGTTACTCGACAACCAATCCATGCCTATCACTATGTCGAATCCAGCTAGCTTAAAGGGAAGCAAGGATAACGGGAAGGAATGATTCCTAATGGATATAACACATCCATCTAGAACAGTCGAGGCGGTTTCTATGGTTCCATCGGCTAATTCCACCTCATATTTCACCCTTAAGGTTTTAACAGGAAGGTTCAACAATTTACAGAACTTATCATCTACAAACGACTTATCAGCTCCTGAATCAAACAAGACTCTAGCAAAAACATCATTTACAAGAAACGTACCTGTAATGACGTTGTCGTCTAGAACTGCTTCCTTGGCGTCCATTCTGAAGACTCTCGCATTAGTCTTCTTCCCGTCGTCAGCTTTCTTTGCATTCTTTGGGCAACTTGGCCGGATATGCCCTTTCTCGTTGCAACCAAAACAAGTTGCATCCTTCATCTTCTTGCAATCTAAAGCTTTATGATCCGTGGACTTGCAGATTCCACATCGCTTCACGTGAGACTGGGATTTCGCTTCCATACGACATTTCCCAAAATGGTGTCTCTTGCAGTTCTTGCATCTGGGTTTTTCACCCGACTGATCTCCTTTCTTGAACCCCGACCCTTTCTTATGGTCGTTGTTCCCTCTGTGTCGTTTCTCAGATCTACGTGAGGTGTCATCCTCACGTTTCCTTTTGTTCTCCTCTGAGCTCTTCATAGCTCTCAGTCTGACTACATCTTGAGTGAGGGAGAGGGATAGATCAGCTACGGATCTAAATGTCGTAGGCCTTGAAGCCTTGACGCTTGCCTTTATCTCCGGTGCCAGACCCCCAATAAATCGAGCAATCCTTCGCGGCTCCGGGGTCACCAGATAAGGCACTAACCGAGATAAAGTGTTGAACGTAGTAAGATACGCTTGACAATCGAGGTTCTTCATAACCAGAGATACGAAATCCGATTCAATTCTTTCGACCTCATGCTGCGGGCAGAAATTCTCTTTGATCAGGGCCACAAACTGTTCCCATGACAAACCGTACAGTGTGGCCTTACCGGCAGCTTGTAGGAGTGACTTCCACCATGCTAACGCATCTCCCTTGAACGACTGGGACACGTACTTCACGACGTCCCTATCAGCACACCCGCTGATATCAACCACAGTATCCATCTCATCCAGCCATGTCATGCAGTCAACTGCTCCTTTTTCCCCAGTAAAATCTCTGGGTTTGCAAGATACGAAATATTTGTACGTACAGGACTTGCTGTGCGTATCATGCTTCAGCTTGACTTCTTGCTTAGGAATACTGCTGTGGTTGGAGGAGTGATTATCCTCCTCATCCTTCTTCGGCTCACTCTTTTTAGAAGGTGGCTTACTATGAGCCTCAGAATGAGTCTTGGGCTTTACGTGCGATACTGTTCGGGTCCTACTCCGAGTACCGCTAGATTCCCTGAATTGCCTATCCATAGCTTTGGCAACAGCGTTATCTATCAGTGCTTGTAATTCTTCACCAGTGGCGTCAATCCTGGTATTATCTGGGTGTTCTCCAGAATGACTGTTGGTCTCCTCCGATTTGGCCATGTAGCTTTAAGCTACATAAAAGGACAAGGTCTTATTTAGAAACCTAACAGTATTATCGTTCTAGACGATTTATTAACCATGATATTAAGAATCATAATAGTTAATTCATTTAATTTCATTCGGGGCTTTTATTAGCAACTATATTATGGAATGAAATATATATTGGCACAATAGGCCTAGTCACTTCGGACAACTTACTAAATTATAAATTTAGATTTTTATAGGATTAGCATTGTATAATTAAACAAATAATCCTTTACTTGGCAGAGAGTCATAAACCACAACTGCCACTATATGACATAGTCATAACCCGTAGGTATCAAGTCATAAACAGACTCGTGTACAGATATAATCTGTAGATAATTTATTAAAAGGGTGGCTTGTGTGATTTTACAGATCACGCTTGGCCAGGAATGTTAACATGTTTTCAGATGTTAACAGAGATTTGAATCTTTTCAACCAGGTTTTACCATATTGGCTAGGCCTGTAAATAAGGCATTCAAGCTAGGTTCTACCTTACTAAGATTCTTATTAAAATGGTAAATCAAATAAAAATTGATATTTTCCATTTATTTTAATATTATTTTCATGCACATAAATAAAATGAGAAATTCAAATTAACCATTTCAAATTTTAAATAAAGTAACTAGTACATCTTTGCCCTAAACGGGACTTTAATTCAAATAACATGAATAACATACCCGCGCAGGGGCTAAACAAATAAAATAAAACAAACCCACGCAGGGGTTAACAGAACAACATACCCACGCAGGGGTTGAATAAGAGAAATGTACCCACGCAGGGGTAGAATACAGGAATAAATGTCCACGCAGGGACATGAGTAAAAGAGCTAACAACAAAGGATTTAATAATCCTTCTTACTCTTACCCTTAATCAAGTCAACCATCTTCTTGAACATACCGCGGTTGTGTCGGCGATCATTTTGCAACTCCCGTCGCACGTCGTGTATCCCTTGCAGGATTTCTTGGACTTGCGGTGGCGACATCATTGGCGCCGGTGGCGGTGGCTGATACTGCTGTGGCTGTGGAGGCTGCGGCTGCTGGTATCCCTGTGGTGGGAATCCAAAAGCTGATGGTCCCGTAGCCCAGGGACCTCCAAAAGTACTCTCCTGGTTGAGAGGGTTGTAGCCTGAAGCTAACCAGTAGGGATCTCCCGTATAATCATAACCGGGAGGAAAAGTCGGCTCGAACGGGTTGAACTGCGCTGCGCTAGCATACGCAGGAATGGGCTCTCCAAAGTTCTGCGGCGGTAGTGGCGCAATAGTCGCAGAAGTAACCTCTGAGACGGGATGCTGAGACTCTCCCGTCTCGGACTCCTCGTGGAGCGGCGAGTAGCGGCCGCTACCTGAATGTCGAGGGGTGGCAATGTGAATCCCTCCTCGCGTAGACATACGCGCGTTCCTCCTTGGCCTCTGAGGCGGAGGAGGCAAAACCGGTGGTGGTGGTGGTGGCGACGGAGTAATCACGTCGCGCCAAAAGGCCTCAGATGGGTCCTGCTGCAAAGGCGGCTGCTGACGCTGCTGCTGCTGAGAGTGGTGCTGCGAGTGCACCGGAGAACCATGGTGAGACTGGAGCATCGGAGAGTTGTGGTGGCTGGGGGTGTAATACCAATCGTGCTGCCTGAACCTCTCCTCATAGCTATCGACACCATTGAATGGTGATCCCCTGTATGGTGACCCATCCGATATCTCAATGGGATGGTTAGGTGTGCCGGACGGTGGCAGGGAAGGGTCAGTGTCCTCGTCAACCTCCATCTCGTTACCACCAGAGAAGTGGTCTTATGGTCCTAGTGGGTTATGACCCACTGGTTTATCCAAGTAAGCATCAGGGTTGTATAGGCCCTGATAAGCTGGTGCTGGGTAGTGGTGAGGTGACTGGTGTAATGGAATGAAAGATCCATGGGAGTCATGGGGCCCAATTTCAGAATGGGGCCCAAATGAGTGGGGTAGGGATGACGAAGTGCTCAAAGATACCGAGTGCCTGGCTGGCTCGGCGAATGATCTCCAAAGATCATGGGCCGCAGTGGTGTGCGAAGCTGATGGGGCTCGCTTGTGCGAAGGCCCTGCCTCGTGGTCATGTGATGTGGCGAATGCTCCTCGTCCTCTTCCTCGAACACGTGGCGGCATGATGAACCTGTCAAAAATTAAACAAGTTGCACAACAAATATATAAGACAAAGCTAATAATAAAAATAAAGATAAAATAAACGAAATGTCGAACATTTCCTAAGTTCTTTGTCTAGACTCGAAAATCGAGGATTGTGCAATTGTGTAACTGAGATTAAACACAAAGGACTAGTGTTTAATTCCCTCAGCGTTGGCTCTGATACCAACCTGTCACACCCCGATTTCCACGTGTCACCGGTGGGCCCGGTGTGGGGTACAGTGACGTAGTTGGCATCGTCATAGACAATCAACACAATATAATAATGCACAGCGGAAGCAGAATAGATACATTTCAACTTTAATTAAAATGACATAATAAACATCATAAGTAGTTGAAACGGATCCACAGGCGGATCAAATAAAAATAGGAATAAATTGTTCAACAGTTATTTGTCGTCCGAGCTTGCGAGACTATAGTGGACGCTCTTAGGAAACAGCCAGCCTATTTCGTATAGTACCTGCACTTAACCTTTTGGGAAAAATACGTCAGTTTACACTGGTAAATACAAATCGACTGACTCATTTTGAAAATGATTGAAAATTGATTTAAATGCACAAGGCATAAATATTTTTATTAACTTGGGATATTTATGCAATATAAACTTGTGAACGATTTACATGTACCCGTACTTATGGTGGCCCGGGATCTGCTGTCCGGGCTAGAGGTTAAATGACACACCACATTAAAGAGTTATACACGCCGGGTGTACGCCTACACCCCGTGCTCTGGTCGTGGCCATCTCGTAAGATAATGCCAAGGATATCCGGGACACGGTCACTGACCCCCCAAAGCCTAAAGTAAGACAAGACTGTTTAAACGAGTCGCACAAGCTATTCAAGACTGTACACCCATAAGGTGCAGGACTTGTGCCCCCGTTCAAGCGGTATTTTAAATACCGTACCCCAAGCCCGTATAGGGAAAATAAGTCAAAATGTATTTACCTGAGCAAGTATAAGTCACAAATGATAAGTGTTGGTAGCTTTTACTGGGCCTCCTAATCTGGAACAAAGGTTTATAATAACCTATTAGATTCCTAACGGGTCTTTTATTTAAGCCTAAGCTTTGACCGGTTAGTTTTAAGGACGATACGGTACAAGCGCACGATTAAGCGAAAGACCGGATAGAATGTGATTTAGACCCGACAAGTTTGAATACTTGTATAATATGGGTATACTAAATACATTCTGAATTTTGAGATAAAAATGATAACGTTTGACCCGTTTCGGTCAATTTACGCAAACTAGTTACGTAAACCGAACCGAACGCAAAAAGGGCGTTACGGGTAGCCAAAAGAGTCAAATGCAAGTTCCCTGAGATAATATGCTTTAAATATGATATAATATCATTAAGTTATGTTCTATATTGCCCGGAATAATTTTAAACTCAATTTATGCCTTAGAAGGGCATTTTGGTCTTTTAAAAGATTATAAAAGAGTCATATTAGAAATCTGAGTTTCGGGTCTGGTTTATATAGTAAATATACTCCATTTAACATATTATAACAGTAGGGTATGACCCATATACCAAACTTAACATTTAAAATCAAACTATGCACCGTAGGGGTATTTTAGTAAATTCACAAGGGCTAAAAATGCCAAAACTGGAAATCTGAGTTCATATACTCATACTTACTGTTATTATATGAAAATATGATGATTACATCAGTAGGTATAAGTCTTATATGTTTAAAATGAGTATAACGCTTACTATGCGCTAAAAATGCTTAAAATGCGATTTAACGCCGTTTCCGGGTTTTCAAAATAAATCTGGGATTTTTATATTTCCAGAATACTTAAAATAATTTATTTAACATATAAAATCAGTAGGAAAAGGTTTCGGGTCAAAAGAATGCATAAAACTCATTTTATGGCTTAAACGGTCAAAACCGACATAACCGAAATAACCAAGCGATCTAAGATACAACCAGCCAAAAATTAAATAAAAATCATCAAAAATCCCAAAATATTATATAACATCAGTGGGTAAAAAGTTTTGTATCAAAACGTGGCCAGAAATGGGTTATACGCGAAATACGCCGTTTATTAAACATAAGAACATGGTTTTACGCTATCGGCCATAATTCACAATCTGGACCACCAACTGGTCTCAAATTTTCGGTGCAAGTTTATATATTAGAAATAAAGATTTCTACTCTTTCACTTTTCCAAAAATCACGTTTTATATCAAAAAGGGCAAAATAGTCAACTTTAAGCATAATCGGAAACATGCAAATGAATCGGCTAAGTATAGACTCAAGCAACAAAATTCCAGAGAGTTTTACCAAAATAAAAATGGTCAAAAATACTCTCCAATACAGATCTCAAACATGCATGTACGGATCCGAATCGATAGTCTACGAAAAAGTCGTTTTACAAGACTTTCGGTTCCGATTCGTATTTATACTATAGATTTGTCGAGTTTATTATGATAAAACATATTCTTACATGTATTATAAGTTGTTTATGATGATCAAACAGATTGCATGTCCTTTACATTATCATTTAAGCTTATTTTTGCAAAAACAACTTCTGTTGACTTTTTAGAAACAAGTTTGACTCGACAATCAGCATGCATATAGTGGGAATTAGAGAATACCCTTTTGAGGGTTTGTTTCCCACATAAATACCAACATATTCGTGGTTTCAATTTGAGAAATGACTGAGTAAAACTCGTTTAATCAGAAAGTCAAAGTTTAAGAACAACAGTTTGACTTTTAGCAATTAATCTATGCTAGAACGAATTTGAGGATGATATAAAAGATTACCAAGGTCCTAATGAAGCCTAGCAAGTACTTGGAGTCGGCCTTGATGTCCAGAAATGCTCCAGAAAGTCTTGAGAGCTTTTGCAAGTTGAAAGAGTTCTTGTTCACAAATGCAAATGCCAAGGAATGGAGCTTTGATCTGATTTAAAGAGGGATTCAGAGGTTTGAGGATAGGTTACTATTACCATAGGCATGCATGGGATTTTATTGGAGCTTGGAGAGGTGGAATGAGCTGTTACACACTTCAATTTCGGACCAAAAATGCAAAATTCGCGAAATTCTGATGCTGGTAGTCCCACGCGGCCCGCTTGGGTCTGTCCAGGCGGGTCGCCTGACCTGCTGATCAGCCAAACACTTTCAAACTTGGCAGCTTTGGTCCCTGGTCTTGCACGCGATGTTTCGGCCTCTTATTTTGACTCGTAAACCCCCAAACTTGGTTTTTAAGAACCTTGGGACATTTACCAACATGGTAATGTCCTCGGATAACTTTGCGCTCAACCGAAAAGCCATGAAATTCGACGTTGACGCTTTTAGTCCCTCAAGTACGGTTTTGGCCATAACTTTCTCATACGTTGACGAAACTTCACGAAATTTTTACCACATATTCTAGTGAGTATATTTTAGCATTATAAAGCTTCGGGTCTGCCAAAAGTTCACTCAGAGGTATAAATTAAACATGTTGACACTTTTGGCCCCTATAGTTTGCAATTCCTCACTTTTGTGCAATTTCCGCGTCGTATGATCCATGAACCATCCGTTTAAGGTTATAAACATTATGTAGGGTTATCATAGAGTCTATTTATCCATTGTTGACACTTTGGACCCTTACGTTCCATAGTTTTCACCGTTTGTCACTTTTAGTCCCTCTAAAGTTTGTTTTCACATACCGGAACCTTATGACACGTGTCAAGACATTATTGGACGAAATTTTTCGAGGTGTTACAAGCAAGCAGATTCATACAGTTGTGTTTTAGCATTCAGATTCATATTTTTTAAAAGCAAGCAGATTCATACAGTTGTGTTTTAGCATTCAGATTCATATAGTTGTGTTTTAACAACAAGCAGATTCATACAGTTGTGTTTTAGCATTCAGATTCATACAGTTGTGTTTTAATAGCAAGCAGATTCATACAGTTGTGTTTTAGCATTCACGTTGGTAATGCTGGAGGATTTCTTGACGCTGTGTTTTACCATTCAGATTCATACAGTTGTGTTTTAACAGCAAGCAGATTCATACAGTTGTGTTTTAGCATTCAAATTCATACAGTTGTGTTTTAACAGCAAGCCGATTCATACAGTTGTGTTTTAGCATTCAGATTCATACAGTTGTGTTTTAACAGCAAGCAGATTCATACAGTTGTGTTTTAGCATTCAGATTCATACAGTTGTGTTTTAGCATTCATGTTGGTAATACTGGAGGATTTCTTGACATTGTGTTTTAACAACAAGCAGATTCATACAGTTGTGTTTTAACAGCAAGCAGATTAATACGATGTGTTTTCTTGATGTGTTTCTTCATGAAGGATAGAAGGAAGAGAGAGAGAAAGGAAGAGAGAGAGAAAAAAATCGCAAGAAATGTGGGATGGTTATGGAATGACAATTATTTCCATATTTAAAACAAGCTAAATGACATATCTACCCCTGATTAATTAAATAATCCTATTTTTAAGAAACACATATTACCAAAATGCCACCAAGATGATCTCAACCATTAAACACACCCATTGGATGACCCAGATCGCTTCCTAGACTTTCTAGGAAAAACACACTTTCCGTAGGATCCCCACTATATATATATATGGAACAGTTAATAACGCATGGATCAGTTTGTTTGTTTTGTGATAATCACGCATGGGAGCATAAATAATCACGCATGGGAGCATAATCACGCATGGAACATTGATCAAAATGTAATCACAGATGTTATCTTTATTAATCACGCATATTGTGTTCTTATCGCGTACGTTAACGTACGTTAAGTCGTGAATATATATATATATATATATATATATATATATATATATATATATATATATATATATATATATATATATATATATATATATATATATATATATATATATATATATATATATATATATATATATATATGGGAAGGTTCATTTGAGAAGAAATTTAATGTGAGAAGAAAAAGAAGAAAACGCATATTAATAAAATACTATTTCATTTATAACTTATATCATTAATTTTTCTCTCATAAATTAATTAGTCAACTAATCATTAATTATCCTACATATAATCTACAAAACCTACACATATCAAAATTTTCCTACACATACCCTACACATTATAGAATTTTATCCTACACAATCGAAATTTATCCTACACACCTCGAAATATATCCTACACAACTCGTAATTTAGTCTACACAACTAGTAATTTATTCTACACTTTAAATTAAGTTGTTTTCAATTTGGAAAAAAGTATATATTTTGAAAATTATTAAAGGAGAAGAATACAAATTAATAATTTATGTAAGTTTACCAATATACCCTTATATTAAAATTAAATACAAATATTAAATGAAGTAAAATGATGCATTGTTATTGGTTGAAACTTCTTCTTTTTTTCTTCTTACAAAAAAATTCTTCTTATTTGAACCCTCCACTATATATATATATATATATCGCAAACTACATATAGCATTTTTTTCAAAGACCAATAACATTTAAAAATAAATAAAATAAAGAAATTCTTGGTTAATAGCCGTTTTCTTAAGTTTTCAAATACTTTTTAGGCTTTCTTTATTTCTTGTGATCCCTTCTCCTTTTCTCTCACTCTCTTTTTCTCAATATAACATCCGCTTAAAAGTTGTAATGCTTTACGTCAAGAGATTCATTACCCGTTATAAAACTTTAAATTCAGTTACATAAAAGACTATAAGATTGTAACGTATAGTTTTTTTTAATGGCAATGAACGACGTGTCAACTACCGTGACACCGGGCGTTGTGGCCAAGGTCGACTACTCAACCGCCGCCAGCCCTTTGGCTCTCCTCAGATGCGCGGAAACCCGACATCCACCCGCCCGAAGGCACGACAGTGGAATAATCGGTAAAACCTCGCCTCCCATCCAAGTCGAACCAGCGCCACCCGTATTCGCTCTTCACCTGGATGCCGCAGAAAATAATGATGAGAGTGGGAATCGAACATGAGTCACAAGGAACACCAATTCTTTACCCAACCACGGCCACCACTACCTCATTGGCATTGTAACGTATAGTTAGAACATAAAATGTAATCATTAAATATTGGTTGTTAGAAAGCCTATCCAAATATATGTACTCTGTACAAAAGGTGGGGTGGGGTTGAAATGTAGAAACTCATGACTTAGAGTCACAAAATGAAACTAAATAAAGCGTAAAAACCGGCTTTTAAATACAAAAGCACATAGATATTGTAGACACAGTTTTTCGCACACAGATATACTGCATATAAATATACAATAATAGACGTGGCAATGTACAATTGGCCTATTGCGAATCACCTTTTAAAGACAAGTGGCGTATATCGTGTAAGTGGGCCAGGTTAGTATCACGCCTCTCATGCCCCCTCTAAAGATACCCACACCGCTCTTTCTTTCTTTTTTAGCTTTTTTGTGTATATAAATCGTGACTAGTTGCATCGAAGTTATCCATAAGAAGAGTTGTATTGTAAAATATTACAACTCAAATCCTCATCATTGTTCTTTTATAATGCTCTCTCCTCACCGACTAATACTCTAAATTCCCATCCGATGTGTAACTTTCAGAAAGAAAACGCAAAGAAGAGAAGTTGCAAAGGGTAATAGCATACTTTGGGTAAAATTTTATATTTACTACTGTCGAATTGGTAAGTTGCATTTTCCAAATTCTTAAAATATTCAATTACAAATCGTATAGGTGTGTGTCCTACTTTTTGATTGATCTTGCATTCAGGATATCTGATTATGTAATTCTATTTATAGATATATTTGCGTTACATCAACCATTATAACTTTTTTGATGTTAGTTTATTGTGTACTTATGTAATTATATTCTTTCATTTTATGTCTTTTCATGTAAATATTTTAGTAAATTGGTCTTACCGGACCTTGCTTCAATTAAAAAAGAAAAGAAATTTATAATAGGAAAAGACCAGTAAAAAGAAAATCAAATTTGCTGATAGATTCTTAATTATTATGCTTTCTTCATATGATAGCTAATTAATTATACATTACTAGTTACCTTTGTTTTCTAGTGATTATGATAGTATATATGTTAACTAGCTTTCAGTTGTAATCTTGCAGGTGAGCAAAGAAAGAAGCAACGAGATTTTGTGCCAAAAAATTCAAGAAAACATGTCGGAGAAACATAATCAAGAATCGAGCAGTTTTCATCATATAAACGATGATGAGATAGAGACACTGGCATCTCAACTAGAAAAGATGCCAATGGAAGATGATTTTGATGATGATTTTGAACTCACATTAGCATATATCGATGATGATCTGGACCTTTGTTTGATCTCACATGAGCCATCAAAGAAGAACTCGTTGATCCAAGCCATTGGTAGGGAGAATTCGATCAAGATTCTCACCCGTTGCCCACGGTATAGCTATGCTTCTGTTGCATCACTGAACAAAAGCTTTCATGATCTCATCAGGAGTGGTGAGATCTACAAAGAAAGAAGCAAGAATAAAGTAGTAGAACATTGGGTTTACTTTTCTTGTCACATGTTGAAATGGGAGGCTTTTGATCCAGTTGGTAAGAAATGGATGCATCTACCTGTGATAAAAGGCGATACATGCTTCGCGTTTTCAGATAAAGAGTCCATGGGGGTTGGGACAGACCCTCTGGTGCTAGGCAAACATGTTTCAGGTCAGGCTGTGTACAAATACAGCCTGCTATCAAACTCATGGTCAGAAGGGCCAACAATGAACAAACCAAGATGCTTGTTTGGGTCCGCGAGCCTCGGAACAATTGCAATATTCGCAGGAGGTGTTAACGCAAACGGGAAGATCATGGACACAGTTGAGAGTTACGACAGTGAGTCTGGAGCATGGGAGACGCTTCCCAGCCTGCTGAAGCCGAGAAAAATGAGTTCAGGCGTGTTTATGGACGATAAGTTTTATGTGATTGGCGGGTGTGGTGGGGAGGATATGAAGCCGTTGTCATGTGGCGAAGAGTATGATCCGGTGGCTAAGACGTGGAGAGCGATTCCCGACATGTGGACGGGTGGAGGTGGTGGTTCGATGGCACCACCGCTGCTAGCGGTGGTTGATAATGAGTTGTATGCTGCAGATTGTGAAGTGATGGAGGTGAAGAAGTATGATAAGAATGTTAAGGTGTGGGAGAGTATAGGCAGGTTGCCTGAAAGTGCAGACAATATGTGTGGGTGGGGGATTGCGTTTAGAGGGTGTGGGGATCGGGTGATTATTGTTGGTGGTCGTTGGGCACATGGGGAGTATGCTCATGTTGAAATATATTCATGAGTCCCGAAAGAAGGACCGCCACAGTGGACCATGATTGGTCGCAAAAAGTCGGATAACTTTGTTTACAATTGTGCTATTATGGGTTGTTGAACTCGAGATTTAACTTATGATCTCGAGTTGTTTACTATGTTAGTCTTTTTTTTAATATTAATTTCTTGGAAACTGATGTTACTAGACTTTGCTTCAGTAAAAGAACTTGTTTTTATTAAGAAAAAGAATGCTGGAGCAGTATAAGAAAATCAAATGGGAGTATATTTGCTGACAGACTCTTATAAGTTATCTTCATGTGAATATGATAATTAAACGTTACATTTCTAGTTACCTTTTTCTTGAGTGATTATGGTAACATATATGTTTATGGGCCTTTGGTTAAAAATCTTGTAGCCTTGTAGGTCATCAAAGAAGGAAGCATCAAGATTTCGTTCCATAAAATTAATAAAACATTTCAGAGTGCAACATCCTTGGTTTCCAAGATTTTGACCAATTCAAGTATAAACGGGTCGATTAGAGTTTAATATTCTATCTGGGGCACAATACAAGTAGAATACAAAAATTTGAGCTTAAAAGAAAACGGGTTAAACATATAATTTCACAATCATATTTAATAACCAAAATATTTATAAAACAACAAAATATTGGGACATAAAAGTATTGCGTGTCAACCCAACCCAACCCAGCCTAACCTGTACTTAAAAAAATGCCTTTTTTTTACCAAAACCATATAATTTCACAATCTAGTTGATCTAACTAACGCCTACGTTGAAGAACCATGATCGCATTTTGCAGCAATTCTCTGGCTTTCCTGTCTGGTGAACAGCCACTAGCCTCCATATCCCTATACACTACTACAGGTACCTTGTCAAACTCCTTTGCTCTTATCAAAGCTTTCATAAGTGTAGTGTAGGTAACCACATCTGGAGTTGCACCCTTCAGAAGCAATCAATAGTACAATTAGCATAAACAAACAACTTCAATATAATAAGATGTTTAATAGACTATGGGCATACACTTTCTTTTATGTGCTGATATACCGCGAGCGCCTATAAGTGTCTTCCAGCAATGCCAAATGCATTAATCAAAACATTGAGCATAATAAGGTTTGGTTCGATTCCTTCACGCTCCATCAACTGAAGAACTTTAACAGTTTGCTCACACAAACCCTGAATAAAAAGGTATCGAAAGTTAAAAAAATATTAACAAGTCTGATGGTTTAAAACTTGCCTGTTGGGCATAGGCGTTTGCGAGCACACAAAAAACTCAAGCTGATAGAGGAACTCCTTCCGGTTTTAATGCATTTATGCACTCTTCTGCATCTTCAAACTTCCCATATTGCCCATAAATATCAACCAAAACTGCATAAATGAGATGACCTCCATTTCTCAAGTGCTCAAAGGTTTTCTCGATTACATCCCACTTCCCCTGTTCTCCTAAGCGACTGACTAATGATGGTAACGAAGATGCTCGGATCAGGATACAACCCTTGTGCTTGCATTTTATCGAACAGCACAAGCGCATTCGAGAGATCACCATGCTTGCTGCATTTTATCAAACACTTGGAGTGCATCTTCCAATTCGCCAGATTTCCCAAAAGTGTCAATGACACTATTGAAAATCTTCTTCTTGTCAAGAAAGAACAACTCCGTTTTCCCCCCTGATTTCTGCTACTAGATTTCCACATCCCATTATCCCTGTAAAGTTCAATAATCCTACTGTACACAAACGAAATCGGTTCAAACCCATCCTTGTTCATTTTGGCTACAGCTTCCCACGAATCATTTAACCGTCCAGCACCCGCATAATAGCCAAGAAGAATCTCGTATGTTCCACACACCGAGACCATTCATGGACTCCATAACCCTATCTGCAGCAGCGTTCAAAAGACCCCTTCTCAAAAACCAACCCTTTGAGCAAAATATTATACACTTTTTGCCTTGGCTGAGCTTACCATATCTTGAAAAACTGCCTCTGCTTCCAAAGTCCTGCCTGCACTTGCAAGTGCTGTTAGTGTAAGAAGCATAACTCAAACGAAAACCTACGGCTTCCATCTGAGAAAGAAAGTCCATTGCTTTATCGGGGTTTCCTTCCTCACATAGCGAACAAATACAATTTCGCACAGTTTTAGTCGGATAGTTAAAAACCCATTAGGAAATTCAAGAAAGATTTAACTTACGATCTCCGTAGCACCAGTCTGAAGGGTTTGTGTCCACTCCATTCCAACATGAATTTGACCGGGAAAAGTGAAAGAGATGAAAACATGGATACTGGGTGGGTTACAAGTGATAGGCGCAAGACCGCCAAGACGACAACTCGGTGGGTATTAACCGCCAGGCAGCTATGGGGCTAAGCTAGCTTGTGGAGTGGGATCACTCCAGCGACCGGGTTTGGGTTGGAATGGGTTTCGGGTCGGGTCGGTTTAGTTAAAAAATTGTTTTTTTAAGAGATTGTACATCAAGGGCAATTTTGTCGGGTTAAAACGGGTCCGGATTGGTTCGGGTTGAGAATGGGTTCGGGTCGGGACGGGTTCGGGTCAAAAAAGTGGGCTTCTTCAGGTAATACTGGTGCTGTTGTTGAAGAAGGTCAACAAAGACTGCCACCAGTAGTCAACTCTCAAGATGTTCTAGGTTTATCTTTTACCTCTCATCTTTTTTCTTCTACTTTTGTGTTTTGCTGCTTCAAGTAATTACATATACATGTGTACTGCTCCTATCAATAGTGTTTGGGGTGGGGTGGGGTGGTTGATAACAATGAAATGGTAATTGCCTGTGATTGTTCCATGAACAACAGTGCCGTTTTTGAGTTCGATCGAAACCAGAACCATAAAACTAAAGATAATAATCATCCAGGGTATGTACCTTCGTATTCTAAAATCAAGATTATCTTTTTTGAAATATATAACTTAATTAAAAATCAAAACTTGCTATCATAGTACTAAAGAGCAGAAACCATATGAGGTCAGACCAAAAAAAATTCCCCAAAATTAAGGTGATTCACATATAAATATTAATCAAACTCAAATACAACAAAACTAGTAAAAGATTAACAAACAGATCCAAAACTGAATTAAATAAATTAAATTAAATCTAATCTAATCACACCCATGTAAGCAAATATTAATCAAACTCAAATACAACAAAACAAGTAAAAGATTAACAAACAGAACAATTAATGTACACATATGTTATTATGGCCCAAATTCAATAACAGGTTCACTACTTTCGGCTAAATTTTTTTTGGGTCCTATCATTTCTAAAGCTAAATTTAAAACCAAAAACCAACCCATCCAACCCATACGAAAAAAGCGAAAACCAAACCTTCGGTATGCACACAAAGCCAACCTATGCACGCCCATATTAAACCTAATTGAACCACACAAACTAACTATACTTCAAAGTTCAAACAGAACCATATCAAACCAAGTCTCTGGTGTCAAAACAAAACAAACCTAATCCACATTTCCACGTTAATCATTTAAATAAATAATCCAAAAAATATGAAAAACACAAACTAAACACACAATCAATGAATACAACAATAATCAAGTGCTGCATTAAGATAATCGAAACCCTAGCAAACTAATTGCAAATTAGGTTTAAAAAAAAAAGAGATTACCTTCCGCTTTAGGCCTTGTAATCTGGAAACAATTGAATTTTTGAGATGGCGAATGGCGTCGTCTTGATCGGCGGAGTGTGATAAAGCGGAGATGCCGGCGGAGGGTGGGGGGTTTGTGGCGGAGGAGATGGCGGAGGCCGGAGAGGGTGGAGAACTGGAGATTGGAGTGTCGCTCAGTGAACCCGTGGAACTTTTTTTGTTTTTTTATTTAACCCATTTCAACCCTTTGACTTAATTTACTCGACCCAAACCCACCCATGGTATTTTATAAATAACCCAAAATTACCCATATGAAAGACTTTAGGTGTGTCATAGCCAAACATATCTTGTCAAAGTTTTCTTTTGTTAAGTAGATTCTATCTAGTAAGATCATGTGTAGTGGTAACTTGTTATAATGCCCCTATCATGGGGCATTATCCGACACGTGGCAACCCAGTCAGCATGGGGCATTATAGCATAAAGTGGTGTAGTGGGGATAATGCCCAAATAATGCCCCTTCCAATTATTTAAAAAAAAAAAAAAAGCAACCTAAAGGCTATTGGCTAGTCAAACTTGGAAAAAGCAACCATTGGATGCATGCGGCGTTTTCATTATAACGCCAAAGGTCCTTTTTTGAATTTTTTTTTTTTATTATAACGCCTAGTGTAGTGGATGGGGGGGCGTTTTCGGGCGTTATTTTTCAATTTTTTTTAAAAATCACGCCCCACTACACATGGTCTAATAAAGTCGCAACGCTCTTTTTTGCGTTGCTATAGAGAATTCTATTGATGAAAACAAAGGCGAAGAAAGATTATTGGTCTGAAAACTGGCACGAGAGAGTAAAATACGGGTGCATGTGAGAGACGGAAGAAAAGATTATACAAGGCAACATGTAATTTTGATGGCATAAGTTGAGATGCATATCAGTTCTAAGTTGACCCGAGAAGAAGATATACATTTCACTACATTTTCTCTTCATTTGAATAACGAATATATTTTATTATTAGCCGGACAAACCACCGTTACCAGTTTGGCAATCTAGCATTCAACTTTAGCGGTTTGAGGAGTTGAAAGAATTTTTTTCCTGAATCATTACTTTGTGTCACCGGTTTAAAATCTAGCTGTTCACCTACATATTTCAGAATATGAATAAATAAGTAATGTTAATCGACCAATTTGGTTTATACTGGCCGTTTCATGTTCCAAACTGAACTGTTGAAAATCATCAAACTACTAAAACAGAACAGGTTGGTTCTTAAAACGCTGAACTGCTTCAGACTGGTCAGCCTTAACACTTTATAAACATCTCTAATTAGTACCACCGATATACCAAGAAAAACTTTCCAAAAAATGGCGATATTATAAAACTATTAATTGTAGATAGTCGGGTCAACATCCCAAATAACTCCCGCACAAAATACCATAGTAGAGATGATTTAGTGATGGAGATTTTGTTTAAGAATGCGTAGAAGAGCGTTGCTGCCTTGTGTTCTTTTTCTACCATCTTCATTTTCATCTCTTTTTCCATGACGATGCTGCTGCAATGCATGTACGCAACTTACAAACATTAGGAGTTAAACTATACGGTCAAATACCAAGTCCTTTATCGTTGTGCTTGCATCATCAAAGTCAAATGTTTCTTTTCATTTCAATACACACACGTATATGTGTGTATACATATGTGTATAAAACAATGAAATACTATGTACCTTTGGCATTGTAGCTGAATCATCAAACTCTAAGATGTTAATATTCTTCAGCATCACAGATGAAGCAGGTCGAAGTCTCCTAATAATTAAGAAACAGCATTGAAAATCTTTAAAAATGGCATACCAGCTATTAAATGCAACAAAATATGAAAAATCTTTTTAGTCTTAAAATAGATTTAATAATAAGAATTATAGTTCTTGGCCCGATATAGACCCCGTTTGTTTATAAATGGATTGATTTAGGTTGTGTTGAATCTCAAATAGCTCGAGATTTTTGTTGCAAAAAATGGATAAAAAGGGTGCGAGTCAAGCGTGAAAGCGACCCAAAGTCTATCTTTGATACAAACAACCTTTTAAAATTTGTCATGCGTGGGTCAAAAGCTTTGGTTAACTAAAAAACCCTTACCTTTTTGGTTTCACGGCCGTTAATGGTTTGGAAGGGTGAACACTTGGCACTTCCAGCAACTTACTGTCGGTGCAACATCGAGAACTGATAACTTCTTCAGGCAGGACCGAGTGTGAATCCTGGGCCTCCTAATATCAGTGACAGCATGTCATATATGCAATATTGCTCTCTGTAATAATAAATCATGTAGTTCAAGGTGTCCTTTCTTAGCCGAAACACAACCCAAATAAAAAGCCACCCGAACCCAAATTAGAGAATACCAAAAAAACCTGAACCCGAACCTTAAATGGGTCGGTTATCAAGTCACTTTTTCCCAACTAAAAACCCGAACCCAATCCTAAACTCGAAAATAGACCCGAACATTTATTGTCTTTTGTAAATGCATTTTGGTTTGGAGTGTTTGGTATATGGAACATTATCATACCATATTGTTAACTGATATTTGATCAAATATTTTTAGTAGCCTGATGATTTTTTGTAAAAAAAAAAATAACATTTTTTCTATTTTACATCTAAACCTGAAAATCGAACAGCCGGACCCAAACTAACCAATACCCGAATAGCCCGAACTTTAAATTGGTCGGTTATCGGGTCACTTTTTTCTAGCAAAAAACCCCAAAGAATACCGCTAGTTGTGCAGAGGCATGGTAGGAAATGGAAAGGGTGGGTCGGTCCACAAAGGGTGGGTCAGGTTGCACTATCCGGTTAGCACTTTTTTTATTTTATATAAAAAAATTAATGTGTTTAAAAAGATTATAAAAATCCTATGGTTGAAATAATAATCTGATTTTTTAAAAAAGAAACCAGTTTAGGAAAAGAATTTGAGAATACGTTGGACAACTTTCAACCCGAACTATAACTCTATGCAGGTAAATGAATCTAGAATGTCACATAATTCCAAAAAACACATGCATGAACATGAAATCCTTACGGTGGAATCAATTAATTGCGTGTTACTGATGGACTTTGATCCCTCCAGGTCTGATGAAGATATTAGGACATTTACCTGGTCATAAGAACAAATCTTATCAATGACAAGAAATATGTAACATGCTTACACTTTTTTAACCGCAAAGAAACAAAAAAAAAAAAAAAAACTCATCCATCATTCTTTACGGGATGTATAAAAAAACAGGGGGGTCTAACTGGTTATACTACACAAATAAAGCGAAAACAACCTAATGTCAAAATAATTAGAAGTCATCCAAACATATTCGAATGCATAATCATATGAATAAAAAAACTTTGAATTATTTTAGTGCTGATATCATAGCATAATAATGTTATACATATTAAGATATAAATTAGAAAAAGACTAGAGTGATCGTGGTATAGTCCGAAAGGTATGAAAGTATAGAACACGGCAAACAGAAGACGAAAACCGTCAACAATATTACCCCGTGTTTGTTCATTCAGATTTCAGGTATTGAAGAAAATCTTGAAATTGTTTTCCATGCACGTATTGGTAAGCAGAAGCAAAACAACGTCTGTTACACAGTAAAATATTCACCACGTATTCATTTCAACGCCAAGTGTACATGAAACCCGTAAGGACAACCAGGTTCTTAGGTTATGCTTTGAGTTATAAAAAAAAAACATTTCCAACAAGAAAACATCGAAACAGAAAATTATACAATAATTTATATAAAAACTAACCTCTTTTTCATGCGGTTCTTTTTGTACTTCCTCCGGAGAGGTGGAAACTTCTTCTGCAACTACCATAATAAAACCATATATCATGATAATTTAAAAACAGAATAATTATTTAATCGATTTAATCAAATGACATAAGATCCGGTTCGGTCTCTAACCTGCCACTTCTCCGTTAGCATTTGTTTTTTTAACTTCCTTGAAATCTTGTTTATCACAAACAATATTTGGACTAGAAACTTCAATTTTCTGATCAATAAAAAAAAGATATCGGTTTTGGTTGTTATGCACAACACCTAAATAATTATTTCTAGCTATAAACTTTACTTTGTTACTGTGGTCTTCGAACTTTTCAAGATCATCGGGTATTGAAACATCTTCCTCATGCTGCCCATGTACATGTAACTCTGAATCACAAACAGCTGACTCTGGATTATCGCAGCCCACAAATTAAATAAATCAGAAAAACCTTAATATAATAATCATAGACCACACCATATAACATTATAACCGAACACGGGAATACGAAATACCTTGATAAAAAAACAATGTCCAACAACACTGTATGAACTATGTTAAGAAACAGCAATCACTGAACATTGTATATATTTTTTTGAGTTAATTACTGTTGTCGTCCCTGTGGTTTGTCAAAAATCACTATTTCAGTCCATTAGTTTAAAAATTGCGATTTCAGTCCATGTGGTTTCACTTTCGTAATCATTTCAGTCCCTGTGGTTTCACTTTCGTAACCGTTTCAATCCATTATTCTGTTAAGTATAGGGACTGAAATGGTTACGAGGTGGACTGAAATGGTTATGAAAGTGAAAACACAGGGCCTGAAATCGCAATTTTTAAACTAATGGACTGAAATGGTGAGTTTTGACAAACCACAGGGACGAAAACAGTAATTAACTCTATTTTTTTCATGTCTTTATAAATTTGTTCAAATGCATAAAAAAAAATAAAAAGTGTTGAAAGCCATCCCAAATGTATAAATGAAGTCCAATGGCATGATTATATTACAACAACCACATTAACTACAACACTTCGACTAGTTGTAGTCCAAATTAGCAAAATAAAATCAAAACTGCCGGATTTTACTGAGTCATAATATTATAACAATGTATATGTTTGTTGATTAAAGCATGGATAAATATTGATTTCAAGCAAACAACTTTTCTTTAAACATTTTGTGGCTTGCAAAGCGGTTCGTTTCAGTTAAGTATTAATAGAAGTGCAAACAAGCCAGGCTATTCGCGAGATGCTCGAGCTTGGCTCGAAAAAAGCCCAAAACTAGTCCAAGCCTAAAAACAAGCTTGTTTAGTAAACGAGCCAAGCCCGAGCTTCAGTTATCAAGCTTGAGGTGGCTCGCGAGCCTAAACGAGCCCATTGTTTATATGTTTATTATATAATATATTAAATATATATTTAAATAGCAATAATAACTGTTTATATAATTCCGAAAAAATAGCTTAATTATATAGAAAATAATTACTATAATTACTATAATTAATATAATCTAATTAATAAATAATAAACGAGCCGAGCTCGAGCTTGAAAAACTACCTACGAGCTGAGCTCGAGCTTTCAAAAGTTAAATGAGCTAGGGCTCGTCTTGGCTCGTTTGCACCCCTAGGTATATAAAAACTTCAAAAGCGGTTGAAGTTGGTTTTATTTTGGATCAGGATAAACTGGGAATTGGGTTTTTTTTATTTCCTTTAACTCGACTGACAACTTGTAGAGTAAAGCTGAATGATTACCACATAGATCGTATATCCTCATGACCCCGTTAATAAGTAATTAAATCAGCAATCAGTTGATCTCTAACCTGTTATTTCTCCATCAGTCACCCTTTCTTCAGTTTCCTGCAATTCTTGTTTATCAAGCACAACAGCTGGACTTGAGATCTCAACATTCTGCTTCATATAACAAATTTATCAAATTTAGTTGTGACGAGTAACCCTTAAATAAGCATTTCAAGCTATAACAACTTTTTCCATTAACGAAACCATAGGCTTTAAATATACCTCTTTACTCCGTTCCTCAGAATGTTCAAGACGACTGCATTTCGATATTACTTGAACCGGAGTTATTTCATGATCAATAGTAACCTGGGCATTATCAGTGTATAACTTCACGGTAAGCATAGATACATCATAAAATAACACAAGAAAAAAAAAAACTGAGTATAAATTATGGGCCTTTAAGAGAGGTGAACTTAATGTAAACAATATATTTAAAGATGATATTTGCTTACATTGTCTTGCAACGTCTGAAAAGCCTCTGACTCACTGAAATCAGAAGATGAATCTTCTGCAAGTAGCTGAAATCAAAGTGCGAAACAAATGAATAAAGTTAACATCTAAAAGAACAATAATATTCTGCAATTGAGAACAGCAAAAAGATCAAACTAACCTCTTCTTCCTCGTGCTTCCTTTGGTCTCCCTTCGGAAAACCCTCTGATTCAATGAGATTCGAAGATGAATCTTCTGCAACTAACTGAAATAAAAGTGAAAAACAAAAGGAATTTTAAAAAAAAAAAACAGTAATATTCTGCAATTGAGAACGCTAAAAAGATCAAACTAGCCTCTTCTTCCTCATGCTTCCTTTGGTCTCCCTTGGTTATAAGAGGACCGCCATCTCCATGTAAAGGTAACTCTAAATCACTAACACCTGACTCTAAAGGATCATAAACTGCAATTTAATAAAAAAGTAATAACTGTATAATATATGCGTCTTGGTTTAAAAAAGCGCGCCCTAGGCGCGCCTAGGCGCAAGGCGCAGGGCCTGGGGCTTTTTCGCTCAGCGGCTTGTGTAATTGCAGGAAGCGACCAAAAGGCGCATTTTTTGATGTTTTTTTGTGGGCTTTTTGGCCCGAGGCGCGCGCCTCATGTATGTTAGGCGTTGTACTGCATAAAGAAGTGGTACCTTGGGTTTTTTTTTTACTTGTACATGCAAGTAAAATGGTATAAAAGCCTTATAGCTATATTTTGGTTAAAGGAAGCTAAAAACCTATGGGATATATAAAAAAATTATTTAAACATCTTGCGCCTCGGGTACGAAAAGCCCACCGCTTTTGCGCTTTGCACTTCGCGCCTCAATTCTAGACCTCATCGCTTTTGTGCGCCTCTCGCTTTTTAAAACCAAGATATGCGTAGACATAATAAATAACCTGCTATGTCATTGCTGAACTCTGTGTCTCCAAGTTCTATCAAATCTTCTTTATCAAAGACAACATATTCACAGAGGACAATATTTTCCTATATAAAATGACGATAAACGTATCAGTTCAGAGTTGCTTTGTAAAGCATAAATTTAATGCCATTTCTATTTATATGCTTTATCTACTATGCAAACCACCACCATTATAATATACCTCATTGTTATGTTCTTTGAAACTACTCAACGATGTCGATGCTACTTCAACAGAGCTTGTATCCTGAGTTTCTTCACGGTGAGTTGAACAAGACACTTGTGCATCAACCTGAAGCTAAATAAAAATAATAAGACGATTTGTTGTATTTTTTCAAACCTTGGAAGTCCAAACTTACATTACAAACCGTGTTTTCTAAGTCGACTATATTCGAACAATCAGAAAGTGGTGGAACAGATGCAGCGTCCTGAGTATCAGTAGTTATCGGTTTATTCTTAGTGCATTCCATTTTGATAGAATGTGAAGAAGATACTTGTGCATTTGACTGAAAAGAACAAATAAAAGCAAGAAAACATTGATAGTTTGTTAAAAAAAACACAGCTCAAAATTGTGTGGTTGCATGAACAGAAAACTCCTTAGTGGTCCCGACTAGAGGTGCACAAAATAACCGGTTAAATAACCATAACCGAGGCCGTAACCGGCTAAAAACCGATGGAGGAGTAACCGATTAGTGGTTATTTTTAACCGTAGATTAGTAATCCATTAGAAGTTCTTTTAGAAATAACTGGTTATTATTAATCGGTTTTTAACCGATGTACGAGAAAAACCAAAAAATGAAAAAACTGGTTAAAGTGAATAACAAACTAAGTTAAAGTAATAATCGGTTAAAGCAAAAATGAGAAAATAACCGGCGATTAGGAATGAGTACGGTACCGAACCGGTACCGAAAGTAGCAGTACCGAAAAACGGAGAAAATGGGTACCAATATCGGTACTGTACCGGTATTTACCAGTAAATGGACCAAAATACCGGTATCGAAAAATGAAAAAATGGTTACCGGTACCGAATGTAACCGGTACGGTACCCAGTACCAAATGCTCATCCCTACCGGCGATTAGGTTAACTGAACAGGTTAGAGAAAATAACCAGTCTGGGCACCTCTCTACACACTCACAAAAATACCATACATTAATTTCATCGTTTTCTTCAGCTATGGGAACCTTTCCACATGAGCATGAAGCTTTCAAGAGATTCAGTTCAACTTCTAGTGCAGTACACCGTTCTTTTTCAGCAGTAAGGCTGTGTCTTAAAACATCATTTTCATTTTCACTAGCCTGTCATACATATATAAAAAATTACTAACATATGAACGATATGATAGTGTTGCAATGCAAATGAAAACATCAAACATTAAACATTAAACGTATTATTTCATTTAAGTAATTATAATTACCTCTAACTTGTTCTTGTATTCTTTCAAAACTTTCCACAAGGCTCTAGAGAAATTTGAAAGAATCTGATTCTCTCTAGCTTTCTTAGCTAGATCAGTAATAGTTCTGTTGATGGATTTGTCCTTGTTTGTTTTATTATTAACGATCAAAGGAAACTCAAATGATGAACTGTTGTTTTCAACTACTGTGTCTGGTTCTGGAATAAGCTCTGTCCAAACAAGCAAAACAACATTTCAAACGGTAAAAAAAACGGTGCCTATATTAAACTATGAAGCCATAAGACATCATACCAACCACAAACATATATACACAGACATAACTTATATACATATAGGGATAGGGTAAAATGAGAACCACCTAAAGTTGAGAGAACCAGACCAAAAAAATTCCAACAAATCTTACAAAATCAACCGTTTCAGAAAGAAAAAAAAAGTCGGCCTGCAAAAATTTACGTGTGACATCATGCGGTTGTGAAACATATTTACACCACTGTAAGAAAAACTTACATGTTGAATAAATGTCGGCTCGGTAATTTTTTTATTTTTTTGACAGATGTGTTAGTTAGATGTTAATCTACGTTTGTGCAAAATTTGGTTGAAAATGTTGCACGGTTCCAGTGATGGTTTGTGAGTTCTCACAACTCGGGGGTGGTTCTCAGGTGAAACGGATCTTATATATACATAGGATGAAGATCATTTGGGAACCACCATTTATGGCGAGAACCAGTGTGAACACAACCAAAATAAACAATGAACCCCCCAACACCAGCCAAAGGGGGTTCATTGTTTGTTTTGGGTTTATTTTGGTTGTGTTCACGAGTGGTTCCCACGATAAATGGTGGTTCCCGCATGAACCCTATTGTGTGTGTTTTTTTTTGGTCAAGCAAAACTGAAATAGAACATGCATGACAAATGTAACCTTTATGTGGCTGATGAAGAATACTCCTCTTCACTTCATCATCCTGAAAAAAGAAAGTTAACAATGCCAAAGTCAAACAGTTAATAGTATGCAATAATCATTTAAAAAGTAACTACAAGTTTAAATAGTTCAAAGATGTAAGCAATCAAAAACTTATATAAAGTTAAGGTAAAGAATAAAACCATGCAGACTTCATTACTATGGAGCTTCATTCTTTTAGCTTGTTCTGCTTTTGGCAATGTTTGAGTCCGTCTTTTATTGCCTAATGGTTGTTCTTCAATACTCTCAAACCTAAAATAGGAATAGTAAATTTGAGATCTTTGACTTCAATTATTCAAAAGAAGAAAGATACACGCAAAATTTTATACTTTATGTTCATAAACGGTGAAGCTTGTCTGAGTAAATAAGATGTATCTTGATAGTCCTCTTCACCTGGTTTCGCAGTTAAAATCTACAAAAAGTAATTATTAGCAAACAAATTATCGTAAAATATCAAAAGATTAGATCAATCATAATGACATATAAAAATAACAACGCATACCAATGCCATCCTCTTCTTTCCTTCTAAGAAATCACGCAAATATTTAGTTAACTGGCAAAAATAAAGAACGATAGTGTCACAAAAACTAAAGCGATAAGAACAAATTTTGAAGAAATATATATGTTTAACTAGAGCTTACCATTGAATTTTGAAAATGCTTGTGTAAAGGTTTTTTGGGGTTCTTTTGGTGCTCTAATAAAGACTGATCAGAAAAAAAACAAAACAGTTGGTAAATCAGAGATAAAGATAAATATTTTTTATCAACAAATGAAAATTATAACTAAAGGTCTTATGCATACCCTCAAACATAATCCAAAAACCATAGACGTGTTGTTGATAAAATTGCTTTCTAGCAATCTAGCTCCCTGTCAAAAAGATAAAAAGGCTCATCAAATAATTGATATGAGCATATGACAATCACATTATATGCATCCCATATATTTCAACTAATATGTGAAATAACAGAAACTAAAAGCAGCAATAACCGGCACCTGATTTCCAGTCCTTTTTTCTCTTTCAGCTCCCGCAAGATCAACTATGGTCAATATAGCAGTGTGGGACTGATCTTCATCAAGGTTATCAAGATCACAACGAATGTTTATGATGCATTGTGAACGGCTGGAAGAATATAAAAATACAAGTGAAAAATCATATTTATATATATTTAACATTGTAAGAAGAAAACAAAAACAATATTACTTCCTAACAAACAAATGACATACCTCGACTGAATATTGGAATTTGTCATAGCGGTAGAACGCTTTAACATTCCACTTGCAATCAAAGATTCAGCCTGTTGAACATCATTAATGACCTCCTGGGTATAGCATCATCAAACAGATTAAAGACTTCAATTGAAGATAGATTAGGGAAAGGGACATAAATTCATGCGATGAAAAGTTAGACAACCTCTTTGAGACCTTTTATATTTGATTGCTGCATATATAAATCACCTCCTTCTTGTGATAAATCCATAATCTTTTCTCCTTTTCCTCTTTCTGAATATATTTCAAACATTGATAGATAAAAAGCCCTGCACCAATATAACAAAATAACTTTTGTAATGATTTTGTTGATGGAGATTCTAAATTTACTGAACAGAAGATAACCATGCAATAATCAGAATCTGATTCAGTCGGTTTTGGCGAAAATTCTAGGTTAAGCCGCTAACTAACTTTTTAAAAGCGACAGACCAGACAAAACAGTGCAAGTTTGGCGGTTTGAACAGGTTTTTTTTATCTTTTTTTCCAAATCGTTAGTTTAAATAACCTTTCTAAATTGATACAGAATACATATACATATTTGCATATTCTAAAATCGAAAAATAATATAGGTTAAACAGTTGGTTCTGTTTACATTGGTGTTTCCAAGTTCTAACATCTGGTGAGTGTCAAGTCGTTTATCAACAAGGCACTAACCATGTTTTTAGTATCAAAATAACATATGAAAATATATATATATAAGTCATACAATTATCATTTAACTAATAACCTTGAAGATTTGGATCTGCCGCTCTCCTTCTGTGAAAATATGTGGCGAAGAGCAAGAGAAACCATACCAGGCTGTCTCGTACTTCCAAAAACAGTATGAGTTTTACCAGATCCGCTAGGCCCCATAGCAGCAAGCATTCCACTCTTTCCCTTTAAAAAGTCCTCCACCAGTGGATTCATCATCCTCTCATAAACTTCACTCTGCCAAAACCATAACCAAAATCATAAATACAAAAAGGCTTATCCTCTCACTATTCCATATCCAAAACTGACCTAATTATCATAATTATCATATAACCACGACACTTATCAGTCCCAATAATGATGAAATATCCAAAATATCACAAAACAAACTAAAATCAAAACTGCAAAATCAATTTATCCTTTTCAGTTTTCACTATTCCATGTCTAAATTGACCTACCTATCATAATTATCATATAACCACAACACTTATCATCCCCAAAAATGAAAAAAAAAATCAAAACATCACAGAACAAACTAAAATCAAAACTACATAACAAATTATCTTTTCACTATTCCATATCTAAAATTGACCTAACTATCATAATTTTCATTGAACTACAACACTTATCATCCCCAAAAATGACCTAAATATCATAATTATCACAAAACCATGACACTTATCAGTCCCAAAAAATGAAGGAAAAATCAAAATATCACAAAACAAAGTAAAATCAAAACTACAAAAACAATTTATCCTTTCACTATGTCATGTCTAAAATTGACCTAACTATCATAATTATCATAAAACCACAACACTTATCATTACCAAAAATAAAAATAAAAATTCGAATATCACAAAACTTTCAACCTAATTTGAAACAACCGCATCTACTAACAAATTCACATCAAGATTAAAGATAAATCAAGGTTTAGAGCCTAACCTGAGTCGATTCATCACAAAACACATGCGAAAACCCTTCGTAAACCTCAGATTTCGTCCTTCGAACATCCGTCAAGCTCTGTGGAGCACAAAGCGTGACAGAGTGTTCATCATTTACCTTCAAACACGTCTCAACAGTCTTCCTCCCCACAACCTTCGATACATCCTTTTTTCTAGGGTTTTGAGGCCAAACATTCTTCTGACCTCCAGTTTTAACCGATCCTCCAACTTTGTGAGTTACGATAGGTCTAATCCGAAGAAAAACCTTGAGTTTCTCGGAACATGAAGGTTCGGTGGAAACCGAAACCTCAGGTTTATCGGGGATGTTGATCGAGAGGATGTCTTCGATGGGGAAAGAGCGTATAGCTGAAGAGGTTTTGGATGACGGAGGTTGGGATGGAGGTGCGGCGGAGTATGGTGTCGGTCTGGCTCGACGGGGAGGGTTACGACGGACGGTAACGGAGCTAGGGCACGGTGGTGGACTCTTCATCTCCATTGGTAGGGGTGTGTGTTTCAGAGGTGAAAAGTGGGCAGTGGAAAGCTTGGGTTTTAATAACCGGGAAACGTTTCGAGTTTGAAATTTGATTCAACGAGTTTGACGTTAGAAAAGAGTTATATTTTTTTCTGAATTTAAAAATGCCTATGACATGGGTGTACAACTTTTTAAAACGTGTTAAGGTGGGATTTTTTTAAGGGGGTGTTTGGGTTAGCTTATTTTGGAGCAACTTATGACTTATTAACTTATAAAAGTTAATAAGTTGTTTTTTAAGTGTTTGGGTTAGCTTATTTTAGGGGATTTTATGTGTGTGAGAAGTCATTTTTGAGAAGTCACAATTTCTGACTTCTCACTTATGACTTATATAAGCTAATAAGTCATTTTGAGAATGAATGCCAAACACCCACTAAATAATCAGCAGGAATGTGCAATTTGCGTTTAAACTATTAATTTTAAACAATCTTAATTATTTTCAATAATTATAGAGGAGAGGATCAAATAGAAAGATTAATTTCGTAGGAAAGATAGGAAGCAATAAGAGGATGACATGTGGCAAAGATGAAAAATATAAGGAGGGGCATTTTGATCAAAACTCTCCATCTTAAAAAAAACCCAGCATCTGCAATTCATTTCTCTTACCCACATACTCAAATCCACCATTTTCAAAGCTATAAACTACTACATCACAACCAACACCACCACCTCCACCACCACCATCCCCACTACGACCTACGATCGCCACCATCTTGCCGGAAATTAGATCTGAAACCACCACATTCAACCACCTGTTGGGTTTTTCAGATCTGACACCATCATTCCACAATCCACCGCCACCAGCTTCCCCACGGTGTATTAGAGTTCTTTTTCCGTTCACCGTCGTTAATCAGAGTTCTTTTGTAAGTTATGTTATATTTTATTTTCATTGTGTTTTAGTTATCAAACCTCAATTGCGTTTTCACCTCATTATGTTTTAGTTAGAGTTCTTTTCATTTTTGTTCTTCTGGATGTTAAAACAGAGACATGGCCATGCTAAAATAGAAGCATGATCATGTTGGAACAAAGGTATGACCACGTTAAAACTCATTGCGTTTTAGAACCTGCAGTACAAAGAACGTGATCATGGTTGGACAGAGGCATGATCATGTTGGAACTAAGGCATACCCATGTTAAAACTACATTGCTTTTTAGAACCTATGTTAAAACTCCATTGCTTTTTAGAACTTGTAGTGCAAAATATTGATTTTTGTTTCATTGCATCTTACAACCTGGAGTGTAAAGAACATGTAGAAACATGGTCATGTTGGAACAAAAGCATGACCATGTTAAAACATAAACATGGCCATGTTAAAACTTCATTGATATTGATTTTTAGTTTTATTGCGTTTTACAAGCAAATAACATGATCATGCTAAAATAGAAACATGGTCATGTTGGAACAAAAGCATGACCATGTTAAATGATGTGTGTAAAATGCAACATATAAATCACATCAATTAAGGCATAAAACTAACCCTTTTTAAGTACTAATGTTGGAAAAAGAGTGTTTTTGTCTTCCTTTTGTATTTCCAGGATGAAATGAGCTCAAAATCACAAAAGAAGCAAAAAGACAACTAATTCTAGCATAAATACAAGAAAAGGAACAAAAGTAGACTGCCCGGACCCTCAACGGCACCTCCCAAGGCAAAGAAGATAAAATAGAGACTGAACACGCCCCGTGTCCAGCGAACACGGGGGCGTGCCCAGGAAGCAGCAGAAAAGACAAACCAGTAGAAGCTTCCATTGCCCACCACGGGGCCGTGTCCAGCGGGCACGGGGGCGTGGTGAAAGTACAGCAGGCGCATTAATTGTAATTGCGAATTATAATTATTGAAGAGAGAGAATGTCAGACGGGCACGGGGGCGTGTCCAGCGGACACGGGGCCGTGCCCAGCCTTCTGTTCAGCCTATAAATAGGGGTGCTTGGCTTCATTCCATTTCATCCCTTGGCACACCACCTCTCTCACACTTCATCCACCACCCACCACCACCATAACACCATCATCCACCACCATCATCCATTGTCCATCGTAGAGTGTGTGAGTCGTCTCGGGATCCAAGATTGATAGTAAGAGTTCTTGACAATCAAGGCCATGTTTGCCTAAGTCTCTTACATCACTTGGTGAAGACAAGTGTTTAGTATAATACTTTTTATTTTTAATCTTTTGCACTTTTTATTTGGTTTTGTATTAATGACTTTAATAACTAGTTACTTATGTTGAAGGTGATCTTTCCTTATCGTTTGTCCGTGGTGTCTTGGCGTTATTTTACTGTCTATATAAAATAAAAGATTTTCACCATTCATATCTCCACGGTCTATATGGAGGTATGTTGGCTACCTGGTCGGGGGTTAAGGGAACGGTTTGGTAAGGGTCTTGCCCTTGTTCAGCGTTTAGAGGTCTTGCTTGGGACCTGGGTCAAATTTAGTAGGATCTCCTTCAATGCCCATAGGTATTGGATGGCGGGGATCCAAACTCTTTGACCCCCTCATAAGTTAACTACTATTAATACTATAACCCGGCTATTTAGGACTGTATCCCTGCTGACTCAGACTACTTAGCCGAGGGTAACGTCACCGCCGAAAGCGGGGCCTACCACAATTTGCATTAATAACTTAATTCATTATCTTTCAATAATCCGACCCTTTAGGATTGTATCCTTGCTGACTCAAACTACTGGGTTGAGGGTAACGTCGCCTTCAAAAGAGAGGCCTACTACAATAACTAAGATAATCTCTTAAATAAGTGCAAAAGTGCGAAAATAATCAAAGGTTATACTAACACACGTGTCGGATCCAAGTGATTCATCTTGTCTATCTGTTTTTATTTTATTTTATTTTTCAGCATTTAGTTAGTTTTTATTTTTCTTAGTTTAAAACATTTTTCTCACTTTTTGATTTGGTTAGACGTTGAGGATAAACCGGTATTAAAAGCTCTTGTGTCCTTGGACGACCTCGGTATCTTACCAACACTATACTACGTCCACGATGGGTGCACTTGCCCATATGTGAGTTTAGTGTTAGTAAATATCGTGTTTTATAAATTTAAAACTTGGCTAAAAGTGTAAAAAGGGGCTTAAATATACATCTAAAATATATACACGCTAGCACGCATCATTAAAGCATAAACATGACCATGTTAAAACTCCATTGCTTTTTAGAACCTACAGTGCAAAATATTGATTTTTGTTTTCATTGCGTTTTACAACCTGGGGTGCATAGAACATGATCATGCCAAAACAGAAGCATGGTCATGTTGGAACAAAAGCATGACCATGTTAAAACATAAACATGGCCATGTTAAAACTTCATTGCTTTTTAGAACTACAGTGCAAAATATTGATTCTTGGTTTCATTGCGTTTTACAAGCAAAGAACATGATCATGCTAAAATAGAAGCATGGTCATGTTGGAACAAAAGCATGACCATGTTAAAACTTAAACATGGCCATGTTAAAACTCCATTGTGCAAAATATTGATTTTTGGTTTCATTGCGTTTTACAACCTGGGGTGCAAAGAACATGATCATGCCAAAATAGAAGCATGGTCATGTTGGAACAAAAGCATGACCATGTTAAAACATGAACATGGCCATGTTAAAGCTTCATTGCTTTTTAGAATCTGTAGTGCAAAATCTTGATTTTGGGTTTCATTGCGTTTTAGAACTGGAGTGTAAAATAACATCAAAGAACATGATCATGTTAAAAGGGAAGCATGATCATGTTGGAACAAAGACATGACCATGTTAAAACATAAACATGACCATGTTAAAACCTATTGCGTTTTAGAACCTTGATGTTGGATGTTGGAATAGAGGCATGACCATGTTAAAACAAATGCATGACCATGTTAAAACAAAAACATGACCATGTTAAAACAAAAGCATGACCATGTTAAAAGAGAAACATGACGATGTGAAAACCATTGCGTTTTAGGTACGTTTTCTTCATAATTTGAGTGCAGAGAACATGATCATGCTAAAACATAAACATGATCATGTTAGAATAGAGGCATGACCATGTTAAAACATAATCACGACCATATGAAGCTCGATTGCGTTTTAGAACCTGGGTTATAGTGTGTTGTTCTATCCGTTGCGTCTTACGCATCTGGGTTTTCGATTTTTTTTTTCAAAAGTATAGCAATAGTGTGCTCGTTTTAAAGAGAAAAAAACGCTCGTTTTTATGGTGTAATTTTTATAAAAAAATATTGTCGTATGAAAAAGTTATTAACGTTTTAAAAACGATGGGGAATTGGAGGAGAGAGAAACTATTGACTTGAATGGACTAGAATACCCTCAAACTAACTCACGCGCTTCTTTTTTTTTTGTTCACTTTCACCCATTTTAATCTCACCCATTGATTAATTAAATTGATGGTCAAGATTACTTTCTAGCATTCCTAGCAAAATAAACTTCCTAGTATATCCTCACTTATAGATTAGATATTTAGTGACCCGGTTCAATTTGCGTTTGCGGTAGGACCCGGCGGGCTGTACATTTTTTTTTTGTTTGCCTTTCTTGACTCTTTGAGTTATTTTTTATTGTTATTTTGTGGTTTTAAAATTTCATAATTTTAAATAAATATATGCCCATGTGTTTATGAAACAACTAGGTTTTGTCCGCTCGCGTTGCGGGGCATTAAGCCGAATATTTCTTTCTCATAGCATGTGCGTCTGTGTTTTAGTTACTTGTACATACTACTCATAACACGATCTCAAGAAAAATTACATTAAGTAAACAAAGTAAAACAAAATATTACCATACTTTTGCTAAAAAAACTATAACGATGAAAAAACTACCGCTTGGCATGACGAATAAAAATTAAATCGAGCTAACCAATTTAAACAAAACACTACCATAGTCTTCTAAAAAATATTAAAATGAATTTTATACTGGGGGCAAAATCGTAAATAAACAAAAAAATCATGTCGAAATGTAAATCAACTTAAGTTTATATCGACACGTAAATAAAAATAAAGACGTAAAACTCGATTAAAAAGTATTTAGAAAGTTAAGGGGTTGTAAAAGTCAATGCTGAAAATTAAAGGGTAAAAATAAAAAATAAAAATAAAAACCACAAAAATAAAAAAAAGAAAAAGAAAAAAAAAGGAAAAAAATGACAACACCACTATAGCAAAGTGGTGTTGTCATTTGATATATATAATAACTAGCCTAAGACCCCGCGACTTTCGCGGGTGGCTAAACACCAACTAAACACATAAAATAATTTAAACGTAGAACCGTTAAACTTTTATTGTTAACCTAATATTTTGAGACACTTGAGCACGTCCCAAAAGTACATCGACATAATGTTCGTTACACATTAAGTTTTTGAAAACAAAACATATATAGTAATAATTGTTCCAAAACTGTTACCACACATACGACATGCTTGGTAACGATATTAGTTGTTTACTTCTGACGCTATCTGTCAATAGATACATCACCTAGGGGTTCGGATTAAGAATTCGCAACGTGTTTTGATCCCTATAATATCGTAGCAGAAACTGAGCTCCATTTTCCAACCCAGCCTGCAGCATTTTCCAACGTGTCGTTTCTTGCCGGATCTCTAGTGTCAATGAAAACCCGTCTTCAGTTTGAACTACCATCTCATCAAGGACAGACATATCTACATTTGCTGCAAATGCCTTTGGGAACCGCTGCATTACAGTCCGATAAAATAAACAAATTAAAAAACTAATAAACAAAATACAAACTTCAAAGCGTTACATAATATTAAAATAAAGCATTTAGAGTATGAAAAACTTACAAAACGAAAAGATGGACACCATGTTAGTTCGTATTGGTTGGCTTGATGAACAACGGCCGGAATATGTGGAACGTCAACAAAGTCTGGTTCCAACACAGGATCCGCTACAATGACTGACACATCATGTTCAACGTCTACAATGTCATCTTCCATGTCTTGATTTTCGCCATCTAATAACAAATCTTCACTAAGATCCCTTTGTTATGTGTCTTCCTCTTCTTCAACACCAACACTATTGGCAACCTCGGGAACAACAGACTATATTCCATTAGGACGGAAAACCAGAATGTTGAAAATACGTCTCGCAACCAACTCAAAAACGATTACATCACCTGATATGAGATGAAGTTCTTTGTTGATTTGTGAGAAATCTTGAATGAAGTAGTTCGATCCCCAGAGCCTATTCACTTTGACATTCCACATGTATGTACCTCCAAAACGAATTGTAAAGTTATCGTCCAAAGTGTCGGTTTTGAAATACCTGTTCATAAACTCTTTCGGCAACCACTAAATAAAGAATAAATGCAATCGTCAATAAAAAGGTCAGTTGGTTCTTCATCCTAAGTAGTAAAGTATAAATTACCAAGTTACCGTTCTCGGGAAATAACATCTCTACAAAAAAAATTGTTTTTAACACCGGAAAGACAAACAACCTTAAAATGAGTGAACTTTAGCATCTGAGCATCAACAACATGGAAAACAATAACATCTTTATCCTCCAGACCAACATCACGAACCATCGCAGACCAGCAATTCGAGAAACAATACCTAGTGGCTTCGTATAACCTTCATCAAATCACCTTTCCCGACGACATTAAACCTTATATAACGGATAAAAGATAATTTGATTATTTTCATTTTACAAACCTTCAAAAGTTGCTTGTGGCGGCCTTGTCCTAGTCATAAGTAGACGACCTTTCAATTCTCATGGTCAAGTCCGAGACATCCACGGTTGTCACACGGAAGGCAATTTGGCTCAATGTGCCATTGAGGGCTAGCAAAACTTTCTCGATAACCTACAAAAAACAGGAATGAAATATGTTTTACAATCTTGGTTTTCCTAAATTGACAGATGCCAGAATAAGCAAAAGATGAGTCGCTAAACCATGTGATTTGTCTCTTATCTCAAACGGATCAAATAGGTAGTTAATTACAACTATTATTGTAATAATAATAATCTTTATTGCACCGGTTATTTAATAAAAGTTGTGTTAAGAGGACTTGTTTAACGTTTTCACCTGGTACTCAACCCCATTTGAGTTGTGGTTCATTATAACTGTGCATAAAACTCCTAAATGCATGTTATTAATGTGATAATATTGTCTTTAATTATCACACTTAGTGCATTATTTATTTACAAAAGGTTTATAAATATGGATGAAAAACTATTAGTATACAAACCCTATTTCAACTGACTCGGTTTGTTTATGTTAAAAGTTGAAGAGTCATGACTTTTTGACTCTTCACTCAAACCCATTTGGGTTGTGTTTTATATCCATTTGATAAGAACTTGGTCTTTTTTTTAAACAAAACACTCCTAAATTGTAATAAATCAAGCAATGTAAGTTTGAGAATGTTTTAAATGTGGGTCTATACCTTGGCAGCTTTGGTGCCGATAGGAATAATGCTGAAAAAACCGATCTTTCGCCTCTCCAGTCCTTCATAGATCAGTTGCTACTGCATAAAGCAAATATGATCAAAGGTTCAGACCACTCCAAGCTAAACAATACCACAGATTTCAGTTACATTTTGTTCAGGACATGACTAAGGAAAAGGAGTTTATAAGGTCACAACAATAAGAAGAATTTTTATTACTTATAGGAGAAACTGCAAATTAATGTATTTAAGCGATTAGGAAGCCTTAAGATAAAATGATCAATTGTAACGACATTTAGAAAATATCAGGCTGCTTTTATTTCGAACTGATCATTTGTTGTAGTCAAAGATCCAAGCTTGATAAAATTTGTTAGTCTTACCTTGACTTGATTGGTCAATTCTAGTATCCTTTCCTCCAAACGCCTTTAAAAAGCTTTGCCTAAGCAACTAAAATTTAATTGTTTTAGCATGTGACCCAACCTGCCACCTCTACATGCAAGTGTAGCCTGTAAATCTAAATAGAGTTGTAAAAGGACAGCATCACATATGATCCAAACCTACTACCCGTTTTGACCAATTACCCATCCCACTAATCTTGCAACCTCTAAAAGCAACTATAACTTGAAACTCTAGATGGAGTTGTAAATGTGGCAAAAAAAATAGATAACAAACAAATAAATATGAACGTCCAGTATCAAGCTCTAGGTTATAGATTTGTATGAATATAGATTTGTACGGAGTTGTAAAGGGCCTAAAAATTTGCAAAGCTTCAATATAGTTTTAATTCAATCTGTTTCCATAAAATACATGGTTTTTATCATGTAAATATCTAACTCATCAAAAGAAAACCTGCATAAGATTCAGATCCAACGCCTTTTGATACCAGTGTCCTGATAATCTGTTCAAAGATTTCATGGAAGACAGGTTTGGATGTGTTAAAGAAAATGAAAAGTTGCAAAAGATGAAAGACAACACAATGACAATTCTTAAAATTAAAAAAAATGATGAAACTTATAAAGTTTATGATTATCTTAACAAAGGAACGACAAAGAAAAACTCAAAAATATTTCATATTATCTTGAATTAGAATAAGGACTTGCAAGTAAAAACTCAAAAGATAGAAAACTAAAAAAATACATATCTAAAATTCTGTGAAGGAACGACGACACACCCAAAATTGCACAATCACCTGATGGCGTCAAGGGTTCCTTCACAATATTGCGTCATGGCAAAGCATGTCCGAGTCGGCAAGCATTCGGCATGCTTTAATGTTTCATTCATTACGGTTATAGCTCTGCATATTATAGATTTATAGAAGGAAAAATAAAAGTAGAACCTGGAACTAAAAACAAACAAACCTCAAAAATCCATAGAAATTGCCAAGTATTTGAAGTGGAAAATTAATGAAGTTGGCATGTTACTACTCAAATAAGATTCACTTAGATGACAAATGATAATACCTCGTGGCTACCCGTTTAAAAGCCATAAAATCAAGAATTGCAGATAATAGTATAAAAGGTTATATAGATTTTATGTTTGGGTTGTGATTCATGTTATGTTTTCTCTATAAGTGCGTCAAACAGATAATATAAATACCAAAAACATGCCAAAACAGCATAGATCATTTTATTCAAGCAAATGAAAATACTACTAAATTAAAAATGATTTGGGTCAACCGAATCGAAAGCCTGAATCCCTATTGACTTTTTACCCAACTACTTTGATCCATAAACTCCTAAAAACGAATTAATGTATTTCAAAAACCAAGATTTCCCCTAATTAAAAACACACAAATAAGAATTTAATCACTAACATGTCTAGGTACATTGAACCAAACTATAAAGGAAATTCAATTAATGTTATTAACTCCAAATCATTTACTTCTATATTATCCTCCAAATCAAATTTTTAAATTTAAAATCAAGTTATTATCTATCCTCTAAATAAGGAATTATGAGCCAAAAATACTAAAAACACATTTTTGACGTTTTTTAAGAGTATTAATATATTCTTAAAACAGACTTCTAATAATTAAAACGATATTAGAAAACATACAAATGCTGGCATCTTGAGGGACATAATCATCTAAAATACACTGAAAGTTCAAAAGTCAATTCCGCATCCATTATTTTAATGATTTAAAGCATATATGGTAACAACTAATAAATGTTTATAATATGATTGTTGAATAATTTGAATCTAATTAGTTATATAAAAACCAATAATTGTTGATTAGAGATTATTAAAAATTAGGATAATTAATAATAATAAAAAATGAATGTAGTCAACTTCTATTTTAGGTTACTTTATTTAAAAATAAGTCAAATATAATTAAATTTAAAATTACTATAATATGTTGGAAGAATTTAGTCAAAATTATATATAAAATTTTAAATTTTAAACCAATAACATTTCTAGATACATTGAATCCACCTAAAAAGTAAATCCAATTATTGTTATTAACTACAAATCGTTTACTTCCATAATATCCTCCAAATCAAAATTTTTAATTTTAAATCAAGTTATTATCTATCATCTAAATAAGGAAATTATCAGCCAAAAATACTAAAAACACATTTTTTGACGTTTTTTAAGAATATTAATATATTCTTTAAACAGACTTCTAATAATTAAAACGATATTTGAAAACATACAAATGCTAGTATCTTGAGGGACATAATCATCTAAAATACACTGAAAGTTCAAAAGTCAATTCCGTATCTATTATTTTAATGATTTAAAGCATATATAATAACAATTAATAAATGTTTTTAATATAATTGTTGAATAATTTGAATCTAGTTAGTTATTTAGAAACCAATAATTGTTGATTAGAGGTTACTAAAAATTAGGGGATAATTAGCAATTATAAAAAATGAATGTAGTCAACTTCTATTTCAGGTAACTTTATTTAAAAATAAGTCAAATATAATTTAAATTTAAAATTACTATAATATGTTGGAAGAATTTAATCAAAATTATATATAAAATTTTAAATTTTAAACAACTAACATGTCTAGGTACATTGAACCCACCTAAAAAGGAAATCCAGTTAATGTTATTAACTCCAAATCGTTTACTTCCATATTATCATCCAAATCAAATTTTGAATTTAAAATCAAGTTATTATCTATCCTCTAAATAAGGAAATAATAATTAACAATAATAATTTTGTAACAAACTGATGGATAGTATCGAACCGTTATCATGATCCGAAATTAAATTGTCAAACATCAAGGATCAAACCATTAAACTCCAAGAACACATATGATATTCAATCAATCTTCAAACAAAACAATAGGAATGTGGAGCAAAGATTCGACAATATAATGAAATAAAAAACAACCAAACACTTCTAAATTTCCACAAATTTATCTAGCCTAACAACAAATTACAAACACAACACTCATAATCCGATGATCAATCACAATATCAAATCGTTAAGCAAAAAAACAACACTAACACAAAAATCATTCATCAGTTTTAACACAGTATATAAACGGAGGTTCATAGATTACATAAACATGTGAAATAAAAACAAAATCATCAGATTTTCCATGAAAATCATAATCAGGGTTTATATAACATAACCATAACTAATAAATCAGACTGAAAACATATAAACAGAATCATATCAAATAAAAAAACTATAATTCATAACAATGATATACACGAATGAGGTTCATAGAATACAAAATCAAATCAAATAAAACTTATTTTGCATCACAATCAGAATTAGGCTTTTGCATCACAATCCCTCACAATCAGATTTAGGCTTTTGCATCACAATCACAAACTTATTTTGCATCACAATCAAATAAAACTTACTTTACATCAATTCAAATAAAACTTAAGACAGATATTCCATAACAATAGGATCTAGGGTTTCGTATAAACTTGATAGAATAAATAAACATTAGAAATAAAAAATGTTCTGCATCAAAATCGGTTTTAGGGATTTTCATAATCAACTTATTCTTTAACAAAACCATAAAATTAAAACCCCAAAATCAACATATTTTTCAATCCCAATCGGATTTAGGGTTTTGAATCACAATCAAAACCTTATTAAGCATCACAATCAAATAAAACTTATTAGACATCAATTCAAATAAAACCTAACAAAGATATTTCATAACAATCGGATCTATGGTTTCGTATAGACTTGATAGAATAAATAAAAATGAGAAATAAACAATATTATACATGAAAATCGGTTTTAGGGTTTTGCATAAACATCATATTCTATAACAAAAACATAATATTAAAACCCCAAAATCAACAGATTTTCAATGAAAATCGGATTTAGGGTTAAATCAACAGAAACATAGTTTTAACACAGTAATTAAATGAAGGAACACATGAATAATGATTAAAGAAGGAATTTAACAAAAACAACTTACAGATTTGTAGATCGATATTCGAAATTCTGAAATCGAATCAAGAAAAAGAAGAAGTAGATGAAGATGATGAAGAACGTAGAACCATCTATATATGTAGATCCAGTGAAATAATTCATTGTTATATGGAAACTGATGGTATTCTTGGAAGAAGATTGGAGTGAAGATGAAGAGTTGATTGTGTGAAACGATGAACATTAATTAGGTTAAAGAAAGAAGAAGGAAAAGAAAAAAGGCATGAGGGATGCTGTGTTTTGGCGGTCATTTGAGAAAATGAGGTATTAATCAAATGCCACATGGCAAGTATTGGCTTAAGCTAATGACAAGTGGCTAAACATTATTTTGCTTTATTAGAAGTAGTAGATGTTTGAACTTTGGACCGTTTAACCACCGGCAAACTTGCAGATTTTTATTTCCCTGTGATTTTGCAAAATAATATCTATAGTCCTCAACTTTTGAAAATTACATCGGTGCTCCTTGTGATTTGATAGTTTGTTACTTGGATAGTGCTTGGAGTGGATGACATTTAGTTTTCTCCGTTAAATGGATGTGAAATAACAAATTTACCCTTTATCTTCTCCACTCTATAAAAACAAAACAACCCCACCCCACCACACCCATCCCCCATATTTCTCTCTGTTTCCCCCCACAATTAACCACCACCCACCTCCTTGTGGTTTCAGCGCCGATGGAAGCACACGGCATCAGTTTCCGCAGTGTTCTGGAGCTCGCATTTTGCGTCGTCGGTATCTTGTCCGCTTATATTTATCAAGGCGTTCTTCAAGAAACTGTGTAAGCAGTTTTTGCTTTTTTGTGTTGATTTGATATTGTTTCGATTCGATTCGTATAGAAGTTTAATTTTAGTGATTTTTTATATGTTCACATTAATGATGGAAGACTTTTTAATTTGTGTCTTGATAACGTTTAATTCGAATCAGAGATGGAAACCTGGTTGTTTTGTGATGAATTTTGATGTTATTTTGCAATTCATGTGTTGTGTTGTGTTGTGATTTACAACATGTATTGGCATTATTTGTATATGTTTGGAGTTTAATTGGATTGGTGGTGGTTGGCGGTTAATAGTGGGGGAAACAGAGAGAAAGGTGGGGGTGGGTGGGGTTGGGGTGGGGTGGGGTTGTTTTGTTTCTATATAGTGGAGAATATGAAGGGTAAATTGTCATTTCACGTCCACTTAACGGAGAAAACTGTGACAACCGAAATTTCAAGGTCTTTCTCTACGCGTCACTTGTTTCACAAAACCTGTTTTCACAATTCTTTTTACGTTGTATATTGTTCTTGATATGTGAATGATTAAGGTATTGTTACGTTTGGGTGTTACATGATATCTATGCAATGTTTAGTCATAATATGTTCATGTTTAACTTTGGGTTGCACAACACATTTGATTTGAAACACACTTGACGAAGAACTACAGTTCTTCACAACCATCTCGATGAAGAATAGGTCTTCGTCACAACCAATCTTCGCCGCAACTAATCTTCGACGAAGAGGACTCTTCGCCGATAAGGGTTCTTCGCCAAAACACTCCACGACAAAGAATGATCTTCATCGAGAGAGATACTTTGCCAAAAAAAGGGCCTTCGGCCTAGGTTGTTCGAGGCCCAGAATGGTCTGTTGTTATTTTATTTGTATAAACTCTCATAACCGTAAACGTAAACCCTAAAGTTCTCCCCTATTTGTTGTGCGACGGCATTTCTGGGATCCCGAAACCTTCCTATCTCGATTAAGTTAATCACTTTGGTATCACGGTTAGTATTCATCCTTGTCCATTTTTAAAATCCTGATGTTGTGATCATATGTGAGACTAGGGTTCCATTATAGGATTGGAAATTTAGAACTTGTATGATGAGGAGGGTTTCGATGATTCGTATGCGGTTATGTTCATGTTGTGGTTTGATCATGTTGTTTGTTGAACTGATGTCATGATAAACTAATAATCTGACTTGGTGCGATCATTGTATGGTTAGGGTTAATGGTTGTTTAAGTGTGATTGGTATGATGAACCCTGTTATGTTTTGGATGGCTAATGATTATTCATGAGTAGATTACACAATCATGGTGTAAAAATGTCGTTTGATCTGATTGAGAAACTGTCAAATTGTTAGCATCTCTACGGCTGAGACTAAAGGAAAAATTGTAACTGATTGATGAAGCGATGAAGACCCTCGTCGACAAAGAACGTAGTTCGACGAAGAACTAGTCCTTCATCGACTGGTGTTTGACGAACCTCCATGGTTCTTCGCCGCACTCATCCACGACGAAGATTAGTCCTTCGTCACACTTACTCCCGATGAAGAATAATACTTCGCCATATTCATTTTCGGCGAAGAATGGTTCTTCGCCGTGAGGACTCTTCGCCGTGTAAATGAACAATAACAGTAATAGTTTGAAATGCATGTGATGATGGATACCTGTGTTTATAAAATACTGTTGTTGCATGATAACCATGCTGATTAAGAATGAGAAATCTGACTTGACTTGTGTAAGTAGAACACTCTCCTGTTATGTGTTGTTATGTGTTATTATGTGACATTCACATGGGATGTGGACTTGTATGAGAATTGGGTAATTGCTACGGGTGTACAGTGATCCTTGTGATGAATGCAATCTGTGAAAATACGTGACTTAATTGATTATGAAACTGATTTTGATTGGTAACCACGGTAGGGTTTGGGTTGACCAACTTGGACGGGTAACTTAACATACCGAGCAAATCTAAGGTGAGTTTACTTCTCTTGAGCATGCGTCCCGGTGGGTGGGACAATCAATCGGGTCTTCCTGGGAGGAATAAGTCTTTTCTGGGTAAAAACTGGGATGTTGGATAATACACTCATTTCCTATCACCTTAAGTCCCTTCTTCTACCGAATAGTTACCTGAGAGGTAACGAGGTATTAGTTGATAGTGCTATTAGGCTTGGCAACCTCACACCATACCTGAGAGGACGGGCGTGAACTAATGACCTTAATCATGACCAACGCTTAGATAGGGGGCATTGGGGACGGGCAAAACAATCTGGAAGCCATCTTGTACGGTACTCGAGTTATTATCAACATTATTAACAATGAACTGAACTAATCACTTGGAAATTAACGTTTTCGTAAAACTATGAACTCACCAGCGTTGTCTGATACACTTGTTGCATGCTCGCAGGTCGTTAGGTACTATGGACAAGGAACTTGCTATCTGGGATTGCTGGAGTGGTCATGGGTCGTACTGCTTGGATATGCATGACTTGCTCACTGATTTCACATACATTTGGTTTTGAAACGCTTAAATAATGAATTACTATTTGTTTCCGTTGAACATGTTAAACTTGGATTTTGTTTATGATTGTTTTACCATAATGAATGGAAACTTTGTTTAATATCTTAATATTAGTTCAATGTGATTAGTGGCTAGATCCTGGTACATCACACGCCTAGCGGGGTTTCCGCATATAGTATTTTGGGGGTGTGACAAAAACAACCGCCATCCACTCCAGGGACTATCCGAGTAACAAACTGTACCACAAGGAGCACCGGTGTAATTTTCAAAAGTTGGGGACTATAGGTGTTATTTTGCAAAACCACAGGGACTATATGTGCATTTTACTTTTTATTTTATTTTTAAAATAACTATTTTATTTGAAATAAATAAATATTTCAAATAAAATAATTATGTTATTTTATATGTGGGTGGTATGCGCATATAATGTGTGGGCGTTCGGGGGATAAAAGTGAAAATGCCCTAATTTTAACGTTATTTTACTAGTTTCGTGAAAATAATGTTAAAAGAGGGGATATGCATCATGTAGTGGCGTTGATAGCCGAAAGACAAGGGATACATGCACTAATTGGCCTTTGTCCTAATTGTAGAGTGTTATGTGCCTTATGTCAAAGGCTTGATACAAAACTACCATCGAGTCGGGGGTCTCACTGGAAACAGCCTCTCTATTTCTACGGGGTAGAGGTAAGGCTGTCTACATCTTACCCTTCTCAGACGCTACCTTATCAATATTGGTGGGATTTACTGAGTATGATGATGATGATGATGATTTTATTTGAAATAAAAGTTTTGTTAAGGATATTTCTTGGATATTAACAAAAAAAATATAGAGTGAATTGCAAATTTTGTCATTTATCTTTATACCTAATTTCAGGCGGTGTCATTTGTCTTTAAAATTGATGAGTTTTGTACTTAATGTTTCAAAATCTAGCATGTTATGTCATTTAGCCCTAGCCCAGATACATTTTTCTGTTAAATTTTAAATCTGGTCATGTGACTTGCATATGAGGGTATTTTGGTCATTTCATCTATCTAGGGACTAATTGTGTAAATAAATTAAATACCCAACCAATTAAAAAAAGTTATATATAAATAAAAAGTGCTCTCCCTCGGCCATTTACCACCACATTTCACCATCGCCACCACTATCATCCACCCCACACCATCGCCTACTATATCCCCTTTTATTCTCAGTCCATTTAACTTATAACGCATGCCAAATTCAAAAAAATCAACTGTCTAGCCCATCTGAAATGTTAATTCAACTACAAATATGTCTATCATACAAAACAAAAGAAATCCTAAATCTTTTCTAATCAACCGTTACCACACAACACCAAAAACCACTTTTCTCATCTTCAAAACACCACAATCATCCTCAAAAGTCAAAACACACTAGGACAAAACCCCACACAACAAAACCCCAAATCACATCCATCTCTAATCCAAGAACACCACCACCTGTACTACGTGACGGCAGAAGCAGCAGCTCCGATGGCTGTGGTGGAAGGGTTAGGGTTTTCAACGGCTACGGTGGTAGGGTTAGGGGTCGGCGGCTGCGGTGGATTGTTTTCGGATGTGATGAAGGGTGGTGGCAGGTTGTTGGTAGTGGGTGAAGGTTCTGAAAGAAAGAGAGAGTCTGAAATCAGCCTCTTTTTCTATAATATTTGTCCATCTCATGCAGCAAAATGTTATTGAGTTTACACCATTTTCAGCCAACAATACTTGAATTTCCATTGAACGATGTTTGATTTTTTAACTTTTTTGGCGTTTAACGAGAAAAAGAACGCCACTAAATAAACCATCTTAAAACTCTAAATTTGATCATGCTAAAATCAATAACGTTTTGCTGTATGGTGATGGACAACATTGTTAATCCTCAGTTAAGAAAGATAACTGGCAATGTTGTCCACCACATACAGCTAAACTTTATTAACAATAAACCTCAATAATGTTTTTGTATGTTTTGGCGTTATAATTGGATGAAAGTTGAGGATAAGTTAATAAGATTTTACTCAATGAAATGAACAATATCCTTACTTAAGGATTTTGTCCATTACATTGAGCGAAAGCTTATAGAGAACCAAACTGAATTTCAAATAAACGTTTTGGTTTAGGAGATATTTGATGTTTGGGTTTTTTGGCGTTTCTAAGACGAATGGTATATATGAAATATTGCGTTTGGGGTTTTGTATATATAGGATTTTTTTGGCGGGATTTTATTATAATTAAGTTTGGCGTTTTATATCTAATGGCGTTTTTAGTTAGAATGGTGTGTGATTTTTGTTTGGCGTTTTATTTTAATGAGATGGCGTTTTGTGTGGAGAAGTCAAAAGACCCTTTTACCCTTAATGAAGCGCGTCCACGTAATAAAATTGATGTTATTTACGAAAACGCCACCGCGCCAATCTAGTCCATAGATTGTTTTGATCGGACGATCCATAAGCGTTCTCACCGTTCTCACACTTTCTAGCGTTTTCTCTAAATCCCGACCCTATATATATTGAAAGGTAAAATATATTTTTAAATGGACATATGGTAAGAGGTTTTCATTGTTAATAAATATTTAACAATCATGGAATTTAAGACGCTATGTGAAATTTTCATTTAAATCATATTCGTATATTTGCCTTTATTTGTCATGGAGCGTCACTATCGTCAGGGCCGTCTCCGAAAATCACAAAAAAAAAAAAAATTTGGCCCTGTTCGAGATAAAAAATTTGGGCCCTATTCGCAAATCTTCATATAACATAAACTCATTAATCATTCAATCATATATATATATATATAAATACTAAAAATTCATAATACTACGATAATTGTTATGAAATAGATAAACATATTAACAAAAATAGTGTAGCAAAAATGATCGAAGTATCGAACTTACTTGCTAAGCAAACAGTGTGGTTCCTCTAGCTTCCTCTTCATACATTTTTGATGGTGTAGGATCGTTTTCGAACCAGAACGAGTCGATCAGAAGAGTTTTTGTCCAAAACAAGAGGCGAAAACTAATGTTTTGGTGCAATCTCAGCCGTATTCACTTTAATCTGTTGTTTTTATTGATCAATGATTCGATTACAAGCCTGGCAACACTTCGGCAGCACTTCGTGGCTCACCGGAAGACAATGACACGACTGCTTACTTGATTTCGCTCCAAGTGACACTATATATAGTGTGCTAATTCCGCTTGAATGCTACACATTCAATACGAGCGGAATCACAAACAATGATTTCGAGCGGAATCAGCAACTAGATATATTCGAGCGGAATCAAGATGTTGTGGTTTCGCTTGAAATGCCAAATGATCATTTCAAGCGGAATCACTTACAAAACTCACTTTCTTGGATTCCGAGCCCTATTCTAGCTAATTCTAAACAAGACTCGATACAAGACGTAGGCGACAGACGGATGCACCAACAAACTCCCCCTCGGATGTTGATGGAGTCTTCAGTGTCGAGTCTTTAGATGTCAAACCTTCAGTCTTTATCAGTCTTTGTGCTTCTTTCCGAAGTATTCTCCATTGCAAGCATCCTAACTCAAACTTTATCATCAACAAACTCCTCTCCCTCGGATGTTAAATCTTTAAAATTCATCAGCAATCTCTGAATCATAACCTGGCACTTGGTTCTTCAGACTCCCCCTCTCAATCTGCTGGGATCGTAGTCTGGAAATCACAGATTCAGAATTCATTCCAAAATCGTGACCTGGCTCTCTTCCAGCTCAGGTTATCTACACAATCTCTACCTCAAACATAAGTTTCTCAAAGATTAAATCTTTAAAATTTTGAAACTATTATGGTAAACAAACAAAATGATTTATTCTTTGAAAATCACACTGTACAATATAAACATTTTCACACACTCTTTATCCAAACCAGTTCTTCATGTCTAGCACTTGGAATTTCGAAGATCGGCTTTTCTACATCAGATGTCAAAAATCTTTTTGAATTTTTCAAAATTTATGCTAAAACACAATAAAATCTTTTTGGATTTTTGAATATAAAGAAATGAAATACAGTAAAGAAATATTTACATACAATCTTTTTTTGAGTTCGTCAAGAGGATCCTATCAGTTTTTGAGACATATCACTAACACCGTTAAGCTTGATTTCATTTTAAGTTTTAAACAATTCACCTAGATTGTCAGTATGTTTGTCCTTTTAAATTTTCACACAAATTTCAACTGTTTCGAGATATGAGATTAATGTTTTAGATACTTAAACTCATTCGTGTGTCCCACCACTTGAATATACTCCCGTATCCAGATCCCAATATTCAGTCTTACAGGTGAGTATACCACAGATGATATCTGTAAAGGGTTAAATTGCGAGGGCTGTGAGAGCTCAGGTCGATAGTTCCGCATACACAGAGAGATGACGGCTTCGACTTTTGGTGTGTCCCCTTTAGAGGATCTTTTCTTCAACAGCAATGATTATCAATTTTATTGTTTAATCATTTTTGCTGAGGGCTTTTGCTGTATTTCAAGCATTTTGCAGAAAGTATTATACGGGGACTAGGTCAGAATTTCCGTTCAGCAGAAGTCCCGGTATAATACCCCAGATATCACTGAGTATAAAGACCTAATATCTCAGAAAGAGGGACCTTTCAAACAAGATTTCGGGGGTTACCCATATATCCAAGAAATGTTCCCCACGAGGTAAGCAAGTTTTGAATTTAGGTTTATATCTCGTTACAATTTACTAAATGTGCAAAAACCTACTGACACATCCGTAGTGAGATTGTTTATCACATTTTAACTTTCCATTTCTTTAGCGTGTTGTGATAGTCCACTAATATACTATCATTTCCTCTTTTATGCAACAAAAACTCATTTTTCATTTTATCATGTTTTTGGCTTTTTCAAATTTTCTAATGTTTTTGGATTTTTTGAAAAATTTCTTACTCCCCCTAAAATTCAAAAACATTTACAGAAATTGAAAATAAACTGTACAAGAACATGACAACTGATATCGAATTTCCTCAAATCTCCATCCACTTGGCATAAACAATCAGAACTCCCGCTCACAACAAACTATTTTCCCATTATGATTTCAAAACACTTAAGTTTGTTTTAATCAAAATGGTTTTTCCGGAAAATAAGTCTTGTTGATTTTACCATTTGTAGGTTTGGGGTCATTTCATCACATTGTTTACCAATCTTTTGAATGATAGTTAAATCAAGTTCAACTTAATGACCTTGATTAACCACTTGTAGAATCTATGATTGAACCACTTGTAAGATCAACTATCAAACATTATCAACCAATTACCATCTGTTGGTTGAATTCTCAAGGTGCCGATTCCTGCTCCACACTTACCAACCTGGGAGTTCCGGCAATTCACACTTCTCAAATTTTAAATTTTCAAGAAAGATGCCGATTCATGCTCCGCGATTACCAACTTGGGAGCTCCGGCAAGTCAGGTTTCTATTCAACGAAAAATATATCCACCCAAGCCTGACCAGCCTTGGGTGTAACTTTTTCAGTCTCATTTGGGGTTGTATCTTTCCTTTTCAATTGATAAAATTCCTTAACCCCTTTAGCCTTCCCTTCAATCATCTTTTCAAAAATGTTTTTCACAGCAAGTTTAAAGGCCTTTTCAATATCCAATTCTTTCGTTTTAGGAAAGAATTGATTTGAAATTTCAACTTTTCCGATTTTAGATTTCAAATTCTTAGCACTCAGTGGTGGAAAATTCACACCATCCACTGGCGGAACTTTCTTCTCATCTTTCACAACAACCTGTGGCTCCTCTGATTTTATGGAATCAGATTCATCACCTGAACTGTTTCTTGATTTCTTAATAACCCACATTTGATTGTTAAGTTTCTCCTTCTTTTTGGAAACGTTTTTCGAACACTCACCAACTTCATAAATTGAATTTTCAAAAACTTTAAGTTTGTTCGTTGGTGGTTCGATTTTCTCAACAACCTTTTCCTTCAATTTTTCAGAAACTTCCTGTTTTGGTTTGAATGTTTTCGAACAGTTTTTAGCAATATGACCAGCAGTTTTACACTGAAAACAGGTTCTTGTTTCTGTCTTTTTCTGAACAACATTCTTCTTCAATTCTTCTTGCTTCTTGGCAAGGAACTCTTGATTCGTCTGCTTCCTGAAAGCTTGCTCTTTCTCAGACTCTGTCGTTTTTCCTGAAACAAACACAGTTTTTGGTTTATAAACTTTATCATTTTTATAATTTTTCGTTTGATTAAATCCAAGACCTTTCTTTTTGAAATTACGATTATGGTTTGGTTTCTTTTGGAAACTATAACCACAATTGTAACCCATTTTCTTGTTAATTTTTTGTTGGTCTCTTGAAGTGTATTGTTTAGGTTTTCCAGAAAGATTTAAATCTTTTATTTCTGAAATATTAATCTCTGTGATTTTGAAAACCTTTTTAATCATATCAAGTCTAACACTTCTTATTGGAAAAGTTTCATCAGAATATAATTTGTCAGAATCTTTCAACGTATATGCAACTTTGACCGGTTCGTCATTCAAATTAGATTTTGATAGCAAAAATTTCGTATCATAAACCCGTTTGTCCTTTTTGATTATTGGCTTTGACGCATCGGACTCAGACTTTGACTCGGGTTTGGACTCCATTTTTAACTCCTCACTTTCATCTTTATCCAACACCTGATCAACTACACTTTTTATCAATTCGGACTCATGATCAGTGTCAGACGATGTGAACGTAACATCAATATTTTCTGGTAAGTTATCCGATGACACAGACTCTCACTGTAAGTTGATTGCCTTTTCTACTCTATCAGAATTTGGATTTCGAGGTGAATATCCATTTTCGACTGGGGGCGGACATCTATTGTAAACAATACTTGATTTCTTACCAGAAATTTCCACTTCATCCTCTTTTTCTCTCTCGGACTTCTTTTCTTCCGAAGTCTTTTCTTCATTTAACGTCTTCAATTTTTCCACAATCGGATAAATCCTCTCAACAACAAAAGTAGAACATGAGTAACTTTTTAATAAATTGTTAACTCTCTCAGTTTCTATTCTTTGTGTTGCCAACTTCAATTCCAGCTCAGCACACTTTTCTGTGTAATAGTTAACATCATCAAGCTGTCTCATGTAGGCTCCCTTGAGTGTATTCAGGCTACAGCTTGTTCACTGTTTGACTCGGTGTACTTGTTCATTTCTCTGTTCAATGTATCATAAGATTCTTTCAACCTTTTGATGTTGTGTAGCAACTCGTTGTTTTGCTTGATCAAAGAATCACAATTCATACATTTTTCTGGAACTTTGATTTCATCAATATCTGTTTTGATCTCAAACTCCGGAACTTCTTTGACTGTTCTTCTCACTTGAAATACCTCAGCTTTCTTTCTTTTCTCGGCTTCAGCTTCAGCTTTTCTTCTTTCTTCTTCTTCCTCCTCTTCTTCAATTTTTCTCCATTTCTCCTCTTCAGCTTGCCTAATTCTTCTATATTTTTCTGCCCAATACTCATCATAAGCATTTGCAACAAAAGCTTTAACATTTGACATCTCTTTGGACATCTCTTTGGCCATGAATTCTTGGTCTGGGCAATAATTGTCCCAACTGAAACCTTCGGCCAACCTTTCATCGTCTTGATCTGCCAAACACACTTTACTGTCCGTTGGAATGTATTTATCCCAACTGAAACCACTATCTTTTCCTTGATTACCCAGACAAGCTCTCTTTGAATCTTCAATCATATGTCTGCCATGTGCAGTTTGTGCCTGATGCGATGCCTGTTGTTGTTGATATGGCGGTGGTGTGACTTGATGAAAAATCGCCTTCTTGTGGTAGTCGTTGTTTTCGAAAGGGTTTTGAGCTCCACTCGCTTCACGATTTGTGCACTCCCTCTTGAAATGCCCCTTTTCCCTGCAACGAAAACAAGTAACTTTAGACTTATCAAAACCTAAAGTTGAAACATGTGCCTCGCGAAAATCATCTCTGCCTGTAATTTGTTTGAATTTTTCAGCTCGTCTTTACACACTAGCCATGCACCATTTAATATCCATCAATTCCATTTCCTCGGCATCAATTTGATCGTAATCCTCTTTCGTGAGCATTGGATTTCCGATCCTTCCTGCAACTAAGCCTCCATAGGATTCAAGCATTGTTACCAACAAAGACATGTGACTCTTAGCAACTTCCTCAGTATAATTCTGATCATTTTCAAGCTTTAAAGCAATGTTGCATTGAAGAACTTTGCCACTCTTTGTTGTAGAAAACTGTGGATCATATTTTGGAAATGAAGAAAATCCTGTTGTGCTGCTTGATCCTTTAGATGAATTTTCAGAAGAACTTTTTGCATTAAAAGCAGTGTCAACCTTTGGAGAGAGATTTGTCTTTTCATTAACACCACTTTTAAAGTATAAGCCGATGTCTTGTTCTCCATCATAGTTCTTCATCCTAGCAATCTTTCTCTGCTCCATCTCTTGAGCTTCCAAATGTTTGATAAATTCACTCAGTGTTAGATTTTTATATTTTTTTCTGTTGCTTCTCAGCATCATCAGATACGTTCCCCAAATATCATGTGGTAACGCATCTGCTAGTTTCTCAATCAGCTCATCTGTATCCTTTTAGATGCCCAATTTTGTCATATTTCTCACCAAGTTACAATATCTTTCTATAATCTGCTTGGTGTTTTCTGACTTCAAACCACGAAATAAATCAAATTCTTTCTTCAATAGAGACACTTTGTTCCTGACCAAATCTTCATTACCAAGAGACTTTGCTTCTAATTCTTTCCAGATCGAATATGCACTACCATCATGTTGAAGTAAGATCAAGATGTCTTCTTTAATTGCCTGTTGTAACAAACTAACCATCAGCTTCTCATCTTTGTATTTCTTTTTCTCATCAGCACTTAATTCTTTAACTGGTATCATCTTTCGATCACTGCCAAGAGGTCTGAAATATGGTTCAACAGTATAATCCCAAACATCCAAATGATACGCCTCAACCCAGTTACCAAAGCGTTCGGACCAACTGTTATAATCATCGATGTCCATAAGCTTAGGCGGTTTTTGAGTTGTTCCAGTTTCATTTTCAAGCAAGGCATTCTGAGTAATTGTGATAGGACTAGCAAAGGCATTGTAAAACTCGTTGTCCATGATTCAATTTTCAAAAGTTCACAAATTTCCAAGTTCAAGCGAAATAACAAAGAAACTGTTTTAAAGCAGAAACAACAAACACACTATTTTAGGCGGAATCAACAAATAACCCCTGAAGCGGAAGCACCAAAAATATTTCAAACGGAATCAACAATCAAGTTGATTCAAGCGGAATCAGTCAAGGTTTCAAGCGGAACCCTTTTTCGAGCGGAATTAACTTCTAACTTTTCAAGCGGAATCAACCTTTGAGCGGAATCAGGTCGAATCTCAAGCGGAACCTCTATTTCGAGCGAAATTAAACAGAGTTTTCAAGCGAGATCTGATTTTGGAGCGGAATCAGCGAGAAACTTTGGAGCGGAATCACAGTTCTGAGCGAAATCAGATTCAAAGTGCTGCTGACGTCATCATTTAATTGAACATTTTCGAGCGAAACCTCAAAAATTTCAAGTTTTAGGTCGATTTTACTTGTGAAACTTTCAAGGGTTTATCAAAACATGATTGCGAGTGACATGTGAAAATTTGAGACTGTTTTACCGTAAAACATTTTTCGATTTTAAAGAAGAAGGTGTAGAAAATCAGAAAACACAGCTGAAATGGCAAGAACTCTTCCTCCTGAGCTCTAATACCACTTGTAGGATCGTTTTCAAACCAGAACGAGTCGATCATAAGAGTTTTTGTCCAAAACAAGAGGCGGAAACTAATGTTTTGGTGCAATCTCAGCCGTATTCACTTTAATCTGTTGTTTTTATTGATCAATGATTCGATTACAAGCCTGACAACACTTCGGCAGCACTTCGTGGCTCACCGGAAGACAATGACACGACTGCTTACTTGATTTCGCTCCAAGTGACACTATATATAGTGTGCTAATTCCGCTTGAATGCTACACATTCAATACGAGCGGAATCACAAACAATGATTTCGAGCGGAATCAGCAACTAGACATATTCGAGCGGAATCAAGATGTTGTGGTTTCGCTTGAAATGCCAAATGATCATTTCAAGCGGAATCACTTACAAAACTCACTTTCTTGGATTCCGAGCCCTATTCTAGCTAATTCTAAACAAGACTCGATACAAGACGTAGGCGACAGACGGATGCACCAACAGATGGCCGAATAGGTGTTTGTATTTAGGAACGGAAGGCATAATTTCTACATATTAACGAAAAACATCCATTCAATCACAATTCACACAAAGTCTAATACATTTAATGTATATTAATAAACAACAGTTAAAGAAACAACAATCAAACCTAAAGACACAATTCACACGAAGTCTAATTCTGAATTAGAAACACGGTACAATGGAAGGTACTGAGAAGGGGTGAATTACATAAGGTAGCTAGCACACATTAAATTATCTTCATTCTCAAGTTTATTGTATCAATCATTAAAAACTAAAAGCTATACGAATAAACTTTAATGCTTTTACTTTGTATATAAACATCTTGGATAATGTAATTTTACTATAGAATCTGTTAATGTTAGCATCTCTCTACGGCTCTACCTTATAAAACATAATGTTATGGGTATCTCTTATTAGTAATACTATAATATTAGCATAGTTTCATTAGTTAGTTGTTATTTGTTTGTTGATTTCATAGTATAATTGTCCAGATTACAATACACTGAGAACTTATTTTTGGGCATTCTACTAAATCATATAATCCTTTTTCAGTAACTGGCTGCGACTCAGATGAGGTGCAACTCGAAACCGTAACTCGGAACCGTGGTTGCGACTCGTAATAGATAACAACAAACAAAAAAATCAACAATGAACAAACAAATACCTCCTGGCTTTGCTGCGAATCTGCGGATGATGATGATGATTATTATCTGCGAATGGCGATGGTTATGAATCCCTGTCGCGAACGTTGTGTACTTGTTCGTCTGTTCGATCAGAAATCCAACGACGTTTGGTTTCCTGAGCAGCGGCAATTGTAGTATTGGTTTGATGATTTGGGGCCTGTTATCCGATATAAGATTGGGTTTTTTTTACAAAGTTTGGGCCTGTACTGATTTGGGCTATATATATATAAAGAAAATTTAAAAATTTTTGGGCCCTTTAATGATTTGGGCCCTGTTCTCAAGCCCACTCTGCACATGGGGATAACCGGCCCTGACTATCGTCGAGGTCAATGGTGTTGTGTGTGCATTAGATTTAACTTACTCGTCTGGGGTGAATGGGACTCATGCAATTCTGACTCGTTGTTTACAATACTAGAACACATACATATACTTAAAATAATGCTTCCATTTCTTCTTAAAGCTCTTTTTATATTGGTAAGAGTTGCTTGCATGTGCCAATGCGACTTTAAGTTAGCTAAAAACTAGGCTTCGGGTTTTGGTGTCGTAAGAAACCGGGTTGTTGATACTCGTACTTCAAAAGGGTTTACTAGGATTTGGGTTTGTGTTGTGACACCCCAGGAAAACCAGTAAACTACTCAACACGACTAGCTTCCTCAGTAACCGCATGCTAAATTTCGGGACGAAATTTCTTTCAACTCGGGGATAATGTGACAACTCGTGTTTTAGAACCTCCTTGCTATGCTTTGATGTACTTGTTTGAACAATACGTGACCAGTTAATGTACTTGGTTTCAACTGAATGTTACGTTTATCATGCTATGTGTTATATGTGCTATGTGAATATATGTATATATACTAAACTGTGGTCACACAACACTAGCTTAGCCGAACAAAATCTGACCAACCGCACAACACCCTCCTTGGGTCGCATAATTCCACACGGCCACACATGATTGTACTCGGCCCAAATACAACTCAACGGAAGCCCAAGCCGGGCCTGACCCTTATAACCCTCGAATAACATGTAACTCTCATTATCTTCACAATACAAGATAAACACTCAAAACCCTAAGCTCTCTCCTTCATCTCTTGGAAACTCGACGGCAGCCCCTCCCACTCGAAGCCCTTCCCGTCGATCTAATCAACCTATTCGAACATCACGGTTAGTGTCTTGCTATTATTGTTTGATAGATGATGTTTTGGTTGCTTTGATTGTATGTGATTACACTAGGGTTGTTCATGCTAGTAAACATGATTTGAAACAATGCACTTGATTTCGGTTATATGTATATATGATGAATTAATCAGCTGTGATATGATTGAACTCAGATGATATGTATAAATTCTAGGGTTTAATCCGATTGAATGTTGATGGGTAAATTATTGTTCATGCTTTGTTCGATTAGGGTTTATGAGAAATCGTATGGAATATGCTTGTTTTGATCGATTATTGTTCATGTTAGAAACTGTATTTGTGTTGATTGATTAAATTTCAGTTATGGAAACTATTATAATTGGTCAAAACAAATTGATTGAAATCAGTAACTGATTGCATGAATTAAGGAATTTGTTAATGGGTCGCACAAGTCTCTTGATCGCACAAGAGGTTCCGGTCATACAAGGGAATCGCACAAGCTAGTTAAACTAGGGTACATTGACTAAAGCATCTTGTACGGCCTCACTAAGCATAGTCGCACAACATCTTGTGGATCGCACAAGATGGTGCTGATCGCACAAGATGTTGGGCCGCCCAACGTAATTTATTATGATAAGCAGTTGGGCCGATCAGCCCAAATCCAATCGCACAAGTCTAACCGGGACGCACAAGGCTAATGCTTGTTATTAATTGGGCCGAAGGTTCAATGGACTTCAATTCTGAATCGCATAAGCTCAACGGCCCAATCATCTGAGTCGCACAAGTTTGAGAATGTTATGCTTTGACTGTTAACGTGAAAATACGTGTTTGCCATGATCTATACATGTTCGTAACCTGTTAACTTATGTGTGAGCATACGTGCATTACTTGAACCTAGACCTGACTTGTATGGTAACCCTGTTAGGACGTGGTTGACCACTCTTTGTTCAAGTAGCCTTTCGTTTAATCTGCCGAGCAAACCAAGGTGAGTTCACACTTTTACCAAGGCATGGGATTCCCGGGGTAGGGAATGGGATTGATTGATTGATTGTACGTACATGGTTATGGGAATTACGTACTACTGACCTCGTTTGGGAAAGGTCACTTATAGATACCGCTAGACTAGTGATACTGATACTGAACTTCACACACATGCCTGTAATGGCCGCAATACTGATACTGAACTTCGCACACATGCCTGGAATGGCCGCGATACTGATACTAAACTTCGCACACATGCCTGGAGGGCCGCGATACGAATAAAACTAGTCTACAATACATGGGAAACTCCCACTAATCTTCGCAAACATGCCTGGAGGGCCGCGATGTAATTATAAACGATACACGGGTTACTAAACAAACAAACGGTTTACGAAATGAACACTATAGTAAACAACCCACTGTGAACTCGCTCAACTAGTTGTTGACTCTCTGTTACATGCCTTGCAGGCCGTTAGGTACACATGGAACTTGCACTGGGAGGCGCGGTCGTTGTGGACAAGGATCGTGATTGCTTTGTTAAACATCATGACATTTCATACTTATACTTATGATTGGGTTTACTCTTATGCTTCCGCTAAACGTTGATATTATACATATGTTTTAAACACCTATCATATTGGTTTGGTTAAACTACATTTACTTTACTTATTGTTCAATATGATTGGTGGCTTGATCCTGGTCAGTCACGCCTCCAAGCGGTGATATTCCGCGGGTGGATTTTTGGGGGTGTGACAGATTGGTATCAGAGCCATTGGTTATAGAGAACTCGGTTTTAATATGGGGAAAACGTTTTTATTAAAACCAGACTATAACCAGTACAGTGCTCAACGATCCACAACGACGCTTCGCTCCACGTGCAAGACTCAACATACCAGGTACTACTATTCATGTTTACATTGTCTACTTGCTAGATTACATAGAACTTTGCTCGTGGTATGCTTAGATTACATTGCCTACTATTCGTTGTTGCTTGAGAACACTTGTGTGCTTACTCTCTTCTGTCATCGCACTTTTCGTGAACCCTTCTCACTTATGTTCCCTTTGGTATGAAGATCATGAGTGGACGCGTTAACATGACTCAAGCCCAGTTGACGGCTCTGATTAACGAACAAGTTGCTGCGGCACTTGCAGCCGCACAAGCAGGAGGTATACCCTGCAGTTGCAAACTCACTCTAGGATCTTTAGATCCTACACTCCTAAACCAACTCTTGTGTTAAACCTTGTCCTGTTCTTATACACAGCAGGTCAACACGCTCAGCCACCTGTTTGCACTTTCAAGAATTTCATGGACTGTCGTCCTAGCACATTCAGTGGCACGGAGGGAGCAGTTGGACTCCTCCATTGGTTTGAAAAGCTCGAGTCCGTATTTGAGATGTGTGAATGCCCTGCGGCTCGCAGGGTGAAGTACGCCACTGGCACACTGGAAGGAATCGCGCTGACTTGGTGGAATGCGCAAGTTCAACTTTTAGGGTTGGCAGCTGCTAACGCCACCCCTTGGAATGATTTCAAAGACCTGATTAAATGGGAATACTGCACACGTGATGACATCCACAAGTTAGAGATTGAGTTCTTTCATTTGAAGATGACTGGGTCGGAAATTGAGGCATATACTAAAAGGTCAAACGAGATGGCCGTTCTGTGTCCAACCAAGGTGGACCCTCCTATTAGACGTATTGAGTTGTATCTCAAAGGACTGGCACCAGAAATTCAAAGCCACGTGACATCGGCCAACCATAATAATATCCAGGAGGTTCAACGTCTTGCTCATCGCCTCACAGATCAGGTAGTGGAACAGAACATGCTGCCTAAACGTATCAGTGCTACCGATGCTACTACATCCGCTACTCCCAGTGACAACAAGTGAAAATGGGATGGGGATTCCAGCAAAGGTTCAACTACAGCTCAGTCTTAGGTTCAGCAGCGAAGGACTGATAACTACCAAAGCCCTGGTCAGCAATCTTCGGTTAATCAGAGACAGGGTGGATATCGAGGAAACCTCCCAAGGTGCAATACTTGCAACAAACACCACAACGGCCAGTGCAACAAAGGTGTTGTCAGCGGTGCCTCAAGATGGGTCATGAAGCTAAAGTTTGAAGGAGCTCACGACCTGCCAATCAGAATCAACAATAACAACCACCTGCTCCACGAAACCAGCAGCAGTAACAACAGCGTGGCAACAGAGGATGTTATCAATGTGGGGCTGAGGGCCACTTCAAACGTGACTGTCCCCAGTTGAACCAGAACCAGAACAACAACAATAACAATAATCAGGGTAATGGGAACAACAACGGGGGAAACAATAATGGCAACGATGCTAGGGGTCGTGTGTTCGTGCTGGGGCAGGGTGACGCAAGGAATGATCCTAATGTGGTTATGGGTAAGTTTCTTCTCGACGACTTTTATGTTACTGTTTTATTTGATTCGGGAGCGGATACCAGTTACGTGTCTCTAAAAGTTAGTCAAATGTTAAAACGTACACCAACACCCTTAAACACCAAACATGTCGTAGAGTTAGCCAACGATAAAAGTCTAGAGGCCTCACACATAGTTCAGGGTTGTAATCTTATCCTCGCTGGACAGACTTTCTCTATCGATCTCATTCCTATAGCTCTGGGTAGTTTCGACATCGTCATTGGTATGGATTGGTTGTCCCAACAGCAAGCAGAGATCTTATGCAAGGAGAAGATTGTTCGTATTCCCCATTCTGGTAAGGAACCTCTCGAAGTTCAAGGCGACAAGAGTGGTGCCGTGGTTGGCATCATCTCCTTCCTGAAGGCCCAGAAATGTTTACGAAAGGGTCACACTGTCATTTTGGCACTTGTTACAGACGCATCAATGAAAGAGAAGAGATTAGAGGATATCCCGGTTGTACGTGATTTCCCTCAAGTGTTTCCTGAAGACTTACCTGGCCTACCGCCTCATCGCCAGGTCGAATTCCAGATAGAACTAGCTCCTGGAGCAGCACCCATAGCTCGTGCACCGTATCGATTAGCTCCAACCGAACTGGAAGAACTGTCTAAGCAATTGCAAGAACTTTTAGATAAGGGTTTTATCCGTCCTAGCTCCTTGCCTTGGGGAGCTCCAGTATTATTCGTGAAAAAGAAGGACGGTACCTTCAGGATGTGCATAGATTACCGCAAACTCAACAAGGTGACAGTGAAGAACCGCTACGCTCTGCCACGTATTGATGACTTATTCGACCAGCTGCAGGGGTCGAGCTACTACTCAAAGATTGACCTGAGGTCAGGTTACCATCAGCTGAGAGTCCGGGATGAGGACGTCTCTAAGACAACATTCAGAACTCGCTATGGCCACTACGAGTTTCTAGCCATGCCATTCGGATTAATGAACACACCTGCAGTTTTCATGGATCTAATGAACAGAGTGTGCAAGCCTTACCTGGACAAGTTTGTGATTGTATTCATCGACGACATCCTGATCTACTCTAAGAGTCAGGAGGAACACGAGCAGCATTTACGACTTATCTTGGAGGGTCGCGATACGAATAAAACTAGTCTACAATACATGGGAAACTCCCACTAATCTTCGCAAACATACCTGGAGGGCCGCGATGTAATTATAAACGATACACGGGTTACTAAATAAACAAACGGTTTACAAAATGAACACTATACTAAACAACCCACTGTGAACTCGCTCAACTAGTTGTTGACTCTCTGTTACATGCCTTGCAGGTCGTTAGGTACACATGGAGCTTGCACTGGGAGGCGCGGTCGTTGTGGACAAGGATCGTGATTGCTTTGTTAAACATCATGACATTTCATACTTATACTTATGATTGGGTTTACTCTTATGCTTCTGCTAAACGTTGATATTATACATATGTTTTAAACACCTATCATATTGGTTTGGTTAAACTACATTTACTTTACTTATTGTTCAATATGATTGGTGGCTTGATCCTGGTCAGTCACGCCTCCAAGCGGTGATACTCCACGGGTGGATTTTTGGGGGTGAGACGAACGAGATTGTTCAAAGACAACATAACACTATAATTGTGACAATAGTTTAAATACTAAATTTCATTTCATTACTAAATGTGACACTGTCTTGAAAATGAAAGTACAACATATTGCAAATTGAAACATAACAAGTACAAAATTTATAAATAAAGTTTCGAGTGAGTTTCTAGTCCACCTTAAATAGATTTCTTGTCATATCGTCATCAATTTCCTGCAACATGTATTAAAGTATATATGTCAACACAAAATGGTCGGTGAGCATACTAGTTTGTCTACATAGCATAAGTATAGAAAAATCTCAAATCCACATGTCAAATGTATACTGTGTTATATGAATCATACTAGCTTGCATGAACTAAAAATCAAACCAAAGTGCCCACTAGCGTAACCTTATCATTGCAATGAATAAGATCGTGAAGAATGATTACTTGACAATGACCCACAACGGGCAGTGTGCTACTCCTATAGCGCTATACATGTTAAGAGATGGTTTTTGAAAGTTAATGATAGATAACATGCATATAATGTGTCCTAGCATGTATAACAAACAGCATGTTGATGGATTGAGTGTTTGTTTAAGCATGATTGTATGTGTGGTTGTGAGTTTCATAATGATACATACTGCAACCCAAAGTGTTTTAAAGCGTAAATTGAACAAATATACTCACGGTTTGCAAAGTTAATTCCACCGAGAACGAGTGAGCGTTTGGGAGGTTGGAACACCGAAGTTATCCTAAAAGATAAACAAACGTGTGTAAGTTCATGGAGTTTGATGACGGAGGTAAGTTGTAAATATGCAATACACGAAAGTATATATCTTGTTTAGATACTCATTTGGATACCATTTTTGTTAATATTCTTTATGAGTGTTGCACTCATTGAAAGCCCAAAATGAGGAGGCTAAAACTAAGATAAGCCCCACCTTACCATAACATCCAACCATTATTTTGATTAGTATCATGGTTTGGTTTCGGATTAGACAGTGTGTGTGTGTGTATATATATGTTATAGTCTAGTATATGGTCATGTATCATGTCATGGATTGTCGTGCATGGGTAGGATGATTCCTTTAACCCTTTAGTTCACCAATGCACAAATCATCACATGGATGATTCGGATGGTCATGAACATCAGTACAAGAATGTAAATAACTTATCTAACTCACCAAGCAACCAAGTGGGTTTAACTAGACGAGTTCTTCCAACATGACAATGGTTGGAGACTTGGTGTAGTTTATCCACTTTGATTACTGAAAAACTACTTGGTGACTTAATTCGAAATGTGAACTAAAAAGCATAACATTTCTAGACATTCTTCAATCCAAACTGTCACACCCCAACCGATTGCGGAAACATCGGGGAGCGAGCACTAAGCGTTCAGATTGCTCATGAGATTTCCATAACACTAAATATTTCGATAGACATTAAATAGATTTCATAGAAATTGGCTAAAAACAACCATCACCCACAAATAACATGTATCAAACATAACAAACATGTTTCCCTTGTTCAAATGTCTAAATTAACTAGGCGACGTTTCTAGGCATCTCCTAGCTTGATTTCCAACTGTTCAGAGCAACCTATCAGCCTGCAACATGTATTAAAATATCAATACAAAATTCTTGGCAAGTATACAAGTTTGATAATAGAATAATAGATTAAAACAACTCATATCCACAATGTAAGCAATAAAAATAGTTTCAGTCGTGCTAGTGTCGCAGTCCACGCAATGATAGCCCAAGTATCCCGATGCTTTAGTGTTTACCCAATACTCAAGGTAAACTAGAATCCTCCTAACAATGCCCCCTGAGAATAATGGGAGAGATGCACCCCTATAGCGTTACTATTGTTAAGGCGGAACTACACACCCTGGATTAAACGTCACATAGCACAAATAGAATACTAGAATGCACAAGTTTTCACATACACATAGGATAGAGTTTAGATTTGAGAAAGATTCGAGTTTATATAGAATACATGTTACACCCCAAAGTTTTAGAGTAAAAAGGGGATCGAGTATACTCACAATGATTGCTTAACAGTCACAACTGTTATTGGATCAAAGAGAGCTCTTTTTAGAATTAGCCTGATTAGATTACAATAGGATAAGAGTCAGGCAGAATAACGAGATTGTGCGAAGTGTCGGGACAGTCACTGGATCAGATGGGTGTCCGATCGGATGGCTATCCGATCGGATTGCCAGTCGATCGGGTGACTTAGTGTAGAAGGGAACGGGTGGCTGTCCGTTCGGATGGCTGTCCGATCGGGTGGTCACTCGATCCAAGTGTCAAGTGCTTTGGTTCCTCTAATCGGGTGGCTGCTTGATCGGATGGCTATCCGATCGGGTTGCCATTCGATTAAGGGTTCCAAGTTTCAAGTTTCAAGTTTCTGAAAAAGTTTCTAAGTGTTGGAAGGTTTCAAAGTTTCAAGGCTTCGAGATCAGTGTCACCTGATCGGGTGGTTGTCCGATCGGGTGACTGTCCGATCGGATTGCCACTCGATCGGGCGATCCTTGTTCCGTTTACCATTTTGTAAAATTTCTAAGTTTAACGATTACGGCATGGTATAAATTGAGATAATGGTAAGCTCATCGGCACACAGCCGTTCTGATCGGGTGGGAACCACCCCAGTCCGATCAGTTAACTGCCCGCGATAACATTTATGTCAAAATCCATATTTCCGCGATCCTTCTCCGGTAGAAATCCACTTCTAAGCCGAATCTAGACTAATAATAAAGTCTATAGTCCGTTCAGAACCGGATCTCACCGTTTAAAGTAAAAGATTGAAGAAAAGATGAAGAAACTTAAGTTTTATATGAAAAAGTCTAGATTTAGCTTAAATTTAGTGTAAAAACGTATGAAATTCCTTAGATCCAAGCTAGATCTTGCAAGAAATGACGTCATATAGCAGTTTGTACAAACCACCATGATGACATCACCCTCAAGAACTCAGATCTTAGAGATTTCACGGTGGAAAGCGTGATTTCAAAGGAGAATCACGTAGAGAATGAAGTGTAGATCAAGAAAGTACAAGTCTATAGTCCGTTCAGAACCGGATCTCACCGTTTAAAGTAAAAGATTGAAGAAAAGATGAAGAAACTTAAGTTTTATATGAAAAAGTCTAGATTTAGCTTAAATTTAGTGTAAAAACGTATGAAATTCCTTAGATCCAAGCTAGATCTTGCAAGAAATGACGTCATATAGCAGTTTGTACAAACCACCATGATGACATCACCCTCAAGAACTCAGATCTTAGAGATTTCACGGTGGAAAGCGTGATTTCAAAGGAGAATCACGTAGAGAATGAAGTGTAATAGTCCGTTCAGAACCGGATCTCACCGTTTAAAGTAAAGGATTGAAGAAAAGATGAAGAAACTTAAGTTTTATATGAAAAAGTCTAGATTTAGCTTAAATTTAGTGTAAAAACGTATGAAATTCCTTAGATCCAAGCTAGATCTTGCAAGAAATAACGTCATATAGCAGTTTGTACAAACCACCATGATGACATCACCCTCAAGAACTCAGATCTTAGAGATTTCACGGTGGAAAGCGTGATTTCAAAGGAGAATCACGTAGAGAATGAAGTGTAGATCAAGAAAGTACAAGAATCTAGTCTAAAACGTACCAAAATCACCGAGAAAATGAAGGAATGTAGTGTGTGTGCGTTTGGTCGAACAGGGCTGTCACATCAGGGAATAAAGTGATGTGACAGGCCTATTTATAGTGTGGAGAGAAGTAGAGGTGGTGCAGCATGGATCGGAAGGCCGATCGATCGAGTGGCCTTCCGATCGGGTGGTCATCCGATCGGATTACCACTTGGCCAATCCAATCCTTCCCGCGTTCTCGTCTTCGTTTTGCGAGTTAGATTAAGTGTTGCGTACATTAGGTAATAGAATAACAGGATTATAGTATTAATACAAAAGTTTCACCAATTTTATAGATTCCGCCAGTGACAAGACTCTAGTCTCTCGTTCAACCAAGAATCAAGTCTCACGAGTCTAAAGAGTCGAGCACCCAATAGATTTAGGCATTCCAACATAGATTTAGACATTCCAATATAGGTTTAGACATTCCAAGTATATGAATTTAGGCATTTCAAATCATAGATTTTGACATTTCAACACATAGACTTAGACATTCCAACACATAGGTTTAGACGTTCCACATATAGATTTAGACATTCCAAATACATAGAATTAGGCATTCCAAATTAGGAATTCCAGTTATATAGAATTAGGCATTCCAACATATATCATAGTTTAGGGACCCAAAATGACGATAGTTAAATTTCAGGGACTAATCCTGACAAATGTCTAAAGTTTAGGGACGCTGGGCGTTATAGTCTCCCCTCCTTTAGGAGATTTCGTCCCCAAAATCTTAGATGAAGATTGCTCGAAGAGCTACGGATACTTGGCCTTCATATCACTTTTCAATTCCCAAGTGATTTCGGCACCACGCTTTCCTTACCATCGCACCTTAACAATGGGAATTTTGTTGCGCCTCAATCGCTTGACGGCTTGATCCATGATTTCGACCGGTTTCTCCACAAATTGAACAGCTTCATTTATTTGTAAGTCTTCAAGGGGAACCTGCAGTTCCTCGTCGGCTAGGCATTTGCGTAGATTGGATACGTGGAAAACCGGATGCACGTTGTTTCGTTCTTGTGGCAAGTCGAGTCTGTATGCTAGCTTGCCAATCCTTTCAAGTATCGCGAAAGGACCCACATAGCGAGGAGCGAGCTTTCCCTTCTTACCAAAACGAACCACTCCCTTCCAGGGAGATACCTTGAGGAGAACTCGGTCACCAACAGTAAATTTCAGAGGCTTGCGCCTTTTATCAGCATAGCTCTTTTGCCAGCTCCTAGCCTTGATCAAGTTATCACGGATCTGAAGAATCTTTTCCGTTGTCTCTTGAATAATCTCAGGGCCAGTGAACTGCTTTTCCCCAACCTCATGCCAGCTGAGAGGAGATCGGCATTTTCGTCCATACAAAGCTTCGAAAGGAGCCATCTGAATACTGGAATGATAGTTGTTGTTGTACGAGAATTCTATCAATGGTAAATGTACATCCCAGTTACCACCAAAGTCGATGACACAAGAACGGAGCATGTCCTCTAGGGTTTGAATAGTATGCTCGGTCTGTCCATCCGTCTGAGGATGAAAGGCCGTGCTAAGATTCAAGTGCGAACCCATAGCGGACTGAAATGTTTGCCAAAGACGTGAAGTAAAACAACCATCACGGTCAGAGATTATGTCAAGAGGGATGCCATAACGACATATAATCTCATCGGTATAGATCCTAGCAAGTTTCTCCACTTTATAATCTTCATGAATAGGAAGAAAGTGGGCTGATTTAGTTAAACGGTCAATAATAACCCAAATACTGTCATGACCGGCAGGTGTACGGGGAAACTTAGTAATAAAGTCCATAGCAAGACTATCCCACTTCCAAACGGGGATTTTAGGTTGTTCCAAAAGTCCAGAAGGACGCTGATGTTCGGCCTTAACCTTCAAACAAGTAAGGCACTTAGAAACATATACAACAATGTCCCTCTTCATGCCAGGCCACCAATAAGTCATACGCAAATCCTGGTACATCTTATCGGCACCTGGATGAATAGAGTAACGAGATTTGTGAGCCTCATTCATAATGAGCTCACGGAGGTTATCGCGATCTGGCACCAGATGCGATTGAGATAGTACTGAAGACCATCAGATTTAGTTTCGAGTTGATTAACGTTAGCGCCAAGAACTTCAACGGATAGACTTCCTTCATTAGCAGACGAATACTGAGCTTCACGAATTCAAGCATGAAGATCACTAGAGATACGAATAGACTTAACATGAGTCTTACGACTAAGAGCGTCGGCCACTACGTTCGCCTTGCCTGGGTGATAGTGAATTTCGCAGTCATAGTCGTTAAGTAATTCCACCCAACGCCTCTGTCGCATGTTCAGCTCTTTTTGGTCAAAGATATGTTGAAGGCTCCTATGGTCGGTGAAGACCACACACTTAGTACCATAAAGTAAGTGTTGCCAGATCTTTAACGCAAAAACAACCGCACCAAGCTCTAGATCGTGAGTAGTGTAGTTTTTCTCATGTACCTTGAGCTGATGGGAGGCATAAGCAATAACCTTGTCCCGCTGCATGAGCACACAGCCCAAACCCCGGTTCGAGGCATCACAATACACCACAAAATCGTTATTCCCATCGGGTAAAGTTAAAACAGGAGCGTTACACAAAAGGTTCTTAAGGGTCTGAAAGGACTCCTCTTGTTCGGGACCCCAAACAAAAGGTTTCTCCTTTTGAGTTAGAGTAGTAAGAGGAACAATGATTTTAGAAAAATCCGCGATGAACCGGCGGTAATAACCCGCCAATCCTAGAAAAGAACGAATCTCAGACACGGATTTAGGCGTACACCAATTCTTCACTGCCTCGATCTTCGAAGGGTCAACATGCATACCCTGACTACTAACAACGTGACCAAGAAACTGCACTTCATCAATCCAAAACTTACACTTAGGAAATTTAGCATATAGGCGTTCACCACGTAGAAGTTCAAGCATAAGACATAGATGACGAGCATGATCAGCTTAAAAACATCAACAAGGATATCATCAATAAAGACTATAACAAAACGATCCAAATAGGGTTTAAAAACACGGTGCATAAGGGCCATGAACACTACAGGCGCGTTGGTCAAGCCAAAAGGCATGACCACGAACTCGTAGTGCCCATATCGAGTACGAAACGCAGTTTTCAGAATATCATCTTCAAGGACACGTAGCTGATGATATCCAGAACGTAGGTCAATCTTCGAGAAACATGACGCGCCTTGTAGTTGGTTAAATAGATCATCAATATGAGGTAAAGGGTAACGATTCTTCACAGTAAGCTTATTGAGTTCACGGTAGTCGATACACATATGAAACGAACAATCTTTCTTCTTGACAAACAAAACGGGAGCACCCCACGGAGAGGTACTTGGACGAATAAAACCCTTATCGAGTAATTCCTGTAGCTGACTGGATAACTCTTGCATCTCAGAAGGTGCAAGACGATAAGGAGCCCTGGCGATAGGAGTCGCACCAGGTACGAGATCAATACGAAAGTCGACGGATATAGGAGGAGGGAGACCAGGTAGATCCTCAGGAAAGACATCAGGGAAATCACACACAACCGGAACACCGTTTATGTTCTTCCCTTGCCTTTTTGTTCCACTACGTGGGCCAAGAAGGCAGGGTTCTGTTTACGTAAACTTTTGTTCGCTTGTGTGCATGACATCAGCCTTAGTCCTTTCGCAGGTCGGTCTCCATAGACGTTTAGAATATCACCGGACGGTAGAGGAAGACGAACAAGTTTCTCGTGACAAACAATCTCGGCATGGTTCTTACGTAACCAGTCCATACCGATTATGACATCGAAACTACCCAGTCGCATGGGTATGAGATCAATAGAAAAGACGTGATCGTTAAGAGTCAAGGAACAATCACGAATGATAGAATTAACAAGGATCGACTTACCATTGGCAACCTCAATAGAGAATGACTCTGGTAACTTAGAGCGTGTACAATTCATCAAAGACTCAAATTCCATGGACACAAAGCTTTTATCGGCACCAGTATCAAATAGGATCGAAGCATAAATATTATTAACGTGAAACATATCATTCACCACGTCGTTGTTGTTGCGAGCCTGGTTAGCATTGAGATTGAACGCTCGTCCACGAGCGGCTGCTTGTTGTTCTTGGTTCAGCTGGGGGCAACGGTTTCGGAGATGAGTAGTATCTCCACACTGAAAACATGCACGAACGACATTAATCGGTCCTGGGTTCTGTGGAGGAGCTGGAAGTGCTGCTTGTGCTACTTGAACGGGGATTTGCTGAACCGGTGCAGGATTAACTTGACGACAGTAGGGGGCCGTGTGACCATAACAGTTACAGTTGGTGCACAATCGACATGCTGATGCGGTAGGGTGATGAAAATTGCAAGTTTTACACTTGGGATAAGACCCAGTGTACTGCTTTTTTGCCTCAGGAGCAGCAGGGTTAGCAGCAGCAATAGCAGGAGCAGGTTTGGCAGTAGGGTTTGCAGTAGGGACAATAGCATTGCATCCCGAACCCTGAGACTTCCTCTTCTTGTTCTTGCTGCCACTTGGCTGCTGAGTGACTTGATTTGCAGACTTAGAGGTAGCAGAGGTAGCAAACTGTTTATCACGCACACGATTGTTGTTGAGACTAGCTGCGAGACGGTAGACTTCCTCAATGGTTTCTAGCTGAGCTGCTTCAATGGAATCTCGCATAGCAGGAGGTAGACCGTTGATATACTTGGTTATCATCCGCTTAGGAGTCGAAACCAAGTGAGTAACGATAAGACTTAGCTGCTTAAACCGGGTAGTATACGCCAAGTTGTCATCACCAACTTGTTTCAAATGCCAAAACTCTTCCTCAAGCTTGAGTTGTTCATGGGGAGGGCAAAATTCGAGCATCATCAATTCTCGCACCTCTACCCATGGAAGAGCATAGGCTTCTTCATTAGTACGGATGTCCCTCTCATTCGTCCAACACTCCAGCGCTCTGCCTTGAAACATTCCCGTTGCGCTCCTATTTTTCAAGTGCTCTAGGCACTCGCTGTTGATGAAAGTAACCTCGATGCTGTCGAACCACTCAAGCATCGTAGTCACCCCATCACTGCCCGTGAAAGACTTAGGGTTGCACGAGACAAAATGTTTGTAGTTGAACTTTGCAGACGTCGACTTCTCCGTCTTAGAGTCGACAGAGGATGGAGGGGTGTTTGATCCTTGAAGCTCAGAGACGATCTTTGGCACGAATCGAGCGATCTGGTCGGCCATGAACGACATCATCTTTTTCTGAGACTTCTCCCTGGATTTCCTGAGAGTGTCGGATAGCTTTCGAGACGACATATACAGATCAACATGAGGTTTGTATGAGTCTAGATTACGAAATCTCACAATAAGGGATTACACATACGATAGTTTAAAGAATCTAGATTTCACACCGCAACTCACGACCTTCACATGGCACGTTGTACGAAGTTTGGTTAAAATGCCAGAAATGCTTATATATAGGAAGTACGAGCGACGTATCCACCACGCTTCGGGCACATCACCTTGCCTCGTACTTAGTGTCATGTTACGTGTCGCGATTATCAAACGTAATAATTCACTCATCATCATCATTATATACTCATAGATTACCCAAACAGATTTACATAGATTAACTTGACAGATCACCATAGATTAACTCAATAGTCTAACACAAGTTATCTCAATAGATTAACATAGATTAACATAGATCATGCTAGAGTGCACATAGTTCACACGTAGATTTCTTATAGACTACCCGAATAGTTTTAGAGTTCACATAGATTGTATAGACTTTCCATAGATTTCATAGACTTTCCATAGACTGCATAGACTTTCCATAGATCTCATAGACTTTCCATACTGGTCTGCAAACACTAATCTCGTATGGCACTTGGTGTAAGGACCTGCAAAAATGTCCCAAATAGACCCGTAACTGAAAACCCGGACCCCTAAAACCCTAATGTGCATGAAAAACCAAGAAATCAAGATTTCTGGGTTTTACGCGGGCCGCGTAAGAGTAAGCTTAGGCTTACGCGGGCCGCGTCAACTTAAAGTTGACCGGATAAGCATGCCGGGCCACATGTCGCACACTTGGCAGCCCTATTCGTGACACACAAGCCCTTCACGTAGACTAGGGGCCCTCGCGGGCCGCGTAAGTCCTTATTAAGGTTTACGCGGGCCGCGTAAAACTCATTTTTTAGCTATAAGTAGTATGTGCATGGGGCTTTCATCTGTGCTCGAAATTTTCTTTCAAAAAAGAAGTTTACTGCTTAAAATCACACTTTCACGTAGGGAAAAGCTGCTACGAATACAGGGTATTAACTCGATTACTGCTACGATTCAATGTCCGATTGATTGAAACCGATCCGATGAATGTTTAAGTGCTGCCCAAATCAGGGCTATACTTTGTCATTCGTCATGAGGGTTTTGATTTCGTGAGTTATCATAAATGTTGAATTAAGTTACTTACCTAGTTTCGTGTGCATTATTATTTAAATTAGGTTACAAGGTTAAATCAGTAGGCAAGGTTCTGTCCGGTTAAACTTGCAATGTGAGTCATTCTCTTTTTATCAACAATGTTTTACAATACCCAAATTGCTTTCAAAAGTTATAATTACAGGGATTAAGTCTTGGTTATTTTGAATCACTGGCAAGTGGGGTATTGTGCACATTACTAATCTCTCACAATTAGGTTCACCAACCTAACAGTGATAATCATCACTACTTGGGTGAAAGGACCCAATAGTGGTATGACCATCGTCACCAGGGTGTGACACGGCGCCAGATAAAAATAAGATAGAAGCCATTGTAATCGCTCTTATGCTGTAATTTATAGCTATGTGTCGTTTTATCAAATTTGAGTGACTCGCCAGTATTTCCCCGCTGATAAAATATTTTTAAAACATGTTTTAGGTGACCTACTGTGAATCAAGGAAAAGTGCTACAGAGCACTAATAAAGCTTGAAGTGGTGGCTTAGTTAAATAATTTAACATGTTTTGTAAAACAGAGAATTTCCTCGTGAAAGTCCTCTATTGTAAATTACGGGGTTTGTCCCAAATTATGAAATAAAATAATTGGGCATTTTCAGTTTAAAAAGATCCTGTTAGAATTTCCGCTGCCAAAATAAATAATACCACGGGTTTCTATCCCGCGGCTCCTGGACCGGGTTAAACTGGGACGGGGGCTGTGACAGAAAAAAGGTGGTATTAGAGCCACTGATTTAAGCCAATTAAGTATTTAGAAATACTTAAATTTTTCTGATTTCCATCCTGTGATTTTGTGGAAACTTGATGTTAACTTAAAATTATGTGTGTCTTTACGTGTGCTAACAGCATGAATGAACTATCAGAGGCACTCCAAAATTTCACTATCCATACCACCGATATGGATATCACGGGAAACCCATCTGGCTACCAGGCTGATATGGAAGAGCCAATGGTATTCCAGGCCCAACCGCAGGAAAAACCAAAGCCGAAAAAGAGAAGAAGACTTGTAGGTTGGAGGCGTGTGCGTAGGAAGAGACCAGCGGTACAGAAAGTTATAAATACTGAGGATCCCAAGGATAAGGGGAAAGGAATAGAGATTGGGGAAAGTTCCAGGAAAGCCCAGGAAATGCCATCATGGGAGGAGCTGGATCGTAAACTGGCACTTAGTGATCTCATCGGACCTGCCGATGAAAACCTCTTCAATTACCCAATTGAGTCACAACTTCCAGTTAATCTAGAACCTGCTATCCCAGATCCCATTGTCAACCCTCGACCTCTACAAGGAGAGCTGGAAGAATGGTGGACCACTGACTGGCAATTTCAGAATCTCTTAAATAACCCTAATACCTTTTTCCCTCAGTTCGACCCGGATCGTGCGCCAAACCCAACAATGAGCAATGAGAACTTGGCTGAACTCCGCCACTATGGCGAGGAGCTGGTAGACGCAGGGAATAGAATCCGGGAAGTGGGAGAACAGATCTCCTGGAAGTACGACGAGAGGGAACGTCGTTTCTGAAGTGCCATTGATGGGGACAGTATGTGGTTGTGTGGTGTGTTTGTTTAATAATAATAAAATAATAATAAATAACAAAAATATAAATATATAAAATAACTTAAAATAAAAACTTTTGTAATATAACTGGTTTGTATGGATGCCTACTAATATATAAAAATATCAAAGTCGCAAAGTCGACAATTTTGGCTATACATGTTTGGCATGATTTCGTGCGATTACTTTATTGTATTTGGTTGTATTTATTCGTGCCAATAACTTATCTATATATTGTTAATTATCAGATGGAACACGCTGTTAATGAACCGGTTAATGAAGTTAATCAATCGGAACACAATAATGAAGATCACTTTCTAAATCGGCAAGATATAAAAAACATCGTCGCTCAGGGAATAGCCAATGCTATCCCAGCAATCGTCGCTGCTGTTAAAAGCCCTGTTGAGCCTTCACAAGCTCACCCCAGTAAACGCACGCGCGACGATAATTTCAGTAATAGTGTTAACGGAGGCGGCAATAACGACAACTTAATTCAGGCCCCAATACTCAAGAAAATGAAAGCTACAACACCTGGTTGCACTTACAAGGAATTTCTTGCCTGTAAACCAGCCGAATTTGCAGGCAATGAAGGGGCGACAGCCGCACTGCGTTTGTTAGAAAAAACTGAAGCAGTCATTAAAATAAGTAAATGCGCAGAGGAAGACAAAGTGATGTATGCTTCTCACCTTTTCAAGGAAGAGGCATTAGAATGGTGGAATACGGTATTACAAGCCAAGGGAAGTGACATGGCATATTCCATGAATTGGGAAGAATTTAGACAATTGGTGGAAAGAAAATTCTGTCCCGAGTATGAAAAAGAACAAATGGCAAATAAATTCCTGAGCCACCGAATAGTGGATGTTGACTGTCGAGGGTGTACTTCGAAATTTTTCGAGTATGCCAGAATTGTGCCAACTCTGGCTTCGCCAGAGCCGGTACTTATTTCTCGCTACATTTGGTGTTTGATTAGCGAGATTCGTGATATCGTCAAAGCTGCAAGACCCCGCACGATTGACGATGCGGTGGAATTAGCTAACACCTTGACTGACGGACTGGTGCGCACGTGAGAAGAAAATAGAAAGAAGGAAGTGGCCCAAAAGATTACCCAAGGATTTCGTGTGGGTAATAGTAGTAATTTCTAGAAAAAGGGAACCGCGCAATTTGCAATTTCTGTAAAATTCTGGGGCATCAAGAAGAAGATTGCAGAAGAAAAAAATCGACAATTTGCTTCAATTGTGGAGAAGCTGGACATTTTAGACCAAACTGCCCTAAACTGGCTAAACCAGCTGACAACAAGGCTAAACCTGCAGAAGGAACTACCAAAAAGAATGCAAGAGCTTTTCAGCTGACAACCCAAGAAGCAGATCTAATTCCGGATGCGATAGCGGGTACGTTCCTAGTTCACAACGTTTATGCGAAAGTATTATTTGACTCTGGTGCAAATCAAAGTTTTATAAATACTTCGTTCTGCCAAGCTCTTAAGCTACCTTTAAACAAACTTAGGCAGATTTATACGGTAGAAACAGCCGACGGTAACTCTGTTAGCATAGATCGAGTCTTGCAGGAAGGTAAGATAGAACTTTCAGGTCATAAATTTTCTGCAAACCTGTTACCCATGAATTTAGCTGGATTCGATGTTGTATTAGGAATGGATTGGTTAGTAGCCAACCATGCTCGAATCCTCTATGATAAGAATTCCATAGAAATTCATACACCCATAGGAGGAATAATTATGGTTGCAGGAGATAAGTCACGAAAGCCAATGAAATTCATTTCAGTAATGAAAGTGGCCAGTTATTCAAGAAAACAAGAAATAGCATATATGGTTTCGGTAGTTGTTAATACCAAAAGTAAGGAACTTAAGGACATTCCAGTAGTATCAGAATACCCAGATATATTCCCAGAAGAACTACCTGGATTACCACTCGACAGGGAAGTAGAATTTAAAATTCATCTAATTCTTGGAACTACACCGATAGCCAAGGCACCTTATCGGTTAGCACCCACCGAAATGTTAGAATTGAAGAAGCAGTTAGATGAATTATTAAGCAAAGGATTCATACAACCTAGTTCATCCCCTTGGGGAGCGCCAGTGTTGTTTGTAAAGAAGAAAGATGGTTCAATGCGAATGTGTATTGATTACAGAGAATTGAATAAAGTTACAATTAAAAATCGATACCCATTACCTAGGATTGATGATCTTTTTGATCAACTTCAGGGAGCTAGATATTTTTCTAAGATAGATTTACGCTCCGGATACCATCAGTTGAAGGTACAAGAACAAGACATGCCTAAAACCGCTTTCAGAACTAGGTATGGTCACTACGAGTTTACAGTTATGCCATTTGGATTAACAAATTCTCCTGCAGCATTTATGGATATGATGAATAGAATCTGTAAACCGTATTTGGATAAATTTGTAATTGTCTTCATCGACGATATACTTATTTACTCCAAAAGCCAGGATGAGCATTGTGAACATTTACATGCACTCTTAACTTTGTTAAGAAAAGAGAAGCTTTACGCCAAATTCTCAAAATGTGAATTTTGGCTTCAGGAGGTGCAATTTTTAGGACACATGGTGAATCACGAAGGTATTCACGTAGACCCCTCCAAAATAGAAGCAATCACCAAATGAAAGGTCCCACAATCAGCTTTGGAAGTTAGAAGTTTTCTAGGGTTAGCCGGATACTATAGGCGATTCATTAAGGATTTTTCTAAGATAGCCATGCCATTAACTAAGCTAACCTGTAAAGCAATGAAGTTTGAATGGGGACCTAGACAAGAAGAGGCTTTTAGGATTTTAAAACAAAGGTTAACAAACGCCCTAATTCTAGCCCTGCCAGAAGGAACAAAAGATTTTGAAGTTTACTATGATGTTTCTAAGCTAGGATTAGGATGTGTACTAATGCAACACAAAAGGGTAATTGTGTATGCCTCAAGACAATTGAAAAAGCACGAGGAAAACTATATGACTCATGACTTAGAATTAGGAGCAATAATTTTTGCCCTTAAGATTTGGAGGACATTATCTGTATGGAAGTAAGTTTAGTGTCTATACAGATCATAAGAGTTTAAGATATATATTTGGGCAAAAGGAATTAAACATGAGACAAAGGAGATGGATGGAAATTTTAAGTGACTACGACTGTGATATTCAATATCACGAAGGAAAAGCAAATGTAGTCGCAGATGCTCTAAGTCGTAAGTATCATGAAAAGCAAAAGCGAGTTCGTGCTCTCAGATTAAATCTTCAAGTAGATTTAATGGAACAATTGAAGGATATTCAAGCAATAGCAATCAAGGATGATGCTGAAGAAATGAAAGGAAGGATAAAGGAACTAGAGCAAGGCACCAATGGAATTTGGAGATTCCACAAAGACAGAGTTTGGGTACCTAAGCAAGGAAACTTAAGAGATAAGATTTTAGAGGAAGCTCATAAATCCAGGTATACCATGCACCCAAGAAACAATAAGATGTACCAAGATTTAAGAAATAATTTCTGGTGGATAGGAATGAAAAAGGACATAGCTAGATATGTATCTAAATGTCTGACCTATTCGCAAGTTAAAGCAGAACACCAGAAACCTTCAGGGTTACTCCAGCAGTTAGAAATGCCTGTGTGGAAATGGGAACTAATAACAATGGATTTTGTTACTAAGTTACCCAAAACCAGAAAAGGTAACGACGCGATTTGGGTGATTGTGGATCGATTAACCAAATCCGCTCACTTTCTGCCAATGAAAGAGACCTTTAGCATGGAAAGATTAGCCAAGTTACATGTAGACGAGGTAGTATCCTTACATGGAGTTCCACTCTCCATTGTATCGGATAGGGATAGTCGTTTTACTTCGCACTTCTGGACAAGTTTCCAAGAAGCCATGGGGACGCAGTTAAATTTAAGTACAACTTACCATCCCCAAACAGACGGGCAAAGTGAAAGGACAATTCAAATCCTGGAAGACATGCTCAGGGCATGTGTAATAGATTTCGGTGGAAACTGGGATGACCACCTACCCTTAATTGAATTCTCCTATAACAATAGTTACCATTCAAGCATCGAAGCTGCCCTGTTCGAAGCATTATATGGACGAAAGTGTAGAACTCCAGTTTGCTGGGCAGATGTCACACACCGACCACGTAAAACAACAAGACGTGGCAGAAATGTCGGGGAGTGTTGTAACAGAATCATTGTTTCACAACCATGGAATAAATAATTTTGTTTCATTGAATAAATGAACTCATTGTTTTAATACAATCAAATAAGTACAACTATTATCTTTCAAATTTTAAAGTCGCTAAGGCACGAGTCCATCCTAAGTGTAGCATATATCATCAATCATCACAGAGCAGTACCTGAAACATGTGTAAAAATAGGTACGTCAGCATAAAAATGCCTGTGAGATACATAGGTTTTATTGTAATTAGGATTCATGACTTATAAGTTTAAAGAAAATGTTTTCATAAAAGTAGTCATGATCCTTGTAAAAATGTTTTTGTTTTGTAAATCATATAAAAATCGATAAGAAATAGTTGATATAAAAGAAAGATGTATAAATAAATAATTAAGTAAAATGAGTTTGTATAAAATATATTGTTTGGAAAACAATATTTTGATAGAAAAGATTTATAGTATATATAAAAATATACTTTGGTTTTAAGAAAGCCGAATAAGTAATATATTAAAATATATTTCAGTTTCAAAATCGTTTACCCAAGTGTACTAAATAACGCCACGGTATGTAATGTGATGAAAACACTTATATATAAGAAGTACCAGCGGCGTATCTACCATGTTTTCATCACATTACACCCGTCCCGTTATCTAAACACTAACCAAAACCCAATTGTTAAACAAATAGTATATTAAATATACTTTAGTTGCTAAAAATAATAATTTTCAGTAGTACATTAAAAGTATACTCTGGATTGATAAATAACATATTAAACTATGTTTTGGATTAAAAATAACATATTAACTATGCTTTGGCTTTGAAAATAACATATTAAACTATGTTTTAATGATTAACAAAATATATGTTGGTTTTGTACAATATCACATATGAAAGCATATCAAACTATACTTTTGGGAGTATAACTGAATATACAAAAATAATGTGATTTAAGAATTCATTCAGACCTAGTGCATCAAAATACACCTTTGAGACTATAGAAATACCACAAAGGCAATTCCTATTTGGATGGAGAAACAAATTGGTTTCAGACATTCCATGACAACAGGAATGGGGTGTCAAATCCTATAGCGCTATATCATACTACCAACCGGCCTGGTGAACAAAATAAGTACTATTCCAAACATTTATTTTTATAATCTTTAAGAAAATTTTAGAGTTTAAACCATAAATAATCATTTACTTTGTAAAAAGATAAGTACTAGTATGTATAATCAATTATACTTTTGAAAACATGAACATAACAAATAGGTACACATGTTTCACCCCAAAATATTGAAAACAGTAAAAGAGGGGACTATGTACTCACTTGAGAGTGCTTACAAGTCTTTGACCAACTACCAAGCAAAGCTTAGGGAGCACGGAATCAAACGGCACCTAATATTGACAACTACATAAATAAACCGGACCTAAATCAGGAGATCGGATAGTATGAGGTCTCGTAAACCAAATGAGTGTGGGAACTCATATGATATGGTTTAACAAGGCCTACGTACTAAAAGGAAACCTAACCTAAGTGCTTTCGACCCATTATGATCCATTTAGGTAGCTCATGCTACTTTAACGCGTCGTTCGCGTAAAACGCGTTCGGACCGCCTAACTAGTCCTATGACAAGTATTATATGCCCTAACATACTTAATTATGTTTCATAATTAGTTAAATGACAAAAGTTTGGGTTACATATGCTTAAATATCAATTATGCATAAAAAGGGTATTTTGGTAATTTACCTAAGGCATATAAACTACCTATCATACAACTACTTAAACGAAGTGACCATAAGGTATAACCTCGGAAGGTTATTCCCTATACAACTACGGTCACTAAACATGTTTGGTCGGATCCTAATGATCGACCAAACGGGTCGTGTTCGAAAGTCTAAGCGGATGCTTAGTCCACTTGACTTACGACTCTACACAAGCACTAAACTAAAAGTGACGAGCTAAACATGTCGAAACATGTTTAACAAAGTTAGAAAACAGGTTTGGTATCAAAACAAACGGTTTTGATACCTAAAGGTAGCTTGGTTACAAAATACGCGAGAATACGTATTCTGGCCGAAGCTACGACTCGTCACTGAGCCTAGATAACGTGGTAATCAGTAGGTATAGTCACTCGGGACTATAACCATCGTGATTACGCTCACGTTATGAAGTTCAAACGAACTTCGTATTGACCACAAACTGGTCAATGCATAAAGTTAAACAAAGTTTGACTTTAACGCTAAAACGTAAAAGAACGAAAGAATACTTACAGAAGGTCCCCGCAAGCTTTGATTTCCCAAGTATTCTCAGGTATGAAGTGGTTTAGCACTCCAACTTAGAGAAATCTCAGGAAATCAAGTGGGTTTGCAAGGAAGAGGTGGGGGGTATTTATAGGAAATCTAGAACCGTTAGGATCATTTATCGGGAAACGAGCTTCGATCTAGACCCTCCACTTGGGCCCATTGTTTTCTAATACCATTAGAGCCCCTAGAATGAGCCCATAGCTTCCAAAATACAATTTGCAAGAGAGTAAAACAGGTTGCACAGCTGTAAACAGGCTGGAAACACATTTCTGCTGAACTGGGCCTCTCACGCGGGCCGCGTAAGAGTTAAGGTAGTCTTACGCGGGCCGCCTAGCATACTTTCCCAGAATTGCAGTTTTGGTCCCTAGACTTCAGAATCATGTGTTTTGATGCATTTTTGGCACGTTTAAGCCCCGTTAACCTCATTTCAAGGCTCTAAAATGAAGTTAAAGTGTAGGGAACTAAAAAAAATGCTCAAAAACATCTCGGATGTCGGTTCGTTTGGTCGTACGATCGCGTTATTCGCTTAATTACGACGGAAGTCGTAACGAACGCAAAAACGATCCAAATTAAGCGACGAATGAAATTTTATCATGCCAAACAATAAAATAAAATATTTTAATGCTTACATAAATTTTTGGATGTCCAGAAATATTCAGAACATAAGATATGAGCGAAAATGCAAACTTGTGTACTTTTTGACGCTTTTAGTCCCTATTGATCAAGAAAGTTTATTTTTGCGCACCAAACACCTCAAAGCCTATTTCTAAGCTATATAAAGGATACTTAGGGCATATTTAACTTATGATCAAGTTCCAGAATGTTCGTTACTATACGAATCGGTATAGTTTCGCAGTTTGACACAATTAGTCCCAGCGATCGAACAAACTTGATTTCAACACACCAAACCATCCAAAACTTATTTCTAAGTTTTGTGAAGGTTATTTAAGGTATCTTAAGCCTAGTTCACTATTCCGGAGTGTTCGTTGCATTAAACTGGTTATATTTACGCATCAGTGCGCTTATAACCTTCCAGAAAGCGATTTAAAGCTTGAAATCAAACAAGAATTGATATGTGCAAACGATACACATATTTATAAAAATCCCAATTATGAAATACAATATTTCATTGGTTTGGTATTTGTTTGATGGTTGAAGTGACACAGGTGTCACAGCAGAAATAGGAGAAAGCCAATTATCCGGTCCTGAAATCGTACTAGAAACCACCGACAAGATCACTCAAATAAAGGAAAGACTAAAAACAGCTCAAGATCGCCAGAAAAGTTATGCAGACAATCGACGCAAGCCGCTAGAATTTCAAGTCGGAGACAAGGTACTCTTAAAAGTTTCACCTTGGAAAGGAGTAGTCCGATTTGGTAAGAAAGGAAAGTTAAGTCCAAGATACATAAGACCATTTCTAGTAACTCAAAGAATAGACCCGTTGCATATCGCTTACAACTACCAGAAGAACTAGCAGGAGTACATGACGTATTTCATGTATCTAACCTCAAGAAGTGTCTATCTGACGAATCCCTGGTAGTACCTCTTCAAGACATAAAGGTAAATGAAAAGCTAAAATTTGTTGAGAAACCACTCCAAATAGAAGACAGAAAGGTCAAGTTTCTCAAACACAAAAGACTAGTATTGGTCAAGGTCAAGTGGGATTCAAAAAGAGGACCTGAATACACCTGGGAGCTGGAATCAGAAATGAAGCGAAAGTGTCCTCACTTATTCCAGTAAATCTCGAGGACGAGATTTTAAATAAGGTGGGGAGGATGTAAGGACCTGCAAAAATGTCCCAAATAGACCCGTAAGTGAAAACCCGGACCCCTAAAACCCTAATGTGCATGAAAAACCAAGAAATCAAGATTTCTGGGTTTTACGCAGGCCGCGTAAGAGTAAGCTTAGGCTTACGCGGGCCGCGTCAACTTAAAGTTGACCGGATAAGCATGTCGGGCCACGTGTCGCACACTTGGCAGCCCTACTCGTGACACACAAGCCCTACACGTAGACTAGGGGCCCTCGCGGGCCGCGTAAGTCCTTATTAAGGTTTACGCGGGCCGTGTAAAACTCATTTTTTAGCTATAAGTAGCCTGTGCATGGGGCTTTCATCTGTGCTCGAAATTTTCTTTCAAAAACAAAGTTTACGGCTTAAAATCACACTTTCACGTAGGGAAAAGCTGCTACGAATACAGGGTATTAACTCGATCACTGCTACGATTCAATGTCCGATTGATTGAAACCGATCCGATGGATGTTTAAGTGCTGCCCAAATCAGGGCTATACTTTGTCATTCGTCATGAGGGTTTTGATTTCGTGAGTTATCATAAATGTTGAATTAAGTTACTTACCTAGTTTCGTGTGCATTGTTATTTAAACTAGGTTACAAGGTTAAATCAGTAGGCAAGGTTCTGTCCGGTTAAACTTGCAATGTGAGTCATTCTCTTTTTATCAACAATGTTTTACAATACCCAAATTGCTTTCAAAAGTTATAATTACAGGGATTAAGTCTTGGTTATTTTGAATCACTGGCAAGTGGGGTATTGTGCACATTACTAATCTCTCACGATTAGGTTCACCAACCTAACAGTGATAATCATCACTACTTGGGTGAAAGGACCCAATAGTGGTATGACCATCGTCACCAGGGTGAGACACGGCGCCAGATAAAAATAAGATAGAAGCCATTGTAATCGCTCTTATGCTGTAATTTATAGCTATGTGTCGTTTTATCAAATTTGAGTGACTCGCCAGTATTTCCCCGCTGATAAAATATTTTTAAAACATGTTTCAGGTGACCTACTGTGAATCAAGGAAAAGTGCTACAGAGCACTAATAAAGCTTGAAGTGTTGGCTCAGTTAAATAATTTAACATGTTTTGTAAAACAGAGAATTTCCTCGTGAAAGTCCTCTATTGTAAATTACGGGGTTCGTCCCAAATTATGAAATAAAATAATTGGGCATTTTCAGTTTAAAAAGATCCTGTTAAAATTTCCGCTGCCAAAATAAATAATACCACGGGTTTCTGTCCCGCGGCTCCTGGACCGGGTTAAACCGGGACGGGGGCCGCGACACTTGGTACGAAAGTTGGTAGCATGCCGGAAACACTTATATATAGGAAGTACCAGCGGCGTATCCACCATGCTTCGGACATGCCACTTCTGTCTCGTATTTCCATGCCATCTTAGTGTTTCACACCCACAACAATACATCGTAACATAATAGTCAATTAAGATTACCACATAGATTACACATAGAATAAGGCTTCATAAATTTAGTTCGATCTGAGATTAGAATTAACGTTTTAGATTGCAGACAACGTGCAAATTTGTGTAAAAGCATTTCAAAAAGAACGAAAAATCAAGTTTAAAACCACATATAAAAATCAAGATAACATAAAGTATAGGCTTATAATACATAGAATTGTTCCGAGTAGAGGAACGACGACTAACCAAAGTGATTCGAACCCTTTTCGAATTGAGGAAACGTGTTTTGACTTACTTTAGACAAATACGTCATCGATGTTAGGTCTACAACATTCGTCCTTTTAGTCATTCCACGTCCCTAATTGATTGGAGACTCGAGACTTTGGCGAGACATAAAAATCAAGGAGTGGGACTAGTTATCAAGGTCTGAGTTTCACCTCTATCTTGACAACGTCGTACCCTAAGAGTATTGGTACTTATCTGCAGATAAGGCCCACATATATTATAATAAGGAAATTCCCATCAAGGTTTGGATGTCACTCCTGTCTTGAAGGCGAATTTCGTGCAAACACAAACACTGATTAACAACGTTTTCAAGGTATAAAGTGTATGTTGTATCAACCTTAGGAAAGGCATGTAAGTTTAACAGGAATATCTGTGCTGCTAGGAAGAATATACGGTAGAATGCATAAGTCTTAAACAACAAATAAGAATCGAGATTTCCTAGAACTATAGACTAGGGCAAGTATTCCTACTTATCCTAATTTCCTATAGTTATGGCTCTGATACCAATCTGTCACACACCAACCGATGGCAGAAACATCGGGGTGCGAGTACTAAGCGTTCAGATTGCTCATGAGATTTCCATAACACTAAATAATTCGATAGACATTAAATAGATTTCATAGAAGTTGTCTAAAAACAACCATCAACCACAAATAACATGTATCAAACATAACAAACATTGTTTCCATTGTTCAAATGTCTAAATTAACTAGGCGACGTTTCTAGGCATCTCATAGCTTGATTTCCAAGTGTTCCAGAGCAACCTATCAGCCTGCAACATGTATTAAAATATCAATACAAAAGTATTGGCGAGTATACAAGTTTGATAATAGAATAATAGATTAAAACAACTCATATCCACAATGTAGCAATAAAAATAGTTTCAGCCGTGCCAGTGTCGCAGTCCACGCAGTGATAGCCCAAGTATCCCGATGTTTTAGTGTTTACCCAAGACTCAAGGTAAACTAGAACCCTCCTAACAATACCCCCTGAGAATAATGGGAGAGGTGCACCCCCTATAGCGCTACTATTGTTAAGGCGGAACTACACACCCTGGATTAAACGTCACATAGCATAAATAGAATACTAGAATGCACAAGTTTTCACATACACATAGGATAGAGTTTAGATTTTAGAAAGATTCAAGTTTATATAGAATACATGTTACACCCCAAAGTTTTAAAGTAAAAAGGGGATCGAGTATACTCACAGTGATTGCTTAACAGTCGCAACTGTTATTGTTGGTGCACTACATCTGTCGACTTCGTCTTGTATCGAGTCTTAGTCTTAGATTGTTAGATCAGGGCACGTTATACGAGAAAACAGGAGATTATATGTATTCTAGGTCAGGGTTACCTTATAGCGAAACCTCAAGCCCTATATAAAGGGTCATACGAAACCAGGTAACAGAGTCTTGTAATTCATACCGAAGTGCTGCCGGTGTGAGATTTGAATGTAATCTGTCAGATATCAATACAACAAGGTGTTTAAAGTGATTTGCTAGCTGTTTCTAAGTCAGATACTTGTTTTCCGCACCTGTATCTAATCAAAACTCCCCTGAACGACTCGTTCGGGTCAAAACACGATCCTACAAGTGGTATCAGAGCTTCAGGAGGAGGAGTTCTGCTGAGAATAGCTGGAATTCATCGAAATTTCTTACTTCTACACCTTCTTTCATCAGTTCAGGAAGTTTTATCGGTCAAAATTGGATCAAAATTTCACAGACTATGTGTTATTGGACATAGACAAATCCCTGAGAGTTTGGCGTTGAAATTCGAATTAAAAATGGACTAAAATTGGTTCTGAATAGGTTTCGCTCTTACGGACATCAAGAGGTTTCGCTCTTGTGACAGTGTTAGTTTCGCTCATAGTTACACAATATCAGGGGTTTCGCTCATTTGACCAAGTAGTTTCGCTTTTGTGAACAATTTCAATAGTTTCGCTCTTTTGAACACTTAGTGGTTTTGCTCTTTTGAACACTTAGTGGTTTCGCTCTTTTGAACACTCCGTGATTTCGCTTATAAGGACTGTTGTGTGAATTGTTGAAATCTAAAAATGGACGAGGAATTTTACAACGCATTCGCTACTCCGGTTACCCCGATCACTGTTGCTCAAACCACAATGCTTGAAAACGAAACGGGAACAATGCAGAAACCACCCAAACTATTGAACATTAAAGAATATAAAGGTTGGGAAGGTCGTTTCGAAAATTGGGTTCAAGCTAACTACCTAGACGCTTGGGAGTGTGTTGAAATGAAGTATGTAAGACCATTAAATGATGATGAAGAGGAAGTTGCGATCAAAGACATGAGTGCTGATGACAAAAAGAAGTACAAAAATGAGAAAATGATGCTAAGTTTGCTACAACAAGCTGCGAAGGAAGACATTATGGTCTTGTTGCAACACAACGGAAGTTCGTATTCAATTTGGAAAGCGTTGCGATCAAAGTTTGTTGGTAGTCAGGAGATGGTAAAGAATAAGAAGTCGCTTTTGAAAAAGGAGTTTGATTTGTTTAGAGGATTGAAGAACGAGAGTACAAAACAGATCATTGAGAGATATTGCAACTTGTTAGTGAACATGAAGAGGTTAAGCATCAACAAAGACAATGAAGAGTTGATTGAAAAACTTGCAGATGCTTACCACATGAAACTTGGGGAACATATCTGATGATGCTCAGGAACAAAAAGGGTTTTAGCACGTTAACGTTGAGAAAATTCATTGAGAAGTTGGAAGCTCGGGAAATGGAACAAAGAAAGATTGTTAGGATGAAAGATTTGAATGGTGAACAGGATATTGGGTTGTATTACAAAGCAGGGGTGAATGATAAACCTACAAATTTATCTCCAAATATAGAAACTGCTTACAATGCCAAGAATTCTTCTGGGAGTTCATCATCAGGATCAAACAGCAAAACTAGTTTCACATCATTTCCGTCTTTTGATCCGAACATTTCAGCAACGAAAAATGGGAGAAAACTTCAGTGCAATATTGTTTTAAATCTTGAAAATGATCAAGATTATTCTGAGGAAGTTGCTAAAAATCACATGTCTTTATTGGGAATGGTTTTAGAATCTTATAGTTGTTTGTTGCAGGTCGTATCGGGAATCCAATGCTAACAAAGGAAGATTATGACCAGATAGATGCTGAAGAGATGGAATTGATGGACATAAAGTGGTGTTTGGCAAGTGTATTAAGAAGAGCTGAGAAATTCAAGCATATCACGGGGGATGATCTTTGTGAGGCTAATGTTTCTACTTTAGGTTTTGACAAATCTAATGTTACTTGTTTTCGTTGCAGGGAGAAAGGTCACTTCAAGAGGGAGTGCACCAACCGCGAAGCAAGTGGAGCTCAGAATCCTTTCAACAACAATAATGATTACTACCGAAAAGCCATCTACCATCAAGTTGCTCAACAACCATCTCAACAACATCAACATCAAGCACAAACTGCACATGGAAGACCTATAATTGAAGATTCTGGAAAGAGAGCTTGTGTGGTTAATCAGGAAGAAAAGAAGTCATTCAATTGGAATAAATATGTTTCAGCTGATAGAAAAGCTTGTTTGATTGATCAAGATGATGAAAAGTTACCCGAGGGTTTTAGTTGGGAGAATTTTACTTGGGATAACTATATTCCTGATCAAGATACAGCTTACACATCTTTTGTTGCCAAAGTTGAAGAAGAAAGTGATGATGATACTGAGTATTATGCCAGACAAATGGAAAAACATCTGAAGATGATGGCAGAAAGTGATAGTGAGGATGAGAAGGAAAAGAAGAAAAAGAAAAAGGTAAAGACACCGGTTAGCAGCGATGATGAGACAGTACCGGCAGTGAGAAGAAAAGTGAAAGAAACTCCAAAGTTCGAGATTAATGAAGAAGCCATTGCAAAGAAAAGTCCAATAACTTGTGAAAATTGTGAAGTTGTAAAGAAACAGAATAGTTCATTGATCCACAACATGAACAGATTGAAAGAATCATATGATGTGTTGAACAGGGCAATGAATATGTACAACGACACAAGTGAAGAGCAGGCTACAACAATGAAAACACTTCAAGGAGCTTTCATGGTCAAGCAAAAAGTTGTAAACAATTATATTGAGAAGTGTGCTGATCTCGAACAGAAACTTGAACTTCAGAGAATTGAAACTGAAAGAGTTAATCGTTTATTGAAAAGTTACTCATGTTCGTCTTATGTCATTGACAGGATTTATCCGATGGCTGAAAGCTTGAAGGCATTTGAGGACAATGATGTAACTGAAGAAAAGAAGAGTTTAGAAGAAAAGGTTGAAGAAAAGACTCCAGTGAAAAAGACTAAAAAGAAGAAAGACACTGAAAAGACGCCATCTGGTAAGAAACAAGGTGTCAGTTACAACAAGTGTCCACCCCCGCTGGAAAATGGATATCTGGCTAGAAATCCAAACGATGAAAAAGTAAAAAAGGCAACAAATTTACTGTGGGAGTCGGAGTCGTCAGTAAACTTGCCAGATAGTATTGATGTTGTGTTTACATCGTCTGACACTGATCAACAGTCTCAATTGATGAAGTGTGACAACCCTCACTAAACCAGGTATCCGTACGACTTAATTAATGACTAATTACTGTTTAATTACTGTGCTTGCTTGAAATTACTGATGAACTGCTACTTGATTTCTGATACTTGTATATTCCTGCATCATACTTTACATACCGTCACTACATTATTTACATGCTGAACCTTAGTGACAAACATGATGCACAAAAGCACAGTAGCACTATGAACGGATAACCTATTGAACATGCTGATAAAGCCAGCATCAGGCAGATATTGCCTCTAAGGCCTGTATGAGCCAGAAAGATTTTACTACACCCATAGTGAGTGTAGGGACACAAGGGTTGTAGAACTGCGTCTCTAGGAATAAGTTACAGTGACAGGATGTGCCTAGGACATACACTAAGCACAAAACTCAGCACTTTAATCAACAATTCAGCTTTTAGCTCACTAATAAAGTGCCAAAACATGAGAAAAATATTACTAGACACTTTCCAAAGTGTCGGGAATAAGTTGTGTCATTAAAAAGGGTATTAACGACACTTAAAAGCTTTGTTAAGCACTTTAACGGATTACTATCCAACCGAACAACCGGACTTTACCCGGAACATGAAAATATAGCCATAAACATTATTTGTCTTTTTCTGAGCCAGTTAGGGTCCCTGAATACCCTAACACCCGCCATAAAGCACATCACACAACTAACCGGGTTAAGTGCTTAACTAACTTACTTAACCTAACTAATTTGGTTGCAAATGAACTAGAACCCCCCCCCCCTCACTAACCGGCCCCAACTAAGGGGGAACACACTTTGGTTTCTTTGATTATTTTAATCAAAAATGTTTAATATCCTAAAGACATAAGAACCCTTGGACATTAACTCTAATTTTTGTCTATAAAACACTAAGCTTGCACATAAGAACATTCACATATCAACACACAACAAAACTCTTTCTCTTCCCCTCTAAAGGCTTCGGCCGAGATCCCCTACATACATACAACCATATTTCAATCTTGTTCATCACATTCCAAGTATACACAAGCGTTAAGGATCAAGCATAAGGAGTCTTGGTGCACTCGAAGCTCGAAGGACCTCATTCTCTAGCTTTTATCCACCCTATTTGCGCTTAGATTCTTCCCTAGCCTCGAGCTAGTGGTATGTTACTTAAAACACCTTCTCGAACTCTTTTGAAGTGGTTAATATGATGTGTAATGGTTAAAACTCGAAATCTTACAAGTTGGTGCTTTAAAGTTTACTAAAAACACAAATAATGATGGTTAAAAGCTTATATGTTGTGTAAATCTTGTAGTAATTGATTTGTGTGGTTTTTTGGACCCGATCTATGTTGTGGTAGCTCGGATCATCATTTAACCCGGGTTGGTCATGATCATGGATCATGACATAAGGTTGTTTTGAAAATAACAAGGGTTAAAGGATGAAACTCTACCACACACGAATCATGAACTTGTGTAAAAGCGATTTTGCTTGTAAAATAGTGTTTAAAACTAGTAGATCTACGGATCTACAAGTGGTATTTTCAAAAAACCAAGTATCAAAGAAATCATGTTTTCTAAGAACGGATCTTACACTAACAAGAATGATTTTTAGAACACACAAGTGTGTAAACACTTGTGTAGCACAAAGTTTCGACAAAATAACTATTTTTGTAAAAGATGACGAGAAGTTGTAAAGACGGAATTTCTATAAAAACAGGGTTTTTACGAAACCGGACTAATTTATATAAAGATCCGCTAAAAGTGATGGGATTTACACCATAATTTTAGAAAACTACAAGGTCATGTGATTTTTGCGATTTACATGTTTATGGACTAGTTGCTGCGTTGAATATTGTTTTGATTGAGTAAGAAAATTGTTGATTTGATTTATAAAAGAAAATGATACGCTTGAAAGCGTGGCCACCTCCAGTTACAGAGGAAACTCTGGCGAAATTTTTCCAAAAACCTAACACTTAGAATTATTTTCACTATAAGTGTTAGAAATACTTTTCGACATGTTTTCAAAATATAAGTTTCGCCACGACTTTATTTACAAAATATCGGAGGTGGGATTTTCACAAAATTTAAACGTGATAAATATATTTAGTAAATATATTTTTTCACAACGTCACTTGTCAATTATTTCGTGAAGTGTATAAATATTATTTTTAGGGTAAAAATAATATTATCGAACGTTAACGAATCCAAAATAATACGAACGCTTTCACGATAAACATATAAGTTACACCGGTAATTATTATTACTACTCGATCGTTAAAACGTAACTTACGCATTTTACGAAAATAGTTATGAACGCGTATTTTTGTTAAAGTATTATTTTGGGAAAATTATGTGAAATAAAAATATAATATTTTTGAGAAAAATATTTATATTTTGAAGTTAGAAATAAGATATATTTTAAGTGAGACTTAATAATATATTTCGAACACACATGTATTAAATCCCCCATCCTTGAGAAGGAAAATAATTACCAAGTAAATACGGAATGTAAACACGAAATAGTTGTCTAACTATTTCAGAAAAACCTAAACCATAAAGCTAAGGCACGGCCGTCCGTCTAATAGAGTTAGTACATGTAGGTCGTTGCACAGCTGCTTGACTTGGAGTATACTTGGTAGAGACGCACCGCTGTGAGTTCATGTCCCCCTTTTCTCTTAACTGTTTTCAGTTTTCTAAACTGCGGGGGTGAAATACATGTTACTTTGATTATGAATACTTTATACATGGTATGGTTAGCGTAAGGAGGGTTACTATTTAGATCATGTGAATGGGTAGGCGGAAACTTGAGGTCATTAATCCTCAGGGTAGGACCGAGGGGCAGGAGCGATAGATCTATCTGGGTGTAGCGAGCCCAGCCCCAGGCCCAGCATAACGGACCTCGGGGTGACTTTGTACCCAACGCATAAATCTGCTAGGTTTGAGCCTTCCTACTTGCATTTCACACATATCAATGGCCTTGCAAACCATTGGTGATCTCTTTTCCTTATTTGCTACATACCAGGATTTTTTATTCAAAGGTTTATTTACTCACTTACACATGAACTCGCTCAACATTATTGTTGATTTTTCAACTTACATGTATTTTAGGGAATTAAAGGATCTGGCGCGGTATGACACGTTTTCTCGCTGCAGTAGTACGAGGTCATCCGGGTTTAGGGAGTGTGACTCTTTCCTGGACAAGTCACAGTCCTTAAACTGCGTTTATGTTGATGTTTATGTTTGTTGAACAATGTTTATGTCGTTAGGGTGTGTTCCCGTTGATACAATGTCGTTGTATTTGGTTTTTTTAGAATTTATTTAAATGGATGATCTTGCATGGTTTTATTTCATATAGCTTTGTTATGATTAAGCTATGGTATTAAGAAGTCACACCAAATTAACCATGCTTCCGCAAAGCCAGGGTGTGACATGAAGAAAGTAGTGGATCAAGAAGCATCAGGGTTAAACGGAATCGAGCTGAAGCGATTTGCTATCCATCCAAACTACCATGTTGTTGTTGTCCTGTCGTCGCCCACGTCAATCCTAAATGTCCTTTCGCGAGTACCACTGCCGGTGTTATTGTTACAATCACACAGATTTCTACCATACTGTCATCGCTCCCTTGGTTGTTGTCGTTTTGAATCATCAACTGCCATCACATGCCGTAGGCACCTTCATTTCCATGCTGTAAACTACTATTACAAGTACCTTGATGTCACGATGGTTGTTGCTTCTAATGTTGTTGCTCGAAACAGGACTCTACGATCCTTCTCCAACGATGTCCATCTCTTCATAATTCGTGCTAAGTTCCGGGGTGCTACTCATTGTGTTGGAAGTTACACAGTCCACATCCTGGTCGATTGTCATCGTTTACGTTTCGATTGATTCATAAAAGTCGGCTCCCATAAGTTGCTGACCAGAATTAAGGATTCGTTTGGGGTCAAATCGTTGATGTTCATTGTCAATAATTGGAGTCGTTCAAATGCTGAAATCGGTAGAGTACTGAATCTACCCTTATGCCCATCGTCCTCACAAGTTGACCGGGTAAAACACGGTAGGTTTCTAGAGTGTTGCAGGTGTGACCGCCCTTCAGGGTCTGAGATGTGAGTATATTGAGTTCCAACAACAAAGAGGAGTGAGGGGGAAAGAAAAGGGGTATAAACCAATCATGGACGCTGCGACATCCACTCAGGGACGTTCGTACAAGCACCTAGCATTCTACTTGGTTCGCTAGGCGTTCAAAGGGACGTTCAAGTAATACTCGATAGCATTACGATTTCAAAAGGATTCAAAGAGAGGTGAGAAAGTCACATTTGAGTAGGAGACGATCACTGTTATGACTCCTATTAGTTTGTTACGTTTCACACTGATCAATTAACAGAGCGGAACCCCTCCTTCACTTGTTAGGCCTCACTGGGACTCGCATGCACCCCACATTATTATTATGTGTGCACCCACAATAATATTGTGATTTGCATGCTCATCTCAGCTCCTCCTAACTCATGTCGAATGGTTCCCCCAACTCGAATAGTAAACATAGAGCATCACATAACATAAGTCACGAATGTTTAGGGAATTACCACCCTATTAGTCATATAGCATGTGCAAGGGATACGTAAGTTCATACTATCGTGTTTAACGTGCACCAGCATGCAATATCACATGTAAGTGTCCACTAGTTACGTAGTACAATGAGTATACGAAAGACGAACCTTGCAATCTGGAGCTGAGTGTCATGATCGATCTTCGAAGGTGTTCGGTTATAGTCTGGTTTTACAAAAACGTTTTAAAACCTAGTTCACTATAACCAGTGGCTCTGATACCAACTGTAACACCCCCAAAATTCCACCTGCGGAAACCCCGCGAGGCGTGTTACGCATCAGAGTTCGAGCCACCAATCACATTGAACCAATGGTAAATACTTAAATAAAACATGTCATTAATCACTGAAATAAAATGTCATCATGATATCAATTCCCAAAATGTTGTGTAGCGGAAGCATGTAATAAGTCGTTTAGCAATTGTTTCATAATAATACTTAAATAAAACATGTCATTAATCACTTAGTGTTAGTCTTTGTCTTTGCAAGTGATGTTAATTAATTTCTTTCAGAAAATCCAAAAAGATTTTCGGTGTGTTTTAGCATAAATTTTGAAAAATTCAAAAAGATTTTCGACAACTGACCTTGAAAAGCTGATTTTCAAAATTCCAAGTGCTAAACATGATGAACAGATGTTTTGGGAGTATGTGTTGTTTTGATAAGAAAAACGATATAGTTGTAAGTGGTTCATCAGAAACAAATTGATATACTTGTTCGTGATCTTCAAGTGGTGTCTATATACTTAAATGTTTATCATAAAACTTATGATTGTGGTAGAGTTTTATGCAGGAAGAGTTAACATTTGAAGGGGAGTGCATGTTGATGATGATGGATTTAGAAGATGTCAACATCTAAAGAGAAGAAGTTTGTTGGTGTTAAAAGAGAAAGAGATGAAGATAGAGAGAGAGAAGCCCAGAGACTGATCAAGACTGAAGAAGTGAAGACACAGTATTGTAAAAGACTCGATGAACGACTCGTCAACATCTGAAGGGAAGTTTGTTGGTGCACTACATCTGTCGACTTCGTCTTGTATCGAGTCTTAGTCTTAGATTGTTAGATCAGGGCACGTTATACGAGAAAACAGGAGATTGTATGTATTCTAGGTCAGGGTTTCGCTTATATGGTCCTAGAGGTTTCGCTTATATGTCAGTAGATGGTTTCGCTTTTATGGTTATGTGAGGGTTTCGCTCATATGTCATGTTTGTTGGAGCGAAACCTCAAGCCCTATATAAAGGGTCACATAAGCGAAACCATGTAACAGAGTCTTGTAATTCATACCGAAGTGCTGCCGGTGTGAGATTTGAATGTAACCTGTCAGATATCAATACAACAAGGTGTTTAAAGTGATTTGCTAGCTGTTTCTAAGTCAGATACTTGTTTTCCGCACCTGTATCTGATCAAAACTCCTCTGAACGACTCGTCCGGGTCGAAACACGATCCTACAGTTGTAACACCCCCAAAATTCCACCTGCGGAAACCCCGCGAGGCGTGTTACGCATCAGAGTTCGAGCCACCAATCACATTGAACCAATGGTAAATACTTAAATAAAACATGTCATTAATCACTGAAATAAAATGTCATCATGATATCAATTCCCAAAATGTTGTGTAGCGGAAGCATGTAATAAGTCGTTTAGCAATTGTTTCATAATAATACTTAAAACCAATGTATCAAATGTAAGTTAATCCGAAAGCCTCGATCCATGACCACTCCAGCACTCCCAGATAGCAAGTCCATGTTCCAAACGTTAATGACCTACAAGCATGCAAACAAGTGTGCCAGACTACGCTGGTGAGTTCAAGGTTTTGTTAACGTGTTGAGTTACCAGATGTATGTTAATGCGATTCAATGTTGTGTTACGATGTTGCTCATGTTAGATACCCTAGGGAGTGTGCCCATATGTATCCGGGGAGTGGGTACCCCTTAACGACCGTTTGCTATGTTGTACCGTATGCAGCGTCAATGATGGGAATGCCTAACCCCAATGCCCTACAGGCATTGGTCAAAGTCAAGGTATCAAACAACCTTGACAAGCTGTAGGAGGTCTTATATCCGCGTTATATTCACAAGTTGTCCTAGTAATTAGTTCACGCCCATCCTTACGGCCCGGTGTGAGGGTGCCAAACCTAATAGCGCTATCAACTAATTACCCCATTGCCTTACAGGCAATCCGGTAGATGATTGTTTCTATGATCCAGTTGTTTACCCCAAGTTTCCCTTCCAAAAGTTTACCAGTTGTCCCAAACCACCGGGACGCATGCTTGAGAAAATGCAATGAACTCACCTGGGGTTGCTCGGTATGATACACGAAAAGATTCAGTTAAGCTACAATGTGATCAACCACGTCCTAGCATGTTTATCATACGAGTCAGGTTTTGTTCAAGTAAAGCACGTATGGTTACACAGAGTTAACACGTTACAAACACGTAGAGATCATGGCAACACTTAGCAGTTAAGCAATACAAGTTAACAATCATAACATATTCGAACTTGTACGATTTAATAAGCCCATAGTTCCTGGCCCAACATCATAAGCGATTAACTAAGTAACCGGCCCAACTATCATACAGACAAGTAACACATCTCGGCCCAAATAAAAACACATATGCGACTTGTACGGTCCGGATTGGGTTGTGCGATCCGGCCGGGTTGTGCGATCTGAGCTAGCCCAGCCCAACATATCATCCGGCCCAAACAGTTAAACAAAACATATGATTTGTGCGATCAGCTCTATTACCCAGCCCATGTCTACGGCCCAACCATTAAAACAGATAACCATCTTGTGCGGTTCATGTGTCTTGTGCGACTCATTTTGGGCTTGAAGGCCCAACCGTTAAACACATGCAGCATGTGCGATCCAGTCAATCTTATGCGACCCGGTTAGCCTTGTGCGACTGAGTTGGGTTGTGTGATTGATCCATTGGGCTTGAGGCCCAACAGTAAATCAAAAAGCATCACTTGTGCGACTGAGGACTGTTTGTGCGTTCAGGTCCTCTTGTGCGACCAAGAGATTTTGTGCGAGTGGGTTAATTATCCGGATATCATGCTTATTCGGTTACAAACATTTATCATGCCACTCAATTACAAGGTTTCCAAATTTACAATCAATCAACAGTTTTCTTATTTTCCAATCAAGATACAATCGATCAAGCTAGCCAATTATCATTCAATCCACAAGAACCCTAATTACATATCAAGCCTAACTATTAAGCATAGCAAGCAAATATAACAACTCGATACTTATTCAAGTCCGATACATCACAGCCGAAACATCATTGATCAAACATAACATCTTAAATCCTTATTCTGATCCGATTCATAACATCCAGATTATCATGCAACCTAATTCGCAAACAAGACATGATAGCCGAACAATAACTACAATCACATATCCGATTGGCTAGAACATTAACACATGATCATTATTAAAACGCTATCAATTATCATCATACTAAATCATGCTATCAAGAACCCTAGGTTATCATTCAAGACTATTACATCCCACACAACATAATATTATCAATCATACAACACTAACCGATTGGAAGTAGGTGAGGAGGGTGATCCGAATCAAGAAGATCTTTGATGAGGGAGGAATGCTTGTCGTCCGGTTGAGAGAGAAAGGATGAGGGAAAACTAGGGTTTGTGTGATGTGAGGTGATTGTAACCAAAAATGAGAGAACCCACCCCAATGATGGGTGTTTACATGATTAAAAGAAGTGGGCCGACCCCTACATGGGCTGCCCTATGTTCGAGTGCAAGTGTAAAGCCCGAATGGGCTTGTGCGATTGAGTGTGTGTTGTGTGGTTCGGTTCAAGTACACACATACAATCTCATAGCATTCAATTAATCATTCAAATTCATAAAGTCGTGTCATGTTCACAGATATTACACAAAGATAGGTTCGGAATTACGAGTTGTCACAGTATCCCCAACTAAAAAGAAATTTCGTCCCGAAATTTGGTACGCACTCACTGAGAAAGCTAGATAAGTTAAAGCTAGGTAAGTTATATCGTTTGCTGGTTTTCCTGGGGTGTCACATCCTCCCCAACTTGAAAGAAATTTCGTCCCGAAATTCACCAGTGATATCAAGAGTTGGTTCAATCCTTTGAACAATTGAGAACATTGAAGTTTTAACATATCCTTCCGTTCCTATGTGAACTTCAGTCCTCGTATTGAAGTTTAACAAGCCCTCACGATTGTCATATGACTCATGCTAGCGAACCTTGACTTCTTAGCCCATGCTTTCGATAGATTCCCTGATATATACAACTGATCCGATGACCTCAAATTCCGGTAAGGGTATCACCAGGGTTTCATCGGGCAACCACTGCCTTAAACCTAAGGCATACATACCATTACGATAGTTATCCGTTTCATCAATTAGCCTGAGTTTGTGAGCCAAGTCACCGTTTGTTCCAGTAATCCGAATGTCTCACGCGTCGTAAAGTAAGTTGGCCATGTTTTCTATAGTATACCGCACCCCCCCCAGGGTGATGCTTTCGATATGACACGTTTGCCTACAACAAACTCCCAGTGTTTCCTAAGCTAATCAGCTTTCCTAGCGCTCATGCGCTGCCATCAAACTATTTCCGATCTAAGCAATGTTCGAGGGTTTTGAGCTCAAGTCCTGGACCTGCGATTACGTCGTCAACTACGTTAGTCCAACAAGGAGATTAGAGTTACTGTCCAGGTTATGCCTCAGCATGGGCTGTATGCATACTATCGTGGTGCAGCTGCATTAGAGTTTCTCCCCAAGATAAGTGTCCTTCCCAAACGTTTACTAAAGTCAGTTATGCACATACTTACAACATGCCTTCGTGTGCTCAGATGGTTCGTCACTTTGCTCGATTGTCCTCATGCCAATAATCCGTCTCTTCCAGAGAAATTTTCACAAGCTGAGAAGACTCATCAGTTCCCTTGACTGCAAGGAGGTGTGCTGGTCGCATTCAGCGATCAGCGATTGTTACTGTTTGTGTTTCCATTTCGAGTTGTGAATAGACTAGTGGCAGCACTCATAGCAGCCTGCTCCCATCTTCCACATAGGTGTTGCCAGTTTCTTATGCTTCGCCTTGACTTTTCCCAAAGTCAAAAAGTCATACCCATACATTGTTAGACGGGTTTTCATGCCCAATCATCAGTACAAGGTTTACCTGCCCAAACATCTTTCTTTAAAATCCAGTTGAATAGAATTTTCGAAGCCGGTGTGTTTTGCTAACCACAACTTCCCTACCGTTGCTGTGAAATGAGATTTATAGTTGTTCTATGAGTTAATGAATATCGTTCGTTTCACCAAGGTTACTCTTCCATGCCCCGCATGGACTCAACTTGAGAATTCTCTCCCGTTAGTTCCCTAGTTTGTACAGAACGAGTTGGGTCAGGTGGGTCAGAGTCAATGACGAGCTGCAAAGTCCATACACGTTCAGGTTCCACAGTCATAATCCACTCAGAAGTTCCATCCAACGATGCCATTTACTGATTTAGCTCTTTCGAAACCAGAGTACACGGAAGGCCCTTGTGATCGGTATAAGTAACGCATTTGGTACCGTCCAAGTAATGCCTCCGTGTAATTCCAAAGACCACGGTTTCCACCACCAGTTGTGTGTCATGCAGTTCTTCGTAAGTCGTTACTCTCTCGTGTTGCGTCGACGTGTAACTGGGACTTTAATTCAAAACATAATGATATACCACTGTATTACCCATGCCCCTGGGTAAAAATGAGGCTCAGTACCTTACTGAATTAGGATTCGAAAGCTGAAGAGACGTCCTCATGTTCTGTCTTTCGCGAACACGGCACCCCGCTGTGCTAAAGGGATCTAAGCTATGCGGCCTTTGAAATTCCTGTGATAAATCAAGCGGAACCAAGAAATTGTTGTATCCTCGAAGGACTTTTAGTGTCGATCAATTTCCAAAGAAAACGGGTCTTAGCGAGATTCACGTGCATTCCCACTTTGTTGATTACATTACCCAAAAGGTACCTCTCGAATTCAGAAGCTACATTTATCAAGACTTCGCGCGGTGTGGCGCCTCCCCCAGGAGCTCTCAAATAAAATACGAAGTTGTCCATGATGTTCCTTTCTCCTGAAAAGGGTTCAAAATGTCACCCAATCGCATGGGCGGTTCGCATGATCCATGAGGCTGCTGGTGTGATGATCAGTCTAAAGGTCATGGAGTACAGAGTTGTATGGCCGAATTGCGTCTGGTAAGCTTCTTTAAGAACTTTCTCCCCTTGGGTTTCCATCTGATAATAATGCGCTCGTAACTTACTCCTTGAATGAAAGCTCGTCTCTTGTAACTAGTCAATCGGTTTTCGGTACATAGCCGCGGTAAATGGTTCTCAACTGTCGTCTCGATGGGTGCTCGATAATTGGTACGTACACACAAAAAGGCTTATCTTCACGGATATAACTGGGGCTTCCCAAAGTGAGAATTAGGTTCGACAAAACTCCTGTTCAACAGTTCTCGCAGTAGATTTTACAGTTCTTACAACCCTCCTGGTGTAAGGCGGTAAGAGTATGAGTATTCGGAGCTCCCTCTAATCGTGAGATCACGGAGTTTCTGACTAATAGTTGTGGTAGTAGACCTGAAAGCTCCTCCAATTGCACTTTGAGATGAGTCACAACAATCGGTGGGTTCTCGATCCTATCCTACTTAGTCTGATCATTAGATATAGTTGCTAATACAGTGAGGTCCTTCTTCCATAGGCGCTTCCGAGGCTGTCATTACTGACATGATGCTAATCTTTTCACCACTCTGGTACTTTAGAGCATATAGTGACGCTATATTTCTTCTCACAGGGTACGTCCGGGCGATATGTCCTAATAACCCACCAACACTAACTATTGCGCTGTAACTACCAAGGATAGTAGAGGTAACACCGGTGTCGAATGTCCGTCCCTCGCAATATCGAGTTTGCATCCCAACTATCATATGCGGTTTCCGCTGTCCTGCCATCAGCCGGTTTCATAACAGGTTTGGTTTCAAGAAGCATCAGGGTTAAACGGAATCGAGCTGAAGCGATTTGCTATCCATCCAAACTACCATGTTGTTGTTGTCCTGTCGTCGCCCACGTCAATCCTAAATGTCCTTTCGCGAGTACCACTGCCGGTGTTATTGTTACAATCACACAGATTTCTACCATACTGTCATCGCTCCCTTGGTTGTTGTCGTTTTGAATCATCAACTGCCATCACATGCCGTAGGCACCTTCATTTCCATGCTGTAAACTACTATTACAAGTACCTTGATGTCACGATGGTTGTTGCTTCTAATGTTGTTGCTCGAAACAGGACTCTACGATCCTTCTCCAACGATGTCCATCTCTTCATAATTCGTGCTAAGTTCCGGGGTGCTACTCATTGTGTTGGAAGTTACACAGTCCACATCCTGGTCGATTGTCATCGTTTACGTTTCGATTGATTCATAAAAGTCGGCTCCCATAAGTTGCTGACCAGAATTAAGGATTCGTTTGGGGTCAAATCGTTGATGTTCATTGTCAATAATTGGAGTCGTTCAAATGCTGAAATCGGTAGAGTACTGAATCTACCCTTATGCCCATCGTCCTCACAAGTTGACCGGGTAAAACACGGTAGGTTTCTAGAGTGTTGCAGGTGTGACCGCCCTTCAGGGTCTGAGATGTGAGTATATTGAGTTCCAACAACAAAGAGGAGTGAGGGGGAAAGAAAAGGGGTATAAACCAATCATGGACGCTGCGACATCCACTCAGGGACGTTCGTACAAGCACCTAGCATTCTACTTGGTTCGCTAGGCGTTCAAAGGGACGTTCAAGTAATACTCGATAGCATTACGATTTCAAAAGGATTCAAAGAGAGGTGAGAAAGTCACATTTGAGTAGGAGACGATCACTGTTATGACTCCTATTAGTTTGTTACGTTTCACACTGATCAATTAACAGAGCGGAACCCCTCCTTCACTTGTTAGGCCTCACTGGGACTCGCATGCACCCCACATTATTATTATGTGTGCACCCACAATAATATTGTGATTTGCATGCTCATCTCAGCTCCTCCTAACTCATGTCGAATGGTTCCCCCAACTCGAATAGTAAACATAGAGCATCACATAACATAAGTCACGAATGTTTAGGGAATTACCACCCTATTAGTCATATAGCATGTGCAAGGGATACGTAAGTTCATACTATCGTGTTTAACGTGCACCAGCATGCAATATCACATGTAAGTGTCCACTAGTTACGTAGTACAATGAGTATACGAAAGACGAACCTTGCAATCTGGAGCTGAGTGTCATGATCGATCTTCGAAGGTGTTCGGTTATAGTCTGGTTTTACAAAAACGTTTTAAAACCTAGTTCACTATAACCAGTGGCTCTGATACCAACTGTAACACCCCCAAAATTCCACCTGCGGAAACCCCGCGAGGCGTGTTACGCATCAGAGTTCGAGCCACCAATCACATTGAACCAATGGTAAATACTTAAATAAAACATGTCATTAATCACTGAAATAAAATGTCATCATGATATCAATTCCCAAAATGTTGTGTAGCGGAAGCATGTAATAAGTCGTTTAGCAATTGTTTCATAATAATACTTAAATAAAACATGTCATTAATCACTTAGTGTTAGTCTTTGTCTTTGCAAGTGATGTTAATTAATTTCTTTCAGAAAATCCAAAAAGATTTTCGGTGTGTTTTAGCATAAATTTTGAAAAATTCAAAAAGATTTTCGACAACTGACCTTGAAAAGCTGATTTTCAAAATTCCAAGTGCTAAACATGATGAACAGATGTTTTGGGAGTATGTGTTGTTTTGATAAGAAAAACGATATAGTTGTAAGTGGTTCATCAGAAACAAATTGATATACTTGTTCGTGATCTTCAAGTGGTGTCTATATACTTAAATGTTTATCATAAAACTTATGATTGTGGTAGAGTTTTATGCAGGAAGAGTTAACATTTGAAGGGGAGTGCATGTTGATGATGATGGATTTAGAAGATGTCAACATCTAAAGAGAAGAAGTTTGTTGGTGTTAAAAGAGAAAGAGATGAAGATAGAGAGAGAGAAGCCCAGAGACTGATCAAGACTGAAGAAGTGAAGACACAGTATTGTAAAAGACTCGATGAACGACTCGTCAACATCTGAAGGGAAGTTTGTTGGTGCACTACATCTGTCGACTTCGTCTTGTATCGAGTCTTAGTCTTAGATTGTTAGATTAGGGCACGTTATACGAGAAAACAGGAGATTGTATGTATTCTAGGTCAGGGTTTCGCTTATATGGTCCTAGAGGTTTCGCTTATATGTCAGTAGATGGTTTCGCTTTTATGGTTATGTGAGGGTTTCGCTCATATGTCATGTTTGTTGGAGCGAAACCTCAAGCCCTATATAAAGGGTCACATAAGCGAAACCATGTAACAGAGTCTTGTAATTCATACCGAAGTGCTGCCGGTGTGAGATTTGAATGTAACCTGTCAGATATCAATACAACAAGGTGTTTAAAGTGATTTGCTAGCTGTTTCTAAGTCAGATACTTGTTTTCCGCACCTGTATCTGATCAAAACTCCTCTGAACGACTCGTCCGGGTCGAAACACGATCCTACAGTTGTAACACCCCCAAAATTCCACCTGCGGAAACCCTGCGAGGCGTGTTACGCATCAGAGTTCGAGCCACCAATCACATTGAACCAATGGTAAATACTTAAATAAAACATGTCATTAATCACTGAAATAAAATGTCATCATGATATCAATTCCCAAAATGTTGTGTAGCGGAAGCATGTAATAAGTCGTTTAGCAATTGTTTCATAATAATACTTAAAACCAATGTATCAAATGTAAGTTAATCCGAAAGCCTCGATCCATGACCACTCCAGCACTCCCAGATAGCAAGTCCATGTTCCAAACGTTAATGACCTACAAGCATGCAAACAAGTGTGCCAGACTACGCTGGTGAGTTCAAGGTTTTGTTAACGTGTTGAGTTACCAGATGTATGTTAATGCGATTCAATGTTGTGTTACGATGTTGCTCATGTTAGATACCCTAGGGAGTGTGCCCATATGTATCCGGGGAGTGGGTACCCCTTAACGACCGTTTGCTATGTTGTACCGTATGCAGCGTCAATGATGGGAATGCCTAACCCCAATGCCCTACAGGCATTGGTCAAAGTCAAGGTATCAAACAACCTTGACAAGCTGTAGGAGGTCTTATATCCGCGTTATATTCACAAGTTGTCCTAGTAATTAGTTCACGCCCATCCTTACGGCCCGGTGTGAGGGTGCCAAACCTAATAGCGCTATCAACTAATTACCCCATTGCCTTACAGGCAATCCGGTAGATGATTGTTTCTATGATCCAGTTGTTTACCCCAAGTTTCCCTTCCAAAAGTTTACCAGTTGTCCCAAACCACCGGGACGCATGCTTGAGAAAATGCAATGAACTCACCTGGGGTTGCTCGGTATGATACACGAAAAGATTCAGTTAAGCTACAATGTGATCAACCACGTCCTAGCATGTTTATCATACGAGTCAGGTTTTGTTCAAGTAAAGCACGTATGGTTACACAGAGTTAACACGTTACAAACACGTAGAGATCATGGCAACACTTAGCAGTTAAGCAATACAAGTTAACAATCATAACATATTCGAACTTGTACGATTTAATAAGCCCATAGTTCCTGGCCCAACATCATAAGCGATTAACTAAGTAACCGGCCCAACTATCATACAGACAAGTAACACATCTCGGCCCAAATAAAAACACATATGCGACTTGTACGGTCCGGATTGGGTTGTGCGATCCGGCCGGGTTGTGCGATCTGAGCTAGCCCAGCCCAACATATCATCCGGCCCAAACAGTTAAACAAAACATATGATTTGTGCGATCAGCTCTATTACCCAGCCCATGTCTACGGCCCAACCATTAAAACAGATAACCATCTTGTGCGGTTCATGTGTCTTGTGCGACTCATTTTGGGCTTGAAGGCCCAACCGTTAAACACATGCAGCATGTGCGATCCAGTCAATCTTATGCGACCCGGTTAGCCTTGTGCGACTGAGTTGGGTTGTGTGATTGATCCATTGGGCTTGAGGCCCAACAGTAAATCAAAAAGCATCACTTGTGCGACTGAGGACTGTTTGTGCGTTCAGGTCCTCTTGTGCGACCAAGAGATTTTGTGCGAGTGGGTTAATTATCCGGATATCATGCTTATTCGGTTACAAACATTTATCATGCCACTCAATTACAAGGTTTCCAAATTTACAATCAATCAACAGTTTTCTTATTTTCCAATCAAGATACAATCGATCAAGCTAGCCAATTATCATTCAATCCACAAGAACCCTAATTACATATCAAGCCTAACTATTAAGCATAGCAAGCAAATATAACAACTCGATACTTATTCAAGTCCGATACATCACAGCCGAAACATCATTGATCAAACATAACATCTTAAATCCTTATTCTGATCCGATTCATAACATCCAGATTATCATGCAACCTAATTCGCAAACAAGACATGATAGCCGAACAATAACAACAATCACATATCCGATTGGCTAGAACATTAACACATGATCATTATTAAAACGCTATCAATTATCATCATACTAAATCATGCTATCAAGAACCCTAGGTTATCATTCAAGACTATTACATCCCACACAACATAATATTATCAATCATACAACACTAACCGATTGGAAGTAGGTGAGGAGGGTGATCCGAATCAAGAAGATCTTTGATGAGGGAGGAATGCTTGTCGTCCGGTTGAGAGAGAAAGGATGAGGGAAAACTAGGGTTTGTGTGATGTGAGGTGATTGTAACCAAAAATGAGAGAACCCACCCCAATGATGGGTGTTTACACGATTAAAAGAAGTGGGCCGACCCCTACATGGGCTGCCCTATGTTCGAGTGCAAGTGTAAAGCCCGAATGGGCTTGTGTGATTGAGTGTGTGTTGTGTGGTTCGGTTCAAGTACACACATACAATCTCATAGCATTCAATTAATCATTCAAATTCATAAAGTCGTGTCATGTTCACAGATATTACACAAAGATAGGTTCGGAATTACGAGTTGTCACAACAGTTATTGGATCAAAGGGAGCTCTTTTTAGAATTAGCCTGATTAGATTACAATAGGATAAGAACCGGGCAGAATAACGAGATTGTGCGAAGTGTCGGGACAGTCACTGGATCGGATGGCTGTGCGATCAGATGGCTATCCGATCGGATTACCAGTCGATCGGGTGACTTAGTGTAGGTGGGAACGGGTGGTTGTCCGATCGGATGGCTGTCCGATCGGGTGGTCACTTGATCCAAGTGTCAAGTGCTTTGGTTCCTCTGATCGGGTGGCTGCTCGATCGGATTGCTATCCTATCGGGTTGCCATTCGATTAAGGGTTCCAAGTTTCAAGTTTCTAAAAAAGTTTCTAAGTGTTTGAAGGTTTCAAAGTTTCAAGGCTTCGAGACCAGTGTCACCTGATCGGGTGGTTGTCCGATCGGGCGGCTGTCCGATCGGATTGCCACTCGATCGGGCGATCCTTGTTCCGTTTACCATTTTGTAAAATTTCTAAGTTTAACGATGACGACATGGTACGAATTAATACAATGGTAAACTCATCAGCACACAACCGTTCTGATCGGATGGGAACCACATCAGTCCGATCAGTTAACTGCCCGCGATAACATTTATGTCAAAATCCATATTCCGGCCATCCTTCTCCGGTAGAAATCCATTTCTAAGCCGACTCTAGACTAATAATCAAGTCTATAGTCTGTTCAGAACCGGATCTCACCGTTTAAAGTAAAACATTGAAGAAAAGATGAAGACACTTAAGTTTTATATGAAAAAGTCTAGATTTAACTTAAATTTAGTGTAAAAACGTATGAAATTCCTTAGATCCAAGCTAGATCTTGCCAGAAATGACGTCATATAGTAGTTTGTACAAACCACCATGATGACATCACCCTCAAGAACTCAGATCTGGGAGATTTCACGGTGAAAAGCGTGATTTCAAAGGAGAATCACGTAGAGAATGAAGTGTAGATCAAGAAAGTACAAGAATCTAGCCTAAAACGTACCAAAATCACCGAGAAAATGAAGGAATGTAGTGTGCGTGTGTCTGGTCGAACAGGGCTGTCACATCAGGGAATAAAGTGATGTGACAGGCCTATTTATAGTGTGGAGAGAAGTACAGGCGGTGCAGCATGGATCGGATGGCCGATCGATCGAGTGGCCATCCGATCGGGTGGTCATCCGATCGGATTGCCACTTGGCCAATCCAATCCTTCTCGCGTTCTCGTCTTCGTTTTGCGAGTTAGATTAAGCGTTGCATAACATTAGGTAATAGAATAACTGGATTATAGTATTAATACAAAAGTTTCACCAATTTTATAGATTCCGCCAGTGACAAGACTCTAGTCTCTCGTTCAACCAAGAATCAAGTGCACCCAATTGATTTAGGCATTCCAACATAGATTTAGACATTCCAATATATGTTTAGACATTCCAAGTATATGAATTTAGGCATTTCAAATCATAGATTTTGACATTTCAACACATAGACTTAGACATTCCAACACATAGGTTTAGACGTTCCACATATAGATTTAGACATTCCAAATACAGAGAATTAGGCATTCCAAATTAGGCATTCCAATTATATAGAATTAGGCATTCCAACATATATCATAGTTTAGGGACCCAAAATGACAATAGTTAAATTTCAGGGACTAATCCTGACAAATGTCTAAAGTTTAGGGACGCTGGGCGTTACAAAAACCTATCCAACATAGGGATTTGTTGGCAACTTGAAGATGTCCCAAAGTTTTAAAGAAGATGAACAAGTATGTAAGTTTTTAAGCAAAACAAAAAATAAACCTAACTTTGGACCTCAAAATAGTGATGTACCAACTTGGTTTACCATGGTAAACGTGTGGTAACACTCATAGAGGTTATCCAAGCAGGTTGAAAGCAAGAGTTAAGAAGGATATATGAAGAATAAAGTCCAAAACTCACTGTTTTGGACTTGAGTATAATCTGCCAACTTGGAGATTTCTTGAAGGATTGAGAGAATTAGAGAGTGATTTGAGAGAGTATCAAGTGTTTAGGAGATGTGGGGGAGGGGTATTTATAATGTGGTATTAGGGTTTGGTGTTTTAATGAGGTTAGTTGGGTGTTTGGGTGGTTGGAAGGTGAGTTTTAAAGTAAAATTCGGGAATTTTGGAAGCTGCTGCCTACAGACACCTTTGCGGACCGTAGGGCATTCCTAAAATAAAATAAAACAAAACCATTTGTTGTTTGGTTGTTTGACATTTTATGCAATATTTTTAATATATGGCATGTTTTTAGGGCTTTTTAAGGCTTTGCCCTTGCGTTCCGTAGAGCTCATATTTGATTGAGAGACAATTGAAAATAGTTGTGTAAAAAGTTTTGAAAATAGAAAACCAAGTAATGATTTTAACAAATCTTTTAGTAGAAATAGCACCACTTGCCCCACAGTGAGCGCCAAATTGTTTTGGTCACAAATTACCGAAGCAATTAAGTGATCAAATTAGTTTGTGAGTTAGTATGCTAATGATGTTTGCAAAAGATATGTTAAATTGATCATTTATGAAAACAGTTTCAGGATATAGCTTGAGGATATAAAACTATATCAATAATCAAACAATGAGCGATAAATGTAAAGGTTGACACGAGATATACGAGGAAAGCCCTTGATCAATCCAGATCTCCGGTATAAAACCTCAGGAGCTGACAATCGTCGGCTGTCTTGTTCTTCTTATTGCTTGAATAACCAGGATATAGTTGCAGGATAATGCTCGGATCGAATCTAAGTGTTACAATGATTGTGAATTGTGAGTGTTAAAGTGTGTTTGCAGCTAGAAATGAGAGTGTACGAGTATGAGAGCTCGAAAGTGAGTGTGTTCCTACGATCCGGCACCCGTTATTTATAGTTATACAAAATAACAAACTATCCTACAATTCCGGGATAATATGAATACTCCCTAATGACCGTTGTAGACCACTTCTTCCGGCTTCAACGTCTTTTTCCTAACCAATTTGAGCGAGTCTTCAGGGTGACATGGTTCTCATGAACGTTAGTCCATTGTAGCCAACATCTACAAGCAAATTGTTAGTAATGACCAAGATACTCCACAAGATATCACCAATATCCTAGTTTGGTATCCTGATCGCATATAAGAAACATAAAATCAAGATATATTGTCAGGATATGGGTTCAAAATTCCACCCATAACAATAACCTAGTAACCAAACCTTGACAATGTTTCCGCCGTACCAAATCACTAAATCCAAGTGATGCACGACTAGTAGGACACAAAAGCACTCACACAGGGTTTCATGGATCAGGAGTGGAGCTTGCCAATACTCAATAGATCTATCCAATTGTTCCGCGGCTCGTGAAGTGATTAATGGCTACTATAATTAGTATTCCCCGTGTGGTTTACCCCGAGGGCAATCTCTACCATTTATGCACACATAAAAGAGATCTGGTTGATTTCATTCTCTAACTACCATACTATTTGAGCACATGTATCCCCCTTATTTTTTAAAACAAAAATATTTAAAAGAGGGGCCGTGGAACTCACTATTTGTGTTCCACACAAAGTTAGCAAAACTCAAAGTCGAGTGTATTGTCTCCGACCTATAAGTGTCCTACTTCGTTAAGACACTCAGGTCTAATTGTTTGTTTCATGTACAAGTCTTTCACCAATTCTTGTTAAGACTTAATATTGTTTTTGAGTTTCGAAAACCCTTGAGATAATTATACATGTATACTGCTCAAAGGAGCAGTAATAGGTAGGGATGACAGGATTTGAACCCGTGACATTTTGTACCCAAAACAAACGCGCTACCAAGCTGCGCTACATCCCTTCCATTGGTCTACAGTGTCATTGTAGAGAATTCCTGTCTTGTTTTCCACATCGTTATCTCCTCTATTAAAATCTAGAATTTTTATTTCCATTTCGTCTTTTTGGTCTCATTTAACATATAATAATAGTAAAATACTTCTATCTATATGAAATATGGAACGGAACCCCAAGGAAAAATACCCCTTTATATAAACCCGTGTCTTTACACGATTGATTCGTTTAGTAAAAATAATATATTTTATGTTCAAAAATATATATCTTATCTTGCGAGCAAGTTTTAAAATCCGGTTTTTATACCATACCGGATATGACTAAAAAACGGTTCAACCGGTACTACCGGCCGGTTTGAACCAGTTTTTAAAACATAGCTTGCGAGATATTGTTTCACCGAATCGGTAATTTATCCCAAATACATATTTATCCTTTGATACGAACATATACATATCTTCCGAGGTCGGGGAATTATCAACGAAGACACCGAGCTTCAATCAAGGGGGAGGGGGTGTTCCCCTCGGCACCGACCCGCCACCTTAACTCCCCCTTAGCTTTACTATTTACTTGTAGCCGAAAATGTCATCACATGTATAATAAAACGAAAATATATAAGCTTCATTCGATTCATTCAAGGCGTTCATATATATAAGCAACAAAAGTTGTAGTTCATGGAGAACTAAATTACACCCGGTGCAATGCGAGTTGTACATTAGTTTTCACCCAAATTATTCATTCCAAAAAGTCACTCCTGTACAATTTAGAACCATGTTCGCGTAATGCTCAACTAGTGAGCACACACGGCTGGTGCAGAGGCGGGTTTGTTAGCATGTGAACAACCTCCCTCATGGTAGGACGAGCCGTGCTCTCGTCCTCCACACACATCATTGCAATCTTGAACATATCGATTACGCTCGAGAGAATGTAACCGTGGAGCCTTGAATCCAACACCGATAGCACAGCAGCAGCATCCGATGGCTCAGGGATCTCTGAGATGGTCTCTCTAACCCACCTCACAATATCCACCCCATCACCAAACTGACCCACGGGCTTCTTGCCCGCGATTAGCTCCAGAAGCACCACTCCAAAACTGTAGACGTCAGTCTTCTCATCCACCTTTAAGGTGTAAGCATACTCTGCAACAGACCACATTTATAACAATTAGATTAAATAAAGAATAAACCAACGCATTTTCTCACTTTACAACATCACTCAATGTATAAAAAAATGTGAAAAATTAATATAATAACTTGCTACCAGGATTTAACAATTAATAATGTGCAAACTAACACGAATGAGAAAACTAAGGTAGCGTTCGTTTCATGGAATGGAATGGGATGGAATTAGGAAGCTTTTCTTTGAAATCCAATGAATTTCTTTAATCAATGAAATTTGTGACTATTTCAACATTCCATTCCATTCCTTCATTAGAGTGAAGGATTTCTAAGGAATGTTGAAATAGTCACAAATTTCATTAGAGTGAAGGATTTCAAATTCCTCCCTCCCCCAACCAAGATCAATTTTACAAAGAAAAACTTCCTAATTCCATTCCATTCCATGACATGAAACGAACGCTACCTAAAAGTAATGGGTTGTTACCCCACAAATAATGATCAAAATCGGTAAATGTACAAAACTAAGGGGAGTGGGAGCGCTCCGTGGTGGACCGTTGTGGCCGGTGACCACGCGTGGAACACCACTGCCACCCAAGGTGACCACGCGTCGTCAAGATCACACGTGAAGAATAGAGGTTACCGTTGGGAACGTGACCGTTGGGGAGAGGGACCGTTGCATTTTAAAAAAACAAACTCAAACACTGTATATAAACCATATATTTTAACCATTTAACCCCACAAAAAAATACCATCTCTACACTCTACATAAATGGAATTTCCGACCGATTCATTTCCGCTAAACACCGATAGCTCTTCGTCTTCCGACGGTGACACACTTGAATTTCCACCGGTTGAGATACGATTTAATTGAACTTGTAGATTCTTTAGGTTTGGAATTTCCAGATTCGGACGAGTAGGTTTTCTTTATGTATCTTTTTATTTTTATATGTTTTTTAAGTTGTAACCACAAATATGTTTAGCAATACTGTTTTTTATTTAAATGAAATTATTATTGTTAATTTATTATTTAAAAATAAAAAAAATTCCATCACTAGTGATGGACACCCCCACAAAAATCCATCACTAGTAATGGAATCAAGCTCGATGACATGGCGTTTGATGATTGGGTGTCGCGAGTGATGGCTAGTGGAGCACCCCCACCCCCTAACATGAATATTTTCTTTTAAATATATATACAAGTGGGGTCAAAACTTATATCAATTGATTTTTTTATGAATGAATTTTTTACAAGTTTATTTACAAATGGGGTCAAAAACTTAAATGTAATAACAATCGAGTCTACGTGACATTCACGTCAACAAAAAAAAATCGACATAAACTTTGATATGTAATGAATGTGCTAGTAGCCAACGTCTAACCGTTCATTTCACATAGACATGTACATGAAATCCACAAAATGAGCAAATATGTTTGATTTTTATGGTATATGAACTAATAAAGAGAAGCTTTAACAAACAAGATGACGTCAAGGTATAAAAATAAAAGAAATGTACCTGGAGCAATGTATCCATATGATCCAGCAATGGTAGACATGCACTCAGAACCACCAGCATCCCTCAAGAACTTAGCCAACCCAAAATCAGCAACATGAGCTTCATAATCCGAATCCAGGAGTATGTTGGTCGATTTCACGTCTCGATGAAGAATCAACGGCGAGCAATCATGGTGAAGGTAACACAACCCCTTGGCAGATTCCACCCCGATTTTGTACCGTGTCTCCCATTGCAAATGCGCCCCTTTTGACCCGTGCAAAATCTCCCCCAAACTCCCATGTGACATGTACTCGTAGAGCAGAAGATTTGTTTCCTGATTCGACACGTAACCGAGTAACCGAACAATGTGCCGGTGTTTGATCCGTCCCAGAGTTTGTATCTCCGCGTCAAACCCATGGTTTTTACCAATCAAACGTTTGATCGCGACATCAACACCGTTTGGCATTGATCCACGGTACACGATCCCCGCACCACCTTTACCGATTACATTCTCGTCCTTCAAACACGCGATCACATCATCGACTTTGAAATCTAGCCGTTGGAAAGCGGTTAGCTTCCACATTTTCGCTTTCTCAATGTGTTTCCTCTTTCGAATGTGTATTAACGCGATGACAATGAATGACGTTACCAAAATCACGCAGATGATCGTGATCAAGAATTTCGGCTGTATAGATCGTTTATTCAAACGGGATACAGTCGGACAGTGAACCACGTGTGGCGAACAGAGGTCAGGGTTTCCAGCGAACACCGAGTCATTAAAATCCTTTAACTGTCCATCCGAAGGGACTCGACCGGAGAATCGATTAAACGAAAGATCCAACACCGTCAAGCTCTTCATATGACCTAACTTGCTCGGAATCTCACCGATCATTTTATTCCGAGAGATATTTAGAATGTTCAAGTTTAACAAACTCAAAACTCCTCTAGGAATCTCACCATCCAACTCATTCCGGCTAAAATCAACCGAAGTTAGCTCCGAACAGCTTCCGATAGAAGCCGGAATCTCACCAGTTAAACCGTTTCCACTTACATTAATCTTATACAACGTTTTCAAATTCAACAGCTCCTCCGGTATCCCACCGGTTAAATAATTCGACTGCAATGAAACAGTTGTTAAGTTCACTAAACCGCCTATGGCCCGAGGTATTGTTCCGGTGATCCGATTGTTCGATATAGATACGCTTTGTAAGGACTCGCTATACATTTTCGACGGAAGTTCGCCGGAGAAATAGTTGTCATCTAGCTCAAGCATCTTGAGCAAGGGTAAGCTGAAGATGCTTGCAGGAATTGTTCCGTTGAAGAAGTTTTTCATGATTCGAATCTTCGTTAACGACTTGCAATTGCCAATGGTTTCCGGCAATGGTCCGAAGAAGTAGTTTTCCATTAGTATCAACACCTCTAACTTCCCTGTGGTCAACGAAAAAGTCAAACACGGTTTGGTTGTATATTATGCATATATGAGTTGTACGTTATGCATAATTAGTTGTACAATGTTAATTTATACATTTTTTTTAAAGTTTGAATATGTAATATATAATGGTCAAATACAAACAAATTAAATAATGGCGCAAACGTACAAAATGATAAAAAGAAAAAAACCACTTACTGGTAAAAAATTAATTTTTTACATTTTTTCAAAAAGTAATGAATATTTAGTGTTATGATAAAAACTAAATTACTTTTTGAGTTTCTGTTTTGTGTTTTGTGGCTTAACGCTTTGAGGTCAAAATTAAAAACTTAATTAGACTGGTCTCTAACCGCTCATTTTATAACGTTTTGAGTCCCCGTGTTTTAGTGGTTTTAACCACTTCAGTCCATAATCAAAGTGAGTTAAGATGAGCGTTTACGGACTCAGGGTGTTAATTTTTTTTTTTAAATATGGATTCAAGTGACTGAAAAACAACTCAAAAAGTAATTTACTCTATAATAAAAGTGAGTTAATATTCGCACACCCTCTTGGCCCTCTCCTCATCTCTTTCTGTAGATAGATATATATAGAGAGGGACGTGAGAATAGTAAAACGCCTACGACCATGTGTGTAGTGGTGAGTGAAACAAAGGTCCTGCCTTAGACATGAAGCAACATGTGGCTCTTAGTCAGCAAACGGGCTTGAAACAACATTCTGGAGTTTTTTTTGCCAGGCCCAACAAAAAACTTTCGAAAAAATGCCCAGGGGCGGTGCTGGGTCGTTTTTGGGCGTGATTAGGCAAGAAACGCCCAATCCTCTGTCCACTACACATGGTCTAATAAAATAAAAATAACTACAAGGTGATTAAAAAAGACACGTGTTTCATTTTGCTTCTTCATTTTGTTCAATTTGTTAAATTTGTAATTCAATAAAGTGAACTAACTAGTAATAGTTATGCTACTTGTTAATTTTATCACTCGTAGTCCAATTTTTAGTCCCATAATTACTAAAGTTTTGCTTGTACGCTAAATATTATTTATACCGAATCCTTCCGCTAAATTTACAATTTTATGTAGCATGATTACACTAATTATTGAGCGCTAACTACACTAGTTATCTATACTTAAACATCTTTTTAAAAACCTTTTTTCAATAAATTAATAAATATATTCGTAGAATAAATATTACCTCCTTTGCATAAATCTTCCGGAATAGTACCGGTAAGGCGGTTACCAGTAACATCAAGCGATTTCAACCTCCCATTCCGGCCTAAATTCTCCGGCAACGAAAGCGTAAAATTATTCTGCCACAACTGAAGCACCTCCAGATGCGGATAATCACCAATAAACGGAGGAAGCGGACCGGCCAAATGATTCAAAAACAAATTCAACAACGTCAAATTCTTCAGCTCTGATAAACTTTCAGGTATCGCCCCAGAAAGATTATTGTTTGACAAGTCAAGCGACTTCAAGCTCCTTAAACCGGATAAATCCGCCGGTATTTCTCCAGTAAAATTGTTACACTGCAGAAACAGAGTATGCAACTGTTTCAAATTCCCCAAACTTTCTGGTATCACTCCGGAGAGATTACTTCCTCCGACGTCGAGAAGTTTCAATGATTTAAACGAACCGAACTCCGGCGGAAGTCCGCCGGAGTAACTATTGTAGTATCCGAGCCAGAGGTGTTCGAGATACGGTAACCGTGATAAACTCCACGGAATCGTACCGGATAGTTCGTTACCTTGTAAACCTAAATTCTTTAAATACGGAAACTCTGAGTACTCCTCTGGTATTTCTCCAGAGAAGAAATTCCCACCGAGAAAAAGTGTTTTCAACTTTTGCAACTTGATAAACTCCAGGGGCAGCTTGCCCCTGAAGTTATTATTATACACGTCAAAAACTTCAAGCTTATTCATCCCGGTTACAATCTCACCGGGGAACTGCCCGGAGAAAGAATTAGTTGAGAGGTTAACGAACTTAACCGCGGTTAAGTTCGCCAACTCTGCAGGCAGTTCACCGGTGAGTTGGTTACACACGAGTGTAAGATTCAGTATCTGGTTCAAAAACCCTATTTCGGGTGGTATGGTTCCGTACAAGGGAACGTTTGAGATGATCAATGAGGTGACACGTGCGTTTTCGTCGCACGTGACACCTGAGAAGGAGCAATGTGAGGTTGAAGCATTGGTTGTGTTGGGGTTTGGTGGTTGCCAATCGTCTAATCCGGACGTGGCGGGTGGAGCTAACATGGATGATTTGAGCTTCAGGAGTGCTTCGAGATCTGAAAGTGCTTGTGTGGAGGTGATGACAATGAAGATTAGAAGAGGGAGAAGAAGAAGATGGTTCTTCATGTTTGTTGTTGAATGAATGAATGAGGAGGATGTTGGGGGTAGGGTAGTGGTATTATAGGGTGGGAGATGGATGTTGTAGGGGGTATGATATGGAGTGGAAAAAATTGGAAGAATCTCTGACGAGGATCCTCTTTGATTTGAATATAAATCAGAAGAATACATCACCGCCGAACATGTTCTTATTTCCAAGGTGACTATTTATGTGTGATTTAAAATTGGTTAGGGATAATATAAGTTTGTAAACATTTATATCCGAATTATCTAAGTTATATGGTGTGGAATAAACACAATGACTATGTGTAGTGGTGAAGTCATATGACTTCGCAGATGTAAGGGTATACAATATGTGACAAATGTGTAAGAAAAAGGAGTTATGAGTACTTGTATTACCTAGGTGTATAGTGGAGGGTTGTAACCAAATATAGCGAGAAACCAAAGTGTAACGCCGCTATGCATATCACGGCCATCAAATATTTCAACCCATAGTGCCCGGGGAGGTCTTCACGTAAACATAAGGGTTTTAAGCTTCTCGTTCATGACTAATATGCAGTGGTATAAATCCTGGTAAAGCTTCTCTCACCATTCCTAAATCATTAATTTTATGTTAATTTCAATTTAAATTTAAATTTAATTCATATTTTTTTAAGTTATAACTAAATTGAACAACAAATAAAATAAATATCTAAATAATTATATTCAAACACGACACATTAAAACAAAATATTAAAAAATAGTATTATTTCTACCCGTCTCTGTCGTCACTATCATCATTGTCTTCAACATGGTTAAACCATAAATGTTTAACAAAATCCACTCAAAGATTCAATTGTGTATCCCTGTCACGTATCTTTATTCGGATTGCTTCTTTCTAACACATTGGTGCTCGTTATGCTTCTGGCGAATTGATCTGTAGTATAAGCCATAATGCTCAGGCAGTGGTGCGTGAATCATTATGAAAGTGACGTAGCAGGAAGCACGACTCCACACCATCCAGTCTAAATGAGAGATATGCATTTTAAAACATTTTAAATGAATGTGTGTGTTTTTGTTTAATAATTCACGTGAAAATTACCCATTGTTATAATCAATACTAGATCAAAGTCATATAATTATGTAAAGCATGTATAATTATGTTACCGTCAACTTATGTATCTAATTATGCAACCGTACATTGGGTCTTTTAAAAGTAGTTTTATAAAAATATACATTATACTATAACTTAAAAGACAAAGTCAGTGGAAACTCACCGGCTTTGCCTCCCCCTTCTCCCGTACTTTTACGATGTTGCAATTTTAGCCCCTTAACTTTGGTATCTTTAATGTTTCATAAAATGGCAAATTTAGTTACTAAACTACTACTCCATTTTACACATAGTTTGCTTTTGACACCCCAATTTTGTGATAGTTTCCTTTTCAGCCCCAACTTTTTATAATTTCCTTCTTACCCCAAAACTTTGTCAAATTTTATATTTACGCTTTCTTAGCCCTTAAGTTTAGGAAATGCAATTTTTAACCACTTAACTTTTTATGAACTTTGTAAATGTCAATTTGACCCCCTCGAGAGTTTTTGGCTTGACGATATAAATTCGAGTTAGTCGGGTCGCGTATAATACGTTATGATTGTATGATATAAATTCAATTTACATTACGTTTTGATCCAATCGCAATGCAACTATAGGATACATTGAGTTCAATCGGATACCTCAAAACGTTCGTTTTCATATGGTTAACACATCACACAACGCTTGAACTGATCCGTTTGATATTTGCGAAGTACCCGCGCGCTACGCGCACGAGTTATGCAATAAATTTTTACAAAATAATTTTTTAATAGTATAATGAAACATATAAAAATTATTTTACGTTTAACGAAAGTAAAACTGAATTTAATCACAATACAAATACAAGTCATATAAAAGTTGTATTTGTGTGTAGCGATATGTATTGCATATACAATCAGTAGATTTAATATTTGTGTATCATGTTTTTTAAAAGAGCTGAATTGTTTGTGATTCTTGTATAAAATATTTAAAAAAGGTACAAACTTTTTTAATATGTTGACAGTGGTTCAACTCAGTTTTAGGTTCAATTATGGTTCGGGCTTGCGGTAGATCGGGTCAGAACTTGGTGCAAGTTGGATTTGTTTCGCATATCGGGTTCGGGTCAAACCCGGTCAAGAAAACAGGGCAGTGACACAATTCAGTAGTGGCTCGGGTTTCGGCTCGACGCGGTGCAACTCGGGTCAGTTTTTGGGGTTTGGTTTGGGTCGAAAGCAGTCAACGGACCCGGTTCGGGTCAGCAGCAGTAAAACAAGTCAGAGACGGTCAACTGAGGACCGGTAAAGTTTAAACGTAGCGAGTTATTATTACGTTAGTTTAGATTTTATTTAGTTAACGCGCACCGAGCTCGAACCGATACTTTAGTGACTTGTTACGTTTGGCATTTTGATAGAAATTTTATATATTTGTGTTTATATTGTTGAAAATTGTTGACTTTTGAAAAGATAACGACAACTTGAGTATGTCGTACGTCAAACCTTAGTAACCAATCTCCAACAATAACCAAATCAACTGTATGTAAATGTGCACGATATTATGGTGTGTTGCTTTGTATTGCAAGATCTAAGCTCAATCAAATGGAGCTGACTTCATGTGTTGGCAACGTCAAGTTCCGCTCATAGGTAATGGGGAACAGACGAGCCTATGATGATGTAATGTCTAAAATGAATGTAATGCACCAAGTGACAAACAAACAATTAACACATAACACGTGAACTTCACAAGATGGTAATTGCACGTATCTAAATTATGAAAATGTAATAATGTAACACATGATACACCCCAAAACTTGTAATAAAAAAAGGGAAATGAAAGATCCACTCACAATTTTGCGTTTGATGATTCCTTAAAGATAAACGCACAAGGAAAATAGGGAATTCCGAAAGAACGAAGGCAATTACCCTAGATATGGGATTAAAGTACAACATAAACAATCTAGATATTATTTATATGTTGGTAAAAGAAAATCCTAATATTAATTTGCTTAAACTTCCCCAAATTAATTAAATCATTAATTATTTGAAATTTTATAGATTAATCTTATTTGTTATTTACACCATTAAAACAAGAAATGAAAACAAGGGATTAAAAACATGGGGATGGCCGAGTTCGAACCCGTGACCTTAGGTTCCCCTATAAACATCCCATCCGCTGGACTGTGTTCAGTTTTGTGATATAAGTGTATACTAATTAAACTTAAACAACATTTAAAACTACTACACAGATTTGGTTTTCCTAAAAAAAGATATGTATATACATTGTACAGCGAAAAGTCAGGGCCGAGACTCGAACCCGCACCCTGCCTGTATCACTTAACAGATTAACCACTGGACTGCAACATTTATATTATACTTGAACAGAGACGTGTCTGTCATCATCTTCAAGACTTAACTTAACCCAACTCGAAACCCTAGGTACTTCAAACCCAAAATTCAGGCTGTACAGGTTAGCTTTAACGTTGCATCTATAGGGTTTTGTTATAATTGAAAAAAAAAAACGAAAAGAGGTGAGAAAAGTATATCGAACGAGGGGGATGGAGGGTTTCCGAATATTTCCGACGAGTTTCCTTATTCCGGTGAGATCCTCGAATTCCGGCGAAGGTGCAGGCGGTTTTTAAATTTGTTTTTCTTAGAGTGAAAGGGTCAAGGATTGGGTTGAGGGCATGTATTTAAAACATTAGAGGATAATCACTGATTTCATATTCAAGATCTTATTTTCAACTTTCCGAATTGAAATCGTTTTGGGGAAAACAGTTGTAAGCGTGTTTAGACGAGATGGAGTCCAGGTTCGGTAGGGTCAAATATGGAAACTTCTATCACGAGAAATCAGGAAGGGATTTGATAACTTGCCATATTTGATGTTTACCGGCTTGGGCGGCAAATTTATGTTTCAAAACATGTTGGCTCATGTGAAACCTTTCTTAAAGAACAGATGATACAAAGCCAAAACTATTCTGCAACATCTGATCATGAATAAACAGTGTTTTGAATCCTTCTCCCTTCAATGACAAGATGTCTAACATGTAACGCTTCGCTTTTTTTACCTTTCCTATTTTAGCAAGTCTTGTTGTACTTTCTATTTTTAGACACTTGTACTCTGGTTGGATTCTACTTTCGTTTCAGTTGTAATTCGAGACTATTGATCATAATGAAAATGGAGTTATCTTAATCATATTCATGTTATCCATGTTAGACTTATGTGCAACTTTTACTCAAAATTCACGTTTTGGACACAATACTATGCTTGAATCTTGATTCTTTATTACACATTGATACTTGATACTCGTTAAACTTATTAAAACACATAAAATAATCAAATTGGAAAATAAAATATTAAAACCTAGGCCATTCGTACGCAGGGAGTAGCTTCGTACGAAGGGAGTAGTTTTGTACGAAGGGGGATGGCAAAATCAAGGAAACCCTAACGTACCCTCAAATCTATAGATAGAGGCCTTAACCCCTCATTCCAATTCACCATTTTCTCTTGCAAATACTCTCAAATTGCTGTTGCGATCAAAAGCTTTGTAAGATTTCTCCTTCTTCATTTTAATTCTATTTTATTTCATTTATTGTATTTCTAATCACAAACTCTTAGACTTTTCTCCAAAAACCTTTGATCCTAATTATCTCGAAGATGGTTTCCACTCGTTTTGCCTAGGCAACCTGTTGTGGAGCATCACTTATACGAGATTGGATCAAAATTCATAAAATTTCACAACTTAACTAAAGCCTCGTCTTGATTATTACACGATCTTGATGGAATCGGGAACCCATCAGACCCTAACTCAATTCATAGTTAAGGGCCTGCATTAGGGTTAATTTCCATCAAGTAATGATCAGTATCGATGGATCAAACATGAACTTTATCAAGAACAGTGCCTTCGTACGAATGGACTATGCCCGTTCGTACGAAGGGACTTCGATGCATATTTTCTGTTTCGATTTCAACTCTGATTGCACACTTGTTTGTCACGATTAAGTGTTTTATTTACTGACTTAAGGTTTATTAAACAGATTAAATGTATACTCCAACATTTTCAATCAAATCAGATCAAACTAAAACTTTTAATAAACATAGCGCCTTCGTACAAAGGGAGCGCCTTCATACAAAGGGAGCGCCTTCGTACGAACCCACACTGCTAACCAAACCGAACTATTTTCATTTCTGTTTTAACCATAGTCTTTACACCTGATCATCCTAATTACTGTTTTAAATCATTATCTTACTGTTTAGCATTCAAAATCAGTTTGTATCGCACCTTCACAGCCCGTTCGTACCAATCAGTAGACTCCCTTCGTACGAAGGGACTAACGCCCTTCGTACGAACGGACTGTCATGTGTTTTAACTTATTTAATTTCACGTATTTTTAAAGATCTTATCCGACACACTTCCATATCAGTAATCTTATAATCCCGTTTACCCATTTCAGCATAATCTCGAGACTTCATCAACTCCGCTCGCGGTTATGTGTATTTCTACGCAAAACTGTGTATTTCTACGCAAAACTGTGAGTATACTCGATCCCATTTTTGTTTTAAACACTTTGGGTGCAACATGTACAATATACAAAAACACACAAAACTTAAAACTTGTTTATAATCACAGCGATTTATGAAATCTTAATTTAAATTATATTGTCACAATCAGAGTTATGATGCTTTGAGCGATTTGTTTTCGTCTCACTCCGATGTTTCCACCATCGGTTGGGGTGTGACATAACAACTGCTGCTTCAAAGGTTCGCTCATTACTAAGCACTGCTGTATTGTAAAGACTGTTGAAGACCAATCCACTGAAGAAGTCAAAGATATGCTGGAAGTCAAAGGACTGATCAACCTTTGTGGGAAGCACTGCTAAAGCTTTATCAGCAGTTGAGCTCATCAGAGGATAGCATCATCAGTTTCTTGTTTTCAGTGTTTATTATTGTAACAATGTTTAGCATTTAGCAGTGTTTAGAGGTTGTTAATGTTGTTAGATGTCACTGTCTTGGTGACGTCAGCAAAGATACCACAATGATAAGGATAGTACTATAAATAGACAGTGCCTGTACTGTTCTATTAGATCACTTCACACACACTTACATTTTGTACGAACAATCACTGTGTGATCTCAGGCTGAGGGGGAGATAGCAATTCATGCATACGTAGAATCATTGTGTAATACAATCATTCGACACAAAGTATTTATGATGAATGTTGTTCTTCCATTGTTTGTCTTATAAAGTTTTTCTTCATTTCCGCTGCAATTAGCCGATTATTCATCTTATTATCTTCTTCCATCTTTCATTTTACAAAAAAACAATACAAACAATTAAACTCAGATCCTAACAATTGGTATCAGAGAATAGGCCAATCAAATTCGATTTAACAATCAATTTGACATAAAAGATCAGCTCAATTTCATTAATACTGTGTTGTTCGTATTTGTTGAAAAATAGAGTATAGGCTTAATCACATTCAAAGTTGATTAATCAAAAACTTTGTAAAACAACCAAAATGTCTTCACAATCACAAGATCCTCACAACACCGGCACACTACACAAGCCACCTATGCTTGTTAGATCTGAATACAATATCTGGCAACGTATGTATTAGCACAGCAAAACACCGGTTGCTAGAAGTCTGTCATCTTTGGACCTCATGTTCCAATGGTGCCAAGTGCAGAAGATCCCAAGGTCCAAGTATCTAAGAAGCCTGAAAATTACTCTGAGCAGGATTTTCAGAAGATTGAGTTAGATGCTAAAGCATTCAGTATAGTTGCTACAAGACTACCCAATGACATATATGCTGGCCTGTTACACTGTAACAGTGCTAAAGAGCTATGGGATGCACTCAAAGAGCAATTTAGTAGGACAGAAGAGGTTATTGAAAACAACAGATATGTCTTAAACCAATAATATGAAACGTTCTGTCATGTTAAGGGAGAGTCATTGACCTAGAAGTTTGAGTGGTTTAGCTGTCTGATTAGTGAGCTAAAACTGGTCAATGTTGAATATGCTAACTCTACTTTAAATAGTAGGTTTCTTAGATCATTACCAGACAAGTGGGACACTATAGCCTTTGTTACTAGAAATTCTGTTGGGTTTAAAGAGATGAGTTTGACCCAACTTCATGGTAGGCTTCTCACATATGAAAGAGAGCTTAACCAGAAAAAGAAGTTGCAGGAATCTGGAAAAGTGGCTGATGATTACTCTTTTGGTAACACAACACTTTTAGGCCAGGAAGAGTCATCTGGTGGTAGTAAGGACCAGAGTTTATGATGACTATATTGACATAACTGCAGGTGGAGCCTTCAACTCTGAGCCTTACTCACCCAACTATGCTTTCACAGTTAATGGGGAAAACCAGATCTCTGATAACTTATCCTTTGAACTGAATGACCTTTACAATTTTGATCCCACAGATCTGGAAGAGATGGACATTTTGCATCAGCTTGCCTTGTTGAGTGTTAGAACAAGCAAGTTTTTATAAAAGAACTGGTAGGAAGTTTCCAGGATTGCATGGGAATTTAAAGGTTGGGTTGGATAAGTCAAAAATCAAGTGCTATAAAGTGTAATAGGCTTAGACACTTTGCTAGGGAATGTAGGAGTCAAAACAGTGGATCAATTATCACTCACCCTAGTCCAAGACCTCAAAACACTCAAACACACCATACACTATTCCCAATATACCCCCGCTCCTTATATGCAAAACACTGCCCATTTTGCACATTCGGTAAACATTGTTCCTGTCCAGTATGTCCAAACCATTGTTCCACAGATTCAGTATTGTAACACCCCGTGTTACGAAAGTCAAAGTCAAAGTCAAGATTGAAGTCAAAGGAAGAAAAGATTGCTAATTGCGATCTGTCACTCTTTGCTAAATTACTGATTTGACTGGTAATCGAATCTTTTATTTTAATCGCTTTAGTTGTATTATGTGGAGTATCTATTAATAATCTATGTTTAATCGTGGTTTATCACATGTTTTATCGCTTTATCGCTAATCACATCGCAATCGCGCTCGCACCTTGATTGATAGATCCTGAATATTATTTTACGTGTGTGTATTACTTATGTGTTACTTGTGCATGTTTACTTTATGTGTTGATGAATTGAAACGCAATCGCAACTCTATCGCAACGCAACTCAATCGCAAACGCTAAACGTAAGTTATTTATAATGATTGTATGTTAGATATAGTATTATCGCATCGCTTAATCGAAACTCGCTTAAACGCATCGCAACGTCCAACACGCGAAAGGAAACACCGAATCACAACTCGTCGAAGCCACTCGATCGAATGGCTATCCGATCGGATTGCCATCCGATCGAGGTGCTATCCGATCGAGGTGCCCTCCTATTCGACACTTGTGCACCTTTCCCTTTTTGGCAACCAATAAATACCCTCCTGTCACATCATTTGTGATGTGACAGCTCTCTCACTCGACCAACTAGCTCAAGGCCTTCTTTCTCTCGATTTCTCGCGATTCTTGTAAGTTTTCAACCTAAATCTTGTACTTCTATGATCTACACACACTTCTTCATCAATTTCACCTTTGAATCTTAAATTTTAACCGTGAAATCAGCGGATTTGAGGTGTTCAAGGGTGATGTCATCATGGAGTTCTTATGAACTTTAATCTTTGACCTCATACCACCAAGAATAACTCAGATCTGAAGGATTTCCACATGATTTAACATGATTTTTGCATAGATCTAAACATTTCTATGGCTAAAAGGATTGAAAGATGGTTTTCTAAACTTTCTTTCAACTCTTTTACACTCAATGCACTCAAAAACCAATAGAATCGGAGCTCGATCTGGTCTTCATTAGTGAAGCATCGGGTTGAGATCTGAATCCTATCAACGAGACAACCGGTTTCGGGATGAACATGAACAACCGTCAAGGAACAGTCAACTGATCGGATTAGGGTGATTCCTGTTCGATCGAACGACTTGAGACTTGACGAAGTTCCGTTGTTTAGAACGTTGTCATACCGTCTCGAGCAGACTGCAAAACTTTCAAAAATAATCAAGTTCAAGACGATCAGGTTTGTTGGGACGGATTGCCACCCGATCGGATAGCCATCCGATCGGATTGCCATCCGACCGAACAGCTATCCGATCGGATTGCCATCTTACCGAACAGCTATCCGATCAGAATGCGCTTGGTTCCACACTTAAATTTTTTTTCAAACTTTCAAAGATCTGAACGTCGAACGGATTGCCGCTCGATCGGATAGCTATCCGATCATCTGACTTTTGGAACTTCAACACTTAACCATTTTCACAGTTTTCAAATATCATCAGTAACTAACGGATTGCCATCCGATCGGATTGCTATCCGATCGAGTGACAATCCTGCTGTGAACTTGTTCTCGCTAAGTGACCTGCCAATCGGATCGCTATTCGATCGAATGACCGTTCGATTGATCGACCTAAAGGGTAGAGATACTTCTCTGTTTTCAAAATGCTACAACAAAAACTTTAAAGCCATCATACACAAACACATCCTTACCAAACGAATGTCAATCCAATCGAATGGCCATCCGATCGGATTGCCACTCGACACTTAATCACTTTTCACCGTTTTACGCGCTGCTCTTCGTTTATGCTATCGTTAACTGTTCAGGCTAATCTCTCAGCGCTCCCTTCAATCCAAGAGAGTGTTTACTTGTTAAACGCTATCTGTGAGTATACTCGAACCCTTTTTTGCTTTACGCACTTTTGGGTGTTACATACGTTACTTATTCTAAAACACAATCGACACACAACGTAAACACTATTTATACGCTGACCGTTATTGCATGCTACGTGTTATTCGATGAATGCTTGTATGTTATGTTAACACAGTGATTGTTGCCTGACACCTTAGCAACGATAGTACTAAAGTTTGGACTCAGCACCTGTCGTGGACAGGGGTTGTTAAGGGCTTTACTTCACGTATCCCAGTGGGGATATGTGTTGCGCATTCTACAACTCGCAGTCACGTCTGTGCATATTTCTCTATCGATAACCTAATTGCCTTCACTTTGTACATGTTACATGTTGGTTATGCGTAAACGATTTCGAACTCTATTATAGTATCAAACTTGTATGCTCACTTTTACACTATGTGTATTGAACTCTATTTTAACGTATGTGACAGGTGCTTAGGATGCTGTGTTTTATCTGCTTTGTGGGAATCAAGTAGGATTGAGAGTCTAGAAACAAAGACAATTTATTTGCTTATTTAAATCTGAGTTGTCGGAACAATGTTTGTTTTGGGAATACCTATGTCTGTAATAATTGAATGCTTGATAGGTTATGGTATAGGACATAATATTAACTATCTGGTAATTTAGTTGTTATGGAATTTCTCTTGACAATCTGTTTCGCTCAGTGCCATGCCCCGATGATTCCGCCATCGATTGGGGTGTGACAGATTGGTATCAGAGCCGTAACTATAGGGAATTAGGCACGACTCGACCTAGTCCGGGTCGACGTCTTAAAAAACAACCTAGTCTATAAGTACCAACAGACGCCTTGTGCGAACCCGTTAGGGGTTACGTACGAGCTTAATGCTATTCCTCGATCAACTCACAGTTATGCTATACTATCACACTACCTTTCCTAAGGCAGTCGCACTGCACTATTTTCGAAAATGAACATGTGGTTATGCTGAGATTAGGTGTGAAAACCGTAAACTCTCGACCAAATCGCTTATTCGACCCGCATTTTCTTACCATAGACAAGCGAATTTGCGTTGAATTAGGAGTGAAATCCGTACTTCGATGTAAATTCCTTTCCCAATCTCGGGATACTATCACACAAACAGGAATGTGGCCGCTAAGTTAGGGGTGAAACCCGAACCTTGATGGCTCGTTCCACTCTCTCTATTTAGATTTTAAAAACTCTCACCAAAGTCTCGATGGATTCCAACGACTCGAGTTGCGTAAGTAACCGTAGAGATGCGTGCCATTCACCGCGTGTCGGTAATAGAGCACAGTCTACTAAGCCAAAACGTATACTTGTAGTCGTTGAGAATAGTCGAATCACATTGGGTAGTCAATGTCTATCAAGCCTTAGACAAGCTATCTTCGATTTCAAGCTCGCAATCGCTGATTTTACGTGTTTCGATTCTGAGCCCGCAACTACTGACTCTGATATTTGTCATTTTATGTGGAATTTGTGTGTTTTATGTGGTTTTACCTGTTTTGATGTTTCAACTTGGTGATTTATACGCTTTTCGCTGTTCGGTTTGATCGACACACACAATCCGCACTACACATCTATCTCAATACGCTAACAAATCGCAACTACTTGTGGATAATCGCATGCTAAGTTACTCGCTTATGCTATGCTACTCACTGTGTACTCGCTAATTGTAACCGCTATTCTCGAACGCGCAAACTTTGAATACTAGGTGAATATGTACGACAAATGTAGGTGAATACGTGCAAAATATAGTATGGTTTCTGTGTTCTATCTGCCTTATGTGCTTCTGTGACTTACGTGCCTACGTGCTTCTGTGCCTTACGTGCTTACGTGTTTATATGGTTAACTGTGTTCCTGAGCTTTAGTAGTAGTACGTGTGAGGTGAGATTCGATTATATAGCGTTTTGAATCCTATGGCGCTGTCTGTTGCAGACAATGTCGTCATTTGGATCATTTCACTCCCGATCAGCTCGCCGCAATCATGATGACAAACGCATCGCCGCTCTCGTCGCTAAGCAAATGGCGAAAGTTATCCCCCAGATTGTTAGTGAGCTAAATGAAAACGCTAGCAAATCTTCAGAAGAATCCCGAACTGATTCGCCAAAAGCTACTTTTAGCTTCAAGCAGTTCAAAGCGTGTGGTCCTAAAGAATTCACCGGAGAAGATGGTCCAACAGCCATGTTTCAATGGTTTGATTCTATTGAAGTCACCCTGCGTCAAAGCAACTGTCCTGAAAATCTCTGCACTGTTAACGCTACCGGCGTTTTCTAGTCCAGGGCACTGGAATGGTGGACTGCCGAGAGAAACAAGCGCGGAAATGATGCAGCTTACGGGCTAACATGGGACAATTGAAGGGCTTGATGATGAAAGAGTTCTGCCCTCCCCATGAGCTTCAAAAGTTGGAGGGTGAGTTTTGGAATCTCAAGCAGAAGGATGGCGACAACGCTGGTTTGACTGCTCGCTTCAAGCAGCTAAGCATAATCTGTCCATGTCAAGTTTCTACGCCCGAAATCACCATCAAGAAGTATATCCGTGCTCTTCCGGATTGCGTGGCTGATTTCGTTTAAGCTGCAAAGACGTCAACCATTGAGGAAACTTTCTTACTCGCTGTTGAGATAAACGACAAGTGAGTCAAGGCTAGTTACCGGGATAAAGCCTCCAAGAATCTGCATCAAGTTATCGCTGCTCCAACCGCTGAAACCGCCGCCGCACCACATTCTTCAAAGTCCTCTTGTCGCAAGAGGAAGAACAACAACAGTAGCAAAAATTGCGCTGTCACAGCTGCCGTTCCTCTCCAAGCTGTACCTGCTCAACAGCAGCCTCAACACTGCCAAGTAGCGGCACGGGTTACTCATGCACCACTGGCTAAGCGTGCATACATTGGTCCTCACCCGGCTTGCCCTACTTGTACTTATCACCACCCAGTGGGAATCGTTTGCAGATACTGTGTGCATTGCAACATGTATGACCATTTCACCGCCAACTGTCGTACAGGTCCACGTCAAGCTCCAGCTCCAGCTCAAGGTCAAGCCCCTGCTCAACAAGCTCTACTTCCCGCTCCTCAAGGACAACAAGCGGCTCCTGCACCCGCGATCCACACTAGAGCTTGCTTTGCGTGTGGTGATCCCAACCACTTCGCAAACATGTGCCCGAATCGAGTGGTGAAGCAAGAGCCACAACAGCAGCATCCCCCGCAACAGCAACAACCACCAACACCGGACGTACTTTCAACATTAACGTCCATCAAGCTCAAGCCGATAACAATGTGGTTAATGGTACGTTCCTTGTGAATGGTATATTTCCTTCGTGTTTGTTTGATACTAGAGCCGATAACTGTTTTGTGTCGTTAGAATTTGAAAAGCTCCTTAATCGTAAGCGCACACATCTCCCCTCATCATTCGATGTTGAAGTTGCCACTGGAAGAACCGTCGCTGTCAATTCTGTTCTTTATGATTGTACTCTCGAACTCAACAATCACATATTTCCTATCGACCTTATTCCAATGCAGCTCGGTAGTTTTGACGTCATAATAGGGATGGATTTTCTTCATGAGAATCATGCTGAAGTTGTTTGTTTCGATAAGACGATTCGCTTCTCGCTCGCTAATGGTGATCTATTGTGTGTCTACGGTGAAGTCGCGTCGAAGAAACTCCAACTCATCTCGTGTGTCCAGGCTAGCAAGAATCTCCGCAAGGAATACCAAGCTTTCTTGGTGCACATTGTAGTAGCGGAGAAAAAGGAAATTAAGGCAATTGATAAGGTACCTGTGGTTCGTGACTTTCCGAATGCCTTTCCTGATGAGCTACCTGGTTTACCCCGATCCATGATATTGATTTTCGTATTGACCTCATTCCTGGAGCCAATCCTGTTGCTAAATCTCCTTATCACCTCGCTCCGTCCGAAATGCGCGAACTCTCTAGTCAACTCCAGGAATTACTTGACAAAGGCTTTATTCGCCCAAGCACCTCTCCCTAGGGCGCACCAGTCCTTTTCGTCAAAAAGAAGGATGGGTTGTTCTGGATGTGCATCGACTATAGAGAGTTGAATAAGCTGACAATCAAGAATCGTTTTGCCCTGCCCCGAATCGATGATTTGTTTGATCAATTGCAAGGTGTTACATGTTTCTCGAAGATCGATTTACGCTCAGGTTATCACCAGTTACGCATTCAGGAGGAAGATATTCCTAAAACCGCTTTCTGAACCCGCTATGGCCATTATGAATTCGTCGTAATGCCCTTTGGTTTAACCAATGCACCTGCGGTTTTCATGGATTTGATGAACCGTGTATGCAAACCATTTCTTGACCACTTTGTAATCGTGTTCATCGATGATATCCTTTTCTATTTGAAGTCAAAAACCGAACACGCGCAACATCTATGTTTGGTTCTCGAGCTACTCCAAGGGAATCGACTCTATGCCAAGTTCTCCAAGTGTGAATTTTGGCTAGAGGAGGTTCAATTTCTCGGTCACATCGTAAATAGTCAAGGTATTCACGTCGACCCCGCGAAGATCGAAGCTGTTAAGAGTTGGGTTACTCCAAAATCACCATCCGATGTTCGTTCGTTCCTCGGATTGGCGGGCTATTACCGTCGATTCTTCGTTGACTTCTCGAAAATTGCCGTCCCGCTTACTTCTTTGACGCATAAAGACAAGCCTTTTATTTGGGAAACCGAACAAGAGACTGCCTTTCAAACTCCCAAGCATATGCTCTGGAATGCTCCCGTTCTCGCTCTACCCGACGAAAATGATGACTTCATTGTCTATTGCGATGCCTCGAACCTTGGTCTTGGTTGTGTTCTCATGCAACGGGACAGGGTTATCGCTTACGTATCTCGTCAGCTCAAGATCCATGAGAAGAACTATACAACCCACGACCTTGAGATAGGCGCAGTTATTTTTGCGTTGAACATTTGGCGACACTACCTTTACGGTACCAAGTGTACAGTCTTCACCGACCATAGGAGCCTACAACACATCTTCAGCCAAAAAGAATTAAATATGCATCAACGCCAATGGGTAGAACTTCTCAACAATTACGACTGTGAGATTCGTTACCATCCTGGCAAAGCAAATGTCGTTGTCGACGCCCTTAGCAGACGAAGCTATTTGCATAGCGTTCGTAGTGTTCACGCCTAACACCACCTCGAAACCCTCATCCATGACACTCAGCATGCTTGTTTTACCGAATGCACCGTGAAGAAGGAAAGGATTCACCATAATGGCGAACACTTAGTGAATAAATCATATGGGATATTCCATTATTTGGACCGAATTTGGATTCCCAAACGTACTAACTTGCGACAAATCATGTTGGATGAAGCCCACAAGTCTCGATATTTTATTCATCCCGGTGCCGACAAGATGTATCATGACCTTCGTCAATGGTACTGGTGGCCTGGAATGAACAAAGATATCGCAATCTATGTTTCGAAGTGCCTGACTTGCTTGAAAGTCAAGGCCGAACAACAAAGACCATCTGGCTTGCTTGTGCAACCCGAAACCCCGATGTGGAAATGGGAAAGCATAGCCATGGACTTTATCACAAAACTTCTGTGTACGACTTCAGGTCACGATAGCATCTGGGTTATCGTTGACCGTTTGACTAAATCTGCTCATTTCCTGCTGATACGAGAAGACTTCAAGGTAGAAAAAGTAGCCCGAATATACACCGACGAAGTTATCTGTCGACATGGTACACCTCGTGACATCATCCCTGACCGCGATGGTCGGTTTACCTCACGTCTTTGGGAAACGTTTCAATCTGCTCTCGGTACTACGCTTAATCTAAGTACCGCTTTCCATCCCCAAACCGACGGTCAGACTGATAGGACGATTCGTACTCTTGAAGACATGCTTCACTCGTGTGTCATAGATTTCGGTGGTAATTGGGTGCTCACTTACCTTTAGTCGAATTCTCGTACAATAACAGTTATCACTCTAGCATACAAATGGCACCATTTGAGGCATTATACGGAAGAAAATGTCGATCACCGATTGTGTGGCATGAGATCGGAGATGCGCAACTAACCGGTCCCGACCTACTGCAAGAAACGACTGACAAGATCCTCCAAATTCGAGACAATCTACTGAATGCTCGGAGTTGTCAGAAAAGTTACGCCGATAGACGCCGCAAGCCCCTTGAATTTGACGTTGGCGATCACGTACTCCTAAGGGTATCACCTTGGAAGGGTGTGATCAGATTCGGCAAGAAAGGAAAGCTCGCGCCTCGATATGTTGGACCCTTTAAGATTCTGGAAAGGATCGGAAAAGTGGCCTACAGACTCGTACTACTGGAGGAACTTAACAACGTCCACCCGACTTTCCATGTATCGAACCTTAGAAAGTGCCTAGCCGAGCAGGATTTACAAGTTCCACTGGAGGATCTTCAAGTGGATGAAACATTACACTTCGTGGAGAAGCCTGTCGAGATCATGGACCGAGAAACCAAGAAGCTCAGGCGCTCACGCATTCCCATTGTGAAGGTTCGTTGGGAAGGTAAACGAGGTGCAGAGTTCACCTGGGAACTCGAAAGCAACATGAAGGCGAAGTACCCGCAGTTGTTCGTTACGGCTTCAGCCTAATTTTTTGAGACGAAATTCCCCTAAGAAGGGGAGGCTGTAACACCCCGTGTTACGAAAGTCAAAGTCAATGTCAAGATTGAAGTCAAAGGAAGAAAAGATTGCTAATTGCGATCTGTCACTCTTTGCTTAATTACTGATTTGACTTCTTTGACTGGTAATCGAATCTTTTACTTTAATCTCTTTAGTTGTATTATGTGGATTATCTATTAATAATCGATGTTTAATCGAGGTTTATCGCATGTTTTATCGCTTTATCATTAATCGCATCACAAACGCGCTCACGCCTTGATTAATAGATTCTGAATATTATTTTACGTGTGTGTGTTACTTATGTGTTACTTGTGCATGTTTACTTTATGTGGTGATTAATCGAAACGTAATCGCAACTCTATCGCAACGCAATGCAACTCAATCGCAAACGCTAAACGTAAGTTATTTATAATGATTGTATGTTAGATATAGTATTATCGCATCGCTTAATCGAAACTCGCTTAAACGCATCACAACGTCCAACATGCGAAACAAAATGCCGAATCACAGCTCGTCGGAGCCACTCGATCGAGTGACCACTCGATCGAATGGCCATCCGATCGGATGGCCATCCGATCGGATTGCCATCCGATCGAAGTGCTATCCGATCGAGGTGCCCTCCTATTCGACACTTGTGCACCTTTCCCTTTTTGGCAACCTATAAATACTATCATGTCACATCATTTGTGATGTGACAGCTCTCTCACTCGACCAGCTAGCTCAAGGCCTTCTTTCTCTCGATTTCTAGCGATTCTTGTAAGTTTTCAACCTAAATCTTGTACTTCTATGATCTACACACACTTCTTCATCAATTTCACCTTTGAATCTTAACTTTTAACCGTGAAATCAGCGGATTTGAGGTGTTCAAGGGTGATGTCATCATGGAGTTCTTATGAACTTCAAGCTTTGACCTCATTCCACCAAGAATAACTCAGATCTGAAGGAGATGGTTTTCTAAACTTTCTTTCAACTCTTTTACACTCAATGCACTCAAAAACCGATAGAATCGGAGCTCCTTCTGGTCTTCATTAGTGAAGCATCGGGTTGAGATCTGAATCCTATCAACGGGACAACAGGTTTCGGGATAAACATGAACAACCGTCAAGGAACAGTCAACTGATCGGATTAGGGTGATTCCTGTTCGATCGAACGACTTGAGACTTGACGAAGTTCCGTTGTTTAGAACGTTGTCATACCGTCTCGAGCAGACTACAAAACTTTAAAAAATAATCAAGTTCAAGATGATCAGGTTCGTGGGGACGGATTGCCGCCCGATCGGATAGCCATCCGATCGGATTGCCATCTAACCAAACAGCTATCCGATCGGAATACGCTTGGTTCCCCACTTAAACTTTTATTCTTTCAAAGATCTGAACGTTGAATGGATTGCCGCTCAATCGGATAGCTATCCGATCGGACGACCATCCGATCATCTGACTTTTGGAACTTCAACACTTAACCATCTTCAAAGTTTTCAAAGATCATCAGTAACTAACGGATTGCCATCCGATCGGATTGCTATCCGATCGAGTGACAATCCTGCTGTGAACTTGTTCTCGCTAAGTGACTTGCCAATCGGATCGCTATTCGATCAAATGACCGTTCGATCGATCGACCTGAAGGGTAGAGATACTTCTCTGTTTTCAAAATGCTACAACAAAAACTTCAAAGCCATCATACACAAACACATCCTTACCAAACGAATGTCAATCCAATCGAAGGGCCATCCGATCGGATTACCATTCGACACTTAATCACTTTTCGCCATTTTACGCGCCGCTCATCGTTTATGCTATCGTTAACTATTCGGGCTAATCTCTCAGCGCTCCCTTCACTCTAAGAGTGTGTTTACTTGTAAAACGTTATCTGTGAGTATACTCGAACCCTTTTTGCTTTACGCACTTTTGGGTGTTACATACGTTACTTATTCTAAAACACAATCCAAAAGGGAAGATGTTGGGGTCAGGGACAGTGCAGGCTGGGAAACTCAAGTTTGAAAATGTTAATCTTATTGACAATCTTAAATTTAACCTCCTTAGTGTTTCACAAATGAGTTACAAGAGCTATGGGTCATTCTTCACTAAGGAAAATTGTAAGATTGTTGGGCCAGAAATAATAAAAAAGATTGAAGAAATCATAGCTGGGTGTAAAACACAGCTTGTTGCTCAAAGGAGTGGCAATGTGTATGTGCTTGATATGTTGAAAGATAACCCAATGACTGATGCTTGTCTGTTCTTAGCTGCCTCTAACAAAGAGGCAGAATTATGGCACAAGAGACTTGGGCCCACAAATCTGAAAACTATCACCACACTCTCAAAACAAGGCCTTGTAAGAGGTCTTCCACAAAAACTTTTTACTTGTTCTGAGCATTGTGTTTCCTGTCTAAAAGGTAAACAACATAAAAGCTCTTACAAGTCCATTGAAGAGTCTGAAACAACCAAGTGCGTACAAATGTTGCACATGGATTTGTTTGGCCCAGTAAAAATCATGAGTGTGAAAAAGAAAAGTTACTTTTTGGTCATTTTTGATGATTTTTCTAGGTTTACATTGTCACACCCCAACCGATGGCGGAATCATCGGGGCGTGACGCTGAGTAAAACAGATTGTCCAGGAGAAATCCATAACAACTAATTTTACCAGATATTTAAATATTATGTCCCATACCATAACATAACAAAGTAAATAATTATTACAGTCCAAATATCTCATAGACAAATAACATGTTCCGACAACTCAGATTTAAATTGTTTGTTTCTTGACTCCAACCTAACTTGATTCCAGCGATAACAAGCAAGCATCCTAAGCACCTGTCACATACGTTAAAATAGAGGTCAATACACATAGTGTAAAGGTGAGCATACAAGTTTAATAGTATAATAGAGTTCGAAATCGATTACGCATAACCAGCATGTAACATGTACAAAGTGAAGGCAAATAGGTTATCGACAGAGAAATATGCACAGACGTGACTGCGAGTTGTAGAATGCGCAACACATATCCCCACTGGGACATGTAAAGTAAAGCCCTTAACAACCCCGGTCCACGACAGGTGCCGAGTCCAAACTATAGTACTATCGTTGCTAAGGTGTCGGCAACAATCACTGCGTTAACATAACATACAAGCATTCATCGAATAACACGTAGCATGCAATAACGGTCAGCGTATAAATAGTGTTTGCGTTGTGTGTCGATTATGATTTAGAATAAGTAATGTATGTAACACCCAAAAGTGTGTAAAGCAAAAAGGGTTCGAGTATACTCACAGATAGCGTTTAAGTTAATAAACATTGTCTTGGATTGAAGGGAACACTGAGAGATTAGCCTGAACAGTTAACGATAGCATAAACGATGAGCAGCGCGTTAAACAGTTAAAAGTGATAAAGTGTCGGATTGTAATCCGATCGGATGGCCACATAAGAACTCCATGATGACATCACCCTAGAACACCTCAAATCCGTTGATTTCACGATTAAAAGTTAAGATTCAAAGGTGAAGATGATGAAAAAGTGTGTGTAGATCATAGAAGTACAAGATTTAGGTTGAAAACTTACAAGAATTGCGAGAAATCGAGAGAAAGAAGGTCTTGAGCAAGCTGGTCGAGTGAGAGAGCTGTCACATCACAAATGATGTGACAGGAGGGTATTTATAGGTTGCCAAAAAGGGAAAAGTGCATAAGTGTCGAATAGGGTGCACCTCGATCGGATAGCACCTCGATCGGATGGCAATCCGATCGGATAGCCAGTCGATCGAGTGGTCACTCGATCGAGTGGCTCCGTCGAGTTGTGATTCGGCGTTTCGTTTAACGTGTTGAGCATTGCGATGCGTTTAAGCGAGTATCGATTTTGCGATGCGATAGAATAATAAACATACAAATACTATATCTAACATACAATCACTATAAATAACTTGCGTTTAGCGTTTGCGATTAAGTTGCGTTGCGATAGAGTTGCGATTGCGTTTCGATTAATCTCCACAAACATAAAGTACACATGCACAAGTAACACACAAGTAACACACACACATAAAACAATATTCAGAATCTATAAATCAAGGCGCGAATGCGATTACGATGCGATTAGCGATAAGCAATAAATCATGCGATAAACATCGATTAAATCTCGATTATTAATAGATACTCCACATAATACAACTAAAGCGATAAATAAAAGATTCGATTACAAGTCAAGGAAGTCAAATTAGAAATTACGCAAGGAGTGACAGATCGCAATAAGCAATCTTTTCTTTCTTTGACTTCAATCTTGACTTTGACTTTGACTTTCGTAACATGAGGTGCTACAGCCTCCCCCTCTTTAGGGAATTTCATCCCGAAATAAGGCTTTAGCCGTAACAAACAACTGCGGGTTCTTCGCCTTCATGTCACTTTCGAGTTCCCAGGGGAACTCTGCGCCTCATTTGCCTTCCCAGCGAACTTTCACAGTGGGAATGCGTGAGCGCCTGAGCTTCTTGGTTTCTCAGTCCATGATCTCGACAGGCTTCTCCATGAAGTGTAATGTTTCGTCCACTTGGAGATCCTCAAGTGGAACTTGTAAATCCTGCTCGGCTAGGCACTTTCTGAGGTTCGATACATGGAAAGTCGGGTGGACGTTGTTAAGTTCCTCCGGTAGTTTGAGTCTGTAGACCACTTTTCCGATCCTTTCAAGAATCTTAAAGGGTCCCACATATCGAGGCGCGAGCTTTCCTTTCTTGCCGAATCCGATCACGCCCTTCCAAGGTGATACCTTTAGGAGTACGTGATCGGCAACGTCAAATTCAAGGGGCTTGCGACGTCTTTAGGCGTAACCTTTCTGATGACTCCGAGCTTTCAGCAGATTTTCTCGAATTTGGAGGATCTTGTTAGTCGTTTCTTGCAGTAGCTCAGGACCGGTTAGTTGCGCATCTCCGATCTCATGCCACACAATCGACGATCGACATTTTCTTCGTATAATGCCTCAAATGGTGCCATTTGTATGCTAGAGTGATAATTATTATTGTATGAGAATTCGACTAAAGGTAGGCGAGCGTCCCAATTACTACCGAAATCTATGACACACGAACGAAGCATGTCTTCAAGACTACGAATCATCCTTTAGTCTGACCGTTGGTTTGGGGATGGAAAGCGGTACTTAGATTAAGCGTAGTACCGAGGGCAGATTGAAACGTTTCCCAAAGACGCGAGGTAAACCGACCATCACGGTCAGAGATGATGTCACGAGGTGTACCGTGTCGACAGATAACTTCGTCGGTGTAGATTCGGGCTAATTTTTCTACCTTGAAGTCTTCTCGTATTGGCAGGAAATGAGCAGATTTAGTCAAACAGTCAGCGATAACCCAGATGCTATCGTGACCTGAGGTTGTACACGGGAGTTTTGTGATAAAGTCCATAGCTATGCGTTCCCACTTCCACATTGGGATCCCGGGTTGCTCCAGCAAGCCAGAGGGTCTTTGTTGTTCGGCCTTGACTTTCGAGCAAGTCAGGCACTTTGAAACATAGATTGTGATATCCTTTTTCATACCAGGCCACCAGTACCGTTGACAAAGGTCATGATACATCTTGTCGGCACCAGGATGAATAGAATATCGAGACTTGTGGGCTTCGTCCAACAGGATTTGTCGCAAGTTAGTGCGTTTGGGAATCCAAATTCGGTCCAAATAATGGAATATCCCATTCGATTTATTCACTAACTGTTTGTCATTATGATGAATCCTTTCCTTCTTCAAGGTGCGTTCGGTAAAGCAGGCATGCTGAGCGTCACGGATGAGGGCTTCGAGATGATGCTGGGCGTGAACATTACAAACACTATGCAAGTAGCTTCGTCTGCTGAGTGCGTCGGAAACGACATTTGCTTTTCCTGGATGATAACGAATCTTAAGTCAAAATCGTTGAGAAGTTCTACCCATCGGCGTTGACGCATATTCAGTTCTTTTTGGCTGAAGATGTGTTGTAGGCACCTATGGTCGGTGAAGACCGTACACTTGGTACCATAAAGGTAGTGTTGCCAGATCTTTAACTCAAAAACAACTGCGCCTAGCTCGAGGTCGTGGGTTGTATAGTTCTTCTCGTGGATTTTGAGCTGACGAGATGCGTAAGCGATAACCCTATCCTATTGCATAAGAACACAACCAAGACCAAGGTTCAAGACATCGTAATAGACAATGAAGTCATCGTTTTCGTCGGGTAAAGTGAGAACGGGAGCATTGCAGAGCATATGCTTAAGAGTTTGAAAGGCAGTCTCTTGTTCAGTTCCCCAAACAAAAGGCATGTCTTTATGCATCAAGGAAGTAAGCGGGACAACGATTTTCGAGAAGACAATGATGAATCGACGGTAATAAACCCGCCAACCCGAGGAACGAATGAACATCGGATGGTAATTTTGGAGTAACCCAACTCTTAAAAGCTTCGATCTTCACGGGGTCGACGTGGATACCTTGACTATTGACGATGTGACCGAGGAATTGAACCTCCTCTAGCCAGAATTTACACTTGGAGAACTTGGCATAGAGTCTATTCCCTTGGAGTAGCTCGAGAACCAAACGTAGATGTTGCGCGTGTTCGGTTTTCGACTTTGAATAGATAAGGATATCATCGATGAACACGATGACGAAGCGGTCAAGAAATGGTTTACACATGCGATTCATCATATCCATGAAAACCGCGGGTGCATTGGTTAAACCAAAGGGCATTACGACGAATTCATAATGACCATAGCGGATTCGGAATGCGGTTTTCGGTATATCTTCCTCCTGAATGCGTAACTGGTGATATCTAGAGCGTAAATCGATCTTCGAGAAACATGTAGCACCTTGCAATTGATCAAACAAATCACCGATTCGGGGCAGGGGATAACGATTCTTGATTGTCAGCTTATTCGACTCCCAATAGTCGATGCACATCCGGAACGACCCATCCTTCTTTTTGACGAAAAGAACTGGTGCGCCCCAAGGAGAGGTGCTAGGGCGAATGAAGCCTTTGTCAAGTAGTTCCTGGAGTTGACTAGAGAGTTCGCGTATTTCAGACGGAGCGAGGTGATAAGGAGATTTAGCAACAGGGTTGGCTCTAGGAATGAGATTGATACGAAAATCAATACCACGAGTCGGGGGTAAACCAGGTAGATCATCAGGAAATACGTTAGGAAACTCGCAAACAACAGGGACATTTTCCACTAATGTCTTTCCTTCCTTTTTCTCCGCTACTTCAATGTGTGCCAAGAAAGCTTGGTATTCCTTGCGGAGATACTTGCTAGCCTGAACACACGACATGAGTTGGAGTTTCTTCGACGCGACTTCACCGTAGACATTCAATTGATCACTATTAGCGAGCGAGAAGCGAATCATCTTATCGAAACAAACAACTTTGACACGATTTTCATGAAGAAATCCATGCCTACTATGATATCGAAACTACTGAGCTGCATCGGAATAAGGTCGATAGGAAAGATGTGATTGTTGAGTTCGAGAGTACAATCATGAAGAACAGAATTGACAGCGACGGTTCTTCTAGTGGCAACTTCAACATCAAATGACGAGGGGAGATGGGCGCGCTTATGATTAAGGAGCTTTTCAAATTCTAACGACACAAAACAGTTATCGGCACCAGTATCAAATACACACAAATCATATATACCATTCACAAGGAACGTACCATTGACCACATTGTTATTGGCCTGAGCTTGACGGACGTTGATGTTGAAAGTATGTCCGCGGGCTGCTGGCTGCTGTTGCTGCTATTGTTGCTGTTGCTGGGGCTGCTGCTGTTGTGGCACTTGCTTTACTACCCTGTTGGGGCACATGTTTGCGAAGTGGTTGGGATCACCACAAGCAAAGCAAGCTCTATCATGGATCGCGGGTGCAGGAGCTGCTGGCTGGCCTTAAGGGGCTTGACGTGCACCTGTACGGCAGTTGGCGGTGAAATGGCCGTACATGTTGCAATGCACACAGTATCTGCAAGCTATTCCCAGTGGGTGGTGATAAGTACAAGTAGGGCAAGCCGAGGACCAGTGTATGCACGCTTGGCCAACAGTGCATGGGTAACCGGTGCCGCTACTTGGCGGTGTTGAGGCTGCTATTGAGCAGGAACTGACTGGAGAGGAGCGGCAGCGGTGACAACGCAATTCTTGCTACTGTTGTTGTTGTTCTTCCTTTTGCGGCGGGAGGACTTTGAAGACTGCGGAGCGACGGCGGTTTCAGCGGTTGAAGCAGTAGTGACTTGGTGCAGATTCTTGGAGGCTTTTTCCCAATAACCAGCCTTGACTCGCTTGTCGTTTATCTCAGCAGCGAGTAAGAAAGTTTCCTCAATGGTTGACGTCTTTGCAGCTTGAACAAAATTAGCCACGCAATCCGGAAGAGCACGGATATACTTCTTGATGGTGATTTCGGGCGTAGAGACTTGACCTGGACAGATTATGCTTAGCTGCTTGAAGCGAGCAGTCAAACCAGCGTTGCCGCCATCCTTTTGCTTGAGATGCCAAAACTCTTCCTCCAATTTTGAAGCTCGTGGGGAGGGCAGAACTCTTTCATCATTAAGTCCTTCAACTCGTCCCACGTTAGCCCATAAGCTGCATCATTTCCGTGTTTGTTTCTCTCGGCAGTCCACCAGTCCAGAGCCCTGGACTGGAAAACGCTGGTAGCGTTAACAGTGCAGAGATTGTCAGGACAGTTGCTTTGACGCAGAGTGACTTCAATAGAATTAAACCATTGAAACATGGCTGTAGGACCATCTTCTCCGGTAAATTCTTTAGGACCACACGCTTTAAACTGCTTGAAGCTAAAAGTAGCTTTTGGCGAATCAGTCCGGGACTCTTCAGAAGATTTGCTAGCGTTTTCATTCAGCTCACTAACAATCTGGGGGATAACTTTCGCCATTTGCTTAGCGACGAGAGCGGCGATGCGTTTGTCATCATGATTGCGGCGAGTAGAACGGGAATGGAATGATCCAAATGACGACATTGTCTGCAACATACAGCGCCATAGGATTCAAAACGCTATATAATCGAATCTCACCTCACACGTACTACTACTAAAGCTCAGGAACACAATCATTCACATAATCACATAGGCACATATTCACCGAAACACAGAAGCACATAAAACATGTAAGGCACGTAGAAGCACATAAGGTAGATAGAACACAGAAACCATGTAGGATCGTTGTTGGACCCAACTGAGTCGATCAGAAGAGCTTTATGTCCGGTTCAAAGGCGGAATCAGTGAACTGGACTTGGAAACAGCTTGATACAATTAAATCTGTTACTTATATTGATTTTAACATCAATTACAACCTGAACAGATTTTGGCAGCACTTCGTTACAAATCTTGAAGCGTTATACCAAATGAAATGTCAAGTGCCTTATATATAGTGTTGGGATTCCGCACGAAATGACATGGTGCATTTTGGAGCGGAATCAGAACTTTCTGATTTAGCTCGAAATGACATGGTGCATTTTGGAGCGGAATCAGAACTTTCTGATTTCCCTCGAAATGGCACCTTGCACTTTCGAGCGGAATCAGCACTTAAGATATGAAAAACTGTTTCTCGAACCTCGGGCACTGATAATCCTATTCTATTCTATTACATGATACAAGACGAAGTCAATAGATGTAATGCACTAACAGACTCCCCCTCGGATATTGACGAAGTCTTCAGTGTCTAATCTTTAACATGACATATCTTTAGTCTTGATCATTCTGCCTTCTCATTCAAGTTGTAACATTATAAGCATCCATTAATCTTTCTCTTCTTCCATCAGCTTCAGGCTCCCCCTTTCGTCAAGCTTCCGTGCTTTGGGATCGACACCTAGCTTTTCATCTACAAGCTCCCCCTTGCTTCAAGCTTGTCTTCAGACTCCCCCTTAGACTCTACTCTCCGGATCGTAGTCTGGACTATCTGCAAACACTCAAACATTTATAAATATAATGTTTTTAAATTCAATCACCCAGAAATTGTAAACTTGCTCTATTAAATTCTTTAACTACTCCCCCTATCAACAAATTAAATGATTTAGCAGCATTAAAGAATCCAACTCCCTCACAGTTAATCATTCAAGTCCAAATTAATGACCTTGGAGATATCACAAACTGTTTTTGAAATTTTGATTTTAATTCAAGTATCAAATTAATGAACTTGTTTTATTTTCAGAAACACAATCAGCTTACTTAGATTTTGAAACTCAGCATTTCAGACATCGGTTGTCGAAAATAAAGCAGAATCAAAAATCTTTTTGTATTTTTCTGAAAATATAAAGCAGTAAAGAAATATGTACAAACATATTTACAGACAATATTTTTGTTTGAGTATGCGTTAGAGGATTATATCAGTTTTTGACAATTCACAAGTACCGTTGAGCTTAGTTACACATTAAGAATTAAACAATTCACTTAGATTGTCGATATACTGATCCACTTAAATTTTCACACAAATTTCAACTGATTCAGGATACGAATTAAATGTTTTAAGACTTAAACTTATTCATGTGTCCCACCTCTTGAATATACTCCCGTATCCAGATCCCAATATTCAGTCTTACAGGTGAGTATACCACATATGATATCTGTAAGGGGTTAGATGCGAAACCGTGAGAGCTCAGGTCAGAACTTCCGTTTAGCAGAGAGATGACGGTTCGAGTTTAGGTGTGTCCCCTTTAGAGGATCTTTTTTACAACAGCAATGATTATCAATTTTATTGTTTCATCAATTTGCTGAGGGCGATGCTATATTTCAAGCAATGCAAAAAGTATTATTCGGGTACTAGGTCAGAACTTCCATTCAGTAGAAGTCCCGGAATAATACCCCAGATATCACTGAGTATAAAGACCTAGTATTTCAGAAAGAGGGACCTTTCAAACGAGATTTCAGGGGTTACCTATATATCCAAGTAGTGTTCCCCACGAAATGAGTAAGTTTGAATTTAGGTTTATATCCCGAAAAAGTTTACTAGATGTATAAAAACCTATCGGCATATCATCAGTGAGACTGTTTAACGCTATTTAATCATTACATTTCTTTAGCGTACTGTAACTGTCTACTGATGTACTATCATTTCCTCTTTTTACACAAAAACTCAATTTTTGTATTTTATCATGTTTTTGGCTTTTTCAAATTTTCTAATGTTTTTGTATTTTCTGACAATTTTTCTCCCCCTAAAATGCAAAACCATAAAAAGAAAATTTTGACAACACGATGCTGATAGCTTTGTCTCGCCATCCATATTCTGCTAACTGTGCACTGAATTACACTAAAAGCAGTAATTACCCCCATGATTACAACACATTGATTTTTACAGTTTGAAAACCGTTTTTCAATCTGGTGAAAGTAATCATGTTTGTTCAGCCGTGAGGGTTTCGGTGTATTCAATCAACATATATTTTTGTAATTTTCTATTTTTGACAAAAATTAAAAACAAACATATTTTTGGTTTTTCAAATTTTAACAAACTAAAAACATATTTTTTGTTTTTAATTTTTCAAATTTTTAGGGTTTTGAAAATATTGTTTATTTATGTACAGAAAAACAAATAAACTCCCTGTTCAACCAAACCAGGGTTCAACAGCAACCTCCTCCTCTTGTTGTGCCAGGCTGCTCCAACCTCCACTCTCACAATCTTTGTTTTTGTTGAGCACCTGCACATTCAACTAACTCAATTACTTGAACAATTTTGCCCAGGTCTGTTGAACCTTAGGCATTTCAACACAATATTCATTCAATGCTGGAAATTCTTTGTCATCATTCATAATGACTTTTTTACTTTTGACTTCAACTTTCTCATCTTTTACCGAAGTCACTTGTTTTTTAACACTCCATGTCTGACCTTTTGGAGTATCCCTTTTGTAAAAATGTTTCTCTTTTTGATCACTTTGATTTTAAACAACAACTTTTGGTTTCCAAAACTGTTGGGGTTTTGTCATATCAACTGAGGTTTTCCAACTTTATGTTGTTCTTAATCTGGGTGTGTGAGTATTCCAGGTCTGTCTTGAATTGAACCTATTCTGGTTTGATTTCCAATTTTGATTCGAAGCAAAAATGTTTGTGTTGTACCTCCAAGTTTGTTTTGAATCAAATCTGGTTGACCTTTGTCTCACATTCTCAGATATTTGTTTTTCAGCATCAATTTTCTTTTTGTCAACATCCACAGGTTTTAGATTTTGACACTTGCGTGCAAGATGTCCTTTTTGATCACATTTGAAACATGTTCTCATGGACACATCTTTGTCCTGTGGTTGTTGCTTTTTCTTTTGTGCCTCAAACTCTTCATTAGACTGTCATCCAATTTTAAGTTCTTTCTCTTTTGCTAAACTGTCTCCTTGAATAAAACTCATTTTTGCCTGATAATTTGGCGTTTCATTTTTGTTTCGATTCTGTTTCTTCCTATAACCCAACCCAGCCTTCGTGTTTTTCTTCTTGAAACCAGGTTTGTTATACGAACCTTTACGACTCTTACCAACAAACTTTGAAATCTCAGACTTCTCAATCTCAACCATTTTGAAAACTTTGTCAACCTTTTCTAAAATCACATTCTGAATCGGGAATACAACATCAAAGAAGAATTTGTCTGATCCAATCATGGTATAAACCAATCCCTTTGAATCATAATTCAAAATTTTCTCGGATTTTGTGTTCTTCAGATATCCATCATGAAGATTTCCTTCATCTTCATCCTGTGATTCAGATTTACCTATATCAACCGACTCTTCTTTCAACACACTTTCAACGACTTTACCTACCACCTCTGAATCATGAGAATCATCAGATTTGGAATAGGTTATGTCAATGTTGTCTGGTAATTGGTCTACCATGTTGAAAGCTTTTTCGACCTTTTCCTCATCATAAAATGCAAACTTTTCTGGTGGTGGAACTTGATGAAACTCTGAACCAATCCCTTTCTTGTTTTGCTCAGACTCACCATCTCCCGGTTTTATATTGAAAATACGTTCAAGCACATATGACGACACGTGATAACTTTTTAACTTGTTGTTATCCTGTTCTAGATCAGCAATCTGTCGCTTTAGCAACATCCTCAATATAGGAATTAACAACATCTTGTTTTATAGAATACATTCGTTTAAGCTCTTTAGTTGTTTCAGAAAGATAATTCATTCTTGATTGAGCATATTTCATTTCATCTTTCACTTTCTCATATGACTCTTTTGTAATGTGATTTGCTAATTTCATTGAGTCATATTCTTTTTTTCATTTCTTGACAAACAATTTCTTTTTGAGAACACTCTTCTGTCATTTTAGAAACATTTTCTTTCAAAACTTCATTTTCTTTTTCTATCTTTTTACATTTTTCAGAAAGTTTTTCATCATTTTCTTTAAAAACTTTTTCTTTTTCTAGCATTTCTTTGCATTTTTCTTTGAAAATGTTTTCAATTTTAGTGAATTCAAGATCTCTTGTTCTGAATTGCTCATCTTTTTCAGTACAAGCTCTGCACGATTCCATGCATTTCTTGCACTGATCAATCAGTTTCAAGTTTTTAGAATCAGAATTTACCTCAGTGATTGGCACCTCGGTGTTTTCAGCAGCTTCTGTCTGCTTCATCTCAGTATCATCTTGCTTTTCTTCAACACTGACTTCATCACTAGCATCACCAGCTTCCGAATTCTCATTCTTCACTTCTTCTTCTTTCTTCACGTCTTCTCCAATCTGCTATTCTTCAGTAACAACTTTCTCAAGTTCTTCATTTACAACAACCTCTTCACTTTTGATTTTCTTCACAACCACAACTTCAACATTTTCAGCATTAACTTCTTCAGCAACTTTCTTCAGATTGTTTACCATTTCTTCAACATTCTTCTTCATTCTCTCTTCATCCCTTTTTCTCAGACACGATAACATGGCATATTGATGACTGTTGTCAGAGTGAATCAAAAACCTAATTAAACTACGTAGATAGCGTAAGTAGGGTATCGTATCCATGGGGAATATGTGGTTAGTGTTTAACTAGAGAATTATTATATATTAAAGAAAAGCAACTCCCACCCAGAATCCCGATTGCAAGTTTAACACAAAAACCCGTTTACAGATTCATAACACCACATCTACATGGCCTCGGAATTAATGAATTTGATTAATTATTAGGGATAGTTTTTAAGATTCACCATACAACCTAATAATCCATTTATTTATATCAACTACCCACCAATTTACCAACCCGCTAACGATGCAAGTATATCGCCAATACGCTTGATAAACCACAAATAATTCAAATATAAAAAAACGTTTACCAAGAATTCAACACAAGTGGTCAAGCTTTACCAGTTAAAAAGAATCCGTGAACAAAGTTTAATGAAAACAAAGTAATCGTTCATCCGGGCAGAAGCCACAAGCAAAAAAAGATAAAGGTAACGTCCTCTAAGTTTCAGATTCTAGGTTCACACCAAACTCAATTTAATCATTAACTGGACACCACATAGACATGGTGCTGAAAAGTCAGTTAATTTAAGTGGTAATCAAAAATAGGTCTTTGTCATCAGATCTTTTACAGTTCAATTACCCTATTTACTAGTGTGAGACAACCTACTCTATGTCACCCAACACATCAAATTGTTTAACAACATTGTCAATGTCAAAAACAAATCCAGTCATAAATAAAACTAAGAAAAGTAATAAACCCTACAAACCGTTCACTTGGAGAAAGCCACCTAATCGATCATGCCTTGAACCATGCACAGCCGCCAAAAGGCGGCTGCCTTTCCGTGCGTCCCACTGTTCTTGTCGTCTACCAAAAGATCTCTACAAACTCCCCTCCTTTTCTTGTTGCCCGGTCGCATAGGGTTTAATTAAAAATCATACAATGTAGAAAATAAAATATTCCAAGGCCCACTCCATCTATTTCACGTTTACATGGCAGCCCATAATGTATTTCCGTTTGGCAGCCCTTTTTTTTCATGTACATCCAATCTAATTCACATCCAAATATGATGCACGTGCAGATGATTCAAAATTGATTCCTTAGGGTTTCAATGCCATGTTTTATTAATTAATTCATATGGCCCAATCATCATTGACCAACATGAAATTTTGCTTGGCTTTAATTCCTTTGCGGTCCATTAGATTTTATCCAGATTCAGTCAACGGGTCAAAGGCAGCCTCTACGGCACGCGACACTGATCAACGAACCCGTAAGGTGTCGCGGCCATATCAGGTGAGTAATTTTCTACTTCAATCAATGCATTGACTTTTCGAACACGTTTTCCGACTCGTTTCTCTCGTGCACCCTCGTTAACACCTGTTAAGCCACAGATAACAACACATTATAAGTATATAAACGATAACTACTTAACGTGTTTAACTAACTAATAACTAACACTACTTAATATAAAATACGCTTAATTTAACCCGACATCACATATCTGATTTCTTTTTCATGCCTTTTTGCATATCTGTCATCTTTCATCACATTTCTATAGTACTTGGGTCTTGAATGAATTATGAGAAGAACATCTTCAAAGATTATATCTTTCTTTGGAACAAGTGGTTCTCCTTCTCTGTTGTAGTAACACTCTCTCTTCTTATCCCATCTTCTGTTGCTGACATCACTCTCATACTCTTCCTGCATCTCATCCATTCTGTTGTAAACAACGTTTCTTTCTCGATAAGTTTTCTCACTCAAAATCTCTTCTCGAGTTTTCTCCTTCATCTCAACTTTATCTTTTTCTTCATTGTTTTCTTCACGGATTTCAGCAGTGTCTTTGTCTTTGTTTTCATCTTTAATCTCAGCAACAAAAACAAACTTTCTTTCCTCTGTTATAGCCCTGCCATGAGCTGTTTTTCGAACATTCTCCAAACGATTTTCTTCTGGACAAATTGAGCTCCAGTCAAAACCTTCATCATCATGAATTACAAAACAAGCTCTTGATTTTGATTTATCTTCAATCAATTTTGGCTCTTCTTTGCTTCGGTGGTAGATCGCCTTTCGGTAATAATCATCATTGAATGGATGTTCATTTCCACCAACTGCAGAATTAGTGCATTCTCTCTTGAAATGACCTTTATGCTTACATTTGAAGCATGTTACTTTGGATTTATCAAATCCAAGCTTTGTTGAAGCACCTCCAAGAGATTGTTTCCCAGTAATCTCCATATATCTTTGTGCTCTTCGGATGCAACTTGCTAAGCACCAACGGATGTCAATGAGTTCCATCTCTTCCGGATCAATCTGGTCGTAGTCTTCTTTAGTCAATTCGGAGTTTCCAATTTTTCCAGCTACAAGACCTTCATACGATTCCAGAACAGATGCAAGGAGACTCATTTGTTGCTTAGCTGCATTGATGCTCATCGACGGAGAATTCTTCAGTTTAAGTGCAATGTTGCACAAAATCTCTTCAGCTTCATCAGAATTTGACTTTGAAGATGAGTGGTATCCAGAATGATGACTTGTTGACGTTGTTTGTGGTTCTTTCATCTTCTCACCACTGAATGCTGTTTTTGGTGAACCAACGCCTTTCTCTGAAGGTACACTGCCTTTGTAGTATAAGCCAACATTCTGTTGTTGTGAAGCACCAGTCATCCTGCTTTGCTTTTGTAGCTCCAGATCATGACTCTCTATCTTCTCAAACAATGCATCAAGAGAAATTTCATCATAAAAAGCATCATTTTTTAATATAAAAACAAACGTTTGCCACTGATCAACTCGTGGTAACGCTTCAATCACTTTGTCGATAATTTCCTCTCTTGTTTTTACAATTTTAAAACGTTCAAGTTCAATTTTGAGATCACAAAATCTCTCAATCATTTGTCTCACTGTCTCACCTTTTAGGCTATCAAACAGATCAAATTCTTTTTTAAGTAAAGCAATTTTTTTCTTTTTTATCTGTTTACCGCCCTCAGCTTTAACACGTAAAGCTTCCCAAACCGATTTTGATGACCCATCATGATTCAGCAACGCAAAAATATCATTTCTGATTGCCGTCTGGATCAAAGCAATCATTCTCTGTTCAGCTGCATATTCTGCTTTGTCATCTTTGGAAAATCTCTTGAACGGTAGTTCTTCACCTTTATCATCTTTTGGCCGTTCGTATCCAAATTCTAGACAGAACCAGCTTTCATGAGCATATGCTTTCGCCCAGTTGAGAAAACGTTCTTTCCACCATGTATAATCCTCAATACTCTCCAGAGTTGGTGGCTTTGAGCGTGTTCCGTAAAAGTTATCAAGCTTGATGTTCTCATTGATCGCCTTCGTGATGGTCTTTGGTGTGACATTTGTAATCTCGGACGATTCGGATGTGAATGCGTTGAAAAACGTGTTGTAGAATTCTTCAGCCATGATGTAAATTGCAAATAACCTGAACAGATAATCAAACAAACACAATCAGTACAAACACTATCAAACAACTGAATCAAATTAATACTCGAACTGGTGAATATTCTGTGTGGACTGAAGGTTGACAAACTGCGCGGACTGCTATGACCTTTTCCAATGACCTGGCTAAACCACACGACCTGAAACGAGTTTGAATTCAAACGGACTTAACCACCTCTTGTGAACTTTAACAACACATGGGCCGACAACAATTTCTGATTGGGCTGATTAAATGAATGGGCACTTGTTCACATGTAATCCTTGAACCAAACACTAAGCCGACAACTGATATTCAAACACTTAATTTCATTTGACCTTTAATATCTAGTGGGCCGGTGCATTAAAACATTCACGTGGGCTGATCTCACAACAAATCACATGGACAATTAAGTGAGCTGACAACACTTAAAATCTATTGGACCTTCAAATATGAATGTGGGCCGACAACTATATATTCACTATTATTTCATTGGGCCGATAACCTTTGCTTTAAATGTTTAGTGATTTTTATCAGATTTAAATGATTCTATATTGAACTTGACCGACAAACTGATTAATGTCTTGAAATTTTATTGGGCCTCATTGGAGCGAAATCAAAATTTTGTTTGTCAAGCGGAATCTCTAGGATGTCGGTTTGGAGCGAAATTAGATTAATTCTTCAAGCGGAATCAAGTATTGACCAAATGGAGCGAAATCAGAATCACAATTCGAGTGGAATCAGACATGTATTTCGAGCGGAATCTCTAAGATAGTAATTTGGAGCGAAATCAGAACTGTATTTCGAGCGAAATCACTATTTCGAGCGGAATTAGACCCAATTTTCAGGCGGAATTAAACATCTTCGTTCGAGCGGAATCAGGTTTTTGTCCAATTTTTATCATTTTTGGTCCATATTTTGATCCCAAACTTTCATGGCTTTGTTATTATACAATTATGCACATTCGATGAAAGTTTCATTCCATTTTAACCGTAGGAACTTGTCCAGATTGAAAAAGAAGGTGTAGAAGTCAGAATGTGGATGATATCAAGCTAAACTCTTCTTCCTGAGCTCTGATACCACTTGTAGGATCGTTGTTGGACCCAACTGAGTCGATCAGAAGAGCTTTATGTCCGGTTCAAAGGCGGAATCAGTGAACTAGACTTGGAAACAGCTTGATACAATTAAATCTGTTACTTATATTGATTTTAACATCAATTACAACCTGAACAGATTTTGGCAGCACTTCGTTACAAATCTTGAAGCGTTGTACCAAATGAAATGTCAAGTGCCCTATATATAGTGTTGGGATTCCGCTCGAAATGACATGGTGCATTTTGGAGCGGAATCAGAACTTTCTGATTTCCCACGAAATGGCACCTTGCACTTTCGAGCGGATTCAGCACTTAAGATCTGAAAAACTGTTTCTCGAACCTCGGGCACTGATAATCCTATTCTATTCTATTACATGATACAAGACGAAGTCAACAGACGTAATGCACTAACAAACCATACTATATTTTGCACGCATTCACCTACACATATTGTGCGTATTCACCTATTATTCAAAGTCTGCGGTTTGAGAATAGCGATTGCGATTAGCAAGTACACAGCGAGTAGCATAGTATAAGTGAGCAACATAGCATGCGATCATCCACAAGTAGTAGCGATTTGTTAGCGGTTTGAGGTAGATATGCAGTGCGAATTGTGTGTGTCGATCAAAGTGGACAGTGAAAAACGTATATATCACCAAAACCGAAACATATAAACAGGTAAAATTACGTAAAATGACAAATATCAGAGTCAGCAGTTGCGGGCTCAGAATCGTAAACACATAAAATCAGCGATTGCGAGCTTGAAATCGAAGATAGATTGTCTAAGGCTTGATAGACATTGACTATCCAAAGTGATTCGACTATTCTCAATGACTACAAGTATACGTTTTGGCCTGATAGACTGTGTTCTATCACCAGCATATGGTGTACGGCACGCATCCTTTCGGTTATTTACGCAACTCGAGTCATTGGAATCCATCGATACTTTGGTGAGAGTTTTGTAAAATCAAAATAGAGAGTGGAATGAGTCATCAAGATTCGGGTTTCACCCCTAACTTAGCGACTACATTCCTGTTTGTGTGATGGAACCATGAGATTGAGAAAGGAATCTAAGTCGAAGTACGGATTTCACTCCTGATTCAACGCGAATTCTCTTGTTTGATAGAAAAATGCGGGTCGAATCAAGCGATTTAATCGAGAGTTTGCGGTTTTCACACCTAATCTTAAGCCAATCACTCATCCAGTTTTGAAAATAGTGCAGTGCGGCTGAGTCCGAACTATAGTACTATCGTTGCTAAGGTGTCAGGCAACAATCACTGTGTTAACATAACATACAAGCATTCATCGAATAACATGTAGCATGCAATAACGGTCAGTGTATAAATAGTGTTTGCGTTGTGTGTCGATTGTGATTTAGAATAAGTAACGTATTTAACACCCAAAAGTGTGTAAAGCAAAAAGGGTTCGAGTTTACTCACATATAGCGTTTAAGTTAATAAACATTGTCTTGGATTGAAGGGAGCGTTGAGAGATTAGCCTGAACAGTTAACAATAGCATAAACGATGAGCGGCGCGTTAAACGGTGAAAAGTGATTAAGTGTCGGATTGTAATCTGATTGGATGGCTATCCGATCGGTTGGCCATTCGATCGGATGTCAATCCGTTCAGATGGTCATCCAATCGGATGGCCATTCGATTGGATTGACATTCGTTTGGTAAGGATGTGTTTGTGTATGATGGCTTTGAAGTTTTTGTTGTAGCATTTTGAAAACAGATAAGTTTCTCTACCCTTCAGGTCGATAGATCGAACGGTCGTTCGATCGGAGAGCGATCCAATTGGCAGGACACTTAGTGAGAACAAGTTCACAACAGGATTGTCACTCGATCGGATAGCAATCTGATCGGATGGCCATCCGTTAGTTACCGATGATATTTGAAAATTGTGAAAATGGTTAAGTGTCGAAGTTCCAAAAGTCAGATGAACGGATGATCGTTCGATCGGATAGCTATCCGATCGAGCGGTTATCCATTCGATGTTTAGATCTTTGAAAGTTTGAATAAAAGTTTAAGTGTGGAACCAAGTGCAACCCGATCGGATGGCAGTTCGGTCGGATTGCTATCCGATCGGATGGTTATCCGATCGGGCTGCAATCCGTCCCAACGAACCTAATCGTCTTGAACTTGATTATTTTTTTTAAAAGTTTTGCAGTTTGCTCGAGACGGTACGACAACGTTCTAAACAATGGAACTTCGTCAAGTCCCAAGTCGTTCGATCGAACATGAATCACCCTAGTCTGATTAGTTGACTATTCCTTGACGGTTGTTCATGTTTATCCCAAAATCGGTTGTCTCGATGGTAGGATCCAAATCTCAAACCGATGCTTCACTAAGAAATGAGTAGAAGACCAGAACGAGCTCCGATTCTATCGGTTCTAAGTACATTGAGTGTAAAAGAGTTAAAAGAAAGTTAGAAAAGCTTCTTTCAATCCTTTTATCTCTAAAATGTTTAGATCTATGCAAAATCGTTGTTAAATCATGTGGAAATCCTTCAGATCTGAGTTATTCTTGGTGGAATGAGGTCAAAACTTGAAGTTCATAAGAACTCCATGATGACATCACCCTAGAACACCTCAAATCCGTTGATTTCACGGTTAAAAGTTAAGATTCAAAGGTGAAGATGATGAAGAAGTGTGTGTAGATCATAGAAGTACAAGATTTAGGTTGAAAACTTACAAGAATCGCGAGAAATTGAGAGAAAGAATGTCTTGAGCGAGCTAGTCAAGTGAGAGAGCTGTCACATCACAAATGATGTGACAGGAGGGTATTTATAGGTTGCCAAAAAGGGAAAAGTGCATAAGTGTCGAATAGGATGCACCTCGATCGGATAGCACCTCGATCGTGTGGCAATCCGATCGGATGGCCATTCGATCGAGTGGCTCCGTCAAGTTGTGATTCGGCGTTTCGTTTCACATGTTGAGCGTTGCGATGCGTTTAAGCGAGTATCGATTATGCGATGCGATAGAATAATAAACACACAAATACTATATCTAACATACAATCACTATAAGTAACTTGCGTTTAGAGTTTGTGATTAAGTTGTGTTGTGATAGAGTTGCGATTGCGTTTCGATTAATCTCCACAAACATAAAGTACACATGCACAAGTAACACATAAGTAACACATACACGTAAAACAATATTCAGAATCTATAAATCAAGGCACGAATGCGATTGCGTTGCGATTAAAGATAAGCGATAAATCATGCGATAAACATTGATTAAATCTTGATTATTAATAGATACTCCACATAATACAACTAAAGCGATAAATAAAAAATTCGATTACAAGTCAAGGAAGTCAAATTAGAAATTAAGCAAGTAGTGACAGATCGCAATTAGCAATCTTTTCTTCCTTTGACTTCAATCTTGACTTTGACTTTGACTTTCGTAACACGGGGTGTTACATACATGGACTTACTTTCTACACACTAAGGATGAGACTGCAACAATATTACAAGACTTTGTAAAACAGGTTGAAAAGCAATTTGACTTGCCAATAATAGTCTTTAGAAGTGATAATGGAACAGAGTTTAGAAACAAGGAGTTGGATGAGTTCTGTGTGGCAAAAGGGATTGTAAGGCAGTACAGCATCCCAAGAACACCAGAACAGAATGGGGTAGTTGAAAGGAAAAACAGAACTTTGATAGAAGCTTCCAGAACAATGCTTGCAGACTCAGGTTTACCCTTTAACCTTTTGGGCTGTAAACACTGCTTGTTATGTGGAGAACAGAGTTTTAATCAACCCCAGGCATCAAAATCTCCTATTTCAAAATCTTTGGTTGCCCATGTTTTATCTTAAACTTAAAAGATTCAATTTCAAATAGGCAGCCAAAATGGATTATGGTTATCATCTGGGATACTTAACCACTGCCAAGACCTATAAAGTGTTTAACATAAGGACTAGGTGTGTCGAAGAGACTTTGAATGTATTCATCATTGAAAATCCCAGCAAACCCTACTGAACTGTTTGACCTTGATAAATTTATATTTGAAGAGGTGTCTGTCAAGACTAACCCTGCAGGTACTCCACAATCTTTCTCACAAGATAATGGATATGATATTGTGATTCCACAATACAAAGTCACTACCACCATCAGAGAAGCATATGTTCAAAGCAGCTGTCTAAACTCTGCCACTGCTGAATCAACAGTTGTTGATCAAACCTCTGCCACTTCATCATCTCCAACCTCTGTTGATAAAAATCCATCAACAGTGGATAAAAATCAACATTGTTCCACACCCATTCCTCCACCTCCATTCCAAGCAGATGTTGGTTCTTCAAAATTTCCAACGTATATTAGCTCAGATGATTCACATTTGCAGCCTTCACCTCTCAATGCCATTGTTCCATACAAGGGGGATCTAATCTTCCTTAAATCTCATCCACCTGATTAAGTTATTGGCAATATCAATGAAGGGGTTCTCACAAGAAGTCAATCCCAAAACATTTGTCTTTTTGTAGGCTTTCTATCTCTCATCCAACCAGTCAAGTACCAAGAGGCACTGAAAGACAATAGTTGGGTAGAAGCTATGCAAGAGGAGCTCCAACAGTTTAAAAGACAACAAGTATAGGGACTTGTACCACTGCCTGAGGATGTAAGTCCAATTGGCACAAAGTGGGTCTTCAAGAACAAAACTGATGAAAGAGGCATTGTTGTCAAGAACAAAACCAGGCTTGTGGTTCAAGGTTATAGACAAGAAGAGGGCATAAACTATGATGAAAAATTTGCTCCTGTAACGAGACTTCAAGCCATCAGACTGTTCTTAGCCTTTGCTGTCAACCACAACATCAAGGTATATAAAGTGTGCTTTCCTATATGGCAAAATACAGGAAGAGGTATATGTCTGCCAACCTCCTGGTTTTGAAGATCGTTTTTATCCTGATCATGTCTACAAGCTAAATAATGCTTTGTATGGCTTGAAATGTGGCGGAACCTTCCACCAATGTCGTTCAGAATATATCTTTTATCACGACAAGTCATTTGAAATGCAGCGGCCATTCCCGCATATGCTTATGGTTGACACGACTTACAAAACTAACATGTATAATCTTCCATTTTTGCAAGTTGTGGGTATGATGTCGACAAACCAAACCTTTTGTGTTGTGCATGCATTTCTTTCAAACAAGCATGAGGTAACGTATGTCTGAGTCCTAGAGAGGATCAGGTCAATGCCGCACGAGTGCATGGAGCTGTGTGTGATTCTTACAGACAGAGACTGAGCATTGAAAAATGCGTGTAAAAAATATTCCTTGACGCACACATATATCTCAGCAGGTTCCACATTTTACAGAATATTGTAAAGCTCTGCAAGAATTCATTTACTCAACCAGTTTGGGAGGACTTTGTTCGTCAGTGGAAACAATGTGTGATTCTTCTAGCGAGGAGTTATACGATTATAACCTCACCAACCTTCATAGACACCTTCTCAATCAACAACGTAAACGTACGTTTTCTCTTAAGTTAATACATTCATTTAAATAGATATATAATTTGAATATGTTTATATTTTTCATATGTTTTTGATTACCTGCATTAAAGAAACAACTCAATACACCGAAATACAGTCTAGAAATCCTGGTGAAAAAGGTGGACACCTTGGTACTAAAACAATATATGCAAATAAAGAAATGTTTGGAAGAAAGTCACACCAAGCGAATGAACAGCCACCTTGAGATTCCTTTGTTTCACAACCTACTTTGTAAAGTTTCCATCCATGCTCTTAACCTACTAGAAAACAAGCTAACACAGAGACTATCCACATTGCGGTCATTTGGATCAACATGTGGTTGCCAGCTGTACACGGGTTGCGGGTTGTTATGTGCCTGTCATTTGGAGAGATTGCAAAATACAGGTACTAATAGACTCATCAAAATGTTTTATTGTATTAATCTAATATGCTTGTGTTATGCTTTTTTTTTGTTTTGTATAATGCATTATTCACCTCGATGATATTGACATTTTCTGGAGAAAACTTGACCTAAATCCATCAACTTTTGATGATGAAGAGGTTGATGTAGAAAAAGAATTCGAAGATGTGTACCAAACCCTTGCAAGTGAAGAAAAGCATCATATCGAAGATCAAGGCGGTGATAGACCCATTTATGAGCGACAAAAAACCGCCTATCGGACAAGAAAACACTCGCGGGCGGCCAACGTCCAAGGTCCAACAACAAAGAAGAGAACAACCTGCTAGACATAGCTCACTTGGGCCTTCCGAACAAAGTAGGTGTAACCCTCCTTGACACAACTCTTATGTACAGTCGCAAGATTCTCTAATACCATCTACATCTGCAATGTCTCAAAAGTCTCAAAGGTCGTTAGTGCGATGTAGTCTTCAACGGCTTCACAAAAAAAGAGCCTTGCAAGGACCATGGGTTTCCGTTAATCACTGATGATGGAACGCTTGAATATGTTCTCAGATTCAAAAATCAAATTCCAAAAGTGTTCCACCCCCAAATTTCAAGAATAAAAGATGTCAAGCCGGATGGACATTGTGGGTTTTGGGCTATGGTTATGGGTTTAGGGTTTAGGGTTGAAACAAGACTAATTTCGGTTTATTCAGAGCCAACGAGTTGAAGAGTTGATTGGTGCGAACAAAGATATGCGGAAGTACATTTTATAAAGTGATTTAGCGGGAGACTACGACGTGCAACTAAAGAGAATAAATTTTAACGGAGTTGGGAGAGCACACATGGAGCATTGTGTCACACCCCCAAAATCCACCTGCGGAGTATCACCGCTTGGGAGCGTGACTGACCAGGATCCAGCCACCAATCATATAGAACAATATATATATAAAAAAAGAAATAATGGCCATTAACCAAACCAAATCCATATGAAAGGTGTTCCAAAACGTAAGTAAGTTATCATTGTTTAGCGGAAGCGTATAATCAAAACCCAACATAATTAAGTACGAATGTCATAAGTGTCAAATAAGATAATCACGATCCAATCCCACAACGACCAGCTCCTCCATGTGCAAGCTGCATGTACCTAACGACCTGCAAGGCATGTAACAGAGGATCAACAACTAGTTGAGCGAGTTCACAGAAAGTAAATGCGTAATAGTAAGTTCGTATGTAACAGGTGGCTCTACTGGGTCGTTAGTACGTTCTATTGGTGGGGGCTTCCCATGTTTTATAACCACTAGACTATTCGTAACCATAAGTATCCTTCACAACCGAGGATAGTAATAAGTATAAGTATCCTTCACATCCGAGGATAGTAATTTAGTATAAGTATCCTTCACAACCGAGGATAGTAGTATGTATAAGTATCCTTCACAACCGAGGATAGTAGTAAGTATAAGTATCCTTCACAACCGAGGGTAGTAGTATGTATAAGTATCCTTCACAACCGAGGATAGTAGTAAGTATAAGTCTACGTAGATTGTAAGTATGTGTCCTGCACAACCGAGGACAGTGAATAGCATAAGTATGTGTCCTGCACAACCGAGGACAGTGGTATGGTAGTCTAGTATTAGTGTCAGTACGAATCTATTCAATCTTATTCCTTCAATCCCATTCCCAAGCCCTTGGGAATCCCATGCCTTAGTAAGGGTGTGAACTCACCTTGGTTTGCTCGGTATGCTATGCTCTAGGGTTTGTCAAATGTCTAAGTCCGTTACACAGGACCTAGGATATGTTGCACATGATACGATGTAAGTGTTTGCATCAAATTAGGGTTTGCAAATCATTGACATTCAAGCAGCTGTGTTTTGTGTGCTTATTGTGTTCAGGATGATAGCACATAGACTGATTCATACATGTAAGATCATACAGTTTCATTCAGTATCATACGGTTATATACAGAATCATACATCACGTAAACAGTTATTCGTATTCACATAATTCATGCGTCGCGTCTTTGATCACACAGTTTAATCTAACGTAATATGTTATCATCGTTAATAAGCTTAACAGGTTTAGTAGCGTTTACGGCTTAAACAAGTGCATACACATCTTTACAGCTTGAACACTATATAACATACATCTCAGGGCCTCATATTAATACACACAAAATCAGACAGGGCCTTGCCCTTCCTAAAACTCAGACAAGTGTGGGGGGGGGGGGTTTCCCCTGTTTGAAAGTCGGATTGTACATGAGAAATAAGTCACAAAACTCGGACAATCACCCACCCCCTTATGAAACTCGGATCAAAGTGTTGGGGGGGTTAAAGCTCGGACAGTGGGGCAAGGTATAAAGGTCGGACCATGAGAGGGGGACATGAAACTCGGACCACCAATTACAATGTAAAACTCGGACTAGAGTGGTGAGCTCAAAACTCGGATAGATGGGTGGGGATCACAAAGTCGGACTAAAAGGAACAAGGCCATAACTCGGACCTCTTGTGATCATTTCAAACTCGGACCAAGGACTCTCATATTAAACTCGGACAAGGAGTCTCTTTCTCACAAAGTCGGACAAAGGTCCTCCATAAAACTCGGACTCACATGCTTCATGTTAAAGGTCGGGCCAATGTCTTCTTCAAGAGTTCGGACTCTAAACTCTTGTATATAATTCGGGTATTCATGATAATCAATACTCGGACCTCACAATCCAATTACAAAACTCGGTCACACTAATATCAATAAAAATTCGGACAGAACAATCAAACAAAGAGCTCGGACCTTATCTTGTCATAAATCTCGGACACGCATTTTATCAAGAAACTCAGACATGCTCTAACATATCATCAAAGGTCAGATATACTTGTGCTAGCAAAACTCAGACACATTTACATGTTAAGAAGTCGGACTAATTCTCATGATAAAACTCAGACCATCACTTTCATCAAAACTCTGAGTAAACAATCATTGTACAGAACCAAAAGATCATAACAGTTACGTTCTCAATAATTCATACGCTTTGAAAACCCTAATTCATATCTGTACAGTAGTAAACAAATCAACAGTCAATCATTCTCCCATATCACGATTTCTAAATTGTCAAGCAATCAATTGTACGACTAATCACATCATTATCACAATTATCCAGAATCAAATCAAAATCACAGAAGTATCATATGAGAGCTAGGGTTTTAACATCAATCAATCAATCAACAATTAACATCAACAATGATTAAACAATTACCTTGATTCGATTCTAGATGGATTGACAAACAAACTTGATGCAAAGGACTTGTGAATCCAAGAATGATGAGAAGATGGTTGTAGAGAGGATTAGAGGATATGAGGATACGTGTTTGATTCTTGTGTGATGATTAGTGAATGATTAGAGAAGGAGATTAGGGTTTTAAGTTGTTAAAGTTTCACTATTCGCACAAAACACCCTAAGGAATTATCTATCACATATTTCATGCACAAGATATACAATTTACAGTTTCACCACCTCATTTAAGTATTTGTCAAATCATTCACAAGTAATACATAACCATGCATAATCACACAATACACTTCATTGTATTTAAAACGCATACAATTCCGTAGCAATTAATTGTGAAATCAATCAACTAAGCAATACAAGAACGTGCAATAAATGCGAAATAGAAATCTTGGAAATTCGAGTTGTCACACATTGGATGGAGATGCCTCAGGTAGGACTTCTTCTTGCTGATAGGTTTGGTGTGATTGTTCACATATTAGACATGAGAGGCTGTTCGACTTTATTCCCCTTCTATCATCCAGAGCGCGGACGGGTCCCCCATCAGGTGGTTACACTGGTATATGTTAACAATGGTCATTTCAACCATGTCAAACTTGAAGAGGACTATCCAATACCGTCACCGAACTATCTCTGGGTAAGACACCGAGGCGAAGAAGTAGCACTTTGGACGCAAGACTACACGGAACGCGTAGTGTGGTATGAAACGATAACGAAGCCTAATACTGACAAGACAGTCATTATCTTGATTAATTTGTAATTTTAAAGAATAATTTATTTGTATAATGTATTCCATTTGTTTTAATTTTGTTTAACGGAGCCTAAAATACGTCAAAATACGCTAAAATACGTCAAAATACGCTAAAATACGTCGAAATACGCTAAATACGTCAAAATACGCTAGAATATGCTAAAATATGTCAAATACGCTAAAATACGTCAAAATGAGCTAAAATACGTCAAAATACGCTAAAATAGGTCAAAATACGCAAGTAGTGATATTCTAAGACGCGTATACATATAACACGGCACTTTACAATACAAGTGGATTCAAAACAAAATTGTACATAAGCATAGAATATGATAATCACATGCAACCGAACGTCACCGAAACGACCATATTGAAGGTATATTTCATAAAATGACAAAATACACCAAAATTCGTCAAAATATGACACATATATGCGTCGAACCGAGGAAAACATGATAAAAACATATTTTGGTATTATGGCCAATACGATCGTATAGGCCTAAACTTTGTCGTATTGCAGGTCTATACGCATCGGATAGGCCTAAATGATATGTATTACCCCCTGATTTCTCAAAAAAAAAAACAGGGGGTCATTTAACAATTCAGGAGGGTAATATGCATCGTGTAGACCTTTACGATGCGTATTAAAAGGCAAAACGATATAACCCCCTGATTAACAGGGGTTAGTATTCCAATACGATCCAAATACACACACATACGTTGAAGAACATACGGTCAAGATACAGTTAGGATTCGACTTCAAAGACAGGTAAGGTATGTATCTCCAAACCCTAATCATTTATACGTATTCAATTTTTTATTTTAACCGTATAATTGTGTTTATTTTGGGTTTAAAGGCGGAAAATTTTGGGGTTTTTTTACTTAACCGGTGAAGTAATATGATGCGTATGGACCTATACGCATCGTATTACTTCAAAAACTCATGTTTTTTCGAAACCAAAAACACTTATTTTTTTTCTTTTATGTTTTATAAAAATTAAATTTTAAATTGTTTTAAAAAAAATAAATTAAAAAATGTTATATTTAATATTAAAAATTAAATATTATTGTTACACTTTTTTTAAATATTAGTAATTGTTATATTTTTTAATATAATAAAAGGGTTATATTTAATATTAAATTAATAATGTTATATTTTAATATGAAAAATTGATATATTTTTTAAAAATTAAATTAAAAATGTTATAAAAAATATTAAAAATTGTTATATTTATTAGATTGATATGGCTGATGTTGTCGGGCGAGAGTGGGGCCGGAGTGGTTGAGGTGGCGGTGGAGGACGTGGTAGAGGTGGAGGTGGAGGTAGAGAAGGAGGGCGGGGGCAGGGTGGTGGAGGACGTGCGGGGGCCGGTGGTAAGGGACGTGGATGTGAGCGTGGTGTCCCAGATGTTGACCCATTGCTAGATAATCCTTATCTAGCGTTCGAGGATGGGTTCGAGGCTTTTCACAGATGTGAAAAGTTTCGGCGGATGGAGATCATCGGCCATGCGGCCGTCGATTGGATGGCTCTCGAGGAAGTGGCCGAGGCAGAGAGAGCACGAGATTACATTGAACATGATACTCCGTGGGATAGGTATACTCTTTGTTACTGTGTTTTCTTTGTTTTGTATAAGGAATGGATACTAACCACACTATGTGACAGGTTGTTTCAGCTGGCACACTTGTCTTCATATCGGGTCATGGTACGCGTGTTCTTGGCATTGTTCGAGTTCGCTTCCAGGCCCGCAGACCAGCCAGACGAGCTTAACGACCACGATGATCCATGGGTCGATGTTAGTTTTCGTTTAAGGGGTCAGTGTCACACCCCAACCGATGACGGAAACATCGGGGCATGGCACTGAGCGAAAGAGATTGTCAAGAGAAATTCCATAACAACTAAATTGCCGGATAGTTAATATTATGTCCCATACCATAACCTACCAAGCAATTAAATTATTACAGACATAGATATCCTTAAAACAAAACATGTTCCGACAACTCAGATTTAATCAAATAAATTGTCTTTGTTTCTAGACTCTTTTTCGTTTAAGGGGTCAGTGTCACACACCAATCGATGCGGAAACATCGGGGCATGGCACTAAGCGAAAGAGATTGTCAAGAGAAACATAACAACTAAATTACCGGATAGTTAATATTATGTCCCATACCATAACCTACCAAGCAATTAAATTATTACAGACATAGATATCCTCAAAACAAAACATGTTCCGACAACTCAGATTTAATCAAATAAATTGTCTTTGTTTCCAGACTCTCCTACTCGGTTCCATGAAAGCAAGCAACATCCTAGCATCTCAAACACCTGTCACATACGTTAAAATAAAGTCAACACACATAGTGTAAAGGTGAGCATACAAGTTTGATAGTATAATAAGAGTTCGAAATCGTTTACGCATAACCAGCATGTAACATGTACAAAGTGAAGGCAAGTAGGTTATCGACAGACGAATATGCTATTGGATCCGAGGCTCTCATGATTGTGCTTGTTTGTGATGTTTGAACAAATCAAATAAATATGAGCAGTTTTAAGTGCAACGGAAATGAATAACAAACTTTGTAAACACAATCAAAGGAGAATATAGTTTGATAAACAATTGCTTTTTCATAAAGTCAAAAGATTACATTAAAAGCAAAAGGTTACAATGCAAGCTTACAGACTAAACTCCCCCTCAGCCTGATACTCCAGGGTTAGTTGCACAAGATGAAAGGATTGAATTGAGGAGAAGAACTCACTCAAAACGAATCAAATATAACAGTATAGAGTCATGTCATATTTATAGGCAAACCAAACTACTGATGTACCTCAGCTGACGTCACCATGATAGTGACATCTAACAGCCTAACAACCTATAAACACTGATCTATACAAAACTACTGATGTCTAACAACTGATTGATAATATAATACAAAACAAGTCTAACACTGTTCACGTCCACTGTTGTAGCCCAAGCACTGATTATTTGAACATCAGTGCTTTCTTCAAAAGGTGATCAGTCTTTGAATGAGCAGTGCTTGGATCTTCAGCAGTACTTAAGAGACAGCAGTAGATAGAGCTCAGCGTTTGCCTTTTAGCAGTCTTTAGTTGTTTCATCAGTGTTTGGTTCATCAGTCTTTCTTCTGAGCAGTGTTTATCGTGTATCAGCAGATAGGTAACCACTGTCAAGGGGAGAGCTTAGTGTAAACATCTGCTTATTGTGAATCCACTGTTGTGATCAGGTTTTGGCTTTATATTATCTGTTCCTCTGGTAAGGTTCAATCCCAACAATCTCCCCCTGGAACAGATAATGCCAAAACCTGTCATTATTCTGGATTTTTATTCTTCATCAGAAGTTCCTTTGCTTTTTCTTTTAAATTCTTCTTCAAACTTTTTGGAAATTAAATCAGCCTCATCCCTGCACAGTGTAAGCTCAAGGAGATCTTGTAGATCTTCAATACTTAGGCCTAGTGCTTGATTCCTTGATATATGCCTCACTTCTCCATTGGTTCTGATCAGAGTCAATACGTGGGTCTTTTGATCAGAGAGCCACTTTAGTATTTTTAAACCAAATGGGTTTCTTGGGAGAGGTTTATTGACTGATGAACTTAAAGTGTTTGGCCTAGAGAAGAACTGCAGAGCAGTATCATGAGCTTCAGACACTCGTGTGAATGCTTTTTCAATAATCTCATTAGCTGCAGCTATGTCTGCTTCAACTTCTTTGTCAGACAGCTCACTGTTTGTGACATCTGCTGATGACTTTTGGCTTACTACTTTGACCCTTTTGGCAAGGTCTTGTAGTTTTGCTAATCTTTCTTTATCTGAAGCTATTTTCTTGATAGTTTCTTCAATCTGATCAGCTTCTTTATTCTTTTCTTCTCCAGCAGACAACATTTCCTTCCTTTCTTTTCTCAATTTTGTGACAAAGGCTTTGCTGTGCTGATCTGTGTTTCAAAGGTCTTGACTTGCTCCTGTAGCTTTTTGTACTTAGACTTTTTAGGAATGTCAGAGACTTTCAACCTCTGCTTCTCAAGCCTTTCATAAGCTTCATCAGTTTGCTGCTTTGACCATTTTGCTATGGCATCCGCAGTATTCACCTTTCCATCCACCAACTCCTGCTTCTTTCTTTTATGCTCGAAAATAAGATCAGCTATGAATTTGTTGTATTTGTTCCAATTTGGAGCTGTCTTTTTCTTCCGTGGATCAAGTTTAATCTTTTCAATTCTGTTAGCCTCATGCTTTAGTGCAACGATTCGCCAGTCTTTGAATTCTGTTTCTTCAGCAGGATAGAACTTTTCTTTCATTATGTATGCAAGATATTCTTTTCTCAATTCATTTCGTTGTTCTTCAGGGAATAAACTTGACATTTCTTTGTTCAGATTACTTGCATATTCTTCTATTTGTTTGACTTTGTTGAGCAGGAATTCCCTTCTTTCCAAAATGGCTTCATCACCTTGATCCTTGCATTCAACTTTGGCTCTTATCCTTGCTTGTCATGCTTTTATTTCGAGATATTCATCCATGTTTTCTGGAATTATGAAACCTATGAGAGAAGGAAATTTCCTTTTTGTAGGATCATCTTCAGTGTAATACTGTTTCATCTCATTTTTCACAGCTTCTAATTCCAATGGATATTTAGCAGCAACAGGATCATACTTTTCATCAGTATCCTGTGTTGTTTCTCTTTTTCTTTTGTGAGGCTTTGGAGGTTGTGGTGTCGGAATGACGAGGTCCGTGGTGGATGTTTGACTAACAGTGGTTGAAACAACTGGTGTTTCAACCGCTGTTGTCATTACAACTGCTGATATGTCAGCAGATGTCTTCTGCTTTTGAGCAGGGGATGGAAGATGTGACTCATTATCAGGAATGAAAACCCTTCTCCTTTTGATGTAGAAGAGGCTGATGATGTTTTGGGTGGATCAGTGGTTTGAGATTGGATAGCAGTGGTTTGTGATTGTGATTGACTGACAGTGGTTGAAACAACTGGTGTTTTAATCACTGTTGTCATTACAGCAGATGTTGTAACATCTGCTGTCTTCTGCTTTATGGCAGGAGGCAGTGGTGGTGATATGATTGTAGATGATGGTGGTGTTGGAACAGTGGTTGTGATGGTGTGTGATAGAGTGGTGTGTGTTAGAGGTGTGTGTGTTGATGACATGGCAGCTGTTTGGCTACTGACAGCAGTTTTTGTAACTACTGATGTATCAGCTGTTTGAATTGAAGTTTCGGATTTTGTGGTTTGAGGTGATTTAGATGACTGTTTTTCTTCTTCTGGTTCAATATACAGCCCATCTTCTATTCCTTTCTTTCTCAACTTGATTTTCTCCCCCTTTTTGGCATTATCTGCAAGGGGTGTATGTGACAACTTGTATTTCGAACCTATCTTTGTGTAACATTCGTAAACATGATACGACCATATGAACTTGAATGATTAATTGAATGTTATGATTGTATGCTTTGTGTATTAAATGTTTGTGTTAATCGAGCCCAAACCGCACAACTCCCACACGATCGCACAAGCCCATTCGGGCCTTATTCTTTGCACACGGATCAACGGGCAGCCCAAGAGAGGGTTCGGCCCACTCCTCTTTTACGCAAACAAGCACCCATGTTGTGGGGTTGCTTCTCAATTGTTACAAAACACACAAGTTACACCAAACCCTAAACTTCCCCTCTTTCTCTCTCGTTTTGCTTTGGAACCCGACGGCCATCACCTCCCATCTCTCGAAGATATTCCCTTGTTCGGATCACCTATCTCTACTTTCATCCGGTTAGTGTTTTATTATTAGTTGATTTATGCTATGTGATTACACATGTCCTAGATGATACATGATTGTTGATGATGTAAACTAATATTGATGTCTTGAAAATCGGCTCACATGTGTATGATTAGATCAAGATGTATATTAGTAATCGGAGGTAATCATCATGTCATGTTTTCGGATTAGGTTGCATGATCTGAATTATTTTAGAGTTGTCAATAATTGACTTAGGTTATGGCATGATGACATGTGGATGTGTGTTGATGGGACTGTTGGAATGATTGTTGCTCTTCGAATTGTGTGTATGTATGATGATGAGCATGTGACTTGAATTGATTGTATATTAAGAATCCTTTATGATTTTCAGTCATTGTTTTCATACTCACATGTGATTGTCAGTATGTCATGTGCTTGTTATATGTATTCTTCCTAAATTGGATAGATCTCAGTGCATATTCAACTTAATATATGATAGTCCTATTATTCCTGTGATTGAATGACTTGTATGGATGGAGGATCACGTGAACAAACTTGATCAATATGTCGAATGTGGTTGAATTCTATTGGACCGATTAATTATCACATTCATACTTTTTTTCGGTTAAAGTTATTTAATATTGATAAAATTCAATATTTGGAAACCATTGAATGATTATAACTGAATCGAAATCTTGGAAACAATGTAACTAATATGCATAATATTCAGATGTTTAAACTGATCGCACAAGGAGTCTGTTCGCACAAGACTCCTAGTCGCACAAGATGTTTAAATCACGCAAGGGCAACTCAGTCGCATAAGAACTTTGAGTCGCACAAGATTGTTTGTTCATTTGTTATTTGGGCCGTATGTTTATATATTGGGCTGGGTAATAAGACTGGTCACACAAGATGCATGGATCGCACAAGATGGACTATTTACTTAAATGTTGGGCCGTGTATTTGTATACAGATGTATTTGGGTTTTCTGATTATTGGGCCGGGTACTATTAGGCTTCAACGGGTGAATCGCACAAGGTTGTTCGACTGGTGCGAGCCCGATCTTGCATACGTTATTAACTGTTGAACGTGAAGATTAGTGTTACCATGATCTGTGTGTGTTCCTTATCTGCTAGCTTATGTGATACATACGTGCAATACTTGAGTCAAAACCTGACTTGTATGGTAACCCTGTTAGGACGTGATTGATCACTCTTAGTTCAAGAAACCTTTTGTGTACCTGCCAAGCAAACCAAGGTGAGTTCACACAGCCAAGGCATGGGGTTCCCAGGGTGGGAATGGGTTTGGATTATTTACTTGCACTTACCTAGCTTATGGAACTTAGTTATATGGTCCTCGGGTGAGGAAGGGTGATTGATAAGATACGACTAGACTAGTGATACTGATAGAACTGATCTTCGCACACACGCCGGGGTTGGCCGCGATAATATGACTAATCTTCGTACACATGCCTAGGAAGGCCGCGAACTATACCCTAAACTTCGCACACATGCCGGGTGGCCGCGATACAAATATACCTAGTCTAGAATACTTGGGATACTTCCCCTAATCTTCGCATACATGCCTAGAGGGCCGCGATACGAACTAATACGATACATGACTTAATGAACGAACACAAGGCTTACTATTCTATTACAATTACTGAACTATTAACTATGAACTCGCTCAACTAGTTGTTGATTCTCTGCTGCATGCCTTGCAGGACCGTAGGTACATATGGAGCTTGCACAGGGAGGAGCAGGTCGTTGTGGGACATGGATCGTGGATGCCATGTTATAACATTTAAACATTTGAACTTATGTTATACATTGGGTTTTCATAATTATGCTTCCGCTACACTTTGAACCTATAATTATGTTTTGAACACCTATCGTATTGAATGATTGGTTTGCTTTTACTTTTACTTGATATTAATTACATGTTCAATATGATTGGTGGCTTGATCCTGGTCAGTCACGCTCCCAAGCGGTGATACTCCGCGTGTGGATTTTGGGGGTGTGACAGATTGGTATCAGAGCAATAATATATGATAGTCCTATTATTCCAGTGATTGAATGACTTGTATTGATGGAGGATCACGTGAACAAACTTGATCAATATGTCGAATGTGGTTGAATTCTATTGGACCGATTAATTATCACATTCATACTTTTTTTCGGTTAAAGTTATTTAATATTGATAAAATTCAATATTTGGAAACCATTGAATGGTTATAACTGAATCGAAATCTTGGAAACAATGTAACTAATATGCATAATATTCGGATGTTTAAACTGATCGCACAAGGAGTCCGTTCGCACAAGACTCCTGGTCGCACAAGATGTTTAAATCACGCAAGGGCAACTCATTCGCATAAGAACTTTGAGTCGCACAAGATTGTTTGTTCATTTGTTATTTGGGCCGTATGTTTATATATTGGGCTGGGTAATAAGACTGGTCACACAAGATGCATGGATCGCACAAGATGGACTATTTACTTAAATGTTGGGCCGTGTATTTGTATACAGATGTATTTGGGTTTTCTGATTATTGGGCCGGGTACTATTGGGCTTCAACGGGTGAATCGCACAAGGTTGTTCGACTGGTGCGAGCCCGATCTTGCATACGTTATTAACTGTTGAACGTGAAGATGTGTGTTACCATGATCTGTGTGTGTTCCTTATCTGCTAGCTTATGTGATACATACGTGCAATACTTGAGTCAAAACCTGACTTGTATGGTAACCCTCTTAGGACGTGATTGATCACTCTTAGTTCAAGAAACCTTTTGTGTACCTGCCAAGCAAACCAAGGTGAGTTCACACAGCCAAGGCATGGGGTTCCCAGGGTGGGAATGGGTTTGGATTATTTACTTGCACTTACCTAGCTTATGGAACTTAGTTATATGGTCCTCGGGTGAGGAAGGGTGATTGATAAGATACGACTAGACTAGTGATACTTATAGAACTGATCTTCGCACACACGCCGGGGTTGGCCGCGATAATATGACTAATCTTCGCACACATGCCTAGGAAGGCCGCGAACTATACCCTAAACTTCGCACACATGCCGGGTGGCCGCGATACAAATATACCTAGTCTAGAATACTTGGGATACTTCCCCTAATCTTCGCATACATACCTAGAGGGCCGCGATACAAACTAATACGATACATGACTTAATGAACGAACACAAGGCTTACTATTCTATTACAATTACTGAACTATTAATTGTGAACTCGCTCAACTAGTTGTTGATTCTCTGCTGCATGCCTTGCAGGACCTTAGGTACATATGGAGCTTGCACAGGGAGGAGCAGGTCGTTGTGGGACATGGATCGTGGATGCCATGTTAAAACATTTAAACATTTGAACTTATGTTATACATTGGGTTTTCATACTTATGCTTCCGCTACACTTTGAACCTATAATTATGTTTTGAACACCTATCGTATTGAATGATTGGTTTGCTTTTACTTTTACTTGATATTAATTACATGTTCAATATGATTGGTGGCTTGATCCTGGTCAGTCACGCTCCCAAGCGGTGATACTCCGCGTGTGGATTTTGGGGGTGTGACAGATTGGTATCAGAGCAATAATATATGATAGTCCTATTATTCCTGTGATTGAATGACTTGTATGGATGGAGGATCACGTGAACAAACTTGATCAATATGTCGAATGTGGTTGAATTCTATTGGACCGATTAATTATCACATTCATACTTTTTTTCGGTTAAAGTTATTTAATATTGATAAAATTCAATATTTGGAAACCATTGAATGGTTATAACTGAATCGAAATCTTGGAAACAATGTAACTAATATGCATAATATTCGGATGTTTAAACTGATCGCACAAGGAGTCCGTTCGCACAAGACTCCTGGTCGCACAAGATGTTTAAATCACGCAAGGGCAACTCATTCGCATAAGAACTTTGAGTCGCACAAGATTGTTTGTTCATTTGTTATTTGGGCCGTATGTTTATATATTGGGCTGGGTAATAAGACTGGTCACACAAGATGCATGGATCGCACAAGATGGACTATTTACTTAAATGTTGGGCCGTGTATTTGTATACAGATGTATTTGGGTTTTCTGATTATTGGGCCGGGTACTATTGGGCTTCAACGGGTGAATCGCACAAGGTTGTTCGACTGGTGCGAGCCCGATCTTGCATACGTTATTAACTGTTGAACGTGAAGATGTGTGTTACCATGATCTGTGTGTGTTCCTTATCTGCTAGCTTATGTGATACATACGTGCAATACTTGAGTCAAAACCTGACTTATATGGAAACCCTGTTAGGACGTGATTGATCACTCTTAGTTCAAGAAACCTTTTGTGTACCTGCCAAGCAAACCAAGGTGAGTTCACACAGCCAAGGCATGGGGTTCCCAGGGTGGGAATGGGTTTGGATTATTTACTTGCACTTACCTAGCTTATGGAACTTAGTTATATGGTCCTCCGGTGAGGAAGGGTGATTGATAAGATACGACTAGACTAGTGATACTTATAGAACTGATCTTCGCACACACGCCGGGGTTGGCCGCGATAATATGACTAATCTTCGCACACATGCCTAGGAAGGCCGCGAACTATACCCTAAACTTCGCACACATGCCGGGTGGCCGCGATACAAATATACCTAGTCTAGAATCCTTGGGATACTTCCCCTAATCTTCGCATACATGCCTAGAGGGCCGCGATACGAACTAATACGATACATGACTTAATGAACGTACACAAGGCTTACTATTCTATTACAATTACTGAACTATTAACTGTGAACTCGCTCAACTAGTTGTTGATTCTCTGTTGCATGCCTTGCAGGACCTTAGGTACATATGGAGCTTGCACAGGGAGGAGCAGGTCGTTGTGGGACATGGATCTTGGATGCCATGTTAAAACATTTAAACATTTGAACTTATGTTATACATTGGGTTTTCATACTTATGCTTCCGCTACACTTTGAACCTATAATAATGTTTTGAACACCTATCGTATTGAATGATTGGTTTGCTTTTACCTTTACTTGATATTAATTACATGTTCAATATGATTGGTGGCTTGATCCTGGTCAGTCACGCTCCCAAGCGGTGATAGTCCGCGTGTGGATTTTGGGGGTGTGACAGATTGGTATCAGAGCAATAATATATGATAGTCCTATTATTCCTGTGATTGAATGACTTGTATGGATGGAGGATTACGTGAACAAACTTGATCAATATGTCGAATGTGGTTGAATTCTATTGGACCGATTAATTATCACATTCATACCTTTTTTCGGTTAAAGTTATTTAATATTGATAAAATTCAATATTTGGAAACCATTGAATGGTTATAACTGAATCGAAATCTTGGAAACAATGTAACTAATATGCATAATATTCGGATGTTTAAACTGATCGCACAAGGAATCCGTTCGCACAAGACTCCTGGTCGCACAAGATGTTTAAATCACGCAAGGGCAACTCATTCGCATAAGAACTTTGAGTCGGACAAGATTGTTTGTTAATTTGTTATTTGGGCCGTATGTTTATTTATTGGGCTGGGTAATAAGACTGGTCACACAAGATGCATGGATCGCACAAGATGGACTATTTACTTAAATGTTGGGCCGTGTATTTGTATACAGATGTATTTGGGTTTTCTGATTATTGGGCCGGGTACTATTGGGCTTCAACGGGTGAATCGCACAAGGTTGTTCGACTGGTGCGAGCCCGATCTTGCATACGTTATTAACTGTTGAACGTGAAGATGTGTGTTACCATGATCTGTGTGTGTTCCTTATCTGCTAGCTTATGTGATACATACGTGCAATACTTGAGTCAAAACCTGACTTGTATGGTAACCCTGTTAGGACGTGATTGATCACTCTTAGTTCAAGAAACCTTTTGTGTACCTTCCAAGCAAACCAAGGTGAGTTCACACAGCCAAGGCATGGGGTTCCCAGGGTGGGAATGGGTTTGGATTATTTACTTGCACTTACCTAGCTTATGGAACTTAGTTATATGGTCCTTGGGTGAGGAAGGGTGATTGATAAGATACGACTAGACTAGTGATACTTATAGAACTGATCTTCGCACACACGCCGGGGTTGGCCGCGATAATATGACTAATCTTCGCACACATGCCTAGGAAGGCCGCGAACTATACCCTAAACTTCGCACACATGCCGGGTGGCCGCGATACAAATATACCTAGTCTAGAATACTTGGGATACTTCCCCTAATCTTCGCATACATGCCTAGAGGGCCGCGATACGAACTAATACGATACATGACTTAATGAACGAACACAAGGCTTACTATTCTATTACAATTACTGAACTATTAACTGTGAACTTGCTCAACTAGTTGTTGATTCTCTGCTGCATGCCTTGCAGGACCTTAGGTACATATGGAGCTTGCACAGGGAGGAGCAGGTCGTTGTGGGACATGGATCGTGGATGCCATGTAAAAACATTTAAACATTTGAACTTATGTTATACATTGGGTTTTCATACTTATGCTTCCGCTACACTTTGAACCTATAATTATGTTTTGAACACCTATCGTATTGAATGATTGGTTTGCTTTTACTTTTACTTGATATTAATTACATGTTCAATATGATTGGTGGCTTGATCCTGGTCAGTCACGCTCCCAAGCGGTGATACTCCGCGTGTGGATTTTGGGGGTGTGACAGATTGGTATCAGAGTAATAATATATGATAGTCCTATTATTCCTGTGATTGAATGACTTATATGGATGGAGGATCACGTGAACAAACTTGATCAATATGTCGAATGTGGTTGAATTCTATTGGACCGATTAATTATCACATTCATACTTTTTTCGGTTAAAGTTATTTAATATTGATAAAATTCAACATTTGGAAACCACTGAATGGTTATAACTGAATCGAAATCTTGGAAACAATGTAACTAATATGCATAATATTCAGATGTTTAAACTGATCGCACAAGGAGTCCGTTCGCACAAGACTCCTGGTCGCACAAGATGTTTAAATCACGCAAGGGCAACTCAGTCGCATAAGAACTTTGAGTCGCACAAGATTGTTTGTTCATTTGTTATTTGGGCCGTATGTTTATATATTGGGCTGGGTAATGTGACCTCTCATAAGAACTTTGAGTCGCACAAGATTGTTTGTTCATTTGTTATTTGGGCCGTATGTTTATATATTGGGCTGGGTAATAAGACTGGTCACACAAGATGCATGGATCGCACAAGATGGACTATTTACTTAAATGTTGGGCCGTGTATTTGTATACAGATGTATTTGGGTTTTCTGATTATTGGGCCGGGTACTATTGGGCTTCAACGGGTGAATCGCACAAGGTTGTTCGACTGGTGCGAGCCCGATCTTGCATACGTTATTAACTGTTGAACGTGAAGATGTGTGTTACCATGATCTGTGTGTGTTCCTTATCTGCTAGCTTATGTGATACATACGTGCAATACTTGAGTCAAAACCTGACTTGTATGGTAACCCTGTTAGGACGTGATTGATCACTCTTAGTTCAAGAAACCTTTTGTGTACCTGCCAAGCAAACCAAGGTGAGTTCACACAGCCAAGGCATGGGGTTCCCAGGGTGGGAATGGGTTTGGATTATTTACTTGCACTTACCTAGCTTATGGAACTTAGTTATATGGTCCTCGGGTGAGGAAGGGTGATTGATAAGATACGACTAGACTAGTGATACTTATAGAACTGATCTTCGCACACACGCCGGGGTTGGCCGCGATAATATGACTAATCTTCGTACACATGCCTAGGAAGGCCGCGAACTATACCCTAAACTTCGCACACATGCCGGGTGGCCGCGATACAAATATACCTAGTCTAGAATACTTGGGATACTTCCCCTAATCTTCGCATACATGCCTAGAGGGCCGCGATACGAACTAATACGATACATGACTTAATGAACGAACACAAGGCTTACTATTCTATTACAATTACTGAACTATTAACTGTGAACTCGCTCAACTAGTTGTTGCTTCTCTGCTGCATGCCTTGCAGGACCTTAGGTACATATGGAGCTTGCACAGGGAGGAGCAGGTCGTTGTGGGACATGGATCGTGGATGCCATGTTAAAACATTTAAACATTTGAACTTATGTTATACATTGGGTTTTCATACTTATGCTTCCGCTACACTTTGAACCTATAATAATGTTTTGAACACCTATCGTATTGAATGATTGGTTTACTTTTGCTTTTACTTGATATTAATTACATGTTCAATATGATTGGTGGCTTGATCCTGGTCAGTCACGCTCCCAAGCGGTGATACTCCGCGTGTGGATTTTGGGGGTGTGACAGTGTATCCATGAAGAGGATGGAAGATGCAACTTTTCCACTATCGGCAGTCTTTTGTATGCTAGCCTTTATAGCCTTGATATCTGCTTGAGTGTCTTTAAACCTTGATTCCACCATGTTGGTCAGCATTTGTACTTGAATAGCATGCTTTTGATCAGCCATATGTTGCTGTCTTTCAAGCATGGGTTGAAAAATATTCCAAAGCTCATTCGCAGCAAGTGCATGTTGTGCAGGTGCTTGAGCAGGAACAGTAGTAGCTTGTGCTTTTTGAGCTTTTAAAATCTCTTGCACCATATCTTTAATTTCAGCAACTGAATCAAGTTTTTCAACTCTTTCCGTCAATTCCTGATATTTTGAATCATCACCTACATTAGTAGGATCATCTGAATCCCCACCAGTAGTGGTTGTATCAATGTGTGACTTAGGAACTGAGTCCCAAAAATCATCCATTGATGCCCCTTGTTCTTGGTACTGGGGACTTCTTTCTTCAGCACTCGATAAACCTTTGATGGTACCGGTGGTTAAAATCAACTCACTGGTGGTTACCGATGTTGCCATGGAAGAAATTGCCTTCAAGGGAGTCTTATTAATGAAACAACTGTCCAACTGAAGATCTGTTGATCCATCAGTTGTAGTTGCTGCTCCACTTGAACTACCACCGAGAGTTACTTGTAACTCAGGGGGTGTAACCTCCTCAGTTGTTGCTGGGATAGCAGAGGTATAAGCATCAGACCCAGTCACTTGTGGAGGTATACTCTCAGTAATGGGTGATAGAGAGGAACTGGTTTGTGTCTGTGCAATAACAACTGCATGCAACAGGGGTATTATTGATTGTGGCATTATGATTGGTGAGGGTATGGGTGTTGAAAGAGACATGTCCTTGGGATCAGGACTGTGGAAGATAGATCCGAGTGGATCCAGAGCTTCATAATTTGGTGTCCCTGTGATTACAACCTGATCCTTTTGTGAGGATGCAGGAGGAGTTTTAGGCATAGGTTGAGATCTTTCTTCCAACTGCTGTGAGGAAGTAGCAGCAGTGGTTTGTGGTGACATTTGTTTTGTCACCGGCAGTTGCTCTGGGATCTCATCTTCCAGAGTTGCCTTTGTTTTGGGTTTGGTGGGTTTTCTGGATGTTTTTTCTTTTGGTCTTTTTGGTAATGTCAGGTGTTGTAACACCCTTATTATTATTTAAAGGTTTTCGTATAATTTACGAAAACAACGAGTAATTATGATTTCAAATACATTGAAAATACGGGTTCATTAAACTTTATTTACAGAATTAAAAACTATACAACATATTATGGGTGAGTTCGTCATTTTACATAACAACGATACAAAGTGCGAAAGCTTATATCTTGATCGTGTTCAGTTCTTCGTTGTGCTTGATCGTCCTCCGGTGCTAAAATTATACCTGAAACTCATAAAACATGAGTTGGATTAGTCATACGTAACTTAAAACGTATTTAAACGAGTCTGGGAAGCGAAACTGATTAAAATAAAAAAATTTCGCCAAAACAGGGTTTTTCGCGCCACGCGAAGGAACCCAGTTGCTCCCTCGCGCCACGCGAGGGAGACCGTTTTCCAGCAGGTCTGCGGCTCAGTTCAGCTATGCCAGTTTTTACGGAAACGGCCATAACTTCTTCGTTATTGATCCGTTTTACCCGATTCTTTTTAACTATAATCTTATTTGTAAACCCATGTGCTTCTAAAACATCATGAACATAATTCAATTTATTCGGTTTACCTTAAAGATAACCGAATATCTACACTTTAACATTGTCTAACTCTTATAGAACTCCAAATTCTACATGATGAGTTATGATATTATACATACCTGGCTCGGATCAATATATTGACCCGTTTCAATACCTTGCCTTAGTAGCCGCTAAGCACTAGCGATGTACTTATCCATTTGATATTTATTCCTATAAACATGTAACTCGACAAACCATTAGACAATATTGTCAAAGGGCGATAATTTCACCCTTTGACCCGTTTATTTACCTAGTGACCTTCGTCACTTCAAGCAAATGCCAATTTCGTGTATTATGCTAATTTAAAGTCTACTAGCGAAAATACGGAATCAAGCATAACGTAACGGAATCGTAGTTACGTACCTTTTAAGCACCTTTTTCAAACTCGTATTTCCACCGGCTTGTCCCTTTGACGATCCGGATTCCTTGCCTAAAGAGTTCAATTCACAATCCGTTTAGAACCCTTTTTATAAGTCTTAACGCATAATTTGCCATATCCATCAAGCATGCGTTTTTGTCCAATTTTCCACATTTATCTTTCATTTAGGCATTTTAACGAACACCTAACGGGTATAATTTTACATCTTTAAAACCAAGTTCATAACTTGATATTTTGCCCAATATAAACATACATATTGATTTCATCATGTCAAACATGCATACTAATCTCAAAGTCATTTCATAGTAATCAAGTAACACCACTTTTGGTAGTCATGATTCTCGTGTTCATCTAAATTTACAAAACCCATTTAACTTATCAATGGATCATCATGAATTTCATAGATTATTCAATAATCCAACATGTTATCGACTAGGGTTTACTCCTAGACATCATATTACTTCAAGATTCATCCACACATGACATAATCAAGCTCAATTTCAGTTTCTTACAAATAACCTAGAATTTAAGATGGATCAAAACATCACAATTTTACATACCTTGTGATCCTTTCAACTAGGTGTTCATGAATTTGTGCTTGAAATTCGATTTGGGGCTGATTGGACCCTCAATTTGATCAAGTTTGACATGCACAAGGGTTTGGTGGGGAGCCTGTGTCGCCCCCTGTGTTCTTGTACGACCAGACATCCCAAATGGGGTGTTTGGTTTGTTTTTTATTTGTTTTATCAAATTAAGTTTCATTTTTAACAACTTAGGCCCTTCCACTTTGTTCAACTTATAGTTTAGTCGCTTTTAACCTTATTATAAGCTACTTCTAGGCTTGTAACTAACTAGGTTAAAATTCCTAGTTGGTAAATTCTCATTTATTTATACTTTATAATTCTAATATAAAGTTTTATATTTTCGGGGTGTTACAGGTGTGGGTTTCAGAGCAGTGGTTGTGCTGCTCTGATCACCTGGAGCAGTGGGCTCAGCAGAAGTTGCCTGAGAATCAGTGGCAGTTTCTAAAGTCTGCTCAGGCACCTTTGCTTTTAATTTTATTGGTGCCATCATTCTTGAAAACGTTTCAATTGTTAAACTTTTTATTTGAAAATGGACACCTTGTTTGGGCAAATTTTCATCCTCTTTTTCAAATTTTTGTTTAAAGTAATAGCTCAGAAATCTTGGAAAAAGGAGAAATGATTTGCTGTCAACATTCTTTACCATGTCATTGAAGATCTCCTGGGAATAGTTGTAATCTTTATTGTTTAGAATAGCATATCCCAGGCATTGAATCTTCAATGGTATTTCATTAAACGCTGTTGTTTTATTAGTAACATAACTTAAAAGTGTGTGGAATAAAAATCTGGGTGCAGATGGAAAGTAACCTTTTTGTAAGGTAGCTACCTTTGATTGTTCTGCATACCCTCTTTTCAGAAAATCAGCTTTTAACTCGTTTTTATCAAAAGAAGTTTTACCTTTCAGATCATTGAGTTTGAAGACCTCTGAGATTGATTGTGGGGTGATTTGAAATGCTTTACCCTGTATCGAGGAGTTAATGGCTACTACTTTTCCGTCTTGCTTTTCAAGATTTGCATTTTTCCAAAACTCTCTCTGGGTTTGCAAGTAAATGGGAGCATCTACTGTCAACAAAGTTTTGTACTTTGATGCAGATAGTGTATCAATGATGGAGTCGAAGGTGTGGTTATCGGTAGGTTTTGTGAGGAGACCCACGTAGTTATGAGGTGATTTGTATGGGATTTCAATGGTTTCTTCGGTCGTTTGAGCGACCTCTTTTGAAGATGATGGTGATTTTGGTTTAGATTTTGATTTTGACTTTGTCATTTTGATGAAGAAGAATCGGAGAATGTTTTGAGAAGAAAGGTTGGAAACTGCTTTGAGAATAGAACTTTGGAATTCAATTCGACAGTGTAAAACCCTGTTTTGGGGGTTTAGGGCCGGGTTTTATTTAGGGAAAAGGTGATCGCTGATGTGGCAGCGGTTATTTTGATCTGAAGGCTAAAAACTGACCACGTGTCAAACACAGATGAAATGGATGAAGGGTGGAGAACAGTTGTTTTAAGAGCCACTGATGAATCAAGCATCAGTGGTTACAACGGTAATAATGTGACAACAGTGGAAGATTTTTACTATCAGTGGATAAGACACTGATTTTCAGTGCTTGTCTTAGCAAAATGAGGAATCAGTGGTTGACTTTCAGCAGTGGATAGTATTTAGTGATCAGATGTTTGAACAAAACAGTAATTAGGGTAAATGATACAGATTTGAAGAACAAATATTTTAGCAACTGTTTTGAGAATTTTCATTCAAGGTTTTTGCCACATGTCAATTTTGAAGAACAGTGGTTAAGTACCCCAGATGATGAAAACTTATTACTAAGGCATCTCATTATCGTTTAATATTCAAATTAAAACATAAATACCTCAGTAGTTTAAGCACAGTTTAGCAATCAACCTTTGATGTTTAAAACAACCCTGAAAATGACATGACCTTGACATATGTACCTTTTCCTCTTGACCCATTTATGAGGACAATAATACCAACAAAAATAAGGTATTATATCCTGACAGGTAACAGAAACTATTGCCAACAAAAACAAGCAAGAGTTCAAAATACATTATTCTAAAAAAATTGAACAATATATCCTGGTTATTTGAGAAAATCCTTTGAAGGAAAAAAATGATTAAAGGATTATCTGAAAACGGCATCAAAGAGGATCTGGTAAATTTTCAATACGATACGTAATCATATCATTCTTAAGTTTAACAAAATGGTCAGTGGTTTGGCAGTAGTTGGTAGAACATTCTGAATACGTTCTGACCACTATATGGTACCATTTTCTTTGTCAGTTGATTGCAAACATGAGGACACATGGATGGAAAATTTGTCTAGTCCTCTTTGGAGTTCATTCACCGGAATCAAAACCTTTTCCTGAGCAAATGGATGCACACAGTTGCTTAATGATTATTATTACTCTAAACTATGACTCATAAGTGTTTTATGTTTATACTCTTTTCTTTTGACTTGAAAAGTTTTAAGATAAACACACTTCTGAGTTTTTGTGAATTTTCTTCTTCCCTTTTTACCCTTCCCAATCATAAGTATTGAAATACTTACTGAGGGGTATTTATTGAAGGAATACTTGTTCCAGAATCATTTTGCAGTAATGTTTTGAGAGATTTGGTCATTTCTGCACATGCTTATGCCAACCTTCTCATTACCTATGATCTGGACATTTTTTACTCCTGATTTTCTTAATGTATTCTAACATAGTTGATTTTGTCCTTTTGAGGAACTCAACCTGTTTTCAACACATAAGATCTGAATGACTAGAGTTTTCATTTCCCTCTTTTATGTTATCAAAAACACTAATGTTTTAAGAACATAGGTTTTTGTTAATCTGAGGTTCATACTTTAGCATTTAGTGAAAACATCACAAATATCAAAACAACAATTGAAATCAATTTTGAAAATATCGAACGATCCCATAATTTATCAGATATTTTACAGATCTGAAAACTATGAGTGACTTGTGCATGATATCACTTGTTGCGTGAAATTTGTGTGTCATATGACATCGGTTGATTTACAGAGTTTCTGAATAACCATTTTGATCATGATTCACTCATTACTCTGTTTTTCAACTGAGTACAACCATCCTTAGTATCAATCAATTTTGAGCCGAACTGTTATGTCAAATTGATTGTTAGATCGAATTTGACTGTCCAGGCTCTGATACCAATTGTTGGATCCGAGGCTCTCAAGATTGTGCTTGTTTGTGATGTTTGAACAAATCAAATAAATATGAGCAGTTTTAAGTGCAACGGAAATGAATAACAAACTTTGTAAACACAATCAAAGGAGAATATAGTTTGATAAACAATTGCTTTTTCATAGAGTCGAAAGATTACATTAAAAGCAAAAGGTTACAATGCAAGCTTACAGACTAAACTCCCCCTCAGCCTGATACTCCAGGGTTAGTTGCACAAGATGAAAGGATTGAATTGAGGAGAAGAACTCACTCAAAACGAATCAAATATAACAGTATAGAGTACTGTCATATTTATAGGCAAACCAAACTACTGATGTACCTCAGCTGACGTCACCATGATAGTGACATCTAACAGCCTAACAACCTATAAACACTGATCTATACAAAACTACTGATGTCTAACAACTGATTGATAATATAATACAAAACAAGTCTAACACTGTTCACGTTCCACTGTTGTAGCCCAAGCACTGATTATTTGAACATCAGTGCTTTCTTCAAAAGGTGATCAGTCTTTGAATGAGCAGTGCTTGGATCTTCAGCAGTACTTAAGAGACAGTAGTAGATAGAGCTCGGCGTTTGCCTTTTAGCAGTCTTTAGTTGTTTCATCAGTGTTTGGTTCATCAGTTGTTCTTCTGAGCAGTGTTTAGAGTGTATCATCAGATAGGTAACCACTGTCAAGGGGAGAGCTTAGTGTAAACATCTGCTTATTGTGATTCCACTGTTGTGATCAGGTTTTGGCTTTATATTATCTGTTCCTCTGGTAGGGTTCAATCCCAACATATGCACAGACGTGACTGCGAGTTATAGAATGCGCAACACACATCCACACTCGGACACGTGAAGTAAAGCCCTTAACAACCCCTGTCCACGACAGGTGCTGAGTCCAAACTATAGTACTATCATTGCTAAACTGTCAGGCAACAATCGATGTGTTAACATAACATCCAAGCATTCATCGAATATCACGTAGCATGCAATAACGGTCAGCGTATAAATAGTGTTTGCGTTGTGTGTCGATTGTGATTTAGAATAAGTAACGTATGTAACACCCACAAGTGCGTAAAGCAAAAAAGGGTTCGAGTATACTCACAGATAGTGTTTAAGTTAATAAAAAGTGCCTTGGATTGAAGGGAGCGCTGATAGATTAGCCTAAACAGTTAACGATAGCATAAGCAAAGAACAACGCGTAATATGGTGGAAGTGGATAGGTGTCGGATGGTTATCCGATTGGTTGACCATTCGATCGGATGTCAATCCGTTCGGATGGTCATCCGATCGGATGGCCATTCGATTGGACTGACATTCGTTTGGTAAGGATGTGTTTGTGTATAATGGCTTTGATGTTTTTGTTGTAGCATTTTGAAAACAGAGAAGTATCTCTACCTTTCAGGTCGATCGATCGAACGGTCGTTCGATCGGATAACGATCCGATTGGCAGGACACTTAGTGAGAACAAGTTCACAGCAGGATTGTCACTCGATCGGATAGCAATCCGATCGGATAACAATCCGTTAGAAACTGATGTTCTTTGAAAATTGAAAAATGGTTAAGCATCGAAGTTCCAAAAGACATATAATCGGATGGTCATTCGATCGGATGTCTATCCGATCGAGCGACAATCCTTTCGACGTTCAGATCCTTGAAAGTTTGAAGTAAAAGATTTAGGTTGAAAACTTACAAGAATCGCGAGAAATCGAGAGAAATGAGGCTTGAGTGCGGCTGGTCGAGTGGGAGAGCTGTCCCATCACAAATGATGTGACAGGAGGGTATTTATAGGTTTCCAAAAAGGGAATGTTCATAGGTGTCGGACAGGCCACCGATTGGATGGTGCTTCGATCGGATGGCAATCCGATCGGATGGCAATCCGATCGGATGGCCATTTGATTGATCGGCCATTCAACCGTGATGGTCCGACGAGTTGAGTTTAGGTGTTTCGTTTCGCGTGTTGGATTTTGTGATGCGTTCAAGCTAGTCTCGATGCGATAGATTAATTGTAAACACACAAATACTATATCTAACATACAATCACTATAAATAACTTGCGTTTAGCATTTGCGATTAAATTGCGTTGCGATTGCGTTTCGATTAATCACCACAAGCATAAAGTAAGCATGCACAAGTAACACGTAAGTAACACACACACGTAAAAGAATATTCAGAATCTATCAATCAAGGCGCGAATGTGATTGCGATTAGCGATAAGCGACAAAGCGATAAAACACGCGATAAACATCGACTAAATCTCGACTATTAAAAGTTACTCCACATAATACAACTAAAGCGATTAAAATGAAAGATTCGAATACAAGTCAAAGAAGTCAAATCAGTAATTAAGCAAGGAGTGACATATCGCAATTAGCAATCTTTTCTTCCTTTGACTCCAATCTTGACTTTGACTTTGACTTTCGTTGGGGTGTTACAGCCTCCCCCTATTAAGGGAATTTCGTCCTGAAATTAGGCTTTAGCCGTAACAAACAGCTGCGGGTACTTCGCCTTCATGTCACTTTCGAGTTCCCAGGTGAACTCTGCGCCTCGTTTGCCTTCCCAGCGAACCTTCACAATGGGAATGCGTGAGCGCCTGAGCTTCTTGGTTTCTCGGTCTGTGATCTCGACAGGCTTCTCCCCAAAGTGTAATGTTTCGTCCACTTGGAGATCCTCTAGCGGAACTTGTAAATCCTGCTCGGCTAGGCCTTTTCTGAGGTTCGATACATGGAAAGTCGGGTGGACGTTGCTAAGTTCCTCCGGTAGTTCGAGTCTGTAGGCCACTTTTCTGATCCTTTCCAGAATCTTAAAGGGTCCAACATATCGTTGTGCGAGCTTTCCTTTCTTGCCCAATCTGATCACACCCTTCCAAGGTGATACCTTTAGGAGTACGTGATCGCCAACGTCAAATTCAAGGGGCTTGCGGCGTCTATCGGCGTAACTTTCTGTCGACTCCGAGCTTTCTGCAAATTGTCTCGAATTTAGAGGATCTTGTCAGTCGTTTCTTGTAGAAGCTCAGGACCGGTTAGCTGCGTATCTCCGATCTCCTGCCACACAATCGGCGATCGACATTTTCTTCCATATAATGCCTCAAATGGTGCCATGTATGCTAGAGTGATAACTGTTATTGTACAAGAATTCGACTAAAGGTAAGTGAGTGTCCCAATTACCACCGAAATCTATGACACACGAGCGAAGCATGTCTTCAAGAGTACGAATCGTTCTTTCAGTCTGACCGTCTGTTTAGGGATGGAGCGGTACTTAGATTTGTAGGATCGTTTGCTGACCCGAACGAGTCGTTCAGAGGTTATCTCTTGCGTTTCAGATGCGGAATAATAAGAAATACAAGTAGAAGTAGCTTGTTCTCCTTTCTAACTACTTGTATTATTAATATCAAACGTTTTACAGCTCAATCGTCACACCAGCAAAGCTTCGGCGTGGAATTCGGACTCGACCTTATGTGGATCGCCCTAATGACACCTATATATAGTGGTTTGGGACCGCTCATACGTCACATGTTCATATGAGCGGTCCAGACACGTACAAATAAGCGACCCACACTCTATGACCATATAAGCGACCCTAACATATAAAACCTATACAGACTCCTGTTTTCTCGTAAAACGTGCCCTATGCTATACAATACGATATAAGACAGACACCTAGACGGAATCAACAGATGTAGTGCACCAACAGACTCCCCCTCAGATGTTGATGGAGTCGACTATCAAGCACTGTCTCCGTGTCTTCACATCTTCAGTCTTAATCAGTCTCTGGGCTTTCTCTTTCTCTCTATCTTAAGACTCCCCCTCTCGATTTACTGGTATTTTTTCGTTCTTCAGTAACATCTTCAGGATCGTTGTCTGATCTTCACAGGCTTTCAGAATCAATCAACCTGACTCTAACAGAGATCTTCTGAATTGATTTCCAGGATTAAAACTAGGCTCTCCTTCAACAGAAATCTTTAGAAATCGAAACCTGGTTACCTGCACAATCTTAACCCAGAAATAAATTTTCTAGATTCATCACATATCAAAAACCTGTGCATCAACACATGACTCTCTCTCAACAATCTATGATGAACCACTTGAAGAAGGTTAGAATTAACAAAAAACAGTTAGATTTACACAAACACTCCCCCTCAACTGCTGTTCATCATGTTTAGCACTCGTAATTTTGAAAATCAGTTTTTCAACATCAGTTGTTGAAAATCTTTTTGACTTTTTCAAAAAAAATTATGCTAAAACACACACAAAATCTTTTTGGATTTTCCGAGAGATATTACCTGACACTCCTAGTAAACAAAAAACATACAGAAATGTAATATTTACAATCAATATTTTTGTAAGTTCGTACAAGAGGATCATATCAGTTTTTGAGACTAATCACAAGCACCGTTAAGCTTGATTTCATTTTAAGGTTTAAACAATTTACCTAGATTGTCAGTATGTTTGTCCATTTAAATTCTCAACACAAATTTCAATCGATTCGAGATACGATATTAATGTTTTAGAGACTTAAACTTAATTGCGTATCACTCCACTTGAATATACTCCCGTATCCAGATCCCAAATATTCAGTCTTACAGGTGAATATACCACAACTGATATCTGTAAAGGGGTTAGGTGTGAAACCGTGAGAGCTCAGGTCAGAACTTCCGTTCAGCAGAGAGATGACGGCTCGACTTTTGGTGAGTCCCCTTTAGAGGATCTTTTGAATTACAACAGCAATGACTATCAATTTTATTGTTTAATCAGATTGCTGAGGGCGGCGCTTTTTCAAGCATTTGCAGAAAGTATTATCCGGGGACTAGGTCAGAACTTCCATTCAGCAGAAGTCCCGGGATAATACCCCAGATATCACTGAGTATAAAGACCTAGTATCTCAGAATATGGGACCTTTCAAACAAGATTTCGAGGGTTACCCATATATTCAAGAATAGTTACCCACAAATTAAGCAAGTTTGAATTAGGTTTATATCTCGTTTCAATTTACTAAATGTGCGAAAATCTACTGACACATCCGCAGTAAGATTGTTTAACACTTTTTAGACTTTTCAATTCTTTAGCATGCCGTGATAGTTCACTGATGTACTATCATTTCCTCTTTTTCGCAACAAAAACTCATTTTTTAATTTTATCATGTTTTTGGCTTTTTCAAATTATCAAATTTTTGGATTTTCTGAAATTTCCCTACTCCCCCTAAAATGCAAACACATTTTAAAGAAAATTTGAAAACTTCTAGACTCTTGACCCACTAGAAACATAAAATGCAAAACAAACTGTACAAAAAAAAAACTTGACAACTGACACTGAATCACATCAAATCGCCATTCACTAGGCATAAACAATCTGAACTCCCCTTATCACAAACCATTTTCTCATTTAGATTTCAAAACACTTAAGTTTGTTTTAATCAAAATGACTTTTCCGAAAAATGAATTTGTGTTGATAACAACCACTTGTAGGTCTATCTTTTAAAAACGGGGATGTGGTTCATCATCTTGTCTATCTTTTGCCATGAATAGTAAATCAAGTACAATTTAATGTCCCTGATTTATCATTTTCATTTAAGAACCTTCTGTACCACTTGTAAATGTAACCTCTTCAAAGTATACAAACAACTCAAAATTAAACCACAAATACCACTTGTGGGATCAAGATTACCACTTGTAGCAAAACATTAACAACATTATTCAAAATCTTTCAAACAATCTCTTCAAACATTAGAAAGATGCCGATTCCTGATCCACGATATGAACTTGGGATCTCCGGCGTAGTCCTTTCTCCTGTCATGGAAAGCAAACTTCCATCCAAGTCTTTTCAGACTTGATGGCTTTCAGCTCTTGAGCTGTAGGGTTGTATGTCGCCTTTTTCGTGGCATAAAAATCTTTAACCCCTTTAGCTCTCCCACTCAACATTTTTCCAAATATCTTCTTAACATTCCCGTTGAATGTTTTCTCGACATCAAATTCATCCTTTTCTTTGTAAAACTGATTTGAAATCTCAGTTTTTACCACTTTCTTCTTCACTTCCTCAAACTTCAATGATGGAAACTCCTCATCATTCACTGAAATCTTCTTCTTCACCTGTGGCTCTTCTGGCTTTGTGGAACCAGATTCATCGCCGACATTCACCTCATCTTTCTTTGCAACCCACACCTGGTTGTCTTTTCCTTTCTTCTCATACCTATTCTTTGAACACTCACCAACCTCAAATTTTGAATTCTCAAAAATTTTAGGTCTATTGGTTGGTGTGTCAACATCAGCAACTTTCTCTTTCAACTTCTGAGAAACTCCCTGTATTGATTGAACACTTTTTAAGCAATTCCATGCAATGTGACCAGCTTCATTGCATCTATAACAGGTTCTAGTCTCTATTAGATAACATATATCAGCTCCATTCTTCCTTTTCTCAGCAAGAAATTCTATGTTCGACTGTCTCCAGAACGGTTTCTGCTGTTCCTCCTCAGCACTTCCACCTGACACGAATTCAAATTTTGTTTTAGAATTTTTCATATTTTTATCATTTTCTGGTGGAACAAAACCAAGACCTTTCTTTTTGTAGCTACAATTCTGGTTAGGTTTCTTTTGAAAACCAGAACCAGGATTGTTGCCCTTTTTCTTATTTAACCGTTGTTGAACTCTTGATGTGTATTTTTTAGATTTTTCAAAATTCTTCAAAACTTTTAATTCTGGAATATTAACTTCTATAAGTTTGAAAGTTTTGTTTATTAGTTCCGTTTTAATACTCATTATTGGGAACTCTTTATTGTAATATAATTTGTCCGAACCATTCAAAGTATACACCACTTCGAATGTTTCATCATTCAAATCTGCCTTTGACAATAAAAATTCTTTACTATAAGACCGTTTTTCCGACGAATTTTGACTGTTGACTGATGACTTTGACTTTCTAGACCCAGATTTCAACTCAGACTCCTCATCAGTATCCAACACCTGATCGACCACCTTTTTGATTAGAACAAACTCATGATCAGTATCGGACGAGGTATACGTGATATCTATGTTATCTGGTAAACCGTCAGTTGTGTCGGTTTTAAGCTTTATATTGACTGCTTTTTCCAATTGCTCCTCATTTGGTCTCCTAGGTGAATAACCATCCCAAATTGGAGGTGGACATTTGTTGTAACTAACAGTCGATTTCTTACCACAGTCTTTCTTGTCTTTTAGCTTCTCATCTTTGAAAACTTCCATACCTGCAACAGTTGGGTAAATACGATCAATGAGATAGTCAGAACTAGAATAACTTTGCAATAAATGTCTAATTCTCTCATTCTCTATTTTCTCTGTCTCCAACTCTTGCTTCCACTTAGCACTCTCTTCGATGTAGAAATTTATAGCTTTTTGCTTTGACATTAAAGTTGCATTCATCATTGTCAGCGCCTGTTCTCTTTCTTAGTTTGTTGTTTGGAGACCAGTTACAGTTTTGTTCAACACGTCGTACGATTCCTTCACATAATTGAGGTTGAACAGTAACTGCTCCTTCTTCTTCTCATACTCAGCTATGATGTCGTCTTTGGCTGCACAATTCTTGCAAGCTTCCAAGCACTTTTCACACGGCTTGATGACTTCAACAATCTTCTCAACTTTAATTGTTTTAACAACTTCAACCACTTTCTCTACTTCAATCACCTTTTCTTCTTCTTTCACATCCTCAGTAATCTTCTCAGCAACATTCTCAGCGTTTTGAATATCACCTTCAGATTCAGTCTGTTGATCTTTAGCAGCTCGTTTCTCTTTCAGTTTCTCCATTCTTTCTGCAAAATAAAAATGAAAACTTTCAGGAGAGAGATGAGTTTTTGCAATATTTATGTGTTTTTCTTCCTCATCATCACTGCTGCTGTGATCTGGTGATTGATCAAATTTTACAGACTTATCAGAATCATCATCTGATACTCAGAAACAGTCGGTGTTTTATCAAATATAACTGCTTTTTCTTGAACATTTTCATTTTGTACACTTTTATCAGAATTTTGTACTTCTTCATCTGAACCCCGTAAACCTTCATTTGAACTTTCTGACACTTCCCCAGAATGTTCTGAAAGATTATCAGTACTGTCTGAGCATTCATCAGATGACATAGACTTTTCATCTTCACTTTTCACAGTCTCTCCGATAGATCTCATCCAAGTAGCAAACAAATCTGGCTCACGGACGATTTTGGCAATGAAAGCTTTAAACTCTCCCTTCTTATCCACAAACATATCCCAACTGAAACCTTCCGGTAGTTTCTCATCATCTTGATCGATAATGCGTGCTGCTTTGACTTCAGATGATATGTAATCACTCCAGCTGAAATCTACCAAACATGCTCTTTTGGGATCTTCAATCTTTCTCCCATGAGCTGTCTGTGGTTCTTGGGATTGACCAACTTGCTGATAGATAGCTTTGCGATAGTAATCATCTTTCCCAAATGGATTCTGTGCTCCACTAGCTTCTCTCTCTTTGCACTCCCGTTTGAAATGGCCTTTCTCCCTGCATCGAAAACAAGTAACTTTAGATTTATCAAAACCTAAAGTAGAGACATGTGCATCAAGAAAGTCATTTCTCCCGGTAATGGTTTTGAATTTCTCAACTCGTCGAAGAACACTAGCAAGACACCATTTAATATCCATGAGTTCCATTTCTTCGGCGTCTATCTGATCATAATCCTCTTTGGTAAGCATAGGATTTCCGATCCGACCAGCAACAAGACCTTCATAGGATAACAGAACTGAACCCAGAAGTGCCATGTGGTCTTTAGCAGTGTCTTCAGAGAAGCTTTGACCTTCTGGAAGGTTGAGAGCTATGTTGCACTGAATTATGTATCCATTTCCGGTTTTTGTACTCTGAGACTGAAAACTAGTGTTAGTATCTTTCGGATTCACACTCGGAAACGATGAAAACCCGCTGCTACTCTTGTTCGAACCCTGGTCAGCCTTTTCAGATGAATCACCAGCACTGAATGCAGTTTGTATCTTCGGACTTCTTTCAAATTCAGTAACTGGAACACTACCCCGGTAGTACATCTTAACATCCTGTTGACCACTCGGACTATTCATTCTAGCAATCTTTTGCTGCTCAAGATCCTGACTCTCTATTTTCTCAATGAACTTTGAAATAGTCAGCCCGTCATACACACCAGCATTCTTTAAAATCATCAAATATGTTCCCCACTCTTTTTGAGGTAACGCGTCAGCCAATTTATCCACCCATTCCTCACGACCTTTTTCAACTCCCAACATCGATAATGATCGCACCAAATGACAGTATCTCTCGATTAGCTTTTTAGTATCCTCTCTCGGCAAACTACTAAACAGATCAAATTCTTTCTTTAACAGTGCTTTCTTGCTCTTGATCATGTTTTCACTTCCCTCGAATTTAACCTTAAGAGCATCCCATATTGACTTAGCAGTTTTGTCGTGCTGTAACAAGATGAATATATCTTCCTTTATCGCCTGCTGCAACAAACTGATCATCATTTTCTCGGCTCTATACATTGCTCTTTCTTGATCGGTAAATTCAGATATCTCTTTAACAACTTGCAAATCTGTTCGAGGCAATGTGTACTTTTTCAATATGCACTCCCACGATCTGAGATGATTTGCTTGGACCCAGTTTTCAAACCGATCCTTCCACCCATAATACTCCTCAATGCTCATCAATCTAGGAGGCTTTTGAGTCGTTCCGTCTCATTTTCCAAATTCATTGCTTGAGCAATTGCGGCTGGGGTAGTCGATGTAGCAAACGCGTTGTAAAACTCGGAATCCATACTGTCTTAACACGTTTTTCAATGAAGATGACAGAACAGCGAACCAGAAATGTCCTTTAGAGCGGTCCAAACTTAAAGATCGTTTGAGCGGACCAAAGTTGTTCGTTCGAGCGGACCAAAGTTGTTCGAATAAGCGATCCAGAGAAATAAATGTCTTAAGAGCAGTCCAAGATGTCTTTGGAGCGGTCCAGAAATGTACACTCGAGCGGTCCAGAAACTGTCTTACGAGCGGTCCAACTGCAAATTTGGAGCGAGCCAGAACCAAAATTGTACGAATAAGCGGTCCAAAACGTGATCTAAGAGCGGTTCACGATGACGTCACTTCGAGCGATCCACATATCGAACATGTTTTGATCTGTTTTTACGCTGTATTTCGGCCTGAATCTTTCAAGGGTTTGTCTAAGTATGATTATACACAGTCTGTGAGTTTTTGAACGAAATTCAACCGTGAAATCTTCCGGAAATGAGAAAATAAGGTGTATAAGTGAGAAGAAATGATGAAAAACAGCTACAATCTGCAAAAAACCTCCTCCCAAGCTCTGATACCACTTGTAGGATCGTTTGCTGACCCGAACGATTCGTTCAGAGGTTATCTCTTGCGTTTCAGATGCGGAATAATAAGAAATACAAGTAGAAGTAGCTTGTTCTCCTTTCTAACTGCTTGTATTATTAATATCAAACGTTTTACAGCTCAATCGTCACACCGGCAAAGCTTCGGCGTGGAATTCGGACTCGACCTTATGTGGATCGCCCTAATGACACCTATATATAGTGGTTTGGGTCCGCTCATACGTCACATGTTCATATGAGCGGTCCAGACACGTACAAATAAGCGACCCACACTCTATGACCATATAAGCGACCCTAACATATAAAACCTATACAGACTCTTGTTTTCTCGTAAAACGTGCCCTATGCTATACAATACGATATAAGACAGACACCTAGACGGAATCAACAGATGTAGTGCACCAACAAGATTAAGCGTAGTACCGAGAGCAGATTGAAACGTTTCCCAAAGACGCGAGGTAAACCATCGCGGTCAGAGATAATATCATGAGGCGTACCGTGTCGACAGATAACTTCATTGATGTACATTCGGGCTAATTTTTCTACCTTGAAGTCTTCTCGTATCGGCAGGAAATGAGCAGATTTAGTCAAACGGTCAACGATAACCCAGATGCTATCGTGACCTGAAGTCGTACGCGGGAGTTTCGTGATAAAGTCCATGGCTATGCTTTTCCATTTCCACATCGGGATCTCGGGTTGTTCAAGCAAGCCAGAGGGTCTTTTATGCTCGGCCTTGACTTTCGAACAAGTGAGGCACTTCGAAACATAGATTGTGATATCCTTCTTTATTCCAGGCCACCAGTATCGTAGGCGAAGGTCATGATACATCTTGTCGGCACCGGGATGAATAGAATATCGAGACTTGTGGGCTTCATCCAACATGATTTGTCGCAAGTTAGTACGTTTGGGAATCCAAATTCGGACCAAATAATGGAATATCCCATTTGATTTATTCACTAACTGTTCGCCATTATGGTGAATCCTTTCCTTCTTCAAGGTGCGTTCGGTAAAACAAGCATGCTGAGCGTCACAGATGAGGGTTTCGAGATGATGCTGGGCGTGAATATTACGAACGCTATGCAAATAGCTTTGTTTGCTGAGGGCGTCGGCAACGACATTTGCTTTGCCAGGATGGTAACGAATCTCACAGTCGTAATTGTTGAGAAGTTCTACCCATCGGCATTGACGCATATTTAGTTCTTTTTGGCTGATAATGTGTTGTAGGCTCCTATGGTCGGTGAAGACCGTACACTTGGTACCGTAAAGGTAGTGTCGCCAAATTTTCAATGCAAAAATAACTGCGCCTTGCTCGAGGCCGTGGGTTGTATAGTTCTTCTCGTGGATCTTGAACTGACGAGATGCGTAAGCGATAACCTTGTCCCGTCGCATGAGAACACAACCAAGACCCAGGTTCGAGGCATCATAATAGACAATAAAGTCATCGTTTCCGTCGGGTAAAGCGAGAACGGGAGCATTGCAGAGCATATGCTTGAGAATTTGAAAGGCAGTCTCTTGTTCGGTTTCCCAAACAAAAGGCTTGTCTTTATGCGTCAAAGAAGTAAGCGGGACAGCGATTTTCAAGAAGTCAACGATGAATCGCCGGTAATAGCCCGCCAATCCGAGGAACAGACGAACATCGGATGGTGATTTTGGAGTAACCCAACTCTTAACAGCTTCGATCTTCGCGGGGTCGACGTGAATACCTTGACTATTTACGATGTGACCGAGGAATTGAACCTCCTCTAGCCAAAATTCACACTTGGAGAACTTGGCATAGAGTCGATTCCCTTAGAGTAGCTCGAGAACCAAACTTAGATGTTGCGCATGTTCGGTTTTCGACTTCGAATAGATAAGGATATCACTGATGAACACGATGACGAAGCGGTCAAGAAATGGTTTGCACACACGGTTCATCAAATCCATGAAAATCGCAGGTGCGTTGGTTAAACCAAAGGGCATTACGACGAATTCATGATGGCCATAGCGGGTTTAGAAAGCGGTTTTCGATATATCTTCTTCTTGAATGCGTAACTGGTGATAACCTGAGCTTAAATCGATCTTCGAAAAACATGTAGCACCTTGCAATTGGTCAAACAAATCATCGATTCGGGGCAGTGATAGTGATTCTTGATTGTCAGCTTATTCAACTCCCTATAGTTGATGCACATCCGGAATGACCCATCCTTCTTTTTGACGAAAAGGACTGGTGCGCCTCAAGGAGAGGTGCTAGGGCGAATGAAGCCTTTGTCAAGTAATTCCTGGAGTTGACTCGAGAGTTCGTGCATTTCGGACATAGCGAGGCGATAAGGAGATTTAGCAACAGGGTTGGCTCCATGAATGAGGTCAATACGAAAATCAATATCACGACTCGGGGGTAAACCAGGTAAATCATCAGGAAAAACATTCGAAAAATCACGAACCATGGGCATCTTATCGATTGCCTTCACTTCCTTTTTCTCCGCTACTACTACGTGAGCCAAGAAAGCTTGGTATTCTTTGTGGAGATACTTGCTAGCCTGGACACACGACATGAGTTGGAGTTTCTTCGAATCGATTTCACCGTAGACACACAGTAGGTCACCGTTAGCGAGCGAGAAGCGAATCATCTTATTGAAACAAACAACTTCAGCACGGTTTTCACGAAGAAAATCCATGCCTACTATGATATCAAAACTACCGAGCTGCATCGGAATAAGGTCGATAGGAAAGATGTGATTGTTGAGTTTGAGAGTACAATCACGAAGAACAGAATTGACGGCGACGGTTCTTCCGGTGGCAACTTCAACATCGAATGACGAGGGGAGGTGGGCGCGCTTATGATTAGGGAGCTTTTCGAATTCCAACGACACAAGACAGTTATCGGCTCCAGTATCAAATAAACACGAAGCATATATACCATTCACAAGGAATGTACCATTGACCACATTGTTATCGGCTTGAGCTTGACGGACGTTGATGTTGAAAGTACGTCCGCGGGCTGCGGGCTGCTGCTGTTGCGGTTGCTGGGGCTGCTGCTGTTGTGGCTCTTGCTTCACCACTCGATTCGGGCACATGTTTGCGAAGTGGTTGGGATCACCACACGCAAAGAAAGCTCTAGTGTGGATCGCGGGTGCAGGAGCCGCTTTTTGGCCTTGAGGGGCGGGAAGTAGAGCTTGTTGAGCAGGAGCTGGAGCTTGACGTGGACCTGTACGGCAGTTGGCGGTGAAATGGACATACATGTTACAATGCACACAGTATCTATAAGCGATTCCCACTGTGTGGTGATAGGTAGAGGTAGGGCAAGCCGGGTGAGGACCAGTGTATGCATGCTTGGCCAGCGGTGCAAGGGTAACCGGCGCCGCTACTTTGCGGTGTTGAGGCTGCGGTTGAGCAGGAACGGCTTCAAGCGGGGCGGCAGCGGTGACAGCGCAATTTTTGCTACTGTTGTTGTTGTTCTTCCTCTTGCGATGAGAGGACTTTGAAGACTGCGGTGCGGCGGCGATTTCAGCGGTTGCAGCAGTGGTAGCTTAATGGAGACTCTTGGAGGCTTTATCCGAGTAACCAGCCTTGACTCGCTTATCGTTTATCTCAACAACGTGTAAGAAAGTTTCCTAGATGGTTGACGTCTTTGCAGCTTCAACGAAATCAGCCACGCAATCCGGAAGAGCACGGATATACTTTTTTATGGTGATTTCGGGCGTAGACACTTGACCTGGACAGATTATACTCAACTGCTTAAAGAGAGCAGTCAAACCAGCGTTGTCGCCATCCTTTTGCTTGATATGCCAAAACTCGTCCTCCAACTTTTGGAGCTCGTGGGGAAGGCAGAACTCTTTCATCATCAAGTCCTTCAACTCATCCCACGTCAGCCCATAAGCTGCATCATTCCCTCGTTTGTTTCTCTCGGTAGTCCACCATTCTAGAGCGCGGGATTGGAAGATGCCGGTGGCGTTAACAATGCGAAGGTTATCAGGACAGTTGCTCTGACGCAGGGTGACTTCGATAGAATCAAACCATTGAAACATGGTCGTAGGTCCATCTTCGCTGGTAAATTCTTTCGGTCCGCAAGCTTTGAACTGCTTGAAGCTAAAAGTAGCTTTGGGCGAATCAGTTCGGGACTCTTCAGACGACTTGCTAGTGTTTTCATTCAACTCACTAACAATCTGCGGGATAACTTTCGCTATCTGCTTAGCGGCAAGTGAAGCGATACGCTTTTCATCATGATTGCGGCGAGCTGAGCGGGAGTGAAATGATCCAAATGACGACATTGTCTGCAACAGACAGCGCCATAGGATTCAAAATGCTATATAATCGAATCTCACCTCACACGTACTACTACTAAAGCTCAAGAACACAATGATTTAGCACATAAACACATAATCACAGAAGCACGTAAGCACGTAAGGCACAGAAGCACATAAGGCAGATAGAACACAGAAACCATACTATATTTTGCACGTATCCACCTACATTTGTAGCATGTATTCACCTATATGTGACATTCGTGTTCCTTTATCATTCAAGTTCCGCGAGTTCGAGATTAGCGATTGCGATTAGCGAGTACACAGTGAGTAACATAGCATAAGCGAGCGACATAGCATAAGCGAGTAATCCACAAGTAGTAACGATTTGTTAGCTGTGTGTAATGTGTTGTGTGTGTGGAGTGGAGCAAGAAACGTTATATCAAAACCATCAGTATCTCAAAACGCTAACAAATAACATATAAAACCACATAAAGCACATAAAATTTCACATAAAATCGACAAATATCAGAGTCAGCAGTTGCGGGCTCAGAATCGAAACACATAAAATCAGCGATTGCGAGCTTTAAATCGAAGATAGATTGTCTAAGTCTTGATAGACATTGACTACCCAAAGCGATTCGACTATTCTCAATGGCTACAAGTATAAGTTTTGGCCTAATAGACTATGCTCTATCACCGACATACGGTGATTGGCACGCATCCTTTCGGTTATTTACGCAACTCGAGTCGTTGGAATCCATCGAGACTTTGGTGAGAGTTTTATAAGACCAAACAGAGAGTGGAATGAGTCATCAAGATTCGGGTTTCACCCCTAACTTAACGACTTTATTCCTGTTTGTGTGATAGAATCACGAGGTAGAGCGAGAGAATTTCGTCGAAGTACAGATTTCACTCCTGATTCAATGCAAATTCTCGTGTTTTTAGTAAAAATGCGGGTCGAACAAGATATTTGGTCAAGAGTTTGCGGTTTCACACCTAATCTCGACCTAACCACATGTTCATTTTCGAAAATGGTGCAGTGAGACTGCCTTAGGAAAGGCAGTGTGATAGTATAGCATAAGGGCGAGTCGATCGAGGAATAGCATTAAGCTCGTACGTAACCCCTAACGGGTTCGCACAAGGCGGTCTGTTGGTACTTAGACTATAGACTAGGTCATTTCTAAGACATCGACCCAGACTAGGTCGAGTCTTGCCTAATTCCCTATAGTTATGGGTCTGATACCAATCTGTCACACCCCAACCGATGACGGAAACATCGGGGCAGGGCACTGAGCGAAACAGATTGTCAAGAGAAATTCCATAACAACTAAATTACCGGATAGTTAATATTATGTCCCATACCATAACCTACCAAGCAATTAAATTATTACAGACATAGATATCATCAAAACAAAATATGTTCCGACAACTCAGATTTAATCAAATAAATTGTCTTTGTTTCTAGACTCTCCTACTCGGTTCCATGAAAGTAAGCAACATCCTAGCATCTCAAACACCTGTCACATACATTAAAATAAAGTCAATACACACAGTGTAAAGGTGAGCATACAAGTTTGATAGTATAATACGCATAACCAGCATGTAACATGTACAAAGTGAAGGCAAGTAGGTTATCGACGGAGGAATATGCACAGACGTAACTGCGAGTTGTAGAATGCGCAACACACATCCCCACTGGGACACGTGAAGTACAGCCCTTAACAACCCCTGTCCACGACAGGTGCTGAGTCCAAACTATAGTACTATCGTTGCTAAGGTGTCAGGCAACAATCGTTGTGTTAACATAACATATAAGCATTCATCGAATATCACGTAGCATGCAATAACGGTCAGCGTATAAATAGTGTTTGCATTGTGTGTCGATTGTGATTTAGAATAAGTAATGTATGTAGCACCCAAAAGTGCGTAAAGCAAAAAAGGGTTTGAGTATACTCACAAATAGTGTTTAAGTTAATAAACACTGCTTGGATTGACGGGAGCGCTGATAGATTAGCCTGAACAGTTAACGATAGCATAAGCGAAGAACAATGCGTAATATAGTGGAAGTGGATAGGTGTCGGATGGTAATCCGATCGGATGGCTATCCGAACGGTTGACCATTCGATCGGATGTCAATCCGTTCGGATGGTCATCCGATCGGATGGCCATTCGATTGGATTGACATTCGTTTGGTAAGGATGTGTTTGTGTATGATGGCTTTGAAGTTTTTGTTGTAGCATTTTGAAAACGGAGAAGTATCTCTACCTTTCAGGTTGATCGATCGAACGGTCATTCGATCGGATAGCGATCCGATTGGCAGGACACTTAGTGAGAACAAGTTCACAACAGGATTGTCACTCGATCGGATAGCCATCCGATCGGATAACAATCCGTTAGAAACTAATGTTCTTTGAAAATTGAAAAATGGTTAAGTGTCGAAGTTCCAAAAGTCATATAATCGGATGGTTGTTTGATCGAATGTCTATCCGATCGAGCGGCAATCTGTTCGACGTTCAGATTCTTGAAAGTTTGAAGAAAAAATTTAAGTGTGGAACCAAGTGCATTCCGATCGGATAACAGTTCGGTCAGGTGGCAATCCGATCGGATGGTTATCCGATCGAGCAGCAATCCGTCCCAACGAACCTGATCGTCTTGAACTTGATTGTTTTTGAAAGTTTTGCAGTTTGCTCAAGAAGGTATGACAACGTTCTAAACAACGGAACTTCGTCAAGTCCCAAGTCGTTCGATCGAATAGGAATCACCCTAATTCGATCAGTTGACTGTTCCTTGACGGTTGTTCATGTTTATCCCGAAATCGGTTGTCTCGTTGATAGGATCTAGATCTCAAACCGATGCTTCACTAAGGAATGAGTAGAAGACCAGAAAGAGCTTCGATTCTATCGGTTTTGAGTGCATTGAGTGTAAAAGAGTTGAAAGAAAATTAGAAAACCATCTTTCAATCTTTTTAACCATGAATATGTGTAGATCTATGCGAAAACATTGTTTAATCATGTGGAAATCCGTCAGATCTGGGTTCTTCTTGGTGGAATGAGGCCAAAACTTGAAGTTCATAAGAACTCCATGATGACATCATCCTTGAACACCTCAAATCCACTGATTTCATGGTTAAAAGTTAAGATTCAAAAGAGAAAATGATGAAAAAGTGTGTGTAGATCATAGAAGTACAAGATTTAGGTTGAAAACTTATAAGAATCGCGAGAAATCGAGAGAAAGGAGGCTTGAGTGCGGCTGGTCGAGTGGGAAAGCTGTCACATCACAAATGATGTGACAGGAGGGTATTTATATGTTGCCAAAAAGGGAAAGTGCATAGGTGTCGGACAGGCCACCGATCGGATGGCAATCCGATCGGATGGTCATTCGATCGATCGGCCATTCAACCGCGGTGGTCCGACGAGTTAATTTTCGGTGTTTCGTTTCACGTGTTGGATTTGGTGATGCGTTTAAGCGAGTCTCGATGCGATAGATTAATAGTAAACACACAAATACTATTTCTAACATACAATCACTATAAATAACTTACGTTTAGCGTTTGCGATTAAATTGCGTTGCGATTGCGTTTCGATTAATCACCACAAGCATAAAGTAAGCATGCACAAGTAACACGTAAGTAACACACACACGTAAAACAATATTCAGAATCTATCAATCAAGGCGCGCATGTGATTGCGATGCGATTAGCGATAAGCGATAAAGCGATAAAACACGCGATAAACATCGATTAAATCTCCACTATTAATAGATACTCCACATAATACAACTAAACCGATTAAAATGAAAGATTCGATTACAAGTCAAAGAAATCAAATCAGTAATTAAGCAAAAAGTGACAGATCGCACTTAGCAATCTTTTCTTCCTTTGAGTCCAATCTTGACTTTGACTTTCGTAACATGGGGTGTTACAGTCAGTGGCATGTGATGTCGTTGAGAGAGTTTGTCATGCACAATGGCCTTTGTTTGATGAAGGAGACAGACACCCCCCCTCTACACCGAGGGCGTCCATGTGTTACCCCATTCGACAATTGTCGGGTTCTAGCAAGTGATCGGTTAGGGTCGCTTTTGGCCGCTCGAAGTCGAGGGTTTCACATATCAGAGACCCCTTTGTCCTGTTACCTACACAGGCTTATTGCCACATCTATTGCACCACGCGAGCAGAGTCGCGAATGGTGCAATCAGGTGGATCTGTTTTATTTGTTTGTCTTATATGGGGGAAGACGTGTGCCCTCTATCGCTGCCTAGCCGAGTGGTTTATGGCGGCGCACCACCGGCATGACAGATCTGTGTTGTACCAGGGGGGCATACATCACGCGTAATGCCCACTCGTTAGGCCTCGTTCCCCATCAGGACCAACAGTTCACCGAGGGGGGCACGATTGAGCCGACCAGGTTGACACGAAAGACGCTGATCAGCTTGCATATCAAGCGTGACTTCCCTAGGCTCGGTTTATAGGAGCGGACGGGCAGCTGTTTGTCCCCGCCGACTTCTCAGACGAGTTACTAGAGGAGCTTCCAGAGCCGGCAGGTGGTGATGCCGACGACGATGACGATTACGCCGATGGTGATCACGCTCACCCACCACCTCCTCCACCGCCACCGCCACCGCAGCCGCAGCCACACGGGGTGACTTAGTACCCCCAGCACGTTCTGTACGAACAACTCCCACCAGCTGTGGCGCTTCCGTAGCAGCAGATAAAGGGCCGGCTGCATGCGCGGATAGACGCCCATTATGCCCGTATTGAGGCACTTCTCATGCAGGCGATTAAGGGCGATATACAGGCGGCTATCGCGGTCAGACCCCATTGCCGATACCGACGTTACCGCCTCTCCCTGGACAGGATCCGGGGTCGTCAGGCGCGACTCATGGGGCGGGGCCCTCCGGCACGACTCAGGAGGGTCAGAATGCGGATCCATCTGTTTAGGATTGTTATACTTTTTTGTATTTTGATTGTTTATGTATTTTTGGACGATGACATGTATATATACAAACTAATTATGTAATTAAATTTGCAGTTTCAGTTTATTTATATTTGTGATTGTTTATTTTGACTATTTAGATTGATTTGCTTAGTTACGTATAATGTATAATATCACACGTCGTGAATACATTAACATAAAAGTAATACATAATACAACTACGATACGACACGATACGGTACAAGGATGATACGTTATCATACGACACGTCACGATAAAATAATAAAAAGTTAAAATGTGATATGGTACGGCACGATACGCTATAATACGATACGTGACAATAAAAATTAAAGATTTAAAACTCATTAAAACAAAAATAACTAACAATAAACACCAATAACCAAACTCGAAACACCAAAAATCAAACACAACACACCAAAATTCAAACCTCAAAAAATCAGGGACTTAATACGGATTGTATAGCCCTATACGATCCGTATAAGCCAGCCACCAGACATCCTCTGCACCTATCAGTCTGCCATGTCTTAACTTTATCCAATACAGATCATATATGTCTATACGATCCGTATTGAATTGTCAAAGTGTGAGGATAGATTCCCCGGTGTGCGAATAGAATCCCCAAAATAAATGATATCTAAATTTTTAATATTTATGGTGGAGGGTATAGTCAATCACTCTAGGGTGTTTGAATAAAATCCTAACCAATAATATTAGGTTATGTCAACTCCCCATTTCACTCCCCATTTTGCACTCAATCAGGGGGTATAGTCAATCACCCTAGCGTGTTTGAGTAGTTGGGACCCACCATTAAACCTCTCTCTCTCTCCTCCTTCCCTCCTCTTCCCACATCGGTGAATATACACCGAAATCATTCAAAATTGCGGTGAGTCAAACAAGGCGGGGCAGTCACCGATCGGTGAACTCCATTCACCGACTGGGTTTACCGAGCCTATACCCTCCACCCTTAGAGAATTCACATCCATTACATCATATTTTCACCCTAAATTACACTAAAAAACACAACATTTTTTTCTCTCCTTTTCAATTAAATAATATTTTTTATACTTTTATCATTACATTTTCTCTCTCCTCCACTCACAACCACTTTCAAAATATATTAAAAATTATAGGGGGTGAACAGTGTCCCCCCAAATATATAGATGAACACTAACATTCTCTCTCCTCCACTCACAACCACTTTTTATGCTCTTTATATTATAAAAACTCTACACACATAATTTGATGGCATGGATATAAGGCTGCACGGGGTGCAGTCGGTGAGTGAATTCGGGGACCCCCTTCACCGATTAGGGGGGGGCTGCCATCGACGCGGTGAGTAGAGAGAGGAGAGAGGAACGGTGGTGGCTCACCGAAGAGAGAGGGAGGAGAGAGAAGGGGCTTGTCCAATCAATGATTTCCTTTTTTTTTTTTTTTTAAAAAAAAAAAAACCAATTCACCTAAGAGGGGAGTGGCGCCATCAAATTGGGGTGTTAGGGGAGTTTAAGAGGGGACTTGACGTGGCACACGGGGATTGGTTGGGCGTAAGAGAGGGGACTCACCTATTAGGTGACCACCCCCTTCACCCTAATGCTCTTAAACTATTACAAGTTGTGGTTTTCCAGGTGTGCGAATATAATCCCAAAAATAAATGGTATCTAAATATTTTAATATTTAAACTATTACAAGTTGTGGTTACCAAGAAATATACAGCAGAAGTAGGAGATCTAGCTTCCAAAATGGATTTGTACAGGGATAGAAGTTGCACCTATTTTCCATTGATGAAAAGCTGAAAAAACGGAGGTTTTAACGTAGAGTTAACGGAGGTTATTGGTAGTGTGTCTAGACTGGTGTGGCTGTACCTTATCTGTGACGGCGAAAAGACTGCCTTAACAGTGACAGCCTACTTCAATTGCATCACTTAACATTTACTTAGCTTTTATATTTACTTAGGGGCTCTTTCGCAACATCTGAATGGTTAAGTGCTGAACCAGTAGAGGTCTGAACCATTAAGTGCTGAACCAGTAAGAGGTCTAGATGTCTGAACCATTAAGAGCCTGTATAATGCTTAACCGTTCTGAGGCACATGTCTGACCAATTCAGATTAGAGGTCTTAACCATTCAAACTCTGTATAAATCTTAACCATTCAGAGGCAAATGTCTGAACCATTCAGACATCTGCTCGTGAAACAAACAGTCTGAATCATTAAGTGCTGAACCAGTAAGAGGTCTGAACCATTAAGAGCCTCATTAAGAGGTAAACAAACAGCCCCTTAGCTTTTATATTTGTAATGGTATATGAACATGTATTGAATTTTAAAGGTTTTTCATTTCTCATCAAATTTAAATAAGTTATATATTTATTAAATTTACATAGTGAATATAACTTCTTGTAAATATTTACTTTTCTGTAAAATTTTATTTTTATGTTTACTTTATTTATTTATTTATATTCGTATGGATGTAAAGTAATATATAAAAGTCATACTGCATTTATGAGCAAAATCAAGTACAAATATAAGTTTATGTATATATATTACTAGGTAGATTCATCGCACGTTGAGGCGTTACGTTATAGCGGACGTTCGATCTGTATCGGTTAGGTTCGTTATAGTACTGGTACGATACATACACTCGGTATAAAAATAAACACATGTTTAAAATCAAATGAAAAGAAAAAAAACAAACACCGGTACCGAAAACGATGTTGTCCAAATGGTATCGATCAGTTCAGATCGTCACGATAATGATATTCTTTATCATCACAGGCATAGTTGTATAAATTAAAATTATCAAAACTGGAAATCATAAAAATGAATACAACTACATGTAACAATGTTGTTCGATAGGATACGTCAGTTTACCAAATGTAAAAACACTAAAAATAAGTACCGATACCAATACCGATGTTGTTTGTTTGGTTGACTACGGTTGCACCGTTGTGGCACAAAATTCATTACCAAACATAAGCCATACAAATGAGTACAGGTACCGATGTTGTTCGGTACGGTATAGTAGCAATACAATGTAAGTTTATCGAAATAAAAAAAAACAATATAAACAAATACTGGTTTGTCGAAAGCAAAACAATATAATTAAATATTGGTACCGATACGTATATTATTCGGTTGGTTTTGGTTCTTTTTTGTACGATAATGGTACAATTTAATGTAAATAATAATATGTGTAATAGAATCTATTGTAGTATTAAAAAATACAAAGAAAAAAACTATATATTATTTTAAAGCTAAAAACAGACATAACTAAAAAGTTTATTATCTTTAGAGGTTAAAAAAATTATTTTTCCTTAAAAGCTTGTAGTTCCTTCTAAACGCTACAAGTAGGAGCGTTCAATTAAAAGTTTCAAATTCCTAACCTAAAAGTTTCAAGCCCCTTCAACCAAACAAGACTTTTTATTGAATAAGAGTTTTTTCTTAAAAACTTAAAACTAGAAACTTATAAAAGCTCCATATCAAACATACCCTATGTATATGAAATAAATGTTTGATTTACATTAGGTAAGGTTTACGGTTTGGTTCAACAGGAAATTAAATCAGTTACAACGGTTTGGCCGTACTGATTGCAAAAATTTGGTTTAACGGTTTAGATTTTTTTTTCTTAAACTAGTAAGACTGGAGGGTATGAAGAGCTTCATCCTCAAGGGGATGGGCTGTCATGTCACCGTCACGTAAGCGGGGCTTGAAGGGGATGTACCTAGGGGGTGGGGGATGAACCCCTTTGTGTATATATACATATATATATATATATTATATATATATATATATATGTATGTATAGCTATGTGTGTGAGAGGAGAGAGAAGAGAGGCCCGTCGTTTCCGTCGTGTGGGAGACGGATAAGACAAGCCGGATAGGATGAGTCGGGCCTGTGGGGGGCGGTGTTCCGGGCCAAGCCGTGCCCTTGTCGTGCCTCATACCCACCAGTCTAATACCGTTTTTTAATAAGAGAGTACCATAACTAACATAATAGTTATTCGTTAAAGCATTTGATCTAATAAAAGAATAAAAGCTTAGGTTTGCTACAAAAAAAGTGTCCATTTGTCCTGCTGGTTTACCTTAATTTAAAACTGTAAGGGGATACGTTGTGGTATCAGTGATGTGCGGTAAAGTGGGTTTACCGAAGTGGCAAACCAAACCAATGCCATCTTAAGTTTACCAATCAAAGTGGGTTTCATGCGGTGAACCTTCACCTAATCGGGGAGAGGGAGGGGATGTTAGATATTATGTCCGATTCGATAAGTCAACGCTGCCGACCGGGTCTTGACCCGTAAGAGTTACACCGTGGGCAACGAACTAAAATCCACTTAACTAATTTAACTGGTAATCACGAACGATACGCAGGTATTAAACTGAGAGGCGGGTACGTGGACCAGGTGAGACAAGAGCACTCTTCTACGCCACTTGTCACGCATGCACTCTTGCATCGCCACTTGTCGCGCACCTACATCTCGGCCAAAGGCATTACATGCACTATGCATGTCCGCCACTTGGCAAACATGCATAGATCTTCATTCTCTATTTAAGGATGGTTGGTCTTGCATTTTGAGGTTGGATAAAAAAAATAAGAAGGCTCTCATAACACCACAACCACAACCGGCCAAGACTGCCGCCGGCCAGAACCGTCGGCCGCCGCCGCCGCAAGACCGCTGGCCACCTCCGCCTCTGGCCTACCGCCGCCGATTGCTGTGGCTGCCGCCGCTGTCTACCACGGTTGGCCGCTGCTTGGCGCCACCTCCCTCGTCGCGTTTCGTTAGTTTGTTTACTAGCACTTGTTCGTTGAACCTCGGTGTCTCGACCGGTTAGTCATTAACCGAGGTATATCTTTCTCATCGGTAGTTAAATATATTTCATTGTGCTCGTATTTGCATGTAACCGGATACTGTCGGGTTTCGTTTCCATTGATCATTAGTTTATATTTCCGCTGAGTTTTATTATTTAACTCGTTTAATTAATTAACTGTTATTTATTGAACCGGGTTTTTTTATAAATAAAATTTTGAACGATCACCATGGAAACCCAACAGGGGAGAGGTGAGAGAGAGGGGTGTGTGGTGGGGTCCATGCCTTCTCAACCAATCACACCTTTTTTTCTTTTTTTTTTAAATAGTTTACCAATTCATGAAGTGTCTAACCATTGCCAACACTTTTGAGCATAGTTTAAACACTTTTCATTGAATGACATGGAACACTCTCTTTGGTTGATTTTGAAGTTTAGGAATTTCAAGTGTCTAACCACTCCCTACACCCTAACTATTGATTCGATTGAGAACCGTCGAAACCGGTTGAACCAAACCTAAAATAAAATTAAAGACGTACTATAACATATAAAGTAACGATTATGATCAAATACAAAGGCTTCTAATTGTAAGAATAGTACAAAGGCTTCTAAAAAAACCAACTATAAAAAGAAAACCCACTACAAAAATACCTAAACACCCACCATCACCCAAAAATCTAACCCCCCATCACTCACCCCCATTTTTTTGCGAAGGGGGGGGGGGAGGGGGAGGGGAGGCTTTTGGGTGGTGTTGGTGGGGTGGGTGGGGTGGGGGTGGGTGGGTGGGTTCTTAGGTTTTGGGTGGTGGTGTAGTGGGTTTAGGTTTTAGGTTATTGGACACTTGTCACTCTATGAATCCTTCTTACCTTTCTTACAATTAGGAGTATTTGTAGAATAACTTAACCATATAAAGTAAATAACATAAATGGTATTATGATATAGGGGAAGGATCCACTAAAAAATGAATTTTGCCTAAGTAATTGTGATAATAATATGTGTCACTCCTTATAAGTAGGAAGGAAGAAATTATTTTGGTACTAAAACATTTTTGTCCTTATAAATAGTAGTGCGAAAATAACAAGTGACATCCCTTTTGTTTTCAAAAAAATACAACAAAAAAATCCGGTACAAAAATTCTAGCAAAAAAGATTCAGTACAAAAAAATATAGCAAAAAAAAAAAGATCTAGTACAAAAATATAGCACAAACAATGTAGTACAAAAATATAGTACAAAAAAGTTAGCACAAAAATCTAGTACAAAAAATCCAGCACAAAAATGTAATACAAAAATCCAGCACAAAAATGATATACAACATAAAAATACAACAAATTTTTTGGGGTTTTTTTTAGTCGTCATATTTTATATAGAAATATGGTACTCAAATTAAAGATAAAAAGCGCTCGATTTTATGGTGAAATTTTTATGAAAAATAATGTCGTATAAAAAAAGTTATGAACGTTTAAAAAAATGATGAAATATGCATGTGCATTGCATGTGAAGAGAGAAAGTCAATAAATAAAATTTTTCCCATTATAATCTTACACTCCTCTTTTTTTTTTTTTTTACATTTTCATATTAACCATTGATTTGAAATATGAATGGTGAATATTCTTTTTCATCCTATTTTAGCAAAATAAACGTTTTATTTGATATTACTCTCTATATATATGAATTTATGATTTTTGTATTTTTAAAATTAAAATTGTACACACTATAAAATACTTAAAATTTGTTCTCTTTCTGCAAGCTTGGCAACGGCAAAAGTGAGTCCAAAACACCAAACAACTAGAATGCATAAATCCAAAATTTACAATAACTACCTCCAAAAATCGAAGGCATAAATAATCATTATTCAAATTTGTTTCCACTTAAAGGTAAAGACAAACTGAATCACGTATTTGAAATTTGTTATGGCTGACTTTTAGAAGATTTATAGATTTTTTCATGTCTAAAGAACAACCCTACCAACTACGACTCCGCACACTAAAATTTGATGCGGAGTCTTAGAGGTTGTTTATTTAGCTATTAATGAGTCTTTTAATATTTTAGACCTCTTACTGGTTCATCACTTAATGGTTCAGACTGTTTATTTCGCGAGCACATGTCTGAATGGTTCAGACATTTGCCTCTGAATGATTAAGTATTATATTAAGTCTGAATGATTATGACTTCTAATCTGAATTGGTCAGACATTTGCCTTTAAACGGTTAAACATTATACTGCCTCTTAGTGGTTCAGACCTCTTAGTGGTTTAACACTTAACCATTTAGAAGTTGCCAAACAGCCACTTAATCTTAAGCGAAAAAAAAAAAAAAAAAACTAGCACTGTAGTAGCAAGTCACGAGAATACAATTTCAATATTGAAAAGTAATCAAAACAATTTGAACATAATTATATTAGTCTTAACGTAGACGAAACGACTGACTTGACTCCAGTGAACCGGTTCAATTTAATATAACAGTTTTTAAATCCAAAGGTTTGGGGAATAATACTGATTTGTCATTTCATACACGATTTGCTTGCACAAACTAAATAAAATAATAAATCCTTTAAGCCAAAACGAGAGTTATGAGTCTAAGAGGCTGTTTGTTTTTGCTTAAAACGTCTGTAAAGAGCCTATGTCTGCAGGCGGGCAGACATAAGGCCTTGAAGACTGTTTGTTTTTTTTCTTTTAAACAGATCTGAAAATGGCTTTTTTCAGCTTAAAAAAAAAGCTATAACACCCTTACTTCAAACATCTTCACAAAAAACCCTCATCTCTCATCTTCACAAAAAACCCTCCTCCCTCAAGAAAAAGCTAAGATCACCGTCGCCGGCCGTCGCCTTAGTCGGCCACCACCACCGTCGCGGTTGCCATCAACCTTCAACATCATCATCGTCACTTTCTCTGCAGTGAAGAATGGAATAAGAAAATGGTGATTCAAAAACCCTAACTGATGCTTCGTATCGTCTTCTTCAATCGTCATTCTCTCTGCAACTTTTCAAGGTATCCGTTTATTGCATTTGAATTCCATTAGTGGTTTGCTTTTTTTTTTTTTTTTTTTTTTTGAAATTTGATGTAGTTTCTGTCACATTTAGGGTTCGTTATTTATTTTTAACTAATTAGCTTTAATTGTAGTAGTAATGAATGATGATTGTGCATATCTGGCACATTTAAGTTTGATGGTTGATTACTTATAGTTTTAGACCTGTTTAGAATCTCATTATCAGATCTAATTAAAAGCAAATGATTATCTGTGGAAAATAAAACAAATGGAATGTGTAGTTGAGGTAATTGGTTTAGGATGTTTTGATTTGGAAAATAAAACAAAGTTCATTTAGTTTGTACAGACAGTATCAATTTATAAAAACAAACACTCTTATATTTTCAGCTTGAAGAGGTTCAGACCACATCTTCAGTTGCAGACATGAAAACAGATGAAATCAACTTGCAGACAGTTTATGTCTGCAAAAACAAACAGCACCTAAGCATTATCACAAGCTAAATAATATGTGGAAGCAACCCCACTCAATTGTTAGCTACAATCTTGTACCTGTCATGTCTCAAAAGATTTTAGGGCATGTTTGACTAAGCTTTTTGAAACAACTTATTCACTTATTGGCTTTTTGAAAAGTCATAAGCTTCAAAATGATGTTTGACAATGAGGATGTATGTGAGGGAGAAAAGTCAATAAGTCACTCTATACTAACTTTTCCAAAAAGCCAATAAGTTAATAAGTTATTTAAAAAACTTCAAGAAACATGCCCTTAATACCCTTAATGATCTAATAAAGCTTATGTAATTTTTCATGGGTCTTGATGATATTAGTTAACCGGTTAGAACCATTTTGCCAACATGAGATTCTCTTTTCACAATATAATTTGACTTCTCAATAATATCAATGGGAGAATCTCTTAGCACTTAGGCTATGAGTGTGGTATAGCGTCCTTGATCAAATCATTATTTTTAGCGTCCTAAAGCCATCTCTGGCATTAAAGGGGGGCACCATGAAGAGGGCTCCATTGCAATAATGAGCGTTAAAGATGGGTGTAGGTGGGGTCCATTCTTTTCAACCAATCAAATATTTTGCTCTTTATTTTTTTTGTATTTTGTTTAATAAGGGGACTTTAAATCATTACATGCAAGTTAAACTGTCAAAGGGAGTGACTTTAAAGTCCCCTATGTAACATGACGCTGATGTGAAGTGATAAAACCCCTAGAGGCTTTATATCACACCCCAGCCTTAGAGGTACTAATGCTTCTTTAAAATGTCAACATGTCAGTATTTTTTTTTTCAAAACCAAATCTAAAAGGAAAATCGAAAGAAGCACTAATCCGAATTTGAAATATACTCATTATACAAGTTAGAGCACACAAATGATAAATGTTATGAACTTGTTGTCTTTCCATTTGGGTAAAAAAAAGTTTCCAACAAGTTCAAGCAAGAACTATATACTTCAAATAGCTTTATTTCAAATACCCAATGCATCTTCTTTAAGTTGTCATTCTTTAGAACAGATCAAATTACGTAGTTAATGAATTTGATAATTAAAAACCCAAAGTTTAGGACATCATAACTCTAGGGTCAAGTTATTCTATAAAGTCTCCTAATTTTAAAAAGTGTAAGAAGGATTTATAGAGTGACAAATGTCCAATAACCTAAAATTAAACCCCACTACATCACCACCTAAAACCTAAACACCCACCCACCCCACCACTACCCAAAAACCTAACCCCCCCCCCCCACCACCACCACCACCACCACCACCCAAAAGCCTAACCCCCCCCCCCCCCCCCCCAAAAAAAAAAAAAAAAACCATAAAAAACCTAACCCCCTAGAGACTTTATACCACACCCCAACCTTAGATGTACTAATGCTTCTTTAAAATGTCAACATGGAGAATTTTTTTTTTTTCAAAACCAAATCTAAAAGGAAAATCGAAAGAAGCACTAATCCGAATTTGAAATATACTCATTATACAAGTTAGGGGGAAGTATCCACTAAAAAGTGGATTTTGTCTAAGAAGGATTGTGATGTGGACATGTGGCACTCCTAATAAGTAGAAATTAAGGACATTTTGGTCCTTATAAATAGGAGTGAAAATGACATGTGCCACCTCTTTTGTTTTTTAAAAAAACAACAAAAAAATATAGTACAAAAAAATATAGCACAAAAAATATAGTACAAAAAATATAGCACAAAAAATCTAGTACAAAAAAATATAGTACGGAAAATTCAGCAAAAAATGTAGTAAAAAAATCCAGCACAAAAAATTGAGAAAAAAAATTTAAGACAAACAAAAATGTAATACCAAAATCCAACACAAAAAAAATGTTATACAACATAGAAATACAACACATTTTAATGGGTTTTTTTATTATTCATATTTTATATAGCAATATGGTACTCAAATTAAAGATAAAAAGATGCTCGATTTTACGGTGAAATTTTTATGAAAAAATAATGTCGTATAAAAAAGTTATGAACGTTTAAAAGATAGGGGTGGAATATGCATGTGACTTGCATATGGAGAGACAAAGTCCATAAATAGGATTTTCTCAAGATACCCTTGAACTCCTCCTTTTTCTTACACTTTCATCTTAACTATTGATTTGAAAAATGAATGGTTAAAATTACTTCTCATTCTACTTAGGTAAAATAAATTTTTTATTTGATCTTACCCGTACAAGTTAGATCACACAAATGATAAATGTTATGAACTTATTGTCCTTCCATTTGGGTAAAAAAAGTTTCCAACAAGTTCAAGCAAGAACTATATACTTCAAATAGCTTTATTTCAAATAACCAATGCATCTTCTTTAAGTTGTCATTCTTTAGAACAGATCAAATTACTTAGATAATTAAAAACCCAACTTTAGGACATCATAACTCTAGAGTCAAGTTATTCTACAAAGGCTTCTAATTGTAAAAAGTGTAAGAAAGATTTATAAAGTGACAAATATCCAATAACCTAAAATTAAACTCACTACATCACCACCTAAAACCTAAACACCCACCTCACCACACCATCACCCAAAAACCTAAACCCCCTCCCACCCCCAAAAACCAATGCATCTTCTTTAAGTTGTCATTCTTTAAAACAGATCAAATTACTTAGATAATTAAAAACCCAACTTTAGGACATCATAACTCTAGGGTCAAGTTATTCTACAAAGGCTTCTAATTGTAAAAAGTGTAAGAAAGATTTATAAAGTGACAAATGTCCAATAACATAAAATTAAACCCACTACATCACCACCTAAAACCTAAACACCCACCTCACCACACCATCACCCAAAAACCTAAACCCCCCACCACCACCCAAAAGCCTAACCCTCCCCCCCCCCCCCTCCCACCCCCAAAAACCTAAAAAAAATCTAAAAAAAAAACTAAACACCCACCACCACCTAAAAACCTAAACCTCCACCCCCTCTGCAAAAAAAAGGATAAGGGTTTAGGTTTTTGGGTGGTGGTGGATATTTAAGCTTTTTTTTTGTGTAGTGGATTTTTTTAGAAGTCTTTGTACCCTTTTTATAATTAGGATCCTTTGTATTTGATCCTAATCGCATGACTCTAATATTGGAGGTAATTTTGTTAGTTCGTGTTATGTGCTTTAGTTGTGGTAGTATATATCATAATTTGGGTACTAATGGTAGTTGTGCAAGACAACACGCTATTATCTGATAAAACCTTTTAGATGAAGTTGATGTATCCATATTCAATTTAACTGTGGGTTACCCGGAAACTAAAGCTAAATTTACTAAATTGGGAATTTCAAACTATATGATAGCCTTGTTTCAAGGGATGGGTTTGTTCTTTTTAAATATTGTGTTAAAGAGTAAACTTTCGTTTTGCTCTTTGTGGTTTGGTCGTTTTAGCTGTTTTATCTTAATTCTTTAGAAATAGCCATTTTACTCTCTGATATTTCGGTTTTATCGCTACTTTGCTCTACGGCCTTAACTCCATCCATACTGTATGTTAACTGAAAGGGTATTTTGGTAATTTCAAGTATAAAATAAAGGTACTTTGGTAATAATTTATATATTTAAATGTAAAGTATTAATATATACATATACACACACATAACAAATACAGTCTCTCCTACACCATCATCCACTGACACCGCCCACAACCACCCGACATCATCATTCACCACCTACCACCATCAGCCAACCACAACCAGCCAACCACAACTTTGGTAATAATTTATATATTTAAATGTAAAGTATTAATATATACATATACACACACATAACAAATACAGTCTCTCCTACACCATCATCCACCACCTGACACCGCCCACAACCACCCGACATCATCATTCACCACCCACCACCATCAGCCAACCACAACCAGCCGACCACAACCACCGCAATTTAAACCGCCCACCTATAACAACCCTCGGTACAACTAACATCCTCATAATATTTCTGACACTCTAATATATATTGTAAATATATCAACTTGTCTTTATATGCACCCCGTATGTGAAAACCGAGCCCCAAGATAAGATTATACTATATAAAATAAATAAAAACAATAATTATTAAGTTGAGGCGGGCCGCGTAGGGCCTCACCTCAAGTCTATGCGGGCCGCGCGAGTAGTAACCAGGATTTGCCAAAAACCTTAAGCCCAAGCGGGCCGCGTACATGGTGGGTTAAGTCAATGCGGGCCGCGAGTGTCCGGATTTGTGGCGTGACCCGGAGCGGCCACGTGTCCAAGTCGTGTCGAACCTATAAGATGACCCGGATCAGCTAAGCCTAGGCCTTAGGCCATGCGGGCCGCGTAGAACCAGGCCCAATCTTCACGCGGGCCGCGTGGGGACGCGATTTCACAACTATAAATAGAGGGCAACGGCCTTCAGTCAGTTTCGCTCAATTTCTTTTCTTTCTCTCTAGCTTTTAAATAGCGGGCATTATACCCGAGTCCAATACCCCCTAAAATAGCGAGGTTCTGCTACGATGTAAGTATTATAACCCCTGGAGACGTATTAGATACGCTGCCCGATTGATCTAGGGTTCCGTAACGGCTGTCGTGGTTCTGCCCGACGTAGTCGTTGGAATGCCGTCTCGGGGAGGGTATTACTAATGTTAAAATGGGTTATTATACTAACACACGTGCATTTGTGTAATTTATAGATTATCTCCAGGAAACCCTTACGAAAAACCTAAAACAGCAATGTGAGTAATCTCCTTTTTGTTAACAGTTTTTACAAAACCTCACTTAATTAAATATATACAAAGCAGTTATTGAGTATTTGTAAAGAATACAATTATAGTGGGTATGTTGGGGTTTTGTATACAAAATTGGTTACTGGCGTGGTAACATCCCATAAGTTGAGTATGACCGTACCACTGATGTTAATTGTGATGTCTTGGATACAAATGTAATTGCGGATGTGCCCTCAATACTGCAAATTGGTTTTCACTCAAACTTGATTAAACTGGGATTCACTCACCAGTATTTCCCACTGACAAAATGTTTTTAAAACACGTTTCAGGTAACAAAATGTGAAAGCCAAATAGAAGCCAGCTGGACAGCACTGAAGGCTTGGAAAAGTGGCAATAAAGTTACCTAAGAATAAAATGAATGTTTTTATTCAAATAAATAGGATGTATTCCTATGAAACGTGTGTATTGAGAACTTGGGTTTTTACCCATATGTTTAATGTTATAAACATGGTGGTTTACTCTGATTAAAATATTTCCTAACTACGATCCTGATGAAAATTTCCGCTGCCAAATTGAATAAATAAATGTGATACCACCGAAACTGGTTCACGGCCGCCCGTTCCCGGGAGATAGGGATCGGGGGCTGTGACAGAAGGTGGTATCAGAGCTATGCCACTGATTCAGCCACAGAAGTGTTCTGCTGACATCAAAATTCAAAATGTTAGGAAATAAATTATAGAAATACGTGTATAATTGTATTTCTTGCTATGTGTTATCTGACTATTTGTTAGTTTACAGTATGAGTGACCAAGGACCTTCTGACGCCTATCGTCAACTGTCTGGTTCGCCTAGGAGCGAAGGCACCTCCTCTTCTCAGCCTGCCCTCTCAGGGTATTCTGCTGACACAGAAGAAGGGATCTTTGTGTTTAAGGCTCAGTCTGAAGAGCCATTTCCTCAGAAAAAGAGGGGATGGTTCAGTAGGGGAGCGCACGAGCGTAGGAAAAGAATGAAAAAGTTGCAGGAACAGCGAGTGTTAGCCGCAGCAAAAAGAGAAACTGATGCTTATAATCAGGATATGCTCAATAGGGGTATCGCTAATATCCATATTTTAGCAACCACTGCTGCTGACCCAAACCTGGAACAAATGCTAGCACCACAACCACAAAATCCTGATCAACCCATGGAAATAGAAAACCAGATAGAAATGCCTGATTTCAACCCGTAGGAGATACCTAGGGTACCTGCACCTGATCCTTTAGACCCAAACAATTACGACCCCTGGTGGGACGATGTTAGGGACTACGTGCAACAAAACCCAATTCAGGAAAATGTGCCAATACCCAACTTAGGAGCTTACCCAGGGTTAGATCCTCAAGATCCCTACAACATTAGTGATGCATATGTTAGGGAAATTTTAGAAAATCCATACCCGTACCAAGCCCCTATGCCTCCGTATCAGGAACCCATACCTCAGTTTCCAAACCCAGTCCTAGAACCTGCACCCCCAATGAGTGCAGAAAATGTCCAGGAACTTAGGACTTTTGGGGAGGAAATTTTAGAAAGCAGTGATAGAATGCGACAGGTGGGAGAACGCCTCGTATGGAAATACGATGAGCGTAATATGGATTTTTGGATGAATCCATATCAGTGAAGGTAATGGTAGAAACAGTAATAATAATAATAATATAATAATATATATGGTGTGTATGTGTTAGAAAAAAAAAAAAAAACTACGGATGCATACTATTAGTATTGTAGTTTTACATTTCAGTCGGTACTGTAAATTTTATTTCTGTACTGGTGTGTATTGATGCATACTATATAAAAAGAGTAAAAGTCGCAATGCTCGACGTTTTTGGATAAACGTGCGTGTTATGTGATTGGATATATTCAAATATTAATTGTGATATTAATATTTGGTAAATGTCTAAAATTCAGATGGCCGACGCGGGAAATCAAGAAAATCTGAATAACGATAACCAGAGTAACATTAACGTGGTTAATGAGAATTCGGACAATAATAACAACGGAAACCAAATGGATAATAGTGCCGTTCAGCATATTGTGGCACAAGGAATTATAGATGCGATGCCATTTATTATTCAAACAATTCAGGAAGCGAATAATAAAAGTAAGCATAGCAGTAAGCGACCAACTGAACCAGAAAACAGCGTGAACAATGGACCCATATTTCAAGCGCCCGTTCCCAAAAGAAGAAGAACCATGCCACATGGTTGTTCTTACAAGGAATTCTGGTCCTGCAAACCAATAGAATTCTCGGGCAATGAAGGACCCATTGCAGCTTTACGCTGGATAGAAAAAACTGAGGCAGTTCTGAAAATAAGCAAGTGTGCTGAAGAAGATAAAATACTGTTTGCTTCAAATCTGTTTAAAAATGCAGCCTTAGAATGGTGGAACACTATCCTCCAATCCAGAGGAAGTGATAGGATTTATAATATGGAATGGGGAGAATTCAAGAACATGGTAGAAAGGAAATTCTGCCCTCCCAATGAAAAAGAACAGATAGCAAATAAGTTTCTGAATCTAAGAATGACCGGGGTAGACAGTAAAGGTTACACTACCACATTCTTTGAATATGCTAGGATAGTACCTACCCTTGCATCACCTGAACCAGTGTTAATCTCCCGTTACATCTGGGGATTAATTGGAGAAATTAGACATGTAGTCAAGGCAGCTAGACCCCAAACCATAGAGGAAGCTGTAGAACTAGCTAATACCTTGACAGATGAGTTAATCCGTACTAGAGAAGAAGACCAGAGGAGAAACCTAACACAAAGGCTTACTCAAGAATTCCGTTCTGGGAATTCCAATCGTAGGAATGTAGGTTCTACCTCTGCACCCTACTGCAAAGCCTGCAGAAAGAAGCATTCTGGAAGATGCTCTACTTACTGTAATTTTTGCAAGGCCCCAGGACACAAGGAAGAGAATTGCAAGAAGAAATCCAGTAATGGAATGTGTTTCAATTGTGGGGAAAAAGGTCACATTAGGACAAACTGTCCGAAATTGGCTCCAGCTGCAACCAACAAAAATCCTAAAAATGCCAGAGCATTCGTGCTAACTACAGAGGAAACCAGGATGATTCCAGACGTCATTGCTGGTACGTTTTTAGTTAATGATATTTTTGCTAAAGTATTATTTGACTCTGGTGCAAACCAAAGTTTTATTAATACTTCGTTTTGCAAACTCCTAAATCAATCATTAACTAAACTACCACAAGAATGTCTAGTGGAAACCGCAAATGGAGAAACCGTTAAGATTTCTGAAATTTTGCAGGGAGCAAGAATAGAAATTTTTAATCAAAAATTTATGGCAAACCTTTACCCAATGAATCTGGTTGGATTTGATGTAGTATTAGGAATGGATTGGTTAATAGCCAATAAAGCCAGTATTTTATGTGATCAAAAGACAATTCAATTAAAATCACCAAGAGGTGAAAAGATCTCAATTAAAGGAGATAAACCTTTTAGATCCACTAAATTCATCTCTGTAATGAAAACTGCAAGTTGTATAAGAAAAGGATCTATAGTGTATTTGATTTCAATAATTACTAACACTAAAGGAAAAGAAGTAAAAGATATCCCAGTAGTATCCCAATTTTCAGATATCTTTCCAGAAGAATTGCCAGGACTACCGCCAGACAGGGAAGTTGAATTTAGAATTCATCTGTTACCCGGAACAGCACCGATTGCCAAAGCACCTTACCGTTTAGCACCCGCTGAAATGCAAGAACTGAAGAAACAACTAGACGAGTTGTTGGAAAAGGGATTCATACAGCCAAGCTCATCGCCATGGGGAGCGCCGATTTTGTTTGTTAAAAAGAAGGACGGATCAATGCGTATGTGCATTGACTACCGCGAATTGAACAAAGTCACGATTAAGAATCGGTACCCATTACCGAGGATCGATGATTTGTTTGATCAACTTCAAGGAGCTCGATTTTTCTCTAAAATCGATTTAAGATCAGGATATCATCAATTAAAGGTACAGGAAGAGGATATTCCTAAAACCGCATTCAGAACAAGGTATGGTCATTATGAATTTACTGTCATGCCATTTGGTTTAACCAATGCCCCAGCCGCATTTATGGACATGATGAACCGAATATGTAAGCCATATTTGGATAAATTCATAATTGTCTTCATAGATGATATTCTAATTTACTCTAAAAGTAAAGATGAGCATGCAAAGCACTTGCACTTACTTTTAAGTTTATTGAGAAAAGAGAAGCTTTATGCTAAGTTTTCAAAGTGTGAATTTTGGTTAGAACAAGTGCAATTTCTCGGACATTTGGTGAATCATGAAGGAATTCATGTAGATCCAACAAAAATCGAGGCAATTACCAAATGGAAAACCCCAGAGTCACCAACTGAAGTTAGAAGTTTCTTAGGATTGGCCGGTTATTATAGAAGATTTATTCGAGATTTTTCTAGAATAGCCATTCCTTTAACTAAACTAACCTGTAAATCTGTTAAGTTTGAATGGGGACCAAAACAAGAAGAAGCCTTTAGAATCCTTAAGCAAAGATTAACCCATGCACCCATACTAGCATTACCAGAAGGAACTGAAGACTTTGTAGTCTTTTGTGACGCTTCCAAATTAGGTTATGGATGCGTATTGATGCAACGTCAAAAGGTTATAGCTTATGCATCCAGACAGCTTAAGAGTCATGAAGGAAATTATTCAATCCATGATTTGGAATTAGGAGCTATAATTTTTGCCCTTAAGATTTGGAGACATTATCTTTATGGTAGTAAGTTTACCATATTCACAGATCATAAGAGTTTAAGATATGTTTTCGGGCAAAAAGAGTTGAATATGAGACAGAGACGCTGGATGGAATTGCTTAGTGATTATGATTGTGATATCCAGTATCATGCAGGAAAAGCAAATGTGGTGGCTGATGCTTTAAGTCGAAAATATCACGAAAAGCCAAAAAGGGTACGTTCTCTTAAATTAAATCTACAAGTAGATTTAAACAATCAAATTAGAAAAGCACAAGAATTAGTAATCAAGGAAGATACTGAAAAGTTAAAGGGAATGATTAAGGAATTAGAACAAGGAACGGATGGAATTTGGAGATTCCATAAAAAGAGAATGTGGATACCTAAATTAGGAAATTTACGTCACCGTATATTAGAAGAAGCCCATAAGTCTAAATATACGATGCATCCAGGAAGTGATAAAATGTACCAGGATTTAAGGAAAAATTTCTGGTGGATAGGAATGAAAAAGGACGTAGCAGCTTATGTTTCTAAATGTTTAACTTGCTCACAAGTTAAAGCTGAACATCAGAAACCCTCAGGATTGTTACAACAATTAGAAATACCAGTTTGGAAATGGGAATGGATAACAATGGATTTTGTTACCAAATTACCTAAAACAAGGAAAGGTAATGATACAATCTGGGTGATTGTAGATAGATTAACCAAGACAGCTCATTTCTTACCAATGAAGGAAACCTTTAGTATGGAACAATTAGCCAAATTATATGTAAATAAAATTGTTTCATTACATGGCATTCCTTTATCAATTGTTTCTGATAGAGATAGCCGTTTTACTTCTCATTTTTGGTCAAGTTTCCAAAGAGCAATGGGAACCAGATTAAATCTAAGCACAGCTTATCATCCTCAAACGGACGGACAAAGCGAAAGGACAATTCAGACAATGGAGGACATGCTTAGAGCTTGTGTAATTGATTTTGGAGGTAATTGGGACGAACACTTACCTTTAATAGAATTTTCTTATAATAACAGTTATCACACAAGTATCAATGCTGCACCATTCGAAGCACTTTATGGACGAAAGTGCAGAACCCCAGTCTGTTGGGCAGAAATTGGGGAAAAACAATTATCTGGACCTGAGATAGTACAAGAAACAACTGATAAAATCATTCAAGTCAAGGAACGACTGAAAACAGCACGTGATCGCCAAAAGAGTTATGCTGATAACAGACGCAAACCATTAGAATTTCAAGTGGGAGATAAAGTGCTATTGAAAGTCTCTCCCTGGAAAGGAGTGGTAAGATTCATCAAAAGAGGAAAGCTAAGCCCCAGGTATATTGGACCTTTTGAAATTATTAGAAGAATAGGACCTGTAGCTTATCAGCTACGACTGCCAGAGGAAATGGCAGGAATACATGATGTATTTCATGTATCCAATCTTAAAAAGTGTCTAGCTGATGAATCACTCGTAGTACCTCTTAAGGATGTAGAGGTTAATGAGCAACTCAAGTTTGTGGAGAAGCCTCTACAAATTGAAGATAGGAAAGTTAAAAATCTCAAGCATAAGAGATTGGTTCTGGTCAAAGTAAAGTGGGACTCCAAAAGAGGACCCGAGTACACGTGGGAGCTTGAAAACGAAATGCAAAAGAAATATCCACACTTGTTCCAGTAGATCTCGAGGACGAGCTCTAAAACAAGGTGGGGAGGATATAACAACCCTCGGTACAACTAACATCCTCATAATATTTCTGACACTCTAATATATATTGTAAATATATCAACTTGTCTTTATATGCACCCCGTATGTGAAAACCGAGCCCCAAGATAAGATTATACTATATAAAATAAATAAAAACAATAATTATTAAGTTGAGGCGGGCCGCGTAGGGCCTCACCTCAAGTCTATGCGGGCCGCGCGAGTAGTAACCAGGATTTGCCAAAAACCTTAAGCCCAAGCGGGCCGCGTACATGGTGGGTTAAGTCAATGCGGGCCGCGAGTGTCCGGATTTGTGGCGTGACCCGGAGCGGCCACGTGTCCAAGTCGTGTCGAACCTATAAGATGACCCGGATCAGCTAAGCCTAGGCCTTAGGCCATGCGGGCCGCGTAGAACCAGGCCCAATCTTCACGCGGGCCGCGTGGGGACGCGATTTCACAACTATAAATAGAGGGCAACGGCCTTCAGTCAGTTTCGCTCAATTTCTTTTCTTTCTCTCTAGCTTTTAAATAGCGGGCATTATACCCGAGTCCAATACCCCCTAAAATAGCGAGGTTCTGCTACGATGTAAGTATTATAACCCCTGGAGACGTATTAGATACGCTGCCCGATTGATCTAGGGTTCCGTAACGGCTGTCGTGGTTCTGCCCGACGTAGTCGTTGGAATGCCGTCTCGGGGAGGGTATTACTAATGTTAAAATGGGTTATTATACTAACACACGTGCATTTGTGTAATTTATAGATTATCTCCAGGAAACCCTTACGAAAAACCTAAAACAGCAATGTGAGTAATCTCCTTTTTGTTAACAGTTTTTACAAAACCTCACTTAATTAAATATATACAAAGCAGTTATTGAGTATTTGTAAAGAATACAATTATAGTGGGTATGTTGGGGTTTTGTATACAAAATTGGTTACTGGCGTGGTAACATCCCATAAGTTGAGTATGACCGTACCACTGATGTTAATTGTGATGTCTTGGATACAAATGTAATTGCGGATGTGCCCTCAATACTGCAAATTGGTTTTTACTCAAACTTGATTAAACTGGGATTCACTCACCAGTATTTCCCACTGACAAAATGTTTTTAAAACACGTTTCAGGTAACAAAATGTGAAAGCCAAATAGAAGCCAGCTGGACAGCACTGAAGGCTTGGAAAAGTGGCAATAAAGTTACCTAAGAATAAAATGAATGTTTTTATTCAAATAAATAGGATGTATTCCTATGAAACGTGTGTATTGAGAACTTGGGTTTTTACCCATATGTTTAATGTTATAAACATGGTGGTTTACTCTGATTAAAATATTTCCTAACTACGATCCTGATGAAAATTTCCGCTGCCAAATTGAATAAATAAATGTGATACCACCGAAACTGGTTCACGGCCGCCCGTTCCCGGGAGATAGGGATCGGGGGCTGTGACACCACCTCACCTGAAAAAAATGAACCCCTTCGAAACACCAAATCCGAACCCCATACCACCTACGACCACCAGTAGCCACCAAATATCGTCATCATCCACCACCACCTGCAAATTGTAACCACCCGCCATCAACACCACTCACCCCTTTAACCGCATATCTGAGTTTTAGACCTCCCGTAATCTCTTAGTCGTTGGTCTTAACCTTACACAGATTTGGGGGTTTCCTGGCGGTAGACGAGTTAAGATATGTAATAACCACCACTGAAATACCCTAAGTGTCACAACCCCCGCCCCCTAATTGCCTGGGAACGGGCGGCCGCGAACTCAGTATCGGTGTTTATCAATTTGGCAGCGGAAATTACATCAGGACCGTAGTTAGGAAATATTTTATTAGAGTAAAACACCATATTTTATATAAATAAACACATTGGGATAAAACTCAAGTTTTCATTACAAACTGATTTATAGGGATAAATCCCATTTTATTTGAAATAAAACGCCTTCTATATTTAGGTAACTTTTATAGCCACGTTTCCAAGCCTTCAGTGCTGTCCATCTGGCTTCTAATTGGCTTTCACATTGTGTTACCTGAAACGCGTTTTAAAAACATTTTGTCAGTGGGAAATACTGGTGAGTGAATCCCATTTTAATCAAGAAAAGTGTTATTAATTTAAACAGTATTGAGAGCGATTACAATGTTTATATCTACCCAATTACTCATTCAGTACTGTCAATCCTGACTGGTGGGTCATATTACACATTGGCTAACTCTTCGTCCAATGGTAACGTGTTCCACATTTTGTATATAAAACCCCAACATACCGGCAGTAATCGTAGAATTACAAAGACTCAATCACTGCTTAATCATATTGTAAAGCATTTAAGGTTTTGTAAAACAGTTCACAAAAAGGTTTACAAAAAGCGGATAAACTCACATTGTTGTCTTAGGTTTTCTGTAAGGATTCCCTGGGAATTATCTATAATTTACACAAATGCACACGTGTTAGTATAATAACCCATTTTAACATTAGTAATACCCTCCCCGAGACGGCATTCCAACGACTACGTCGGGCATAACCACGACAGCCGTTACGGAACCCTAGATCAATCGGGCAGAGTATCTAATACGTCTGCAGGGATTATGATACTTACAACGGAGCAGAACCTCGTTATTTAGGGGGTATTAGACCCGAAATTATGCCTACACTTTCAGAAATTCGAGATTTGAGAAAGAAATGAACGAGCAGACTGAAGATCCAAGGCCCTCTACTTATAGGGCTGGTTTTCGACTTTTACGCGGCCCGCGTAAACATAAACAACGGGCTACGCGGCCCGTGTAGTAGCCCGGGTAGGGTTGAGGGTGTCCGGGTCATCATATAGGTTTGCCGGGTGTTGGGCCACGTGGCGGCCCATGGTCGTGCCAGCCTTTACCTTATCGCGACCCGCGTAAGGGTTGAGGTGTGGCTTACTACGCGGCCCGCTTCAACTAAAAAAATTTGATTTTTAATTATTTTTAATAATATTTAAGGTATCCGGGGTCCGTTTTCACGTATGGGGTGTTTTTAGGGACATATTGGGATATTTTAAATATTTTTAGAGTGTCGGAAAATATTACGAGGGTGTCGGTTTTCTTTAGGGTTGTTATATCCTCCCCACCTTGTTTTAGAGCTCGTCCTCGAGGTCTACTGGAACAGGTGTGGATATTTCCTTTGCATTTCTGATTCAAGCTCCCATGTATATTCGGGTCCTCTTTTGGAGTCCCACTTAACTTTGACCAGAACTAATCTCTTATGCTTGAGATTCTTAATTTTCCTGTCTTCAATCTGTAGAGGCATTTCTACAAATTTGAGTTGTTCATTTACCCTTATATCCATAAGAGTAACCATCAGTGATTCATCAGTTAAGCATTTCTTGAGATTAGATACGTGAAATACATTATGTATTCCTGGCATTTCCTGTGGCAGTTGTAGCTGATAGGCTACAGGTCCTATTCTTTTAATAATCTTAAAAGGTCCAACATACCTGGGACTTAGCTTTCCTCTTTTGATGAATCTTACCACTCCTTTCCAAGGAGAGACTTTTAACAATACTTTATCTCCTACTTGAAATTCCAATGGTTTACGTCGGTTATCAGCATAGCTTTTCTGTCGATCACGTGCTGCTTTCAGTCGTTCCTTGACTTGAATGATCTTGTCAATTGTTTCTTGCACTATCTCAGGTCCAGATAGTTGCTTTTCCCCAATATTTGCCCAACAGACTAGGGTTCTGCACTTTCGTCCATAAAGTGCTTCGAATGGTGCAGCATTGATACTTGTGTGATAACTGTTATTATAAGAAAATTCTATTAAAGGTAAGTGATCGTCCCAATTACCTCTGAAATCAATTACACAAGCTCTAAGCATATCTTTCATTGTCTGAATTGTCCTTTCGCTTTGACCGTCTGTTTGAGGGTGATAAGCTGTGCTTAGATTTAGCTTGGTTCCCATTGTTTTTTGAAAACTTGACCAAAAATAAGAGGTAAAACGGCTATCCCTATCAGAAACAATTGATAAAGGAATTCCATGCAATGAAACAATTTCATTTATATACAATTTGGCTAATTGTTCCATACTAAAAGTTTCCTTCATTGGTAGGAAATGAGCTGATTTGGTTAGCCTGTCTACAATCACCCAGATTGTATAATTACCTTTTCTTGTTTTGGGTAATTTGGTAACAAAATCCATTGTTATCAATTCCCATTTCCAAACTGGCATTTCTAGCTGTTGTAATAATCCTGAGGGTTTCTGATGTTCAGCCTTGACTTGCGAACAGGTTAAACACTTAGAAACGTAAGCTGCTATATCCTTTTTCATTCCTATCCACCAAAAATTCTTTCTTAAATCCTGATACATTTTATCACTTCCAGGATGCATTGTATACTTAGACTTATGGGCTTCTTCTAATATACGATGGCGTAGGTTTCCTAATTTAGGTATCCATATTCTTTTCTTAAGGAATCTCCAAATTCCATCTGTTCCTTGTTCTAATTTCTTAATCATTCCTTTTAATTTTTCAGTATCTTCCTTGACTACTGATTCTTGTGCTTTTCTAATCTGTTCATTTAAATCTACTTGTAGATTTAATTTAAGAGAACGTACCCTTTTTGGCTTTTCGTGATATTTTCGGCTTAAAGCATCAGCCACTACATTGGCTTTTCCTGCATGATACTGGATATCACAATCATAATCATAATCACTAAGAATCTCCATCCAGCGTCTTTGTCTCATATTTAGTTCCTTTTGCCCAAAAACATACCTTAGACTTTTATGATCAGTAAAAATGGTAAACTTACTACCATAAAGGTAATGTCTCCAAATCTTAAGGGCAAAAATTATGGCTCCTAATTCCAAATCATGGGTTGACTAATTTTCTTCATGATTCTTAAGTTTTCTAGATGCATAAGCCATAACCTTTTGACGTTGCATTAATACACATCCATAACCTAACTTAGAAGCGTCACAATAGACTACAAAGTCTTCAGTTCCTTCTGGTAACGTTAATATGGGTGCATGGGTTAGTCTTTGCTTAAGAATTCTAAAGGCTTCTTCCTGTTTTGGTCCCCATTCAAACTTAACAGATTTACAGGTTAACTTGGTTAAGGGAATGGCTATTCTAGAAAAATCTCGAATAAATCTTCTATAATAACCTGCAAATCCTAAGAAACTTCTAACCTCGGTTGGCAATTCAGGGGTTTCCCATTTGGTAATTGCCTTGATTTTTGTGGAATCCACATGAATTCCTTCGTGATCGACTAAGTGTCCGAGAAACTGTACCTGTTCTAACCAAAACTCGCACTTTGAAAATTTAGCATAAAGCTTTTCCTTTCTTAATAGACTTAGAAGTGTGTACAAATGCTTTGCATGATCCTCTTTACTTTCAGAATAGATGAGAATATCATCAATAAAAACAATTATGAATTTATCCAAATATGGCTTACATATTCGGTTCATCATGTCCATAAATGCGGGCATTGGTTAAACCAAATGGCATGACAGTAAATTCATAATGACCATACCTTGTTCTGAACGCGGTTTTAGGAATGTCCTCTTCCTGTACCTTTAATTGATGATATCCCGATCTTAAATCGATTTTAGAGAAAAATCAAGCCCCTTGAAGTTGATCGAACAGGTCATGGATCCTTGGTAATGGGTACCGATTCTTAATCGTGACCTTGTTCAATTCACGGTAGTCAATGCGCATACGCATTGATCCGTCCTTCTTTTTGACAAACAGTATCGGTGCTTTCCATGGCGATGAGCTTGGCTGTATGAATCCTTTCTCCAGTAATTCATCTAACTGTTTCTTCAGTTCCTGCATTTCTGCTGGTGCCAAACTGTAAGGTGCTTTGGCAATCGGTGTTGTCCCTGGTAGCAGATGGATTCTAAATTCAACTTCTCTATCTGGTGGTAATCCTGGTAATTCTTCTGGAAATACATCTGAAAACTGAGACACCATGGGGATGTCTTTTAGCTCTTTTCCTTTAGTATTATCAGATACACTATAGATCCTTTTCTTATATAATTTGCAGTTTCATCACAGAGATGAATTTTGTGAATCTAGATGGCTTGTCTCCTTTAATTGTGATCTTTTCACCCCTTGGTGAATTTACTTGAGTTGACTTTTGATCACATAAAATACTGGCTTTATTGGCTATTAACCAATCCATTCCTAATACAATATCAAATCCTGCCAGATTCATTGGGTAAAGGTTTGCAATAAACTTTTGATTTAAAATTTCTATTCTCGCTCCCTTCAATATTTCAGAAATCCTAATGGTTTCTCCATTTGCTGTCTCTACTAGACATTCTTGTGGGAGTTTAGTTAATGATTGATTTAAAAGTTTGCAAAACGAAGTATTAATAAAACTTTGGTTTGCACCAGAGTCAAATAATACTTTAGCAAAAACATCATTAACTAAAAACGTACCGGCTATCACGTTCGGAATCATCTTGGCTTCATCTGCAGTTAGAACAAATGCTCTAGCATCTTTAGTGTTCTTGTTGTTTGCAGCTGGAGCTAATTTTGGATAGTTTGGCTTAATATGACCTTGTTCTCCACAGTTGTAGCATATCCTGTTGTTGGCTTTCTTCCTGCAGTCTTCTTCCTTGTGCCCCGATATTTTGCAGAAATTGCAATATATAGAGCATCTTCCAGAATGCTTTCTTTTGCAATACTTGCAATATGTAGCAGATGTGGAACCTACACTTTTCCCACGGTTGGAATTTCCAGATCGGAATTCTTGGTTAAGCCTTTGAGCTAGGTTTCTCCTTTGGTCTTCTTCTCTAGTACGGATTAGTTTGTCCGTCAAGGTATTTGCTAGTTCTACCGCTTCTTCTATGGTTTGAGGTCTAGCTGCCTTGACTACATGCCTAATCTCTCCAATTAATCCCCAGATATAACGGGAGATTAATACCGGTTCGGGTGATGCAAGGGTTGGTACTATTCTAGCATATTAAAAGAATGTGGTAGTATAGCCCTTACTATCTACCCCGGTCATCCTAAGGTTCAGAAACTTATTTGCTATCTGTTCCTTTCATTAGGAGGGCATAATTTCTTTTCTATCATATTTTAAATTCCTCCCAATTCATGTTGTACACCCTATCACTTCCTCTCGAATGGAGGATAGTGTTCCACCATTCTAAGGCTGAGTTCTTAAACAGGTTTGAGGCAAACATTATCTTATCTTCTTCAGCGCACTTGCTTATTTTTAAAACAGCCTCAGTCTTTTCTATCCAGCGTAAAGTTGCAATGGGTCCTTCATTGCCCGAGAATTCTATTAGTTTGCAGGATTAGAATTCTTTGTAAGAACAACCATGAGATATGGTTCTTCTTCTTTTGGGAATGGGCGCTTGAAGTACGGGTCCATTGTTCACGCTGTGTTCAGGTTCAGTTGGTCGCTTACTGCTATGTTTACTTTTATTATCAGTTTCTTTAACAGTTTGGATAATAAATGGCATTGCATCTATTATTCCTTGTGCCACTATGTGTTGGATAACACTATTATCCACTTGGTTTCCATTGTTATTGTTGTTCGGATTCTCATTATTCGGGTTATTGTCATTCTGGATATTATGGTTCTGGTTTTCCTGATTCACTTCGTTATCCATCTGAATTTTAAACATTTACCACATATTAATATCACAAAATAATAGTTAATGCAACCAATCACACAACACACAGATTGATCAAAAACATCGAGCATTGCGACTTTTACTCTTTCTTATAGTATGCATCTATTACACACCAGTACTGAAATTAAAATTACAATACCGACTGAAATTTAAAGTTACACTACTAGTAGTAGGCATCCGTAGTTTTTTTTTTCAAACACACATATTATATATTATTATTATTATAACTTTTTCCACCATCACTTCTAAGGATATGGATTCATCCAGAAATCCATATTGCTCTTGTCGTACTTCAGACGAGTCGCTCTCCCACCTGCCTCATCCTTTCACTGTTTTCTAAGATTTCCTCACCAAATGTCCTAAGCTCTTGTACGTTTTCTGCACTCATTGGGGGTGCAGGTTCTAGGACTGGGTTCGGAATCTGGGGTGCGGGTTCCTGGGTATGAGGGTAGAGGGGCCTGGTATGGGTAAGAATTCTCTAAAATCTCCCTAATAAATACATCGTTATCGTAATAGGGATCTAGATGATCTAACCCTTGGTAGGCTCCTAGATTGGGCATGGGCAAGTCTTCATGGATAGGGTAACGTTGCACATAGTCTCTATTATCATCCCACCACGGGTCGTAATTTGGGTTTGAGGGATTTGGTGCTGGTACCCTAGGTATTTCCTCCGGGTTAAAATCATGCATTTCTACTTGATTTTCAGGGTTTTCTATCTCCATGGGCTGGTTTGGGAACAGTGGTAGGGGTTGAAGTGCTAACATTTGTTCCAAATTAGGGTCAGCTGCAGTGGTTGCTAAAATATGGAAATTGGCTAGGCTTCTATTAAGCATGTCTTGGGTATGGGCATCGGTTTCCCTTTTAGCTGCTGCTAACACTCTCTGTTCTTGCAACCTTTTCATACGTTTCCTACGCTGGTGTGCTCCCCTACTGAACCATCCTCTCTTTTTCTGAGGAAATGGCTCTTCAGATTGAGCCTTAAGCACGAATATTCCTTCTTCGTATCAGCAGAGTACCCCGAGAGGGCAGGCTGAGAAGAGGCACCTTCGCTTCTAGGCGAAGCAGACAATTGATGGTACGTGTCAGATGGTCCTTGGTCGCTCATACTGTAAACTAACAAATAGTCAGATAACACATAATAAGAAAATACAATGATGCACGTATTTCCGTAATTTATTTCCTAACACTTTGAATTTTGGTGTCAGCAGAACACTTCTGTGGCTGAATCAGTGGCTAAGCTCTGATACCACCTTCTGTCACAACCCTCGCCACCTAATTGCCTGGGAACGGGTGGCCGCGAACTCAGTATCGGTGGTATCGGTGTTTATCAATTTGGCAGCGGAAATTACATCAGGACCGTAGTTAGGAAATATTTTATCAGGGTAAAACACCATATTTTATATAAATAAACACATTGGGATAAAACCTAAGTTTTCATTACAAACTGATTTATAGGGATAAATCCCATTTTATTTGAAATAAAACGCCTTCTTTATTTAGGTAACTTTTATAGCCACGTTTCCAAGCCTTCAGTGCTGTCCAGCTGGCTTCTAATTGGCTTTCACATTGTGTTACCTGAAATGCGTTTTAAAAACATTTTGTCAGTGGGAAATACTGGTGAGTGAATCCTAGTTTAATCAAGAAAAGTGTTATTAATTTAACAGTATTGAGAGCGATTACAATGTTTATATCTACCCAATTACTCATTCAGTACTGTCAATCCTGACTGGTGGGTCATGTTACACATTGGCTAACTCTTCGTCTAATGGTAACGTGTTCCACATTTTGTATATAAGGTTTGCCGGGTGTTGGGCCACGTGGCGGCCCATGGTCATCATATAGGTTTAGGGTGTCCGGGTCATCATATAGGTTTGCCGGGTGTTGGGTCATCATATAGGTTTGCCGGGTGTTGGGCCACGTGGCGGCCCATGGTCATGCCAGCCTTTACCTTGTCGCGGCCCGCTAAGGGTTGAGGTGTGGCTTACGCGACCCGCCTCAACTTAAAAAATTTGTTTTTTAATTATTTTTAATAATATTTAAGGTATTCGGGGTCCGTTTTCACGTACGGGGTGTTTTTAGGGACATATTGGGATATTTTAAATATTTTTAGAGTGTCAGAAAATATTACGAGGGTGTCGGTTTTCTTTAGGGTTGTTATACTAAGGCTGTGACGGTTTTATGGCTTCGCGGGCCTGAGATCAAAGCGGTGTTGTTGCTAATGACGGGGGTATTATGGTGGTTCTAATGACGAGGTGGTGGTGGCGGTTTGACGAAATTTACTGTGGTGGTAGTGCCGAAAGTATTGTGGTGGTGACGGAATCAATGAAGAGGATATTGGGTATAGAGAGAGCAAGAGATATGGTAATTGGTAAGGGTCGATGGTGATTGTGGTTATTGTTATAGTAAAGAGAGAGAGAGAGAGAGAGGGAGATTTTTGATCTTTTAGATTAATAAATTAGCTATATGTAATTAAATCATTATTTAATAAATTACCATAATACCCTTATCTTTAACAAATATTTTAGACAGAGTTAGGGGCGGGAGTGAAATGCAGATAAGTTAAATAAATCAATGAGTAAAATGACTATTTCTAAAGGATTAGGGCAAAACCATTAAAACGACCAAAACACAGAGAGCAATAAAGAAGTTTACTCTTGTGTGAACCTTTTATTTGTTTACAAGATAGCTAAAGATAGTAAACTTACGATGTCCTTTACTAGAAGAAAACTTTTACATTCATAATTTGAAATTAAAGAGAATTCCGAAGAACGGGGATTAAAGTGATAATCTTTATGTGTTTAGAGACAATTCATTTTTTTCCAAGGTGTGTTTTAGTAGCCAAGATGAAAGTAGGCCCGATATATATATTTTTATGTTTAAGTTTAAGTGTTTAACACATGCTAGCAGAAATTATAAATTTTGTTTTCGAATGTTAAGTATTTATAATAAAAACATTAGCACTTTATAATTGAAATGATTACTCTATTGCCTACAAGAAATAACAAATTTTAATATAAAAAATTAAATGATCGTCAAAGTATTATAAAGACAATATCTTAATAAAAACTTTGTAGAAACATAAAAATAGATTAGAATGTTGGGTTTATGTGAACAATATTAGTTAAAAAGTTTAAATATAATAACTTAAATATAAACATTTAAGAAAATTTCTTAAATTTTGTAGTATACGTTTTATTTTTGAATCTTACGTAATTTTGTTCTAAAAACCGAAAAAACCGAACGGTTAATCGAAAACCGAACATTTTAGTTATGGTTTTACCCAAAATCCGAACCAACTAACCGTGCACACCCCTAATATACGACATTACATGGTTATTATAGGTTGATTGGTTAATATTTTGTATCACACTTATACTTAATACATTTTGATTAAATCTGAAATATTAGACATTATGTGAAATATTATGTATTATATGTTTTGTTTTTATTACATTTATGGTTAGTATGTAATTACATAATCACTAAGTGAGTTTTCATATAAATACTATATTGAAATCACATAATGAATATTCAAAATCATGTAATAACGGGAAAATTTTACAGAATAGTAACTAAGTTTTAAAAGTGTTCTAATTAGGTCACTGGTGTCGTTTTTGTCACAATTAGATAACTTAACATTCAAATCGAGTCATGTCTTTTTTTTCTACGTGTCAAGAAAAAATGGAGCATAAGATGCTGGGATCGAATTATTTTAATATATGAAATTATATTTATTAAAAATAAAAACCATTTAATTACATTAAAAAAAAACAAGTTATAATCCACGTCATCACCCGACGTTAGCATCAAATAAAAGAGAAAAAAGAAACAAAAATCCACATCACCACGGTTACCTATGAAATGGATGAAAAAACTCTTAATTTTAATGAAGAATGAATGTTGAGTGACCTGATTGGAACAATTTTGAAACTTGAGTGACCTAATTGGAACACTTTTGAAACTTGGTTATTATTCTACAAAGTTACCCCTAACGTAATAATATACAATCAACTATTGCTACGTAATTACGTACTGATAAATAATAATCACGTAATGTTACACTTGTTTCAAGAATAAAATGCATATTACGTAATACGGAGTTTTTTTAAATATTATCGTTGAAAAAATATAGTTGTTTAAAAATCGTAAAGGAAGTAAGTTTATGAGTCACTAAAATTGGATCTTCCTATTTTTCTTTTTTTCCCAACTCTTTCACTTGTTTGGTGCCACTTAAATTCTACATTTGAGGCAGTGGTGGAACTAAGGGGGGTCCGGAGGGTCCATTAACCCTCTGGCCACCGGCCAGCCATGTAAGCTTTAATCGGTCATCTAGTGATTTTTTGCATTTGGACCCCCTGGATTTTTAGTTGAACAGCAAATGAAGTGAAAAGAAGAAAGAAGAAAAGTGCAAAAATGAGTAAACAGAATAATTCCGATATGAGCCATAGTTACAGATGAAATAAAAAGTGAAAACTTGGTGAAGAAGATGAATTTCATTGGAGATGGTGAAGGATTTTTTTTTGTCATCTCTATACCTAATAAAAGAACAAGGTTCTGCCACTTGGCATCACCACATTCAACCAATACACTTGTCAACACCTCCTTGATTTTACTAACGTGTTCACCATAGAAGGCTCCACGTCTTCAACTTGTGAGAACCCGGTTTTTGGGTAAACTTTTGAAGAAACCCTAAAAGTGTATTCATCGCCGCTACCATTCTTTCTTCTTTCTTCTCTCCTTCTTCCCTCGCTCAACCCTTCTTCTTCTCAATCAGTCATACATGGTTCCTGATCTAAACCACGCTATTAGCAGGTATGGATTTTTATTTTTTCTGTTCGTTGTTGTTATCTTTTATCAGTTTCTTGATTTGATTTTGTTACCTTTCTATTGTAGATCTGAACCCCCTTTTGAAGAAACCCTAAAAGTTCCCCACCGCCGCTACCATTCGTTCTTCTTTCCTCTCCACTCGCTCAACCATTCTTCTTCTCCATCACTCCGGCATGCTTCCGGATCTTAACGACGTTATTAACAGGTATGGTTTTATTCTTTTTTGGTTAATTGTTCTTCACTTTTATCAGTTTCTTGAGTTGATTTTGTTACTGATTATTGTAGATCTGATCCCCGTGTATTTCAGATTAGGGTTTATTCTTCCATTGGTCATGTCCATCACTCATCCATGGTTGAAGATCTTAACCATGCGATTAACATGTATGGGATTCCTCATTATTTGTTAATTCTTCTTCATTGTCGTTTGTTTTTAACCTGTTTTTCTTACTTACTATTGTAGATCTGAACCATCCGTTGATCATATTACTGTTTCTTCGAGCTATTTGCATCCTTTTCTGTCTCAGGTTTGATTATCCCTAAAAAATATTTTGTTTTTTTTAAACTTTGTTCAAGATTAAAACACCGCGTTTAATAGGTTATGTTTTCGTTATGTTTTTGATCACTGTTCTTGATTCTAGGCGTTTGTTGATTTTATTTTGTTAGTGATTATTGTAGATCTGAACCACGTGTATTACAAGTTAGGGTTTGTTCATCTTTTAATTTTAGGGTTTGTTGATTTGATTTGATTTTGTTATGTTTTTGATCCTGTTTTTGATTTATCGCGTGTATTTAAATGTTTAATTTCATGATGATGATGTTTTAAATACACTTTAACCCTAAACCTTATTTACTTTATGTTCTGTTATGATGATGATGATGATGATTATATGAATCCGTGTTTGTTTGATTTTATTTGAAATATTGTTTAAAACCGCCTTTCAATTGTATGCCACTTAAATTTTGTTGCTATGTGTATTTATGAACAACAAAATGTTTAATCCGTATCTATGAGTTGTGATTCCATTTTGTTATTCTAATCCTGTTTATGATTTATCGCGTGTATTTAAATGTATAATTTCATGATGATGATGTTTTAAATACACTTTAACCCTAAACGTTATTTAGTTTTTATTTTGATGATGTTGATGATGATTATATGAATCCGTGTTTCTTTGATTTGATTTGAAATATGGTTTTAAACCGCGTTTCAATTGTATGGGAGTTAAATTTTGTTGTTATGTGTATCTATGTACAAGGTTATTTGGCTGATATAATTACCCAATATGTTGATTACAGTCCTTTATATGACTGACATAATTAATTAGGATGTTTATTTGCCAGAGGTTTAATGTTCCTGGTTTTGAATCGACGGTTTTCTTTATGTGACTCCGCTGTTTTTACTTTTGACGTATCCATTAGTGAAGTCTAACACTTTTGTTTTCAAATACACATAAAGGAAGATGTTGTTCTATTTTGTAAACAAATTTTGGTTTTTGCTTATCATCAACAGATCCACTATAGGTAAATACTTGAACATGTTTCCATCAATTATCATATTTCTGTAGTCATATTTATTTGTCATTTTTAAATTCTAATCCCCCTTTTTTTTTTGCAGATGGTTTAATTGCGGTTTAAAATAAATCCATAAGTTCACAGTTTTTACTGTTTAGATGATACGCCTAAAAACTTAATAAGAATTAACCCTCTGTTGAATTAGCAACCACTGACAGACCTCTGCTGGAAACATCGATGTGTCGGTGATGTTGTCAAGGAGTGTCATTAGATGCTTAGTGATAGCATTTTCTTATTCTCCTTGACAATGTCACCGACCCCTCATAATAATTCCATCAAAAATCTGTCACTGGTTGCTTCTTCAACAGAGGATTGCTTTTTGTTACGTGAAAATGTATCATCTAAAGTTATTTTTTAATAAGTGATAACATTTTTTTTTTCAGTTCATATCAGATTCATAATAGACTTTTGATTTTCATCAATATTTTTTTGTTGTAGGTGATACAAATAAGTTTATCTGGAATCATCATTTTTCAGCATTGGATGGAATCATCAAAATCTCAGTCAGCTGAGTTTCAAATGGTCCAAAGGTATATAAGTTTTTAAGTCTAATTTTATCTTATCGTTGAAAATGTACTCACAAATTGATTACTAACATTTTTTTGATCAACGAATTTAAAATTTAAAATAAATCTTGGTTCATATGATTTTGATCTTTGTAAACCATTATTTCACGATTCTGTATTTGAAAACAAAATATATTTGTCCTATATTTGATTCAATTATTTAGAATCTGAATCTGATTTCATATTTGATAATCAAATATTGTGTTAATGGGGTGTTTTTCCTAGGTTATAGCTTATTAACTATCATTTCATAAGCGATTTTTAAGTGCTTGGTTTCAGTTATACTTCTTTTCTATCATTAACTCTTACAACAAGAAGTTTCTTCAAATAAGCTAAAAAGCCATCTTGAACTTAGCTTCTATAAATTTAGCTTATATAAGCTAATAATCATAAGCTTAAAAAGCTAAACCAAACACCAAGTTAAGCTTATTTTGTAAAAAAAGGTAAATAAAGCTATAAGCTTTGTTAAAAAAGCTAGGCCAAACACCCCCTAACTGTCCAATTTGTGTTCTGGATGTTTGCAAGAAATAATGTCCCCTCTGTTCAATACCATGATATTAGTTATAGTTTTTAAAAAGGGATAACATGTTTTTATTTCAGTTCATATCAGTTTCATAATAGAGTTTATATTTTTAGTTAATTTTTTTTGTTGTAGGTGATACAAATAAGTTTCTATGGAATCATAAGTTTTCAGCATTGGATGGATGCATACCTGAATCCAAGATCTCAGTTAGGTGAGTTTGAATGGTCCAAAGGTATATAATATTTTAAGTCTCAATTTATGTTATCGTTGTAAATGTACTCCCAAATTGATTAGTAACATGTTTAGGATGAACGAACCCAAAAATTTAAAGTAAATTTTTTTTCAATTGAATTTCATATTGGTAAACCATTATGTCACGATTCTGTATTTGAAAACAAAATATTCCAAACACCTTTGAATTAATTTTGGTATTTCTTTTAACCTATTTTACAACTTTTTACATTTTACACTTCTAAGAATTCCTATAGTATACAAGTTTGTCTTTGTATCAACAAGGTAATCTAACTCTTCCATAAAAATACTGTTCACCTCCTTTACTTTTCAGATTACTATATTTAAAAAACCAGGATAAGCAAAAAAATACAAAGACACACTTTTCCTCATTTTTTAAACCTTTAATTTTGACTTTCAGAAATACCTTTTCATTTTAGTTGACCTTACCCATCTTTGTTCCACTTTTCACCATTCAGAAAAACCTTTTCCTTTTAATTTTGACTTTCAGAAATACCTTTTCCTTTTAATTCCTTTTTTGAAAGTAAATAAAAATGTTCAAGGACCTTAGGTCAAGTCACTTTGATTTCTACTCACAACCATTTTTTTGTAAACCTTTTAAAGACCGGAAATATCTTTCTTTTTTACAAAGTTATATAATTTTTTAAGTCTCATTTTCTGTTATCGTTGTATATGTACTCACAAATTGATCACAAATTCAGTTTATTAACGGTCAAGGCTTTTTGTTTAAAAATATATTTACATTATTTCATTTTTTTTAAAGTAAATCAAAAATTTCAAGGATGTTTCATAAAGACACTTTGTTTTCTACTCATAACCATACTTTTGTAATCACTTTAAAGACCGGAAACCTGTTTTATTTTTACAAAGATAAATAATTTAAACCTTTACAACAGTAGTCCTTAAGAATAGTAAAAGATATTTGATATACATATGTATTTAAATACTTTTAAGAAGAAGTATTAACTTTAAAAACTCTACATACCCAATTGATATTCATACAGCCTATTAAGGCTCATAACAAACGGTAGTTATATAAACAGAATAATACAAACAAAACTGAAAGCCTAAAATGGGTCTGAATTATTTGTTCCTTTAAAAATTTGACTTTCAACGGTTCATTAACATAAAAAACTCTACATACCCAACTGATATTTATACAGCCTATTAAGGCCCTTAACAGACAATAGTTATAAAAACAGAATAATAAAAACAAAACTGAAAGCCTAAAATGGGTCTGAATTTTTTGTTCGTTTAAAAATTTCACTTTCAACGGTTCATGGTTTCATATTTGGAGGTTTTGTAAGCTTTAACCTTTTTGTCGGTCAACTATAAGGACAAATACACCATTTCAAAGTGTTTCACCTTTTAGTTAATCTACTACCTATCCAAGAAAGAAGACTAAATCTGATTACTTTCATATACCTTATATAGTTTTGTTTTTTTCTTCCAACCCTCACTATTTATATCCACTCCCCCTTCCTCCTTTTTCACCAACTTCAATTCTCCTTCTTCCCTTTGATCTTTGAAGCAACTTACTGAACTAATGGAGCACGGGTAGGGAATTGAATTTTTATACATTTTCTGTTTCATATTGTATTTTATACATAGTAATATTAACGCATATTTCTTTGATATAGTAACATCACCTATTTGAAGGATTTGGATTTGGCTCGCCGTGATTACACTGTGAAGGTTCGTGTACTCCGTTTATGGAAGCAACCGATGTATAACAATCCAGAGCAGTTTTACTCAATCGAAATGATCGTTGTTGATGAAGAGGTATATATTTCTCATATGAAGTAGAGTTATTTGAAATAACGAACAAATTTAAATATTTAACTTATCCGTTTAAGTTAAAGTTTTATCCAGTCAGTCATTTTTTCTCTTAGTTTGTTAAAGTGCTATCAAGAAGGGGTTTTTGAAATAAAGTGAAAAATTTTTAAACAAACTTATAACCTTTGCATCCAGTCAGGCAGTCAGTTTGTTAAAATTTTGGTTATCTAATTACTTATCCCTTTAATTTAAAGTGTTATCCTTCTGCTTATGAACATCTCACTTTAACATGTAAAAATGAAGTTTCCTGTTTCTTTTCTCTGTCATCTCCTAAAAGTATTTATATTTTTTGTGCTTATTATCCTTATTATTTTTACTTTTCATGTTTTATTTGACAGGGAACCACCATGCAAGCCAATGTTCTCCGAAGATGGTTTCCGAGATTTGAACAACTTTTGAATGAATCAGGTATATTCTTATAACCTTTTAAAGTAGTTTAACTAATATTTAATGCAACAAGTTGCCTGTTTAACTGTTTCATATTAACTTATTTACAGCTGCCTTAATTATAATAAAATGTTAATTTTTACAGCTGCCTTGGTTGTTTATGTGTTTGTTTTTAAATTATTTTTAGTCACATGTCATTAATTTAGGAGTTGTAATATCATGTTACCCCTAGATAGTTATGATTAGTTCCAAATTTTAAAACGTCAAGTTTTCACCATATTCTCATTTAAGTCCCTCACATGTTTCTATTTTATACATGATAAATTATTTGTATACTTCCAATTTTCGTATCCATAAATTTATTTAAAAGAAGTTATTTACATCCACATAGTGTAGAACTAAATGGTAGTTATAAGTTAATGTATATTCAATAACGTATTATCAATTGTATTATCATCTTATCCCTAATAAGTTATGAGTAGTTTCTAATGGAACAACCACAAGTTTTGACCACATTCTCATTGAAGTACCTTATATGCTTATATTATAAACATCCTATAATATTTGTATACTTACATTTACCTTATCCTTAAATTTATTAAAAATAAATTGGTGACATCCACATATTGTAGAAGTAAAAGGTACCTATAACTTAGTTATATGCAATAAGTTATAACATGTATAAATAAGCAAATGCTTAATATATTTGTACATTGTTTGTTGGTTATAATTTTAAGTTAATATTACAACCTTCAATTGTAACTTTAGTATATTAAGTTTTTGATTATTTTTTAAATTTTATGTTTTACATACCAACTTTTTTACATGTACGTTACATGTTCACTTTTTATAGTTTTTTTAATTCTTTTATGTTTATTTTTCAAATTTTCAAACAGATTGCTATTTCATTGTCAAACCCACTATTGGTTTAAATGAGTCCAAGTACAAGTATGTGGACAACAAAAACAAGCTGGGAATCTACTGTGATACCGATGTGTATCCATGTAAGGATTTCAATGGTCCCATCTATGGGTTCTCATTCACATCCTTTAAGGATATCATTGACAAAACTGTTCCAGAAAACAAATCTATAGGTGACTAAAAACCTCATACATGTTTTTTAGTTATATTTTTATATACTGTATAATGTTTTCACATTTAACCGACTGTCATTTTCTAGATGTTA